>NC_137587.1:54281596-55512301 GCF_963210335.1 Falco punctatus
TTCTCTCTGATCAAATTTTTAGAGTGTCTCTATTTTGGTCTGTTATGTCTGTTCCTTGGTCCTAGGTGTTTGGGCTTTGACAACAGGATGTGGGATTGAAGGAAATTTTAACATTCACTTTCAGTTGGATTGTTTTTTCTTTACGTATTTGTTGTTTATCAGTTGCAGAATGACATGAACCAAACTGTGAAGAATGAAGTTGCTCTTCATATTTTCAGTGTATAGAAATCGATAAACAAAATCACTATGTTCCAAAGTGAATTATACTACGATTGTTATGTATTTGTTTTCTAAGACACCTGAAAGCACACACGATTTTTTCAGTTAATATGTCTTAATTATAGATTGCTAAAACCTATTGTGAAACAATTGGGGAAATGAATAAATGCATGAACTACAAGCATTATTTGAAAGTTTGGAATTCCAGATCCAAAAAGTGAATTTGCACTAAGTGGGAGTTGTCAGTAGAACAAACTGAAACCCAGGGACAGACAGACAAAGGGTTCTGCAGGGCTAGAATAACCCAGGGATGCTTATGTTGGCCATGATGGTTTTGGTCTGTGAACAGAGAGTTTCAGTCTCCCCATCAGTCAAAGCCTTTCTGTGAACAACATGTTCCCGATGATAAAAACTATACCTTGAGATTATTTTTTTCCCCATGACATTGTTTTTCTACTCAGGTTGGGGTTTTATTTTGTAACTATTTTCTATGTTGGAAGTGCAAACTATCTTAATTCATCAGCTGCTCTTGCATAATCTCTCTAGATGCCTTCTAGCTTCACAAGTGTACGAATACATACATGAATGTATGAGAACAGTAAATCGTTCTCTGGAGTTTTGTTGATCTTTGTGATAACTCGTTGGGGAGAAGTTTATGCTAAATTAACTGAACCATGAATGAAGTGTTGAAATTCTTCATGTTATTAGATTTGTTGGTGGATGGTTAATGAAACAGCCTTGTGTTCTGTCACCAGGAGCTGCTCAACAGAATCCAACAGGGCAGCACAGTGAAAGTGTGCTGAAGCCAAGTCTGCTTTGCAAAGCAAACTGGATCTGCTTTAGTAGAGAAAATTCAACAGACATGGACAATATTCAAGTTGACTACAAATTTGTGGGGTTTACAAGTTGGAAGTGTGAAATCATTCCAAAAGGAGTGTCCATTTTGCTAATTGGGGTCTTATTCTCCAAGAGTAGAAATGTAGGGATTTTGATTGTGATATATGCTGGGATTAGAACAGAAAAATCCTCCGTAAACTTAAAAGTAAGGATGGGATCATTAAGCAATGATAATGGTATATTAAATCTGACAGCCTGGAAAGCACAAACAAAGAATCAAGAGTTCAATTGCCAGTTGGTTAAAAGGAAGTTGTTCAGAGTTGATCACGCAACAGCAAGGCTAACAAAAGGCCTGCAGATTTCCTTTTGAAATCACTGGGAGCTGGGAGTACTTAGTACCCTTCATGGGTGCTGACCAGTTTGTGGACTTTCACTTCAAGAGTTTTCTCTGCTGTTGTAGTGCTTGGTGCACCAGAAACATTGGTGCACCAGAAACATTAGTCCACTTAACAGCTTTTTTTGCTGATCAGTGTCAGAGCTTCTGAGCTTCTGACTTCTATACTGTTGTCAGATTTTAGACTTCCTAGGTTTTTTCATGCCCAGAAAGTGTTTGGACTGCACAAGATGTGTATATACAGTATTACTGAATTACAACTGCTTTGGTGAAGAGATGACAGTTACTGGACCTCAGTGCATGGATGCTTTCCTGCAAGATTCTCAGGAGAAGTTCATAGCAGGCTTGTCCCTTCTATGCTAAAGGTTGAATTTGGTCATGTCAAATTTGGCTCCCTAATAAGTAGGCTGTTTTGCCAAGTTTCCAAGTAGTCTGGTTGTAGCTTAGAAGAAAGAAGACAGGTAGACAAGTGATAGTAGTTTTCAAATGTCGGTAAATGAGCATCTGGATAGAGTTAGCACACAGAGCCTTGAGAAAGGACATCTTAGGAGATGTCATCACTAAAAGCACTGTATGCTGACCATCTCTGAATCTGGATACTTTGCACATAATTAATTAATAATACTTCTTGGGAACTAAGCAGCAGGGTGTGCTTTGTGGGTAAGGTATTAATTGATCAGTGAAGTAATTTCATTTCCCTGTCTGTCACAGACGTGCACAGTAGCTTCTTCAAAGTCAAGGTTAACCTCTCTGTAGCCTCTGCATTGCCTTCTGCCACTTCAGTGTGACAAAATAGTCACCTTTGGGAACAGCTCAGTTAACGTGAATGTGAAGTTCTGGTAGTGTCAATAGCTACTTACCCAGTTTAATTGATATGGTGGCAAGGAATAAATTGGCTGGCAAACGACATAGGCTTATAGAAGATTTTTGGCTTTGAAGAAAAAGCAATTGTTTTTGAGACTTTAGACACAAGCTTTCTTTCTCATATTAATAATGTCCAAATTTGGTAGTCTTCAGTGCTTCTGAGTGATTCCATCAATTTGTTTTTCTTATACAGAAATAGTAACCAACCCATCAACCAGTAGAACATGTTAGCTAACTGGTAAAAAGCCAGGAGCAGTATCACTGATGAAATCACCGATAGCCTTGTGCAACTGTTTCATGGTGGTTTAGGAAGAAAGGAATATGGAAAGGAAAGATATTATTTTAATTTAAAATACTGTGAACGATGTAAAACAAACAGATGTGTTTATGCTGTATTGTTCTTTCTAAGTGAAAATTATTAGATTGAGCCTATCTACATTCTACTTGTGTTTTAGAATATTCGTTTAACAAGTCTTTTTGGATTCATACAAATAATACACGTAATGTACACATTAGTTCAGCAGAGTAATTTCCCTGAATGTAATAACTCTGAGAGTTGTTATTTGCATTCTAGTCGTACTCAGAGGCTTATTCAGGATAGGAGCCCCATTGTGACAAATGCTACCAACTGTCCAAGAACATTAGGGGAACAGGGTTTTATTCCCCTGAGAACCATATTGATTTAGCAGAATTTTTCATGAGCTTGGCTCATGTCTTTTTCACATCCTTAAGCCTCACTTCTGGGGTATTTAGGTGTGTGTCCCTGTAAATCACTTTTATATGGCCTTAAGATAATCTTACGTGTTTAGGTGGCACATTTGAGCTAATTTTAAAAAAGGCGCAAGACTGGATGTACCAAAAAACAATGGGAGGAGGCATATGTCACTGAATGGAGGCATTCAGAGTTAGAAATCATTGCTCCTGGAGCTACTGGGTGGTGGTGTTGGCACTAATGTTTTTCAGCTGGTGAGGATCTCTGCCTGGGGTTTGCTGGGCCGGGGTGGTGTGCTGCCTGTTGTAGAGTGTTGTGATGCCGGCTTGGTGCCAGGATGTGCACTGTCATACTTTGTAGGGAAGTAAGACTCATCAAGATTTTACTGAGATGTATACAGTATTGGTGAAGGTGGAACCTCCTTCTCCCAAGTCAAGGCCCAGGCCTGGTCTTAGAGGTTGTACATCTATGGAGGTAGTAACAGGGAACTCAGATGTCCAACTCCCCCATTCCTGAGCAGTGTACACATGGCTTTTGCACTTATCTGAATCAGGTCACTCAGCCAACGTGAAAATTCACTTTTCTTTCTACTGGGTTTGCTTGCTTAGCAAGCTAAAAGAATCTTGCAGAAATCAGATAAGTCAGCATAAGGAGTAATAAAGAAAGGACATCACAGAACTGATCAGGCAAGTGCTCCCAAAAACTCCAAATGTGAAAATCAAAGTAGAGACAGGATACATCTAAAGACTTAAGGAAAAAGTTTGTCACCCAGATCTTTCTACAATCACTGCTTTTATATTTAATTTGCTCAAGATTATTCTGTGAAAAATATTGACATAGCCTGCTCAAATCTACCATTATTTTTCTATTAGCATAAGAAAAAGTATCTTTGAAAGTGCCTGGAAACATGATTTTATAATCTCTGTGTTCATTTGACTAGCACAAAGTATTTAGGCTCAGAAATTAAGAATTCTCCAAATAGTTACAGACCAATTGGATTTGGGCAACAATGTGAAACTTCATGGAAGTGGCTGAGGAAATCTAATGAGACTCTCAGAGGACAGCTGGAAGCACATTCCTCTTTAATGCTTGAGAGGGGACACAGCAGAGCCAAGAAGTCTCATGAATGCAATATGGGGGAAAGGAACAGTTTGTTATCAATCCAGAAATTGCCATCTCTTACGTTCACAAGCCCAGAAGAGAGATCAGTGGCTCAGCTGAATGGCCAGATAGCCATTTTTGCTGCTTGGTGAACAGCTGCCATTGCTGAACATGGCAAGCCTACAAAAAGCACTAGAACAATGTCAGAATGACAGATTTTTCCAGCCCGTCTGTGCAAAGTATAGATGTGACAAGTAAAGGTATCAGAAGATGCATAATCATAATTATCCTGTAACCATTTATGAGAACAGTTGTGCGAGTAAAATCCTAGTGGCCATCCTTTTGGCACTCTTGCCCAGGTAGCTGCATTAAGGCACGCAGCTGCAAGGTGGAGGATGAACCATGGGCTTGATCCTGTAATGCTGTGGGCAGGGGCAGTCGGCTGGGTATGGCAACAGCTGGGTGCTGCTTGCAGATCAGTCTTGTGAATCCAGTTCTCAGTGAATGTGAGGAGACAACAGTGTCTGGGGAAAAGGAAAGCTGAGTGTGCAAATATGGAGATTACCTTTCTGCACAGAATTGGATTTCTGCCTAGGAATTAAATACTGCATTGTCCTTTTAACTACTTTGGTTTGTCAAAAGCTGTTTTCCCATATTGTGCATAGGTGGTGCATGTAACACTTTAACTCATAGTTCTGACTTTGCTTGGCATGTTTTATCTAGAATCTGTCACATTTCATAGGGCAAAGAAGGTGGTACTGCTATTCATGTGTAAAGAATTAAAGGCCCCAAATGTAAGGAGATCTTGTATAAAACAGTAGTTAAAAGTCCTTCCAGAAACCTTCTTTTTTTTGCTATACATAAATTCACTTTGCAGTTGAAAACCATATTTTTTTCTTTCTCTTTTTTAACTTCCGTAACAATAGACACAAAGTTATTTGGATGCAGAGTTTCCTTTATATGTAAGAACCTGAACGTGCTTCAGAGTGTGTAACTATGCTGCAGAAAACCAGCACTTTAACACTCACTACAAAGGAGCGTATTACAGCAGTGAAGTACCAGCAAAGAGGTTACCACCTCCAGCTTTGTCACCTCCCACCAGCCAGAGATTACCAGCAATTGTTGCCAACGCTCTAATGTGGGATCATTGCCTGTTTGCTGCAAGGAAGATGAGTTAGGCTACCTCAGATAACCAATTTTTACCGTTTAAACTAGCCTGATTTATATTGCTTGAAACAAATCTTGGCATGCTTACGTGAACTGATCTGCTGCGTAAGCTGGATAAAAGTGGTAGCTTTCAGAAAACAAGGAAAGCTGGGGCAGTGCTACTAGCAGTTACCCGTGACTAGGAAAAGGATGTTTGTTCACAGCCTGACGTACGCGTATACAATGATTCCTGAAGACTGCCTATCTGAATTTTTCTTGATTCCTTAGGATTTCAAAATGGAGGTCAGGTCTTTTGGCTTGTGTGTGGTGCTCACTTAGTCCTACTGTGTGGATATTATAATCTTTTCACTGTAGTGTAAAGATAGAGAAATTAGCTATAAATAGACAGAACCTGTGCATGCAATTGTCATCTTTTCAGCAAACAGTAATATTAGTTCGTCAAATTTCAGCAGCCAGAAATAATGTCAGATTGTTCCCTTTTATTTAACTACAGAAAGCTCTATAATGATCCCAACACCCTCTTTTGTCTCTGTAAACCATCATTTGGTTCATCTCTAGGGACCAACCTCATAGCATAGTCAAAAGGTTACACAGATAAACAGAATTATTTGCCTCTGCATGTCATGGCAGGAACACCAAGTAGGTGAATTTATTCACTTCGTTATTTAGCACTACATTAGAGTTCAGCCTAGAATCCTCAGAGCTAAAGTTTTACATAAAGAAAGTTATAATATATTGTAGTTTATGTGGCTAAGTCACAGAAGGTGATGATATAATATATACTGCAGTTGGTTTCAGTGTCTCCTTTCTCCAATTCAATGCATAATTTCCTTTTCCTTCTGGTCCATGTCTTCAGAGCTATGATAACATCCAGTAAGCATTCCTATCAGTTTCCTCATTTAGAAAAAAACCACACTGTGTTTAATATTTACTTTAGGAAATATTATAGCCTCTTATTGTATTGTGCTGTTTTATATGGACTGAGCAAATCCACATGCCCAAATATGCAGTTTGAATCTTCCCTGTCATATACCAAAGCAACCGAACATAGCACAGTGACGTGTTTTACCTAAAAAGATGCTGTGCATACCACTGCACATAAGATGTTCATCTGGTCATTGGAGCAAGTTCTGGAGCTGAGGATTCTCCAGTCTCCCTGAATGTCTCCACATACTGACAGTCAAAAAAAAAAAAAAAAAAAAAAAAAAAAAACCAACCAGAAAAAAACACAAAAACACACACACAAAACCCAAAACAAACAAACAAAAAATAACAAACAAACCTCCCCAACAGCATCACTTCTGCTAGCTTGGTCAAAATTTTGTGTGATGAGAAGTGATCTCAGAGCGGAGACTGCTTTTTAGGCTGGAATAATGTGAATGTTTCAGTGCCAGCTGCCAGCACTGACTTTGTCCACTGCAGAGTCAGCTTCAGCCAAGTTTGTTCTCATTCGTGTGTGCATCTTGGCTGAAGAATGACATTTCTGATCTGGGAAAACATAGAAAATAAGCTGAGCATCACCAGCCTATTAATGCAACCCAAATTTCCTCACAGCTGGTGGTAGACCAGTGAATACTGCTGAATGAATCCCACAGCACTGTGACAAGGGGGCACCTACCTATTCACCATGCAGTTCTCAGGTTTTCCTTGGAGACCTCCATTGAAAAACACATCTTCAGGAAGAACCCAGTCTATTCCAAGAGTGTGACAGTTGTCTTGGGTTTATCAAAGGCTCATAAATTTAATGAAATCAGCATGGACACTTGGATGCATAATTTTTAGCTAAGGAGATCTGCAAAGACTGTATTCTGCCCTTTACTGACAGGGAATAATGATAACAGAAACATTTATTTTCATATTAATGGAAAATTACAGTCATTCACTGTTCTAGTGATTTTTGTATTGCCATGAGGAGAGGAATAGGTATCAAGTGCATTCATACTGATATCTGGGACAGTGTGGGAATTAATGATGTAGTAACAGAGAAGTAAAGGTCTAGGCGTCCACGTTCCCTAGCTCAGCACATCGGACTCTTCTCTCTGCTGCTGGGGTTTTTTTGCTGTCTACAGTACACATCATAAATCTCAGTTGTAATAACGATTTTTTTTATACTCGCTAATGAGAGAAGAAATGGAAACAGAATGTTTTTTAGCCATGGAGTTATAGGTGCTCTTTTGTTTTCTTTAAAAGCTGATGTAATGGGCTTGATTTAACAAGTTCTAGAATTAATAGAAAAACTGTTATTCGAGACTGGTAAAATGCTATTTAAAAAAAAAAGGGAAAAGAATTTGCTAGCAATAGTTTTTGTGCTGCATGACCAGACCCTTGAAAAACTTATTGTTCTATGTACAGAGTTTAGGAGAAATAAAAGATATATTTGAACCTATTTCATCACAGAAATAGTTCTTACAAGACTGAAACTATTGAGCAATAGATTTGGAGGATTCTAGGGGGAAGTCTTGGTTGATGAGTCATTTTGTATTAAACGAGCAGGTGAGTTGGCCCTGGTTCACAGCAAATTTGAGATCTAGGTTTTGAAGGTTACTGCTGTATTCTCTTTTTTCCAAGTAACTTGCCTGCTCAGTTTTAATTAAACACATTCTTACAAAAGTTCTCAGTGAAGGTGTTTACAAGGAAGAATTATTCAGTGGCATGTCATGACTCTGGTTTTGGAAATTAAACATAAAAAAAAAAACCCAAACCCAAAGAAAGACCATCACTACCACCCTCCCAACTTTTTGGTAATAGAGTATTCTGACAGCTACAGCCGTAGTGAACTGGCAGAAGCTGAGTGTCGTGTGTACTCTTAATGATTTTGATAGAATAAGAATGTGAAAAGAACAAGGAAAGTGAGCCTGCCTTAAACAGTAGGGACATATAATTATCTAGATAGACACCTAGATAGTAACTCTCACTGTTGATGACATTTGGTAATGAGAGCTGTTACTTCCAACCAAGAAGTTCAGGTTAATAAAAAGCTATGAATTGATTTGCCTTGACATAATTAAGAAATGTAAATTTTCCAAGAAATGATGAAATGAATGCAGTCATTGTACAGTAGGTTCTATTATTTTCATCTGGTTTTAGAAATATGAATTTTCTATGAATTTTATACAAGTATTTCTTAATGGGATTTGCGAAGTTACATTATTTTCCTGTGTATGAATATATACTGACTGTATTTCTGCTCCAAAATGTTGGAATGTACTAAACAAGCCATTTCTGTAAAGTCTTAGTGATGTAAGTGACTTTATCTTAACCTAAAGAAAGAAATAAAGAAAAAAATCATCACTTCCATCAACAATTTTGAGTGTGACAAGCCAGTGGAAAGTGACAGAAGGTGGTTTAAGACAATTTAATTATAGGGGGGAAAAACCAAATGCTCAACTTACACTGAGCTAATTGAAGAAAAGAAAGCCAAAGAAAACTTCAAAGAAAAAAAAATACAAACACACCACGTATACACTCCTCCTGCCCCCAGTTTTAGTTCAGTGCTATGATTGTTGTCTTGTGTATTTTGAGTGTTCCTAGTGCAATCTGGACAACACAGACAATATAAGAATTTGTAATCAAACTGAATATGGAGAACACGCTGGCTGCTGTCATTCACAGCAATGGGCAACTACCTCTGTTCTATACTTTACAGGTATTGTCTGTTAATCCGATTATTTTTGAACTGTGTCTGATATTGTAGATGGTATACTGTTGCTATTGCATGTAACAATTAAATTGACATTTCAGGCTTGGCTGCTTGGCAAGTTTTTTTTGTTTTGTGGTGGGTTTTTGGGGTTTTTTGTTTTTTGCTTTGAAATGTCTATCTGATAATAGATAGTCCGTATGCAACTGTGTTGAGTGCTGGTAGATATTGCTTGTTTCTCAGGCTCCTGTAGCTATCAGCTGGAGATATATCACACTTTTTCCATGGGGGCTGGGTCAGTTGCTAGAAATGAAAGTGAAGCTATTTGTCCTTTTTCTTTTTCATTTTGTTTTGCAGCAGTGTCATGGATTTTGTTAAGATTTATGGGAGGCTGCCTAGACTAAGCAACTGATATTGGAAGCAGCAGAAGTCACTCTCTACTCAGTTCATTTTGAATTAGAGCCATCTATTACCTCTCTACAGTAAGTTTAATAACTGCCATAATTTTCCACTACAGATTCTTATAAAAGGCATGTTATTTTTTAAGAGAAATACATTTTCTTCTACCTGGATATGAAAAATTTATTAGCAAAACCTTCCATTAACTGAAGGAAGAGTTTCCTTTATTTTGCACAAGCTCTTTCCTAATCTTTCAGGTAATTAACTATAATTATACTGCTATGTAATTATAGTGTTTAGATTCTAAATATTCTGAATTCTAACTTCACGCAGCAGCTACTGTAGCTTTTCAGTAGGTGACTGTTCTGTGGTGCAGTGCAGTCCTGAGATAGTGCTCTGTGTTGTAGCCACCTTTTGGGGCACATTTGTTGAAATGGAGAGAGAATTATTGTTTAAAATGAATGTTCATTTTGTCCTAAGCATACTTCCTTCACAATCTTTCAGCTTTATTGCTTCTTTTATTAGCAGCTTTGCAGTTTACTTAGTCCTGGACAAAGGCTTTTTTGGACTGTAGGTATGGATTTATTTTGTTTTTTATTAACAAACCTAATGCTATTACTCTTACACAAGTATAGGCTTATTTATGGGGAGAGGCTCTGCCCCACATGCATTTTGTAGCTGCCACCCTAGCTGGACAGACCTTTTCAGGACAATTAAAATAACTGGTTAACATAAGAGCTTTGCAATTGGTTATACAACCTCTGTCATAATGGTTCATTTTATAAAACCACCCTGAGAGGTGCTCACCCACCCTTGCCAGCTGAACTTTCCTAGTCTGCCAGACTGAACTGATCTGATATTTTCACATCAACATATTTTTGTGTGTATTTCCTGGTATATCAGACTGTGAGCTTCAGAATACACTGGAAGCTTCCCAGGAATCACAAGAGAGATCACAAGGGCAGGGCAACGTTTCTCATGGTGCTTCAGTACATTTGCTGTTCCAACTAAAATCAAGTGGAAAATGACAACTTTGTCCAGAATTCTTAACCTTCCAATTTAATTTTAATTGCTGTTTATCTGTTAGATTATTTTGTGTAATCTGCAGGATGGTACCTGGTGGAAATGCAGCAACTGCTGCATCTGTTTCCTTCAGGTATGCAGAATAATTCCTATGTCCCTAATATAGCTCTCCCAGCTCAGCTTTTACTGGCACATTTCAGATAATGAAATGTTATTTATCTGAAATGTATGCTTGAATTATTTATGGAAGAGAAAAAATATCATTTAAATACTTTCCTCCAATTTCTAGATAGAATTAAAATATTCTTCCTTATTATATGAGGACTGGAGAATAGAAGGACTGTAAACATGACATTAGAAAATGAATTCTAGTCCACATTCATCTCCTTTGTCACTGACACAAAGGTGAAAGAAGCTAGCCTTGTATGAGGGCAGAAGTTCTCAGCTGAGGTCTGACAGCCTATCTGTATTTCTGCTGTCCTGAAGTCCAGGTGGAAACAGAGCAGCCCATGGTTGGTTCATAGTCCTTTAAAGGGACATTACTATCTGCCGTAATGAAGAAGAGTTCCCAGGCCAGTCTGTGTTGGGTCTGGAGTGAATATGAAATGGGGAAAACAATGAAACAACCTTCACAGATTCCCCATTCTCTTTCTCCAATAGCTTATTAATAAAACATAAAAACTGTAGAAGTCATCATCTT
Source organism: Falco punctatus (assembly GCF_963210335.1). Lineage (NCBI taxonomy): Eukaryota > Metazoa > Chordata > Aves > Falconiformes > Falconidae > Falco > Falco punctatus. The sequence goes on from NC_137587.1 coordinate 54,292,650, forward strand.
GCTATAGTCAGTTCTGTTTTCACCATATATTCCTTTGGACAGGAACTGTGTCACAGAGTGTGTCTGCAGCACAAAATCATCCCAAAGGGCAGAGGCTGCCTAAGGCTAGGTGTGGGACAGCAGCACTCACAGCCCCAAAGAGCTTCTACTAATCCAATTAATTTATTCCTTCAGTAAAATAGCTGTTATATTCTGTTGTATGTAGTTTGGCAGTAAAACATATAAGCAAGTTTACTATAGCATTTCAGCCTAGGGTAGAAAGCTGTTTGCTGGCACTGAAGTGTCCTAAACCTTCCATGCAGCAGATGACAGTTGAGTTGGTTTTCCTCATCTTGTCCTTGGCTCTGCAAAATGTGAATGTATCAGCAAGTAAAGAGTTTGGCCAGCATGCAGGGAACGTGCCTGGACAATCCGACACAGTTACATATGTGATATATGTGGTGTAGGTGTGAAAACACAGCATTTGCATCCATTGCAGCAGCAGTCCTGGGCCGCGTCCCTTCTTCCCACGCCTACAAGGCTTTTGACTTAACTAGTGCTGTGCTTTGCCCTGTGCCACTTTGCTTCCAGATAGTTATCTTTCATAAATTAAAAGTCAGATACACGTATGATCCTTTGTGAGTTTAAATCTTGTTGCTGCTGTGTTAATTTTGGACTAGATATGCCTAGGGCATGTTTACTGAACATCACTCATCTGAACAAAAAGCTGTAGTGGTTATGCATGTGATACTTGAAGTGAGCCTTTAAGGAAGATGTTGCTGACTCATAAACCTGTCAGATAAAAGCAGTATTCAGAGAGGACGCTATAGCTGACCTGTTTGCCAACTCGAATACAAAGTTATTTCAGTAGAACTGTGCAGACTGAATGTATTTACTGAAAAGGAAGGCAGAGTATTTTATGGAGAAAGAAATACAGAGCTTTGAAGTCTGGAGATAGACAAGCTTCAAGTTACTTATGGGATGTCTGATAAAACTATTGCTCAGCAAAATAAGGAGTTTGTTTGGAGGACTCTATATTTTTCAGTTTGTCATTTAATCTAATTGTAAGTTCTACAAATTGTGAGTAAAACATATTAGTACATGGGACAACTGGACATGCATCACAGGGACTGTTAGGTCTAAGCCCAATCATCTCTGCTGTGTTTTGGAGAAAATAGTACCTTGGCCAAAGAAGCAAGAGAACTGGAATCTGAGCTGCTGGTAGGGCTGAAATGAGAGAATAAAAATCTCTTCAAACACAAAATCTTATGGACAATGCCTAAAATTTGCTTAGATGGTTGGGCCTTCCTACAAAAGCTGTGTTGCAACAGATTAATCAATGCAGACAAGCATCTAGGTATGTTTCTTCTTTTTGCTATGGAGACAAATCAGCTCCTTTATAACAGCTTCTGATGTTTCAGACAGCTGAAGATTATAACAGGATGAAATACTTCTCTGTATTTAATTATCATGTTTTTAATTTGAATTTGTCAGGAGACTGGTTGAGTAGTCTGCAAAATTGTCAGGCAAAGGAATCATCTAAAAAGAAAATGTTAGCAAGATATTCAGTCTGTATAAGATGGAGCTCACATAGTTTTAGGATGAATTGAGCTCATTATAAAATAAAGCAAAGATGAATTTGGGATATGGCCGCATTTCAAAGTTATTTTAAATAAGCCTAAATCCTAACTGTGGAGACTTTGTCTCATTCTTTCTATGGTACCAGGTGTTCTCCAGAGCGCCACAATGAAAGGGAATGACATGAGAAGAGATGTGTGATAGAAAGCAGGCATAGAGCTGGCTGCTAGCAGGAATCAAGCGGTCTCATTCACTCAACATTAATGTGCAGCTTTTTTTTTTTTTTTTTCTTTAATTAGAAGTGTCAAATGTAGTCTCCATAGAAAGAGAATTGCATACTTCAGTGGAGCTGGGTCACAGGAATCAGTTGGCTGGGTGTGTGATTCAGGCCAGGAAGGTTTTGCAATGCAAGCTGCAATGGGGGCCGTGCCTGGGGGAAGGGACGTTGTGGGAATGAGGAATAGCTGGCAAAGAGATGGATTCAGTGTAAGACCATTCAGTTTTGAGACAGCTGTGTTTTTAAGGTAATGGGAGATTTCCTCAAACAAAAATCTACTTTCAAGGAGTGTGGACATGATTCTGTATAAATATTTTTCTAGACATACCATCAAAGGAAAGAAAAAAGGTGAGAGAAAATGTACATGTTGCTACTAGAATAGAAAAAACCCACACTTTTCTGATAACAATAATTTCTAACAAAATCTCGCAGTGTTAAAAAATTGTGAAGTGTTGTAACTAATTTCTTGCCACTTGTTTTAAGTTTCATCCACCACCAGAGTACAAAATTTGTTTAGACATTGTAAATAATGTTTAAAAAAGGAACAAAATTACATAGATTTAACATAGCATGGTTTAAAATATTGAAGTCCTGCTCAGCCTAGTTGTTAATCATTATCTTAGTAGAGAAACCTTTCAAAGTTGCTTTTGAATTACTATATCTGGAAATAGAATTCTTATCTGAGTTTTATTTGTACCATTTCAATTCCTACTCTGAGACCCATTATTTACTAATTCCTCATAATTAGCAACATAAGCCTTATTCTCTAACAATCTATAAAATAATAGTCTTTTAGTTAAACAGAATCCAGCTTCAACAGAAAATTTTGTATGCTGTGTGATAGTACCTGTTTGTTGTGCCTTGTTATTTTATTTAGTCTTGCAAAATGTTGGTAACCAAAACAGAAATCTCCTGATGCTTCAGAGAAGTGTTAAGTGATTTACTGCAGTTCTGCTCTTATTGCACAATAGTACTTCTTACAGTAGACAATCTACATTGTGCCAAGAGAGGTTTAGATTGGATATTAGGAAAAATGTTTCACTGAAAGGGTGGTCAAACATTGCAACAGGGTGCCCAAGCTGGTGGTAGAATCACCAACCCTGGAGGTGTTTAAAAAATGCATAGTTCTGGTGCTCAGGGACATGGTTTAGTGATGGACTTGGCAGTCCTGGGTTAATAGTTGGACTTGATCATCTTAAAGTTCTTTTGCAACCTAAATGATCTGTAATTCTATGAGACTAACAAGATGAATAGTTGCTAGTGTAGAAGAAAAAGTAGTTAGAGCAAATAAAAAATACTATTAAAAGAAGAAATAATAGATTAAATAAAATGAGCTTCTACTGTCTTTCTCACTCACCATATCCTTTTAATACATAAACTCATACTCTCATGAAAGCTGAGTGAGACTATGGATTAAATATGAAAATCCTTGTTCTGTTTTCATTATCTGTCACAACACTGCATTTGCCTGTGTACCTAAAACTAAAATGAAAGCAGAAAGAGAACATGTCTTTTTATTAATTGGATGTTGGGGACTTCATGTTTATCGTATTTGAGGTACTTACTTTCAGTCTCAAGTGATACATTTTATAAAATTTATTTTTTAAATCCAGCAAAGAATAAAACAAAGTAAAACCAAAAAAGGACATACATCACACTGATTGCTTTCAAATTTCTGTGTTGGCATTCCACTTTCTATTGCTTTCATTCACATTTTGCTACCATATTGCAAGCAGCACTGACAGCCAGCCTTTGCTGTAATAAAGAAGAAGTATTTTTATTGAAGTTCTATTTAAGAACATGCATATTTTATCTAAGTGCTTCATAATGCAAGAAACTTTTCAGAGACTTGCATAATTTCTATTATTTAAGAACTTGGTTAGGATATAAAGAGTGTAGCCTGATTCCAGGAGCTTAATCTTCATGTACTGGTGTGTACAGGAATTGCCTTTCTGCTTTCTGACTTACTGGTAGGGACGGACTGGAGACTATGAAAAATGCCTATATTTTTACAGAAAGTATATTTAAACCTGTTGAACAAGTCTATTTTTGTCTCCTTCCTCTGGCTGGATTATATCTTTTCCAGGAACAAACTTGATAGAAATGAGTAAGTCACCTAAGTTTGGATTGTGTGATTCTTATGGAATGGAGTAAACTGCCAGTAATCATTGGGTTTAAACAGATCAAGGGAACCTGGGTAAGAATAGTGCTTTTAGGCTTCTATGTAGTATTTCATCTGCTGCTCTTGGAACCGTCTTGTCCTAACTGTAGAAAAATACCTTGTTAAGGTTGTTGATTGTCCTATTTTATCAAGCATTTTATGTTTGTATGACTTCTAATAGGTAAACTGAAAATGAATAGAGAGAACAATCATTTTTGTTTTAAAAAGTTAAGGATTTGGAGCATTTGGGTTTAGTGATAGTGGAAATGGCAAACCATTCTTGCCCTTTAGAATCCTGCTTACCATCTTTCTCCATGATGAGTGGATAATGATCAGTGTGATATCTTTGTGTGGTGGCCTATATGTAAGTGGGACATTTTAAAGCATAATTTTAAAACATAGCTATCTTAGCATTAGTTTCCTCATTTCTTCATAGATGATAAAGAAGACATGATGGTTAGATAGCTGGACATTATAGATTTAGTGTGAAAAGCAAAGTCTGAAATTCTGTAGTTGTTTGTTCCCTATGTACTTAATAATTCCCTGGATTTTCTTGCTGCCTCTACTGTGCTGACGCTCCAGGTTCACCAAGAGATGTACTGGCTGACTGGAAATGTCAGACAAATATCAGAGTATGCCAAAGCACTTTCTTATAGGGTCAGATTCCTCCTTTGTGCTAACAGCTGTTGTTGTAAAGTATATTTAATGCCTGAAACATTTGAATTTAGATATGCTAAAAAGAATGGAAAAAGTTCAGAGATATAACAGCAACATATGGCACTCTTAATGAAAGTGATTTAGAGATAATGTGAATAATCCTTAATAAGTGAAATTGTGAGTGAAACACTTATCAATGCTCATACTCACTTAGCCGAGTTTTGTTTGCTTATAAATATGCATTATACATTTGGTTATTTTCATTTAAAAGTCGTTCAGTGAACAGGGTAGTACGCATGCCTTCTAGTCTTGAGATACCAGTCATGATGTCTCATATCACATTTACAAAAATAGGGATTTTGTATGTATTTTTTTTTCAGTTATCTAATTTTGCTCAATTTTTTTTGTTGAAACACAAGTTTGAAGGCTTATATAGAGTCTCCTAAAATAAGCACCATCCTCATTCTTTGAATCTTTCCAGCTCCTATTTATTTGGTAAACAGAACGTCTAAATGCACATCCAAGGCATCCCAGGGTCCTATATACTATCAGTGCTTGTCAACCTTTACTTAACTTTGTAACCTTATGGACTTGTTAATGAGCCAACTGGCTAGAATCATCACAATTGGTTAGAAAATTTTTTTCTGTTCCTCTCTGAGAGTTTTTTACAGGTCAGCAGTGCTTGTTCCTGTAAAGATATTTGTCTTATTTCACCCATGAAGGAAAATGTTCCTGATAAATTTGACATTAATTGCTATCATAGTGTTTAAAAGGCTGGATTTTAGTTAGATGTCTAGGGAATTAGTTCCAGAATTCCCATCATCCTAATTAGTTTAACAGAATGACACAACTCAATGCACTTTCAGGCAATTACTTCACCCATCAGCTGGTGGCATGATACTAAAGAAAATAGATCATGTGAATTTTTGCATTTCTAGAAATACACCTTGTTGCTGTGCCCTGGTGTCAGGTAATGAAAACACTACAAATGTGCATTGTTGCAAGTTATGAAAGATGACAGACACTTCATTGGCAGCTGGTGTCACATCTCTATTTGTGGCACTTCCTTTTCAAAAAGTACATATTAAAAATAAAAAAGCAATGATCTTGATTCATCTCCTAATGGTACTATTACTGTGGGAATGAAGGCCAGAATTTTGATGCTATTGTATACTAATTTTAGAGGAATACATTTCTGTCTGCAGTGTAAAAAAAGAAAATAGCTTCAAGAATGGGACTAGCAGGCTAAAGATACAGATTCCATTCCTGGCACTGAATACTGTCTAATAGTACCTAGAAGCTTGGGTTTTATTGGTGTCTAAGTTAAAGTAGGGGTAATACTGATCATGCTAAAATTGTGACCAGTAAGATTACTGATGATTCGGAGTTGCGGAGTTGTTTTTTAAAGTTTTGAGTGGTACTTTTAAGGATAAAGTCAAAAGGAGCTGACTGACCACTGCAACCGCACAGCAGGATGTGTAGCGTCACACGGAAGGGACCGATGTATATTCTAGGGTCCTTGCTCCCAGCTCTGTCATTTGACATTTGGTTGTATGAAAATGCCTACAGTAAGAGAATGCATTGCTAAATGGAGCTTGTAGCAAAGTTGCAGCCTGTCAGTGACAGACACAAACTTGAATGTAGCTGAGTGACACAGGCAACCCCATGTCTGGATGCTGGCCGTTGTTAGCTTTCAGCTGGTGGGTTGCATGTCCAGCTAATGGAAGAGCTGCTGCCTATCAAGCTGCACTGGCAGGGCCTTGAATTTTTGTATACATAGCAGTGTTTATTTTGTGTTTCTCTCTCTCTGCTTTTCACTTTTGCAAGGAATAGTAGTTGGAGACATGTCTTGCCTGTGTCTTTTAAGGCTTTCCATTGTTTCCAACTTCTTGTCATAGGGAATAGCAGCTTGTTTTTGTCCTAAAGGAGCTAGGCTCCTATGTATTAGGTTCTACAATAAATATTTTACTAGTTTTAGTTTTTATAATACATTACCTTTCGAACCCTGTTACAATTTTGCTTGCTTTTTGTAGAAAATTTATCTCTAGACTAAAGGTCACACTGTAGATTATCTTCTAGACCCAAAATAGCTGATTTTAACACATTTTCTTTCTCCCCTCTTTCAAATAAATCCTACTGCTCTATAGTTTTTTACTAAAGAGAGCTATTGCCAGGCTTCCTTGTTATGGCACTTTGTTAGAAATGTGCCTAACAAAAGTGATGGCTTACAGGGCTTTCATCAGTTCTTAGCCAATTTCACAATTAGGATCAGTATTTTATTTGGAGCTCTGTGATTCAGTTCAGGTCTCTAATTCTGCTCACGGGGCGGGGGGGGGGGGCAGTGCTCACAAGGGGAAAAAATCAGTTTTCAGACAGACTTGTCTTCAAATCCCTACATAAAACACTAACTTAAAAAACCCAGCATTATAAGTGAGTTGGGGTATGCATTATCTGTAACCTGCTAGAAACTTTAAAATATAGCACCACTATAATAAGTAAGGCCAGATGTCTTCGTTTTGTCTTTAAGATTCTGTTTAGATGTTTGTAGAATTTCTTTGTTTTGGAACAGTTTCATCATATCTCTGCTTCTATATATCATTTGGTACATGGATCAGACACAATTTTACCAAAAGCATATTCCCGTGCAATAGACCTGTGTTTCTAAAGAGGAGCTATTTCTGTGATTCTTTCAAAGATGTTAGCAAATTCTGCACCATATTGAGTGCCCTTTGGCTGCAGGTAAAGAATTCAACAGCTTGTGGGAGTGCTAATTAAAGCTAATAATAACTTCAATGACCTGCCTTGGCTTTAAAATGCCTGACAGAAATTACCCTGTCCTTGAAGGGTAGAGATTTTGTTTCTGTGTGTCTGATTAGGGACTCATGCCTTCCTGTTTCTTTGTTTAGTCATCACACACAATTAACTAAGTGCGTGTTTGTGTATGAATGAAAGAGGAGTGGGTGGTGATGGGGAATCTTGAGTAAAAAAGGCAGAGATCTCAAAAATACTACACTAGAATTCCATTATTAGAGGGATTTCTCTTGTAAGCTAAGTAGCCTTGTTAAAACCAGAAATAATAATAGGAAAGCGATTGAAACAGGAATTGGATTATTCATAATTAAACCTTTTCTCTCTAATTTCGGTACTTCTTCCGTGGTTAGTTTGCTGAAATATGTACAGAGGGTCTGGGGGAAATGAAAGCTTTAATTTGAGCAAGTACCCAAAAGGCTCCAAGGTATGAGAGTTTTGTTTTGTCTGGCTAATAGGTTGCTGATGGTGCAGAAAACAATTGTATTTTCAAGGAGATAACCCTAGACCTTTCCAATGCAAATATTAACATTAGCTGGAAAAAAAGAATTGCAATCTTTTATGAGCTGTCATTGGAATGATAAAATAGGGGGTTTTATGACTTCTCTTTCTTTTTCTAAAGTGATTTTTGGAAATCAATCAATTAAATTGGGGTGTGGTGGTGTGGCGTGTATCTAGAATTCTAGTAGGCCCAGGGATTATAAATAAAATCACTATAATCATACACAGAAGGGCAAAGGTTAAATTCTTTTTTCTCCGACAAAAGAATCAATGGAGAATGCTTCACAGCAACTGCTGGTATAACCTCAAAGCTTGAATGATGTAAATGACATCAGAATCTGGCCACTGTAGTCTTTAGGATCTGAGAGGAATTTTTAGAAAAATCAATAAATTATTATGCCTGGGCTGAATGTGAAAAGTGTCTTCCACTGTTTTGTCAGCTCAAATACTGCTATTACTACTGCTTATTCCTTTGTAAACTGTATAATGTTTTAGGTTTTTTCAAATGCTATTATTCTTAAATTAGGTTATGGGGAAAACCAATAAGGTAGACTGCATATTGTTGGGTTTTTTTAATTGAGGATAAAATTTTAAAACAAAAAAATTAAGAAAAGGACTCAATGTTTAGGGTGTTTACTTCCTAAGTAGGCATTTGGCTTCAGTGCTGCCAACAACACTTCAGAGCAACAGTAAGCAGACTTCTTCCCCATCTTGCTGCCACCCAGTCATTCCTGACCTCCTGTAGTCTCCATCATTGTCTCAGTACAGCTGGCTGCTTTATTGCACAGTAAGCAAGCTCAGGGAGCTGATCCAACTAAAAAGTAGGATCACCAGGAAAAAATAGGATTATTTTTCAACTGGATCAGTTGCCAAGCTGTTTTACTGCAAGCAGCTGTACTGGCATGATGGAGGAGCTTATGAAGTACCTGCAACAGTGGCCCGAGGCAAGGGCTGCTTAAGTTGTTAATGTCACTGTGTAATGACCTACACCCTTTCCTTTAGACTTCAAAACAAGCCATCACTGGACACTAGTTAAGTATAAAACACAAAAATCAAGTATTTGAGGCCTTGGTTTTTCCCCCAGAGCCAGACAGATGTGGAATGTCACCCCTTATTAATGAAAGTATTTGATTTTCTGTTAGATTCTTAATTTGGCATAACTCATGTCCTTAGTCTTACTTTGGTTATACTGTTAAAGGGCATTCTAAAAATCAAAGAACAAAGAATATTCACATTAGATCACCTTATTCTGGTCAATGAAGCTTGCCTCAGGAACACAGTTATGGACTGAGGGACTAACTTGCTGCACAGCAAGAAGGAAAATATTGGTTTACTGTGTTTTCCAACTACCCACACCATCCAAGAGTGTACAATTGGAATCAAAGTAGCAATTTCTAGGCAATGTCAGCTCACAGAAAATCCATGGGAAAATCTACTACCAGCTTTAATAAAAATTGATTATACTTAGAGTAATTTCAATCATCATTAATTTTACTTAGGCTAATATCAAAGAATATTTTCATGAAATAAAGGAGTATCTGAAACACACAATCTTCCATCTGGAAATTTTAGGAATCCACAGAGGTCTGTGGTGCAACAGTTAAGTTGTATGGCTGTGTTTACTCTGAAAAACAAAGACACAGGTACTCAGTAGTTGAATTGTTACTTAAAGTAGGTTACTGAGTAACTGTAAAAAAATATTATTTGTTAAAGACCTAAGACTCATTTGTTCAGATAACTCTGGATTTGGTCCAGAATGTGTAAAGAGGAGATCAGAAGCAATTATGTGCTAGGGTTTCAGTGCTAAATGCTGATCGGAAGCATACAGTGTGAGAAGTCCTTCTGAGCTCAGAGTACCTGATCCTTGAATGGATGCAGTGCAGCTCTTGGATGTCTGAGAATTCAGTTCCTTTCTGCACATCAGGATTATCATATTCAAAATATCCAAAGCCAGAAATGGTATTTGTTTGTTGGTTTTGTTTTGGGTTTTTTTGTTAAGCCAGCTTAAGAAGTAACATTGATACTTCATAGATGGAAAGTAACTAATAGCTTAAATATTTCTGGTATGCTCATAAATATCAGCTATTTGATGGTATTCGGAGGAGAGTAACATTTAATTTTAATGAATGGCTCGATACATCTTAAGACCATGTAGGTATCTTCAGTGGAATTCATTGACTAGCACTTAGTCTTCTGTAAAGGTGAAGATTTTTTATGGATGTACACAATCTTCCTAAACAGGACTAGAAAGAAGAGGGCACAGAATCATAAAAGAAAGAAACCAAACAAATCCAAAGCGCAAATCCTATGAATTTGCTAAAATTCAGAGATGGGTTTGGGAGAAGGAATGTGCAAAGATTCCTTTTGGATGAGATAATGTCACACTCCTGGGTTTATTTTTATTCTCTAAACCCCTGCAGTAATTGTGTTCATTTCTGCAACTAAAATTCCAGATAAAAGGATACAGGGTAGTCAGCAGCCCTTTCTATTGCCACTTAATCTGAGCTATGACTTAGGGAGATTAAAATAGTAAGCAGCACAACTGTCTATTTTGGGAGCTGGATCAAAGACTGTAAGTTTGGATCAGTTAATAATCTCCATTACATTCCTTAGAAACACTGACACTACCAAGCCAGAGGTTGCTAAGATGCAGATTCCTTGGCTGAAGTTTCTTAAAAAAGTTATAGTTCCTGGAGGCAAGAGGAGAAGTCTGGAGAAAGACAGATTCTCCCTCGGTCAAGGAGGATCATGTTGGAGATCACTTAAACTTGACACCCACAAATCCATGGGCCCTAATAGGTTGCACCACTGAGTGCTGAGGGAGCTGGCAGATGTTATTGCTAAGCCACTCTCCATCATCTTTGAAAGGTCGTGGAGAATGGCAGAGGTGCCCGAGGACTGGGGGAAAGCCAGTGTCACTCCAGTCTTCAAAAAGGGCAAGAAGGAGGACCCGGGAAACTACAGGCCAGTCAGCCTCACCTCCATCTCTGGAACAGCTCATCCCAGAGGTCATCTCAAAGCATGTGGAGGAAAAGGAGGTTATCAGGAGTAGTCAACACGGATTCACCAAGAGGAAATCATGCCTGACCAGCCTGATAGCCTCCTGTGACGGAATGGCTGGCTGGGTTGATGAGGGGAGAGCGGTGGCTGTTGTCTACGTTGACCTCAGCAAGGCTTTTGGCACTGTCTCCCACAACACGCTCACAGGTAAGCTCGGCAGCGCGGGTTAGAGGAGCGGGCAGTGAGGTGGGCTGAGAACTGGCTGAACGGCAGAGCTCGGGGGGCTGTGACCAGCGGCGCAGGGTCGCGCCGGAGGCCTGTGGCCAGCAGTGTCCCCAGGGGTCAGTGCTGGGCCCAGCCTTGTTCAACTCCTTCACCAGTGACCTGGGTGGAGGGGCAGAGCGCGCCCTCAGCACCTTTGCTGGTGACACCAAACGGGGAGGAGCGGCTGCCCCCCCAGAGGCTGCGCTGCCCTTCAGCGAGACCTGGGCAGGCTGGAGAGCTGGCGGAGAGGGACACGGGGAAGTGCCACCAAGGCCAGTGTAGGGTCCTGCCCAGGGAGGGACAGCCCCACGCAGCAGCACAGGCTGGGGCTGCCCTGTTGGGGGGCAGCTCTGTGGGGAAGGGACTGGGCTGCTGGGGGACAGCAGGCTGCCCACGAGCCAGCAGCGTGCCCCGGTGGCCAAGGGGCCAGCAGTGCCCCGGGGTGCACGAGGAGGAGCGTGGCCGGCAGGTGGGGGGAGGTGACCCTCCCCTCTGCTCTGCCCTGGTGAGGCCCCAGCTGGAGCCGTGCCCACTGCTGGGCTCCCCGGTTCCAGACAAGGAACTATGGGAGAGGGTCCAGTGAGGGGCTACAGAGATGGTGAGGGGACTGAAGCGTCTCCCTGATGACAAAAGGCTGGGAGAGCCGGGGCTGCCCGGCCTGGCGAGGAGAAGGCTGAGAGGGATCTTCTCCACGCACACAAACACCTGACAGGGGTGTCAGGGGGACGGGGCCAGGCTCTTGGCTGTGGTGCCCAGCGACAGGGCAGGGGGCAGCGGGCACAAACTGGGACACAGGCAGCTCCAGCTGGGTGTGAGGAAGAACTTCCTTCCCTGGAGGGTGGCAGAGCCCTGGCACAGGCTGCCAGAGGGGCTGTGGAGTCTCCTTCCCTGGAGACATCTAAACCCCACCTGAATGTTACTGTGCAACCTCCTCTAGCATGCATTCTGTGTATATTTGAAATGTTATTTATTGGCCAGAAGAATGCTTTCAGTTTTTCTTTTTTCTGTACTGACCTTGGTGTATACCAGAAAGCACATTTAGGTACTGGAACCAGTGGGAATACTGTCTTTTCGGTGAAGGTAGTGCCCAGATGCTCTCACTTTTTTTATGGCAGAGTACGGTAGTATCCAAGTGAGCTTGGGGATAACGAAGTACTTACTACCCAGTATGAGTAAAGGTGACAGAATTGCAATTGTAGTAGTCAATAAAACACATAACAGCAATTTAATCACTGCAGACTGACTTTTTTTTTTTTTTTTTAGGAGCCTTTATAGAGCCTTATTGAGCAAGCTTTATAGACAAAGATTTCTGATATAAACACCTCATTTTAGTATCTCAGGCTTCATGACTCTTTGATGTTATCTACTAAGAAAGCAATGATCTATTATGTTTCTTACAAAAACCTGTTCCCAATTAAAAGAACAAGCTTTAATTTCTATTCCCAGGTAAGCAGAAGTTAAGCATGATGGATATAGAGCACAGTAGTTTTTTCGATGATGTGCCAGCTGGCCTTCTGTGTAGTTTCTAGCACTACAGAGGTCTAGTCACTAATGCTTTATGCTGGTAGCTGAGTTTTTTATACCAGTGTTCTAAGTTCCCTTTTTTCTTCCAAGTCTAGACTCTAACTTTACAACCTGCCTTGCTCATTTCTGTACTAACAGGAGAACAGACCAGAGAATTAACTGTAATCTAGTCAGCTGCCTCTGTTTGCTCTGTACTTTGGAGAGAGGAACACATCCTGTCCATTAAACTCTCTACTGCTTCTTGAAAAACTGTTTTGAGGTTGCTTTCAAGTGTCAGAGAAAACTCCGTTTTTCTCCTGGTTGCAGTCGGTCCTTAACCTGAACAGATTTGGGGAATCCTGCACAGATTTATTCTGTGAAAGTCTTGTGAAAGATGGTGAACCTCTGCTCTAGGTCATGCTACATCCAGCTTACTCTCATTTGCATAAACTCATGAAATGCAATTAGGGCTGTCAAGTTTCCTTGTAGTTTAGTTCAGTACTGTTGTGGAGGTGGTAATCTATATGTTATCATAGACATAAGCTATTTTAGTCAAGATCAATTACGAAATTGTACAGATGTTTGAAAGGTCTGAAAACTGCTAACTCCGAGTTGCAGAAGAGTGATACTGCAGCATTAATAGGGACTGGAGTCTAGGGTTAGGTATTAAAAAAGAATTTAAGTAGCTACTAATGGCTTGATTCAATACCTGTAGAAGGCTTTTGGGATTCTTGCATGGCATAATTCAGTAAGAAAGATGTGTAGTTTACAAATGATACATCTGGCGCAGTAAGTTGGAGGTCAAACCTTTTCCACGTGCCCTAAAAAAATTGCTAATTCATATTGTTATTTCTTCCTGATGGTTCAGGCACTGAAAGCAATGCACTGCTTCGGTAACAGTAATCAATTACATGAAAGCTACTGCATTTCTGACTTTCTGAAAATAATGATAACAATTTTACATAGCATCCATCATTCTTAAAAGTGATGAAACTTTTAAAAACCTTGGAAGGTTGTAAACTCTGGGGTGAAAATGTTGCCTAAATAACACCATTGAAAATGCTTTGTTTAGAGTGAATAAAAATTGACCAAACAATTCCCCCTTAAAAAAAAGATCGGTTTCTCCCATTTCCTTTCCCTTCCCATTGCCAGTGCCTGAAGAGGAAACCTTGAAGGCATTGGCTCTGTCATCTTAAGTTAAAAGTTTAAGTGACATAAATATGAAAACTAGCAATTCTACTTCGCCACAACACAGAAAATAATCAAATGGAAATATAACTAATAAAAATACTACCCTCTTAAATAGTAAGTATAATTTCTTAACATGTTTTTTGTCTGAAAGCCTATAAAATTTAGTTACTACTATTTTTATTACAACTCATGAAATTCTAATCAGGTGTGTTCTGGACAGGTTTTAGTCTGAAGTCATGACAATTGCTTGGACAATAAATTAATTAAACAATTAATTACCTGGTAAATAAATCAAAATACATTTTGTTAGGTTTTGAGTATAGGTTTTTTTATTAGTATAACTAAAGAACACACACACAGCCTTCCCACCCCAACTCGACAGAATCCCTAATTTGAGTAGCTTTTGGAAGTGCAGATTGGCAAACATGCAGTTAAACCCTAACTGGTGTCTTCCAGCATCCCTTATGACACTGTTGCTGAAAGGGAGAAGAGTGGTGCTTGAAAGACTGACTAGAATCCCTCAGTCAGGTACTCCAGATTGTTTCAGTCTGAGATGCATAAAGTAGAGCCACAAGTGATTTAATATACACAAGATTTTAAAATGAAAAATTTAATTTCAGCAGTATTTCAATATATTTGTTGACAAAGTTAGCATTAAGATGTGGGATAACATGCTAATGTAGCAGAATTCTGTGGGAGTTTGTTAACTCCAGGGGCAAAGCAAGATCAAACGTGTATGGTTTACTTTTTGTCCTTGGATTTGCTCTGTCATCATCTCCCCTGTGGTTCAGTATTCCTCTCTAAGTAGTCTCCATCAGTTTCACTTAGGGAGTAAACCAGTATGCAAAATTAGAAAGTGGTATTTGGATCAAATATTTAAAAATAGCAGAAATTTTGAGGGTTTCTCTAAAAAAATTGATCTTTCAGGTGGGACATGCTGGTTTTATTTCAGAGAACGGTATGTGTTTAAATACCTTCTCCACTCATATTCAATATTTCTAGATAATTTTTTTTTTGTCATTTTCTTTCTCTGATTTACCTGACAGCTATTTGTTGCACTTGGTGCAACACCATGAAGTCTGGAGGCCAAGTAGGAGCCCAAATATAAGCAGTAATGCTGATAAAAAGATTCATATGGATTTCACTGGACTGGGCAAGCAAATTGCAGAGGGCAGAAGAATGTCTGAGTATTTTTAAGCAAACTCCTTTTTCCACAACCATGAAACAACCATGTTGTATTAGAAGCATTTCAGCACCAGCAAAAACTTTCATTGGCTAATTATAATGGGTATGCGTAAGGAACTGCAATCCTGTGCCTTCAATGCTTCCTAAGGGTATCAGCATTTGTAACAGTTTTTTTTTTAAATTAAAAGGAACAAGCGAGAAAAATATCATAGTAATATAATTTAAAAATTGATGCATTGTTCTAGAAGAAAGGGTACAAAATGTGAGAGTGATAATTTTTTTACTTGGAACATAGACATTAAATTTATTATTTTTTCAAGTATTGTAATTCACATTTGGCCTTTTGCCAAAGCAGTGAACTTTATCACCCAGTCTTGGCATGTGCAGATAGATGGCCCCTTCTGTCCCTTTTGCCAGTTATTGGTTATGTTGCCAGGAAATCTTAATCATGCTGCTTGGAAGTGGCTGCTGGCCCATCCACCTGCTGCCAAGCTATTCCACTGTATTAAGAGTCCGGCTTAGCTTCAGCAATCAGTCTCTTAACTCTAACTACCATATAGGAAAAAAAGGTCACTGTGCTAAGGCCACCCTAGGGGACCATATGGTGTTATGAGCTACATCATCAATATTGCACTGCTGTTGATGCAACCCTCTTACTAACCCTGAAGCTCCACATGGATTAGGTGTAACTGTTTTCCAAAATGAAGTGTGCAACATAAACCTAGAGTGAACCACAAAATAAGCAGAAAAGAAAAATGTTCTCTTTAATAATGAATGTTTTTATTGGTAGTTACTTTCCATTAAAACTAAATATATATAAAAAACCCCCTATAACCTTGAGAGAAAAAGGAAGAAAATGAGTTAAGCAATTAGACTGCACTCTGCCACATTATCAAGAAATGTTCTCTATGTTCAAGTTTCTCAAGTGTCATATGAGTTCAACCACTATCGAACCAATAGTAGTCAGAAGAATGTAATGCCAAAGTCAAGTGAATTACAATCCTCTGGTGAATTTAAGCTCCTCATTAAGATGTTCAGTCACTTGCGTTAGTAGGAATACTGAAACTTGTTTCATAGGATAGTTCCTTTGTCGATCGAGTTCCCATTATTGTCTCTTTTCATGGGAGAAAGCAAAGGGTCTTCAAATAGACTACAGTTATATTTTGGACTCTGGTGAAAATTTATGTCTGAAATTGTATTTGTAGATTTTTTTAAGGTGCTGAAATGAAGAATAACTGTTTTAGATGGTAGAAATGTTGGTAGAATTCTAAAATATCTGAGAAAATTGCAAATGGTGTGTACATATACGATATTTCTGAAATACAGCCACTCAGAAAATGGCAGCAAATACATTTGTAGAACATTTCCTAATAGTAGCATAACATAGATCATTAGTTGTAACTGGTTAGTACCCTCACATCAGAACTCCCAGCTTCCAGGATTTCTTGGACCAATATTTTGGTATGTCATAAAATTTAGCTCCTGAATCCCTGTTTAAATGATCTAACTAGAAGTGACCTGAATTTCAAGGTCAGGGGTGATGCATAAACTCCATTGAAGTAAATTAGAAATATTAATGGTTTTTAGTCTTGTTTCCATTGGCTGTAATCATGATATATTTGTGCATATGAAGAAAGGGGAGAGAAAAATAGTATATTTTTGAGCCAATTTAAATCCAACTTTATATAGAGAAAGAGGTATCAAATACTAAATTCCTACATGTTTTCTGAAAATCAACAGCTGGATAGAGAAGAGAGACCCTTGTAGCAACGCATTTGCTGTTGCATTAAGATAGGTTTCAAGTAAATATTTAATTCTAGTGTGTTGCTTATCCATTGAGCTTAGCTGTTAGGTTGCACTGTGGCTGTCATTACAACCAGCTGTTCATCAGACAGGGAAACTCGGAGAGGACCAGCTTGTGCCCGAGTTCAACTCATGCAGGCATTGAGGATGCAATTAGCTCAAACCATTTTCTCCCTGGAATTTGGTCTTGTTTGAGCACTGATACCAAACACAGGAGAGTAGTAACTTAGCACTTGGTGCAGTGAGCAGCCCTGGGCCGGTCACTATCTGGTCTGTGAGCCTGTCTGCACTAGCTAGTCAAGACACAAGCATACCCCTGATCCAGTCACATGTACACAGAGCAAGGCAGAAAATGCTAGGTGACAGGCATGAGGAGGTGACAGTAGTGTAGGGCTGAGGAGAGAGACCATGAAGCGGATCTCAGACTGAGGAGGGTCCTAGTGACGTTTATGTCACTACATGAGGAAGCTAGTGTGCTGGGACACCATGGGTACCATGGGGGGCAATAAATCATGGGGTAATTCAGGAGTATAGGAATGCTGTAGAGATGGGGAAAGGAACTGAAAACCTTGGAGCAGGAACGTAATGGAAGCACAGCTGGAGTTTAGGATATGAGGAGTTTAGGATACGTAGGATCTAATTGACTGGGGACAAAACTTAGTTCTGCTGCTCATGGAACTGCTCATCTGAAATTCAGCCACCCATCAAACCATGGTGTGTAAGTAGCGCAAAACTTATGAGATACTTAATTTGTCTACCTGAAGACAGTGGAAGGTTGAGCGTGTTCAAGCTGAGTTTGAACTTCTAGTTGGACAGTTTAGCAAGGAGTTTCGATAGGAGGAACAGATTACTGTGCCATTCTGTCCCATGAAAGGAATTGAGTTTGCTATCTTAGCTTTGTGTCTCTGCTGGAAAATTATAATTTTCTCTCAAACTAGAAGTATGACTGGGTTACTAGTATCCTGTGATTTTGCCAGCTTTGGTCTGTTTTCTTCTGTCATTTAGTATAAACCCAAATCACACAGAATTAATGGAAGATTAAGGCACAGATTACTATTACACTGAATATGCTTCAAGGAATTAAAAGGAAGGTCTTCTCTACATTTTTAATATTTGTTGTTGACTTTAAAGAAATGTCAGAAAGTAAAAGTGATATTCACCTTCAATGTCAAAGGTAACCATTTCATCATCTTAGCAGACTAGTTCTTTATCTCTACAGTTAATGGCTTTTGAATCTAATATTTTTCTTGCATTTCTAATAGTTCTTCAGCTTTAAGTAGAAATTATTTTTGTGGTTTTTCAGATCTGATACAGTATACTCCATGTACACTGCATTTTATTGAGGAATTTTATCTAGGCTTTAGAGGATTTGATATACCATCTTTTACATCTCTTTAATACGATTGGGGAATAAAGTAAACATAACAGCTATTCAAATTTCTGTATAATTCATTCCCATGGTCTATGTTATAATCTTAAGGTGTTAGCCCTGTAATACTTAAAACATAACAGAATTGGACGACAACTAAGATGTTACCTTCTCTTTTGGGAGAAAAAGTCGTCCAGCTGAACTGCCAGCTGTGAGACCGTCAAGTAAAAAGTGCTAGCTCAACATGATTTTTCATGTCAACAACGGTATAATTCTGCTCTACACCATGAAGTGGAATAATGGAATATATTCCCACCTAGTTTTATGTTTTCAGGAGAAGAATCAAAATAAATAAGAGCTTATGTTGAAATATTTTTTGCATGCTTTTAGAAAGAATCATCTTGGCTAAACTTCAGGGATGTTATTTTAGGTGCTTATTTCTGGTCTTTTTCCGGGATGCTGCTTTTAGATAATGAACTTTTGCCAAAAAATGCCAAACTTACTTCCTGCCATATAAATATACAAGAAAACCATGGCATTTAAGAAACACTCTGTGGCTTTTTAAGAATAACCTCAGTGTGTGTTTTAAATGCAATGTTGTGTTTACTTGGTTATGCAGTCCATCCTACTCTACATAATTAGTATAAAATAACATATAATATGTATGTCTGTATGTATGTATGGTATGTACATAACTTGATCAAAAAGATTTGCATACACCTATCTACAGCGATTTACCTGCTGCAGTCTAATTCCTATAAATTCTTCTTTTACAATGTAATTTCTTGTATTGTGTAGGTGGATAGAATGATACAGAGAAAATTGAAGCATGGAGTTGTTTATTTGCTGGGTACAAACAAAGAAGAAGGGTTTTTACACAGTGATTGTTCTTTTATAGGATGATTCCCTTCCAGGCAACTGCTTCTGCTAAAATTATCTGCCAGACACTCAACTTTGAGAAGGCTTTGTAGCTCCTTATACTGTTCACTGTTGCAGTTCCTGCTAAAGCAAGAACAAGCAAGCTCCAACATAGAAGGATATTCAGTCAAAATATATACCATGTTCACTGAAAGCTATTTCCACTTGACAGCATTAAAAAGGCTTCTCATGTAGGGCTAAAATCTTCACAGCCCTCCCTTAGTGAGGATTAATGCTTTATTTGCCATTTGCATATGCCGTTATGGCAAATGGATTTGCCTCTCTGAGAAGTAAAATGAAGAAAAAGACTCCTTGAGGTTAGTGGGTATGGGTAACATGCTGGAGCCGATTTTGTGCAAAGGCAGAGCTATCTGAGCTACACTGTTGAATCAAATGGTAACAGAAATAAGGCAAAGTTTCACGAGCGTGAGTTGCATTATCTTCTGGACAAAGCTGGTGCATCGGAGGTTGGGCTGGGGAAAAACAAGGGAGTGAAAGGTGCTGAAGTGTACATTAACCTAAATGAACAGTTGGAATTAGAGTTGTACTGGTTTAAATCTGGCAGGAGATGAGGGTCCGAGTTCAACATAATGGAATATCAGTGCCTTTAACCTTGCTAACTACTCTCTGTAGCAGCTCTAGTTAGGCTGTGGGTAGCCTCTAGAAGAAAACACAGTAGATTTTTTTTGCATTTTTAGAAATGAACCTGCTCTGTTTCTCAAACCAATCTCTTACTTCAGCACACTAAGAACTAGGTGTACCTGCTAGCACTAGTATGACATATGATCCGCCTTTTCTGGCCTACAAGCAAGGTTTCAAGCTGCAGAAACAATAAGCAAACAAGTGAAGTCCATTGACATGGGAATACTAGGTCATGAGGGGAAAGGGGGATGGAGAGAGTGAAGTGAATGACCTTGCTATAAATGGTGCCACAGATGGGGGGCAGGGGAACGCTGAGCTGGCCCGAGGCGAGACCTGTGGCTGTAAAAGAATGGGAGTGCAGTGATTTGCTCTCTCTGCCTTGCGTTTCTATCTAAGGTGAGCTAAGCTTTAAGCATGCAGTGGAGCCTGAATACATCTGGGCAAAGATGATGCGAGAAGCCTCAAACTAAAGTTAGTGTTCTCATCTTTTTATTCTCTCCAAAATACAGAATTTGATCAAGGTTTCTACATAGCTTGCTAAGGTTCAGCGACTGTTAAGGATGTGCAGGCCTTGCTGCCTGCTAAGCCAAGCCAAGTTATGGCATTAATTGAGACTTACAGTTCTCATTGCATTTTAATTCAAGGACTTTTACATCATTCAAAATGAAACCCAAGGGGAAGTTTAATGTGTAGAATCAAAGAAATCTGGTTCCACCTCCTGTAGATTGAAATCACTGTGCCTATTACATATATTTTTATAGCAAATGGTTTCTAAAACTGTTAATACAAATTAACATAAAGGCAAAACACGCTACTGAAAGAGGCCATACTTCTGTGAATGTGCATATCTTGCTTTATTTCCAACTAAGAAGAAAGCTACATTTATCCCCTCCAGACTCAAAGTATTAGAAATGCAGTTAGATAAAGAAGGAAAACTAAAGCTTGCTATGTATGATGCAAACAAGGAAGAAAACCGTGGAATCCTCTTTGTCAATCACGTTAGAGAGGTTTCATTAAATGCATTTGAGATGCACTGTCATACTCGAGTCGCATAGATAGTGACATAATGTGCAGTGTCACAAATGCATAGAAAATGCTTGTACAACCATGTAAATGATAAAAATCCTCCACAGTACTTCTCTACAAAACATACTGCAGATGTATCTCTCTCACTCAAAGATATTCATCACACTTGAGGTGAAAGGCAGCCTACATTATGTAACTCAGAAAATGAAAGCTTAAACACTGTCAGATAGCTAGAAATTTTCATTCATAGTAGGAGACTGAATCTATTTTATAGAACCAAGCCCAAGAATATTATAGCTGATATCAGTTCAGTGTGTATTTTCAAACTAATGCATTTTTAAATTAGCTTCAGCAGAAGTTTTGTTAAAGGTCAGATTATCTTAAGTCTGTAGTCTCAGAATGTATAGATTTCCCCTGAAAAATGTTTGTTATAATTGCAAACTACTACACTTTCCAGTAAACACAGACAGTTTTAAATGCCATATTTTAAGGGAACATAACACTCAAAAAAACCCCAAACCCCAACATGTTGGTGACCAGACAGTCAATACTACTGAATTTTTATAGCATTAACATTTCAAAAACAGTTTGTGATCATTCTTTATGTTTGATAGGATCTTACCTTTTTTCTTTCCTCCATATGTATTTGCTGGGGTGATGATACAAGAAAGCAACAAAAATGAGAGAAGTTGCAGACTTTTCATTTCTTCTTTCTCTGAATGAGAGTTGGGGGATGCACTGCTAAATTCTGCCAAGAGATGGGAAAAGGAGAGAATTATCAGTGCCTTGCAAGTAATTATTTACCTGTTAATCATTAACCTTGAATTCTCCTCTCCACTGATTGCTCCAGCCTTTCCTTTTATGGAAGTGAAAATGGAATCTGCCTCTTTCAGACCTCTTCTTTTTTATGTTACGCCATTTGTGGCAGAAATAATTTGGATCTGGTCCTCCTACCTTTCTCAACAGTTCTTGGTTCTGAACACAGTGGACTTCAGGACATTTGTGCTCTGATTCAGGCTAAAGGCCATGGGTAGCCAGCTTGAATTTTGTTGGTCAACAGCTCAGTCTGAACACATTGCAAAACAACTGTAAGAGCTGAAGGTTAATCTAAATATTTCATTAACATAAACAAATTTCAATAAGGGAGACATCAAAATTCTATCTATAATAAACACTTACCTTATTACAGTGATAAAATTGGTACCTGGTTTTGGATAATCACAAAATGTTTCCTTTCAAATTAAGTGAATGCTTTTTATCGCATAAGAAATTTACTAATGAAGCATAATTAACATCTCTCTCCACTTTCAGTAAAACAATCATAGGGAAGCATATGTAGTAAATGTAGGATTAATTTCAGAGAAAAAGTTACTGCTAATGGGGTATGTTTTATATTGGAAATCAAGGCAGAATTTTAATTGTAGCAGTGGATGCAAATGCCACAAGGAATAGGTGTGTACTGCAAAGGGTGACAGGGCAAAAGATACTCTTAGAGATGCAGCGAGTATTACCACTAAGTGGGATCTCACACATGGACAGGACAAAATCCTGTCCTCTGGGTCTTGTCATCATCAGTCTGGAGCATCACAGTTTTCCTACATCAGTCAATGTTCTTGAGCCATAGTGTAGCTCATTTTAAAGGAACTAAATGCCAATAATGATGTAGCCATGGCAGCACAGGCCTTAGCATGGGCTGCAAATCAATCTGCATTTCCACTAATCATTGGATTGCCAGCTTGGGTTAATGTCAACCTCCATTGCTACCTGTATAGCTGAGCTAGTATATAATTAGCCAGATAGGTCTAGACTAAACTCACTTGTATGCTTTAACAGCATTGAAGAATTTTCCTTAGAAATAGTTCTGGAACAGTAAACTTTCTGCCAGGTTCTGAATTATTAAGAAGCCCTCATGCTCAAGAGAGGCTGATAGTGTTGCTGTTAGTAATGGCAAATAAAGACAATATTTTAAGAATTCTAGAATTATGTGTGTCAGACTAAACAACTCAAATAGAGCTGGTAAACTTGAAAAAGTATGCTTTGAGTATTCAGTGATCCCTAGATTTCTTTATGAAGCCTCTTGTTATAATTACTATATCTAGAGTGTGTGAAATGATAGCCATGCCATCCCAGCCTGAGGAATTTGTCATTGTTCTATTGTTTTTATAATTAAGAACTATTTTAAAGTGTCCCAGCTGAAATATTTTTCTCTCTTTTAGAAGACAGTATCATAGGACCCGTATGCCATAGAAGAAGTGGTATGTTAGACTAAAAGATAAAGTGTTCTTAGCAGGGAAACTGCTGTCACGTTTGATGCATGGTTTTGGCATACAGGAGCATGCTTTGTGGAGAGCGGCTCATGGTGCTGGATGTTGCAGGAATAAAGGAGAAAAATACAGATCACTTCCTTTCCCTGCTCACTCCAAAGAGCTTTGAGTCTAGGATACAGCAGGCAGCTAGAAAACTCTACAAGCGATCTCTAAGGTCATACCAGTCACCACAGTTGGCTATGATCTTGGCACACCAACATCTAAAGATTTGCCAAGACTGATTGACCAGTGTGTGTGAAAGTATATTGATAAAGAGGGAATAACAGAAAATGAGGTGATGTGATCAAAATGGCTGGCTGATAAGTACTCTCTACAGCAGTATTTTCAATGGATGTGAGCAAGAAAAGGATTTGCAGTAATTGAGACAGGAGATAGAACTTGGAAAAGAATTTAGGCTGTGATGGTGGGCAGGAAATGCTGTATTTTAGCAAAGTTAATATTAGTGGAAATTATTGTTGTGATTTAGCACAGCCTTGCAGTGAACTTAGAAAACCGTAAGTGGAAGATGATGTGAAGATTACAGAACTGACTGACAGGTTGAATGGTGAGTAATCAAGAAAGCAGAGAGCATTTAGGGGAGAGAGACTATAAGCTTTATTTTCTGCAGACAAGAATTGTTCTGGAACAGGGTGGTAGATATGTCAGGTATAGAACAGGCTGTTTGATCTTTGTGAGGAGACTGCCTGGAAATAAAGACTATAGGGATCAGTCTTTCGATTTACTTCTCACTAGAGAACCCATGTAGAAAACCAGAACGGCATTGTGAGTGTCTTATGAAGAACTGCTTAAAGTGGTAAGAGGAAAACTGGGAAAAGGAGTTGCAAAAGGAGGAAGAACCTGCCTTCCTCCCTGCTGTCTGCATCACTTCATTGGACAATCCTGTGTCAGTCATTTTGTCTTTTCAGTGCAGACTGAATATTAGCAATAATTGTGGAAGAGCTAAGCAGTGTTGTGGGAATAATTGTACAGCAGTTGAATGAGAGATTCCACAGTGCGTATTCAAGTTGAGTTTATGTAGCACAAAATTGCATGCTATGGCACATTAGTCCACAGACAGCAGATGTGATTGTGTTCTGCTCCCTATGGCCTCTATAGCATTGTCACACAATGTGTTTTCAGAGTGTGGGTTGTTTGTTTGTTTTTTCCCTAGGTCTCTTCTCCATTTGATTTACATGAGTAATTCTGATACCTTTATTATCTACTCATAAAGAAAAGAATGGGTCTCCTGTAACGTGATGAACATTAGAGGTAGAAGACTCCTGATAAATTATTTTCCTGTGAGTTTAAATATTGAAGTCATAACCTTTGCCATCTTCAACATGTTTATTGGGTCACTTGGTGAAGTTACCTATTTGCTTGAGCTGTTCTATCTCAGCTTAGTTAATTGTCATGTTTGTGTAGCATATATAATATTCTATGAATATACAACCTAAACTGTTTTAGGAATTAGTTCCTTATATAAAAAATATAACAAGAAAGAGTCTTTGGTACATTATGAGAATAGAAAATATGGAAACAGGTATTTGTCAGAAGGGACTGTGCAGTAGCTACTCAGAATTACTTGCTGCATGTTGCATCAGGTAATGAAATGGCTTTTTTCAGCCACATTTGAATCTGTGTGAGGTGCAGTGAGTGGGAGCTGTAATGTTCTGTGTGAAAATCATTGTGGAAAAAAGAGAATCCTCTGGAAGAAAGAGGATGCTCTGGGTCTTCATATTAGTTCACTGGTCAATCATAGAGAATGCTGTCTGAATTAAACTGAATACTTCTGGGACACTAATAGTTGTCTGCTGGTCTGCCAGGGTAATATGAACTGTAAACCAGCTTTGCTACAGATCTGTACCACTGGCAATGACCAAATTTCCAACAGCTGAATACAACACGGGTACTAGAAAATGAGGAAACAAATCTCAGGATCTATAAAGAAAGCTGGGAGACTGATGCAGGAAAATGGCTCTTGGAATACGCAAGCTATAGGGTGTCCTGATGTGACTTTCAGGAGTGAGTGGAAGGTTTGTTCTTTAGAGTTGGGGTATGTTGATTACCTGTGTTGTGGGTAAGGCAAGTGGATAGGTTGGTATTTGCAAAAAACTTGGTTCTTAAAAAAATGTCTGAAATCAAGTTCTTTAAAGTTGGGGTTTAAATGTTAACCATAACATTTAAAAGATCTATTAAGAAAAAAATAATTATTCTTCTACCAAGTGCGTAGATCTGATCTCTTTTCTGTAACACCAAGCATTTACACATTACTCATTTTCTGTATTGAAATCGCTCATACCTACTCCGGTGATCTAGATTTTTTTTTTAAAATACTAAATTTAAAAATAAATAATCCAAACTTCTCTTCTGTGAAAGACATAGAACATGTATTTTGTATTGCTTGGAGGCTAATGCTTTGCCCACTTTACATGAAACAGAACATTTTCTTAAACACACAGTGTTCATAAATAAATTTCTAGCTTGTGTTGCTGTGTTCATATCTAGTTTGCATATACCATAAGAGGGCTTGATAACCTTCTCTCTTCTAGAGAAGCTGCTTGTACAACATATACCCAGGAGGTACACTCTTAATCAGAATCCCCATCTGTTTCTTGGCTAATGTTCCAATTATAGTTAGACCTCTTGCACATATTTACATCTATAATAAAATTGATGGTTTCACTATTGAGAAGCGGCATGTGACTAATGGTGCATTGTTCCATGCAAGCTTTTGCTTAAATATATCATTCTAATCAAGTTAAATAAAGGAACACTGAGCAGAAATTTGTCAGACATACAGTCCTGGTATTTTTCCTGAGACCACACCGTTCATCAAGATGGTTTTCAATCACCTGAAGACCAATAATACTCTAGTACAAGATGTTCTTTCAGGTTTAGAAGAGATTTTATGGGCCAGAACTTCAGCTGGCATAAATTGGCTTCTGTGCAGCTATAACGATTTTCACCAGCTGAGGATCCACCCTGTGTTCCTATAATTACCCACTGGCATCTGAAGAAAGATTCATGTGATGGTTATGCTAATACATCTGAGGTTATAGAGCAAGAAATTTTTTATGTGGTTGAATTTTTAGTGCAGTTTTTTAAATCCAGAATTTATTTTGCCTGTTTCATCTTTCCTAGGATTTTTTAATATCAAATAACTCTGAAGAGACATTTTTAGATGGACTTATGTATGTGGATTCATGGCCTATGTCAAACATACAGCAGCTGCACGAGTCTGAAACTTCCTTTACAACAATAGCTGTTGAACCATCAGACATTTCAGTATTAAATTCGTAATTAAATAATTGTTCAGTAAACTTTCTGGCTATGAAAGAAGACAACTCATTTGCATAAGCATAGTCTTATGAAATATGAGCTGCTTCTGCAAGATCCGTTTCATACTCTGTAGTGCCTGATAAGGTAGTCTTCTTTCAGGACTCATCACCTGGAGTATTATCTGACTTTCCTTGGATGCATAACTGGGACTAGGAATTAGGAATCGCATTCTTGCAATGTTAAGTTTTCTTGCAAGTTTAACACATTTCTGTATATGTGTGCCTTTTAATAATTTTAAAAATATGCTCTGCTAACAGTTTGTATTATAAACAGCTATAAACAAAGAAGTGAACCCAAATACAACTGCCGAGCATAAATATAATTGTACAATAAGGGGGTCATCTGCTCCTACTTTCCACTTTAAAAAAAAGGCATTGTTTTAGCTTGTTTCCTTCGATGTTAGCCTAGCACTTTTTGTAACAACGCATTACTTTAGCTACCTTAGAAGAATGATATGTCTTGGCTTATGTGACTGTCTGTCTTCCTTATGGGTACAACGTGTTCACTTGGGGTACCTTTCTGAAAGCTTAACAAATCAGAAAAGTACAGATCAGATGAACCAAATAAAAGGGGAGAACAAATCCCAGTAAATCTGGTCTGCCCATGCTCTTGCGTTATGTGTATTGTATGCTGTATATTACTCCTGCCTTAAAATAGGTAAGGGGCTGAAATACTCCCTGACTTTCATTACGATTAGTTTTATTCTTAAATGGATTGGGCTAAATTTCTGTGTGGTTATACACTACTGGAAAAGATAGTAAGCTGCAGACTTTTTTTCTGCCTGTATTCTGTTTGATTTTGGAATTTCGCTGTTGTCAGTGCCCTATCTCAGGGATTATTGTATGGCCTGTAAAATTCTGCATAGAATTTATCATTGTTAAAGCAGATTTTTCATAGAGCTGTGATCTGTAACCTATAGGAAAGCTTCCGTGAATCAGCACTGCAGTGTCAATACTGTAAAGAGTAGGTGTTCTTTAGGAAACCCCAGCATGCCCGCTGAGGACACTTCACTTCACTGGGCTGTGTAAGAAACAGCTCAACACATGCAACAAACCTCATTGGAAGACTGAGACCCAACACAACCTTCTTCCCGTGCCCCACCCCCGATGCCCAAGGCCTGAGCTTGATGGTTTTAAGCAAAAACAATGCAAGTGCAATGCCTTTTGAAGCTGCCTTGCTTGTTCACCTCCCTCACATCAAACAGAAGCGTATTTGAGAGAGATGAATACATGGTAAAACCAACAACGTGCTCTCCCTTTCTACCTACTGTACTTACTAGGGAGACTTCTTAACAACAAATAAAAAACAGACTTCTTTCAGAAATTGATTGATCATTCTTATGAATAAAGAAGACAGCAAGAACAAGACAACTAGGGCTTATTGTAGGCAACATGTTTGAAGAGGATACACTTGAAAGCACTTTAAACAAAAGGCAGACAACCATGCCAAAGTAAAGGAACTTGAAAGACATTAGACATTCAAGTGCTGATTGATGATGACTGTTAGGACTTAACATGCTCACGAGAGCAAAAGTTGGATCTCTGTGGAGCTGCTGTCACTGAAATTGAGTCTTTATGAAAAGGGAAGAACAAACAGACAAGAAAGCTAAAAGAAGAATAGGATTAAAATACACAGAGTAGATACAGACAAATAGATGTGAACAATGAAACAAAAATCTCTTTGACAATAAGGAAAAGCAATGAGAAACACAAACCTGTTATCTGGATAGATAAAAGCCTTCACAGCATAGCCAGACTAATCAGTAATGAAACATATTTCCAAGTAATAATTTCTTCAGTACCTGCAGAATGCACAACTTCCAACACCTGTGACTGAAACAAATGATTCTGGCCACCAGAGACAGGAGGCACTTTTAGGGGCAATACTGAAGGTCTACGTTAAATTTTAAAAAATATAAATAAAAATAGTTAGGAGAAGGGAGGAGCTTTCCTTGCAACATCCTTTGTTCCTTTCTCACCTTCTCGCACCCTAGTGTCTACTTTCTCTGACTCAGGAGCTAGCACATTTTGGCTCTCTGTATTGCAGTATTATATAGCAATAAATAGCCATTATTACTGAGTGTAAAGAATGGGAGGATGAGACAGCATGGTGGGGGAAGCACACTGTCAAAGTCCCTCTGGGTGGCATCCCTTCCCTCCAGCCTGTCAACCACACCACACAGCTTGGTGGTGTTGGCAGACGCTGAGGGAACACTCAATCCTAATGTCCGTGTCACCAACAAAGTTGTTAAACAGTGCTGCTCCCAATATCAACCCCTGGGGAATGCCACTCATCATTGGGCTCTGCTTGACTATTGAGCTATTGACTAAAACTCTTTGAGTGTGACCATCCAGCTAATTGCTTATGCACCAAGTGGTTAATCCATCAGATCCATGTCTCTCCAATTTAAAGACAAGGATGTCATGCAGGACAGTGTCAAATGCTCTGCACAAGTGCAGGTAGATGACATTAGGCACTCTTCCCTTACCCACCAACACTGTAAACCCATCACAAAGGCCATCACAAATTTTTCAGGCATGATTTACTCTTAGTGAAGCCATGTTGGCTGTCACCAATAACCTCCTTATTTCCCATGTGCCTCAGCATAGTTTCCAGGAGGATCTGCTCCATGATCTTGCCAGGCTCAGAGGTGAGACTGAGCAGCCTGTATTTCCCCTGGTCTTCCTAATTTCCCTTTTTAAAAACGGGGGTTATGTTTCCCCTTTTCCAGTCAGTGGGAACTTCATCGGACTGCCACGACTTCTCAAATATGGTGAATAGTGATTTGGCCACTTCATCTACCAGTTCCCTCAGGGCCCACAGGCACATCTCATCAGGTCACGTGGACTTGTGCACCGCCAGGTTCCTTAGATGATCTCGAACCTTATCTTCTCCTATAGTGGGCAGTTCTTCGTTCTCCCAGTCCCTGCCTTTGCCTTCTGTGACTTGGGCGGTGTGGCTGGAGCTCTTGCCAGCAAAGAATGAGGCAAAAAGTCATTGAGTACCTCAGTCTTCCCCCTGTCCCAAGTAACAGGTCTCCTGTTTCCTTCCAGAGAGGGCCCACATTTTCCCTAGTCTTCCTTTTCTCACCAACGTACCCATAGAAGCTTTTCATGTTGCCCTTTATGTCCCTGGCCAGATTTAATTCTGTCAGAGCTTTAGCTTTCCTAACTCTGGCTGCACAGACAACTTCTCTGTGTTCCTCCCAGGCTGCCTGTCCTTGCTTCCATCCTCTGTAGGCTTCCTTTTTGTGTTTGAGTTTGTCCAGGAGCTCCTTGTTCAACTATGCAGGCCTCTTGCCATTTTTGCCTGACTTTCTCTTCGCTGGGATGCATCGCTCCTCAGCTTGGAGGACGTGATCCTTGAATATTAACCAGCTTTCTTGGGCACCTCTTCCTTCCAGGGCTTTAGCCCATGGTACTCTACCTGAAGAGGCCAAAGTCTGCTGTCCTGAAGTCCAGGGTAGCAAGCTTGCTGTGTGCCCTCCTCACTGCCCTGAAGATCTTGAACTCCTGGTCACTGCAGCCAACGGTGCCCTTGAACTTCACACTCCTCACCAGCCCTGCCTTGTTGGTGAGAACAAGGTCCAGCACAGTACCTCTCCTCTTTGGCTTGCCTATCACTTGGAGGAGGAATTGATCATCAGCACATTCCGTGAAGCTCCTGGACTGCTTATGCCCTGCTCTGTTGTCCCTCCGACAGAGATCAGGGTGGTTGAAGTCCCCCATGGGGACCAGGGCTTCTGAGGGTGAGGCTGCTCCTATCTGTCTATAGAGGGCCTCATCTGCTCGGTCTTCCTGGTCGGGTGGCCTGTGTGACTCCCACGATAATGTCACCCACCCCTGCCCTCCCTTTAATCCTGACCCATAAGCTCTCAGTCAGCTCCTCATCCATACCCAGGCAGAGTTCCATGCACTCCAGCTCGTCATTGACAGAGAGGGCAACATTCCTTCCTCATCTCCCCTGCCTGTCTTTACTAAATAGCCTGTATCCTTCCATTCCAACACTCCACTCATAGGAACCATCACACCACATCTCTGTGATGCCTGTAAGATCATGTATTGTGGCATTTCCCACATTTTTACAAGATTAAAGAAGATTATAGGGTAAAAAATTGGCTTACTTGAGGGATGAAGATTTTGAGCATCAGTTAGAGTAAACTTACATTTAAAATCTTCTCCAGACTTTCTGAAAAAACAGTCTGAAAAACTGCCTGAAAATATTACAGAATGGTAAAAGAATCACTGACTTTGTTCACATAACTAGTGATGAATATAGCCTACTAGAAAGAACTGAAATGCTTATTTTTCTGTTAGTTCTAGAACTGCAAACCTTTGGTGTTTGGATTAACCATAGGATAATTTACTATGTACATTGGCATTCCTGGGTTCATAGTTGTTGAAATGATTCACAGCAACAAATCAGTATTAGATTTGAAGTGACTGCGACCATGAATTCAAAAAATTTCTTGGTAGTGTCCTGTAAATAGTGATATTCCACAACTGAAATGAGAAATGGGAACAGACATTAAACAGCGAATTTAGCACAGATGTTTCCTGTTATAACAGATTAGTAAAATTTCAGTATTCAATGAGCTTTTAACACCCGCCCTCCATCTGTGGTATTTTTAGCATTGTAGAATAGGCCAAAAGAGCAGGTATATAACGAAAAAGAAACCCTACCAGGGTATTTTCTCTAGCTCTGCTTTCTTGTTTTTTAATGGTGTGCCTTCACCTGTATGTGGAAACATTCTATGAGGGGCAGCATGGATAAGAAAAACCTAGTTCTCCATTTGGGAGTCACACTTACTGCAGCCAAGTGCACTGCAAACAAGCCCTTGAGCATATGCTACGTACATAAGTGCTAATTGAGAAAGTCTGATGATGTCAGTTGTGTAACAATAATATTCTTTGCCAAATGACCAGTTTGTGCTTGCGGCTTTGAGGTAGCTCTGCTTCAACAAAGTCCTTGAGAAGTGCCTTTGCTTTGAAGAGGGGGCTAAGCAAAGGGCTGAAGGCAAGCTGTCCTGAGTGACTGCATGAGGGAGGACAAGGTCAATAACCGAGAGCCGCCACAGACCCACTCCAATATAATGGTGCTAAAGCTCATCTTTCGGTAACTTGGTTGGGAGATAGGAGAAGGAAGCAAGCGTAACAGTGGTCTGCACATAACATGCATTGCAAACACATATGCAACTTTCATGTTTCAAGTTTCTTTCATGCATATTTATTCAGGGTTGAATATCAGCCTTCATTTCTCACATACATACGGGTGTTTGATATATGGCATTAAAGACCTGGGATTTGGGGATTACTTAATTTTTTATTTTCATTCTGTTTTATTCTGTACTTCAGTATGAGTTTGCATGAGTAAAGGAAATTTTGTGCAGAAATCCATAATGCCTTCTGAGACAGAACAAAGATATCCAGTAGAATATTAAAAGACAGGAGTATGGTGTCCTGTGAAAGTGAGTTGAGAGCTCAGAAACTTTCTTTAAAGTAATAGAGATACTTAGAATATTTAGCCTGCATAATTACTGAAAAGAATTTTAAAGTCCTGATCAAGAATTACAAGTACCAGGCTAAGAAGTACATTTTTGATGCTACAGTTGCACATTTTTGCAGTGAGGGGAATACCAGGATTCTGTTGCCTGCTGGGGGAATAACCTTGCTACCCGCAAGTACCTCTGCTTTGGCTTAAGTGCTAAGGCTCTATATAGGAGTCAGACTGGGCTGTCTTAATGGTTCCTCTCACCCTGAGCAATTCAACCATCTTTCAGAGGCAGACCAGGATGTAATCACAAAATGGGTCCCTAATGTAAGCTGCAGTTCACTGATCCTCCCATTCTTCCAAGTGTTAAAGTGAATAAATACGGGGGGGGGGGGGGGGGGGGTGTGTGTGTGTCTGTTCTTGAAGGCTGAGAGTTACTCAAAAGCTCTAGGACATGATTTAATTGGAAAATTGCCATTTCATTTTGATTTTAGAGTTTTTGTTTTTCTACTAGTGTCATTTAGATGTTTCATTGCTGAACATTAAGAACGTGTCCCTGGGTACAACCATGGACGCATCACTGTGGCTGATGCTGAAAAAAGGATAAGGTTAGAGACAGTTTTCAGTCTTTTTTTTTTGTCTTCAGGGATTTGACTCATTCAAATACTTTAATAATAGAGTGATTTCTAAAAAGTTCAATTAAATTTCTTCCTTAAGAGTAGATACATGCTTAAAAACTGCTGGTTTGGGGTTTCTAAGTAAAAGTCCATGTTTTAGATACAGATTCTGCTCTCAGGTACACTAATGTAATTCAGAGTTGTTCCACCATAGCAGATGGATTTGTATTCACAATGCTGGCAGCAGAGGTTGTCCCAGGTTTTGATCTAACACAGAGGATTCCCTTCATCTCCCTCTGTCTAGTCACTTTGCACAATGTTGTCACAAAGTTGTTGCGGCTAGTGATGGACATACTTCCCTGGTATGGGATAATCTGTGCTGATACAAAGCTGTTGGCGCAAGGTGTGGCAAGTTTCTTTACCTTTCTTGTAAATAACAAAGGGAAAGAAGAATCTGACCTGTTCTCCAGAAACGTGGTTTGACGACTCAGCCCAGCTAGAGCAGATCATCAAGGATTGTCGCTATGCACTTTTTAAAAAATAATTTATTAATGACCAATGATATTAATGACTTAGTGATAGTAAGTATTGTAGTTTCCAGCTGATTTGCCTTTGCTTTCATTCTATCTCCAATACTCCATGCTGCTGAGATTTAATTATTTCTTTCTGTGTCTTTATTGGCAATTCTCTCCCTTGTTCTTTACTTCCTCCCTGACACTAGTGAGCTGCGGTTCAAACTCATGTGACATGAGGCTTTCAAGCAATCTATATATGTATCCCACTGACTGTAGTATTGTTTACTGTTAAAAGGAGTTCACTTAGAAAAATAAGGTACCACATCCTGTGAAGCATCAGGTAAACCTGATAAAAAAATACCTCCAAAGCAGGTGTATTTACTGCCACCATTAATATTGCTTACAGACGGGATAGCAAAAAAGCAAGCCTTTTGCTTTCTCAAGGTGTTTTTTTCTGAACGGTCTTGTTGACTGTTGAGAAATGTCTTTAAACAGGTCCACTACATTCAGCTTAAAAACATCAGCAGTAACATTGTACTTAGTGTTTAAAATATGACCTTAGGAACCAGGTGTCTGGATCTGGTTTCTTTCTGTATCCCTAATTTCCTGTTAGCTCATTGTAATTCACTCAACTTTCTGTGGGCTTATATGTCCCATTGGTTAAAGGGAGTTTAATAGTACTTATTTTTCTGGAGTGTAGTGAGGCTGAATGAATCCTCTGTAAATGACATTATATTTTCTGGAGGAAAGGTGCTATATAAGTCAATGTAATAGTTCTGTATCTATTGAATACTTCAATCTAACAGATGGGAGCAAAGCTTAAGACAAATGTTGAACATTTTTTTTCCCTTGCATATTTCTGCTATTTTTATATTTCAGAACTCACTTTGAAATGAATGCCTGTTAAACGAACAGAAATGTTAACAGAATACATTTTCCCACACACAGTTATGTTCCCACATCAAAAAATTTAACTTCAAATTTATTGTTTTTAGACCACACACATTACCAGGGCAGACTGTAAATGCAGGGAGGCAAACAGCCATTCCATGTGCCGTTTGGCTGTAGCTCAGCTTTGCTCCTTTGCAGTGGGGCACTACTTCTCCCATCACCTAGTCACATCTATTGGGATCCTGCACGTTCAGCAGGGCAGATGTTTTCTTTCTAATGAAAATAATAGCTCCAAAAAGTTGTGGGCTGTATTTCTTTCACAATCATACAGGCTGATCAACTTTCTGTGGGTTTTGAGTAAACACTGGTTGTTGTCAGAGAAGGGTGAGGTGTGCCATGACTCCATTCACAGCAAAACAATGAAGGTTTGTCCCCCCATCACCTGCTGCAGTATGTAACTTCTGGCTTTTTGCTGTTATAGCCAAAACCAAACTCAGATTTATCTGCACACAGGCTCCCTGCTTCTGCTCTGATTCCTGCATTTGCTTGAGTTCATCCCTCTGCCCTGGCCTTGATTGCAGTTTCAATCTGTGCTTCTTCTTCTAGAACTTCTGCCTGGGGAGCCTGATAGTTGTCTTTCCCCAAACCATAAGAGGTGACATTTGTTGAATAACATGGGGGGCAAAGCACAGGTGTCGATCTTATGAATTTTCAAGCCGACTTTACTGTGGTCAGAGAATAGGTAAGCAGTCTGAAATGTATTTACTATGTAGAAGAAGAGCCCATTGCAAAGGCCTCAGCTATGGGGTGCAAACCTTTCTAAGCCCATACTTGCTGTGGCACCGTGGACCTGTACCTCCATGTCTGTGAGTTTCTTCGCTCTGTGTTGTGGCATGAAACCCAGGGCAGGCACTGTTGGCCTGCAGTGCCCTCCTGCCACCCTTAGGAAGACCACAGAACCAGGCAGCTGGCCTTTTCCCTGGAGATTTTATTAGCTCAGTTCAAGCAGGGCTCAGTGTCCTTTATTTTCTGTGTTCTAATTATAACTTCAAAATTTATTTTTTTTTAATTTCAAAATTCTGTTTGGCATCTTGTACCATAATTTCCTGCAGAGAAAGAATTCAGACTATTAGAATCCTTTCTTGTCACATTCCCTCACAGATGGTCCAATCTGCTCTGCAGTTCATGCTTGACAGCTAGTTAATCTAGCAGTGCAGGAGCACACACTTTAAAATGCAAGTTCTGGATCAGCCTCAGGTAAGCACCTCAACTATCTTCTGTCCCCTGAAATTGTAGGTATGCAATGGCACACAAACTACATGTAAAGAGAATGATCCTGCTGCTGACACTTACATGCACTTTTGAAGAGAGATGCATATTCACTGTGTATTCAAAGACACGTGAGAAGTGTCTGCCTTTTCAAACTAAGCTATCTGGCCAGTTTGGCCATGGTAGTACGAATTAAGACAGACGTATACCGCTGTCTTCTAGCCATGGTGGATACAGAAAATTTATTAATCAATGCTTTGGTTTATTTTATTACTTCAACAGAGAAGATTGTATTTCCTTTGCTTATTGGAGGGCAACACTTTAATGAATGATGGTCTACACAGAAATAAAGGTATATAGATGCACCTCATCTAGCATCAAGGTAAACTGCCACACAATCAGCTGTCTATCTGCAGTAGCCTGGGCTGTGTAGCCCTGGTTAGGGCCATGGCTGTGGCACTGGAGGGCCCTGCAGAATTAGCTGTGCCAGTTTAGGTGTGCCTTTGCAGTCTAACCACACCACCTGGCCTCAGGGAGATGTTCTGCAAACAGGTCAGATGTCTGAAGAGGGACAACCTTGCCACTGAATGTGTGGGGCCGTGCCTACATGTCACCTTCTGTCTCAGGATAAAAGCAACTAGCAGCATAAAAGGGTTCCACTACCAAGTACTCAGAGTACTCCTGTACATTCATGGCATATTTCACTGCAAATACTAGCCTCAGGTAGGAGGCTTTGTGGACTGGAGGGAAATATGCAGAATCTGGTCACATTTTTTACTACTGTGGATTTTTTGGCAATGCTGTTGCTCATTGTTTAATCCAGGAAGCCACCTTGGACTGAGGCCTGCAGGGTTGGCAGTTTTGTGTCAGACCCTATATCCAAATGAGCGGAAAAGGTGACTAAAAGGCTTAAACATCCTCAGCTGGGCTTTCATGATGCTCCTTTAAAGATACAGTTTAGAAGCTTATCTTCTAGCATACTATTAACTAAAACCATTTTTGGACAAAAGGAGCATTTTCACAACATGTTTGGGTAGCATCTAGCACAGTGGATCAGACCCTCTAGGAATCATCTATACATGAGCAATGATTAACTGACAATACCAATTTCCCTATTGTTTTGCATGAAACAGGTTGGATAAACTGCTAGAATTTCATATTTTTTTTTATCAGTGCTGTCAAACTGTTCTTGGTTTCCTCTTTCTCTCTTTTGTAATTTATATTTTTACTTCTTGGACACATTGAGGAATTCAGTCCATATCCTTAAAAATGTGAAAAGTAGTGTTTTTCAGCTGTAATTTATATTGCAGAAAATAACTCTAAAATCTAAATGTAACTGGAAATGTTTGTTTTGTTGCAGTACACTAACACAATGAGTCCAAACCTACAGCAGTGGCTTAGGGCAATTTCCTAAAACATTATACAAGGTGATTGGGGAAAACAAGCCCATTCATGGTAGGTCTGAATTTGCTATTCATGGACTTTCATCTCCACTAGCAAACAAGAAAGGGAAGTGGAATTCAATAGACTGAAAAAACATTGCACTAAACAGAACATTTTCAAAACTTTGGCAAAGTATTGGATAAATGCTTCGCACTGTATATTCTGTATATTTAAGACTGAAGTCTCGCTGTGAAAAGCAGAATAAGAATGCAAAATATGTTGTGGGGTTTTTGTCTTACTGGCTTATTACACAAATGCATAATTCATTGTAAATACAGTAATTTCACTTTGATACAGAAGGTCTAATAAAGATGCACCTTTGCTCAGTACCACAAATCTTGTACCTGAAACATATTTTAACAGAAATTTGTAACTAAAAATGTGGGATTCTTTTTTTCTTTATAGAACTACAGGACCATTTTAATCCTTTTAATTTTTTTAGAAAAAGAGGTTATTGTCTTTCTGACAACGACATGCCATATTGATTCTTAAAAATTTGTGTCTTCTAGTCTGTTTGCTCCAGATTAGTGAAATTACCATGTGAAATTCTACAAAAGTTATTACATTTTAAATACATCCATGTTTGTTAATGCAAAAGAGAAAAAATTCCATTTGCTCTGAAATGACAGTCTCCAAATGGCAGCAAACAAATTCCTCAAAATGCTACCTCTATTTTTGCCTGTCCGTTCCGTATGGTATTTGTCAAGAGATATGTTAACACAAAAATTCAAATGAGTCATTTACTCAAGCTTTAAAGCTAGGTATTGAGCAGAACATTTAATGTCACATTTTCCCACTCCTTTTTTTGCTGCAAAAATAAGAAATTCAAATCAAGAAATCAGGATGCCATTATGTTTTTATAGATCATATATCAATATAAATTTTGAGATGGGTGCAGAATTTTTCCATAATGCTTTTTAGTGAAAAAATGAAAAGTCTGCATAAAGCTTTTAGAAATGTCCCTAGGGATTCCAGTTAGGTGATGGTAATTTCTGTTATGAATTAATCTTAGAAAACTGCACAGTAGCAAAAATGCTGAACATTTAAAGAAATAGTGCAACTTTAAGAACAGTTCTTCAAGATTTGGACTAGCATAACCCCAGGTTTCTTTAAAAGGAACTGAATATTCCTGATTTTAATTGAATTCCAATCCCTTTCCTCTGAAAATAATACATTTCAAAATAAG
The DNA here is from genome assembly GCF_963210335.1 of Falco punctatus. Classification (NCBI taxonomy): domain Eukaryota; kingdom Metazoa; phylum Chordata; class Aves; order Falconiformes; family Falconidae; genus Falco; species Falco punctatus. The sequence continues at coordinate 54,330,568 of NC_137587.1, forward strand.
TAAAGGTTTGTCAATAGAGTAATTTGTAAAATTAAAAAAAAAAAAAGAGGGAGTTTACGTTTATGTGTAAACATATATCATAGAATCCTGGAATGGTTTGGGTTGGACTTTAATGGTCACCTAGTTCCAGTCCCCCTTGCCATGGGCAGGGACACGTTGGCCCCAGCCCCATCCAGCCTGGCCTTGGGCACTGCCAGGGATGGGGCACCCACAGCTGCTCTGGGCAGCCTGGGCCAGTGCCTCACCACCCTCGCCGTGAAGAGTTTCTTCCTAATACCTAAGCTAAACCTACCCTCTTTCAGATTAAAGCCATCACCCCTTGTGCTATCACTGCCTGCCCTTGTGAAAAGTCCCTCTCCAGCTTCCCTGTCGGCCCCTTAAGGTACTGGCAGATGCTGTAAGGTCCCCCCAGAGCCTTCTCTTCTCCAGGCTGAACAACCCCAACTCTCTCAGCCTGTCTCCACAGGAGAGGTGCTCCAGCCCTCTGATCATCTTCATGACCATCCTCTGGACTTGCTCCAACAGGTCCATGCCCCTCTGATGTTGGGGGCCCCAGAGCTGAACACAGTACTCCCAGTGGGGTCTCATGAGAGCAGAGTAGAGGGGCAGAATCACCTCCTTTGACCTGCTGGTCACACTTCTTTTGATGAGCCCAGGATACGGCTGGCCTTCTGGGCTGCAAGTGCACATTGCTGGGTCATGTTTTGCTTCTTGTCAACCAACATGCCCAACTCCTTCTCCTCAGGGCCGCCCACAATCCATTCCCTGCCCAGCCTGCATTTGTGCTTGGGACTGCCCTGACCCAGGTGCAGGACCTCGCACTTGGCCATGCTGAACTTCATGAGGATTGCACGGGCCCACCTCTCCAGCCTGTCAGGCTTGGTGGCATCCCTTCCCTCTAGTTTTATTTTTCCAGTTGGACTTAGGCAGAGTTGGTCTAACATGAAGAACTGGTGTAGTTTCCAGATTCTTTTTGATTTAGCTATAGGTTCTCGATACCCCTTTTCCTCTTTTCAAGGCTTTGTTTCATGCATTATAATACTTCCTCCCTTTGAGAGGAACAAAATATATAATGAAATTAAGTTCTTACTTGGTATTACAGGATACGTGTATCACATTTTAGATTTCATAGCAAAGGGTATCTAGGCTATATCACTGGCAGATGACTACAGCTGTAGTCCTTAAAGAGTACTGATACAGAGCATGTCACATATAGCCAGTCTTCATTAGGAGTTTTGACTGCCTAGGGAAGGCAGGTTTGGACATACAGCATTTTGCTTGTATTTGCTTACATTTTGCTGATACATTGTCACGGGAGCTATTAGGCTGGATCACATGGTGATGATTTCATTTTATAAAACAAAACAATAACAAAAAAAAAAGCAAAAGGAATTGCTTTTGGGAGATGATCCCATTACTTAGAAGAAAAAAATTACTTGATCTTAAATTAAGTACTTATCAAAATGAATACAACAGAATATGACAACAAAGAATTTAGATAATAACTTGAAAGTAAGGATTTAGACAATATTTTGTCATTCATTCAGTGCATGTGATTTGCTAAGTCAAAGCCATGTAGGCAATTTTACATTAAACTCTTGGCTTCATAATGATAGCTACTAGTAATGCATGACATGGCCCAGTTACTACAGATGTGATAATAGCTGGCATTGTATAATGTTGGCCATTTCGTAACGTACCAAATAAGGAAAATTCCAGTGTAAAATGTCCGTGTATACAATCCTTTCTGAAAGAAAGTGCTTCCCTACAAGGCTGCTTGGTTTCATCGGTGCTTATGAATAGGAGTGGTGCTCTTCTGTTAAGGAAATTTGTTTTGGATTTTGCCCAGGTAAATTGAGTGCATTGAGACTAGTGGGTGCAGAGAAGGAACCCCCTGAAAATATGACTTTTAAAGAGTTACCTTGTACCACAAGGAACAAACCCAATTCGTGGCTGGAGAATTGTGCCAGAATGCTGTACAGCCAGGTGCAGAAGTGCTTTGGTGCTTATGCTTCTGGGCTGGTGGCACCTCCAGGGGGGCCCTGGGGGTGCAGCTCACACCACAGCTGATCCCTGGCTTTCCACGTTAGTCACAGCTGTGGAGCTCCAGCCACCTCCTTTCTAAGCAACAGCAAAATGCCATTATGATCCTTTCCTGGAAAAGACTGAATAATGAGGAGAATAACTTCCAGTCCCAGAAGAAAGTGAATAAAATTCTTTAAAAATTTCGGCTTCCAAAGGAGGAGCTACTACGATATATATAAGCCACGAATATATTAAAAGTGCATGAGCTGCGGTGGTTAGTCTGGTACCTGCTGGGAAACAGGTTTCATTTTACCATTTCTTTCAAGATTTGTTGTACTGTTTTGAGTGACAGAAACTCAGATCTATAGGAAAAGGAACATTTCAAAACTAAATATGTTCTTTTCCCTGGGCAGGCACTCTGGTCACTTGAAGGAATACTGATCCTCCTGCTTTGCTGATGAAAAATCTGATGCCTGTTTAGAAATGCCCCCAAATGATATTTTTATTGGACGTATTAGGGAATTTTTATGGTGAGCTTTCTAGATTACTATGGTATAACGATTTTAAGTATGGGCAACATAAGGATCACATCTTTTAACATCAGCTGCTAACTCGAAACCAAAAAGTGTCCTTTAACTACAGTTCTTGGACTTTGTTCAGTCAATCTTTGAAGAAACAGAATGTTTTTTGTATAAATCAGGACCAGACTTAAACACATGGGGCAATTTGCATGCTGAATTTGAAGTTAATTTTTGACATACAAAGGATATTACAAGAAACTGTGGTGAAGTTTCAAAAAAATCAGTACAAAGCTAAAGTTTATTGCCAGTACTGTTCTTGCAGATGAAGGCTATGCTAATGAGGTCTAGGGTTACTTTAATATTTTGCAGCCTGTCATTCCCTCGGTGTGTGTTTTAAGCATGCATATCACTCACTCACTTTTATAACAAAATAACTTGAAAAAGCCTTCGGCTTTGTATTGGCCTCCTGAGGTAAAAAGTCACAGAGATGTTAAGCCTCACGTTGCTTGCTCCAGCTTCATTATGCTTGATGAAGGAAATATCTTGGTCATATCTCATAACATGCAGGACTTCCTCAGAAACTGGATTGCTGTAAGGAAGCACATTTTTTACCTGCATAATGAAATTACATTCTGGTTATTTCCCTGGTCTTCTTCAGATTATACATGTAGGAGGTTGGCAACATGTTAACAGCTGCTGCACAGCATGATGGAAAGCTTTGAAAAGGAATTTTGTCTTTAGGAATGGATGAGTTGAATCTTTACAGTCTTCCTGAAAGATGTACTGTGCAGCTTTTTATTCTCTGTGCAGGAAGAGGTGTGTGTATATTCTAAATATAATTATGGGTCGGAGTGTAAATGTTAGGCTCCGTGAACTCCATGGCTAAAACCAGACCTGTCAATTATGTCAGTGGGAGGTTACTGCCAAGATCAAAAGTAGATTATAGGCTTAGCTAAGTCTGCACTCATGCAGCTTCGCTGGTGCAGCAATCTTGTGCTACCCTAGCAAAGAGCATGTTACTAATGTGGATGCAGCATATTTCAGATTGCTGTGAGTGGAAGACCCTCCTTTGGAAAAAAAGTCCATATAACTGCCTGTGCGCTACAGCTTTTGCTTAAGCAAATAGTCATCTGTCAGTTTTGTCCATGCTTGTGTGAGGAGTATTTAACAGCTCTGATTCATCACCATAGAAGCCTGGTCTTCAGTAAGTGGACTAACAGGGCTAAGCTGAACCCCATTGCCTTATGCCCTGGTGAAGGGGTTGAGCAGCCATAAAATTCTGTGCCACACATGGGGCACAGATTACTCTGTCACACAATTACTCACCTGGGACAACCCCAAATAATCCTAGGGCATCCGAGTCCCCAGTTAGTCATCAAATTAAAATTGCAAAGGACACTTTTCTTTCTGATCTTAGTTTTGGTAAGGAAGTAGAAAAAGCAGAAAAAGCAACACCTAGCAGAAACCTAATTTGTCCTAAAAACATTGGATGTGAACTTCTTGGTATTCCTCATGGGTATAAGACAAAATTAATAACTTTAAAAAAATGAAGGCTTTTCAGTGTGCACACTACAATGTAATTACTCCACTTTCTTAATTTTTGCCATACTAATGCATGGGGTATATATCTAATGGATTGCAAGGCACTGAATGTAGAAGGACTGAGAGATGATGAATGCAGAATCTTTGTTACACAAAGAAATAGACAGTATTGATCAAAAAATGCTCTGAGGCAGACCAATTAGGGACCCATTGACAGCAAAATGACCTGCTCATCTGTCTTTCAAGTGAAATGTAAAACTTAGGTCCACATAATTTGTGGCCATTTTAAACACTTGAACATTTTCACTGAAGATTGAATGCTCTTAGTTTTGGTCCCCTGGCCAAACTCCAAACTGAATAATTATTCTGCTTACTCCTTTCCTAAATTACAGCAACAGCTTCATTAGGAACAAATACATTCATAGTTTGCTGACCTAAACTGCTCTTACATTGCTATGCACTATTAACTGTTACGTTGCTGAATTTCAAACCATAGCTGGCTGTATTTCCATGGTGGATTAAATGACTTCTGGACAAAGCATGTATATCTTTAGCTTGTTTAAAAGGTGCTGAAGTGTGGTCACTGAACAGGGGAAGCTGTTGGCATTCGGTGATGTAGTTGGTTGAAGGACAGAGACTGTTTGGGAGCAGAGGGTGTATGTTCATGGTGGGTTGTGGAGCTGGTGGCAACCGATTATCATGAAAAAGGTACTGTCAGTGAAAGGCATTGCAAAACTACAGAGCAAAATAGGAAGCAAAGGGAGAGTGGATTCCTGTATAATGAGGCCAGCTAGCAGGATGTACTTTGGGTTTTTTTCAGAAGTGAAGGAGATCTAATTGTTGAGCAGCCTGATAAACTATTCCAGAAATTCTATTCATGGTTTCTTAAGGTTCTCTATTTCATTCCAATTATGTTATAGCTTCTTTTAGAAAGGTCCATACTCTGCCTGAAAGGTGAGGGAAAGCCTTAAACAGCTTAAGATATGAGCAAGAGGCTTTTACAAGCTTTATCTTCCTACTGTACTGGTTACCTACAGCATCACCCTTGGCTTCCAGTGCTCTGGTCATTATACAGAACCTGAACTACTTGCCTGCAGTGCTTTTAAGCTTAGATGCTCAACTCCACAGCTGTTTTTGAAAAAAGCAGACTAGATTAAATGCAAACAGTGAAATTAAAAAGTTCTTTATATGAACTTGTTCTAACTGTGGGAAAGCCGCATAGCAAGCAAGCACTCTTTTCTAATCCACAGAATGGCTACAGTGGCAGCAAGGAACAGATTTTCACCCAAAGGCCTTGGCTTTTGTTGACCTTTGTGTTGTGAGTAGAAGCACTGTCTAATCTTTTCACATAGCCTGAAAGTGGACTGCACTGTAGAGCTGGAGAATTTTCTTTCTGTAGACAACTTGAGTTTAGCAAGTACAAAGCAGAGCTGTGCTCCCATTCTCCTGAGTATAAGCAGCTTCTTTCTCCTTCACTGGTTAGCAGATTTATAGTCAGGAAAAATCAGAAATTTATTTCCAGCACCAAGGCTGTTACTAAAATATATTTTTAAGTGTCTAGAAGTCAGATCAGTACTTAGCAAAACCAAGAAAATACAATCTTCTACAGAGAACTGGTGAGGTCTTGACCCAGTAATGTAGTTCAGTGTTGTGGTTTAACCCCAGATGGCAACTAAGTACCACGCAGCTGCTTGCTTGCTCCCCCCATGCTGTGGCGGAATGGGGAGGAGAATTGGGAAAAAGGTAAAGATCATGGGTTGAGATAAAGACAGTTTAATAGGTAAAGCAAAAGCCATGCACACAAGCAAAGCAAAACAAGGAATTCAGTCACCACTTCCCATGGGCAGGCAGGTGGTCAGCCATCTTCAGGAAAGCCGGGCTCCATCACACGTGTTTGTTACTTGGGAAGACAAACGCCGTAACTCCAAGCGTACCCCTCTTCCTTCTTCTTCCCCCAGACTTATATGCTGAGCATGATGCCACATGGTGTGGAATATCCCTTGGGTCAGTTGGGGACAGCTGTCCCAGTGGTGTCCCCTCCTGACTGCTTGTGCCCCCCAACCTGCTTGCTGCTGGGTGGGGTGAGAGGCAGAAAGGCCTTTGCTCTGTGTGAGCTCTGCTCAGCAGGAACTGAAACATCCCTGTTACCCACACTGTTGTCAGCACAGGGCCAAAACACAGCCCCATAGCAGCTACTCTGAAGAAAATTAACTCAGTCCCAGCACATCCACTGGCACAGACAGTCCAGGCCCCTGTGTAGCTTCCCATCATCTCTGCATGAGTGGCTGTATCATATCTGTGGTGAGAAGTACCACTGGCTTGCTCAGGTACTCAGGACCCAGATGGGAGGCTGTCTGGATGCAGATGTTTATCAGCAGTAATAAGGTGGTCGTTTGTGCTCCCCAGTTTCTTTCTACCTCAGTGAATGAGGCTGCTGTCTCCAAACTAGAGCTAATGGTTTGAGCATTAGCTTTTTGGCTGTGATTTTTAAAGTGTAGCATAAACCAGTGGGGAAGTGCAGTACTGAGAGAACAATAAAAATATATATGGATTTTAAAGTATTATATGCTTTGGAATAAAGGTGCTATATTCAGTGTGCTATATTCAGGTGTTCATGGTGAATTTTGATATGAGTAATCTGTCAGTTGTTGTGTGACTGGTACCAGAACTCTAAATCCCTACAGTTTTTCCTTCCTACATTGAAGCATTTATACCAGAAGTGTTCAGTTCATTAGTTGTTAGCTGAAATTATTATCATGCTTCTATACGTTGCTAGGATCTATTCCTAGTACTGTTAGGATGTGTTGGTACTTCTTTATTTTCTCTCTTATGGAACTGTACTGAAAGTACACTGTTCTTCACAAATAGGAAAGTATCAATTCCCCCCCAAATTCAAAATTCAAATTTCAAATTTCATCAACGTTCGTCATCAAGGAAAAGAATGAAAAATATCATATTGTGCACATTACCAGTCAAAGGGACTGCTGACCATTGTAGATGGTCTCCTAATCCCTACCAGACAAAAAAAAAAAAAAAGAAAAAAAAAGCAGCATTTAGAGAAATTGAAGGATCTTTGGACAGCCTGCTATGAGTAAAATGTGTTCGTTTTGCAACAGACTTCATTTGCTGTGGATAATTTGATGAGCTTTATTTAATTGGCAGACACAATAATAACCAATCATGTCACATTTCCCACAGGCTCTGAATCATGTTATAGCCCTTTTTGCACTGTTAAATGGTTACTAGTTTTCCTCTTTTGACATCTGTTTTAGTCTTGCCAAGTATCCATTCATTGATGTTATGATGTTAAATAGTCAAAATTATAAAACAGCTTTAGGATGGTGTCTGCACAGCATTTACCTCTCTCTCCTTTTACATTTTTTTTTACTTTTTATATTATGTACAGAACTTTAAAAGAAAACACAGAAATCTATTAGTAATTGAAAAGGGAAACAGTGAGTACATCATTAACAATTTCAATAGAAAGATTTCAAGATTCTCATTTGGATTTCAGTAGAATATAGATATCTAAATCACTTAGGAAAATCAGCAATTTTATATTGAAACAGAAACAATCCACAGCCTTTTCCATCCTTTCAATAACAGTCCAATTCATTAGTGTTAAATTATACTGGAAAACCTAAATACAATTCACATGTCAACAATTCTCATTCTGATGTAGTAGATAATGGAGACTCAACACTGCAGTATTTGGGTCCCAGGATGAGTCAGTTCTTTTTGACTTGAAAAGACCAGCCATGGATATAAACAGTAACATTAGATTTCTAAACCTCTCATATAAACCCATTAGTCTTTTCGCTAATATTCTCATTCATAAGCAACAAGGGATCTTATGCTGATTTTAAGCCTTCATCCTACCCTCTCTGTAAAAAAGCAGCTTAGTAAAACAGCTTCAGTCTGAACAGAATTTGGACCACAATGTACTTCTTATTATATACAGAAAACATGCGCTTACCCAACTTCGCCTTACTTGATGATACGTTCCCGTTTGGCATAAACTATTTTACAAAATGAAAACTGAAAAAAGGCGTTAATGAAGATTCCCTCCTAGAAACAGTGGATAGATATCACAAGCAAACATTTCTCAATTTTATATCCTCTTTAACAGAAGGCACAACTCTGCCACATATTTGAATGGCTGGTTTTTCAAAATTGGCATGTTCTTAAAAATATTGCTAAGTAAGATCATTGTGTACCGCATTCTTGTGCCAAAATACACTATATAAGTAAGTCACATATGCATTTAGGCATCCAGGGCAGGATCTCAGAATTGGCTTTTTTTAACTGTAAAATAACAAGCCTCTATTACGAGCTAAATGCTGTTCTCTCTGTGAGACAACCATAACATTTATCTACCCAAACGCAGCAGAACTGCTTCTCTCAAATTATAGCAAACTGTCAGAGACAGAAGAAAAAGACAGAAAAGATTTAGGCCCAGATCATGGCCATTTTTAAGTCAAAGGCTGATCTGTAATTCCCTAAAAGAGACCAGTATTTTGCCTATAATGAACAGTTTGAAGATGGCTTTATGGCCAAATTAAAGATTAAGGAATTGTGTATGAGGGAGATCAGATTTCCTGTTATGACCAAGGATGCATAAGCTGGTGTGCAGATAAAAATGTGCACAGTAGTCTTCTACGTGCTGGATCTTGTATAGGAAAATAGGTACATGTAATAAGATACTTATTTTGAAGGAAACAGAAATAAAAATGAAGCCCTAGCATGGGATTTAATTGATCAGATACAGGGACAAATATAAAACCTCTGTTCAAGGAAGGGTTTATGTGATGTACAGAAGCAGGTAGCAGGCTTGTTATCTTACCATCAGTTGTGACTGAGAATATTGTAAGTCTATTTTGCAGGATTTCATGAAAGAATACCCAGAAAAGTATGATTTCATGGAAGCCAATCAACCTGGGCTTCAGACAGAAAGGTTTTACCTCGTTAATTTTCTTGATTTTTCAAGGATACAATGTCACAGCTGTGGCTGGAATGGATGATGCAGGGGATGTAATGCAGTGCATGTTGAAATGGAAGAAGATGATTCTATGCTTTAGTGAGAATTGCACAGCAGGAGAAAAAGCATGTAATGGATAAAAATCCATCTTTGAACAGGGTACTGACTGTGATTATTAGAAAATGGTACGTTTCCTTAAGGATCCTAGAGACACCACTTTTGTTTGTGACTACATATAACTACATGGGATGGCAGTATCTATTTTAAAATAATCAATTGCTTATGAAACCAAAACGGAAGGTAAAGAAATTGCAGAACAGTGCAACTATGTCCTAGGAGACTTCTTATTTAAGATTATAGCAGAGCTAAATGATTGGTCAAGCACAATGCAGATCAACTTCAATTAATACTCTCACGTTTACATAAGTACATACTGCATGTATTAAAAGCATATTCACAGTAAAGCTGACTTAGAGCATTTTAAGAACTCTGGCTGCTTTCATCTTGAAAAAACCAATTGAACAGCTGTCCCAGTGAATTAGAGAAATGAACCCTGCCAGAGGGTTTGAGGGGAAAAGGGGCTTAGCTGAGAGTTTCTGAAGAATATATTTCCTAGCCTAGGGAAATGATATGAAAATGAAAATGATGCTTGGCTAAGACAAGGACATTGCTCTTGTTTGCTTTCCCAGGGGAATTTGCCTTTTGGTTCAAATGGAAGAATCCATAGTCATTTAACCACAGTTCTGGAGATTTTACTCCCGCATAAAACATTCACCTCTCCAAACTGCAGGCCTGGCATATCGCTTTCCATATCTCTTACAGTTTCCTTCCTGTTAGGAGCCCAGTCACTGTATGTTTGCAGATCAAAGTACACTGAAGTCTCAATCTCTGAGGCACTTTAGAGCCACAGCACTCTAGTGAAGAGAATATTCACAGCAGGTCGGATGGAAATAAAATGTGAGGAGGGAGAAAAGACAGAGAAAAAAAAGAGGAGGCTGAACAGAAGTGTTAAACTTTCATCTCTGGTTTGTGGGATAAATGCAGGCCACTCTACTCAGTAGACACAGCTTTAGCTCTCCAGGTTTCATGAAGAGGCAGGAAACTCAAGTTTATAGTTTAATTCATAGCCCTGGATTTTACTCCCCCACTACACTGCCCTCGTGTGGTCTTAGTTCCAACACAAAAAATGTGCTAGAAGCACAAAAAATGTGCTAGAAACAGAAAAAATGACACAGGGGTTTGGAGTAGCAGGAAGCCAGTCACATCAGGGTTTGAATATGATTTGGGTGCTTAGTTCAGGAAAATTTAACCAATCCTCCTGTTCTGGGCTAAAATCTCATATTGAAAATTAGAATCTATTGTTATCTGATCAGAACAGTGCTTCTTAATCTGATTGTCAGCCGCTGTGCTCTGAGAACAGGCCTTACTAGGATCTAAAGGCTGGTTTCTTATCCTATTTTAGCCTCTGGGTTTATGTCCCCTGGTTGTTATTGTGTGGCTTGTGTGAAATGAGTTGATGGTTCTAGTCCTTTGTGTAGGAGATGGGTGGTTATATCATGAGAATCAGTATCTCAAAGCAAAATGGCATGATTATCACCATCAGATCCCTGAAACAGAGCGGTGGAGGCTTTGGGGTAGTGGGACTGCCCCACTTTCTCTTAGATGTGACTCTTACAATGATCTATGTCATTAGTTACTGAAGTTAAAAATCCCCCTAAGTATAGAATGTGCTGGATGTGTTTCATTGATGTATAGAAGAGTTTTGGTTTCCAACACTCACATCCTTTCACAGCTCTAAACTGTCTAGGAAGCATAAAGGAAATTCCATAAGACTGGCAGGAGGCGCGTGTGTGTTGTAGTCTTGCCCATCAGTCACCGCAGGGTGATTTGGGGCTCCCCTTCACCCCCAGCAATGTCTGAACAAGATCTGACGAGAGCCAGTGGGAGCCAGCAGGTCGTGGCTGTGTGTAGTGTTGCGAGCTATTTTCTTCTCTTAAAAAGATGGGATTGCCTGACTGTCAAAGTCACCTCTTCTTCCTTGGATTCCAAAGTCACCTTCTCTTTCTTGGATTGCACCCAGCTGCTGCCAAAGGAAGGACGGCGCTTTTCAAGGATCGAGGGCTCACTGTGTCTGCAGGATAGGCAAGTGTAATTCTAATAAATCCAGTGGCAATGCACTGGCTTACACTGAATTGTGGCCTATAAATATTTCTACACCAGTGACTTGCTAGGCAGTGTTTTTTACTTTAACTGCTGCCTTAACTACTACTAAAACAGAGCATGGAGAGGGCACTCAGCCAGAGCCCTGGGTTCTCTTCCTGGCTTGGCCATGGTCATGCTACATCTGGTTTGCTGTCTGTCACATGGGAACAGTAATACTGAAATTCTCCTGTAAAGTGCTTATATAGCTACAACACACTATGTAAGAATTAACTGTTATTACTGTAGACGTTGGGAGCCAAATTTTGACCTTCCCTTGCACTTATACATCATCAAATTGCCATAAGCCTGTCTAAAGAAATAATTTAACCAGCAGGCTGTAGCAGAGCGAGGACTGCAAAAACGGCTCACATCACAGATCTAATTGAAGGCTGTTGTCCCACCATCAAAATGGAACAGGAGAGAACAGATCTAGACAACAGCAGGTCTTAGCAACTATTTCACACCAACTCCTCCTAGGAGAGGTGAACTGATGGAAGTTCATTTGTGTGTGATTTGAAGAAAAATCTCAAGAGAAGCAATGGATAAAAGAAACAAGTGTTGTGAAACTGAATGTGATGACACTTGTTGGGCCACGTGACCTTGGCTGGCTGCTTGAATCCTTTTCTGCTTGTTAGTGAATGCCCCTTTCCTTCAGTACACGCATTCTTTTGTCTAGGCAAACACAAATAACAGCTATGTATATTTGGTCTAAGGGAGACAACAAAGAAAGCAAAAAGAACAAAAGTAACTTTTCCGTGAGAAACCACAGCCTGATCTTTAACAGGCTGTAGCGACTCTGACAACAAAATGGCTAATGCCTCTGCTAACCAAGCTCTTACAGCTTTACAAGAGGGAAAAGGCATGGCAATTTTGTGGCAACACACCTCATGCTCTCACTTCCATATTTAAGAAAACGCAAAGGGTGCTGGTAGACTATATGAGAGCAATAGCCTTAGAAATCCGTAAGAGAATGTAAAAAAAAATTCAGTTATGAGTCATGATTTCTCAACAGTGCATCCATTATACAATAAAATACTACCATGCATACCCTGATTGTCAGTATGCAGGGATTAATTAATCATGGAGGAAACATTTTAACAGTCATAAAAATGAAGGTACAATTATTTGAAGATCATCTGGTAACAACTGGTTTGTGGAAAGAAGGTTGGATTTTGGTAACTCCCTCCAAAGAGAAATTAAACCTGGAGAGAATATGATTTGCAAATAGCAATGACCTGTACATTCCAATTGTACCAGAAAAGAAAGCATCTGGAATACATAGCTGTGAAAACAGATTTTACAGCTCTTCTTCTACTTGTTCTCCCTAATTTTCTGCAAATTTCCTGTGTTTGAACCAATGCTTCCCAGTGTTGGCCCCAGTCCCCTTTCCCACTGGGATTCTCAGATGTTCCTTATTGCCTTGCTCTATGCTAAGTTATATGCAAGATTGCCACAGGTGCTTCTAGCATCCTTGATTGCAGTGATTATCAACAAATACAAAAGTGGATTAGCACAAGTGAACAACATAACTGGACACAGAAACACACGGAGAGAGCAGGTAGTAGGTTAACTGCCCTGCTCAGTGAAAGGTGTATGGACAAATACCTGAGATTCTGCAGCTAAACTATGCAATGAATATGTTATTGTTATAGAAGGTACGTTTAAGTCATCACTTGTGGAAATAATCTGGTGGCAGGAAGATGAAGAGTCTGCCATACATTTTGGTGTTACCTAGAATTTGTAGATATTTGTGGATCGGTTTTCCTTTGTGTTCATTAAATGATGTGTGTAAGTGTGTATATAACTTCATTCCTTAGAGATGGCCATCATTATTGCTCCTCTCCTCCCACAAGTCACCATCAATGAAAGTGATCAATTCTAATGAAAGAACTCAACTACTATGTATTAATTTTAGATGGCATCTCAGATATACTGGCAAGTTAGATTCCCATAGATCCTTTGTGCACGTTTATTAACATTGTGCTAAAGCCCATCTTTATTGTATCTGGATGTTGTGCTTTGTGCTATGAGAACTCTGACAGCAAAGCTTTTGACTAAATCCACAACAAAGCTCTGTTTAACACTCAGCAATCTGATCTCCATTACCCAGCTGGACCATTCCTGTGGGTTGTGCCTGGAAGTTTTATTGCAACTATATGGACCTAAACTAGACATCAGAGTGGAAAGGAAAATTTGAGAAGGAAGAAGCAAAGAAAGATTACTACTTTTATTTACAACAGAAGGCATTTTAGTGTGTGCTCAAATAGGAAAGGGAACAATTTGAAATACAGCCTTTCAAGATGTAGCTTTCCGTGTTATTTTAAATTTGGATCAATGTATTTCTGTGACAGTCCACCCCCCCACTCCCCCATTTAGAAGAATAGTAAATTGCTGCATCAGATTCTGACTGTGCAGGAGCGAAGCTTTTCTGGTGCTCTGCCCCAGTCCTACAACAAATTAAAAAGCCAGGGAACAAACTCACTTTTGAGCTGCAGGCTTGTTACAGCCCCTTCTCCTATGCCCTAAAGCAGAAAAGTGGGGTGGAGGTTAGTGCACCCAAGCATGGGATCTCACCAACCTGTTCTCCACCAGTGAGATGATGAATTTGCAGGACAGAAAATACCCCAAAACATTTTACCTTTTGTACTGTGGGCCAAATTTAGCTTGATTTCCCTGGTATGAGTCAGAAATGGCTCAGTCACAACAGTGTAAATTGGATAAGCCCTATTGGCCTCAGTGGGATGGCTGAATTTGGCCCATTGCTTTACAACTGTGTTATTAAAACAGTCAATCTTCTGGCTGCAAGGAATAACATAAAAAAAATGAAATTTACATACATTGGGATATGCTGTGGATACCAGTGTAATAGGACAGAATATCAGACTTCATCTTGTTTTGTACTACCATGCTGACAACATACGTGTGACAGCACTGGAGCCTCCTCATTATTCTCAGTGTGTTTTGGAGCACATCGAGGCATCTGGGCAAGGAGACTCTCAGAACCATGGCAGGGCTGGAAAAAATTGCCTGAAAAGAGGTGTAAAGATCAATAAAGAATTATTTCCTTGTTTTAGCTTGAAGAAGAAAGTTGGGTGTTTTTTTAAAAAAAAAGCAGGAAGATGAATTAGAAAGATTTGCATGTAATGTGAACAGTTCCATGTATCTCCAATTAACAGAAAAAATACATCAAAATGTATGATGAATGATACATCTGCTTGGTCCTGTTCTCATTATACATACATCTAAAGTGGAACCAACGCCATTTATAAATAATTTAATTAAAATAATGACAAGTATTATTTTTGTAGTATACTAAACTGTAAACATTAATTTAATAAGGCTGAGAATCATGAAATGCAATCTTAATTACTAGAAACGAGAATTATCAGCTGAACTGAGGCAAACAAGACAATTAACTCTTTAGAAAGGAGTTTACAGCTGCCAGGGTGGAACTAACATCCTAAGAGAGTTAGCACAGTCATTATTTTGGAGTGCACAATGTTTTGGAATAAACCATAAAAGCCACATAAGATCTCTTCATTCTGCATATCTTTTGAATTCCCTACAGGTCCTAGGATTTCTCCCAATATGTTGTTTCTGATGCCTGCCAGCCCTAGGGCTTAATAATAAATCTTCAGTCCAGCTCTTCGTCATAGTGGTGGCTAAGCTGTCATGCACTGAAAGCAGACCAGGTGATACCCCTGGATCATTGCAGGATTTGTGCCATGTTACCTCTCTCCTATCTATAACTACCAAGGTCTGCTTAATAATGAGTGAAATTTCTTGCATCTTGCAGTCTCCTGGGAGGAACTCCACTGGCTTGCTAGGTAGAAACCTCCTTGTGATTTCCCAGCTCTCCCCTGCTTTCAGTTGGGGACACTTTTTACAGCTACTTCTCTGTGCAGGTTTTTACCCCTCACTCTGATGTATTTAAAGAAAACAAGGATACTTTTGTACTGTCAGGATAAGCAAAGAAGTTGTTAGAGCCTCCTCTTGTGAGATGGACTCACCTTTCCCCTGATTATTATTTCTAGTATGATTTCGTCTACCAAAATCGTGCAAAGCCTTCTGTCTGGCTGTAGGGGAGAATGGTTTTCAAACTGGGTCATCCTCTGCAAGGGCGAACTTTTAGTCCAAGTTCAAAGTCAAAAGCATCAAAAAGCTGAGAGTTATCACCCTGAGGATAAAATATATGGAGCTTTTAAACCATAAATGCTGTGCTTGGCAGCACCTCCTGTTACTTACAGCAGGCCAAATATCACCGTCTACTCTGCAAGTGGCACTGTGTTTTTTCCTCAGTGTGTTCATTTCTCTGCTTTTCATTCTTGGTGCCTCATTTCTGACTCATCGTATGAACTGAGCAAAAGAAGAATGGGGACAGGTAGCTGAGGCTTCCAAAGTCACCACATGCTTGCTCTCATCAGCTGTGCTGCCCCTGCGTGCCAAGGGCCAAGTGTTTCCCAGTTCTCTAATTCCATAAATAACAAACAAGGAACGGTGTGGATTTGTGGAGCTAAAATTCTCATCCCAAGTTACAAATGTGATAGCCACATTTAGACGATGTTTACACTTTCTGAATAAAGGGGGTGATTTAACCTTTGCCACGGTGTTTTGAGAGATCACATTTTGGAATATGGAATAATCACAATCATTAAATTGGGCAAAATATTTTTTCCGCATCGCTAGTTCTTACTGAAAACGATTTAAAACGAGAAGGAAATTAAGAAGTTATCCTCTAACACGAACGCAACTCACAGAGTAGAAAAAGCCTCTTAATCAAGTGACATCTAGTGGCTACGCTGAAACTGAGCGGCTGGTCCCCGAGCCAGGCTGGGCACAGCCTGTGCAGTTCAAACCAACACAAGAGCGGCAATAAAAGCAAATGCCATGGAATTTTGATGGGAAGATACCTGAACATGGCTTTTTAAAAACTCTGCTGTTAGCTGGCACCCCTGTCTCCAGAGAACGGTGCATCCCTGGAGCACAGGGCAAGTCATGTTCTCACATGAGAAGTGGGTCCTGCTGTAGTCTGTGAAATATTAAAATTTATGTCAATGGGCAAGGATTTCTGACCCTAAATTTTAATTCCGGATTTAATACTGACCAATTCTGTGAACCTAATTCCTCCTGGATTGAGTTTCTCTATCTGCAAACTAGGGACAACACAGGGAGATTTTTTATTTCACTGTGGCTTTCCAGCAGTGCTTTATTAGGTCAATTCTTACAAAATGTTTGCCATTTTCAGATGCAAAGTGCTACTAAAGAGCTTGATATTGTCAGGCATTATAAAAACAGTCTTCCAATGGCAGGTAATTGAATTGATCATGCACAGGAGATGGAGAAGCTGGTATGCTGCTCAACCTAAAGGGAAAGAAAGTGAAGACAAGTATTGTTAAAACAATAAAATCTAGTCTTTCTCTCTCAGAAGTGACGTATTTGGAAGACTTAGGAGAGGACAATTCTAATTTCACCACTGTTCTGTGCACACCTGTGGTATTTATTAGCCAGCGTGTCTCACCTTTTAAAAGCTGATGGGGTCATGCTGTGTAGCCTTTTTTTCTAAGCACAACCAGGCATCTTTCTCTGTAGCTTCACTAAGAACACCAGCATGCAGGAGCAAAAGTATTAACGGACTGTGTACCAGTACAATAGAGCTGTCCGGTTTTTCAGACAGTGCTATGGCCAAAGTCCAGTTTACGTGAGTAAGACTGTCAGCTATTCTGACAGTCACCTGGAATGATAATGCTGCTTCTCTCACAAATGTGCAGAGCAGTATGATGCTGCCAGGAATGGGAATGATTCCCGTCTTTGTATTCTGCTGAAAATCTTTTATCCTACGTTTATTAAAAACAATTTTTTTTTCATTTTTTAATTAACACAAATTTTGCTGCTCTTGGCATTTTCAGTGTGTATCAAAGTTTCCCTTCCCTTTTTATTTTGTGTTTTATATTTTCTTGAATGTTAATAGGTTTTTCTAGTACAATTCCAGCTTGAGGGAATATAAGGAGACTAGAATTCGGTGGTATGAAGTACTGAAGTAGTACAAATTTCAGCAATATCTGAAATGTCTGTTGCTCCTGAGTTTGAATATATGGTATCTTTATTAGGCTTTATTTCATTCCATGTGCATACATCAGCTTAGAGTCTCTTCAACAATGGCAACTTAGTAAGTCACATTTTCCAGGAGCACTGAAGTTTGTATGTTGCCAAGAGCAGTTTTACAGAGAAGATGGATATACCAGGGCTCTTAAACATAAACAAGTAAAAATACGACTGTAGTTTACTAAATTTTCCGTTCATGTGTAATAAAACTATGTTGGCATTGGAGATAATTTCTATAAGAAAACGTATGTATTTTTTCCTAGAAAACAAAATATTGTTGAACAACCTTGCACACTAAGGATTGGATCACAATTTCTGATGGTTTACATGGTACATCTCTTTCTTTAAAAAATTATTATTTCCATAGTAAGTTGCAATGATAATCAGTAAGGTTTGACAGTAAGTAAGTTTTAATGACAGCAAATAGAATTGCGCTTTTATATGGACAGACAACTGATTTCCTGATGGGCAAAAAATATCTGAGGACACTTCAGAACTAAATGATGGGGTTGTGTTTGTACAGAATTAATCTATGTTGAAATACATAATTAAATTCAGGCTTTGACTCAGGTTGCAAAGTTTTGTGCATCTGTGAATCCATGGGGTTTTAGAGGCATGACTGTAGGAATCAAAAAATTTAGAAGGGCTGGAAATACCCACTCAATGGGAAATGAGAATTCAAGCTGTGTGGAGTTTTGTCTTCAAGTGTGAGTCCAAAAGAGACCTTGGTTTTCATCTCCCCTACCCCTCCCTTCAGCCAGTATCGGATTATAAATGGAAAGAAAGCTTCAGCTGGGTCTAACCAAATGCCCCAATTCCAGTTCTTCAAGAAGTCTCAGCTGGGATTTTACTTCTTGTTTCTGGCCTAATGCTTGATAGGTTGGGGTGCTAGGTAAGTCATTCACTTTTAACTAGTGTTAAGAAAACAGGGCAGGGGAATCAGTTTATGAAGGCTGCCTACAGGATATGTTGTAGTGGTGGCCAGAGAACAACCTACTGCTGATAAACACAGAGAAATTACTTCCTAGTTTACCACAAGTCTTAAATGTTTCTGTAAAGCAGAAAGCCAATGACTACTGTGTTAAGGCCTCAAAGCATACTTGCAAATTGCCTGATCGGGCAAATAAGGACATCTCACAATCCAGTCTTCACAATTCTTAAACAAGAGGGAGAAGCAATTTATTGTATTGTTGTTAGACAAATATTCAGTTCTCAGATACAACAGTATTGAGTATTTTATTGAAACTTGTAGACATCAGCCTGCACTCTCTGCATGCTCAGGGGTTTACAAGCTGTTACCATTACAAAAAGAATAGGATGCTGAAGCCAGATAGTTAATTGGTTTAATTCTTTTTGTTTACCAAAAAATGTAGACAAAACACCTTTTCCCTCAGCACATTAGGCAGATTCCTTTTCCATGCTTTCAAGTCATCTTTTCCAGAAACTACTCTGTTTATAAAGTTTTCTCTGAGGAGGATGATTCTTTTGCTCTCTCTTTACTTTTCTGTTGCTTTGTGGTGGTTTTTTTAATTGCATCTCATTAATTAGGGCAAGGAGTGTTTTTCAGCCATACAGAACTTCTAAATCCAACGCTTTAAACAGGCCTGTTCAGTTCTGCTGTCTTCTGTGAGAGCGAGTTCCAAGGTAGTCTATATTTTGCATGGGTTACTAATTGTTGACACTAATTATGGATCAGTAGAAAGTATAACCTCCACTGTCTGTATAATTAATGCAAGTGCTGGAAAGTTGCTGTAATCAAAAGAATGTACTCCTGGTTTTTGGTTTGTATTTTTTCTTCAGGATGAGTAGGACAGGACAAAAGACTTATCCATCCACTGGCCAAATGATAAGCTAGAACATGCTTCACAAAGGGGTTATCATCTTGTGAGTTTTGTTGAGGGAAAAGCTGTCTGCAGTAAAAGGTTCAGGACACTAGTTGGCCCAGCTGCAGTGAGTCTTCAGGTAGAAGTGGCCCCATGATTATTCAGATTGTCATATCAGTCATAGGCCCACTGAAAGACATTAAATTTTGGGTATGCAGGTAAGCTACACACATTTCAATTTGTTAATTGATACTGAGTGTTAATGTTTAAGTTGTTTTCTAACTTTTGGTGGCATCAGCTCACTTACCTGAAAGTTGAACCAGTGGAAGAGATCAATTTAGGAGCTCTCAGGGGTCCTCCCAGACTCTCATTCTGCACCGTGGTGAAGGTAACCTAGATTGCATCTGCTACAGTCACACCCCTCGTTGGCACTGTGGAGGAAACCAGATGGAGCAGCTGCTGCTTACCTACCCTTCCTAAGCACCAGTGCTGCATCACAGCCTGCTTTTTAGCAACTGCTGGGAAACAGGGACAGGAGGGCCAGCAAATTAACCATCATTTTAAAGTATGCTGTCCTTTCTGTATAATGTCTGTCTCGTAATTCTTTCCCTTGCCCTAGATTTAGAGTACTTTGTGTGTGAAAAGCTGTCTTGTTTCCTATTCAAAAAAACCCCAAGAATTTCTAAACTGCTGAATATTTCTTGTGAGGCAAATCCAAACATAGAACACCTTGTTACTGATCACAGTGGTGTAATTGCTATTGTGGAAAATTTAATTTTAGATTTTTTTAAAATAAAAAAGGTCCATCTTGTTTGACTTTTCTGGGCTTTATAACCAGCAGAGGCTCAAGTGGATTTCAGAGGTAGTTTTTTCACTCATACTTTTGTTCTATGAAGTGTAGATCAGAGTGTGCTCTATAAAGTGGAATAGCCAGCTATGGTCTTTCCTCAACCCCTTTTTACAAAGTGTTCTTTGAACACTTTTTTTTTTAATCTCATCTTTTCAGCACACATGGTACACCCTTTCTCTGAAATGCAGGGTATGTATTCCCTATTCTGGTAAGCAGTGTTGCCTCTTTGAGACTACTTCTGAAGATTGTGAAATTTGGAGCTATAACTCTGCCTTGCAAAATTTGAAAAAATAAGTGCTATGGTATTTTTATTTTTTAAGTCAGTACGTGATGCTCCAGATAATCTAAGTTCTATGTAAGACTTTTTTGCTAATTAATAATAGACCATGAGGTTCCCTAGCCGGCTTTTAAGAAATCCATTTATTGAAGTAAATTGGTTACACAATTGCCTTAAAATTTAGGGACAGCAGAATGCACTTCAGTAGGCAGAATTTCAAATAAATAATTCTGCAAAAGAAAAAAAGGCTAGTCAGAGGGTATAGTCATTCCTTTAAACTAACCTCTCCTGGAAAGTTCTTTGCATCACCATTCAGCTGATTGGTACCATGTGGGCGGAAGGGTTTTATTTAGAAGGGTGCAGCTGAACGCTCAGTTTACATGCTGTTAGGTGTGTGCAGTTTTACTGAAGTGAATGGAGTCCTGTGCAGGGAACAAGGTCTTAGACCACTGTAGCTCATGTGATTTCCCAATACCTACAGAAACCCTTCCATCCTCCATGTGCATTACAGAACAAATAGGGAGAGCAAACAAAAAGTACCTTTGACTCTTCAAATACAGGCAGTACTTGTTTGCAATAGGAGATGGCCAGCTTCATGCCACCTAGGGAGAAGTAGCATCCAGTTCTTCACAGATCTGCCACTGGCTGCACTGATAATCTACAGAAGGCAAAACTATATCAGATTTTTGTACTCCATCCTGCAATTCAAATGGAAAACATTTAATTTGTAATGAATATGAACGTTTCTGTTGATTTCAATGGTCTTCAAATCAGGAGCTTGTTGTGTAATCAACATGGAAAGAATATGAGAAGATACATGTTAAACAGAATGGTTTTGGCTATAACACAAAGACTGAATTATATTTAAAGAGAAAATCTGGTTGGCAGTTATGTAAGACTATTATGTTTGTTTCTGACTTGGGAAAGGAGGAGAGCTTGGCAAGGAAATGTTTTGTTCTAAATCCTAGAAAACATGTTCATATGCCAAAAATGCTGGTTTGTCTACTTTTCGTTTTTCTGAATTCTGTAGACATCTGAAAATACCCACGTGTGTTTGTGGACATTTGTTCTGTTGTGAGAATATAGATTCATCATGTGAATATGAAATCAGAGCATTAAAAAATTAGGTATCACAGCTATCTCACATGTACATGTCAGAAACTCAAAGTTTTCTCATTATGCATTCTGAACAGAAAAATACCCAACTTGGTAGAAAAATTGCCTTGATTTTCCATTCACTTATATGAGTTTTACATTAGTGCAACCTTAATGCTTTCATGGGACTTACTCCTGATTTACCACATTGCACATGAAAACTGAATCAGGTCTATATGCTTTTGCAGACTTTCACTGATTTTTGGTAGGTTGCTGATTTAGTTGGAGAGAGAATACTAATCAAATGATCGTTATCAAAACCATCTCAATTTCTTGAAGACATTTTTCATAACTTATCTGGCACCTTGGCTCACTTGTGCTTTGGGTTTCAGTCTGCTGTAGAGTAATACAAATGATCTATAAAGAACTGGAAATAAGGTTTTATTAAAAATTTGAAATTGTATTTACTAAAGGCAGTTTTCTTAACTGTTTGGTTTGCAAACTTGATGCTTCATTCTAGCCTTACACATTCTTCCTTTTAATTGTTTTGTTGCAAATGTTCTCTCTTTCATCACGAGGAATTGCAATTTCACAGTCAGCAGCTTGTGATTTCAAACGAAGGAGAAGGAATTGGGGCTGATGAACTTCAAGGAAAAAAAACTTTCTGTTGTGTAAATCTTAATAAATGAAGAACAGGGAAGCAGAAAAAAGAATATAGGCTCTCAGCAGACTCAGTGAGATTGCATTCCATGAAAAATTACTGGTTCTTAATGAATTACATGAATCTGTTTAACTGTACTCTCCCTTTTTTCAGCATATAATATCATGACTTTCTGTGCAAAATACAAAACTAGTCTGATTTGAAACCATTTAGGAGTGTACCAAAATAGTAATCACATACAGACATCTGAAGGGAAAGATGAATCTCCAAGGTAGTGCCTGACTAGACCTGTTTGAACCTATTTGTATCAAAATTCATCCCTACCTTTGCCCTCCAAAGTCTTGTTGACTGAAATACTTTTTCCTTTATGCTTATGCATAAAACAGCAAATTGAGCCCCTGACAGCCTATCTGCCTGGCCCTGCTCTTGCTTGCTGTCCTGGTTTCAGATGGCATAGAGTTGATTTTCTTCCTAGTAGCTGGTACAGTGCTGTGGTTTAGATTTAGGATAAGAATAATGTAAATAACATGCTGGTGTTTTAGTTAAGGACTTTTCAACTTCTCTTGCCCTGCCAGCAAGAGGGCTAGAAGGGCACAAGACATTGGGAGGGGTCACAGCCAGGCTACAAACTGGCCAAAGGGATATTCTATACCATATGATGTCATGCTCAGTATATAAACTGGGGGGTGTTGGGCTGAGGGGGAGAGGCTGAGTCATTGCTCAGGGACTGGCTGGGCATCAGTTAGTAGGTGGTGAGCAATTGTATTGTGCATCACTTGGTTTTCTTGGGTTCTTTTTCTCTTGAGTTTTATTTCTCTTTTCGTTATCTTCCTTTTCATCCTCATCCTCATTGTTGTTATTATTATTATTTAATAATAATTATATTTTATTTTATTTCTCTTATTAAACTGTTCTTATCTCTACCCATGGTTTTACCTTTTTTCTGACTCTTCTCCCCATCCCACTGGGCAGGGGGTGAGCAAGTGGCTGTGTGGTACTTAGTTGCTGGTTGGGAATAGACCAAGCATGAATTTCACCAGCTCAGATTATTCTTGTGTCTGCTTTCCCATTTAACCAGCGCTCCCCAACCACTGTGGACCACCATGAGATTTGTGAGCAAAAAGCATTATTTGAGTACTTGATGGCCAGTTAAATCGAAGGATACCTTTTCTGGGAAGAATTCTATTCATTTCAATAGACTTTGTGCCTGCACAGGCCCTGCAGGTTATGCTAATGCGAGCATTTAATAAATACAAATTCCTTGGGGAACCTAATAACCAGATTTTCATACCAATGACTGATGAATGCACCATAGGGCTTGACCTGGCTAAAAGCATTTAAAATATTGGTCATGTTGTATAGTTACAACCTGACACGAATCTCTTGGGGCGTATTGCTTCTAAATAGGAAGTTCTCCATTGTAAATGGTTTCCCTGCTTTAAGGCACCAGACTTTTAATTCAGCCTTTATTGCAAATGTATCTGGTTAATGTTAAATTAAAACACCCCAGGAAATCTGTACTTTTCACTGTATTTGTTATTTATGTAAATCTTTGGACAGCATCCATTGCTCCAAAACCAAGTTAATTGGAAACATAGAGCAACAGGCGTGAACACAGTCCCAGTGTTCTATGTCAGATGCTGAACTGTTAATCCTCATTATTCTTCTAAGACATTCTCCAGATTTCCACCCTGTGAAATCTTCAGATGCCAGACAAAAGCACAGTCTTTTATACCAAATGTCATCTTTTTTCTGAAGACCATTCCTAATCAGCAAATTTTAGGTAAATATTGTAAGTCAGATTGACATAAAACTAAATCTCTGCTCTGTTGACTTGGGGCTTTGGCTTGTATTTGCAAGGTTTGAGTAGATTCAGAGGTCAGAGTCCACGTCTAAAGCCACAGATGCTATGTTGATTCACTCATCTATGGCCCGTGGAATGTGATTCTCTGAATGAATGACAACCCACTGTTCAGATCTGCTGCATCTCTGTGATGTTTCAGTGACATTTGATACTGACATAAGGCTTTGTAGACTGCTCGCAAGGTTTATAATAGCACAGGTCTGTGCTGCATGAGACCATTTCCTCCACTGCAGACTCATGTAGCTTTCACAAAATATTTCTCTGTTTGGCTGAAAGACTTACTTTCAGCACGATGCATCCCATGCTTGCCCAGAAAACAGCACAGCAGCAGAAGCAGCAGTAAGTAACCATGGGTAAAGATACAGAAAATTTGGGATCTATCACTTGGCCATATTTTTTTCCTGCTATGATGAGTCCATTTGAGTGAAGTGGCTTATTCTACATGGAAGTGCTTTTGCCAGCATAGGCCAATCTAAAGCTTTAATGTATGTGCACCTTAACCACAACGTTAACCAGCTGTCTGTGTGCTGAGACTGGGGTAGTTAGCATGGTATTTTGACCAAGTGAAACTCAGGCAGAAGAACAGGCCAAGTGGCTTTTTGGGACTGAGCTCCCCCACATGTAACATGCCACCTAACTGGCAGAATTAGAATTAACTTGAGAATCACAAGATTCTCTGAGACAACCAAAACTGCGATATAAAGTTAGTGTTTGTATCATAAAGTTTCCCTTAAGTAGGCCACAGTGATGACAGCGAGGGAGGAAGTTTGTTCTTGGATTGCAGGCATTGCCATGGCAGTTTGCAGATGTTAGTTTTCAGGAAAAGCAGCTTTCATGGAAATGAGTTGTATTTGTGGAGAGAGGCTTTCATTTTGTGATACTGGTTTTGAAATGCGTGCAGGTCTGAGAAGTGGCACATACAAGAGTAAGGTAATCAGGATTCAGCCCCCTGTTACTTAATCAAGAATTATAAATCATAGCAACAAATAACAGCATGTTTTTACTTCACAAAGTGAACACAAACTTTACCACAGGACAACACAGCCCTCAAACTGGGGCAAAATGGAGGCATCAGCAGGGTGTTCCACCTTGGCCAATTAACTTCAGGAACAGGTGAGGCTAATTAGCCACAGCTGAAGCCTCATTAGTATGTCTATACAGCTCCTGGAGCCCAAACTAATACCTTCAGTCAGGCATGCAAAGAGCTTGGTACTGCCTTTGGAGAACTGCAGCTTTTTTAGGTAACAAATGTTGCTCAGCTACCTGAGGACACAGGTATGTGCTTTCAGTCAAAGTCTTCAGCATTTCCACTTTGGAGAATTTTTGCTCCAAATCATATAGTTGTCTCCCTCCCTGCCTCCCTCCCTCCCTCCCTGTTGGCCACAGCTGCATCTTGTTTTCTTTGCCTTTTGGCAAGTGTGGCTGGTCAGCTTGAAAAAGCAGAGAGGTGGTCTTTTGTACTTGCAGAACTGCTGCTAGGTAAGATGAGGGTATCTGCCCTGTGTTTCTCTAGGTCTGTATGTTCTAAAAGCTCTTTCAAAAGCCTTGGTTTTTGAGCTTTATTCCATCATAAGCAATCATAATTTTAGGGAGTGCTGTCTTTCTCTGCAGATCCTATGGATTTTATCAGGCACCTGGTGGTTTGTTTGGTTTTTTTTTTTGGGGGGGGGGGTTGTGACTTTTTTTCTGCAATATGGGCAGCCCAACGTCGGGGAGACATCTGTGTTTTCTTCTCAGATAAATGGTATGCCTTTTGAAAACTACTTGGTGCCTGGAGTGTTCCATTGTTATTTAAAGACTTAGTCTCAGCTTTTGATAAACTCTTCAAGTAGGACAGTGATTATTTGGTGGTCTCATCTTTGGAGGAATTTGAGAGAAAGCTACAGGCTACTTCTTAAAAATCAAGTTCAAACTTTGAAATAAAATAAAAACTTGTATCACTTATTTCAAAACTGAATTGACTGGGGTTTCTCATATTTGTGCATCTTTTGGTTTTGTGCTCATAAGGACCTGAAAATTATAATCAGGTTATACTCCTGAGAGTAGTGGGGGTTTTCTTCCAGGTGTGCAGCAACACATCATCAGTAGGGTAAAACCAACCCGTGTCACAATGATCTAATCCCAGCTTGTGTTACCTGCTAGTGGGTGAACAATCCAATGCTTGGTGAATTCCACCCACCCCCCCCCAACACAGGTTGGGAAGATGAATATCCATATTTGAAAGTGTCTTGGAGGAGGTCAAATTTGGTTGGCGTCTGTAAGAGGGGTTAACTAAACTGTGTCAAGGTTTTCTGCAACATGTTACACTGAAAATAAGTACAAAATGTAATCAAGTCTTTATGGGCTAACATCTGTAGAATAATCTTATATCCTTATAAATTCTTATAATATATATATAAATTCTATATTGTTATAAATATTCTTCAATAAATTGCTTTCAAATGAGGGCTATCTGCTGAGGGTTAGCTGTTAAAAATGTTTACCTCTCTGTTTATAGTTTTCTTAATCTGGATTGTTAACAGAAGTGCAGGCAACTCCTTTAAATATTACACATTTCCAAAGAGTTTGACTGAAGCACACCAATGGATTATTTACTGCTGACAGTGCTGGCTATTATTGTGAGATCAACAACTTAAATATAGACTAAATAATTTTAGTTCCTATGATTGTAAGTGGGCAACTACTGAAGTATGAAAGTATACCTTTTAAGTCTAGGTCAAAACAATCTAGTATGAGAGCAATGATTAATGTTCTATGAAGTGTGAGAATCCCTCAGAAAATGCAGCTTTATCCTAGGAAGTATTGAGATGGAGAAAGTAGGTAGATATTGTATGTGTGCCCATGGAGAACCTGATTCAAAACTCACTAAAATCAGTGGGCTTACTTTCAGTGGGAATGAAGTCCTGAATTAATGTATTGCATTAATTCCTATAGCAAATACAGACCTAGTCAATTAATCATGACTGCGGTTCAAAGCCATGACCCTCTCCAGTGGGCTCCAAGTGGCTGGGGAGATTTTTCGGGAACCTCAAAATTCTAATGCACGTCTTGAATTTGGAGATATGCTGAGTCCATTTGATATGACTCAAGTTTTAGAGCATTTTGAAGTATATATTCATTCTCTTATGTGAGTTTCAAACTGTGGATAAGTTTATTTTTAATAATTTACAGAATTCAGAGAATTTTGGACTATGTTTTCATACAGTTAAGTGTACTTCAAACCATTAATAAGTTTTCTTGTAATCGCTGTCATTAAAACTGAGGCAGATTTGTGAGAACATGATTTGATTTGGGTTTTAAGTCTTTTTCTGAACATTATGCAAAACAAAAAGAACTTTGGGAACACAAATATGCAGGTTGAATTGTAGCATTATTTTCAATTATCCTGGGAACTCGTTACTTTCTTATTATAACTTTGATCTAAACATAATTTTGTGTTAAGTAATTAAGCAATGAACTTGCTCTCCTGTTTCTCATAATAGTATGCTTAAGTATATATAATTCTCTATAGGTAAATGGTACTGTGGAAACATTGTTCTGATTCAGAATCATTAGCTGATAAGAAAGAAATTAGTGACAAGGAATCTGTGGTCCCACAAGATCAAACGCTGTTTTGCAGCTACCTTGGCCAGTGTACTAAGACGATACGTAGCTTTCAATATTAGTCTACATGACTAGCCTATCTTCTCATACTATAATCAGATCTTTTAATAACATTTCACTTTGATAGTGCTCCTAATGTGACAAGGGCAGAGAACATAGAGCCCAAGCGATCTCTTTTTATATTGCCTGATTTACATAATTTTTCTTCTGTTTGGTGTCTGCAAGATATTTTCTGGCCATGTGTTATTCTTTAATCCAGTGACTTTTGTTTAGACCAAATTTTAAACTCATGGACTCCTGAATTTGCTTATTGTAACACCTATACATAAACTGCCTAGAAACTAGACAATTTCAGTACCCTGACATCTTTAATTTTTTTTGTCCTTGATGATGTAATGACCACATTTCCTCTACTGTTTTAAAACTTCTTCAGTATTGAGAAGATACAGAATTTGCAAAGGGGGGGGGGGGGAGGGGAGGATAAAATTAATAGGGGAAAAGTTTAAAATATCACAGGATGTGTACCTTTAATTCTGTTCTTTTCAGAGGCTGGAAGGAGAAAATTCAAATTTATTACAGTTAAAATATTCCTTGAAAAACTGAACAAGAAAATATTTTATTTATTTTGGAGCATTGTAATAAATCAAGTGATGTAATTCTGGATGAAGACCCATTTTCAATGCACATTTAATAGATCTCAAAATTTTGGCTTATCTGGCATTTAAACAGTCGTGCTTCCATACACTTCATCTATGCCAGCGGCCTGCTTTGTACCTGCAAAGCTGTATTACTGTTTTATATATAGTCTGTTCCATATGTGGGTACATATGAAAACATCACTCAGGGTTCATAGGAAAACACTTTTTTTTTTCAAGAACGAACCTTGAGGAAGAGAGTTGTGTGTAGGTTTCTGTAACTTGGATGCTAAATTCAGAACATCTTTGCAATTTGTCTGCAACTATTACAGGTTGTATAGCCCTCCTTGGCACAGCGATGGCTGATAGGTTTCTCCACCCTTCTGCGGAGAGCTTACTTTTGCAGTTTTCAGGACATGGAAGTCAGGAGCTGTTCTGTTTTTCCCGGGCAAATCTGTCTCTGTAATTTTTTGGCCCTTTGACACTGCAGCAGGAAAAAGTAGTTCTCCCCTAGGAAAATCTGAGATATTGACTAAGCAGTAAACCATTTGATTGTTGCTGATGTGAGATATTCCAATGTGCTATTTCAATAATGAGCACTTGCCTTAAAGATTTTATCAAGGTTCCCAGGAGGCTGAAACAACCAATTGGCTTAACACTGAGCTCTCCATCTCATTCTGGAACATCTAGCTTATGTTGTTGTACGGGTCACTTTACCACATTCTGCCTCCTTCCCTGCAGCTCCGTTAGCCGGTAACTAGTGGTGGAATGGAAGCAGCCCATTTCCCCCAACAGCCTCTTGCATACAAAGGTAGCTGTTCTTTTCTATCTTTAAAAATACTTCAAAACTAATGACATGGGTTTTTTTTATGCAAGTACAACAAATAACCTAAAAACAGAACTGTAGCTGGAATGTGAGCTACTTAGCATAGATTAATGTGTTTATTAAAAAATCTAGGGATTTTGGATAGTCTTGTGAGATACACATGACCTTTTCATGATATTCCCCAGAGATACTAGTCATGCTGTCCAAAAGCAGCATAGGGTAGTTCAGTCTCATACAAACAGTATAATTCAGGCAACTTTGTGTCTGCTAATGGATTATGAACATAGTAGTTCTGCTCAAATCACCTTTCCAAATACACCACATATTTGAAATATTGCAATTATTGGTGCAGAAGGCTCGTACCTCTGGATGTAAGTTTTGTGCTTTCATTGTTAAAGAATCAGTTTCTTCTCTTAGCTTATGCTAAACGCTTCTCTGTGTGACAAGGAACCAGAATCTGCCTCTGAAACTCCATGTGGTAGAGTATGGTAATCTCAGTTTACTGGAAGTTCTTGCAGTCATAAAACTTTCTGCATTTGTTGGAAACTATATTATTGGCAGTTTCAGCAAAGAGGTCAAGGACTGCAGAAATGGTGTAGGCTAATACATCTCCCCTATGATAAATGGCTAAGTCTGGGGTCAAGGATTCTTGTGGGGCAGCACAGAGAAGCTACGTATTATCTTATCCACAGTACTATGGGGCCTCATCATTGTGTTTAGTATCATACAAACACGTAACAAAACAGTCTGCACTCAGACCTTGAAGTCTAATTGTTGTCCTCCCTGTCTGGGCACAGAGGACCTGAGTGACCCAAGTGTGGCATCTCCTATTTGCATTATGTTTGCTCACTCTGTTTTATACTTACGCTGCTATTGACTACTGAAGCCACCTCTGTAAAAACAGTAGGATCAATAGACCTTGCTCTTACAAATTAATTTTTAACAAGCTGTTAACATTCGAAAAATGTTCCAAGACAGTCAAATAAGCAAATGGCTTAATAAAGTACAGACATAATCAATGTATTTCAAGATTGAGACAGATAAATAATTTTTAAAATTAATGTGATCTTGCCATACTCATCACATTTACAATGTATATTTTTACATTAAAATGATGTTTCTGTAGCATTTACCACTGTGTCACAATCTTCAAAAAATAATATAGTAAGTAATGATGACAAACAGCATCCCGTCCAAATCAAACTAAAACCAGATTTTGTTTAAAAATAAATAAAAATACATTGGTGAGTATGGGGCTCATTATTAAAACTTGAATTGCTGTGGCTTTTGATATGTAACTGACAAAAAATATTCTAGGTGGTATCGCAGTGTTGATGTTCAGACAAAAAATTGGGGTCTTTAAAGTACCGCCTTCTGCCAGGAGCTGCTCTTTGCCAGGTAAATGCTTATGGCAGCAGCCTCAGCAACTTAGATTAACCTCTTCTGCGTGTGTTTGTAACACCCCTTGGCCCAAGGTGCCCCAGAAGAGGAATTGCATGCCTGAAGTACCTCCTTATGCTGTAGTTTTACATTTGCTACCATAGATTTTTTTTTTGTGTCTAATCTTTTACCTGCCCCTTACTGCAGAACAGCTGGACGCCCGTAGTCAGCACTGCACCCCTCCTAGGCAGTCTGGCTCCCCTCTTCCTCCGTAACAGTGAGGCTGAGGTACTGCCATGGCCTTTGTGCTGGATGCTGCTGCTGATAAAGCTGTCCTGCAGAATAAAGGACTGCTCTGACAGGGAAAATATTCCCAAAGCCACTTTAGGAGGAAGGGCTGTGGGATGAAGCCCTCTAGGGCTGACTGAGCCGCTGCAAATTTTTGGAAGCCAAGTGTGTAACACATTGCTCTTCCACGGTCCGACACAGCACGTGTGTGGTGTCAGGGAGCTCCACTATATACCAGAGTTGAGGAGTGAGATGATAGTGAAGGACGATGTGTTTATTATTAGACCAAATAAAACCACCAGAAAGAACTGCATTTATGTGTTGGGGTAGTTTTTATTATTTTCAATAATAAAAAAAATATTTAACAGTTCAAAAAAGTTGGAACAGAGCAGAACACCTTCAGGAGCATCGGGGAAAAATGATGACAGAAGCAAAGTTCATAGCCAGACACTATGAAGTTAGAAATCTATTAAGGAAAAATAAGTTTGAAAGTAAAGCAAACTAATTATTTTTGAGCATGCTTATTTCAGTCATGATAATGTTAAAACACCATCAAAAAGGCTCAGATCATAGGAGTTCTTTTGCAATGTTTCATTTTTCTAAACTGTACGCATTTGCTATTTGGGAATGGAGTGAAGTCTCTACATCTGAAGAGAGATGGTTTGGGGTTTTTTTTTTTGATACCTATGCTCTAAAGTTTACTTATTACTTTTTTAGGGATATATGTTTGTTTCTGGCTTTCTAATTTCTAATGAAATTACTTGAAACCAGATGTACAAATAAGAACTCTGTTAACCTTAAACATTTTCCATCCAGAAACTGCAAGACCAGCTGATTCTTACTGATTTATATATAACCTCTAACATGATTTAGCTAACTACAGTTTCACAGGGTCAGTCTTTTATAACAAATAAAAATTGCCAATGCCTTGGGGGAAATCCAAATCCCAAGTACTGTAGATCTCCCTTAGTGAGATTATTTTTGTCCTGCCAGGATGCTGTAAGCAACACAACTGACCAAAAGCAAGGAAAGTGTGCCAGATGAGTTGTTGGAAACCCAGTTTACTAGTACTATAGATTGTATGGAGCCATATGCGTTTTGAAATATGTCTTGAAATTGTTTGGGGTTTTTTTTGTTGCATCATTGAAATGGAATCTTTTGGATGGGGCCTGGTGCTCAATGGATGTGAAAGATGAAAGACCAGTGGCACACAGTCAAGACAGGAGTCTGAGAGAGATCCAGAGGCCTGCTGCCGGTTATACTATAAACCAGGTAAAACACTTGGAAGAAGAAAAGGCTACAGATCTACTTGCAGGCAGGGTGGATTTTTGTCCCTTGTTTTAAAGCTGTACTGTTTGGTTTCTTGTGTTTCCCTAATTTCAAGGAACCACCTGTGATAGCAAATGGAGCTTATAATGGCTTTCAGTATTCTGTAACTTTTAGTATTTTTTATTTTTGTGACAGAGCAGATTGAAACGTGTCTGTGTTCATATCCACATTTTGTTCCAACGTTAGATTTTCTTGGATCAGAAGCCTCTGAACTGCTAGTAGTGTTTGCGTTACCTTACGTTTGCAAATGGCCTGTGTCTTTGAAGCATTCTTATGTGAAGACTATTCGTAGGTATAAAGACTTTCCATCAAGGTTTGTCTGTTGTTGCTTTTCTCCTCCAAGACTTGCTGGAGTAGCCTTTGCATTTGCTTTATCCCCTGGGATTCCATGGTAATCTGGCAGCTGGATTCACGTTCCTTTTTATTTGTGTTTCTGATAGCTGTTCTTCAGTGCTAGCATCTTCAAAAACATGCGTTGTTTCTACAGCCTGAAAAACATGAACCCACTGGGGATTACACGTGTATGAGATGAAATTCTCTCTGCGCTGAAGCCAGACAGGCTTTCTGCCTTAGATGGCAAAATGGTTACGTAGCAGAAGTTTTCTGCAGTGCGTAGCTATCAGTTGCCAATGTCTTGAATGTCTGAGATGGAAACTAAGATAAAACAATTCTAGTCTTAGTATTGTGCAGTTTTAATAGAAAGGTCCTTAGTGCCTTTTGAAGGGCTGCAGCAAGGTTCACAGGGCTGGAAATTAATTAAAGAACCTTACTCCCTTTTTCCCACTGAAATTTGCATTCTATCTTTTTTTTTTTTTACTTTGATTTGGTACTCTGTAAATGTTCAAATTGTCAAATTTTGCTACTTTGTTATGGAAAACAACACCATGGTAGTTTAGTCCTTTTATTCTCAAATATAATTTATTTTGTTAGACTATTTAAAAGGCATTGACAAAACACCCAAATCCTTAATTCAGCAATGTTTGTTGCCAAGCATGTGCTGCTGCTTTGGCTTAGTGTTTGTTATTTGATGCCTTGGTCATGCTACAGAAAGCATTGCATCTGTTCAGTTCTGGTTGAGATGGTTCATTTCCTTCTATTCAGATGCTGACTTTTCAAGTCTTAACGCATTGTTTGCTTTGCTGCTTTTTCATTTACAACCCTGTTAATAACTGGAAGGCAGGCAAAAGAACTCTTAATGAGAAGAGTTGTGCAGTGAAACAAAGTACTGTTATTTCTGAGGGTGTGGAAAGTATTCTTCATGTATTAGACTCTTATGTGCCCAATGCTGAGGAATGAGTAGTAATAATATGCCCAAACTGGTCCTCTTGGTGATAATAAGAATGTTAGAATTTGCATCCAAGGCAGACGTGAGGTGAACATGTCTAGTAGGTGAACAAAAAGACGATCTTCTGATGGTGTTACTTCACACTGTTTATTTCTGTGTTCCTCAGTGAAATGTACACTATTTTTCTGAAGTTACCAAGCATTTATCAATCAACCTCCTGGCTGACCTCTGGCCAAAAGGGCTTGCTTTGTTTTACTAGCTGTTGAAGTTTTCTCTCTTCTTTATTATTGCATTATTAGTCAGTGTAGCATGTAGCAGGATACTTACTCTTGATTTCTGTATGGTTAGAGCAATGTTTTGAGTGTGAAAAGAAAGCTTGATTTCTAATAACTTGAAGCAGGCTGCTCAGTCCCTAGGCAGGTCAGAGAGGGACTGTATTAGTCTGTCCTCCCCTGTCACGGGAAAGGAGCTAACTGGGTCATTGGGCCAGAAAGCTTGATCATAGGTGATTAAAGGTGCTGTAATATTCATACTTCATCTTAGTAACACCTTTTGAAAGAAGTTGTGGTCAGCAAAGAGAAAAATGACATAAATGTTATGTCTAGCTCCATACTATATGGATTTCTTTAATGTTAGATTCAAATATACAAAGAACCATGAATGGCTAAAAATATTTACCTATTGCTTTCTCCTGTGAGACTATGCTATTAGAGTGTGCAAATCAGTGGAAAGACACTAACACTCTCAGTGCAACAATTATAAATGTTTTTAACAATCTGTAAGTGCGAACTAGGAGATAAAAATCCAAACTACTAACTGATATGTTCGGTTTATTTTTTCTGGATGATCTTGCACTATTTTTAATAGTAGCTTGAAGGAAGGCTTTAAAAACTATACATGTTTGAAAGAAGTAATCTGTCATGCAATAACAATTGTACTAAACAGAAAAAGAACAGCTGTTACTGGAAGTTACAGTTAATTGTTGTATTTTCCAGCACAAGGTTGCTTGGTGGGAACAGTGGGGGGAAAAATGCAAGTAACTGCCAAAAAAACAAGCATGTGAGGTGAAACTTGAATTTGCTCTCATGAGAACTTTCTAAGATTCATAAGTAACTGAGAAAAGCATACTATATTTAAATCTCCGGAGATCTATTGTACTGTATAGAGACAGAGCACAGCACACTGTTGGCAGGAGAAAGGAGAACAGAAAATCAGAAAGACTGATGGGAAGGTAAGGGTCATTGAGATGGATGGAGGATAAAACACCTGATGCCACTTCAAGTTGGTTTCTTTTGTGCCTTCCTGAGTAAGTCTGAGGTTCCTAATCTTTCCCTCTCCCCTTGCCCCCACAGAACAGGTTTTCATGTGCTTTTTAAATAAAATGAGCAAAGCATGTCTCTGTTACGAGTCTGTAGAGTAGAAGAGAGATAAATTGACTTGAGGCATCTTGTAAGTGCTGTAGGCCAGCTCTGATGTGATATATGCATGCCTTGAAAGCCATCTCTGAAGAGAGACTTAAGCAAAATATCTCACCTAGGTTCTGGCCATCGTTAGACCGGTGGGAAAGCTGTGGCAGAAAGCATCCCTAGGCAGGCTGCAGACAGGAATGGGAAAAGGTCCAAGAGGCAAGAGGCCTTGCTCTCTCACTGTTGTTTGGGTCCTCCTGGCCCAGCAATGGCCATTACTCATATGTGAGCATTTCTCTGCTTTGGCACTGCTTCTGACCCCAAAAAATCTGCCACAGGGTCTGCGCTTCAGGAATACAGCTTGTTAGTCAATGTGTTTTTGCAGCACAAGGCTATAACACACTGTAGGTCGTAATAGGCAGCTCTTTATTTCTTAATATGTCCTTAGGTGCCAGAGGGGAGATTTCTTTATAAAAATAGTACTGGAATGCATTTATTGGGGATTGACTGTATTTATTTTGAACCACAACACATTTATCCAGATCCACAGTCAAAGCTACAAGAAAGTACTTTCCACTGTACTCTGAGCACTTAGCCTTGCCTGTATTGCCTCCCATTGTGAGTAATTCCACTGGCTTCTATGAAACAACATGCAGTAGCCAACCTTTAACACCGTACTATTTTCAGGATCATTCTCAAAATTACTTTGGTACTAAGTTTAGCTCTAAAGAACAAACACATTGCTGTTCCACCCCCACCCCACCCCCCAAAAAAAAACCCCAAAACACCCCCCCCAAAAAAAAACCAAAACAACAAAGTTGAGCAGTGCACTAAAACCTATATTTTTAGCATTAAAATGAGTAAGCCTGATTACTATTAATTCATTAACCAGAATGTCTTACAGCTGGAAAAACTACTTCTTGCCAACCGTATTAGATTAATTCAACATGAGTGTGACCACTGAATATCAGTTGATATTAGAAAATTGCATAGTTTATGCAAAGTAAAAACATGTTTTTGTTTTGCACAAAACAGATCATGATGTCTGTGTAAGTTTATGGCATGACATGATTGTGATTGTTCCCATTATATTACGGAGAGACTGGTCATGGTTCTTTAGTGAAGATCCAGCTAAGTTTTGTCTCTAAAGCAGGAATTCATTCTTATACTTACAAATGTAAACTATGTAAAATTTGAGGCAGGTCTGTAACACCTTGTTCCTGAATGAAATTCTGGCTTTTGTGAAGTCTGTATGGATTGTGGTATTAGTACCATGTGTCTTCAAAGAATTCACAAATGTATTCAATGAGTAATTAAAACTTCAAAATAACTTTTTTAAGCAAACACAGAACTGACAACTTGTTGAGAGCATATTTTAGATATTGCTATGCTATCACGCTAGTGTCACTGCTTGCATTTTGTGTGCTGATTACTTCAGCTAAGTAAATATCAGTTATATAGAAATTCAGTACATAGGAATGGCATAAGTAGGAGAAACAAGGTTTTGTGTTGTTTTACAGACAGAACCTATTGTGATCAGAAGGATTTTGAGAAAATGTACAGCTTTATGTACCTTGATCAATGCACAGCAAGTGCAGGCTGGTCACTCAGTAGGTTGTATAAATAAACTGTCCCTTTCTCATTCTTGACCCTTATTCTGCTTTTCCCCATGTTTTCCATGGTGTATTTAAGGAAGCAATACCACGAGGTATACGAAGCCTACTGAATGATAACCTGCCCTTACCATTTTGGAGAAAATCAGTTACTTCTGGTTCATCAGCTGTCTATTTTGATTTTCTAAACAGATATTTCATTTAGACGTTGGCATCAGTGGAAGAGTAAGTGCCTTTTAGACCTGAGGGCAGCCCTCTGACTGTTCCTACCCATGTAATCCCCGTCTAGACACCGATGGCTGGTAGCCACCCAAGAGTGCTCCTGCCAGGTATCACCAAGGGGTGAGAGACAGCACACATTGCAAGAGGGAGGAGCAGTCTGCGATTGCTTGTACACACCACCTTGTTTTACGTAGTGCAATTTATCAGTATTCAGGACAGATGAACTAGTTTGTCTGTGCTGCCAATGTAGGGTCTACAGTTAGGAATAATTTCCCTATTGTGCTCTTGATTGTCCTGTATCTGCCTCTGCTCACACTGAGGACTGATTCTGTAAACGTTCCCTCCTTCTTATTGCGGCTCTCCGGATAATGATACAATGCAGCCAAATGTGCATGGGCATAGCTATTAGCAGTTTTTACCCACAGCAGAGAAACGCTGAATCAAATGAGCATTTTCATTATAACAACTCATAAAGGGTTGATATGGTCTCTGGGCAACCTGAGTTCATTACAGTTCTGTAAGTTTTCTTCAAAAACATAATTAAAATTGGAATTATCCTCCCTCAAGTATACAGCATCATCTGACTTTGAGCCACAGCAAGCAGAGCTTTGCTCAGCCTGCTAATTCAGCTCCTTTGCTGCCATGAATCTGGCAGGGAGCATGACCAAGGCGTGCAGTGGCACAGGCCTGATCTGCCCAAATACTGGGGCAGATTCTGACCATGATATTTTCCAGACTGCTTCTGTGGATTCCTTGCCAAAGTGCACAGGCTGTTACTGGCAACATGAAGGGTTCCTCCCTTCAGGAGTGAAATCAGAGAAGTGTAGAATTCTAGGGAGCAGAACAGTAGGCATTCAAAGGGAAGGGCACCCCGGAATAAGTGCATTGAACTAGTATCCTGAAGTTTTGCCATGAAAATAGCTCGGTAGCATCACTGAATGGGATGTCTCTTTTATTCATAATCACCACCAACAACCATATATATGTGTACATATTGGGAATGAACTTTGATTTAATCGGATACATTCAACTCGCAATGATTCAGCAGAAATAATTCCATTTTTCAAGGCTGGATATTTAGGAAGTGGCCTATGTCCAACCACTGCTGTTTGGCGAGAGAGAACCGCTTCAGAACTCTGCAGAAGCAGGCCTTTGGGAATTCAGACCTACGACTAGGTCTGAGACCAGTTTCTAATTTTAATTACTGCTACCAAGATAAAAATTACTCCCACAAGGCAAATGAAATCCCCCCATGCAGATCAGCAGCAGAAGGCCTCTTTAAAGCTTATACAGATGTAGGCCTTGTCCTGACCTCTGCACAGCGTAGGCCGGCAACAGAGGCTTATCTCCACAGGAATGAATTTTATCCAGAAAGCACAGTGGAAGATGTTCAGATTAATATTCTAGATTAGGCTTTTAATATTGGGTAGTATAAAGGTCAAGTAAATAGTTTAAAAGTAACTGAACATTACTGCTGTGAAGAACCTATACAGAAGTACAGCTTTGTCTTTTTTGGTGTGGATCTTATAACATAGAGATTTTACTGGTTTTGATAATATTCTGAGTTACTTAACCTCATCACTGATGAGCTGATTCCATGCTGTTCAATTAGTGGCTCCATAAAATTAAGTTATTTAAAAATACTTCAATGGACATTTAGGCAATTTGGGTATTGTTCTTAATTTTCAGACAAGCCATTATTTAATAATGGCTACAAGAAGTGAGCAATGCTCTTACACATTAAATCAGCACTGAATCAATTAGTTACAAAACTGCATGCATAGGTAGTTATCTATTTTCAGTCAATTAGGCAACATGATTAAGATCATATGTGTTGAATTAACAGGTCAGTGCATAATCTTGCTACAACTTAATCTAGAATATAACTTGATCTGAAAGACATATGAAAAAACCCAACAATTTACCCTTCCCACTCCCAAGTTCCCAGTTTTGAATGCGATCAGCCCAGTGTTTCATGGAAAGTGTTCAGTTCTGAACTTGTCTTCTGTATAGATTTTCTGCTTTGAAATGTGAATTTCTAATTGAAGCATTCAGGTTTTATAACATGGTCCAAACAATCATTCGCATAAAAACTGCACAAGAAAATGAGAGAGAGAATTCTTTACTTCTTACTCCATATTGGTTAGTTCGTATTTATCGTATGTATCATTTTCTTCTCCTGGCTGAGTATCTGAATGATGGATTTCAATAAAAATGATGTAGATCATTGCTCCAAGTACGCCTCCCAGCATAGGTGCAACTATAGGGACCCACCACCAATTATTTCCAGCCCTGTAAGACACACACACAGATACACACACACAAAAAATAATTGTTATTCTAGTGAACACCCTGCCTTATATCTGGCAGTGAACAAACATGAAGGTGTGACACTTGCTATATTGTAGACCTTTCTGTTTTGACTCACATTTCTGTAAAGGGGTGAGACCCCTGTCTGTCCTGCCCCTGTTGTGGTTGAAATGCTAAGTAACAACCACAAAGCACATTGGTCTACATGCTGTATTTGTGCCTTAGAAACAAGGCCTCTTTACTGCATGTCTGTTTTTGGGGGCAGGGGATAATTTCTCTCTTGTGGAAAACGGGCTTCATTGACTTACAATGAAACAAACAGGGACATATTTATGGCACAGCAGTCTTGACTGATGCTGTTGCCAGATGCTCATGAATAGGTTTTCAGGAGTGATTGATGCAAATGCATGTTGCAAAAATGCGTCACCTCATCTGCATGGAAATTTGCAGGTTCAGGCCTGCAACAGCATATACGATGTTCCTCTTGACAAATATAACAGATTATACCTGATTTTAAGTAGATTTGCCTTAAGGACTGTAATAAAACACTGACTGTAAAGTAGATTATACTTGACCAGAGCAGTCAAGAATCAAATTTCATGATGTACTGTCTCATCCCTGCGTTTAAAGTGTGGGGTCTTTCAGTAAGAGGTAGATTAGCGTTTAGAAGTTTTATACACCTAAAACTTAATCATTTTTAGAATGGCTGTGTTCAGTAAGAAAGTCTGGTATATTGACTCCACTGAAATGTTTACATTCACTTTGCACAATTACTAGGATTTAATTTTAAATGTGAAGATTTATGAACATTTTTAAAGAAACAAGTCTACTGTTAAATGATATAAAACAGTAATTAACAACCTCCTTATGCAGGAGACTTGGGCTTGTAGAATTACTCTCCCTTTCTGGAGGTCTACATCCAGACAGTAAATTACTGAGTACTGGTTTCAGAGCACAAACTTTCCTAACTGTACTGGTGCATGAAGGTTTTTTGATTCAATAACATGCTGTATTAATTGAATATGTGAGTCTGCAGTGAAAACCCAGCCACCTCAATTTCATGCATATTGAAAATGGAGAAGTAATGTATTTTTTTTTTCTCTCCCAGAAATACAAAGGGACAAATTAATCTGTGAGAAGAACTTTACAGGAAGATGCCAGGGGAATTTTTAAACCGTAAGGATAATTATGCAGCACTCATTCTATAGACGTATAGAGAAGTGATCTCATGGTTAAGAAAAGAACAGAGCTAATCTCAGTGCCCTGTTCATGATAATATTACTCCTTGTTCAGAAATGCCTTGAATGTATATGTTTTGCCTTTGGAATTATTTATGTTTTGCCCTGAGGATATAAAAAAGGTCCTGATATTGTTCTACTGTGTTTATAGATATGTCTGTTTTTGAGTCATGAATGTCTGAGCCCCTGAATTCCTGGAACAAGCACGGACTAAGGTTTTATTGACTTCATCAGTACAACAAAATCTCTATCAAGTACTTGCATGCATTCCTCTGTGTGTGCCCGTGTGTGTACATAAGCATATGATGGTGTTTCTGGCAGGTTTTTCTAGTCTTGTTCCATGAACTGACATGTGCCTTGTTGGCTCCTGCATGACCTTCCCCAGATTGTGGCCTGTATTTGCACCAGCTGCTGTCAGCTGCACTTTAGGCACCCTCTGCTAAGGCAACGTGTGTAAAGTCTTTATAGAGGGAGATGCCAAACCTGAAACAAGATAAGGACACAGCTGAGTTACAAGTTTCCATGACACTCAATCCTCCTTCACTGCCGCGGGAGCAAGAACTCTTTGTGACAAGCACAGACAGCTTCACCAGAGCTCCCTTTGGTTGCCCTATGCCCTAGCTTATAGCTTTGCTGCCAGGTTAGGGGGAGAGCATCCAGCTATGCCTGGGTGGCCGTCAGGTAGCTTTGCTGTGGAGCAGAGCAGGATGGAGCTGGCTGTGAAGGGCAGGAGGTGGTGTGCAGGGCGGGCAAGGGGTACTTGTGTTAACTGCAAAAATTTCTGGGAAGCTGCAGCATATAAGCTATATGGACTGGGAGCCGTGGTCTGTTTTAGGCTGGCAAATAGGTATCTCACCTAGCCAGCTGCTGCTGGGCGGTGGGATAAAGCAGTTTGCTTAAGGAATGCCGGGATAATTCAGCCGTTCGGCAGCGTGGAACGTGTCTGGCTACTGTTCCATGCTCCGGGAAGAATGCAAAATATTTCCGAGACCCTTGGCAGTCCGCATCCCTGTGCAGGCGAGAGGTGCGGCTGCTGACCCTTTCCCAAACGCCGTTCAGTTTAGCCCGGGCGACGTGTCCCCAGTACTGGCGGCCACGAGGTGTCACCGTTACCGCGCCGGTGGCTCCGGGCGCTGCCGGGTGCGCGGCCCGGCGCAAAGGGACCGTCGTACCCAGGGGCAGATGTGCTATGGCCGGCTTCAAACGCTGCTGGGAAATAACTGCTCTGCGGGGCCCTTCCTGGCCTTCTCATTGCCGTTTCACCCTGTTACGCTTGTCAAAATCCAGGCTGGGGTTTGTACTCGGAGTGCTGCTGCCTTCTCACTGCAGACAAAACTGCGGTGTCCACCATTTATCTTAAACTTGTTAAGCATGTGCTTAAGAAAGGCTCCTGGTTATCTCCGTGGTTTTAGGACAAACAATTAGAAATGTTTAGGTCTCTAAAAACAGCTGTTCCCTCTAACGATGGGGACAGTTGCCACCCGTGACGCCTACCCCAGCAGGTTGAGCAGTTTGCAGGAGCAGGCCACAGTGCTGGCTGCATCTGCTGCATGGAAAATGGTGCTGTCTGTAGGGTGCTGGAGGGACACCCCCTTTCCAGCTGCACTGGGTCAGAACAGCTTCTGATGGGAGCCTTTAATGAACACAGATCCAGGTGCACTAGCTAGGGCAACCATACCATAGCCTGTGTCCCTTAACTTGGGTCTCAAGGAAACTACACCTTCAGGCACCTTTGTGCAAAATGTAGTCACAGCAACGTTTAGCAAACTCCTGCTTAGCTGCCTCTCTGTCCTCTGGACAATGCCATGGTCCAGCAGATGTGCTCCCTTCCAGTCTATTTGAAGTTCCCTGCCTGAGAACATGGCAAAACCAGAATTCACTGGACCTGCAAGCACAAAGGAGGGTAGAGGATATTCCTCCCTGTGAACTAGCTATCTTCATGTTTAGAGCATTTGCTTGGGATCAGGGTGTAGGGAGTCTCACCCTTTGTATCTGACCTGTTCTGAAGTAGGGCTGGCCTGGTTGTCCCTGGCTGCTCTGCAGGCAAACTCACACACTCACTGATGCACACAGGGAGCGACTCGGCCGCCTTGCGAGGTCCTCCTTGTTCCAGTGAGTGTCCAGTGTCTCTTCGGGATTTCCTATTGCTCGGTTTGTGCAGTGCTCCCTTGTGTCACTGCGGAGGTTTCATGCTTAGGTCCCAGTTCTTGGGCATGCCTTTTACCGGAGAGCTTAAGCACCTTCCTCACAATTGTGAATTCCATTTAAGCTGAGACATCTAAGATTTAGCTGTCAGCTGTAGCTGCATCACTTCAGCCTCTCATGCACATGTAATGCCAGGAGAGTACCAGGCGGTTCAGGACCCTAGCCACAATCGCTCAGGCTTTTCCCACGGCCTGCAACTGATGCACAGCTTCCAGCTGCCCAACTGAGCTCAAGTTCCCCTGAAGTTCCACTTGGATCTGTACTGTAGATAAGAACGTATTCCTGTTGTATCATTCCCTTGAACTTTGTTATAGCTGTAGCCTTAAAACTGAAGGTAGGGAAGAAGACTTTAAGTTTATCCTAGCAATGACCAGAGATCTTGTATCTTGTTTTTTATGTTTCCATTTTCAATTTTCTTAGTAAAGTCTTCACAGTGGGGATGCATTCCCTCTCTGTATATAAATCCTAAAACTAAATTAAGGAAGAGCCCGTATTGCTACAGATATAGTTTGCTTGTGGTTTCTTAAATGTAAATAAGTAAGACCTTTCTGTTAGAGAGGGGGTGAGTTCACAGGTATTCTGTGACTAGACTACAGTACAATTGGGCTTCCAGTCTGTTCCAGCAACATAATAGCCAATTTAACAGTATATTACAATTTTAGCACATGACACTAATTAACATCATAGTCAACAACTACTTGCATTAAATAGTCATGAAAGAGGAGAATCCTAGGTATAGGGTGTCACTCTGTGTGCTGCTGCCTTAAATAAAAGTGTAGTCTAATAGTACAGTGGCAGGAGGTGCTGGGAAGGAAAACTTTGGAGGTAATCAGGGCAAAGAGCTGACCTCCTGCCAGTGGCTCACCAGAGCTGTGCTACATCGGAGCTTTGGATCTGCCCTATGGCATGACTCGCTGCCTGTTTTTTCTATGCCATGCCTAGCTTTTTGTTGTTGCTATTCAGATGAAGCTTTGCTACTGCTCTCCTCTAAGGCACATGATTTGTGTAGATGGAAGTCATACTAAATAAATACAGATTATTTGTACTTGGTGAAGTAGCTAAAATGAAATCTCTATTAACCAGAGCTCTCTAGTGGTCTATAGTACTTCTGGAGATTTCGACTTGTAAATAAATGGAAAAACAAACTGTACAAAAATAAACAGAAAGATCTACCTCCTGATGACAGATTACTCTTACTTAGATATCCCAGAGTGCCTCTTACACTGGATATGTGTAAGCTGTGGATTTGATGTGCAACTAATTAGCTGTGCATTTGGCCAGCCAAGACCGTGTGCGTGCACACACGCATGCATAGGGATTTGAGAGTGTGCTCTGAAATGTGGGAAAATGAAGGGAGCTTGCTTTCATTCACTCCTTCGCTCCCAGGCAGGAAATCAGGCTCTTAGATTGTGTATTTCTGCAATAACTCGGTAGGAATAATAGCCTAAATCAATCTGATATGTCTGTGTTTTTTACAGCACTCAGTAAATACTTCCAATAAATATTCCCACCTAACTCTCTCACGATTTCCTTTTTTTTTCTGAAAGCTGCAGGACAAGAGAAGAAAGCACTTTTATATTTTCAGTGACCTCTAAGAATCTTTGATATTTTGGGAAGGGTCTGCTTGAAACAATGATTGATATTGGGGATAATGCATGTTTGATTTGCCCTAGGAGTAGGAAATCCTTTTTAAAGC
Source organism: Falco punctatus (assembly GCF_963210335.1). Taxonomy (NCBI): domain Eukaryota; kingdom Metazoa; phylum Chordata; class Aves; order Falconiformes; family Falconidae; genus Falco; species Falco punctatus. The sequence goes on from NC_137587.1 coordinate 54,374,544, forward strand.
CCAGTTCCTAGAGGATGTCTGGCTTAAAGTGCATGAATAGCTTCTTCTGGTATGCAAAGAATTACCTGTATGTATATAAAGTATGACTTGGTACCATGTTGAATCAGGATCTTGCTTTCCTAGGAACCAATTTTAGCTGAGAGCATTTTACTTCATATCTAGGCATACTTACGTGAATACTTCCATCCCCCATCCTGCAACGGCTGTGAAGAGCCTTGGGCCTAGATCCCTGGCCGGGTTCATGGCACAGCCACTGTTCATTCCCAAGGAGCATGTAAGAACGATTATAAGAAGTCCTACTGCAATTGGCTCCAGGCCCTTTGGTACGCTGTTATTTCTGGTGTCAAAAATAGCAAATACAGCCAGAAGAAGAACAGCTGTTGACATCACCTGGCCAATGCAAAGAAAAGAATTTGTATAAATATGTGCAGATTCCTTCCAATAATGAAAAGAGGGGTTATGGCAGCTCGGAGGATTGTGGTGGCTTAGAGCTGGTATTTAAATTTATCCCACCATACAGAGTAGCAACATTTTGAACCCGGTGCCCCCCTGCCTCACACTAATGAAAAGTTTTAATATCTGTGCTGAAAGGAAAAGATAAGGAATGTGCTGAGTACATTTGGGGAAAAAAAAAAAAAAAGAAAAAGAAAAAGCAACAACCCGGTGTGGAAAGAATAGGGATTTAAAAGGCATCTCCTGTGTGAAGTCTAATGCTTTGTTTCCTCATTTTTTCCTATCAATGTAACACTTCCATTTACTTGATTTTTTGGTAGTTCTGCTATGCCAATGCAATCAATTACACTGATACCAAAGTGTTTTATGTGACTGTATCCTGCACTGATAAATGAGACTACGTATGTGTGTATAACTCTTTATCCAGGTATTGCATAACATTAGAAGAAAAAAGTGACACCTACAAAGTCAAAACTGAGCACCTAAAACATTAGGAATTACCTAAATTAAGGTTGTATATATAACTAAAATGTGCACTCTGTATTGCATATGCTAACTGAGCTGATGAAGTTAATTTTCTTGGAATTACTTTGATGGAAGTGATGCTCTTTTATTTTTTAATTGATTTAAATTGAGTGCTTTGTAAATGTCAGTTTTGCTAATAATTAACGTGGGGAAAAACAGACAAAAGTTTCAGTGGTGTCAACACATTAAATTCCTATATTGATTTAAAGAAGTTTAAGTTTGGGGGGTTTAAAGATTATTTTGGTTTCATCTGGTTTTAATTTTGTTTTTAAACATCCATGGGTAAAAAAGATTTTCTGGAAAAGTCTGCTGACTGATCCAAAGACCAGAATTGTCTGTCTTACAAAATTTCAAAACAATGTTTGGATTTTTTTGAAGCCAAATTGAACAATTTTCAATCTTTTACGTAAGAAATTCCTGTGCTCCAGTAATCCCTGGGTTTTCATAGCTTGCTTATGCAGTATTTATTTCACATATGCCTGAAGAAGATGGTTAAACTAATCAAAGTAGGCAGAAGATATCAAACAGTGAAAAATGAAGTTTCATGAATGGGATTAGAGGATGCAGATTGGAAATGGTGATTTTTTCAGTTTCGGTCATTTGAAAAGTAACATATAATACAAAACTATTTGCAAAGAGAAGGTTGGAGAGGAGTCTTACAAAAGCAGAAAACTCAGTTGTTCAAGGTGTGTTAAACTGTTTGCTTAAGCATTACTTAAGAAACACTAGGCCTGCAAAACGGGCTAGATTTTGACATAAATGGACATGGCTCTGCTGAAGCTTTTGTAGAAACATTGATTTATGCTGGGGAAAGCCTCTTATACATATTGCATTAAAGACATGTAGAGTGCAACAATTAATATGATGTATGTGAAAAGAACAACTTGAAATGATTTTGCTTGTAAAATACGACTAAAATGTAACCCCCACAAACAGCATTGCATTCTCATTGCTATTGTACACAGTGATATATGACCAAAACCATGAGATTCATCATACCCATTAGAGACCTTTTTTTTTTTTTTTTATTACTGCTTGGTTTTACAGTTTTCAGTATGTTTAATTTGTAGAATCAAGACAGCAAGTGCACTTACCTGATCTGCAAATCCATTTATGAGGGAAAGATACGGAGCAGGATACGTTGCAAAGATATGTGCTGTTGCATTAGGTCCTGTGACTTCAAGTGTTCCATTGCTATACTCCATAAAGGCATCTATAGAAAACAGCCATTACCTGGATGCATTCCTCCATGAACAGTAGATTTCCTAGGACTAGAATGTATGTGATAGGTCTGTGCGCTTCACATTCTCAGCTGAAATCTGTGCTTTTTTCTGGGAGCAAATTAATGGATTTGAGGTAATTTACTAATCACACCCACCTCCTGTGCCTTGAAGTACTCTTCTTATGGACACCAGCTTTCACCATGGGGCTGATTTCCACCCCACCCCCCCCACCCCCCCATTACTCCAAACTCAGCGCCAAGGAGCATTTTCTGATTCTGAACGTAGTTGCATTATTCAGTAAGCGGTCCTACATTTGGCATGATGCCCCTATAAATTCATAGTGTTCTGATTGTACTGTTGTGGATTCCCAGCCGCCAGGAATTGCTGTATTCCATTTGACAGTTGTGCAACGACAACTTCTGGGAATGATCTCTCCTGAGAGACCTCCTTTTTTAAAGGAGTTTGAATTTTTCACTCTGTGTGGGCTTTACACCCAACTGCTATGCTAGTCAGCCAAGACAGGAGAGGGGTGGCAGGGCCCAAAACTTCAGTTCTTAGTATACTTAAGTTAGTGCATTTTTATATGTGTTGTAAACATTTATTTATATTGTAAAAACATCTATATTTATGTTAGACTATTTAAAACGTATTTGAAGTAGTATGATATGACTTCTGTACTGAAATAATTCACTGCCTTGACAAGCCCTGAAATGGTAGAAATAAGAAGACACTAAGATGAAGCACTCAAAAATCTCCGTAGGCAGGCATGAATAATTAACACTATGCCTTTATTTCACGAGTGGGTCCAGTGATAAGGTGATACTTGTGGGTAGAGAAACAGCTCCCCATCTCCCATGGGAAGGCATGGTGAGGATCATTAGCTTCTCCTGAAGATAGCAGACAAACCAATTTTTCCTTGCCTCTGTTTTTTCTAGCTTTGCTTATAGCCATGATGTGGCTGCAGAGAGTATTTAATTGTTAACTGTGGTCAGGCTCTCTCATTTGCAGCGTCAGATAATTTTGTTGCATTTAACTATCAGAAAAAAAGGATAAGAAAATTTCTACGCTGTGGATTATTTTGTGTACCTTTGGAAAGGCCCCATGTTCAGCAGCCTAGCATGTTTATTCATGGGCGTTGCTGAAAATGAAAGCACCCTAGCTCAGATATGTGTGTGTGGGGAAGATGATGGTGTTGAGCACCTATGTCTATATTTCTACTGGTGAGTTTTCAGTGGACCTCAGTGAGTACACAACTCTCTTGCAAATTGCAGGAAGAAAGAAATACAGAAGAGGTTTGGGAATTAAAAAGAGCAAGAGGAGGGCAAAGTACTTGAGCAGAGATAGGGACATGAGAAAATCCTGCACTCCTGAATAACAGGAAGAAGTCTCTAACCCTAGCCCTAGGTCCCCTGTCTTGGCTCCCTATCCTGCTGCTACTCTTTGGCAGAACACAGCGAATCCACCCCCAGCCCCATGTGCATGTCGGCGTACTGCTGCGTCCTGGCCACAGCCTTAATCCTGGCTGCCTGGCTTGAGGGGGACTTGGATTCAGATGCAAATCCTGTTCTGGACTCCCACAGTCTCCAAATTATGACACTAACCTTAAAACAAAAACCCAACCCTCCTCTAAACTCAAATAAACAAACAAACAAAACCCCACTAAACCCAAAAGAGTTAGCACAGTTCCTAAAGATTTTTCTGTTCACGATTGCTACTGGTACTGAGCACCTAGCTGGCATACAAAAAAGCATTTCCATTTTTATACTTTCTCTGTTGCACCTAGATCCAGCACTGTCTGCAGGCGTAACACCCATAAGAGAGATGCTTTGGATGAGGTGAGCAGGGTCAGCAGAAGCAGAGTTTTGGAGTAGGCGATTGAAGCAACTGATCCAACTGAGTGTATTCATCAAGTCAGGAAGTCTGTTACTAGGGTTTTTCCTTTTGTGGCACACCATGTAAAAGCAACATGCCTCAAGGATGGGGTAATTTTTTTTTTCCTTTTCCCCCCCTTCTAATATGTGACCCCTTTATCACTCTACCTGGAGTTCATTGCCTTGGAGAGCTACCTCTCTAGGGTGGTCTGAAGTTTAGTCAGGGGGGACTTGATCTCATATCCTGTAACCTCAATGAACGATGTTGGTGATACTTGCCTACAGGCACTTGGATCAGGTCTTTAATGTTTTTAATTTGCTTGGAAGATGAATAGCCCTATATCCTGGCTATTAAGTAATTTAAAATCCTTACTGAGAAATACATGCCCTCAGAGTATCTGATTTCCCCTGAATAATTTTTCTAAATTTCAGAACATTTCTTGGAGTATTATTGTTTCAGAAAAGTTGTAGGATACCTGGAATGTTTGAGCCTTTTTTTCCCCTTCAAACTCTTTATACTTCTTCCTTTCCTCTTTATTGGCTTTAGCTTCAGCCCTGCCATTAGCCCTGTGTGAAGTCCTCTGCCTGCTTGGCATTCATTGAAAAACTGAGGCCTCAGAGACTGCCTGACCTCTAGGTTGTCCTGTGAGCATGTCTAAGGTGCACTCACCGTAATAAATCCCAAAGACAGCTGCTGCTCCAACAAATGCTCCCAGGAGTTGTGCTAATATGTAAATTGGTAATTTGGTCCATTTTAATCTTCCAGTCACGCACATGGCTAATGAAATGGCTGGGTTTATGTGACCACCTGAAAAATAAATCACCAAATAAGTCATATGGATGACTCGGATACATGAGAATAGGTGAAGGGTTTGTTTAAATGTGGACACTTTCGAGCACGAGACTAGTACATGCTTTTCTAGATGTTATTTTGCAATTAAATGCTGACTGCAATTAAACTTAAACAAGTTGGATGGAATTAGAGTGGGGGGGAGGGGGAAAGCCACCAAGATCCAGTTTCCCTCTTGATGTCTGCAGACTGAGCTATTTATCAAACTGCTGCCCTACAGTATATAATCTGTAGATCTATAGACAACTTTTCTAGAAAAAGCCTAAATCTGTCCTATTGGTTGTAATGGGAGGGTCCATCGTTCTGCACATGTTTTTTCTCCTCAAGAGTCGGCTTTTTATTTTTAAGGGTGGATTGGGGCAGTAGAACATTATTTCAGTTTAGCAAGCATGTATTAAGATTAAGGACTATTACTGGCTTGATGATATATCTTGAGGCAGATCTGGAGTACCCTGCATTTAACTAATGTTTATGTCCCTGTCTTCGACCTGGTCATGAACATAAAATAAAATAATGTTAAGGCTGTATAGCTTCATGCTGACTGTTGGTGAGCTATGCCTACGTGGGATCTGGGGATAACAGTGCGTAGTTCTTCATTACAGGTTTTCATCAAGCTCTTACACCCTTCAGAAAGGTCCACAATAAGGAAACTGATAAAGTAGCTGTGCTGAAACGGAGTTCTATTTCTTGTGGAATTTCCTTCCTTTATATTTAGGAGTAGCTACACCTAAAGTCACACATGGAAAAGATTTCAGCAACATTGGAATTCTCTGTGAGAATTTAAGTTTCTAAAATATATTCATTATTATATCACAAGTTAGTCACTTCCCTCAACATCTTTTATCAACATGGAAAAAATGTGTTGAATGCTTTTGGGGTTTTTGCATTTTTTCCAAAACACTTTTTGCATTTTTCACTTCTTACAAGTACGTAGCTGATACTTAACAAATACAAATTGCCAAATAAACAGATGAAACAGTACTCCTCAGTAAAAATACAGTAAACCCCAGGTTTTGCAAAGACCTAGGGGATCCATTGCTTACTTTCCAGGTAAAGTCTAATTTCAGCCTGTACAGTTATCAGAATAAAATGGCCTTTGTCTTTAATAAAATAACTAAAAGAGCGTGACCTTTGTCTGTCAAAAGCCTAGTGATGGAGAAAGGGCCTCTATGTACAGTTTCTGTGTTTGTTTGCACTTCAGGTCAGTGAGTCATTATCTTATGAAATCCAGGCACCTTTGATACATAATGAACTGACAAACACAGATAATGAGCTGGATAAAACCTTCTTTGTATCATTTCCAAAACTCTGACCTAGTAGCATCAGTCTTGAATTAATTTTGAATTCCTTACTGTGTTTCAAATTCTTCAGCACAGAGCAAATAGATGGATGGCACCTTATTTAACAGCCCTTCATGTGAATGTTGATAAATTGTTGTCTTATCTTTTGTTCTTTACTCCAGCTGGAATGAACCATTTTCCTTTCTTTCAACACCTGATATTGTTCCCCACCTGTGTATAATACAGGGTGATTGTGATGGCCAGGACAAGTCATAATAATATTAGACATCTCTGATTAACATTACATCTGGAAAGGAAAAGTCTAGTTGAAGGCTCTCATGCTGACATAGGGAAGTTAAAAGCTTCTTGGTTCCTATGCCACTGGTTAACCCAAGTTAAAAAAAAAAAATGTCCACTTTGGACAGTGCATTCCCTATTTTTTTGTAGTTGCAGTGATCATGTTAATTAATTTGTTTCAAATGTTAAGTTGGAAAAAACAGTGGGAAATTATCTAGGTAATATAGAAGAAAATTAGATAGAGGAAAAGCTAAAAGGGGAATTTTCCCCTAGATAAAAACGCTCAAATTCACCAAGTGTACAGACTATGTATTTTATGCTACCATGAATTTAGAATTTCAAAACAAACTGATGCAAAATATTTTAGCAGTACTTAAACATGAGACTTCATGGCCAAAAAGGCACAGAATTTGCTAACAAATTTTGTAGGAACTGATGTTCTAAAACGTCTACTAGTAATCATATGCTGGATAATCACAGCCTATTGAAATATCTGTTCCTATTCTTCCACAGAGAAAACGCACTGCAGGCAGAATCCTTTGTCATGGGAAAACCACAGGAAGCACAATACTACAACATCTGCAACTGCTGTGCCCTGTTGGGATTGAGCTCTAATCTTCTATCTAGTGGAGATGAATATCCCTTAAAGATTCAAACGTAGGGCAGGTTAGTGTCTTTCCAGGGTTTTGTTGTGAGTTTTGGGTGGATTTTTTCATGATACTGCCTTAGGAGAGTTTACCTGCCTACATGTAAACCAAAAGCTGTAGTTTAAAGGTATTTAGGTAATAGGAATGTACTGCTGAATTAACTTTGTGTGGTATTAAGGAACCGTTCTGGTCTGTTTCAATGACAGTAACAAGACCACCTGTTTTGTGGTACCTTGAGCACTTTCTAATGTGAATTTAGAAACCTCCTCATGCATGGTGCCTCCATAAAAGAGATTGTAAAGGAGAAGAGAATAGGCCACGCTAATTTTTGCTATAGCAACTACTTATAATGGCCTAGTTATATGTAGAGATATTTGCCCAGATGGACATTACCCTCTTTATGAAGGGTAAGAAATGTCTCTATGAGAACTGGAGTACAAAGGCACCGTTTACTTTAGGAGGGTAATATAAACTCCACATACAACATGGAACATTATGTATTGTAATACATAAAATATGTATTGTTACAACTTATCGTTTTCTATTTTAAAGGGAGAATTTAAATGTTAAAAGCAGTTATGCTGATGTTTCTGATATTAATTTGGCCAAAAAAAAATGGTGGAAATAGCAGAGAAAGCACCATCCAATATGGCACATGTAGACACTGATTAGCTAGCCAAGCTACAGACAAAGGACAGATGCCTGACCAATATACATTGGGGAAATGTTATAACAGAAACAAGGGCAATGCATTGACATTATATCACAGAATGGATCTCTAGTACTGAATCTTTTTGCTGTTTCTGTTTTCTGTAATCTGCTGCTTCTGTGAATAAGCAAACAGATAGGAGCAGACTTGCTACTGCCTGTCATAGGACGTGAGGAGAGAAATTGCACTTTGTAAAGTGAACGCTGCTTACTACACCCACTAGCTGGTCATTCTACCTTCTACTTAGCTGGAACCATTTTAGCTGGTGGCTTGGATTCCGTAAGCTTTTCATGGTTATTTCCATAAACACAGTGCCTGTGCTGTCCAGGATCATCCCTCTTGACAGAATTTTCAAAGCAAAATCAAGATTTCTGGTTTGCAGAGATCACTTTCCATGAAAGCCAGAGGTCTGCCAAGGTTTGCACACTGTAGCTCAGATCAGAATTTGGTGGAAGATTTTGTCGAACACAAAAAATTGAGAGAAACAAGGACAAATTGTTGACAAGCGAAACAGGCAAATTGTTATTGCCAAGCCATTCCCCATCATCTCTGAAAGGCCATGGAGAATGGCAGAGGTGCCCGAGGACTGGGGCAAAGCCAGTGTCACTCCAGTCTTCAAAAAGGGCAAGAAGGAGGACCCGGGAAACTACAGGCCAGTCAGCCTCACCTCCATCCCTGGAAAGGTGGTGGAACAGCTCATCCCGGAGGTCATCTCAAAGCATGTGGAGGAAAAGGAGGTTATCAGGGTAGTCAACATGGATTCACCAAGGGGAACTCATGCCTGACCAGCCTGCTAGCCTCCTTTGATGGAATGGCTGGCTGGGTTGATGAGGGGAGAGCGGTGGCTGTTGTCTACGTTGACCTCAGCAAGGCTTTTGGCACTGTCTCCCACAACACGCTCACAGGTAAGCTCGGCAGCGCGGGTTAGAGGAGCGGGCAGTGAGGTGGGCTGAGAACTGGCTGAACGGCAGAGCTCGGGGGGCTGTGACCAGCGGCGCAGGGTCGCGCTGGAGGCCTGTGGCCAGCGGTGTCCCCAGGGGTCAGTGCTGGGCCCAGCCTTGTTCAACTCCTTCACCAGTGACCTGGGTGGAGGGGCAGAGCGCGCCCTCAGCACCTTTGCTGGTGACACCAAACGGGGAGGAGCGGCTGCCCCCCCAGAGGCTGCGCTGCCCTTCAGCGAGACCTGGGCGGGCTGGAGAGCTGGCGGAGAGGGACACGGGGAAGTGCCACCAAGGCCAGTGTAGGGTCCTGCCCAGGGAGGGACAGCCCCACGCAGCAGCACAGGCTGGGGCTGCCCTGTTGGGGGGCAGCTCTGTGGGGAAGGGACTGGGCTGCTGGGGGACAGCAGGCTGCCCACGAGCCAGCAGCGTGCCCCGGTGGCCAAGGGGCCAGCGGTGCCCTGGGGTGCACGAGGAGGAGCGTGGCCGGCAGGTGGGGGGAGGTGACCCTCCCCTCTGCTCTGCCCTGGTGAGGCCCCAGCTGGAGCCGTGCCCAGTGCTGGGCTCCCCGGTTCCAGACAAGGAACTATGGGAGAGGGTCCAGTGAGGGGCTACAGAGATGGTGAGGGGACTGAAGCGTCTCCCTGATGACAAAAGGCTGGGAGAGCCGGGGCTGCCCGGCCTGGCGAGGAGAAGGCTGAGAGGGATCTTCTCCACGCACACAAACACCTGACAGGGGTGTCAGGGGGACGGGGCCAGGCTCTTGGCTGTGGTGCCCAGCCACAGGGCAGGGGGCAGCGGGCACAAACTGGGACACAGGCAGCTCCAGCTGGGTGTGAGGAAGAACTTCCTTCCCTGGAGGGTGGCAGAGCCCTGGCACAGGCTGCCAGAGGGGCTGTGGAGTCTCCTTCCCTGGAGACATCCCAAACCCACCCGGACGTGACTGTGCAGCCTGCTGGAGGGGACCCTGCTGTGGCAGGGGTTGGGCTGGGTGGTCTCTGAGGCCCTGACTGTTCTGTGAAACTGATGCAGACTCTGCTGTAATGGTGCTTGCTATTGGTAGATAAGTAATTGTTTATGCCATGAAACGGAAGTAATTGAATAAGGTAGCCTTAAGACTGTGGCAGTAAATGCTATATAAGGAAAAAAAAAAGTCACTTACCAGAAACCCCCCCCGATACATACACTGCTATGGTGACTGCCATTGCAAATCCGACCGATATCGTCATGGGTCCACCATGGGCTCCTCGGCTAAGGACAGCCTGTCCCACACACCCACATCCAAGTGCCTGTATTTTGAAAGAGCAAATGTAAAACCATGAGTGTGTCTGTCAAATGTTATCAGTTAGTTGCAATGCCTGCTGCTGTCCAGATATAGCTGAAAACGTTATTAAATATTGAAACAATGCTCAGATTTAATATTGTCGGCACGTATGCCATTGTTGCCTTTGCTGCAGTGAACATTTGCTCTTTATTTTCCCCTGCTCTGTGACCAGGGACAATGTCTGTTAATAAGGACCTCTCTCTCCCCAGAAAACAGCTTTCAAGTACAATGATGGCATACAGGTCGGAACTTGGAGCCTAAACAAGATCTCACTGTCTCTACAACAAAGTGAGGAGGGAATTAATTCTATGTGGTAAGTCTTCAGTTCCAGACTGTAGTTCTAAGCAATGAAAAAACTATTGTAAAAATCATGAAAGATAGTTCAAAATGCTTTTAATGTTTAATGTTGAAATTCTGACAACTTTCTGGAGATTAGAGTGTGTGTTACTGTTATGCTGCCTTGATGTCATATATTGCTCTATCAAAATATTTCACTGGCTCTGCAGCTTGAACAATTAGTTGAAGCAGGGATACCTGAATAATTCACATTGGGGAATTCTCAATGGATTTAAACTAGCTTCCATTTTGTGTTGGTTCCCCTCAGAATGAAATTCAGCAATACATTTAAATGTATGCTTACGATCATGTTTATTCAGTTCTAAAGCTTCTGCTTAGCTTCAAGCATATGTTTAGGTCCTATTAAAGTGGGTAGGAAAGCTTTTCAAAGGTACAACAGGCCTTTAGTTTAAGATAACTAGCTGATCTGTTTCTGCCAGAAATCAAGTTTTGTCTTTGAAAATCTCCTTTTAAAATACATGCTTAAGTGCTTTTACTGAATAAGGACCCAACACTGTAAGATATTAAGTACTATCTATAGTGTAAAAACTTTTACTTCTCTGCAACTCTAAGTGATCTGAATCAAATCATAACATTTCTGGGATGTGACTAGATTTATCTTGAGCAACCTTAATTACTTTTATGTTAAATTGGAGATAGATATATTTATATTATATTTCTCCTTTGGTACATGTGAATCTGATTTATTTTTTTTCTTCCTATAAAAGTGTTCCATCTTAGCCAATGCAGTTACTTTGGGTAATCTCCTTGCTTTGCTTTACTGATCTGCCGTTACTGCGTGTCACCCATGACTGTATTGCAAATATTCTTCCTAACTATGCATATTTGAATACATAAAATATAGGTTTTAGATGTGCTTATTTTCAGTTGCAAGGCAGTTGCATTCAGAAACTGCGAAGTAATGGGAAAATCTCTCCTGCCTTAGAAATAGATGGTACTAAAAAGATGTGGTGATTGAGGTTTAACAAGCAAGTCCTGATAGAATAGGTGCAATTTAAACAGGCAAACTCATACTTTTGTTTCGATTATTTCCCCAAGGGTTTTAACTAATACAAAAATGTGACAGAAAAGCTCTCAATAAAATTACACTCTTAACCAGCTTTGCAATGCAGATGGAGTTTCTGTTATAAAAGTGCCCTGAGACTGTGTCATATACCCAGGTGCAGTTCTTGCCTTGAGGTCATAATCATGCAAGCAAACAAAACATTGTCTGGTGCCAAAGTGTTACAGCTGTCAGATTACGTAAGGGTAGGGTGGTGTTAGATAGCAGTAGTTCATTGGACTGTATAATTGAAAGTTACAAGACGTATTCCGAGCTGCAGTGAACTGCTGTGCGATGAATGACATATGCTTACGTTAGGCATTCTCATTGCTATTAGTACCATATACCTAGCAATTCAAATGGTAAGCACAAATGCACCTACAGATTTTAAACCAAAATGAAATACCTTGTAGTTGTTTGCAGCTGAAACGACAGGATTTTTTTAAAACTTCATATGAGACAATTCTAGGCATCATGTATTTATATGCTTATTTAACGTGGAAAGAATGGGTATGCAGGAAGTTTAAGATGAAGGCACAGTTCTAAAGGAGGTAGAATTAGAAAGCTCTAGCCTTCATTTTTCAGACTTCTCAAAGGGAGTGTGCCAGAAATTGCGCCGAGTAAGATTTCGTGAAGATATGGCTCAGACGTGGAACAAGTTTAAGTAGGCTGGTCTGGGGGCCTGTGTACACTGGGGTGCAATTTGCATTCAGGCAAGCAGGTAGATCTACATGTATGCACTTGTGTTCTGAAATGGCATCGGCAAGGTTTTGCAGATTCCAAGAAAAGGCCATTCTTTTGAAAATATTACCCTTCCTGTAAGGACAATCAAAGAGAAAACAGGAGTGGCAAAGAAAGGTATAGAAAAGGATAAGGGACAGTAACACACTTGAGTATATCAACTACGAATTCAGAAAAGGGAAGGAAATAACAGAGGGAGGCTGTGGCTTCCCTTCTCCGATTACCAGAACTGAGGAGAATCACACAGAAACAGCTGTATGGTCCTCTTGCAAAATAGCTTCTGCTCTGCAGGTCATAGGGAAATATGCAACTCCAGATGCTCCATTTTTGTGCTAACCAGTCTCAGAAAGCTTGGTCTACAAACAAGAAGGGATACAAACCAGCCTGAACACAGCTGCACTGGCTTCTTGCTTGGTGGAGGCTGGTAAAGGACCGCCTGCTCATGCGCAATGAATGAATGCTACTGCAGGCATTGTCAGCGTATGCCTGCTCTGGGACGGGGAACCTGGGAACTGAACTCACACACCTGAACCATGTCAAGATAATATTTTCTCCATCTGCCATCATTTTAAGATGGAGAGAAAAAAACTTTCTCATACCTACTGCTGCTAGGTTGACATAACTGGAAACTATCACCCAATCATGTAATTACATGAACAGCAATTTAATACTCTGTGAATCTTTGCTCGGCTGAGCTAAGACCAACTAGATCATCAAGTTGTAAATAAATAGTCTAAGTTTCTAGGCCAAGCTCAGCTATCAGCTGCACCCCCACAAACTCATTGACTGAAGCACATGGAGTCAATGAGAGTTTAATTTACAGTAGAATATAGCCAGATCTCTCTATCTTACCTTGTTTTATCTTATGTTACCAAGTTTTCGTTTTAGCAGTTGTCTATAGCTAGATCTACTTAAATTTATTGGAGCAGCTTTAGTACTGACTTTTTGTTCACAAAGTAATTGGATTACTGTTGTAAATAATGTGTTTGGGTGTGGAATAGCTGTCTGCACAGTCTCTGCCAAAAAACTTGCTTCATAGATGTTAGATTCTTCTCTTTGTCTTGAGTAACAAAGCTAATGTTAGGAAAGAAAAACAACTGGCCTCCAATGAGCATAAAGTCCTGTTACTCCCTGGAAGCTTGCAGAACTTTTATCTCTGTCCCACTTATCGGAGAGACTAAAGATCATTTTGCCTCCATCTGTGCTATTTGCAGGATTTTTGCAAATGCTTGTAATAGCATTTTTTGGTGTAAATAGGTTTTCCTGCAAGATCCGAATCCAGAACTTTAGGGAATCTATTTTTCTACATGGCCTGTAAAGCTTTAGACATCTTAAAGCAGAATGCTTATATATATATATATGTATATATAAGAAAGCCCCTTCTTATCAAACAGGTCTAGTGGTAGTGTGCATTCATAGCCATACACTCTTACTGTAACATTAAAGCAGCAGCCGAGCCTCCTGTGTTTTAGTGGCATGGAGACGATGAGGTGTGTTTTGCTGTGCCTTGTACCTCACCCTGCCAGGCGGTGGGTAGTCACATACCTACAGTGGGGTACCACGGATGCCCCTGCAGGCAGGGCACGGCCTCAATGGCTGCACAGCTGCTGATGCTCTACAGGAATACAAGAGTTAATGTGCTATAAGGAATACAGAGTCAGCAGTTATAAAAAAATCTGATGGTAATTATAAGCCGTATAATTGCAATGAGGAAAAACTAGAAAAATAGTTCAGAATTTCTGGTTTAGTCAGTTTTCAGGATAGAACAGTACTTAAACAACAAACAGCTAATTACGAAGAACCTCCAAGGATCCCTCCACCAATTCACAGTTTTCTGTAAGGGTGCCTTTGTTCAGGCAAGGTACCAACGCTGCCCCTTTCCCGTGCCACTCTCACACCAGTGTTCTCCTACTGTTCCCCAGACAGGTGTTTCAAGCTCGCCTGTGACTTCTCCGCTCCCCTTTTCCAGACTGGATGGGCTACAGTACCGCTCTGGAAGAGTCAGAGAGTCCTTTGGGGGTTGGGAAAAGTGGTTGTATTTGCTCTTCACGGTAGGTAGGGATCTCTTTGACCAAAACTGCCTATAAAAATATTAGAGGGTTGTTTATGATTTACTGTAGTCATGAACAGTTCCCCCTGTGCCCCATTAATATTTCCATTTACAGTTAGTTTGGGTGCTGCTTATAGAGGTATAAATAAACTTTTCAGATAACAAGCTGATTTCTAAATTATTTAGAAAGCAAGTCTGCTTAAGAATGTATCTATTACGTTTCATAATAATGTGTTTTATAAAGAATTAGAAACTCTTCCCATGCAGAGCCATATTTTTGCTATGTTTGTGTATTATGTAGGGCCTTAATTCAGACTGGGCTTCCAAGCATTCTTTCAATGGGGATGGTGATGCTAACAGCAACAAAAATAGAGACATGTTAGATCTACTAAAAACCAAGGCTTTAGCTCTGCAAGAATTCAGGTTGCAGGAAGCTCCTGTTCTTCCAGGAAAGAGCAATCTTCATCTAATTTAATACTGAATATTTGCTATCTTTTGTTAAAGCAGATAGCACTTAAGATTTTTAAGGTGAGATAAAAATGCAGCTTGCTGGTCAAGTAATTTTTAAATACTTTAAAAGCACATGGCTCTTATTTTATCATTAATTAAATATTTTGGTGGGGGCAGAGAGGATTTCTGTGTATCACAATTTAATCAAACTTGGAGTAATAAAAAAATCACTATTTCCATTCTCCTGATGATCTGGGACACAACCAATATCCTCTTGGGTTCAAATGGAATTCCCTTTATTTTTTTCTGACTTGTAATAAAATAAGGGTTTGAAAAAAAACCCTTATAATTTAGTTAATTAAATAGTATAGATATAAGCCTTAAAATTATTGCCGTTTTGAAACAATTTTTTTAATGACAGAAATCATTACTACATGGAGATAAGAATGTAAATTTAATAAGGCTTTGGATGAATTGTTATATAAAGCTTCTAAAACGTATAAAGATCTGGTTCAGATTGTTCTGTGGGAAAACATACAGTGAAAATATTGAGGGAGAGACTATGCTGTGTTATATAAACTGATGCTTTTAAATTTTTATTACTGCTTTTGCACATGCAATAGGAGACAAATAAAAGCTTGAAATCACCTAGAGAGAATGCAAAGGTCTGCATTCTCTCATATGTTATTATGATTAATATTGCACTCTTCATCCTGAGATGCTAAAACGCTTTTCTTTCCTGAATTATGTAGGGCAACTGGCTTGAGTCAGTATCTTCAGTGACGATTATTTTCTTTTTTTACTAAGTTATAGAAATTCAGGAGAGAAAGGAAATTAAACATTTCATATTCAGATACAAACATTCAGGAGTGAAATGTGGCCTAGGGACTAGGAAGAAGAGGCTAAGCAAGGGAAGAAAATCTTGCCTAGCAGCTTCTTGAGAACAAAAAGAGCCTATTCAGGTGCTGGTTCCCTCCTGGGTTACTAATTCGTTCCTGAGCTGAGATGTGCTTCTCTGCTTTGCTTCCTACAACAACTGAAAAGTTCAAAATCTTTCTAAACTCTTATTAAAATGCATTTAGTGTCTGTAATGGTGCTCAGGGAATTGTACCATTCAGAGTGCAGGAGCAGGCGTTGCAGCTGCTGAGAGAGGTTTGCTGTCCTCTCTTACGAGTACAAGGGTACGTGTATCATTTCTTCTACTCCTCCCTTTGGGCGCAGGAACAGGGTGGCTGGATCTTGGATCTTTGCTGTGCCCTTATGGTTGGAGGTGCACAGTTATGAGAAAGCCTCAGTATGTTCTCTTCCTAAGCTGTTTTCTATTGGTGGAAAAAAAAGCAGAATGCCTTTAGTAGTAAAGAAACCTTGGAGGAATGGGTTAGAGGAGCTGAGTCAAATTTGCCTTTAAACCAGACCACAGGTTGGGGAGCTCCTTGGAATTCACTTTCAGCCAGAATGGTTTATTGAAGCGTTGAGATCACAAAGATATAAACTCACTGTATGGCATGAAATGCATTTATTATCTTTTATACTGTTCTCCAGCTGTTTATGACAGTTTTTAAATGTTATTACTTTTGTAACTTTTTTTTTTATTTGGTGAAACTTTTGAAAAAACAGCCTGTAAATTTGTGTCTCTAAAACATAAATTCAAGTTCTGCAGTCGCAGTTGTATGTTGGAAAGATGCAAGTCTTCTGTGAGGCTCAGGGAAAGTACCTATACTTCAGTCCTATAGATGCAAATTTTTTGGAAAAAAGTGAATCTACAGAAAGGTATTAGAAAATTAAGTTCATCTTACTGGAACCTCTTGGTTAAACAACAAGAGCTGAGTTATGTGTTGGGGCTGATGTTGCAAAGATGAAGATAATTCTCTTTTAAAACTTTCACATAACACAGAACATCTGAGTCACCTGAAAGTTTAAAATGTCATATACTGGAAAACTTAAGTTTGTATTGAAAACAAAAGCTTTCCTGTGACTTTTCAGAATTATTTGCTGTAATAGACATTTCAGGGTAAAAGAACAATTAGGTCACTTTCCTTTCAGTTCTTTCACACTGCTAACTATGCAGCTGAATTGAAGAATGACTTCAGGGAAGCAGAAGTGTTGACTAGAAAAAAAAGAATTATTTTCATTTGATAATCGTAAAATTATAAAAATAATACCAGTGTGCAAGAACACTTCCTTAACCTCAGCATCATGAAGGGGTCTTCACTACCACTTTGACTTCTGCTTGCAATGCTGATTTAATTAGTTGCAAGAAGGAGGAAGAGTTCTCATATCTTCAGGAGAATCATTAGCAAAATTTCATGCCTTCAAAATATATGCAACTGGTACAACTTCAGAAAAAGAAAGGACTCTGAGTTGGTGACGACAGGGAAAGGAAGCATCTTATTCCCATAGAATGAGCAGGTTTGGTCTGGAAGTGCAGGATTAATTTCTATCACATTAGATTTATGAGTGACTTCTATTATTTATTGGTTGTACTGTAGTATTGCTGCTAGAGACCCTAATGTATGGAACTCTGACACAGGAGTCGCTTCTCAGAGTGCAAACATTGCTAAAGCCCATGGTATTTGTAGTGTTACATAGCATTCTAAAAGCTGTTGAGTGACACATCAAAATACCAATTATAAATAAGTTTGAATAACCTTTTTTTGTCTAGCTTTAACAAGCTTCAGTTCACTGTCTAAGAGTTAATTATACAAAATTCTGTACTCTGGGAAATTCATTACTGATGGCAAACGAGGTAGTCGTTAGAAGCTACTGCTATTTAATTTCCTACCTTAAACAAGACTTGCTGTAAGCAATTCCATCCTATACAAAGAGTCTCCCTTTCACAAAAAATTAGAACATGGAATTTATCTTTGTGTAAAATTTCTAAGTAGTAATTTTGTATTAAATGCTAAACACTTATTTAAGGTATAAATTATCAAAAGCTACATTTGCTTTCATGTAATACGTAATGAGGATTCCGATGCATGTTTGGAATAAGGGATATATTTTACTGTACAGTATTGTAATTAACATGCACTGGAATGGAAGGCCACGAAGACAGATATGGAAAAGTTGTTTAATTTTTAATTGTCTGGACTGAGCAAACCCATGGAATGTCATACTTAAAGATTTTTTTCAGGCAAGACTAAACTCTGCAACAAAGCAGGAGTGATAACTTACATGATTAAGTG
The DNA here is from genome assembly GCF_963210335.1 of Falco punctatus. Classification (NCBI taxonomy): domain Eukaryota; kingdom Metazoa; phylum Chordata; class Aves; order Falconiformes; family Falconidae; genus Falco; species Falco punctatus. Next base: position 54,392,486 of record NC_137587.1, read on the forward strand.
GTCAGCATATGAAAAAAAGACAAAAAGGTTTTGATGAGCAAAAAATAAGCATCCTTCCTTCTCATTAGTTGGTCTATTTGCAGCGTGGGGTGTCATGCATTCAATTCATGCTCATGCACTGCATCCTCTACGCACACACAAGCATCTGCTTCAAGTGGGAGTTTTGGGAGAGGCTCCGCACCTCCAGCTGGAGACCAAGCTTTTGGACAAGAATACATATACTACCCACTTGTCTATATATGCTTATTGGAAACCTCTGTTCTCCTTCAGCAAGGAAGCACACACTGCTCTGTACTCAGGAGATACTGGCTCCTGTGCAGCTCCTTTCTGGGAAACTGTGCAGTCAGATGCTCTTTTCAGTGAAAATGAACTACAAACTACATTAGGTGAGCAGTAGCCGGTAAAGGAAGCCACATGGCCCATTTGGCATCTGGTTTTGGAACTGTTCCAATTCAGATATACTTAATAGCATAAACCGGAGTAAATCCCATTTTGTTTGAGAGCAATGCAGCCAAGTTCCAAAGGGGAAATGTGGAGAGAAGCGTGAGTAAAAGCAGAGAGGCAGTTGGATAGGTGAGTTCCAGCCAGATTCACTGAAAAGTCACGTAAACCATCCATCTGATGCAGCATGGCTTCTTGAGCCCTCTGTGCTGGCACCCAGGTGTTGTCCCCCAGAGTGAGCCACAGGAGCTGCAACAGGGAACACCCTGAACCAGGAGACATGCTGGAGAACACAGAGAGAGCTCCGGAGAGGTTGCCCCAGCCGTAGAAGGCAGAGGCTGTGCCAGAGGCTGGGAATTATGTATGCACCCTGGCCTTGCACCCACCACAGTCCGAACGGGCGGCTGTTCTCCCACCTCAGGGACCTGTTGCACAGGTGTAGCCCAGTCCCACACGTTGGTTCCAAACACAGCGTAAAATCCACACTACTCCTTAACCATTTTCTGGAAAACAGTTGTATCCTTTTGAAATAGTAATTGACAACTTTATGGGTAGGTTGTGGGTTTTGTGGATATTTATTCTAGCTTACAAATGGCACAATTATACTTTGTAGGCTGGGGGTTTACCATGTGACAGCAGCCAGGTAAATGCAAGAAATGGGCAGGAGTTTCCAAATCATTTGCAAATACAAATACCCAGCATAATGCAAGCTCGTCATTGCCCATACATGCAAATGTAACTTAGTTATGTTAAAACTACACCACTTCATTCTTTTTACAGAAATCACGTAAGAGGTGAAGTGCAACGTTTTCTTGGCTTGGTGGAACCTTATAAAGTGAATATGATATAGTTCAGGGCAATTTGCATTTGGTTATGGACTGACATTTTGGGTTTTCTGCCCCAGTTCTTGTTCCAGAGTGTAATTAGAGAAGTTGTGCTATGCCTTGGGGAACAATTCAAGGCTTGATACTGAAAGAAATATTTGTTGTCCCAGCAGAACAGGTCTAATCACCAGCAGGGTTACCCGGACAGGCGATAGCAGCAGCTGCTCTGGATACCATCGGATCCGCCTTTACAGCGGGACACCTCCAGGTTCCTAGAGCTTAGTGTTTCTCACTGAACCCTCAGAGGTTGAATTCAGGTGCTTTGATAAGCAGTGAGAGGGGCTCACACAGGCAATACCTTTATTATCAGGTTATGCAGCGCAAGCAGCTGGTTCAGAGAACCTGACTATGGACATCTCAGGAGGGATTACTTGGGACCGCTTCCAGTGTGATCCATTGGACTGAGCATCCATTAAGGGTCAGCCCATTTGCTGTGATTCTGGAGCTCACCTTCCACTTCAGTTTCATCTGAAAAGAATTCAGCTTACGTGCTGAGACCATGCAGCAAGGCAAACCACAGCATATTGAGTCAGGATGACCAAGAGATGTTATCCAACCTGTATACCCAGTGACTCTCATGGCCTGTTGCCTCAAATCTGTTCAACACTGCAGGCAGAGCCCTTCTCGCCCCCAGGTGAAGGCTTGGTTTTTGCCTGATGAGTGATTTCACTTTCTAGGTGTCCTGAAATCAATCTTACAGTTGGTAGATTCTCTGGTTTGAAAAATAATGTTGCAAGGCTTGAGAGTTACCAAAGATGGCAGTTCAAGCTCTTAGTAGTATATGGTCTGTGATGTTGTCGTCCAGAAAAAAATAGAAATAGGTTGTTTGGAGGGACAGAATTTCACACAGCAAACTTCCAGAGGTGCTAGATTTGTCACAGATTTAGGTACAGACAGTTAGCGCTGGCTTCCAGACAGAGCCTGTGGGTAACAGAAGGGTTTGTCTCTGCCTTGCTCCCTGGTGCGGGTGCTCCCCACAGGCTGTAAAACCCATCAGCGACATGAAATGGCTTTCAGGAAAGATCTGAAGCAATGGTGCTCTAGGCTGTGAACTCTTGTCTCACTTTCACTTTGTAACAGGATTAAGACATAGCAATAAAGCTATCACTTCTTTTGCATCCATGCTGTTTTTCAAGGATTTCTGCCCTCTGGCTTACTAGGGTGCCCCCTTCATTAGCTCCAAGTTAAGTTGAAGGTTTAATATTTATCTGTTCTTAAAGAGAAAGTACTTACTAGCTGACAGAGCCAAAAAGCAATAGCAATAAAAAACAGCAGAAAAGTCAGTTTCTTCATGATAAACCCTTTGTCCTGACACTAACTTGTGCAATCTAAACACAAATTGAAGGATCCAAGCACTAAGAACGCTGCAGTTTAATCCACATGAGGCTCTGCTCTGCTTTAAGCTAAGGCTGAAACTAGAAAGGGTAAGATAGAATTGGGAAACTCAGATTATCAACAACAATCTTGTAGCTTTGCTTTCTACTATATTCGTGTGGTAAATATACAAGAAAATAGGCTCTGGGTTTGCATTTCCTTCTAGTCTTAAATACTTAATGTCTTAGACATTAAATAATAGCATATGCGGTCTGATCTGCACTTTCGTAAGTCTTCTTTGCTTGCTTAATTGTATTAATGGAAAGAGGAGGATGATCTTGTGGTGAGGACAGTGTACTGGAAGTCAGGTGATCTGGGTTATATTCAGACTTCTGCCACAGGCTTCCTGTGCAGTCTGCTGTAATCAGGTTTGCTAATATATAAAATGAATATAATGACATTTCCCCTCCTTAGCAGGGTGTTTTGACACTTAATTCATTAATGTTTGTAAAGTGCTTTGTGCTCCTTGCTTCTAAATGTGCCCCTTACTGTAATAATGTCTTATGGATGGTATTAAATTTGAGAATAATGTTACTTTACTGCCTGTGCACTTCAGTTGGCTGAAGTGTAGTAAAGACCATTATTTTCATGTATTTTATGAGCTACTGGAATATTTCAGATGACTTACTTGAAATTTAGCTAATATAGTTACAGTTATAAAATATACTTTGTCAGTATTATGCCATGCCTGCTTCTTATTTTTTTCTGTCCTTTCGCTGTGATGAAATATTTAGCAATAAGCAAGACTGCCTTGTTCAGACTAAAGGAAGGAAGAAAGAGTTTGGCATAAATACTGTAGCTGCTTGGCTTCCAGCTCTGCTACAGAGTCTACCCTGGTAAATCACAGGGTAGAGCTCTGTGTCCCAGTGTAAAATGCACAGAAAAATTGAGAAAGAAATTAGGTTAAAAAAACCCTGCCAATATGAAAATGGGGAGTTTTGGTATTTAGCTAAATTATAGCAATACTACAAGACCAAGCAACTGTATAATTTACATAGTGCAGTTAAAACCAAAACAAATAATAGTTAACTGGCATTGCCAAACCTTCAGAGATTTTGTAACTCCCAACAAATTCACTACAAATCACACAGCTAAATTTTTATATTGCACAGGAAAATAAGTCGGGTAAAATTTTCTTAATGTGCAACACTATGTTTGTTAAAGCAAATGGAAGTTACACATAGAAGTGAAAGTAGAAAAAACTGCTGATTTTTAAAAAAAACAAAAGCAAGATTATTATTAGCATTCATTGTGCATATCTGGATTTTTCAGAATGTGATAGTTCACAGAAATTCTGCTCCTGTATGAAATGAAATGCTTATCAGACAATTGTAATACATGAAGCTATCTGTTTTTAATAGCCAGTGATAATTACATCAGGTGAAGAAAGGAATTACAAACTTACCATAAATAGAAGCAATTCATTCAAGGCTGTACAGTGTTTGTCAGGCAGTAACCACGCTGCTGGTACAGTACAAGAAAAAGCATACATGTCCCCTTGCATGCACTGTCCAACATTAGATTAGTAGGCAGAAAGGAAAGCAGCTGACACTTACTATCAATATAAAAGTTCCCAGGAATTCTGAGAGGGCTTCTTTAACCAAGCTGTTCTTCAAGGCAAATCTCTCCTTTAAACTCCTTTTGCTTTTCCGGCTCATTTTGGCTTCCTCTATTGCTCTGGTGCCCTAGTTACAAATATACACAAAATTTGTTCTGTAGTCGTCCCTGCTTCAGCTGAACTTTGACACTTTTACTTATACATTGAAATATGAGATTTCATCTTGTGCAGCCAGTGAAATCATCTGACTGCAGGCATTGACAGAACCAATTCAACATGCCCTAACAATTCATCATGAGTTTTCCATCCTGTGCCTTCTCTGAGTACACGTCTATTTATACTGGTTAGATAATACCAGTAAGTTTACAATTGGAACTTTTTTTTTTTTCCCCCTCTCTTGCAGAATAGATTCATTTTGGATAATCATTACCTTTCCTGCTATGTTACTTTTTTTTTTCTGGTAAACATGAAAAAAATGTTCCTGTCACACTGATCAGAAAGAAAAGCAAAAAGAGGAACCACAAATTAAGGAACCAAAATATCATTGCAAATTTCTCTCTGACCTAGATTGGGATTTAAACCACGCTACTATTGGCTGTCCCAAAACTTGTCAAGGGGAGGTTGTAAAAGAGTGAATGCATGTGAGAATGCTGTGCTGTACCCTGTAAACAAAAGTGCCTATCTTGTCACTCCTGAGGGATTTCAGTGGCTAATGAGGAATTGTACTTCAGTGTAGTATGTTGAATTTGTATATTCACTCATAATACTCTTTTTGGACTAAATGTCTTGATCTCTAGTAACCTGCCCTGTTTGCAAAAGAGCAAAGAGGCAGAATGAATTAGGAACACTTGATGAAATCTGCTACAGTCCAGTGCCTCCTTATAATGTGGTATAGGCAAGTGTGGCACCGAGTGACTGTATGTCTCCGATGCGTGTCACTTAAAAGTGCATAGCTGCTACAATATGAAGCATTATAATGCCATTTTCCATGGTCTTAAGACATAAAGTTGGTGAATATCTCAAAGAATTGGGCCTCCTAGAGAAAAATACTACATTCTTCATCTCTTCAGCATTTTGAATGGTTTTATCAGATGCGATACTGATTTGACTAACATGCCGCCTGGTTGATTTACAAGTATTTTCTGTCGTTTGACTTGACACCAAAACCTTAGCCCTGTTCTAGTAGATTCTTTTGGCATGTGTTGTAGGTGCTCAGTGCCTACCTCCTAAACCTCTTCCACCTTGGTGGTGAATATGCATTTAGGTCTGTCAGTACCGCTGTCTGCAGTGAGTAGGACAGAGCTTTACAGGACTGGCCAAATGCACCGCTTCTGTTACCCCACCAGTGCTCTTCCTTGCCTCAGCCTGGGACCTGGTGCATGTTCCCTGCAGCTGTAGTCACCACCACCACTTTCATCCCCTACCTACCTGGTTTACCCCCTCCTCCCAGTTTTAATCCTTAACCACTTTTCTGTGTCCTTTTACTCACCTTCCTCTACTTGTGCATTCAAACACCAGTCTGCCTTTAGCTGACGGAGGAAAGGCTGGCCTGCAGACAGCCACACAGCTGATGAATTATGAGGTGGCTGCAGCTGGACTGGTGCAGCCTGAGCCAGACTGAGCGCCCGTGCAGCAGTGGGCATGCTCTGCTGCAGGAAAGCTGCAGGGCTGGTCTGTAGTGCAGGGCTGCACTTGCACAAACAGCTGGGAGCTGCCTCTGGGAAGCCCCTGAAAATAGCCCGTGTATGGCAGTTTGAAAACCTCTACCCTACACCACTGCAAAACATTACTGAGGACTTAATTATCACAGCATGTGAAAGTATATGCTTATTATGTCTGTGAGAGGAGTCTTTCAGAATTATGTATACAGTAGAACTGCGGGAGCATGCTTGGGAGGCCATTCATTACAGCAGGAATGAGATAAACCACTTCCTTTCTTCCAGGAAAATGATAAATAAGTATGTTTATAAAAGCAATTTTTAGTTGCTTGTCCATAGCAGGTCTTTTTCTTATGCAGATTCATGTCTCCCTTACAAAGTAGCATGCAGAGACCTCTTAGTTTAGTCTCGTAACAAGCGTGAAGGCATTCACACCAGCTAACAACAGGGCAGTAACTGGTCAGAGACAGAAACCCCTGCTCACTTGCCCAGATCACATTGCTTTCCTTATAACAATTTTCTGTCTTTACAGGGTGACACAACTATGTATATTTTACATTTTCTTTTTTTCAGCTCCTCTTCAATACTTTCTAGAAACCTATGATTTAACTCCATGAATAAGAACTGTGATTCTAAGTGTGACCAAAGGTCCTCCTCAGCTCCATAACCAATTTCAAGCAGATACTCTGAGAAAGTGTAGAAGAACAGAGTACATAGGGGATGATTGCTTCCTTGGTAAATCCTTCCAGCTTTTGAAAATCAGCAGTTTAAAGTCACTGCTGCACTTTGGAATAATTTTCAAATAGAAAAGGGGGCAGCACAGAAAATTTGAATTAAGTTTCTTCTTTTATTCATAAAGAGGTTCTAAAGAGACCCAAAATCTAACAGGTATGCACATAGCATTACAAGAAAGACAAGTAACATGTACAGACAAACCCCATGAAAGCTTTGACCTTAATTACTAACCCATGTGAACCCTGTTCCATGTTACTGCCTTTTAGTCACATGCAATGGACCACCTGGCTGAACAATGGAAAGAAAATCCAGTGATGACTGTTTTCTCCTGGTCTCCCTCACCTGGGCCCTGTTCCCAGAGCCATAATGGTAAGGATACTGGCAGTGCCACCCATAAGTATGGACAGCTGTGTCATCTGGGGGCAGAAAAGGCAGACATCCTTCAAAAATGGAAGTTGTATGTAAGCAAGGAGCGCAGAAAGAATATAAACTCTGTCATATTAAATGTTGAACTGCAACAGAGCTGACCAAAAAGATTCCAAGGTTTTGCCAAGAATGTGGAAGTAATAATATAAACTTTTCCAAATTCCATCACCAGAGGAGTCCTGCAAGAGAGTAAGTAAAGCTATAGAGGATGAAAATATAGAAGTAGCCTTCAAGGTGGCTAACTCCACAGCTAAAAAGCTAAAAGAATTATTTGCCTTGATGAAGAACCAAATGCTAGGTGGGCTGAGCATGAGGAACTGTCCTAAAATGAATTGTCCGTAGGAAAGACTTCAAGAGAAATTGTTAAGTTAAACAGAAACTAGTTGCTGGAGCTGTGCAGTGTTTCCGCCAAAGAACTCGCATGTTCAGTTAGTGAAGTGCTAGTTTTTCACTGAACCCGATCCTAATGCCGGCAAATTAGAACATAGGAAACGTACCACTGATCCACTGGTCTTTCAAGAGTCCTCCAGGGGTGATCATGAGAACTACAAAACTGTCACTGTGACTGCTCTGCCAGGAAAGTCAGATGAACTGGTGTAAAGAATAAAATCAATAGGCACACCAACACAGCTGATACACCGTAGAAGCATCAAATGTATTCTGTTAAGGGAGGTTATGCCTCGCAAATCTATTTGCATTCTTTAAAGACATCAAAAAGCATGTTGATATTATTGTTCATGCTTGAATGTGTGATCAGTGTAACCTTAGACTGCAAGACTAAGCCCTTGGGACCCTTACCCCAAGGCAATCTGGACTGAACTATTTCTTCTCTTCACCTGGATTCAAGCAGAGCCGGAATTCACACAGTGTATATAACCCAACCATTTTTATAGTAATCTTCACTCCTATAGAAATAGGAACGTAGAGAATAATACACATAGCTCCCACAGTTTAAATCCCATGGGTAAGAGTATATACTGTGCTGAATTTTTAACAGCACATTATTCAGAGTATCACATAAATTGTTATTACTGATGTAATAAAACCTAAACCAACACAGCTGGAGAGACCAAGGCTATAAATATACCATATATTTTTTTGTATTGTAATAATATGGGCCAAATTATTTTTAAGTCTAAATCTGCTGATTTTAGTTGAATTAGACAAAGTCTGAATGCGTACATCTACTGTAATTCATGTCCCTGGTCAAATGCCTCTGCCTAATTTATATTTATGTTTTCATACAGAAACTGCTGCGTGGTCCTTGCAGGACGTTCTCTGTTTTATGGGTTGATCCTGCTGCTGGGGAACTCAAAGGAAAAAAATTCAGGTGAGGAAGATCTGAGCCCACTGTAATTCTAAGCTTTTTGCGTACAGAAACCGCCATTTTCTTTAGTCCTTGTTTTTCTGGCCTCTGTCTCTGCTGCAGTCCCTGGTGAAGAAGTGCTCGGGGGGGCACACATCTGTGGTGTGCAGCTGAGGTCTGGGGCGCCCACCTTGGGGGAGGGGCAGGGCACACGAGGTGACCCCTCAAGAATGTCTTTGTTCTTTCTTCCCTGTTTCTGTGATCCCGGTCTCCAGATAAAACATCTCAGTCTAGATCATGAAATAAGATCAAGCCCACGCCACGCAGGTGTGTTTCAGGCCTTTTCCCAGTAAGCTTTAAGGCCTGCTGCAAAGCTCGTGGAGTCTGCCGCTGGTGGTGATGCTGGCTTCAGGGAGAATTAAATTGGACTTTCCCTAAAGCAGGACCCAAAGCTTTTCTTTATTCTTGCTTGGCTGGGTACACCGTTGGGCCTCTGCATGCTGGTGTTACTACACGTATATACCTTACAGAGGGTTATATAGTTGCCAATAATAAATCTTAAGATTCATCGAGCAGATGTGCCTGTGTATAACATAGGCCCTGAGAGTTTCCAAGCCCATTTAACGCCCTGGCATTGTGGGGCACAGATAACATTCCACGCCGAAGGGCTCCGTGACGGGACTGTCAGTGCTGGCCAAGCGTGGAAGTGTCGGGGAAACGCTGTGCAGACGGTTCCATGCTCCGCCGTTATCTGCTGCCCAGGCTGTGCTTCCCGCTGACGGTGCTGGGTGCAGCTCCAGTAGAGGCTTATCTGGGGGCTACAGGACGGGCAGGTCTGACTTTCTGAATGCATCTGGAAAAAGACTCTTTCAGTACAAGAAGAGTTTTGCTTTTAAGGAGTAGATGGATTTAGTACAGAGAAATGCTTTGTTGCAGCCAGTTCCCTGCCCTTTTTTCTGCATGTTGCCTTTTCTCGAACAGTTCACATACACGAGAAATAAATATCAGTGAAGATTACTGACAGCATGTTCTTTTTAAAATAACTCTTTCAAAATCCTTATAAAAAGCCCTCAAAACAGAGCTCAGAATTTTAAATTCAGCTTTGCTATTAAAAACATAAGATACCTTGGCAAATACATCTATGCAGCATGAAGAAGACTTGAAAGTATAATGGGCTTTGCAGTGATCTAAGCCCTATGTTTTCTTGACCCGAATGGGATACGTTGTCAAAACCTTTCATCTTTCTACAGGGCACAGATTCCCTATAGCCCTCTGAGCCTTATTATGGTCACCTGTAAGGTTGTGAAGAGCAGGAGATCTGAGCCTACCTAATTAATAAAAGAGATTTAACATGAAAGCCAAAGATAACGACAGATTTAACTCTGCTGGCACACAAAGGCCAAGCGGCATGTTGGGCAAAGAGATGGAGCTAAACACGACACCCAGTTCATGGTCCTGAAACCTAATTACCATCAGGAAAGTGAGAGTGTTTCCCGCACCTGACTCGCCGACCCACCTGCCTTCAGCTGTCTCCCACCCGACCATGACAGCTGCTGTTCCCGGGGCTTTGTCCCCTCTCCCGCAACAGGAGCGTTTGTTTTCCATCTGTGCTCCAAACACTCATCCCTTGTCCTTTAGCAGGTGAGGTGCCAGTCTGCCTATTTTTCATTCTTTTATTTCCTTTCATTCATAACGATTCAGATTTGAAAGTCTAAATCATCTGCCTTTCCAGAAACATTAGCTTTGCTTCTGGGATTCCTTTTACATATTAAATAATACCAATATAGAAGATAAATTTATCTCGGGCTCCTGTATAAGTATATTGGATTGCCAGGCCCCATTCCTTTGGAACTCCCCAATCAAGACTTTTTAATTGAAAAAAATTGTTCTGAGGTTCATAGCAGACCCTTTATAGGGTGTGCTTAGGAGCAGACCCAGGCAGCAATCTTTTGTTACTTCTATGCGGTATCTATATTCATTAAGGTAATGAAGCTATTAATTGAATATGTAAGTTCAGGTAATTAAATATAAGACTTATTTCTTTAGTTTAAAGGGTAATAATAAAAAATTTAAACTTGCAAACTAGATCACACATTTAGTGATGATAAATGTGATCTGGAAAGTGCAATATTCCAATATGAATTAATTGCATCCATTCATTAGGTGATATACATTAGCAGAGGGTCAATCCATTTGAGGTTTGATGTGTTTTACAAATAATAAATTCAAACAGGTAAATTGAAGAGACATTCAAAATAGAAAGGTGTTTTTTTATGTATTTAAATTCAGAATAGAACCCCTACAGGCAAGCGCCCTTTGCCTATAATGTGGCTGGCAGCGGCACGCCGCCTTTGCAGCCTGCTCCGAGGCACTGCCACGCGCTGCCCTGTGTTCTCCGTGGGAGGAGACGGGGCGATTTTGCTGAGACTGGGCTAAAGCACCCCACGGCTGTGAGGTGCTGTGCGCAGGGTGGTGACCAGCCGAGGAGCAGCTGGAGGGTGTCGGGAAGCCTGCAGACTGCAGCAGTGGCACCCCAGGCTCACTGCCCGGCCAAACCAGCCTCTGCACAACCCTCTGGTGAGGGACACATTGCATTTCGACTGTTGACTGAAACTATAATACTTGTTTTTGAAACGGTTCCAATTATAAAGTCAAACACTGATAGTCTTTCCAAGCATATTCTGCTTTGTCACTGTCACTGAATTATTTGTGGCTTGCTTAAATCCTTACATTTGAGTTGCAATTTAGGACTGAATTTACCATAGCAGCAATTAACAGTTCTACTGCCTATAAAATGGCCAGTATCACAGGTAAGAAAACTGATCCATTTCACTAATTTTTAGTAAAAATTATGTGAAATCATTTCTTCATTAGCTCTTCCTGGATTTTCAGTAATAAAAATGGTTATTCTTGATATCAGCATTTATTTTATTTTTTACATTAAAGATAATGTAGAAATAAGGAAAATAAAAGTAGATGCATTTTGTTTCTTTCAAACTTATATCCAGACTAATTCTTAAACAATTATTAATAAGATTTATAATATTAAGACAATTCACTGGGATACTTGAATAATTTCTGAAATAATATTTTTTAGGGTTATCATTGTATTGTGAGGGTTGCTTTACAGCTAATACTGCTTATGTGTATAACAGTATTTTTACCTTGGATGTATAAAATACCTCTGTCTGGAGCAGGGACTGATACCATCCTGCACACAATTCAAGGGCCATAATTCTTAAGAGATTTCAAACAGTGAGCCTCTTTCAGATCATCAGGCTTAGAGACATTTAGAGAATTGATTCAATTAACCTAGAGGAAAAAAGTGCTATAATGTGTGATTTATGTTTGCAGATAAATTAAAATACAAGTATCTCCTGAAGAGCATTTGCTGCCATCATGGTCAGTAATGAAAATAGCAGGCAATTAAAATAGGACACCTGAGGCTGAAGCTTTTACTGTATCTATCAGAAAATGAAGTTCAGATTCCTAAGTGGAAATCTGAGCTGAAAAATAACTTTGTAAAGTTTCAGTCGGTCCCTATTTTTCTTCCAAAAGTGATTTCTAAAGCACATGGGAAATAGGAAGGGACATTTCCTGAGGCAGGAGGCAAAGGGTACGGAGGAGTAAGCTCTCTCAATCAATACGGAATTTGTGTGAGGAGCCAGGGATATCTTTGCTAAATGGTAGCAGGACTGCTGAGAGAAATACATAAAAAAACCTTACGAGTCAGATTGAAATAATTTTGGGGGCAGGTTTTGAAGTTGATCTTGAAATGAATCACTCGCAGCGTCTGTCAGAATGGTGTGATTCAGCTCCTTCACGTGTGTGACAAGGTGCTGGGAGCCCGGAGCTCACCAAGGAGCACCAGAAACATGCACAGGTCTGAAGTCGCAAGAGCGAAGAGCTCGTGTCCGGGGAGTTGCTGTAGCCACTGTCTGTTTCAGGGTGCACCAGTATATGCTTTGGCACAGCTAAAAGAGGTTTTTGAGATAGAAATTATTTCACCCCGTCCTCTAGTTTCATGACTTCCTTTAGGCAATGGGGACGCAGTAGTATAGAGCAGAAAAATACCAGTGCTCTGACTGAACAACTCAGGAATGCCTTAATTACATCTGCATTGTCTTCAACACCACAGCTCTGTCGTTTGCACCCTCTCCAGCTACCAAAGGTCCTGTTTCCATCAGGTGGTGCTGGTATAAGCAACGTTTATATCCTTGTCTAGAAGTAATACCAGGTGCTGGGGGCGGGTGGAGAAATTCAGCCTTGTAAATGAAACAAAGTTATTTCTTCAAATTATACATTCAGATTGATCTGAATATAAAAATAAAACTCTTCAGGAATTATTTTGATCTTGGCTATATACTAGCCTAAATTCTAACACTGAAGTAAGGAACAGTCACTTGGTTGCTCTTCATTTTTTTGACAGCCATGTCTTCACCAAGTGAGAAGACGGTGGTATCTGTGTCATTACAGCCTGAAACAGAACATGTTTGTTTCCTGATTTGCTGCCTAAGTAGGAGTTTGTGGCACTTAGGGATGTGGTTTAGTGGTGGACTTGGCAGTGTTAGCTTTACGGTTGGACTTGATGATCTTAAAGGTCTTTTCCAACCTAAATGATTCTATGTGAGAGAAAATAAGTAAGTCTGACTTAATTGCCTGTTGATTTAGTACTGCCAATCCACACACACAAAAGCCAACAAAAATCAACCTAGAAACTACAGGACTGCAGTAAGAGTAAGTGGTTTCTCTGCCCTTTGTAGGTGTTTAGGGACCACAGAACTTGGGCTGAACCTCTGGTCTTGTTTCTGTTCTTCCACCTCTTGGCAGTTGTTGGACTCCATTTTTTTCTTTCACAAATTAATTGGTTTACTGCTGTATTCATTGTTTTTACTTAGTTATTGTCCTTATGTCCAAGTCAATAAGGGTAGTAATCCCTTCCATGAAGAAATTGAATTAAATATTAAATGTTCACTTGCAGGATTTGAAGCCATGAGGTTTTGCTATCATAAAGCGGCCAGTGCTGGGCTGGTTCCTTGAAGCAGCTCACCGGGCTGGATCCAGAGCGTGCCCAGCTCACCGGGCTGGATCCTAAAGCGTGCCCAGCTCACCGGGCTGGATCCAGAGCGTGCCCAGCTCACCAGCTGGATCCAGAGCGTGCCCAGCACGGTGTTATGGACCTTGCTCCTAATTCTGTCTGGCAAAGCTACTGGTGTAAGCGACAAGAACCCTCCTGCGGCCCGGCACTAAAGCCTACATCTCTGTCTTCCCAGATGGTGGAAGAGGAGCCTCGGCTGGTCACTGGCCGTTGGGAAGAGCGACAGCACAGGACCGCCACATCCTTCTGGGGAGCCCAGTGAGGCTGGCTGCAGCGCAGGAGCCCGCAGCACGGTAAGTGCGGTGCCGTGTGGTGCCGGTCCCCCCTGGGGAAAGCCGGCCAGGCGTGGTTAGCCCAGGGGTGCTTGGCACCCACTGAGTTCGCAAAGTGAATTGCTTTTACATGTAAAGGGAGTGTGGTTTGTACCAAAAGTGGTTGGTGGAGGTTGCTTAAGCAGCTCCAGATTATGTGGGTTTGAACTGCATCTCCACATGCACCGGAATCCCTTCTCACCCAAATCTCCTCAACTTTATTGACTTGATTTAATAATGAAACTGTTTCCTCCTTCCTGAAACTTCTTTAAATGCAGTCCCTTTTTAAAGGAGCACATCCCCACTCTGATTTATTTTAAAACAGCTTTTAGAAGGTGTCATCCTTGTGATGAAGTGTTAGGTCTAGGTTGCCAGTGTGCCATTAAAAATTGAATTTCTGACGTTTAAAAGTCTCACTCATCCCAAGTGTCACAGTTTGACGGCTCTGCATGTCACATTACAGCAGAGTATTATGGATCCATTTCCTCTGTTGGGGAGAAAGAAAAAAAAAAGATGAAAAATGAAAGAAAGCAAAATCTGCAGTTGTCTTCTTCATTATTGAGCTGGAAATTTACAGAGATAGGCATGTTAACCCTGGAATTACTTACCTGGCGCTCTGGATCTTGCGCTGCCTGCCTGCGCAGGAGCAACCTTTGTCCCGTGCTCCTGTACAAACGCCAGGAGAACACCAGGACAGTCTTTTCAATTGTCCATGAATTTGTAAAATATGGAGCAGGGAATATATATGGAATCAACAGATTTGTAACAAAATCAAAACATGGCCGGGTCCCATTGTTTACTCTTGACTAAGTCAATAACCAGGTCATGTGGTATATTTCTTGTTGCTTTGTTTTGCCGACTTCAGACAGCTGTAGCTTTGGTGTCCTTTCTCTGTTTATCTGTCTGCAATGTGATAACTTCAAAACATGACATAGGAGCCGTTTCAAAACGCTGGGAGTATTTGCATCAGTAAGCAGAACTTCATTGATTTTGCCTAATGAAAAATGGTCTGGGCTTCACGTGCTTGCTGCCTGGAAGAGCAGAGGGCTTTGACCATAAATTTCTGATGCCCAGTCAAGGTGCAAGCTCAAGCTGTTGGTCATTTCATCCAGCCAGCTAGGGCGGATGGCCACCCTGTGCCCACCGCTCGCTGCACATGCGGTGACACAGCGCGCGGGTGAGCCCCCCGTACGGCACCCCCTGCCTGTTGCATCGTGTGGCCTCATGCTAAGCCCCCCCCCCGCCCCCCAAAGGGAAAAAATAATAGTAGCTGAGAACAGGGGAACAGGTGGCTTTTGCTTGAACAAATTATTCTGCCCTTCAGGCCTCTTCCTTTTGCAAAGAACTTTCAAGAGCAGAGGCGGCCGCAGCTGGGCTGGGGGCCATGCCCTGGCAGCGGGCACCGGCTCCTCCTGGCCGGGGAATGCGGGAGCGGGGGCTCGCGGGTGTCGCCGCCGCACGAGACCCGGCCCCGGGGCTTCCGCGCGGGCGGGGCCGGGGGGCGCGTGGGACCGGGGGCGCGGGGCGGCGGAGGGGGCCGGGGCAGCCGCGGCAAAGCCAGTGCCGCCCGAGGGGCACGGCCCGGGGAAGCCCCCGGCCCCGAGGGAAGCCGGGCACGGAGCGCGGGGGGCACGGCCGGGCGGGGGGACCGGGCTGGGGGGCGCTGCCGGGGGGCAGCCGCTGCAGAGCGGCGGCCGGCCGGCAGGGGGCAGCAGGCGGCCGGGGATGGCGCCGCCGGGGCGGCAGGTAGTGCCGGGCGGGGGGGGCGCATCCCTCCGGGGCGGCGCGGGCGCTGCGCTGGCAGCCGGCGCAAAAATAGAGCCGAAGGAGGGCCGGGGGCGGCGGGGCCCGCGGAGCGGACACGGACACGCCGGGCTGGAGGCGGAGGCTTCGCCCCAGCGGGCCCGGGACCCGCCAGGGGCGGCCCGGGACCCGCCGGGGGCTGCCCGCGCCCGCGGGTGCCCCCCGCCCCGGGCCGCGCTGCGAGGCGATGCCGCCGGCGGGCCGCCCCCCCTCCTCGCTGCACCCCCACACACGCGCACCCCTCCGCATCGGCCGGGGCTCCCCTGCCAGGGCTCCCCACGGGGCTCCCCGGGCGGCGGCGGGCCGGGGCTGCCAGGCACGGTGTGCCCGGGCGGGGCATCTCGGGGACGCGGCGCCTCCTAGCCCGGCACGGGGCAGTCGGGGACGGGGGGAGCAGCGCGGCAGCTCCGTTACCCCCGCTCCCCTGCCGGCCGTGCTGCCCCCCCGGGGCGGCGGGGGAATCCCGGCGCCGGGGCCGCGGCTGCGCGGGCGAGCGAGCGGGGCCGCGCCGTGGCCCTGGGTAGGCCGGCCCGGCCCCGGCCCCGGCCCCTGCCCCGCGGCCAATGGGAGCGGCCCCGGCGTGACACCTGCCTATATACAGCGGGCGAGAGCAGCATCTCCAGCGCGGGGCGTTGGAGGGGGGGGGCAGCCCAAAACACAACATCAGGTCAGAGCGGGGGCCTCGGTGGTACTATAAACCCCCCCCTCCCCCCCCTCCCCCCCCTCCCCCCCAAGACTATGACTTCCAGTAAAATTGAGATGCCAGGGGAGGTGAAGGCAGATCCTGCAGCTCTGATGGCATCTCTGCATCTGCTGCCTTCTCCCACTCTCAACCTTGAAATCAAATACACCAAGGTAAGTTGTATTTGTTTGTTCTGGCAGGGAAATTCACCACGCTCCCTCCAAAGGGGGGATTTTTGCTTAAAATCAGTTTCATTCTGCCCTACCCAACTTGAGTCTAGAGATAAAAAAAGCTACTAAAAGACTGCCTCGACTCTGTAATAAAGGAAACAAGATTTTTAGCCCTGTAATCATCTGAAAACCCACAGGATAATAGAAAAGCAAATTAGATCTGCTGGGACTGGCTTTGTCACTTGTCTTTAAATGTAGTATTTTCTACGGAGCTGCTGGGGTTTATTTTCAGTGCAAAATCATTAGTTCTCGAATATGTTTCAGCTGCTTTTGATGTACTTCAGGAGAAGTTCCTATACATACCTGTATATCTTCATCGGAAAATTAAAATGTTTTCTTTCCTGAATTACCCTGTGTGCCCAAGGGACGCTTTTACGATTCCTGGAGGACTCTTTTAATACTGCCAGGCTGTTCCAGCACTGGAACAGGTCGCCCTACTAACTTCCGTGGTACTTGAATACACCCTTGCACGATGTTGCAGGAGGGCATGTTTTCCCCTGCTGCCCTTTAGGACTAATTTTCATAAAGCGAGGGTGAAGAGCAGACCTAGCAGGGTCCATACGGGACTAAATTGTTTTTGTCAATTAAAGTGGGCTTTAACAACAGTCGTTTGTTTGCAAGTGCAAATTAAGTTTTAAAATTCGTTTATGTATTTTGAATCTTTGCATCTTTAGTTAAAAATGTTTGGAGAAGGGTTTCAAATGTATTGTGTAAACAGATTACAGTATGTCAGACTTTGTTTCTAATTACTGAGTAACTTAATAGGAAAATAAGCACATCAGGACTGGAAAAAGGTGATAACATTTTTATCTACTGGAAATACAACTTCAGGAGCTTTAGAGCTGATAGGAAACTCATTTTGGCCGATGTAGTGTAAATTTTTCCTCCATATCATCACTTTAAAAGCTTTTCATATTTTCTCTTTTTTTAAGCGGGTGCCAAAACTAATTTGTCCTCTAATTTGCTACAGCAATTGCATGTTCTGGAAGAATGTTTCAGACAAAAGTCAACTATTTTAGATTTCATTACATTTTAATGCAGACTGCAATATGCAAATTAAAAGGTGCATATGGTTTCTTGCATATGATTTCTTTGCAGATAGTTTAAATGAAGAGTTTAAACAAATAGTAGTTATTTGATGTTGTGTGGTGTTACACTTTGGGAGCAATCTCACTGTGCAAACAGTATTTGGCATGAATGTTGTTTGTTGCTGGTTTCAGTGTAAAATGTGCTTCAGGAGTGTTCAGTAGATAACAACTTGGGAGTAGTATCACTGTTTGCATTAATAAGTGTACCTGCATTTCTCTGTGCAAAAACTAGAGAATGGGTTCTAAAAATCTTTGAAAAAGGTAACAGTCGTCAGCAATCACCTCTTCCTGTCTGTGAGAATGTAAACTGGATAGTCACCTTTAGTAATTCAGCATATATAGTGCTATCATCTCAGAAATATGTAAGATGTTACACATTTTATGCTGATGGAACAAGTAAAAGAAAATGATTTTATTTCAAAATTAAGCCAAAATCAAAACGGGCAACATGCTTCCACTAAGCTTGGTTTTGAGGTATCAGGTAACTCCTGGCTGCTTTGAGAGAAATTTGGTTTAGGACAGGTATCAAATATTTCACTTGGCATATCCTCTGTCTCTGTTTTTCTGTCTGTCTCGCTCTTCCCTCCTTTTTCTCTTTCTCTGCAGGAAATACAAGTGATTTATAGATAATTGGAGTCTTCAGCTTGGAGTCTTGTCTTGGGCAGGACTTTTATCCAGGATCCACTTTCCCACCTATTACAAAGAAAAACAATCAAAAATGAAATAATAGATTGCAACTTGATTCTTTCTTTTGGGGGGAGTGGTCTCTTCATGTCTTAAATGACAAACAACTTCCATAAACAATAAATAACATTAGACTAAAGCACTTTGGGGAAAAAAACAAAACAAAACAAAAAAACCCTCCACCAACAATCCCAAAGCTTGTAAAATTGGACATCTGTAAGCATTCCTAGCAGCCTCTCTCCTGCTTGTTAGCTGAGAATTTTAAATACACAACCAGGACACAGAATTCTTGAACTCTTTATTACAGCTGTCTCTGAATGTAAAGTCTTAAACCATTTGGGAGTTAATTTGTTATGAAAAATAGAGGTACCTGTGAACGTTTAAACTGAGTGAAGTAATTTTAAAATACGTTTTGCCGATTAATTGCCATTTCTAGAATTCTAAAATTAGGCAACAGTTTTGGTAGGATGGATCACGTTAAAATTCCAGGAATGCCTGAATGAGATTTGATAAAGATTTTTAGTATGTACTGGAGAAAAGTAAATTTATGATTCATTAATCTAAAACACTACGTTGTCCTTGGAATTACTATGAAGGCTCCTTCCAAGAACATCAACAAAACAAATACCACCCATATAAATTTCATGTATTTGATTATTTACCAGAATTGCTGCAACTTTTGAAATAGTCTGGTAGGTTTACTGCAGTGAGCAGAAATCCGTGCGTTAGGTCCTTCCGACCTGTACACCTGATGTGGCACATAGAGGCAATGCACTTCTTCACTGCTCAGAAAAAAATGTTGCTAGTGATGAAAAGTTATGATGCCATGGTTTTATGTAAGATGTGCAGCAGTATCTAGTGTGATTTCAATACTGGGAGTCAGCCTGTCCTTCTTTAAAAAAACAGCCATTAGAAATATTTTTTCCCAGCTTTTTAATACCTTGGCATGATCTCTGTGAAAATAAAGTGTTTCAGATGTGAGTAGTAAGAACTGGTGAAAAGGCTGCGAAGCAGACATGAAGACGGGTGTTCAGGCACACAGGGTTAAGCTTTTCTTTGTGGCTGGCAAGTACTAAAACTGCTACATGCAAGATTATCTCTTTTCCTTGGGGTAACTCTTTAATTCTCTACTTCTTAACATTAACATTCGGGGAGGGACTGCGTCTGCAGAACAGGCGACCTTCCAGTATTGCAGGAATTGGGTTATTCTGCAGCCCCGTGGCACAGCGAGCCCTCCTCAGGCTTCTCGGGCACGTGCTGTGCTCCATACGTAAGGGAGCGTGTAGGTAGGAAGGGGATCCAGCCTTCTCCCCGGCAACAAGTCGTACTTCTACAAATGTCAGCTTTATGCCAGAAACTCTCCCAGAAGGGGCTGCTCTGGACGCGTGATCAGACGTGTGAGATAAGCCGTAGCATGGCGTCCAGCAAGGCCAGGTTGTTAACGTGTTCTGTACAGGAAGCCCACTCCTGAGCTGGTGGCTCCCAGAACCTGAGAGCTTCTGAGGGTGATCAGAGGGTTCCCAGCTCGGTATTAGATGCCTCCCTCTTCCAGGCTCTTACGGAACTCCAGTCTTATGCCCGAGACTTGAGCGTCTCCCAAGTACCTGACAGTAGAGATGGAGTCAGCCCAATGGATTGAGCCCTTTGCAGCGTCCTCCTCTTGCCATCTCCGTTTGAGGGGCTAACGGTGTTTCTGCAGGATGTGGATATCCTTCCGTCCTTGTGCCATAATCAAATCTGACTTACTAAGTATTTTCATAGTGGGTTTCATAAGTGACGTTGACCTTAGAAGGCAGCTCAGTATAAAATGAGGACCCTGTGGTTCTGCCCTCCCCGAGCTCTGGCAGCGGGCAAACATGCTCAGTTTGCACCGTGCTGGGGACACCAGTCCAACTGGATGTTTTAAGTTTTGTTTCTTGCTTGCCAATTGATTTAAGCCTGAGAGGGAGTCGAAGAACTTTAGCATAAGGAAAAGTTGAAGAACTGTGGCTTTGAGAGTTTTTTACAGAGTTGCTCTGAAGGGGTGAAGCTGTAGCGCTGTGGTGGGGAAGAGGTACAGAACTGTTTCTGTAGTAGTAGCCTGTGAACTGGCTGACAACCGTATTTTTTTGTCTTGTGTAAAAGGGTTTGCTACTACTCTTACAGCACAGGCTAAAATCAGGTCAGTTTCTAAACACAGAGCAGGGAAACTACCCAGCACTGCAGCAGAAAGCTGTAGGCAGCAGTTCTAATTAAGCGTAGGCAACTGGGCAGACAAGAACTAGCAAATACATTTCTAATTCTCGTATGATAAGCATTTGAGTTTGAACTGTTTTGTAACTAAGTTTCTGTATTTTAATTCCCATTATGCTTTCTTGGCATCGCCCAGAAATGAATGATGCAGAACACCATTAAAAATTATTTTTGCCACAATTTCCAGCACACGTTTTCCAGATAAAATTCTAGACTGACATTAAGGTAGGAGGCAGGGAATCTATTTTATTTAGAATAATATGCAGAACCTTTGCCGGTTTTTTCAACTAAAGATGAGCTTTGGCAAAACTTAGCTAAGCAATGACATGTGCCATTTCCCACCAGTCTTTCCCTGAATGAGCTCACTCCTTTAATGTCTCCTGAAGTCAGATTCAGTGACTGATACTTGAAGAGATCAGCTGGCCTTTGGGTCAGCTCAGCAAGCGCCGTCTGGTTACAAAAGACAGGGCACAGAAAATTAGAGACGTTTGCATGAAGAGTAGGCAGCAAGAACAGCTCCTTACTCCGTGGTGGAACACTTCAGCATCTGATGCTGACACTAGGTGTGTCCCTCTGTATCATCATGTATGAAGGGTATCTACTGTATTTAGATTTACTTTTGTTTAAATCTACAGTTTGAATTCTCTTCTAGAGCGTTTACTTTGTAGCTAGTATTACAAGCCATCAACCCACGTATCAATTGCAAACTATTTATCTACTTCCTTCCAATTAACAGCCTGACTATAGGATTCTTTTTTCCCTCCCAACCTTGAAGGTTTTCTGCACAAACCCAGTTTACCCAGCTTCTGTGTGAGGGACCACAAAACAGTTGTAGTCTTACGCATGTTCAGTCCCCTGCCTTTGCTTACTCCAATACAGCTGCTAAAACCATGTTAATTTAAGAGCATTAAAAATACAGAAACTACCAGGCTGAAACTGGCCACGGCTGGATAACTACTGCATTACTGAGCAGGTAACTGCTGTAGCAGTGACGTCTTGCTGGGCTGAGTTTTTAGGAAACGACTGAGTCTTTAGGGAAAATACAGACTGCTTTGACACACCCAAGCTGTACAATACAGTATTGCTGGCTTGGGGGAAATTTTTGTCTCTTTCTCCAGTCTGTAAGGTCAAATGATACACTGAAAGATAAGAGCTATGCAGTGAGTTTTTCTCATCTTTGCAAAAACGTTTACGATTAAAAGTATTCCAATGCAAAAGGTGTGTGTATTTGTTTGCACACCAAAACCAAGTCGGTAATAGAGCACTTGCCCCAGCTGAAGAGTAGCCACGTTCACACGCCTACTCTGAAGGAAACAGGGCAGAAACTTGACTTGTGGATCCCTGATTTCTGGTGGTGGCTAGGTCCCGATTTTGGACGCTATCCACCTTTGGCTATCCTTGGAAACAGTCTCACGTTCTCTCCTGTTGGATGATTCACTTGTATTTATGAGGCCTGAGAGATACCAACTTGATAGCCCAGTACACAGCACACTCAGCGAGAAAAAGTAGGATTCAGATCTCTGCTCCAAGAATACTCACGATGTCAGACAGAGCAAGGATTTGATCAAAGATCGGTGGCTGTCCAGGCACTGACCCTAACTATTGGACTATTGAGTTGGGACAATGTGTCTGGAACATACACTTTCAATCTGATGTGAAAAAAAAAAAAATATTCCCTCTTTAATTCTCCATTCTGTTCTGTGGGAAATGTTTCTGAAGGACAGAAGTTCACCAATCTGGTACGTTTCCATATTAAACTGCTGTCTTGAGGTATCTGCATTTTTCAATAAAGCCCAACAGTCCACAAATTCTTGATGATCTCTGCTCAGCTCGCCCATCTCCCTCTCCGTGCAGAATTGTTCCCGACAGACCGTAATGGGCTCTGACAGTCTGAAGTTACTCACTGCCATGACCTGCTTTGTTCCTGGGAGCACCACACAGCACGGCCACTGTATCCGTTTGTCTTCCCTTCTCTACAATGCACATTAACAGTTGCCTTCGATGAGCTGTCCATGGGCGCTGCAAGTCGCTGGGAACATACCAGCATCTAAAAGTAAATTGAACCCTTCCTTCCAACAGGCTTTGCTCTGCATTTACTACCTCTGGCATATTTCATCTACCCTTGAGTTGCCCAAATGCCTTTTCACTTTGGCCCTAGTGATACTTTCTTCAGTACTCTCACTAGTCTGAATATTTTTATCTGCAAACTATGTACCTTACTATTAATGATCTGCAAAAGCAGGTGAACCAAGATATCGATTGCTAGTCACAGTAATTAAGGGGCACCTTGCTATTAACCTCTTTCCAGGGAGAATTATCCATTTATTTCCAGTCTTTTTTATCTTATCTCTTAACCACTTTTTAATCCATGGCAGGACTTTATCTTTCACCATATGGTTACTAACTTTCCTTAATAGCCTCTTGCTAAGGACTTTATCATCAAAAGCCTTTTTAAAGTCTAAATAAATTATATCCACTGATTCATCTTGGCTCCTCATTTGACTAACTATCTTCCAAAAAATCTCACAGGTTTACAGAGATAAATGACAAAAGATGAGTTCAGTGGTCCATATCATAAATTCTTAGTCTGATCCTGCATAAAGTCACATTTCTTCTTTTACTGTTTTGCAGCTATCTTCCCTAAGACTGACCTGTAACATTTTGCTCTTTATTTTTTTGAAATCGTTTAATTCTCTCCATATCTAAAAAAATACAACTTTTTATCTGTTTGTTTCTTTTCAAAGAGTAGAATTTACTCTCTGAAACAAGCAACCAAAACATCGACCTTAGTTCAGCTGAAAGAAATGAGAGACAAAAAATGCATTTATACAGAGACAACATTATAAGGAATGTAAATATAATACAAGCACAGATGTGCAAAGGCTTAAAAAAGCTTCAGCAAATTGCAGTTCCGTGCAGTCCCCTAGTGAGGAATCCTCAGACAAGCGCTGGCATCCCTACTCAAGCACAAATAAGTGCATAAATAGCTATGTGAAGACTTACTACTGATTAACATATGGAGAAAGATGAAGTCTAAAAAATTATTGCCATCTAAGCGCCCAGCCATTCATTACTTTTGTGCTTACTCAAATGAATAGCGGAATTCCTGTTCAGACTGCACACACCTAATTGGTTTTTCTCCAAAACTCAAGTTCTGTATTTCAGAATTTGTCTAAAACCATTATTTCTACTGACCAGCATCTTCAGCTACTTTTAATAGCAACCTACCTTTGTGACACGAATGCAGCACATCAAGGTGGAGTTACGCAGTGTGACTAAGCTTTAAGAGCACTCCATTACTAAAAGTATCGTATGTGAAGCCACATCAAGGTGTTGCTGTGATAGTGTTGCTGAAACAGTCTCCAACCGACCAAAGAAAAGAAGGACTTCATTCTTGTTCACGTCACTGGACATCAGTTCCTTTCCCAGAGAGCCTAGTGAACGAGATTTTTGCCTTATGACTTGAAATATAATACGCTGTGGCTTTGTTAGACTGAAGTGGGAAAATACTTCAGAGAACCATCCACATAACGTTCTGTGACCCAAATGAAAACGTTTAAGGTCAGCTCGATCTCAGTTGACCTCAGCTGGAGGTTAAAACACAAGGACCGTGCTGACCACTAGAGTATATAGACCTTAATCTGTCAGGGATTCATAGGTAATGAAGACTCTGAATTGAACTCAGAATCGAAACGGATGCTGGTGGGACAGCTGTGGAGCAGCCGGCAGCAGTGGTGCGGTTATAGAAAGGATATACTTTGCTAATTTCCATGTGGATTTCCACTGTGCCCCAATTTAAAATAAGTGAGTTAGAAAAATCCATTTGGAAAGTCACAAAGACATAGGAAGTGTTGCACAGAACAGGCTGCAGCCTCTTTGCTGCACTTGGATGGGAAGAGGATGCCAGAGGGACACTGGCCTCTTACCGTGCTCTGGTCCTCCAGCAGTGATTGCACAAAAGCCCTCAGTTTTGACTCAGAAATGATCAGGAGGTGCCTTTCCCTACAGAAATTCCAAATACATTTACACAGGTAAAGGCTTCAGTCTAAAGTGAGACTGATTCATGTCCAAAGCGGAGCTATTTATCATTTCAGGGAAACACTGAGATTATTTGCCTGTCATGTAAAAGCTGATCTTACCTTCTTATGAATAGGTCAGCATGTCAAATTTGGCCTCAAGTGGCAAGAGCTGGTCAGAACCTCG
This sequence comes from Falco punctatus, assembly GCF_963210335.1. Lineage (NCBI taxonomy): Eukaryota > Metazoa > Chordata > Aves > Falconiformes > Falconidae > Falco > Falco punctatus. Next base: position 54,417,199 of record NC_137587.1, read on the forward strand.
GGTCTGCATTTAATCTGAAATGGATCTCTCCAGCTGGAAGGTCCTTCCAGGTCTGCGCTGTGGCATTGTTCTCTCATGCTTCAGCGGGAAAAACACCACTTACTACATCATCATCACCATCACCACCACCCTGGGATGTCCTTCGTGCCTTTTGTGCTGTTCCTGATGCCTCACCTTTTGAAAACTGGAAGAAACAAGATGCATTAGCATTTGGAGTTTTTTTGCAGGAACTTTAGTTCAACTTTTTGCAGCGCAATTAGTCCTTGTCTTGAACATGCCCTTTGAATGGCCTTCAGGGTACTGCTGGTGTTAGATTTTTAGTAAAGATGATTCCTCAGAACATCATTGTCTAGTATTCAAACTAGTGGCTCTGCTTTTCTTCCCTTGGCCCTATAACATACTAAATTTTGGGCAGAAATATAATCTACTGTGGTATAGCCGAATGAAGATTCCCCCAAATGAGCAGCCGCCTCTGGAAATATATTCAGTCTGCCTTTTATGCCTTTCATAGGCAGGTTGTTTTCAGAATCCACCGACTCTCCCACAGCCTATACTTGCTTAGTTATGTAACTTAGGCTTCCCTTGGCTGTTTTATTAGTGTTACTTACATTTTAAGTTTTTAGTTTTTATTTTGTGTGTTGTGACCTTGTAAAGTTAGCTTCCGCCTGCCACCCCCCCCCCCCCCCCCTTCCCGTTTCCTCTTGTATCTTCCTGCTTAGCCATCCCATTTATTTTCTTGCCTGTGCTTCCAGTTTTTAGCCTTGGGAATGCAAATTGTCTTTGACTCTTTCACATTCTTAAGCCTCCATGCTGATTCTGTGGATTTTAATTTCCTAGCTTCAAGCAGGGAGTTTCTAAGTTACTTCCTCTTTTAAAAAAAAATCTGCTTCTTGAAGTTTAGTATCCCAGACAGTAGGGCTTCTTCATATGTTTCTCTCCAGCAATGAAGCTGAAATTATTTATGTGGTAACCATTTCTCAGGGGTTCAGACACGCTTTTTAGTCCCTGACAGGCCTACATCAAACCTTGTTTAGATTAGGACACTGAAAACTCTGCTCTTTAGACACTATCTCCGTGCGGCTCTCGTTGAACTAAAGCGCAGTTACTTTTGCACCAGCCTTACTGCCTTCGTATTCTTTTTCCACTTCAGTGCCACTCCAATGTCACTTCAGTTGCTCTTATCCAGAAGTCAGTACTTCACTGCTGCTATTATCCTTCATGATCTACACCGCCTCTGTATCCCTGGGTCTGTGTTGTGTGATGTTTCTCTTCCTTGCACATAGAGCTGCTCCCCCTGGCTCTGCAGCCTGACTTGTCCTCCCTGCATAGCTTATACCTAGAAATTGTGGTATGCCTCTGATAATTCTCATCCCCGTGTGCTCAAAAAATGCTAGGTTTTTTCCTCTCCGTGATACAGTCCAGATCACCCATTTTCACACTTAGATTTTAGTGCTGGTTTAGGGGCACTTGCAATTTCATTTCCTAACTATAAGATGACCTAGATGAAAATTGTGTTCTAGCTAGCTGAAAAATCCTGTAAAATATTTTCAGCTGAACCACTAAAGCACCTCCTATGACATTGCACCTCACTCTTATTTACCACTCTGCTAGTGTAAAAAGTCCTTAAAATAGAAATTAAACTGCCTTTAATACTTCTGTATACTGTCAAATTGATCTGAGAAGGCAGTTATGTAACTGCTGGTTGGATACATAGATTTTTATTTTATTTTTTTAAGGAACCACCTAATGTTGTTGTTTGAAACATATTTGGAGTTTATTTTAAACAGTCTTTGCATGCAAGCATAAAAGCAGTGTCTTGATTCCACCGGGTATTTTCAAAACTTACCAGTATACCATAACATACACGTTTTACATTTGCTTATGTGGGTTGTTTTCAGCTGTAACAGAAATAGTTTATTCTTGAGTAGCTAAGAAAGTACTAAGAAATTATTACCTGCCTTTCCAAATTAAGGGGGTTATTTTATTCTCTCCCGGTTTCTTCAGTTGTGACAGATGGTTGCAGCAGTCCTGTACCTGAATGGCCTGCATGGACCTTGAGAAACATGCACGCATGTTTTGCAGGAGATCTGGCTAAGCCTTCACCCCCTTTTCTGTCAGTGCTCGATGTTCTGTTGGTCTTCCTCTTTTCGTCCTTATCACACTTTCTTTACCACAGCTACTTAACGGCTTCTCTGTCTTTTGTGATGTCTATGGGATGCTGTTTCCATGAGAGGTGAGAATCACGCTCTGCTTTTTCACTTGTCCATCTGAAATGGTGATATGAGACTAACACGAAATGGGTTAGCTGTACCGATGGTGGCCTAGTCTTGGTGGTCCAACCCTTTGATAGTGATTTTAAAACATATTTGTTAATGTTACTAAAGACATTTTTAGCTAGCATCGCTCAACTGCAAGTGTTAATATTGTGCTCCTTCCATCAAAGCTTTTAGAAAGCATTAATTGATTCAGTCTCACAGTAAAACTGGTGACAAGGCTTCTTCACAGATGGGGGAGTTTAAATTTGTTGGAGTGTAACCATGACTAACTGAGACTGTAGGTCAGTGTCAGAGGCAGGATCTCTTGCTAAACCAGCCAGGCTACTAGAAGATAAAACCTCTTTTTCTGTACATGCTATTCTGGGAAATGGAAATATAGATGAATTTCAGAGCCAGTGTTTACATGCGGCTGCACGCCTACAATTCTATACGGTATTAATCGCACACTTCCGTGTGCACTCACCTACACGAGCACACACAGCATAGATGAAAAGACCCCTTTCTTTGTGCTGCTTGCTCTCTTTCTGTGTCACTTGATCGGGAGTTGTCTCCGTTACCATTCCCTTGAGTGCTGTTTGGGAGGCAGTGCCCTCCTTGCTGGAAGAACTGGATAATGAGTTCAAGTGAAGTTGGGGCTTGCAGTGTTGCTCCCCTCTGGGCTCTTCTGTTAGGAGGGGGAGTATCTGTCTCCACTGGTGCAGCGCAGTGATGGCGATGGCAGTCCAGGTTGTCATCTCTGGTATTGTTTCTGTCCACTTCTCAAGGGTTTTGTTTTAGTAAGGCCCTCCACCATGGAGGGGGAAGGCAGGCCCTGCTATTTAGATGGCAACCAGGAGCCCAGTGCAGACATGCCCAGTGGCTGGTGCAGCACAGCTCTTCCACCCGCCAGCCAAGACGATCACTCTTCATGCTGGGACTCTAGCTGAAACACAAATGTGTTCATGCTCTTGCTCTCTGCCTCAGTTCATTTCTCTCCTTGAAGGAGCAACAGAACAAATCCTTGATAACTTACTTCCTGGTTGGAAAGCAGGTAAGGGCTTCTTAGGGCTGTTCCCTGTGACTGGGAACCTTTGTAGTCAGCTCTTCCAGCTGTTTGCCTAAACGGTCTTCAGGGAGACTAAAAGCAGTGAACCTAGAATAACAACATTTGACTTCAGCTAGGTCCCATGAGAATTTAGTTATTACTTAATGGATTGAATTGGCGACATACCTTATACTAGATAACTGCCAAAGGTTGCATGAAATTAACCTTCACAAATGGCTAGTTATTGGTATACTCCTTGCAGAAAGCAGGGGCATCGGGTGACATGTGTTCACTGTAATTAATATTGGTTTTCATACCTTTACATGCCAATAGCATTTGCAACGTCTGGGTGAAAAATTTCTCAGATTAAAGTCTCGATGCTGATTTTAGCCATTTAATGATCATGTCTCATTGTGTTCACTACACTGAGCATAAATCCTGTCTTGTAAACAGCAGGGAGACTAATGAGGTTTGCCCACATTCTGGTATCATTACAAGGGGTTCCAGCAGAGAAAAAGGGAATTTGGTTAGAAAGGGGAAAAGAAACATGAATTTTAAAGGAAATGCGGGGGGATCTCAGGACTGCATATATGAACATTTGTTTTTAAGGAAGGCTTTTTATTAACAAGACTTAGAACCTACTTTGCTCATTTAAGGAAATCTCTGTATAGTTAGGTTTTGGTTTTGCCTTAGTCTATGTTTTTAATGCTGCATGTTTGGCAAAAGTTGAGGGTCATGTTTTTAATTTACACACTCAAAGTTATTAGTCTGCTTCTATTTAAAGGTAAACAGAAGAGCTCATTTTTCATGCAGGCCTACATCTCTATGCAGAATAGCTTGCCAGTCACATATAAAAATGTTAAAATCTATTAAATATTGGCATTATTTTGCTATACCCTGAAGTGCTTTATTTGCTTGGGACTGTAATCAGGTCTTGCAAGAGCGCTTCACATCCAATTTTAGTCTTAGCACCACAGTGTACTTTGGGGTGTAAATTTGTCAGGTATCCAAGCACAGCAGGATGCTTTGACAGCTTAAGCCTGGTTCTCTCCAATCAGCCTTATGAATAATAAAAAGTAGAATGACCTGTGTTCCAGTTTTGTATATGTAAACGGCTTATCAACAGAAAAAGCTGGCGGTGAAATCAGAACTGAACTCTGAGGAAGGGAAATCTAGCTAAAGGTTTCTTCTCTCCAGAAGAATATTCTCAAGTAAACAGATCGGTACTGCCCAAGACTTTTTATTAAAAGAATTTCCAGCCTAAGAGATTTCATTGTAGCACTGGAAGAGAGGAGAGGTGGTAGGTTCCTTTGCACCTTCTTGAAGCGCAAAATGGGTTTATAAATCAGCTTTCTGGGAATTGTTATCTCACAGCTTCTTCTAACAAACACAACAATTTGTTTTAAAGGCTTTCACCGAAGATGTCATAAGTGGTAATCCCTATGTTGTAAGTGGGTACTTAATGTGATTTAACTTAATGCTGATGATGCAAAGCTATTCTCCCCCAAAGCCTATTAAGAACATCCAATTTTCTGGTAGACTAACACTCCTGCTTACTATCGTAGAGATAAGTGACTGTTTAACCAGGACATTCGGGAATAGTTTCAAACCAAGGCCGCAAAACTGAGTGGCCACAAAACTGGTCTTTGTGACAGTTCACTTGAATGCAAGCGTCACAAGCTGGATAATTATTGTTTGTTTAGGAGTAGTTTGAATTTCTGTTTGTACAGACATGTACATACAGGCACTTTCAATCATCTTAGTGAGCGTGCTGGTGAATATCATTATTTGTGACATTAGTAAGCACAGTCTAGGTAGAAAAGGGCCAGTGCAAGCCATTTATGTAAATGAAATAAAGAAACCGATAGTAAATACTGAGTTTTGTTTCCTGTTGCCCTAAAGTGCAGATAATTCTAACAGTTTATCCAAGACATGCTTCTCGTGCTGCATGCTTATTTGGGTTTTTTGATTTTTTGTGGGTTCTGTATGTGCAGAATGACATGAAAGGAAATGTCACTGGCATGTTAGCAAAACACGCTAACAGTAATATTTGAAAATATTCAGGATGCAAAGTAGAAGTGAAGGCAAACTTTCCAGGAGCTTAAGGCTGCTCACTTGGGTCTAATATAGAGTTAGCACTTTGCAGGTCAGTGGCTCTGCTATTTGTCTCTGACCTAACAGATCTGGAGTTCTTCACATCAAAACCAAGTCTTGCTGAGCTGAGATCAAACGTGTTAAGGTAAGGATCTTGCCAGTGATTTATCGTGCCAGGGAGGGTGATCAGGCCATAAGGGGCCACTGCAAATGAAGCTGACATTCCAGCAATTTCTCATGTGTAGTTATAAGGTAATTTTCTCAGACAGAGCTTTTAAGTCAAAATAAATTTGCCCATTGTATTTTTCTGTGTTGCCTATAGTGTCTGAAATCCTAGTAGGAGTATTTATTTATGCAGCATAGCTGAATTCTAAGGAAGAACTTGCTCTTCGGTGATGAACATTTAAAATGGCCATTACCTACAAATGATTATCTGCTTGATTCTTTTAAATAGCAGAACGTGTCTCCCATGCACAAATAAATAATTATGCTGTTTTATGTCACACACAATGAGCACATAAGACTTGCAATACGCAAATGATGCAAAACACAGGAAAACGATACAGACTAATACCAGTCTTGTTTGTACAAACCCCTCCTCATTCCCACCATTTCAAATGAGTGCTTGTGAAAGGGTTTCCAGGATCAAGTTCTTAACAGCCACAACTTCATTAAAGCCCGGTGACAGCCTAAAAATTGATTCTGTAAACAAATACTCCCTCCTCTCCACTCCTGACTTAATGAATTTTTAGAACTTTTTCGTTATTTCATTTTTTAAGTTGCAGTGCGTGATATCAAGGATCATACTCCACAAAAAGCACTGCCATCCTTACCCAAATCATTCAGTGATGGCTTTTGTTTGTTATTAGTGGATGTGTAGAGCATACTCAATATTTTAGTCACCCTGGCTTCAGAAACAACGTTTTCTGATGCAGTTAAGCAAGACAGTAAATGTTCTTCTCCAGCAGTTAAAGCCCCGCAAGTAAAAGGATAGGTAAGCTTAGGAGATTAGTTTCTTAGGAGTAGATGAAATATTACCTCAGCTACGGGAAAGTGTTATTGCTCCTGTATTGTGCCAGTAACAGCAGATAAATTCTTCATTACCTGAAAAAAAAAAAGGTAGAAATTACTTTGAGGAAAGTCTTCATGTGCTGTAAGTAAAGTTTCTTCCCCCAGGTTTAATAAGGCAGCCAAAAGGAGTAAAATGTTTGTGGTGGGTATACTTCAACAGACAATACAATCTGAAGTCTCTTCTCTTTAGATTAATTTTCTTGAACGACCAGGCACAAAATAATCCCTTTAATGAGACTGAATTGAAATAATGGATGCTGTATCAGCATGTGGCACAGTGAGAAACTAAAACAGAAAAAGGTAACATCACAGTTTGGCAGCCTGGGTTTTGTGCAGGAAATACTTGTGCGGTGGGGGGGGAGGAGGAAAGTAAGCATGCTACTGCATGTTGTTAAGACTTATTTAATCTTCTTAACTAATTACTCACACTTCCTAATTCAAAATCATACAAACAAAAAACGTTTAGATAAGCTGGGAGTTTTTTCAAATGGGTGCCCCCTACAGCTTAGAAAATAAACATGACAGGTTTCCCCTCTCTGATGTGCTGCCATTTGCAAGAGAACAGACCCAACTCCCAGAAAGACAGAAGACTAATTAAGACAGGAAAACAGGCAGGTCAAACATTTGGTGTGAGGGATTTGGGACATAGGGGAGAAAAAATCATGTTACATTCCACTTTCACAGCAGACTGACAGGAGGCTTCAAGCCCTTTCTCCCATTTGCTGCTCAGAGACCCGGGGCTCCCCCAGTGTCTCCCCCGTCACACCTGTCCCTAGCGAGCCGTTCCCCAAACCTGCACTCGCTGTGAGCTGGCTCAGGGGGCACCCGCTGTACCCCCCTGTAAGCACCTAAACATGACGCCTAGAGGAGCGGGCCAGTGCAACAGCCACTGGAGGGACAGGCCCTTACTGGGGGCAACGGGAGCATGCCTGAGGTAGCAAGTACTGCCCCGAGGGAGTGCTGCCCCCTCTCCTCCCACCCCACGGGGACTGGAAAGAGACTGAGCTAATGCGTTAGGTCCCACCATGAGGTGCTAGATCATATGAATCCTCCTCCAGCTTGTGTCTGCCACGATGCAGTCTGACTTCATTTACACATGCTGAAATGTCACTGAGACCTTGATGTACTCCCTATTTTAAATACTTGGCTTCTGAGCCAAAGTCCGCTGATGTCAAGGACTGTTTCTGATTTCAGTAGGCTTGGCTCAGGCCTTACTACTTGGAAGTTACAGACCGAGAAGCTGAACACTCCAGCCTTCTCATCCAGACGTGTACCTTTGGCACAGGACTTGGGTTGCATAAACATAATCCTACTAGATTTCGATGTACTGCTGCGCTGACAGCGAAACCAGAGCAGCCTCATTCACTTCTTGTGCGTTTTATTTCCGATTCCACTTTTTTGATCCTCCTGCCGTAGTGCGTTTGTAAATGTTTAAAATTTTCCAGCCTTTGCCATACGCTCTGGAGCTTGGACTCTAGATTTCTTGAGTGAAACTTAAAAGTCTGGGTTTATGAAGGAACTGCCATTTATAGTAAACCATGTCTAAAAGCCATGACAGTATCCTTCTGGCTCTGAGGTCCAAGTGAGTTTTAAAAAAACCCAAATACCCCAAAACACACAAAGCTTTAGAAAAAAGCTCTTCTTCCTTTTCAATTTTTTTTGGGTTTTTTTTTTTTTTTTTTTGAGGGGTAGAGGGTGTCAGGTAAGGAGAGGTAAGGAGCCAGGACAAGCCAGCAGCCACAGAAGAAAAATAAAAATCAACATGTTCTGGTTTTGTATGGCCCTTACAGGTTCTAGAGCAGCTGTCAGGTTTCCAGTGACACAGCTCTGTCTCCCAGCACAAATACCCCTCTGGAGGCTGTTGCCATTGCTTCCTCTTCATCAGCTGGGGCCTGATTCAGCTTCCACTGAAACCAATTTGATTTTTCCTTTCACTTTACTGTGGGTGGGACTGGACCTCTAGTGGCTGAAAACCAGCTACGTCCACAGGAGCTTGCTTGGCAGAATTAAGTTTAGTGCAAAGTTCAGTGTTCTCACGTACAGTTTGCTGTTCCTCTTAAGACAATTACAGTTCCTCCACAGCTGAAAGGCACCTCATTACAAGAACCAAAATCTGGGTAACTTCTGCAGGACCAATACTGCTCTGTGGTAACCGTGGTGAGCAGCATGATAACCATTCCTGTTTGTGTGGTCAAGCCAGGCAGCCTGCCTTGATGTACATAGGTGTACCGTTTGAAAGCAATGCAGTCATTGGCACTGCCCAGCATAAGGCTCATTCATGGACTGCCTTGAGAAGCAGGATCCTGCACTAAGCACGTCTGGGGAGGTTGACCTTGAGGTCTGTGGCCCGTTCCTCATCATCTGTGAACTTCCAGCTAGGAGCAGTGACTCTCACTGTTCACCTGAACAATCCCCTTCTTAAAAATACAATAGCACTGCTGATCAGTCGCTGGGTGGTCAGCAATCAGTCCGCTGGGATTGGCTTTTGCTTTCCTAGTGCCTACTTACAAACCAGGCTTTTGCTGATTTCGTAGCCAGCTGCTGGTTTCCAGTCACTCCCAGGAGCGCCCTGCAACATGCTCTGGCTAGAACGTGAGAGATTCGTTGTATCGAGACAGCCATAAAAGTGAAGGAAAACAAAGCCTGAGAAAATAAACAAGCTGCACCTCTGATTGGCAATCCCATCTACTTCATTCCCTTACAATTGTACTAATCGTTAGGAGTCTTGAAATGTTTCCAAAGGAGAGGAAATGAAGTTGCCGAGATGGGAAAGGATATGAAATTTCCTGACCAGACTGAGGCACAGGTGCCCAGTATCTGGGATGTTATGCAGTATTTACCAAGGGAAATGCTGCTGCTGGATTTTTTGCATGCCTCTAAAATTGTTTTATGTCCTCCCCCACAAAAAAAAAAAAAAAAAAAGTAAAAAAAAAAAGTGCCACTATGTATTACTTAATGCCTCCAGCTATAAGAAGATGCTGAGGGCCAAACAGCTGTGATTCTTTTATAAAGCACTTTGGCATCTGATGCCCCCTCCCCCATCCTTGCAGATTTGATGTCAAAGGCTCTCTAAGGAGAAAGTCACATATGAAAAAAAGATCTTTGATGGAATGAAATTATAACCAGCTACTAAATCAATTGAGTTAGGAAATTCCCATTCCTTCCTCCATTCATCCAGAACCATATCTCCTGTGGGAAGCCATTATTATTTGGATGTTAAAATCCTCTTCCTGTACCAAAAAACATTTCTGGAGCTGCAACAGCACAAAAACATTGTTTATTAAATCCATGGGAAAATAATTCTACTTCCAAAGAGCTGAATGCTAGGCCACTGTCTGTCCACTGGCTGAAGTTCTTACTTATACAGCTGGGGAGCCTGAGGAAAATGTCTGATGACATCATTACGAAGCAATATCAAATTAAGAATGTAGATCATCATTTCACTCACACATCATTTGAGAACATTTTCAAGAAAGGAAATGAAAAGTTACATTGTTGCCACCTGTGTTGATTACTCTTATGAATTAAGAGAACCCATATTACTTTTCTTCTATGTTTTAAGGGAAGACAACACAAACAAGAGAGGCAATGAGCATGCAGGAATCCCCAGTGCATTTAAAAATCAGTTCGATTTTCCAAATCCAGGGCTAGCCCCAGGGTGAACATCAGAGGGAATCCGTAGTGCCACGACACCAGGTCTCGTTCAACCAAAAGCTGCAAAGGAGGTATTAGCTCTGTGCTGATTTTTAATTAATAATACTTATATACACACCCACAAAGACAGTTGTTTTGTACCTCCTCAGTGGTAAAGCAATAAAACCACAAAATTCTATCCATTTTCTCCCTGCTTTATATTTTGCTACTACTGCATTGCAGATTAGATTGTTCAGCCTGGTTTTGTACACATCCCTTTCTCTTTGGATGCTTATCACTACAATTACCTGCATGGTTTGAAATGAACATTAAGTTGCTAATTATTAGTAAGCCAACTGGGACAGATGGCTACTTAAACAAGATATTATAGTTGTTTATTTGCAAAGCTTAATTTGCTTTGCTTTATGCTAAAAACATTTACTCTTGGCTTCATTTCAAAACCGATGAGCATCCAAAAATGCTATTGAACTCAGTGCATAATGCTTTTGAAAAATCAGTCTTATGCAAAGTGCAGTATATGACTTCCTTCTAACTATATGTCAGCAGGGTCTTGAAGTAACTTGAATTTTATGTAAAATGTTGAGCTTTACTTTTCCTTTGTATAGTTTTTTTGTATGACATGGCATCTCAGAGGCTCTGAGCAGTCTTGTAGGATGGGTCAGATTGCTTCCTTGATTACTCCTGTGAAACTCTGTCAGCAGTGGCTGCATGTAATTAGCTGCGGGCAGAATTTGAACCTAGCAAATATGTGGTAGGGCCGTTATATTGCAAAGATCTACCAAAAGGTGTCTGGGAATGTGTGTGTGCGCGAGGAAGAGGGTACTGTCAGTACCAGGAGGGATGTGCCTGTCTTTTAGGCAAATGGCATGCCCTCTCCACGTCCCACTTGGAAAGGAACAGAAATTATCAAGAGGCCTTTACGATGAGATCTCAGGAGCATGATGACACTCCAAGGGCATGTTCAAAGGGGCAGCTGGGGGCTTCCAACTGCACCGTTTGTAAGGCCTGTTTGACCCTTCCCCATCCTGCAGACATACACTCCTCACCCACCCGCTCCCTCAGCTGCTGCTCACGCTGCATGCTGCCTCAGGCAGCATCGCTGGTGAACGAAGAGTATTTACCTTAGACCATTGTGCACCAACTACAGCGAGGCTCCGCACAAGAGGCAGTGTCTGTTTTGCCAGTTGGGTTTGTCCTTGGCCAAATCCCTGCACTGACAGGGCCACCTAGGTAAAACGGGAGCGCTGGCCTGTTCCCCTCCTGCTCTGGCGCTGCTGCAGTTATTGGCTCTACTGAGAGTACATGGCAAACTAAATGTGTTCCAAAATTTCTCAAGTGTTCCTTCTTCCCTTTCCATTTTGGCACGGGTTTGTTGATAGCACCCAACAGGCCAGATTATTTAACTACTCACAATACCGCATAGCAAATACATGACATACTATATACTTTTTCTTCTCCTTACTGCAAATCACAAAAGGTAAGGCTAGGACTCAAACAAAAACAAATTACCTCAGTAACTCCTGGAAAACTCAAGTGGTTAATCAGTTACCTTTTATTTACATATATATGCTTAATGCTGAATTAAGTTGTAAAAACCAAAGGCTGATTTATAGCCCCAGTCAGCCTTAATTAACATTGATTCCAGGGGAATAGTAAATGTGAATAGCCTTCACAATTGAGGTTGAACAATGAACTCACTGGGTGTTGTCCAATTTGTAGCATGATTTACATGGAAGCAAGCCCTTCTTTTTTCTAGGGTTACCCCTTTTTCATCTGGTGTTTGAGATGGGTTATATATAATCCATAGATAGGAACATTTGCTGTCAAATATTTTCCCTGATTTACAGTTAGCCTTTCCATGGTCACTATAAATAAGGCAGAAAAAAACCCCAATTTGAGGCTTTGCAGGGATTCCTTGTTCTTGCAATGTGTCATCGCTTGTCCATTTCGTGGCATTTTTACGAAGTGGCCATAATGAAAGTCAGATTAAATGTACAGGATATATACATTTAATCAACAGCCATTGGAGTCAGTAGTGCTGGAAGAGTTATAAAAGCCCCTGTGAATGCAAATTTATTGCAAAAGAATCTGCGTCTTGGTGGTAGGAATATCTGCTGAATGGTACTACCTGACACAGAACACCTAAAACTTTCAAAAGTGAATTATTTAAGTGTAAGGTTTTGCTTGTAAAGCCGCCAGCTGCTGGATTTCAAGACTTGAAACTGTTCCAAAACATGGGACTAGGTACTTTATTTGTGCACTAGAGTAAATACTCTGATTTTACTGCCAATTTAAATGTGCTCAGTTTACAGTAATGAGCTTGTATAGGCAATACCTTGTTTATAGAAAGTGGAACAGGAAGAAACTAACATTAACCATTAACAGTAGCAATTTCTCTTGCCTTCAACTCTAACTTTATGCCAAATAGATCCTTCCCATGTCCTATCTGAAATATTTGCTATTACTGTTCTTTTTATAAATCTGTGGGCTAAAATGGAGCATTCAATAAAACAATACACCTTATAGTTCCAGTCAGCTTGAAATGCACACTCTCTTGTAATTCCAAGACACTGTTTCTTATTCCTATGGTGAAATGTATTTTAAGAATAAATACATGTCCTGCATAGTAGCAAACCTGATAATAGGTGTTCATCCCTGCAGAATGTAGTTAACTTTTAAAAATCTTATTTTAAAAAGAACAGACCACTCTGTAAGAGAAGAGTACTCAATTGCAGTTGCCACCACTTCTCAGGTTCTTGCACTCAACCTACTGTTTTATTCTTGCAAGACAGATCACGCGAGGAACCTATGTGTTTATGTACATACTGAAACCTTAAACAAACATCCTTCCATCACCTTGGGCCATCTGCTCCTGAAGCTGCAAGCTTTTCTCCCTTCCCCTCCTCTTCAGTGCACCCACACACACTTTGGGCATGGAGTTAACTCCACCAAACTCAGTGGAAGGGGTGACAGTAAAATCCTTCTTCCACACAGATCACAGATCTCTGAGTTTCTTTGTTTCACTTACAGTCTAAAAAGTGACAACGATATGCTGGAGGATTTTGGCTTGCGGTGTAAGTCATTAGATATCATAGTGGTGATTCTTTCATTATCTTATTTTGGCTGGGTTAGCTCCAAAATGTTCTAACGGGGACCAGTACTTCGGTTTGCAAAGCAGTGTAATCACTGAGCAGGAAGACACCACCCACAATCTGAGGAGCTTGTAGTCCAAGGACATGGTCAGGCTCGAGATAAGTACAGTGTGCAAAGAAAGCGACAGACCGTAATGATAATGGTGCAGTAGGTCCTTGGTTCAGCTGCCTCTGAAAACCAAAACAAAAGTGGAGGGTGGGGGGGACGTGAAGAAAGGACAGATTCTGAAGTGGGTGGAAGGGCACATGGCAAAGTGGCTGAGGCTGGAGGCACAGGGAAGATGGGGAAACACAACAGATACCCATCCATAAAAGCAAAAGCATGTGTAATTGTTGGTTTCTACACACAGCTGTTATATTGCCAGAGTCTTTTCCAGGCAGGCACAGGTTCCTTTATGCCCATGTCCTCAGTCAGCCGGACATGAGTCAGCTTGGAACCAGAAGCTATGTCACTGCAGTCAGTGTGGCACTAAGCCTGAGCTAATAAGCCCCGCTGAGAAGAACACAGCTACATGGCTTCTATTTGGCTTGGAGAATAGGTTGAGCGAGCTCATGTCTGGTAACAGAAAACTCTACAGACACATCTTTGCCTTCCCGTGCAAATATGAGCACGCCATTTCTTTCCTTTCTGTAAAATGCACAGGCACACTGGCATCCTCACCATGTTCTGTTCTTTTATGGACACTTTATTCCCTTTGGTGTTGCAACTGTCCATCTTGAGCTTTCTGACTGTATTTTCTCTTGGCTGCTTTTTTTTTGCTACAATAGTGCTGGTTTTTTTCTCAGCTGTTTTTTCTCATCAATTTATGACTAGCTAGAGAGCTTGTTTCCTTCCTTCCTTGCAGATCCATTAAAGCTTTGGAGATCCTCTTTCCTTAAACACCCAGTATTTTGATGCTGATGCTTTTCCTTGCCATCAGAGAAGTTTTAAATGCTTAAGTTAGAGTACATTTTAAACTATTTAGTTGGCAGGGTGGAGTGGCTGTCTTTGTTGTACTATTCCAAGCCTAAAAACTCAGCAGCTGATCTATAATCATACCATACTGTTCTTTGACTAGAGAAGACAGGTATTACATTCCATTCATTTCCACATGAAAAACATGTAAATTTTTTGTCCTGGTTTTGCCACATCAACTTTGCTATAAAGAAAACAAACAAAAAAGGAACCAATAACCTGACACCATTTAAGCAAAGCCCTTACATAAAATTGTCTTCCATCGTCTCCCTGAGCTCATCTGGCTGACCTGAGCCATGTGCCAATGCAAAGGTAAGAGCTTCTTTATTTCATGGTAGTAAGACAGCAGGAAGAGCAAGATTAAAGAGGTGCCAAAGTGCTGCTCTGGACGAGTTGTTCGTGGTGTTTAGTCTGCCTGATCAGAAGGACAGATTTCTGTCCCACTGTCTAGAGTGTTTCTGTGAGGAAACTGGACCGATATTTAATACATCATTCAGTCTCGTTCTGTAGCCATGCTAGAAGAAGATGGGCCAGTTTCCACCACCTCGGTATCTCTGACTGAACAGAGACTCCTGAATCTTTCAAAGGGTCCCTTGGCTTTCTACTCATCCAGAGTCGTAAGATCCGTGTGGGGTATGGGGCTTTGCTTTGCTTTAAGCAGAGAAAGGTCCCTGTCTCTATAAACACAACTTAACCCCTCAAGCAAAAAAGGGTGATGAACATTCCTTCTACCTAGGGGTGAATTCCTGCCTCCAGTGAAGTCAGTGGTCCAATTCCCGTTGATTTCAGTGAGGCCAGATCTCCCCCTTAACATTTTAAGTTGTATTTCATGGAATACATTGATACCTGAACTCCAAGGAACCCATATGGTGCCTGGACTTTTTGAACACTTTCATTCTTAGAAAGATTTCAAGGACAGGAAGAGTCTGAATACCTGGAAAACCTTTCACTCTGTCATTTTCCTAGTCTGGCTTCTTTCATATTTGCTGATAAATAGTTGCATCCTGTTCTTGAAAGTAATTCAGCAGAAAATGACGGCCATGTATGCAGTTATCAGTAAAAATCTACTTTAAACAAATTCATTTGTCATTACTTCTCTCAAGACAGCTGTTGTCAGCACCATTAAAATTCAAATTTTGTTTGCCTATGACAATTAAAATTATGTCAACACTGAGAGATTTTAACAATTTCCATTGTTCTAAGCAGATAAGCAAGTTAATTCTGTGCTGCAAGCCATCACTGTAGCCATAACCAACTGACTGTGTACTGAAGAACTGCGATGTTTGAGATTATTCAGCCTTGACTGGGTTGTATCAGTGACCAAATGTTTACTTACTGAATTGAATGATTACTTCAAATCCTTGTCTTGTCTCCAGCAGTTTCAAGGCTTTTTCTCTGATATAGGTGTGGGGTTTTTTTTAGGTTTTTTGTTACAGATTTTGAACCAAATCTGAATGTCAGCCAGGTTACTTAGTTTGATGTTGCTTCTGTAATGATACTGCCACAGAATACAGCAACACATCGGGGGCTGACCCTCAGCCTGAACTCCCAAAAACTGTCATTTTCACAGGCATAAATGAGTTTCAACTCTTTTGTATTAGAATCTGCAGCCTCTCCCAGGAGTCTGTTGTTATATACATTACTGTTTGTTCATGCAGGAGGATTGATGACTTTTCTTCCTTTTCTAGATTTTCATCAATAATGAGTGGCAAAATTCTGAAAGTGGGAGAACATTCCCAGTATATAATCCAGCAACAGGAGAGCAGATCTGTGAGATCCAGGAAGCTGACAAGGTAATGCATCCCGTGAATGGGTAGAAATGTACAAATAGAATAAAGCAACAGGTCCAGAATAGCAATGCTGGACATTTATTAATCGCAGTTCCAAACCCCATCACGTGACTAAGGTTGTAAAACAGCAGATTTCGTAAGCCTGGTAATGTTACTTACCTCTGTGTCTTTCTTCCTTCTTGGCAGGTTGATACGGACAAAGCAGTGAGGGCAGCTCGCCTGGCTTTTTCTCTAGGCTCGGTCTGGAGAAGAATGGATGCATCGGAAAGAGGCCATCTTTTGGATAAGCTAGCAGATTTGGTCGAAAGAGACAGGGCAATTCTTGCTGTAAGTAGCACATGAAAATCAACAGTCAGATCACCTGTCAGTCTTACATTTTGAAAGCAAATTAGTTCATAAATGTGGTAATATGAGTTATATTTGAAAACTACACTCAGCTGATCGTTAAGATGGCTGACTGTCTACTTAAGACCTGATCCAAAGCTCATAAAAGTCAACAAGTCTTCCAATTGTCTGAAATTAGTTTTAAATCAGACATCAGGCAAATGAACGGGTGTATGCCTGCGTATGCACATGTGTATGCCTGATAGGGGTGCTTGTGACTTTTCTAAAATAAAAAACAGAAGACCAAGTGCTTTGTGCAGATCCTCATGAAATGGCAGGTGAAATGCTTACTGACACTCAACTGGTAACATGAATTCTGGGTACTGCACTGTTTTGTTCCCGTAAGAAGCCATCTAAACGGTGGCATTGTTAATGTTGTTTTCCGCATGTCAAATGCTTTGAACTAAGCTGGTGAACATCTTAATTCCAGCTTTGTCAACACTTAAATCATCTTACCACCAGTGTATACTGTAAAATCACCACAGGGAGAAGGAAGTGCACAGCAAATCAAGTTTATTCTGCCTGTCATTTGATTTTTATTTCTAGAGCCAAGTTCTTTACTGAATTGCACTGCAGGCAATGCCATTAATTGCTCTTGGGGATATAAGTCAGTGCAGAATTAGGCCTCCATTCTTCTCTATAGAAACTCATTTGATGGTTGGTGTGTTACACATGGGCGTATTTTGCCCGTTCTTAATGATTTCTATTAGACAGCTATTGAGAATGAGTTAAGCTACTCAACATCTTAGGATATTTTATTGGATTCTTTTCGCTAAATGATCTCAGGAACCCCTAAGAGGATAGCTTATAAGATACTTTAAAAATAGGAATATTAACTTAAAAATAAGGACATTAGTTCGTTAATTTATGAGCTTCCCTAGAGGAGAGTTTGTTTATTTGATGGCAATAAATAAACTGGCTGTACAGTATAGATATCTCAGGCCTCAGCAGGAGTCTTGGCAGCCATATAGAGAAATTTTTATATTCACATCAATTATATGAAGAGGGATATGTCCATTCTTCTCTTTGCAGATTCAGATCATTAATATGGGGTTACAAGGAGCCCCTTCTCAGCTGTTATCATTAACATAGCAGAACCTAGTTTGACAGGCATTTTTATCTTGGCTCCTGATTAAAGCAATTTAGCATTTATATATCTGGACCAAACACAGTGGCTATTAGGTCCAAAATACACACAGGCACATGTACATGCATGTGGATACACACGCAAACCCACAAGACACACAGACACACACACATAAACACACACTCACGCACTCTTCTTAAAATCATGGTAATTCCAGAATACTCCAGAAGGAACCAGATTTTTTTTACGGAAAATTCTTTTTGTTCACATTTGCAAAAAGGACCAGGTAGTTGTTCTGAATCTTCTAGGCTAAGACTATGCCAAGGCATAACCAATAATGGTTGGTCTCCATTAAAATCTTTGTCGTGATTGAAGAGCTGTTATTGCAGTGAATTATTAACTACAGTAGTCTAAAAATGCTACTGTACTTATATCTCTTTAATTTTTCTTGTCCTCTAGACTATGGAATCACTGAACAGTGGCAAACCTTTCTTGCAAGCTTTCTATGTTGATCTTCAGGGAGTCATAAAAACCCTGAGGTATTATGCCGGTTGGGCAGACAAAATCCATGGAATGACCATTCCTGTAGGTAAGGAGGATCAAAGCAGAGGTATGCACCTAAACATTCTCATGGCCAAATGGCTTAATAGATTACAGCTTTGTGAAAGATGGAAGAGAACCTTGTTTTGGTCTCAATAGTGTGTAGCGTGTTGCTGAAGCAGATGTTTAAAAGTTAGCAAGGGCTGGACAAGACAGTTTGCTATTGTTCTGCCCTGCGTGCACATCCCAAAGAGTGTTTTGTTTCTCTTGCATGTGTCCATCTGAGAAGGAGATGGCTCAATACCTACATTTAAATATTATTATACTTATAAAAAAGGATGCAGTATAAGCCTGACAAATACCTTGTAACACATGAAAATAGTGTTAGCTGCCTCTTTAAGAAATGGTAGCCTTGTGTCTGTATCTTTTTTTATATACGTCTTCTTACCGCCTATGAAAATCATTTTACTTTGGATTAACACTGGATCCAAATTCGTGCATACTTTTGAGAGAGTTTGCAATGTTACTACAGAGAACTGTACACACTCATCAGATAATTTTGTTATACATGCTTCTTCAAATTATTCAGTGGGATGCATTTTATATTGTAAGTATGAGATACATCTTTATGAGTGCTAGAAAATTAGGTATTCTGCTCTTATTTTCTGCTAAAGAGACAAGAAAAGAAAAAATCCTTATTATTATTTTTATTTAACAAGTCTCTTCCTCCTGCCTCTCCCTCCTAGCTGTTTAGCAAATACAGGCTGCATTTTCTGTTATGAACATACTCATTTTCAGTCTGGACTGCATGTACCAACTTCTATAATTATGTGAAATGGCACATGATGGCAAAGAATGATTTTATGCAGGTGCAGTCATTAAGATGAATGTACTCATCTTCTACCCGCATAAAATAAATCTTTGGAAAATCAGTAAGGAAAACAAACATTTAGTCTATGGATTTGTTTTGGATTCACAGTGTGCCCTGTTCATTACACACGCGTGTTTGTTACACTTTACTGAAGAGACCAGGAAGGCACACTCACCAGGAAATGAATTTCACTGTTGCCCATCTATATCCATAAAATTGCATAATGTAACACAGTACCTGCAGTACACTAGCTTGCCTCTATACAGCAAAGCACAAAATGACCAGTTAGTCAAGCAGGTAAATTGAAAATTTCGCCCAAAATTTTCAGGAGCAAAACAGATCACGTAACTCTTTATCGCAGTGTTACTCATTGTGGTTTTTCAGCTTATTAAAATTGCAGTGTGCACTGACTAACGTTTATCAACACTAGTATATTTTCACTAAAGAAATTACAATATTGGTATTTCAGGTGTAGACTCCCCTGTAAGGACTCCTGAAGATTTGCACAGTCATTTAGGCTGAGATTCATTAAATCCTGGTTTTGCTGCATGCACTTCACATTTAAACATGCATACCATAAATGCATATATTCAGCAGATTTCCTGTTCCCTAATCTCTTTCTCCCTGGTCAGTGAATGCCTCCTTCTCACTTGTTAGCCCAGCAGGTACACAGAATTTTGGTCAGTCACCAAAAGGCATTGCCAGGTTAAGAGGAATAAAAATCCTCTGCTTATTCTTGTCCTCAAGGAGTGTACCAGATGAAAACCCTGATTTTTTCAGGAAGGTGGGTTACACTGGGGGAGAGGAAGGCACATTTTCAGCATCCTTCTTAAATGCAGACTTCAGTGCTAACAAACACAGTTATCAGTAGTGCAGAATCCCAAGTCCATTCACAGATTTTCAGGGCATCAGTTCTTCCTCTTGGTTTAATGCTCCTCTATTCCTCTAGTGTCACACCATAAATTTGTCGTTCTCATAAAGCTATTTTAGAGCAAGGCCACTGTTAAACAACGGTGCTCTTTGCATTCATTTATCATCAGCTCATCAAAAGAAACCAAACAAGACAACAAAACCAAAATAAAAACCCTATTAAATCTCCTTGTCTTTCTGTTCAGTAAGTTAGTAAATCTGAAACCTCTCAATCTTTTATCTGTTTCTGCTGAGGTTTTCCTCTAAAATAAAAATAGGCAAGTGACAGACAAGTAGAAGAAGAACAGTGCATTTTACAGTCACATTCCTTTTGGTCACAGAGCTGCTAAAATCTTCAGACTGCCCTTTCCTTGCTGACATGCATAAAGCCTTAATGATTTAATCTAAAACAGAATGAGGCTAGACTAGAAACTGTTAAACTAATAAACTTAATGCAAGCAAAAATTGTATCTTTAAATCAATATATGGTATGATACAGCTTAAAGAAACAGCTCGGCTCTCCTCACCCACTTGTTTGCTGTGTCCCGCTATATTAGGCATGTGACTCTATTATGACTGTTATGCAAATAAAATATCTAGGACAGAGACTCCTGATGGAAATCTGAGCAAACACATTTGTGGAAGGTATTGCTATCCCAAAGTGAGATCCCTGGGCTTTCTTTCTGATTAAGAAATAAAGATCTTTGGGCCAGGTGCTAAGCAGCTTCAAATTGATCCAGCTCTATTGGTATCAGTGAGGACTGAATGCCCATTTACATCACCTGAGAATATTAAAAAAAAAACCCCAAAACCCTTTAAGACTAATTTTTAAGTTGCATGTGGGGTCAGACTGTGAGATCCCTCTCAGGCAATGTTCTTCTGGCTGCCAGCTAGTAAAAGGGTAGGAGTAACAATCATCAGCAATAGCATCTTAGAATGTGTCATTAGCGCGACTTGTATAAACTAATCTTGAAACTCTAAAATATTTTTAAAGTCTCCTATTTAATTTCTGAGCACGGGGGAGCCTTCTGTGCTCATTGTTCAGAAAAAGGGATTCACTTCATCAATCTTGAGTTATTTTGTCATGGTAACAGCTTATTTTACACTATGGTCAAGGTGGCTCTTAGACATATCTTTGGCCTGTCCAGAGGCATCTGAAGCACCTGAATAACTTCAAGTCACATACATTCACAAAGATATTGTTAGAAAGCAACCTCAAAAATCAAATCTTAACAGTAAGTCTGTGGATGCTGAACTTTGGAAGTAGGTGTCAAAAAGGGCAGCTGTCTAGAATCTAGTGGAAGAAAGCAGGGCAAGCAACTCTGCATGGGAGGTATTGCTCTGTGAAATGTTCTGCCTACATTTGGTAGAATTAACCACCATTTGTCTGACTTGGCAAGCAGGTCCAGGTTATCTATAACTTGATGTTATGAAGCACACAGACATGTGGCAATGATTATGCAGTGACAATCTAAAGTCAGACAGTGCTAACGTAACTGTGTTACTGTTATGTTGTCACCATCCTTCTGGCTGAGAATCCACCTCTCACAGTACTACCGAGTACAAGCTGGTATTTTTAGCTGACTCCTCTATGTGCCTCTTGAACACTAAGAGAGTTTTGCCTGTATGTACTTCTCTCTGTTTTGACTTCTACTTTACTTCTGTCTGGTCTGATGATTCTTCCTATGGTCTGTGAACCACTGCTAGCATCCATGAAAGATAACCTAGAAAATCAAACTGATCATCTCGATTTGTGAAACATGTTCTCACCTCCACTGGGAAGTTGTTAGGCATCTAGAAAACGCTGCAATGACATTTTGTCAATGCAGAGCAAACCAACTGGTCAGCTACTTTCTTCCTCCTTTTCCTGATGCAAATCTCATTTTCTCTCTCTCCCTCGCTCCTTTATATCCTCTGCTCTGTCCCTGTCTTGGTTGCAGACTGTGGTTACCTTTCTGGTATTATTCTGCGCCTGGCCCCCAGCTGACATATTAGCTACTCTAGCTCAGGTTTCTACTGAGCAAATCCTGTAAAGTAGATGTACAGAAATAAGCAGACCTGAAAATAAGTTATTTCTAATCAAATTTAAGTTGAAGTCTTTACTTAAACCCAAGAAGCTTTATGGATTAACCCATTTATTGTTACCAGATGTTCAGTACAGGACATTGCAGCAGGTTCCCAAAATGTACTCTCCGTTGTGAACTTAAGTCTTGCCCTGACATCGGACAAGGCTGGCTGCAGCTCTACACTGAATGGGGTAGAGGCCACAGCTGCCCACATGCCAAGTGCCGGAAAGCATATACCTCTGCCTTGGACAGGGACAATGGGAGCAAAAGCCCTGGCATCTCCCATCCTCGTCCTCCCTTCCTCCATCTGACCATTTGCTATCCTGGCAACTCATGGCCTGTGACTGAGCCTAGGTAACCTTCTCAGCATTTTCACATACTTAGTTGAAATCATTTTTCTAAGTAAAGAGATTCAAGTTTTTCTAGATAACCAAGCACTGCAGGCTAAGGGGCACAATCAGCTCATCCCTTAAGCATAGCTATTCCCTCAGCCATAGCCTCACTAAAAACATTTAACCTAAATTCAGAGGTGGTTTGAGCCTGGGCTAGTTTATACAGCTGCAAGGCTCAATTTAGGTATGAAAGTGCTGTAAATCTGCTTTGCATAGATGCAGGCCAGGGACACTAACAAAGCTGATGGTTAGACAATACCGTAACTGGTTCTTTAAAAACCAGGTTGATTTTTTTTTTTTTTTAAAAAAAAAAAAAGGTCATTTCCCTGGTCTTCATCAACTGGGAAGAAACCTACATCGCATCACAGCACGTATAACCTCAGCACTTACTCCCAGACCACAGGCAAGTGCTGAAGCAGCAACAACTATGCGGCTTTGTGAGAGAGCACAAACTCCACCAGCCCCCATGACAGTCACTTATACCAGCTGTGCAGAATGAGCCAGCGCAGAGACCTGCCGCTCTGCTCTGAGCAGGCCAGGCCATGCGAAATGTCCCGCAGACAACAGGCCTGACCCCACATCACAGATCTGTTTATTTCGTGACCTGACTCGGGCTGCCCTGAGCTCAACAGTGCTTTAGTTAAGGACTGCAGATCGAGCGCTGTACTTACTTTAACTAATGATACCTCTCACCCGTGGAGATTTTTTGTGATTTTTGTTCGTCAAGACCTTAAAAACAATTACCAGATCAGAAAGTTGAGTAATTCCCTTTAGCCTCATACCATCCATATCTGCTGTTTGTGAATATGCAGTCTGCTTTTCGTGCATCTTCATTTGTTAGGATCTTTCTTAGTCCATATTCTTATTTCTGTCAAAAGTCCAGTGAGAAAAGCCCATGCTTTCCAAGTTTTTAGTGACTTGGTCCCTTCATTTATTTATTCACCTTTGCCTTGCCCAAAAGGTTTGTGAAAACTGCTCCTATTCTCTGTTGTCTCGTTTTCTAGCTGCATCCAACTATTCCCTGTCAACTGAAATTGCCTCTTTAGCTTGAGGCCATTTCTGATACAGGCCTTGTTCTATAAGTCAGCTGTACGAGCACGGCTGTATGATGACCCCTGCATTCTCCTTAGCATTGTCTCCTGTAGTAAATCGTGCTCAATTACACATCAATCACAGGCTTCCCCTCTTTGTTCCATACCTACAGATTGTTGTGTATCATTCCATTACTTCAAACTGCCTGTGTCTTCAATGGACCATGAGTGAGATGTATGTTACTCTCCTATTCCCCATCTGCTTATACATATACCTTTATACTGCTGTGTTCCAGTCATGCCTTTCAGGAAATTGCCTTTGTGACTTTTCCTTCACTTCTCTCACCCTGAAATCAGCAGAGGCCAGTAAGTGGCTTCCTTGCTACTGCCCTTTTTCGTGTGGTACAGCTTGTCCTCTTTCCCAAGGAACAAAGCAGGTTACTTTCTGATGGGATGCTTGCTTCCTTTGTTCTACAGAAAGAACAATTAGGTTGCTCCTGAACCTAGGTTTCCCATGCTGGCTCATGAAAAAACATTTCCATGACTTCTTTATTTCTTTTACTGTCATCAAAGGCTGATCCTTAGAGCTTTTTCCCTCCTTTTTTTTTTTTGTTCTGCCAAGTCAAACTGCACTTGAGAGTAACCATGCTCATCTGTTTCAGATGGAGATTATTTTACATTTACAAGACACGAACCCATCGGAGTGTGTGGACAGATCATCCCTGTGAGTATCTCTACTAGCGCTTTCTATTTATTTTCATTTGAACCAGCTCTCTTTAAAGACACATAAAACATGGTCCTCAGCTATGTGTGTTTTCCATTACGAAAAAAGCTGAGCTCATATTGTTGACATATCTTTAACAGCCTCCCTGCAAATGCTTATTTGAACATGCTAATAGGGTTTAGGCTCTGTTATTAGGAGTTAAGTTCTCAAGTCATAGAATTCTCATGATTAAAACAAGCAAAGCAAAACACAGTGTTAATATGCTGCCAGTGGTTATGGATGTTCACACAACTTATGGAAAATTGATGCTTTGCTGTGGTAGTCTTTTTATTTATTTAGTTTTTACTGTGATTTAACAGGCTCCTCAGTTCCTGGGAGAATGTGATGCATTTTAATTCCATTCTTTCCTGCTATTTCTTTTACAAGGCTGGAGGAAACTCCAGGAGACATATCATTACAATTAACATTGTGCAGCTAATAAAAGACATGAAATGTTTATTTTATTTGTTGAGAGAGAAACACAGCGTTTCATCAAATCTAGTACTCCCCCTACACCTCAATATACATCCTTAATATACTCTTGCTGAACACTGCATGGGAATTACACTGAGAAGCTAACTTTTTCAGAACCAGTAAACTGGCTTTGGCAGAAATTTCAATGGGAGGCTCACATATAGCTATTAAAATATTGTGTGGAAGCTTTTTTCCTTGACAAAGCACTGGGGAACTAATCAGGACATTCTCTGAAATCTTTGTTGATGGGGTTTTTTTTATTATTTTGTTCATGTTAACCACAAAGCCACTAAACAGCAACATGCAGCAATTCCATTAAAAGAGGAGCAGCCAGAAAAGACTACTTTAACAATGTTAAGCCCTTTTCCCCTATTTATATTTGTTGTTATTTCATGTCTTTGTTAAGGGGTGGCTATTGTGTTTGGCACTCAGTAGAAACTCAAACATGCAAATGACTCTGAGACTGTGGCTATACCTGTCCCACAAACACCTTCACACTCTCCTAACCTGACCCATGAGTGGTCCTTATGAACGAACAATTCCACAGCTCTGTCCTCATTCTTCAGCCAGGCACATGGATAAGCATTTGCAAAATGACAACCCCAACATCTAACTCCAAAGTTGCTGGACATCTCTTAGGCTTGTCTGATTGAGCTTAACTGAGGTGTGTTGATGAAACTTGGCCACGGGCTGAAGATCATGCCAAAAGCAGGATTTATTTAGCTTAGATTTGTAAAACTCTTTGTTCGGGATACCAAGCCATCGACCATACTTGTTCATTCTTCCCCCAGGTTTGTTCTCCAAAACTTCAACATGGCTGTCATACGCATCTATTCTAACACTGCTGCTAATCTGTTACATATTTCCTCCACAGCTACCAGTCACAGAGTACAGCCCCCGTGCCACTGCATGCACTTAGCCATTACACTAGCAAATATGGTATTACAAAAATAAAATTAAACAGCATGCCTAACACTAAACTCCTCATCCTCTTTCACATCCTAGCTTCCATCAAAACATATGCTCTTTGGCAGCTCTGTAGCATAAACAGGGCTATATACTACCCTATAAAACTCTTCAGAGCTCTCCTTGCAATACCATTAGAAGTGCAGGCTGTCAGCACACTGTTGGCCCTACAGCTCCCCTCCCAGGTTTATATACTGGAGATGGAATTAAAACATCACTTTGTCTCCGGAGTTTATAAACAACTGAGGGAGTAAAAAATTGGGTGTTCGGTGATGGAAAGACACTTGTGTATTTTTTCAAGCTAGCCAGGGGCTAGATAGATGTCCATGAGAGTGGCAGCTGATATGCATCAGGCACTAACATGTTCTGGCTAGTGGCTGACTCTTTCTGACTGATATTTTCTATTTTCTTTCCAAAGGAAGTTATTCTATGCATTTATAAGACTGATTGTGCAAATGCAGTTATTTTATTACTATGGCATTTCCACGGAAATCAGCGAGACTATCCACTTAACCTGTTAGGATCAGGCTTTGATACAAAAAAGGCTTGTTACTCTTATCTTTAGCCACAACTTGTTTGTCCACCAAACTAATACAATTTTCTACATCTTCTACTGCAGTTAAATGAAGTTGAAATTAATGATGATACAAAATTTTGTATCAGCCAAGAGTGTTTTTCAACTTGTGTTTTACTGTTCTTTTAACATCTTCCAGATAAATTGCTCAGTAAGAAATTTTCAAGAAAATTAAATGCTTTGACCAAGCATTGACATTTATGGTTTTTTTTACTGTAATCCCATCAATTAAGGATTATATACTTTTGAGTATAATTTTTGTATCTATCTTAAAATGTATTCAGGGATAGGAAATTTACATGCAAAAATGCTTCAGCGTGAACAAACAGTTCTTTCCAAATGTACCAGAAGCAAGAACTATTTGTGATGGGGGAATTAAAAGTGCCAATTGCAATACAGTAAATGAAATAAAAAGTTGTGACTAAAAAAATTAACAGATAACAGAAGATTCTTTTATGAAGACTGTGGGTGGGGGCTGTACTTCTTTCAACAGGAGAGAAAGAACTAAAAGGTCACTGTTGTCGCTTTCTTAATGGCAGTAATTAAAAAAAAAATCCTTGCTTTGTGCTGGGAAAGATTTATGTTGCAGATCAGCCTGAGAAATAAGTGAGGTAGCAGCTTGACATCTTGAAAACAAAACACCACTGCAATATTTTTCCATCTATCAACTTTTATTTTTTCCTACAGTGGAACTTCCCCCTGCTGATGTTTGCATGGAAGATTGCTCCAGCTCTGTGCTGTGGCAATACAGTAGTTATTAAACCAGCAGAACAAACACCACTCAGTGCTCTCTATATGGGAGCCCTCATCAAGGAGGTAAGAATAATTGGCAGAAGTAATGTCTCTGTCTCTCCTTGTGGGGGAAGGAACTACTAGCACATGCCTAGTTTAACGTGCTCTATCAGTTTTCATAAATCATGCTTCCCTTCATTCATTCCTATTTTTACAGGCTGGGTTTCCACCAGGAGTTGTCAATATTTTGCCAGGATTTGGTCCAATTGTTGGTGCGGCCATAGCATCTCATGTTGGCATCGATAAAATTGCTTTTACTGGATCCACTGAGGTAAGAGGATTCACGGATACGTTACTGTAAAATGTGAGTAAATATTTACGGAGATAGTAGTAAGCCCTTGTGCTACATTTCTCAATGTCACTGAGTAAAAGGGCTACATTTAAATCAGTGGTCTGTCCTTCCCAACTAAAGGGAAGTATGTACTGCAGTACTTCTAAAGCAGAAATGGCTCCTTTCCTCCAGCCCCTGCTGTGCTCAGCACCTCAGCACAGGAGATATGCCTGGAAAAATATTGCTGGGATTTCCTGTGGGCTTATGAGGATGTGAATCACATGCAAGTAGGCAGAACATCCCATGTATATCACAGCACACATAAATGCTGCTTTAGCATCCATAATTTGTGTATCTTGGCGTACTTAGGGGAAAAGGGGGAGATGACGGGGGCAAACTGGGGCAAATGTACTTCAATTTTGGTGTTGCATTCAAATATATTGAGGAGGAAGTCTAAAAAGGAAGGAGTGCGGGGAGAAAAGGAGACTGTCCAAGGTGTCTGTTCCCAAAATGATGGGAAGAAGCTGGCCAGAAGATGAAGGGAGTCAGTTGTCTAATGGATGCCAAAATGTCTCGCTATGAGTCTATAATGCAGATGTTACAGAGGAGGTTCAGTCTGAAGATGAAGGCTGTAATCTACAGAAAGTGTAACGAATGCCTCAAAATTCAGATCGTTTCTTGCTCTCAAACATGTGCAAAGCCGGCTGTTATCAGGGTTGGGGTGGGGATGATAGAGGTACTCCAGACTGAAGTCACAGGAGAAGGGGCCTTATCTCATCGTCTGAAGGCAGACAGAAAGGAATCTCAGTGGGAGTTTCAGGGCTGGTTATATTTAGAGAGTGCTAAACCCGACCCTTTTCAATTCAAAATCTGACAAACTATTGTATGGGGGGAGCTAAACCCCAGGGATCCTGTCTGTCTTTGATATGTTCGACTCCCACTCATGGCAGTGGGAGGCTTTATGCATCCCAGGGATACTGCTCTCCACAGTGAGTCAATTTGTTTTTGATTTAGGTTGATAAATTCACTGACCAAGCAGCCCTACTAGATATGTGTGGGTATCTCCCTGGTGGGCCCAGGGATTGCAGAGACCAGCTCAATTATTTCAAATAAATTATTCTGGTGGATTTATCCTGTAATCGAGTTTGGAAGTCACCATACATGAGCTTAAATTACCAGTAAAGCACAGATGCAGTCGCATGCCTAATTCTAACAGTTGTTCTGCAATTACTATATGCCTGTACATTATTTTTTTCCTGGCAATTTTAGATTGTAATATACACAGGTTACACTCTAAGTCGATGGCAACATCAGATTTCAGAGTATTCTATGGAATTAGCCTAGTTGTTACATCTCCTGTAACCAATTTATATTAGCATCCTGGAATATTGAAAACTTCAATATGAGCTGATTACCCCCCATAAATTAAGTTGAAACAATTGTTTTCATAAAGATATGTGGTCTCTGTTTAAGATAAATATTCTATTATACAGGATGTTGCACTGTTTGGAGGAGGAAAAATACAGATGGGTTAGGTTTCAAAGTTGTCTTTTGTAGCCAAAATAAATTTTTATTGTAGTTCCAGACAGCTTTAGTTTTAATAGGCGTTTAAACTCAAAAGCTGTGGGTTTTATACTAACTCAGTGCCTACCTTTAAAAGCCTTACTAATAGGAAGTGAAAAGCATTACAGAGATGAAAAAGCAATTCTCTAAGAACCTAAAGCAAGAACAGATGGAACGTTTTAATGCAGAGTTAGTGTAAACTATTCCATATTGTTTCTGATTTCCTGTAACACTGAATTTTTGTAACAGCAAGTCAACATTGTAACATTTTAAGCACAATGCTGTGATATGAGCTGTACTATAGAATCTTTGACTTCTCCAAACCAGATTTCAATTTCTAATGAAATAATAATGGAAATATTTTGTCTCTCTGGTCTTGTCTGAAGCATGTCAACTGTACACTCCAGTGATGTGGATTTCCAATAGCCATCAGATACATAAACACTACGATATTAACTTCTATTCCCCCATTTCATCCAGGTGCTAGTTAAGGCAGTTAATACTTTCAACTTGAGCAAGTTAATGATGAAACCTATCAGTACAAAAGGAAGGATCTTCGAGTTTAGATGTTGGAACCACAGGTTTTTCTCAAGTTCTCACCATGAGGTTCTTGTGGAAAAAAGTATACATTCTTTACCTTTGAAGTATATACTTATGGCTAAGGAAAACTCCCCATTTGCCTGTAAATATCACAAAACTCAGGCTATTACTATCTATTTCCTGAAAAGTTTTTTTTTTTAAGGCAGAAAACAGGCTACCCTTCATACAAAAAAAAAATAATACTAATGTTTCCCAAAATCTGTAGAACCCAATCCATAGAAGCATGAGCCAAAAGGCCAAGTTCATGACCTTAACTCAATAAAGCCTGACGTAGCCACACTAAAGATCGATCCAGCCTAGCACCTTATCTTGCAACATGACCAGTAACAGATGCTTATAGAAGAAGAGAGCATGTGTAGAGTGATCTTTCCTGGCTGTAGCCTCACAGCTTCTGGTAATCAACAATTTAAAGACTTCCTGAGCCCGAAGGTGCATGTGGACAATTGTATTTAATAGCAACCAATGGCCTTGTCATCCATGCATCAATCCCATACCTCTTGAAACTCCTGACTATATTGAGGCCTCAAGCCCATGTCTACGCAACGAAAACACATAAATGACTGAATTTACGGCACTGACTTCCAATTTATGATGCTGGTCCAGTTTGCACTATTTCTCTTCTGTTTCTTAGATTCTGTAGTGCTTTGAAAATTGTTTAAAGTACTACTATTTACTCCTCATACACTCCCCCACAAATAATGTATGAAAAAACATAAGGAGCTCTTTTCCTTTGGTACCATTACTGTTTGATTCCACTTCTCTCCCTCTTTCCTTCTAACTCCTCCTTTTATGGGTTAGCTCACGCACACCAACAGTAGTGTGACAATTCTTTTATCGCTTTGCCTGCCTGCTTCTTATGAAACACCCTCCCATTGACACCACCTCGCCCAGTCCCCCAGTGCACGGCTCTCAAAACTCTTCCCTCTACAGCTCACTAAAAAGAGTTCTGCAGACGCTCGGCAGGCTATGAATTTCACTTTGACAACTGTCACACTGAAAGAAAGAAAATCATACTGAGTACGAAAGCAAGCCTAAAAATATTGTACCTTCTTGGATTCCAGCAGCTTTCCTGGCTTCTCTGCTTGCTTTTGGTTCATACTCTTCAGCAGCTTGTTTGATATGGGCATTTTAACAAAAATGTTTATTTTTACTGTGTTGTTTTCAGTGAACCAGGGCTAAGCCATGATCCTCCTTAATTACAGCAATCTCCTCTCAGGCTTCACTGACACATTTTTTCCTCATCTTCCACAATCAGATGAAACTGAAACTGCCAAAACCAATCTTTCTTCCAGCCAATCTGACCACATCAACACTTGCTCCTAGCCCTTTCCTACCTCTCCTTGAAAACCCATAATCAATATAAATATCTCATTACATCTTACTGTATTTCTCCTTGATCCTTCTGGTTTCTAGCTGTAGGTGAAACTCTCACTCACCAGGACCTTGGGAGTGGTTCTCTAAAGCTTAGCTATCTCCCACACTATCCCAGCTGTTCACGGTACATGCCCTTTCCCTTTTACTTTGCCTTAGTTTCTTCACTATTCCATGTCTTCCTGTCTATTTGAGTTTCTTTGAAAAGATATGGGGAACAATTTAATTAAAATAAAACTCATTCATTTATATTTTCTGGGCTTAAGTACAGATCCAAACTCAGGATGTCTGGCTTACCCATGTGTCTGCTGTTGGGCTGCAGAGCTCAGAAGTACGGGAGAGGTTATATATAAGTCTCTTCCCCAGTCAAATGAACAGCAGACTGACTTTATTTCCAAGAGAAGTGCTGCCGAGGGGACCATTTTTACACATATCAGAAATGCAGAAAGGGTCTTTGTATTACCTTCTTATTTCCTGAAAGAACTTTTGCTAAGTAGCAAAGGTAAGAGGCCTTCAAATAGCAGAGAAAAGCAGCCATCAGAAACTGCTTTACTCTTCATTTGCCTTTATTTCCACTCAGATCTCTGCATTCACTTACAGGTTTTGCAAATACAGCCCTATTGACTGCTGTGAGCTGTCTGGCCATGTCTCTATATGTACACCCCATCTAAATGGGAACTGCGTACTTGTAGGTTCCTGGTGCACATGGAATAGTTGGGTTTAGTATGTTCTGGGCTTAAGATCAGAGATGATTATGGGGAGCAAGAAGTTAAACATTTAAAAATATATGCAATCAAAGCAGTGGCTGCCCGAGAAACTGTATTTTGCTTGTTGCCAAAGTTTAATGAGTTCTAGTAACTTCTGTTCAAAAACAAATGTTACTTCCAAATCCGAATAGCTTACAACTCTCTGCAGTTGTTAAATGCTCTCAAGATGACAATTATAGATAGCACACAAAACATTTGAAGCCCTGGCCAGCAAGAAATGTATCCTAAGTGGCTGGTTTCCACTTTGTTCAAACCATGACCCATTAAAATGCAGACAGATTAAAGAAGGATTCAGGTCTGTGTTCATGCAGTTCTGTAGAGTAACCCAAATAAATATCCGACAAATTGGTTTGGATGCCTGTGTAAACAAAAGGTCTATAAACAACTGCAATAAACCCCAGCAAAAGAGTCTGCATTTTGCTTGGCAGAATGTTTTCTTTATGCACTTAGATTAACAAACCATGATCTCATCATTAGTCAACAAGATACTAGAGAGACCATCAAAGCAAACTACAGGAGAGTCAAGATTGATTCATGCCAAACAAATGTTTGTAGCTAACAGCTGTATTACCACTGATTCTAATTTACTCAGCAGGATTCTCCTTTCATTTCTGAAGTGAGATGAATGTCACAGTGCATGATGTAGACAGAATGTCTACCTACTGCACCAGCAATGAGTTGTGTCAGCTCTCCTGGCTCACACAATCTCTTGCTGGGTTTGGCTATCATGAAGAATTACATCCTGGCATTTTCTACCTTAGCAACAAGAATCCTAAGGATGATTTGACCTGTTCTGAGAAGTGTTACACACGTGCACTGTTCAATATGAGGAGGATTTAGGGAGGCTACATTATCATTCATTCCTGCTTCTGCTGAATCTTTTTGATCATATCTTGGACAGCTTGTGCCTCCTGAATGAAAAGTAGTTGTTTCTGTTTTCCTTCCTTGGTGGCTTTGGTGAAACTTAGGGAGCTGTCCTTGGGCAACTCTTTGCCTATAGAAGATACATGTCAAGAGGATTTGCCTGCTTAAAACTGAAAAAACAGGGTGGCGTATCAGCCCTGTCAAAGTTAACAAGAGTTTAGCCACTGACTTCCATGGGGCTAGGATTTGACCCGAGGAACAAATAAGCCATTTATAGCTTAGGATTCTCTCCAGGAATTTCTATTTGGGATTGCTTTTTTACTTGTGCTGCACTATTCACTGTGTTCTTTTCAGGGCTGCTCCTCACACAGAGCATTGTACAGTTAAATAAAGCTGCTCTTCTTCATATCAATATTTCAAAATTCCCTTGTCTTAGCTGAAGACACACCCTGAACATGCCATGCGGTCTTAAAATGTTTCTCAGAAAGATTTTACATACAATCTGGAATTTTTAAAAAATGAGACAAAGCAAGGAGCAGCATGGGTTTGAAGGTTTTGCCGAAACACTGACATCCAGTGCTTCAATAGCTGGAGAGAGAAAACTGCAATTCCAGAACACACAGAAAATTTCTGTCTGATCATACTATCTCCCCAAACTTAATCAATCTCTTGTAACTTAAAACACTTACTGTTCTTCAGATATTCTCTCAATATCCCAAAAAAAGTTTAATAGCAAAGACAGGCAGCCCAGTTACTTAAAAAGCCTAAGTAACTGAAGATGTATGTCTCCTCTATCAATTTTTGCCCTGTTCATTCAATCTTTTAATCTACATAGCTTCCTGTGCAGTCTTACCTTCACAGTCTTGTCTGTGGCAGTGTGCTAGAAAATCAGCTGCTATTCAGCTAGACTGCTGTTCCCCTACATTGAGGTGCTCCCTAACGACTTAACATGTATCTGCGATCAAAGGAAGGTTCAGAGCAGAGAAGAAGCCAGATATTCTGATGGAGCTGTAGAGAAACTATCACAAATCTTGCAGGTTTGCTTTTGACTCATGAGACTTCCAGTGCTTTAACAGTAACAGACAAACCCACCTGTACCATTTAGAAACACTGATTTCTGTCTGAGAACAGAAAATTAAAAGAACACGAAGGGCAACACATGTTTTTGAATTTCTGCACAAAGTACTTAAGATCTGACTAAAAGCCTCCTCCTGAAAGAGACATTAAACTTCCAAACACAGAAGGCATAATAAGGAACAATCAAATGTTTTGTATCATGATACACTGTCATTACCTAACGTCACACAGCTCACAGTCCAGAAACAAGACCCTTCCAGGACTGTTCTCCAAACAGCTTTTTTTGCACAGGAATCCTGTAAAATGCTTCTTTAATCTTTTTTGTTGTTGTTGTTCTGAATAACAAACTGTTTTCTTTGAGATGGGCCAAATTACATCTGCCTCACCCTCCATGCAGCTTACAAGGTTATGGTACTTCACAAGCTATCCAGGGATACCTCTGATATCAATCTTGAAGCCTATTCAAAACAAGGATGGGGAGTCAGGGCTTTCTCTGCCAACATTCCTGCTGAATAATCGCACAGCTCCATTATCTGTGGGGGAGTCCTCTCTTCCAGTGTTCCCTCGCAAGGCTGCACTGCCTATTGGGAGCTCACAGATATAGCTGACAGACACCACAGGAAATGCATGTACTGAAAGACTGTACAGATTGCAACACTATCACTTATCCTTTTCATGCTGTCTTGCTCCATAAAGAGGAGGGTCAGCCACAAAAGGCTGCCTTTGTCACTAAACAATCACAGCGTTGGTGCCTTCCCTGAGACTTCTCTCAACCTGTAAGTGCATAGGGCACAACAGGAGGACAGTGAACAAAAATGCTGAGCAGCATGAGCCCTGCCATCCTGATGTCTACGCTGATTTCTAACAGGAAGGACATAGTGAAGCTGTCTGTTAAGTTTATACTTGGAAACTTGACAACCACCCCCCTGTATTAACAATACTCTGGACCATACTTTTCCAAATGAACACCATTGTCTCTATGCCCTTTGGACTTTAGCATTTGCCATATACATCATACTTGGGCTTGCATATTTGTCAATCGTTTGTTTGCACAGAAACTTTTCAAAATCTTTACTTGCATGGACAAAAGAGTTATGATATTAAAGTGGTAGAACGGAAGGTGGAGAGAGGGTGGACACATTGCTCTGGCTTCCTCAGTCTGTTCTGCTCCGTGATTTTTTGAGGGGAGATAGGTGGTGGTTGTTCTTGGAGAGAGAGAGGTTCAAGGTAGTGAGGGTGTGAATGGCATTGGCTGGCACTGGCTATAAACACAGCACTCTCACTGGTTTCCAGTGCACATTTTCAGCACAGTTTGAGGTTGGAATTTCCAGATGATGTGCTCGATGTTTGTGGTGGGGGTGGAGGGCAGAAAGGATCTTTCTTTTTCATGTTCACTTCTGGCTGTCAGTCAAACATAGCAATAAAATCAGCTCCAATTAAGGGGATATGCAAGGAATTTCATGATAATGTCAACACTCCATTCCATCAATACAGGGGTAAAGAAAAGCAGCTAATTTATTTTTTTTTAAAAAAAAAAGAAATAACCTCAGTCACACTCAACTGTGGTATCACCAGATAAACAGTTAATCACAAAGGTACATGAAGTGGTTGACAATTCCTTCGTTATCCTGTGGGGGTTTTGCTTTGTTTTTTTCTGTGGGGGCCCTGGTTTCTGTTTCATTTGCTTTTTGATTACTCCAGTGCTGACTTAACTTTCTCCAGCAGACTGCCTTCAGTTCTCTGAAAGGTTTAGCTTCTCATCCATTAACCCCTTACTGCAGGGAATCTCACTCACCTGATCTTAGAAATAGAAAACAGCTAGAAGAGACCAGAGTACTACACGGAGAAAAAAGTCCAGCTCTGGACCCACTCCCATCTCTTCACATCTAATTTTCTGTGTGACCTTAAAAGAATGTCCCAGTTAAAAGAAAAGATTCTCAAGCTTCTCAGTATTCAATGGATACTTTTAATCCTGTGTTTCACCATGTAGAGGCCTAAACCTACCTGTGATTACTTCCTTAGCTGGCAAAATGGCATAGTTACACTGCAAGTTTAGAATTCGATCTATTTTGGGTTCATTGATCCAAGGAGGAGAGAATTTTCAGGGTGCATAGCTGCCTCTCCAACTGTACCGATGTGGAAACATGTCAAATATATAGCTGTTGGATTGCTACTCTGTTCAGTCTACCCTCATATCCCTTGGTGAGATCCGCAATTTGCAGCTGCTCCAGCCACAGGGCTGCATTCTGCTCCAGCTGACCCCACAATCTACAAAGACATTTTGGGGGTGCTTTTGACCTCCTCAACCCATATTAAGATTATCTGTGGTGCAGCTGAGTGTCAGGTCTGGGATGGTGCTTTTGTAATGTCTTGCTGTACTTGGTATTCTGCTATGTTCTGTTATCCTGCAGAAAAGGCTGATGATTTCATCAGAATTTGTCATATACTGATCATGATTTCATGGTCAAAGTATTTAAACCTTTGGGCACTGAAAACTGTATTTTGAGGAGAAAAATATGACCTCCTATAGTCAAACAGGTTGGCTAGCAGTTTAGTAATTGTAAGTAGTAAGAGTAGAATAAATTCTAAAAGCTGTGGTCATCCAGGGTAACTAATACCTAGACTATATAAAGAAGTATGATAGCAGTTACTACTAATGAATAGTAATAAGCTTAATACATGCTTAATACATGTTCACATATCAGATCTATACTTTTCCACTAAAAAATTATATAATTAAACCTCTTAATAATCTCAAACCTTGTGAACATACCACTAGTTTGGATGGAAGTAATTGTAGTTACACCAATTTCAGAGTTTTAATTCAGCCCTCATAAAGCACCCTAAACGAAAGCCCCAAGCATGTTTAGCATAGGTACAAATGGGTGAAGGGTACAAACACTTTGTGCTGTGCCTTATCCCTTCTCAATTGCTAGAATAAAAACCTGGAAAGCTGTCCACTGCTGATGAGAATCCATTTGGATTGAAGAACCTGCTGGATTATATAAAGCTCTGTTCCAGTGATAGCCAACTTTGGCTGTTAAAGTGAACTGTATGACTACATTCCCTGTAAAATGTGTCTCCATTTCCTTTCAGGTTGGGAAGCTGATCCAAGAAGCAGCTGGAAGGAGTAATTTGAAGAGAGTTACACTGGAGCTGGGTGGGAAAAGCCCAAACATTATTTTTGCAGATGCTGATTGTAAGTCAGCATTTCCATATTTTTCTTAAAAACATGTTTGTGTAGTGTCTTTTTTTTTCTTGCCTTTTTTTTTTTTTTTTTAATTTTAGGGCATATCTGTCACACAAAGTGAAATGGACCAATATAGCTGTATCTAATTGCACTTTCTAATCTTACAGAAGCAGCCTAACTTTATATGTTTACAAAAAGACAACATTTGAACCCACACCCATTCATAGACAACAAGAAAACGATAAAGTTATAACCATGCATACAGAATTGTCATCCTAAATTCTCAGCAAGGTGGTTTAGTGCTTTAAATCTGGAAATTCTGTTATTTTTTTGCTTCACAGCGATTATAAAAAGGGAGGGCTTTAATTTACACTTGAGTTGCTCATCTAGTCAGTGCAGTATTCCTTTGTTAAGCTGTTTTGATAGTAGCTACAAACGGAGATTGTTCTATTTTTTTAATTTTCACAATTGAAGAATTGTGTATTGAAATATTCTCATTGCCACTGTCAGCAGGGAGCTGAAGATTTTGGCAGCTGGATGATGTGCAGCTGAGATTTTTGGCACCTGAGAAGGTACAGGACACCCGTTTAGGACAGGATAAAAACACAAAACTGGAAGTTTCTGCTGAAATTATCAGCAACAAAATAGTTAAAAATGTTGATATCTAAATTGTCAGCAGGAGGTTTTGAAGTTAACACCCCATTAAGATGAATGGGACAGTTCACACCTTGCTTTGAGCTATTGTTTCAGGCTTTGTGCAGGCACACTGTACTCAATGCATTTTCTGGGAACTTTGTAACCCAAATAAATAGACATGTAAGGATTTGGTCTTTTAATTTAAAAGAGGAAAGTGAATAGAAAAATGATTCTGAATAGCATGAACTACAAAAGTTGGTTACAATTCTATATGTGTTTTCAAAACTTACTGATGTCTGAAAGACTAGGGAAAGCTTGAGAACTTTCAGCAGCTTTTCTACATAGAAACGTTATACAAAGTTGGGGGTCTAAATTACAGCCAGAGTCATCCCAGTAAGCTAGAAAGGCTCCTGTCAACTGGAGCCAGATGCAGATGTTACAGCCTTCTACCCCAGTTACTCATCTCCGTCTCTCACCAGAAATCATCACATCTCAAATGTCCCTAATGTACTAACTCAGACTGGATCACCCGAACACTTCTACTAGAGTAATATATGCTGGGGGCAGCCTGCGTTACGGCCTTGCGCAGGGGAAAGACAGATGCTCCCAGCTGCCACACAGAGCTGTAGTTTATCTGTGACTTGCTGTACCTGCCAAATAGGGTTGAGGACGTGGGGAGAAGTTACTGGCAACAGGGGAATAACAGGGTACAGAGGAGAGAGCACAGTCTTCTTCAGGAGGTCTGTTCTACAGTGTATCATACTAAAGCTCTCTGGCCCTCCTCTAATTACAACCACTAGCACCTGACCTGAGACTCAGACTTCAAAGAACAGCAGCCGATTTGCTCACCATTCCAAAGGAGCTGTTTGTTGTTCGAGGAACACTGTGTGCCAAAAGTTAGCAGAAAGCATCACAAAGCTGTTGAAAGTTAAGTGCACCAAAAAACCAAAGAAGAATGGTTAGAGCCCCTCATGGTGAAAAACTGCGTTAACAATAGAGGAAGAAACATCAGTTAATCAGTTCTATCCACCAGTGTTTTCGATCTCCATGGAGCTGCCTGGGAAAATTTGAATGTGGTTCAGGGAATAGCCTGTATTTATATTTTTTACTAGACCATGCTGAGGGCAGAATAAGGCATTTCTGTTAGATGGAGTTGTCTAGGATGTGCTGAAAGTAAAGCACTGTTGCTTTGCTTATTCCGTAAAAGACTAAGCAATGTTCCGAAGTGCTACAGCTGATAACAGAGGTATTATAGTATTGTAGGCCATCACGGTTTAAGGATGAAGTCAATATTCTTGTCTAGTCAGCTATTACGATTTAGCTAATTTAGAGCTAATTTAGCACTGAATGTCTAAATATGACTAGATCCTCTTTCCTGCTTGGATAGTGGATGCATTAGTTGTACCTCCAAGGAAATTAAGAGTAGAAATCAAGGGTTGATTGTTCTATACTTGATCTGTATTTTTAAAGCCTTACCCGGTCACCTGTACAGGCCAAGAAGATGTTTCTGTCTTGCAGAAAAATAATCTGGCTTTTTGGGGAGCACAGGTCTTGCCATTATCAAAGTCAAATTTTCTCAAGTATTTAGTTGGCTATAATTCTCACATATGAAGTATCAAACCAAGTGCAAACTTGGGACCAGAGACAAATTGTCCCCTTCTCTACTCACCCCACTCAAACAGACTTGTGGGCACAACCCACTTCCTAGAGTTTCTTAGGGGTTTTAGTTGATAAATTAAATGTTGCTGGCACATAAGACATTGGTGACTCTTGCATACCCTACTCCTAGACTGCTAGAACACTGTCTTGATTTAATTTTTGCAGTGGGATATTAAGCAATATTTTGTGGCTTGTGTCACAAGATGGCATATGGAATGTATTAATTACCGATGGTCCCTACTTTACCTAGATGATGTCTGAAGTCCCAAGTGGTCCCTTGCAATCTAGTGTTTCTCAAACAGTTAAATGGGGAAAAAATAATTTTGACTGTTTGCACAGGGATTATGACACAAAACAAAATCAATCATCTTCATTTATGACCCAACACAACAATAGTATGTTTTGATTCGGCTACTGTTCTATGTTTTTTAACCAAATCCTACTTCTGCTTTGAAGTTTTGGGAATGTGGCACTATGTAATTAACACACATGACACTGGTGCAATAGCAGAAGTGTCTATGATGTTTCAGAGCAACATATGCTGTCTTGGTTTTTTCAGTGGACTATGCTGTGGAACAAGCTCACCAAGGGGTCTTCTTCAATCAAGGTCAATGCTGCACTGCAGGCTCACGGATTTATGTGGAAGAATCAATCTATGAAGAGTTTGTTAGACGAAGCGTAGAACGTGCAAAGAGGAGAGTTGTGGGGAGCCCTTTTGACCCAACTACAGAACAAGGTCCACAGGTAAAGGGATAGTGCTTCAGCTTTACAGTCCCGAAGGTGCCTAGAAGCATTTAAAATTTAAGATGGAGGTCAGTCAGTGCATACTCACTCACAGTCCAGGGTAGCTGACATGATAAACATTTTAAAGATTAAAATTCTACAGGAGCAGATAATCTGTGCAGCTCAGAGGTGTTTCTTGTTAAGTAAAAACTCTCATCTTAAGTATCTTGACTCCCAGCTTTAACAGCAATATTCTGATCTTCAGCCCACAAGATACAGCTGTAAACTGTGAGAAGCTCTCAAAAGTCTCTGCGGACACTTAATTTCAAGAACTGTCTACAACTGTATCTGTGCTTGTAGACCACTAGAGAGACAGGAATTCCAAGCAAACGATAGGCAGAGTTAGAAATAGTTCTTTAGAAAATGTTCCTGCCACAAATAACCAGCGGGGCTTATACCATTTTCAGGAAGATAACCTGGGAAAAAAAGTAATGATCTGCTTCATTTGTGCTTATAAACCACATTGCTTAGCAAAAATGTGGGTTGAGCCACATATGTAAGGGGACACATCCTTAAGAAGACCAAACCCTAGGTTACAGTCAGCAGCTATTTGTAGATCTTTTGCATCTCCAGCTCAAGGAGTAGTGAATATAACCATGAGTCTACTCACTGCAACATTACTTGCCTACAAAACCAATTTTGTCAGCACATGGCCTGCAAGTCAAATGGCTTTTCCTCTCTTTCAGATTGATAAGAAACAGTACAACAAGATCTTGGAACTGATTCAAAGTGGCATTACTGAAGGAGCAAAACTTGAATGTGGGGGTAAAGGGCTAGGAAGAAAGGGCTTCTTCATTGAACCTACAGTGTTTTCCAATGTAACAGATGACATGCGGATTGCCAAGGAGGAGGTATTCACTCACACAAGATCATTTTATAATGTGCTCTACATGATTTTTTCTTTTATTTCCTGAGACAAAAGCTTTAAAGTGAAAATTACCTCTCTCTCTCTATATATATATATTAAAAAAAAAAAAAAAAGTAAAGCTTTCTCAGAATTCCTTATGCACACAGCAATTGACATCAGGTGGGTAATGGCACTCCATTTTTGTCATTGGTTGTAAAGTCTCAGACCTCAAAGAAGAGATAAGGGAAGAATGGATGGGTTCCACTGAGGCAGCTGCTTTGGGAAATTCATAGAGTTTTACAAACAGCTATGATCACTATTAAATGTTGATGTGGGAATTTGTAAAGAGTACAACAGGAGAGAGAAGACAATTTAAAAAAGCAGAATAAACCAGGAATAAAATGCCTCTGAGTGGGCTGGTTTATTAATTAATGATTAATCTTTGTTGCAGATTTTTGGGCCTGTTCAAGAAATACTGAGATTTAAAACCATGGATGAAGTTATAGAGAGAGCCAACAATTCTGATTTTGGGCTGGTAGCTGCTGTCTTTACAAATGACATAAACAAGGCCCTGACAGTCTCTTCAGCAATGCAGGCTGGGACAGTCTGGTAAGGCAGAAGTTATCACACTCCTGCTCTTGGAGATAAAAAGTTTGACTTGTTATCATTTTGGCACCTCAGTTTTACACCCTTTGTCTGAAAAATGTTTATCTAGACCATTCTAGTGCTGAATCACAAATCAAGATACGGAACAGCTGTAGGGAGGCATTGGGACTCTGCTCACTGCGGGTGAATGCTATCGAAAACTGGAAAGTGCCTTGCTTTCCATTAGCATGGCAGCCACGCTGCTGAATGGCATTACTGAAAACAGAGTATAAACAATCTTTTCCGTGGAGCAGGAGTACTGTGAGGTTTCTGCTAAAGGCACAAAGAATCATGTACTTTCTACAAAGTTAGGGAACTGAGGGGACACCTCTCTAGTGCTGAGGAATAGGTAATGCTGCTTCCAGAGTTTAATAGCTTGCAATTTGATATATCAAGCCTGGGTAAACTAAAGATCCACGAGAAATCAGGGAGAAAAAGGACAAATTCAAATCTAATAGCTCTCTGTTATAAACTGGCACTGAGGTTTGTCAGCAGATTTACGAGTTCATTACTGAAGCTGGACCTAAGTGTTCGGTGTCCTCCTCCAGTCCTCACAGCCCAAACCCCATTCTCCTTACGAGTAAGGAGCAGAATGTTTTTGTGGCATTAATGCCTCATTTCTTTTCAACATAAGACAAGTTTGTTATTACTAAGAGATACACAGTGTCCTTAGCTCCACGAGTTTCAGCCCCTCTCTGAGTTGTCCAAAGGTCTCTCTGACAGCGCCGTTGGACTTAATGCCTCTTCCTGTTACAGGATAAATTGCTACAATGCCTTAAATGCCCAAAGTCCTTTTGGAGGATTCAAAATGTCTGGCAATGGGAGAGAGATGTAAGTATTACACTGCTGTCTAAACTGTTTTCAGCTCTACAACTGAATAATTAGTGACTCCCGGATCAGGAAATATTCCCATCTGAGGATGAGGGCATAACATAAGATGACTGACCATCAATGCCAGTTCTAAATGCAATTGATTTACATGGTAAGATTTTGGGGGTTTGGCGGGGTTTTTTTGTAATAGCAGAGTAAGTTACTGGAACTCCCTTTTTATTCCAAAAGGAACTGAAAATCTCCAGGTATTTTTCTGAACTTGTAACCTGTGTTTTCTGGGAGTTTTTCTTGGCCATATTAACCAGCACTTTTGCAGAAAAATTCTCTTTTTGGTACTGCTGTGTGCTTGTTGACTGGTTGTTCAAGAGCTGTTTTGCCATATATTTTGTGCCTCTTGCTATTTTTTCCTTTCTTCACTTTTCCCTACATTTATTAATACAGGGGCATCTGAAATTTATTAAAATGTTATCTGTCTCTTCCAGATTCATAAACAATGTTAAATGAAATCAGACCTAGAGAAGGATAGACAAATGTGTTTACATCCCTTTCAAAAAGTCACCTTCCATTACAAAGCTTTCTGTCTTTTCTTATTCCGTTTAGAACTAAGTGCCAAATATTTTGAAATGGAGCTCTATGCTCAAATACTGTCCCATGTACCTAATTTAAAAGTCTTAGCAGTTTTTAATTCTTACTACAATCACAAGGAAGTTTAGCAATTGTATCAGACCCAGATTGGTTACGCATACAAAGGATTCAATTAATTTCTGTGCAGGAGGCATGTATACCAGATATGTCTCACCTAAGCTTTCAAAATAGCTTACGGCTAATGGCAAACTCAGCAGTAAAACTAAAGTAAGGTCAAACTCTTTAAAACTTTAAATATGTTGAAGTATACAACTTGATCTATAAAATAAGCTCTATGTAGTCTGAAATATTTTCCCTCATTAGGGAGTACTTTGAATAACACATTCATACTATTCTCCACATTCATGAGTTATGAGGTGATCTCACACTGGCATAAATGTGTCAGCTCATCTAACTCTTATCATTGTGAAAATATTCTAAAACTACTAAGCTCGATAGAGCACATGAGTAACTTGACACCGAGGAGTGACCCCATTGACTTCAGGGAGGTTAACTGTGCAAGCAAAATATTCACATATTGATATCGTAGGTTTTTTTTGAAAGAGGGGGAAACCAGGCAGCACCCCAGCTCCCATGGAAAATTCTGTGGTAGTTGTACACTTGATTCCCATCTGCAGCTTTGAAAATATTCATCACAAACAATAAATGTTTGGAATGGCAGTAATCTCTATCTCACAAAGATGCCTGAAAACTTATGAGTAATTATTCTACTCCTTTCAGAACCTCTTTGATCAGATATCACCTCCTAATTCACCGCCTCTCCCCCTGCATTAATATCTGCATACTTTTTAGTAAAATG
This sequence comes from Falco punctatus, assembly GCF_963210335.1. NCBI lineage: Eukaryota > Metazoa > Chordata > Aves > Falconiformes > Falconidae > Falco > Falco punctatus. The sequence goes on from NC_137587.1 coordinate 54,460,612, forward strand.
CCACAGTTTCTTAGATCCCTGTTTTTAAGGGCCACGTTTTACAGCATAAATGATGTTAAGTCAGGCAATTAAAGAAGAAAAAAAAAAGAGAAAGTGTCCATACATACGTGCGTCATTGCTAAGCTGTGTTACAGCCAGAACATCATTGTGCCACTGTGCTGTCTGTGCTAGCACTGTATTATCTGGGACTTGTTTTGTTCCTCCATTTAAATTCACAGATTTTTCTCACACATGGGGAAAAAATGAACACATAATGTTGAGATTGCTATACTCACTTTACACTTCCACAAAACGTAGCAGGGTACGTGCATACCAGTAGAGAACCAGAACACATGTACACAGTACATCTGATTTCTGTCTACACTAAGGCTACTTACAATATTCTTGTATTCTTAAAGGAGTCTGAAAGAGGGTGGGGTTTTTTACATTTACAACTCTTTTAAAGCTTCTTATCTCAACTTGAGTGATGTAAAATTTAACTCCTGTAACTAAAAATCAGGTGACTTATCCCAGATAGCCACATGTGGCCATTTTGTATTAGATTGAGTCCTCCACAAAATTCTGGTCTCTGTCCAAATGTCTTCAAGGGAAGAAGGTGCCATTCTACTTCAAACCTATCTTTTAATGTCACAGGAATTGCTATTGTCTCGATAGCTCTGAGATACAGAAGTGCATAGTTGCATTCCCGAAAAGAACTGCAAGCAGCAGAACAGCTTGGAGTTATAATTCTTTTCCTTATCTTTTTTTCTTTTTGAATGAACAAGGGAAGACAGCATGTAACGCTTCTTTTTGAAGAGTAGTTTGTTCCCCTTCCCTCACACCTACATGACCAAGGGATAGCATCATGCGAACTTGACCCATAGGCTCCTTCCTTTTCACAGACACAACCCTTGTCCTCACCCTGATACCAAACTGCAATTCAAGAAGACCCGAAGTGGCCATAGAACAGGATGTCATTGCTCCCTGCTTCCCTGTAAAAGGCTGTGGGGACAAGCGAGCCCTTTAATTGAACACACGCTGACTCTGCTGCTTTGAATGTCTGGCATAACCCATCTTTCTATTCAGCAAGAGTGACTTTTTAACTTTTGAAAAATACTTGCCTTAGAATTCGTCACAGTTGGCCACTTCCAAACTTAAGGCCAGAAAACAAACATGTAAGGCCCTGAAGCCTTAAGCTGAAGAAATAGACAATAAATATATCTAATTTTGTTTGCCAGACCAAGATAAGAAACCAACCAGCAGTTGGAACCTACATAAAGGCGCTGGATACTCTGTTGGCCAGGTTATCTAGTGAGTTGCAAAAACATGTCCAACAGGTGTCTGGAGCCAAGTTGCAACCCTAGTGAATCAAGCAGAAACTTTCACACAGACAGACTTACTAGCATTAGATACTGAGCTCCATGCGGCTCCTGGTGACAGCTTCCACTGAGCCATAAGGGAATAGTTCTGGGGCTGCGCTGAGTCTGATAAATAGCTAAAGCTTTTGGTCATTCTTTGGAGATGAATCTACTACTTTCTACTGAAAACTGGGGGTGGGGTGGTCCAAATCAATGGGAACCTTTCACATTGTCTAAAAATCTTTACTAATATATTTCCTTGCATATACTTAGACTCTGATAGATCTTAAAATGCTACTGAATTATCAGCCTGAGTTAGTTAAATATCAACCACTACATCACATGTACATCTTACCAAGCCAACAGGCACATCAGAAAGTTTTCAAAACTGCAGGTGTAGTGAAATGGGCTGGTAAATACTGGTATTTCTACCCAAATGAATTAACGTTCCAAGGAAGGTTACAGGAGATCCTCCCCCAGTGTTACATTTTTTGTAAAATTTACAGCGTAGAGCTAAATACCAAGTAGGCTGTGCAACACCAGGGGTGTGCAGAGGAGTTTAATTGCTTTGAACAGTGGCCCCTGTTGTGGTTTAATCCCAGCCAGCAGCTAAGTACCATGCATCCACTTGCTCACCTCTGCCCCACCTTCTGACTGAAAAAAGGAAAGAAAAAGGAAGAGGAATAAAACCCAACAGAAAAAAAAACCCATGTGATGCACAATACAATTGCTCACCACACACTCACTGATGCCTGGCCAGTCCCCGAGCAATGATCAGTACCTCCTGGCCAAACCCACACACACACACACAGTTTATATACTGAGCATGATGTCCTGTGCTATGGGAATATCCCTTTGGATAGTTTGGGTCAGCTGTCCTGGCTCTGCTCCCTCTGGACTTCTTGTGCACCTCCTCGTTGCCAGAGCATGGGAAACTGAAAAGTCCTTGACTTAGTGTAAGCACTACTTAGCAACAACTAAAACATCCGTGTGTTATCCACATTATTCTCATACTAAATCCAAAAATCACAGCACTGCACCAGCTACTAGGAAGAAAATTAACTCTATCCCAGCTGACACCAGGACATCCTTCACTCCATTCTGAAAGCAACACTTCTTAAAAGGGGGTTCTGAAGAGCTCCCCTGAAATATTCTTTATGGTGCAGCTGGCATTAAATTCTGCACAGGAGGATCCAGAGGGAAGGCAGTGTCAAATATGCATGATATGCATGTCGGTACTTTTTAGATTTTAATATAAGTAAGGGAGCAATATTGTGTGTGTTGTAGGGGTGGGATAAAAATTTAACCAAGAAACAAATGTCTGCAAGAGCTTGTACAAAAGTATGAGTTCATATAGAAGAGAAACTCTATTTCCAGAATTGGACTGCACCTGTTTCTAAGTGGGGACACTGTCTGCTTTACATACACAGCATCCGGCAGACATACTAGAACTTAACTAGTAACTTGAACACACTTCTCCATTGCTCAAAACATGCACAGCAAAATACAAATACCTATACTCCATAAAGGACAGGCCTGACTCCCTAGAAGCCAAGCAATATCCAGTCTAAACCTCAGCAGAGTTGCCAAAGAGATGAGCCAGGCCAGAGCTGACCACAAGAAAATCTACATAGCATTCAGAAACACCCAGTTCTTAAGCATCATTTATCCAAAGCAGAACACATACCGCGCAGAGCCATGTGTCAGATGCCTGGGACCTAGTAAGTGGCTAGCTTCTAGCAGTGCAGGAGATCTTACGTAAGATGCTGTGCCAGGACCAAAAGAAGTCTTCTATGTAAATGCAGTGGAAATCTGAGCAAGCTCAACACTTTCACAGTATGTGCAAATGCTGATTGCTGCTGCTGGATATTTCGTCTGGGAAAAAAGATCAGTGGGTTAGGAGTCAAGGTCATCTTTATCCAGGGTTGTGAGTAGTCCATTTTCCATAGTACTCTGCTTGGACCTTCTCTTTCTTGAGTGCAAATATAAGCAAGTAATTTCACTGACCAGTGGTGTAGGTCTCGGTGTTCGGATATTTTCAAGGTCTGCAGTGGACAGAGGACATCAGTTTACTCCCAGCTGTTTAATCAACGGACCATGAGTATTTCTAGATTTAATGTCATTCTGTGTCTTCTTATCAAATGCTGGAGGCATCCATTGATCTTTTGACCTAAACTGAAACTTCATCTTCAGGTTTTCTGAAAGATGGCATGAAAGGAAAACCTGTATACAATTATAGTCCAACAGAAACCTATGCTGAGAATTTTAGGTTGTATTTTAACTTTATCAAGGTTTTTGCTTGGTGAAGAATTAATGGCTGGCATAAGCTGATGCTGCAATTTGTTTTTTAGGGGTGAATGTGGACTGAGAGAATATTCTGAAGTTAAAACTGTGACAATAAAGATCCCTCAGAAGAACTCCTAAAATGACAAAGGACCACATTGTGCAGAAGAGCACATGATGCCACCCTCTCTATTCCTTATGGAGACCAGCACTCAGGAACAAAAAGTGTTACACAATATATATATAAGAAATTAAGTTGCAACATATATACCGGGCACATAACTACGTACATAATGCAAACCAGCTCTGCATGTTTTCATAACACTCACCTGAGAATCATTACATCTTTAAAAAACAAATTATAACAAGAGATAAAATTGTTATTGGACATGATTTAATAACGGTTCTAGTATAAAACTGTTAAATGCAAATGCATGCACACACACATTTATCTCTTCTTTAAATAAACAAAGTAAGTCTTACTGCTTTCAGGTTGCCTTCTCAAACAGACCTGCCTTGTACTGATACTCTAGTTTCAATCAGGGCTTTACAAGACAGATTTAATCCATAACGCTAGCAATGAAGAACATAAACAAGTACCATTGATGTTCTTAAAAAGTAAACAGACTGAACAGTAACGAGTCAAAAGCTGGTATACTGGCAACTTTCCAATTAGCATGCTCCCATAAAGAGGTCAAACTGGGGAGGGAATCAAACCATTACATGGCAATGGAATCCAAGCACTTCTCTGTGGGATTTGGCTGTCACGACCCACAGTGATTTGTTTTTCAAAGCGTATTTTCATAATTACTTTATGTCTTGCTAAAGCAAAAATCCTCCCTCACTTACAGGAACTTGAAAGGTTTTACCTGCCTGCCAAAAAGCATGGCCAGACAGGGTGCGAGGGTGTTAAGGAGAACAGGAACAGATCCCAAGGCTTCACAGAGTATCTCAGCTTTCACTGCTTGTCTAGTTCTGTTGTTGTTGTTGTTACTGTTGTTGTTTTCACCTTTCAAGTATATGCACACAGACTCCATTTATTTTTCTGCTATTAAACTGCCTGTGATTACACTGGGAATTATTTAAGTACTTGTTACAGCAGGAGGAACCCAGCAAAAGCCCACCTGACAAGAAGTAAGCTTGACTTTCTTTTCTTGCTAAACGATGGCTTGCCATCCTCAGCATGCTTGTAAGCCTCAGGTGACCTTACTGGCTGGTACTGGCTTTTCAATTATGTCTGTTCTTTGTTTTTGACCCAGGACAAAAATATGAGCAAGTTCTTTTAGAGTGAGGTGTTTAAAACCTGTCACATTATTACCTGCTGCCTACAGAATCTCTTCCAACTTGTAACTAACAAACTAAACACCATCTCTTTCTTCTTTCCAGCTGCAGAGCTCATCGATTCCCCAGACTTCTTTTAAAGAGGTTTCATTTTATGTTTTAACTTAGAATTAAGAAAATTTATTTTAAAAGTACAGTAAATCATCTATGCTGCGTAGCTACATTATCTGGGGTATAAGGACAGAATTACGGCCTCAGGTGTAACAGTTTTCCTAGCTGCAGAGTCTATACTATGAACTGTTGAAAACTCCAGACCTGATCAGCAAATCATTTCTGCATGTTCTTAACTTCCTTTACTCTCTGAGGAATTCCTCTTAGATTTGAAGTTGTGTGTGTCCTTAAACATACTGCTGGATCAGGACAAGAGTATCCAGCACTTTGTGGTGTGGTGGCCCTCAATATTTTGTATTTCTAACTCATGTCAAACGTGTGTTTTTAAAGCAATATGTATACATGATGTTATTCAGAAATGACAGTACATTCACAAACATGGAGATGAATCAAAATATTCCTGAGTTGTTAACTGCAAATGCCATATACTTCTACTGTAGCGTATGTCAGAGTGAAGAAAAACAAAATACAGCAAATAAGAGATAAATTATCTTTTAAACTGCAATATAAATGTGAAAAGGGAGATTTTACTTCTTTTCTCCTATTTACTTAAAAAAGAAACTTCCTGTGCTAACAGCATTTACACCATGTACTCTTTTGTATTCTTTTTGTGTATTTTGTATGTCTGTGCTTTATTCCCAGTACATTCAGGTAAATAATATAGAGTTGCCATTTTTTTCAACCCTGTCATTGCAACTCCATTTGATGTACATGGATTTGTGAAATCCTTTTTTAAATGTACCATCTGCATGGATCCAACAAAACATTTTTCCAGTCCCTGCAGCTTTTTGTTACAGTTTTTAATCATGTATATAGTTATATGTTATTAAAAAAGTAAAAGGATATTTTCTATGAAGTTTTTTCCATTAAAAAGGTTTAGAGAAAGACTTTAGACTGTGAGACTCCTTTATTGTTGACAGAGCTATAAAAATATTTAAAAAAATATTTTCTTAGCAAAAGATCTGCTCTCACAGTAGCTTTATTTTCATTTGCAAAAGTGAATGAAGTAAAAGGCCAATTACATTTTCTGGAATATTATTGCAGCTGTATGAAAAACACTTGTGAATTGCAGATCTAGGTCATAGCCAAAGTTCATGCTCACCCTCATGGTCGTAAAGTTTAGCTATTGGGGAAGGTCTGAAATCATCAGAACCAGTGGGGCACCCTTGCAAACTGCTGCATCACAGCTTGAGTTTTGGATAGTGTTTTAAAAAATCATGATGCCTTTTCTTTCTCAAGTAGATGAGTCACAGAGATGATTAAATTAACACTCAGATCTTTTATGGAGTGATATTCTACTTGTTTTTAATTTCAAAATGCTAAAACAGGGGGAAAAGGACAGACTGAATGTCATTTGACAGCCAGTAATATTCACATGGCCAGGTACTAGACAACTCTCCCTCAAGCAATCCCTTTATTCCAGGGTTACTTTCATTGCCAGGAATGGCATTCCTCATTTGAAATGGTGCCTATTTAGGGAAAGTAACTACTCAGTTAATAAGGCCAAGCTACCTCACTGCATGGCAAGCAACGGTCATACCTCAGTGTCACAGAATAATACTGTTGGTTTAATGAACACTCTGTAGGCAATCACAACAGATAAAGTAACTCGACTAAAACAGATGGGATAAAAGAGAATAAAACTTACTAACAGGAGACTGAAATTGCAGTTTTCAAAAAGGAGCACTTCTCCTGAAAGTCTGGGATATCAGGAATATATTAAGCAGAGTTTAATTTATATTTAACTAGTGGCAAGACAACACTGTCATGGGGCTGTGAGTGGACAATTAGCACTTCCCATATTCCCCATCCCTCTGACCTGTTTGCAACCTGTTTCACCACTCCAAGCAGTCACATAGGCACAAGTAATGGAGTGCTTTTCTGAAAGCAAAATGAATGAAGGAAGGTTGGTCTGGAACCCACTGAAAACAAGGAGTGTTGTCATCTAATGAAATGAGAAAACTTCAGTCCACAGTAAATAAGCACTCAGAGGAGCCTCAGCCAGTGAAAGTAAATGTATCAATAAACGTGTACACAGGTGTAGTAAAGGGAGAGTCCGGAAAAAACTGTGCATTTCTTCTGGGAATACGATGTGAAGAAAGGCAAAAAATTTCAGTTCTGTGGCCTTCAGACAAACTGATGGGTATTGATACTACTTGAATAGCATTCATGCATTTATTGGTGTCCTGTTACAGAGAACGCTCTTTCTCTTCCACCCCACAGAGGCCAGGACAAAAAGCTTGCCTTGCCTATGCAGAGGGACTGTGTTACAGTGCCCTCTTATTTCACAGTTCTGTCCTAGAAAAAAGAGAACCCATAGTAACACCTGAATTCAGAGCACCAATGTAGCTAGAGCAGAAATCAAAGTCAAGCAATACACTGTACTGTTTACTCATGACCCTCTGCATGGTCACACCTAGAGCTCCAGAGAGCTACATTTACAACCCACCTTACATTTGCATCCATACATCTCCATTTACTGCATGCTAAGTCCATCAACACAGGAAGTTATTTTTCTCATAACAACTTCATACCACAGTGACGGATATTCACAGTGGTGTATCTATCAGGAAGCAGGAAAAACCTCTGTGGCTATTAGATGCCATCAGCATTCCCAACCCATTCAAACAGACTCCTCTCAGCACATTAGACTACAGCTGCATAAAACACATCTTTCCTCCTCATCCTCATTAAGCACAGTTGATTAATTCTTTCTGTATCTTCATTGTACCTTCTGTGTCCATTGACAGAATACAGGTATCAGGGAACTATATGTGGCTCTTCCAGAAAGCTTGGGAACTCCTGAAGCAAAGCAGGGGACTTTAGCATGCAGTTGGGCCATTTATAAAGGGTAGTTAGGCTGATGTGAGAGTAGTGGTAGAATTTCATGTGACTGAAGTACAGCTAGAATATGCTACTACTAGGGCTTGGGGTCCCACTTTCCTCTTCCACAAAACATGGAGTGCTGGGATGCTGGTTTCAATAAGCACTTGCCTAATTTTTCTCAGAGGACCAGAACTGACACGCTGGAATTCAAGGTTAATACAAGCAACAGATTATTACAGCTGGCTGCAGTGCAAGTTCAGTCATTTTAGCGGTGAAGAGCAGGTTAAGCTGTCTGTGTAGCCACAGCTGCTACACCAGAGTAGTGCTCTGCGCCAAATGCCTGGTTATCTAAGATTGGGGCCTAGAAGCTACACATACACATATGACTGAGAATCTGTCCCAAAGGCAGTAAATAGAGGCACAAGGGTGATTTGCCTCTTGGAACAACTGGGGTAAGTCACCAGAGCTGTTGCAACATGTCCCTAATCACCTTAGCTTACTGCTAGAGGGGGGAGAAAAAGCATCTCTACGTGCCCCTCGTTCATATGAATGGTTAATTCTAAAACAGTTCAGCCAGCTGAGTTTAAATCCTGAATCCTCACCAAAAGCTGACCTCATCCCCCTAGCACAGGTAGTTTAGAACCCAGTTGCATCGTAAAGACCACACCTATTTTTTTCTGATATTAACAAATGTAGATCCACACAAGCCACTACTGAAAAGAGGGAATGCACCCACAGTCCGCTGCTTCCCTATGGTTAGCATTTGCGCTGTTACTTCTCATGGGTTCACAGGATGAGCTGCATCAAACAGCAGAGGCTGTCCTGTACGGTGCACAGCACATTAATTTTTGGCTGTGCCTGCAGTGCCAGGAAGCACTTCAAGGAACGTTATTTCACCTGATTTCAGGTAACATTTATAAACAAACACATTATGGAGGGCCCTCGCCATCAGCTGTAATGCCCTGAAGTGTCCAATGCCTAGGAAGGCTGGGACATCTGCTGGGACAATTTGCCTTAAGGATCAATGAAGTTTGCATTACTGATACGTTCCCTAGTGCATTACTGTAAGCATTCCTTGTACTGGCATTTAATCCTGGTATTTAACATCAAATCCTGCAAGTCCAGGCTGGTTTTGAGGTGGTTTTATCTGCTTGGAGTTCCTTGACAAGACCTGCTAAATAAACCTGAATTGTGCAACCACAATAGCAATAGACTGTAAGAAAAGCTCCAGCTGCAGAGGTTGCCAAGGAGGCTGTGCACACAGCAGGCTGAAGTGACCCAAAAGGGTGCTTGTGAAATGTTTGTGCTGCTGGCAGGCAGCACATTGCCAGGACAGATCACACATCATGCATTTGCACATCAAATGAAGCTGCACTGGTCTGAGAGCATGGGAAAGGCCTGTCTTGAACGGCATGTGTCCTACTTCCTAAACATGTATATTTTACACTTTACACTTGGTTATTGGCCAGATTGAAAGTACCGCAAGTTCCCCAAAGCTTGTCGTTTTGCCTTTGAAGTAGAACTGTTTGGATAATGTTTCCTTTGGCAATTTATCTATGTAACAAAGCAGGAACTTAGCTGCATTGGCCTCTCAACAATCCACCACTAGCTTTGCTGAAGTATTCATGCATTTGTGTATATGCACTCACACAATTTGATAATTTTTCATGACCTTGCTTAGCCCTTCTCCTTCTCCCTTATGGTTCCTCATGATGAGGTTGGTGTAACTTGTGCTAATATTAACTCGCTTCATTTTGGGGTTTTCGCCTGTACTTTGTATGCCTGGCTGAGATCCCATTTCCTACAGCAGCTTAATTAGCAAGACATTTGTGTGCAGCTCACTCCTGCTGCCAAACAAAAAGAAAATGTGTTTGCACTGCTTCCCCTGGCTAAAGGGCTCTAGCGCATGGTCCACTGGTTTTCTCAGACTCTCTTGGGACCACAAGACGGGACATAGAGCGGGATTCTCTTGTGAAATTTCTGCTGTTTCTTGCTTTCTATTGGTCCAAAACCTCTCCCACAGTCTTTGGCACTTGCCATCCAATCTCAAAGCACAGTTAGTGACTGGCAAGAGACATCTCCCTTCAGTTGTTAATTTTGAAGTTCACAAACACTCATGTTTCTGAGAATGATGCTGAATGAAAAGGTACTTCTCGCTCCCACCAAGAAACTGCAGATTAAGGATGACAGCTAAAGCGTTCCCCTTGCATCTGATGGTCCTGCCACTAGTCATAACTTCCAACGTGACAGTTCACCATGAGAGTGTAGCTGTTACTCAGAGCTGGCTAGCGAGATGCCCTATGCCCAGGCTGTACAGCTATGGCAACTAAGCAGACAGCCTTTATTCAAATCAAACATTCCAAAAAGTCCAGAAAACCCACCAAATACTCTTCAGCCTTATTCTTCCAGCATCACATGCATATCCTCTTTTAAATACAACCTGGCTGTGAAATTAAGAAAAACACATTGTCTCCAAAGAAATGGGCATTCATAAAGCTACCAAAGCATGGTTCCTGAGCAGCCTGGAGCTCCTGAGAAGTACAAGAAAAGGTCCTACACTACAGTGTTGCATTGCGTCTGAACTGCCTTGTCACAGGGGCTGACACATCCAATACAGGGGAAAAGACAAGTCTAGTGATGCTGCTGAGAACACTATGCCCCCTCTGTCCTGGCATGAAACTGAACTGGAGCAATGGACTCTTCTCTGAGAATCCATCCCATGTTTCTCCCCAGTGCATACTGCACACCTTAAGCCACAGGAAGCCATTGCTAGAGGGTTCCTGGGGACTGGTAAGCTGGCCAGGCCTCTGATCACATCAATACATACAGAACCACCTAATCCCATAAATGAAACTGCAGCAAACCACAGAGCAACTCCTGCTTTGTCTCTGCTGCAGCTCTGCCTCCCCAGCAGTCTTCCCCTTGCAGCATTTGTCCCCCAAGGACAAACACAATTTGCCAGACATTTATGGGAAAAAATGCCCAGGAAATGCCACTGGTACAACAGGCTTTTACATGAGTCTGCTTAGGGAATACAGAACATTTGACCCTTTCCACAATTCCCATTTGATTCCCCTTTGTGAATCTCTCTGATGCCACCATTTCAGATTGCTTTAGTGTGGAAAATGACAGTAGACTCCAGCTGCCTAATGCCTTTCAAAAAGGCTCAGAAAGATGCTTACATCTCCTGCATCTACAGCAACTTTATAGCCAAGGCTCTGGGACAAATGTTTTAAGTTAATTTCATAATCCATTACAACAGACATAAAAATATGATGACAAAATCACCACAAATACTGTTTCTCAGTGTTTCAAATCACCTTACAGCTCTTTCCTATGAAAATGCCAAACTAGTTTTCTTCCCTGTAGTGAACTGCGCATGTATTATAGAAAGGATGGTGCAAAGTTCTACTAAAAGACAGGGCTGCTAGTTGATTTCTATTTTAAAGACACATAGAACATCCTAAGGTCTTTCTCAGGGTTTTGGCAAAGAGGCTCTTTTAACTAACTGTGTTCTTAGGTAGAACAGCAACAAATGGCTCAATGATTTGTTTTTCCAGTGTCCTCTCTGGGAAGACTAATTACCAACTAGCCTTCTAGCATGCAGTTTCAAACATTTGGGGCCCCATTCTTTCTCAGGCAAAATTCATGCCATGGGCTGCAGAATCTGTCTGGGTGGGGGCATTTTGCTGAAAGTTTCTAAAAGCTTTAGGATTATGGGTTGGCCAAGAGATTTCATGATGCCTCTAGAATTTTGAAAAACTAAGAGGAAAAAACCCATGCTTTCCTCTGTACTACTGTTTGTCTCTTTGCATTAGTAACATAATCACCAAACCAAAGTCACTGCAAACACTGTTCACAGCTGTTTTGTACGCAAAGCTCAGAAGAACGAAGGTAGATTCCATGAAGTAGTTGTGAAAGCTGTGCTCAGCAGCAAGAACCACATTGCACAGAGTAGTGCAGCATGCTGAACCACCAGCAGATGCTGCCTGACGAAAGAAACAAACTGATGGGCTTCTTCCAGTTTGTCTTCTTTTTATACAAAATTTCAGGACAATCAACTTATCTTCTCATTATTCTCCTAAAGGACTTCTTTCTCCCTTCTTAATTCCTACTCCTGTTTGGAGTAAATGGTGCCTTGCTAAAGGTTCTGGCTGAGGTAAAGCACTGAATGTTTAACCTCATTCACTGTGCATATAGTCTCTGCTGGTATTTTCCAGCTTTGCCATTAAACACAGGGCCGGCAGACAGTAGCTTATTAGACTGCGTTCCTGGGTGATCTAGTCTGCAGAAACAAGGCACCAAACATAACTGACAAATTTCCAGACTGAGTCACAGCAGCCAGTGTTCAGTAAGTTATTATCAGTCTCACCTGCACCAGACTATCTTAACCAGTCCAACATGCCTTTTTTCCAATTATAGATATCAATGTTTACAGCAAATAATTCTGTAATCTACTTTTAACAGGAAAATAAGCAGCAGCAGAGGTACTATATGTTCAGGACTCATTGGTCAAACATGTTTATAACCTTTAAAATAAGAAATAAACAATCACAAAGACTTGCTAGGTTTCTATCCATATTCGAGTCTTTCCCTGCTTTGAATGTTATTAAAGCTCTAGAACACATGCCTGCTTGCTTTAGCTTGAGTCACCAACCATCTTCCATTGCAATCACAGGCAAATTAGTACCTGAGCAACTGCAGATGCTGCTGAGCAGAGAGCAAAATTGATAAACCAGGATGAAATTTATTGAAAGGAAGGGGTAGTGCAAGTGGGTGGCTTAAATGGACTTTCACTTTCTCTTTCCCCCACAGTCCTTAGCACACCTCTTACAGCCTCATGCCTCACTCCCAGCCAAGCACTCATCACATCTCTGGCACAGCTCCTTTTCTAGAGCCTTCTGCAACCATCCTTTAAGTGACATTATTTTAGAAATCTAAATGGAAAGGTTCCTCTGGGTATAAGAATTCAATCTACATAAACCTCATACAATATTCAGAATTTCCAGAATCCATACAGAATCCAGAACCATGAATTTGCTTCAGCTGCTTATTTATGTCAGGGGTGTTCAAGAAGTTCAGATCTGGAAAGATACTTGTCCTCTCTTCATGAGACTGCAGATACGGGCACTTCCTATAGAATATATCTACAACCCAAATAGGTTTTGGATGGCCTACAAACCAGTTACTAGAACTGAGGGAGTTACAGTTACAATGTAAGCATCCATTTTGAAACTGTTCTAATAAAACCAAGTTATTTCAGCTGCAATGGCCTGCAGGGACAACAATATTTGCTTTCTTTTGTATCATCTTTGTCAACCCTCCTTCACAGCACAAAAAAAGAAAAAGGTGTTAATTGATGACCTGATTATCTGAATGTAGTTGATCAAAACCACAGCCCCACTGTCCTTTACAAACATCATAGACTTGAACTAGGTCTCAGAGGTTTTTAAAAGTAAAATGAAAAGTCAGGAAAAAAGAAAATTATTATTATTACCATTTTACAGACAAGGAGATGATTGAAAGAAACAAATGCAGCAACCCATCCCAAGATTACAGAGGAAAATCTTCTGCAAAGACTAGGACCAAGCACAAATCTGGCTCCCAGCACAATGCCCTACTTGGTACTGGCTTTTTGGTGAGCCATGTTTCTTGCATATAAACATTGTGGTTATACTATTGTAAAGGAAAAATTAATACATGCAAACACATACACAGCTAACCGATGAGACTCTTACAGAGGAATGCAGTTTGTCTAAAGATCTGTAGGAGTAGCACTTAAATACTTCTCACTTCTGACAAACTGAGCTGCAGAAAGCCCTTGAAATTCTTTGGAATTAATGAACTTTTAAGACCTTAAGAGGGGTCTGATTCTTCTTGCTACAAATAGCCACACTAGCCATTCATTTCTACATATTTAGACTCAGTGCAGGATCTCTTAGCTAATAAATAATACCATCAACTTTCACCAGGGCTTGACTATAGACAAATGAGCTTTTCAGCACTTTTATCAGTTTACTGTGGTTCTGGTGTGTTGTTTCCTATTTCTCCACAGCCAAGTGGCAAGCTCCATACTTAGATAAGCCTGTAAGTTATTTATCTATTTGTTTATTTTTATACATACACACACATTCAGGCTGCAGGTTTTTATTTGGATGCATACAGTTCAATCCCTTGAATTCCCTTTCTCTCCCCATTCCTGCATTTGCTCCCCACAACAGGAGGTGAGCTTGCAGAGGACCTAAGCACTGTTCATCCCTGATGAGTTCACTGGGTGTTCAGCACCTCTGAAAGCCTAGGCTATATAGGTGTTTAGGTACCTGCAAGGCTTTAACTCAAGGAAACAATTAAACACCAGATTATGGCTGGCTGTGCTTAACATCAGTTTGTAGTTGCCTGACTGAAAACCTTTGAAAAGTTAAGTCTAGAGATGGACCACTATGTGAGATTTGTACCAGAGGTCCAGCCAGCACAAGCAGTGGCATGCAGGTTAGATGTCTAGGCTGACAGATGAACTGTTCTCTAAACTCTGTTGACTAGATCTCATAAGACAGCAATAGGTGATTATACCCACAGAGCAGGTGTTAGCACCTCCAACATAGACATAATCAATTTAGGGTGAGATTCATCTTGCTCAGGTTCCTAATTTCAGAATCTTATTTGAAAACTACATCATTACCTAGATTAATTCAAATTATATCCCATGCTTCATTTTTTTGAACTCAAAACTATTGATGACTTGATGGAAAAGTTACAGAATTATGTATGCAACATGCTGAGTTACCCTCAGGGAACTCTGATTAGAGACGCTTTTACTAACTGTTGTTAAATCCTGAGGATTCAAAACACCAAGGTGCCAATATACAACTGCACTGTAACACAGGTGCAACAATGCCTGGAGAATGTCAAAACTATTTCAAAAAACACCTAAAAATGCATGGTTTTAAGTAAAAGAAAGCTATATTTTTAGAAAAACATATGTAGAGAGAAAACACTTAAGCAGAAACAGTAGAAGTTTAAGTTCTTGATAACCATCATCCTAAATGCCAATGATTTTGTAAACTGATCAGACAAATAACGATATATTTTTTCCTAAACTCTTGGCACTTACTCTTTTAGTTCCTTATTCACCTAGTACTTATATAGTGTGATTTATGCGAGCCTGTATGTTATTTTTCTCTGCTCTTTTACTATTAGTCTCAGTACTCTCTTGGTTTTTTGCTAATACTGAACAAACTGCATGTAGTTACACTAGTTGCTTGCTTTTAGCTCCTGGTATTTTCTTTTCACGCTGCAATTACAGTTCAATACCCTCCTAAAAGGTACCAGGTACTACAGACCATTCAGCTGCCTTCACAGCCACAATAATATGCTCAAGCCAGTGCAAACAAGTGATGCAATACAAGCTGTGTTCTTCCCAAGGGTGGAGAGCATCCCCCAGCCAGACTCTAAACTTGTTTCTTCCCAAGGAGAACAACTTGCAAGGTCACTTTTGAACCCTTGCTTCCCATGGGGTGGCCACAGTCCACCCAGCAGAGCTAAGCGAAAAGAAAATTAACCTCTGAACTGTCTTTGCTCATATACAGAGTACATGAACCAGCAAACAGCAATACATAACACTAATCAATTGCAGCTTTACTTGCAAGCATTGAAAGATTCTCCTAAATAATTTGAAATGGTACATGACTAGTACTGAATTCTTGTGATTTTATTTGGAAGCTTAAATTAGATGGTAGCATAAGAACATATAAGTCGTGTATATTTTCCAAATGCATATGCCTCAATTATTGTCTTAATGTTTCTATATGTGTTACTGGTGATTCCCATCAAAATCTACCATTTAGAAAACAGTTCAGCTAGAAGAAAAAACACACCACCTAAAGAGATTATAATTTCCATAATTCTTGCTTTTTAAAGCACTATGGAAATAGAGAACACTAGAATATATTAATTAGTGTAATAAAGGATTCGACAGGATTAGTACTACAACAATTCCTTAGTTGTTAATCAGGTTTCTTCATATAACCACCATTGTTTAATCACCTACTATCTACATTTGTTATTCTGATGTAAATACATAGCTTTTTTTTTTTCATTATGATTCTCTTCTTTAAGCAGCTAAGATATGTATCTCCCAGTTGGCCCCTAATGGGATTTGGACTTTTAGCAGTTTTTCAAAATAGTGAGGATTTTAATAATAGATTACACAAATAAAAGTCAATCCATATTTCAAATATGTAACTGGACACAAGCAGAAAAGCATTTAAAAGAAGACATGCAATTTAGATTCATTAAGAAATAGTGCGAGTTTTTGCAAAATGCTGAACATCTCTGAACTTCATCAAGGTTTAATATCCAAGTACACCTTTTTTCCTGTTTATTCCCCTGCTTTATTACCATTCTGAATCTCTTTCATAGTTCAGTGCACCAGATAATTTTTTCTTGTCATGACTGTCTCAAGTCCATCTGACTCTGGTTAGACATCTTTTCTTGTAGCAGCCCAACCCATTCTCCACACCAAAAAATGGTGATAAGCAACAAGACTTCTTAAAGGCCAGACCAATGTTCTTGCTGCTCCTTTCAGACATTACTTGCTCATAACAGAACAAAATGCTTTAATACCAGCCTTTTGCAATTAAATCAAGATTCTTATCTAACAGTCTAAAGAACCTCAAAAACCTTATCACCTTTTGCCTTAAATGAGTACACACAAATGTAAGAAAAGAATTCCAAACCAGAATACATCACTGCACATAGAAATAGACATGAGAATACACACACAACAGATGCTAGTTATTCTGTACTACCGGAAAGTTCTCAGACTGTACAGGGTCTGGAATAGTCTGCAGGGAGTCTTTTATACCACCTACAAAACATCACGGCTGTGAGATTTTCAAGCATCTTTCAAGCAGATAAACAGCTTCTGCAGTGTTATAAAGGGGGGCTTGGGGCAACTTGGAATGGATTGGACTGAAAGTGTGCAGCTACTATACACAATAAAAATAACAAGTTTTCTTGCACAGTGTAATATAACCTACTTAAAATTTAGTCTTAATGCCCATGACATTCCACAGCATCTACAGGAACTACGAACCAAAGATCAGACTTTCCAGTAGGTGACATCTGTTGTCCCAGTGATGTGTCCCACAACAAATAAGGGCATAACACTAACTAGAACATCTGACATTGGTAAAGAAAAGCAAACAAAAAAAAACCCAACAACAACAACAACAAAACACAGGAGAGAGAGAAGACGAGAAAAGACATCAAATTTTTTTGAACAGGGCAGAACAAATGCTTGACTGAAAAGCTTCAGGTCCAGCTGGGATAAGGCCAAGACTAATTTAACCTTTGGTCAAATGGTTGGGAGTTAGCTAGTTTCCTTTTTCCTCTTACATCACTCCCAGAGATTTCGACAAAAATAATATGGCCCCGATTACATGACATTACAGGCTCTCATAATGCACTGGGGAGGATAGTGTTGAAACCCCTTGGAGACAAATTAATCCCAGCAAAGCAACAGCTGTAAGATTGCTATAAACAGGGAAAACAACTACAATGTTTGCATCAAATATTTTACGATTTTAATATAACTTATTAAGGGAATTAGATTATTGGATTTTTTTAACAGGTCTGATAGTGTTGTACCATCATGAAAATATCAGTTGTCAGGTTGCATGTCATTGTTATTAAGACATTTAACCACTCAAAACATTCTTCTAAAAAGCTAAAGCAGACCCAGGTAAAAGATGATTTGTCTGGCTTTCAGAAAACGTATGCAGGCAGAGAGCACAGGATCTACAGGGTTTTTTTAAATATGCTGGAACAGATCACTACTTCTGTCGCCGTCTGCCTCGTACAGTCCCTGTGACTGATCAGGTGTCAAGCACCTGCTCAGCCTGCCTGCCCTGCTGACTCCAAGCCCCCGTGCCCTGGTACACCGTACCAGGAACCGCTGCTGGGAGCCCCCTGGGGGTCTATCGCAGAAAGCTCCTTCAGCATTTGCACTTGGACAAAACAAGAATAGCAGAAGAAAACACAACTCTCCTGTCCCCTGCTTTCCAGTTACTCTATATACATACCCCTTTTTTAGTACTTTTACCAAGGCTGATGTGGTATCAAACACATGCTGTTCTCCTGTGCTATAAAACCACTCTGGCTGTAGCCCACACGCTTGTTTTGGAAAAAGACAAGCTCACCTGAAGGCAAATTCCAGTTTAAGCCCCCTCCCTGTAACCACTCCAGTGCCCAACCCACACACCCCTCCCCGGTTTCAGGGGCCCATGCCCACGTACTGCCAACGGGCAAGCTCAGTCACCTGCACCTAGCCTCGCGGAGGCCCACGTGGGCCATGGCAGGGCCACTCCCCAAGGCCAGACGTGTTCCAGGCCCACTAACAGGCCTCCGGAGAGCAGCAAAGTGGCCTTTCACTTAGGCCACATTGCAAAGGATGGGGTTAACCCTCACCACATTCCTCACCCACCCAGAGTGCTGCACTAAATTCCATGCACGAGCCCCACACACCAGGCAGAGATGACGCTTCCAGCACAGGAAGGATGCAGGACAGGTGAAGGGCAGGTTTACCCAGGCCAGTTCTGGACACAGCCCAGGATAAAGAGAAGTGTTGCAAGGCCACCCTGGCTGGGAGCTGTCCCCAGCCACGATGGTGGCCCTGGCTGCCACAGCACTCCGCAGAGCCCAGCTGAGCCAGGCCGACTCCTTCCCCGCAGCTGCGCACAGGGAGCAGCCTGTGGAGGAGAGGAGAGCGGGCAAGCCCTGCCTCATGGCACTGTCAGGCCGGCGGCCGGGCCCCTGCAGCCCCCCACTGCAGGGAGGGGATCTTGTGGAACTTTGGGGGAGCTCCAGCTGGGGCGTCACCAGGCACTCTCCATTGCTGCCAGGGCCACAAGCGGGAAGCTGTGGCTGTGGTCTGGCACTGCGTGTTAGCCAGCCATGGCCTCATCATCAGCCACACCAAGAGCCACTTGCCCACCCTTGCACACCCGCCATGGGCAGCAGAAATCCCTGCCATAGCCCTGGTCTCCTAGCGTGGCTGCTCCCGGCAGCCTGACCCCAGGCACCTGCTGCACAGCAGCAGCTCTCACCCGAGCAGCCAAACAGTGCTTGTGTAGGAAAAACTTCAACAAAATACAGCGCTTTCTTGTGATGAAGCAGCCAAAACTACCTCCCTAAATTTATAGCAGCCAGTGGAAAGCTGTTCAGTAAGCGAGAAATGTGGAGACCTCTACATGCACTATGAGGAGAGGGGGAAATGTGGTTTTTTTCCAAACTGAGAAAATATGCTCATATGGAGGAATATTTTTAGGTGTTTTGTGTTGCTACTTTGAGAACAGGAGCTAGTTGGGTTTTATTTTCCCTTACTTGGTTTGGATTGCGTTTCTGCCTTCCAGTTTGGAGGAGTAAAGATAGATGTTCGTGGTAACTGTGAAATATGGCAATACATTCATTTTTAAGAACTGTTTTTATATATGGCAAGCTTAACTTCATCAGATTAAATTTAACTTGTGATTGCAATTTGTAATGCTTTGTTTAATAGACTGTAGCTAATAATATAACAAATAGTGTATAATAACACAAATATTGCTATGAAATTTAGTACATATTGCAACTTACACATTTCATGAAAGGCATACAGCAGTTTCATGAAAATTTGCATCGCTTTTGAATAAACATAACTTTTCACTTAAAATTATTAAGGTGAGACACGACATGAATGGATATGCTGTTATGTTCCCATATATGTTTAGCCATTTCATATGTATACTTCATGCGAATGTGTGGATTTCATGACAGATTTTAGGTATACATTACAGGAACTATACCTTGATAAACGCCGTATCATTACATTGTATGTAATCCATAGAGGTTAAAAATGTAAAAATCCACAGGGGTTTAAAAAACATACTATCTTCTTACAGAAATTTTAACATAATATAATAAAATGTGCAAACTTGAGAACAAGTAATTAATAAAACCAGTGAAATTTTGCACACTATGTTGAAGGCTCAACAGTAACACTACCCACAAACTTTAAAAAGTGTGAATGCATACGCCTCTGGCTGTGCAGTCTTCACTTCAGGTTCAGGCTGGGCTGCTGCCCATCTGTGGGCTGCCACGTTGTGCCAGAGACCAGAGTTTTACCCGGACAGCTCAGGCAGGTTCCTAAACCCCACAGCTTTGCTGTGTTGGGGGGGACAGAGGTGGCTGCAGGGTGGCAAGTGGAGTGGCACCTGGAGCACACTGCCCCCACAATACCTGAGACACATCCAGCAATCTTTGCGGAGAGGACAAAGAGGACTGGAAGAGTATGTTATCTGTTGCTGTGTAACTCCCATTCACACTGTTCACAAAGTCATGGCACTAGTCTACTGGGAAATCAGAAAGGCAGAGGGTGCTTCCAGGCCACGTACGCTGCCATGTGTGTAGTGCACATATAGGTGTCCACTGTGCCTTGTGGCTGAGTGGAGCTCTGGCAGCCAGGTGCTGCCCAGGGGCCGTCCTTGTGGCCTGGCAGGCAGAGCTTTCCTATGTTTAGTGAGGACAGGAAAGTGAGCCTGTTGGGGGGGCACATGTTATTTACAGGAGGTCAGATAAGCAATTACGTGTGTTCTTGTGGAGAGCGTAGCTGTTACTTCTTAAGAGATGCAAAGTATGTCTCAAAGACAAGAGTCTCCAATGCTATGCAAGGTATGCTTTGATGTTATTCCTCCGAATGATCTTTCAAGATCTACTGAATTGGAAAGACATCCCTATGTACGGTGGAAGAAACAGAAGATCTGTCAAGTAACATGGCCATAACAGAGCACTTTCCTTGAAATGTAATTGTCCTGCATGTGTGCAGAAGATACACAAGTCTGCTGGGAAATAAAGGAGGTTTTGCAATGGAAGGAAGAATGCTCTTGCTTCATGGATACCTTATTAACTCTATAAATTTTCATGTATTCTCTAAAGGAAGTTTACAGTCCATTTAAAATGTATGGCCTGTGTCAGAAAAAAAAATGGGGGAGGGGGCAAAAAAATCTAAATACGAGCAATACTACAGAATACGCAACTAGGAACTACGTGCATGACTTGCACAGTTACGTCATCTTTTCAGTCTTACATTATGAGAACTGTGATCTCAAGCAGGCACTAAGTAAATGAGACAAGCTCATTTCAATGTGGCCCACAGTGTAATAATTACAGCTTTTTTGGCCTGAAACTGACTCCAGTGCCATGCTACTATGAAGGGTGTGATCTTGGCTATCCATCAGCATCTAAACAAACAAGTACTATTTCATCAGCTTTGCTATAGAATGACAAGTAAAGAGACTGGTCTGTTTTGGTAAAGGTAAATAAAAAAGGTAAATAAGGTAAAGGATGTTAGCAAGGAGACCACTAAAACAACCTGCAGCATAACAGACAGTCTACATGAATGTCAGCCCACACTAACACTGCTCGAAAAATTCACTGTTTTCAAACAGGACACTGGAATACACACACTGTCCCACTCACTAGCATGTAAAAATAATTACTTCAAAAACAGGGATCAGTAACCCATGGCACTCATGGTCAAGAAAAGTTAGCACATGGATCAATTCCAAATGCAACGCAGGAAGGCTAGTGTGGGCCTGAGAGTTGAAAGTTACACAAGCTGAAGAGAGGTATCCATGGAAAGCAACAGCTTCCAGCTTCCGCTGAGTTCAGCTCTGCATGGAGTCACCATATCACCCATCAGCTGGCCCATCTGGAAATCAACAGAAGCTGGAGGTGCTGCCTTGCCCAGAAGAAAGGTGTTGCGATTAGCGGTGAAGTATGCAAGTAGATTAGAGCTAACTTCAGAAGGAAATACCCAGTCTGGCACTGGACACCAAAATAGAGTACTGGCCACTCATAAAATGTTGCTGATCCTAGCAGTAGAACACATTGTTAAGCCAGTTCCTCAACCTAATAGAGTAATTTTGGTAAAGGTTCTTGTTAAAAATACTGGGACCATACTTTTCTAGTAATTGCATTAAGAAGCTCTTCTGTGTTGTTTAGAGGATAGCCTGGTAAGGGGAAACTAATCAACATAGTCAATTTAAAGGAGCAATGAGATTAGAGTTTGTGGCGCTGTTACATTTCTGCCTTATTAATGATTACAATATGGAAAAAAAATATCCCTTCCTAGGGCTGACTAGTCAAGATCTGTTGGGTGAAGGAAGGGGGAGATAGCTGAAGTTGCTCTCCTGAGTCTTTGCAGTAAAAGCCCTTTGTACAGATCCTGCTTTTAATAGAGCATTCTAAAAAATTTAAAATAACTGTTTATAAAAGGATGCAGCCTCACTGCATATAAATACACACACACGTATACATGTCTATGAACTGAAAGATATATTTTTACTTAACCTCTGAATATGAGCTATGCTGGTAGGCATATTTCTCAAATGTCTTCCATTTCATGGTACACTTTTATGGTGGGAAGTTATTGACATCAGAAAGGAAGAATAATGAAACTGAGGTCACAGAGTTATGTACACTGGCGGGTGGATCCCACAGCATTCCTGTATGATTCGATTGTTTTGATGACCCTCTTTTTGGGATTCTGTCACACATTACATCTGATACTTGGATCTTGGTAAGTTGAAAGGAACACTGAAAGGTTTGTTTGGTTACTGTTACCAGTGAGTTAAAACAAGGTTAAAAGGCCTGTCCCTGTTCAAGCCAATGGCACAATTCCCAATGACTTCAGGAAGTTTGCAAACTCCCTGCCCCAAAGTGCTAACAAGCCAAACAGAAGAAGAAGCCATGTAGATACCAAGCTAAGCAAGAGACACCCAGTTAACACTTGGGGAACACCCAGAGAAAGCTGATTAAATTATTGGGGGGGGGGAATAAGCAGGAATAGTCAGCAGTATGCAAATTGCTTTAAAAGGAAAGTTTTATTTTTAATTTTGCTGTTAAAGGGGAAATTATTGCCTTAAAGGCTTTTGTTTAGAGTTGGGAACTGACAGTCCACTGCTACATAAACCAATAAAAGAAACAGAGCACAAAAAGCTGTGTTTAGATCATAAGCAGAAATCTCATAAATGCTCCAGTCCTGAGATGAGTCTTCCCTCTGTTTGCAGACCATTACTGTAAAACTGTTAACCTTCACAGATACTGTATTACAGTCTGGCCAGCAGGAATTAAAAACACAGGCCACACTGATTGGAAAAAACAGACTAGTGACACATTAGCAACAAGGACGTGTAAGTATGGCTGTGAATAACATGGCTCTGATCCTAGTGCAGAAGCTAAGGGCTTCATTACATTTAATTACTTCCGGCTTTAAATCAAGGCCTGCTTCAAAATGAGGGTGGCTGCTATTAAAATAAATTACTTTCCCTTCAAGCTTGTATGGAAAAGTACAGTACCAAAGGAAGACAGCTTCTACTAAAAGTAGTATGGTAAAGGTGCTGCTGCCAATCTAGAGATGGTTTGTAACTGGGAGCAGCTCATAAATGAAGTTTTATATGGTATCTGTCTTTAATACTTCATGAGGGAGAAACCTTTTTATCTGGCTCAGTTCCTTTCGGCCTGTCTCTTTTTGCTGCTCATTGTGCCGCTCTGAACTACTTTGTGATGACCTTTCCTAAGGCAGAAGTTGCACATCAGCACACTGATTCTTTTTCCTGTGGGTTTCCCCTCTCGCAGGGTGGGTATAGGGAGTGACGGTACAATACTCAGCAACACGAGACTTCCCAGAAACAGAGTGTACTCTGAGATGCGGGCAGGTTTGCATGTTCAAGCATAGATTTAAAACATAAACACATGAAGTGATAGAAGAATCTCTTTCCCACAGAGGTCACAACATTTATATCCTGGACCTACCCAGATGACAAGCCCAATTAGTACTGATTAAAAAAGCAGTAAGAAGCAAAATACTGGCAACAGCCCTCAACAAAATAATCTGCTGTGGGATACACCAGATTCCTAGTGGACAAGCTGAAAGGAAAATGAGGGATGGGTTACTCAAATCAAACCAAATACTAACTGAACGAGAATTTACCTAAATCTTCTGACAGATTTTTTTAATCCCTGTTGTGTTTCTGGCTCTCACTCATATTCAGCATCTGCTCTTTATCCTTGATCACTATCCGAGTATTTGTTTCATGCACTTAATGTCATTCTCTTTCATTTTACAGCCTGCATGGTTCATTTGTTCATTCTTTGATTTGCCCTCACATTTTCTCAGCTTTTCATCTCTTTCTGCTTTTTTTTTTCCTGTCTCCTGGCTTTATTGTCTCTTTCTCTGTCCTTTTTTGCCTTAGCCTATATAGCCCTAAATTTCCCTTCCCTATTTCCCTGTTGCCTTCCTGTCACCATTTGTTTTCTATCACTTTGCTTTTCTGCTGGCTGATGTTGGAAATATTTCAGGAATTTCTAATTCACAGTGCCATGAGAACTGTTATCTTTGCATTTTCACTAGTGAAAGTGCTCTCGCACGGTGAGGACTATGACAGAGCAAGCTTGGGACAGCGAGGCTTTGGGTGGACTCTTCCCTGAGCCCACTTTGCCTCCAGAGTGGTACGCTCCAGTGTGGAATGTGCAAGAGGAAGCTGGGTCTGTGGGGAGTGTGCGGGCTGGGGGCAGGGAAATGTGTACTGAGAAACCTCAAATTCCACACAACAGAAATGAGTACAGGAGAAACTGAAATGCAAGAGAGAAGCAGGATGAGAGACCAGCTGGAGAAGAAGGAAGGGGGAGGAGAGGAGGAAAAAAAAATACACCCACCACCACCACACCCTAGCCTTCAACTTTTTCTTCTATGCAGGTGCAGATGAACAGCAGTACCAGCCCTTGCTAATATTCACTTGCTCTGAGTAGTAATACTAAGAAAGCCTCAGACCTCAATCTATCCATTATTTCTTTCCCTGAGCTGGGTTAGGGGTCACCTTTAAAAATAACAACTGCAAATGAAAGGCAGTTACATGGAATAAAAAATGATCACTGACCAGAGCCAGCCTGGTGACTGCTGGCGACTCATCACTGTAGTGTGACAATATGCCAACTCAAAGTCACCACAAAGAGAAAAAATAAATAAGTGACTGTATTCCAGTATCTAGAGATGTTTCAGGAAAAGACCATCAAAGGTTAAACCACCTACTTTGTTATTGCTTCTGCTGCTCCTGCTATTGTTATTTGTATTCTGGTATCACCAAGAGGCTTCAACCAAGATTGAGGCCGTTGTGTTAGGCACAAGATAAATATGCACAGGAAGAGAAAGTTCCTGTTCTAAAAACTTAAATCTTAATGGATGAGAAAAACAGAGATAAAGAGAAGTGAAATGACTCAAACTGAGTCACAGCAGGTCAGTCAGAGAGCTCCTATTCTGTTTTATAGTTGTGAGGAGATGAAAAGAAGAAACTGGGAATACTGTGTATACTATTATGTTTATTGCTCAGAAATGTAAGAATTCCACAGGCTCTTCCATCCACAGTGATGGAAGCCTCATCTGAACGTACAGACAAAAGTTAGTTCATGTTTACTGTTTGCTAGGTTGGTCCTTCACATGCCAGCCATACTGTCTCGCCATGATAAACATACATATTCATTACCATTTACAGATCATGTGTAGATGGTGATGAGGTCAGGATATGTTCAGCTAATACAGAATATCTTTGTCTTGTCTAGTTCTCTTCCTTCTTCCATTCAATTTCTGCATTGGCTTTAATTAAGCTCTCACAGTCTCAAGAATGCCAGAACTGTCCTGCTGTTACAGAAAAGTTGACTTCAGTCAGTAAGTAGGACTCAAGAGCTCCTTGGGCTCTGATGTCATCTCTGCTTCCACTTCACATTCTCCAACTATTAACTACAAACAGTTTCCTAAAATGCTACCCTCTGCATTTCAGCTGCAGCTGAAATTCAAACAGTGAAGTAAGCTAGTAACCAGTGAAGCCACATATCTACACAATGCAACACCAGTCCCAAACATCAGCAGCACAGCACAATGCTCAAAACTGGTGTTTTAAAACCTTCAGAAACATTGTTACTAAAATGCTACAACCTGCTAATGTAAGATGGTGCACAGATGTCCCCAACTGCTACCTGCATACTACAGACATACCAGGACTGGGCTCATAGGAGAAGTACCAAGTACCACCTATCACCACCATCTACGTTTTTCACAACTTCAAGAACTTCAGAACTTTAAAAATTGCAGAATCACTCCAGTGCTAGTCCAGTAAGAGTAGCTGCTCCCCAGACTTCTGGATGGTACCACTGTGGCAGGTAACATCGCAAAACACTTATCAAATAATTAACCATAAGGTTTGCTCGCACTGGGTCAACAGCACACAGCGGTACCGTGTCTGAGATGGCTATCAATTAAACTGACAAGTATTGAAAAGACTTTCAGCACAATTCACTACTATCAAACAACATTTCCCCCCTAAACAATAGAAAAGAGTAAATGAGAATGTCTATAATTATTACCTCTCCCTACTAAAAAGGCTTTTCCTCGTCAAGGTCAAAGAGAATTACCCCTGAGCTGACCAGCTGCCAGTACCGGTCACACAGTCTTCCAAGCACCATGCAACCTGCAGGCAGAAGACCTGTGACTACAGCAGAGAACCCATTAGTCTTTGTCCTCATGATTTCCCCTGAAACCCTATTAACTGGTTAGCAATGACTGACAGTTATTGCAGCATTAATTGACTCCTGTCTTCAAAGCATAAACCAAAGTAGCCTGTTTATCAAAAGTTGTTCAATGGTTGAAGACAGCCAATTGGAAATTAAACAAGGAGTTACAAAACTGACATGGGGAATGAGGAGTTTTCTGAAACCATGACAGAAACAAGCAAGGAGAGGTACTTCCATCAAGTGTGCCTCTCTCAGAATGATGCAATCCTGAGAACCTATTACAAAACTATTTGGGTAATACCCAGCAGCAATCAGCTGAGAAAACAGAACAAGACAGAGTAGGTTAATCATTGCAGCCTATTTAAAGCAGTTAGAAAAGAGGTAGTCCTTTATTCTCAGTAGTCTTCAGGCATGTCATCATAAAATCCTTTAAAGAGAATGATCAAATTCAAGGTACATAATAAGCCTCTTCTCAGGTTCTGTTCCAAATATTTTAACTTCATATGTAATCATTAAGCACTGGTGGTCTCAGGATGCGAAAAATAGAGAGGGAAACTCAGAAAAGAAGTCAGATATGCATCAAAATATGCCTGACCACAAAAATGCTTCAACTTTACTTCCTAAGCTTTTGAAAAAATGAACCAACTCTGTTGAACATATCAGAATGGAACTGCTACTGCAGATGGTGTTCAAAACATGGCATAGCTAAAGCAGATATAGACACACCAGATGAATGGAAACTTACAGAAAAGTATCTGTGGTTTATTGTGGATCACAATCTGAATTCACATGTCATGCTGTTGCAAAAAATCATAAACACGAGTGCAGAAACAGACACACAAGCAAGAAGAAATGTCTACAGTGTAGTTACAGGTTGGAGATAGTGAAAACAGTGAGGTTGACCAATGATTCTGAAAGCACAATCACAGAAAGACTCAATGAACTATTGGTGTACAGCCCAGTGAAAACACTCTAGAAAGTGATGGGGGGGTGGGAAGGTTAAGAACAGGAACAATCTCTGAACGTGTTAAAAGGCTATACAAAAGGGACTGGAAGAGTCTGACCTCCATACATTTAAACTGTGGCAACAGAAATTCAGATCAGGCATCAGGAAAAATCCGTCTAATGTTAAAATATTATAGCGGACTAGATCACCTCAAAAACTGTGATGTCTTCATCACTGGACATCTTTAGGAATGGTTAAACAAACACCTGTTGGGACTGACTGACGCAGACTGCATCACTCCTTTGGGAAACGAGATAAGACTGGACGCTAGTTCAGCATAATATTTCACATTTTCCATTGTAATTGGTCAGTCACCTGGTATGTCTTACATAGAATTCCCCTCTCTGGACAGAGAAGCAACACTAGACTTCTGGTAATGCTCATAGTCAAACCCCCTAGTTGCCAGACATTCAAATTAGAGAATGGGTTTGGAAGAGCAAAAAAGGGAAGCTATCACTTCAAGACATGTTCATTTTGAATGGTAACCTGGAGTCTAAAAACCAGAAAATCAATTCAACAGTGAAAGACAGATTGCATTTGGGGGTGTTCTCAAATCAATTTCCATACTGAGAAGCCACAGCCATAACTTTCTGTGCAACTGACAAAGTTCTGAAATAGTGAGGCCACCTTCATGTTAGTTCAGGTATTATCTCTTTTCATGTTGTCTGATGCAAAATTACTCTTGACTTTTCCTGTGGAGAAGAGGGGGAAAGGGCTCTTCCCACAAGGCTTATGGGCAAAAATAAGAATAAGAGGTTGACAGGATTTTTAAACTAATGTTCTTGATTACCTCTCATGTTAGGTTCAAAACATTATCTTCCTTGTTCAACATGTCAAACTGTGTGACTTTTGTAACAAAAATATAGCCAGACCTGTGCATATTGCACTTCAGAAAAGGTTTTTTTGGTTTTGTTTTTTCTTCTTTTTTTTTTTTGAAACATCTGTTTGGAAGTGTTAAGGTTCTGCTGAAAAACCTCACACAGATGTGGGCAGCATGCCATATTCTCAACAACAATAGAATCTCCAAACATTCTCCCAGGACATCCTTAAATAAAATTTCCAAAGAAGAATGAAATCAAAGGTTTTAAACGAACATTTCAATTTGCTAAGCTGTACATGGTACCATACCTGTCCAGCAGCATGGAAGACCAAGTCATCTGTCACTTTCTGGCAGTGCCATGTCTTGCACTACTGCGTTTAGTAGTTCCATTAACACGGTCCCACAGTATGTTTTCCACTACCCCACGTCTACCAATCCCTAGCACGTTAGGTAAAGTAGAAGAAAAAGGCAGAAAAACCACTACAGAACTCAGAGCAGTATGTTTTTCTTATTTCTTCCCTTTTTGCCATTACAGTACCCTGTAAATGCTGGGTATTTGCCAGAATTCTCCACCCAAACTTAATGCTCTCAATTCTCCCACTTTTCAGCACTTCTCTCGGGATTCTCATCCTATTGTTTCTTTGAAATTTCATTTTCTTTTCTCTTTTTCTCTTTAGTTTTCTTTACTTTCCCCCCTATTTTCCACAGTCCCTCTCACCACTGCAGGAAAGGGGAAAAAAAAAAAAAAAAAGGAATGAAATGAACTGCATTTTAACAATCAGAATAAGAGTGAAACAATGCTCTTGAGATCCCATCTGTTGCCAACACATCTCCCAAGACAGCAAATGATGGGCATTCCTGGCTAAATAAAGAGAATTTCCCACACCCATTAAAGATCTACACAGCAAAGACTGTTGCTCAAGTATTTACTTTTTATGGCATACAAGAAAACTACCTGGAATTGTAAATACCAATGACATATTGTTCACATCTCTACCAAACATGTGGTCAGTGGCCATATGGATAACTTCTGGGTGTGAAATGTCCTTTCTCTTTTTTACAGTGCTGCAATATCCTTGTGCCAGAAGCTTTTTTAAAAGTTTAATTGCATAATTCTACCTCCAGTGGGTTAAATTAAATTCTATTTACAAACAAAACCCACATCCCTTCTTACCCCAAAAATCTACCCAAGCAAATTGTGACTCAGTTCTTACATCCTACCAATAAAGAGCTTTTTTTTTAAAAAAAAAATTCATTCAAACTTTCTCTGATTAGGATTTCACAATTGATCTGAAACAGCAACATTTTTGCACACCATTTACACCCTCCATCTCATACTCAATGAATAGCAATGATTTAGAATATGATTACTTAGATTTCTAGGGTGGACATATCAAAAATATCAACACTGCCATAATAGTTCTCAAAGGTATATAGTTTACTAAGGACTTAAATGGGAGCATAGTGAAGCTACAGCAGAAGATGTTTAAAGTGCCATTTCTAATTAACTTGCTAATGAACTCCTCCATTAAAAAAGGAAAAGTGACAGACTTTTTAAGAGATATTGTGCAAGTTCTTAAGAATTTGCTGGGGAGTTGCCTTGACATCCCTACTGTTTCAGCTTTAGGTCTGCACTCCAGAGAAATGCAATTTCCATATGGTTAAGCAAATGTTTCTCACCAGCATATCTCCAAACCCAAGTTATTTTGTATCTCCTTTTTCATTAGAGTCATATCCCAGATGGTACTTCACAACAATAGGTGTTACTGTGAAAATACTGAGCCTTCAGAAATTTAAAACCACAAGAGAAAATCTGAGAAAAAGATGGAAAGAAAATGGTGCAAACTGATATCACTTTATTTGCATCAGTGCTGAAAGACTTTTTGAAAATAGGTGGAAATCCATGATCTAGAGAAATGAAATGAAAAGACAAATATGGAAGAGTATAAGAGTAGATAACAGGCCTCTATTAGCAGAACAGAGGAAAGAAGGGAGAAAAGGATGTCCATGCAGAGGGCTGGAATGATCCCAAGACAATTTTAAAATCAAGCAATGCTTTTTTTGAAGCAGCTGGTGAGTTGAGTGGGGAACCATTTGAGTTGTTTGAGGATGTGGGCGATGCGGTTATGCTCTCTTGCATATGAGAGAATCTAGACAGTGTTGCTCTGCACAAGCTAGAATTTGAAGGAAGGGAAGCATGCGAAGCTACATAGAAACTGCATTAGGAAAGGTGGGAAGATGAAATCAGTCACAGACAGGATTTTGGCTAAAGCAAATCTGAACTGACATACATGTTTGGTGTGGCAGAGGTATGATAGATGCTGACAGGAGGAATCCATTCAGAGTTTAAACAGAAGGCCAAATTTCTAGGTAGTGGAAGTAATCAGAACACCTGAACAGAGAAGGGAAGCAGATGGTATGGAGTCATGTTGAGGAAGTTGCTTTGCCTTTTTAGCTGGAGAAATTAGCCAAAAGACATTTACTGAAGGCTTTGAACATATTTACAGTTGAACCTGATTAAGATGAAAAAAGTGTCACCAAAGCCATGACAATCTAAGGCACAGTTCGTTGGTAAGGGTAGCATCTTTTATTATATATAACTGATGTAGACTTCACTGATGCAACTGAAAAAAGTCTTTCAATTAGAGAATTCCCTCTTCACATTCCATACAACACAGTCCATGTCTTGGAATAAAAGTAAAGGTAAGGTGTCCGAGAGACAGAAACCAGTGGAAAAGACAGAGGCCTAGACAGTATAAAGGTACATACCTTAGCAGAGAGCATTATCATTACGTACAGAAGAGGAAGGGAAGACAGCTCTCTGGACGATGTACATAAAACCCTGGAAGGAGGGTGACAGCTGAACAGTTCAGAAAGGTGAATGTGTTTGAAAGCAGAATATATGCACTATCATTATCTTCCATATAACAAAAACCCTTAATTGAGAATTATGGAGGATCAAAAGGAAACCAGTGCCAGACTGTAATGTATCTTTCAAGCCTGAGTACAGACATCTCTGGAAGCCCAGGATTTGATCCTTACACCCAGAAATGTTATTTCCAAAGATTGTTCTCTCTCTGTAGTGACACAGTATCACAAATAGGTTATTGCTGATTTGATCTTCTGGTGCTGTGACAAATTATTTTGGAAATACAGTCTTTCCAGAAGAAATATAAATATTTGCTTCTGCCTGCATATAATATGCTGGTTTTACTAATCCATTACTCAACTGTTTGTGTCTCTTCTATGTATTTAAAAAAACATAGCCAGAAGTAAAATGTCTGAGTTTCCTCATATGAGGAGGAAACAGGGAAAGCATGTCAGGAGGAAATGGTCACACCTGTTTAGCAATGCCTGACTGATAAAATGGTGTGAACACATTTGTAAATGAGCTAAAATGCCTGAAGGATTTCACATTGTGGTTACATTTATGCTTCCTTGTCCATTCTGGCAAAGTAACAGTCTCTCACATTTCTAAAATACTGCCATAAAGAGGCAGGAAGCACATGTAGCAGGTACAGCTTCATACTCCTTCCCAGTTGGAATTTGTTAAAATAACTTTTGGCTTTTTCATTTTCCATTCCATGCCCTCTTTCACATATTCATCTTGCAGTCTGTTCCCTTATCTGGCCATGGTTGTGGAATGGATTTGTATCTCACTACACATGCAAACACTCAGTCTCATATGCAAATCAAGGATAGTGGACATTTTCCTACTGTTTGTTGGATGGGAAAACCAGGAATAGATTCTATACACAAATCTGAAGGATTACAAGTAGTGCCTGCTTCTGTTCCGTGTGACAGAACTCTAGTCAGCAAGAACCATTCACCCTTCTGCCTTCCATCTCTCCTCTCCCTGTGAGATAAAGAAATCCACAACCAATTTGCTACTTAAAAAAAGAAAAGGACAATAAAGAGCACAATTCTCTCCCAGATGATGAGGGCTGAATTTGTAGCCTTTACTCTTTATCAACGGTGATTATTAATACTACCTCAATTATGCTTGATGATGATGAAGATATAATTAACATAAAGATCCATTATGTTTTATTGATGTTAAGTGTATGTTGATTATAAATGGGACAGGATGTATTTACTTGAGCTTCACTCTTCGAGGAAGGTTGTGAAATCAGAGTCCAATCCTGCACTGAGAATAAAACCTGCACCTTTTATAATTGTAATAGTATCCAGATGTTCCTCTGTAACATGGATGCAGGTGGTGAAAGCAGTAAACCGGTATGGAGCAGATGTGCTCTTAGCACAGGTGGGACTTGCTCCCAGTGCTACAGTGAATTTTGCACTCACTGACATTAACAAAAGAAGAGTCCAGAAGATACAAGAGTGTTGTAAAAAAAGTGGTGGAGAAGTGTAAAAAATTGTTTCAGTTTTGGTGGTCCACCTTGATTGTTGGGATTTTAGAAAATCTAGCAAGCAAAACAAACAGGGATTTTTTTAAATTGAAACTACAAAAATCCAAAGAGACCAGGTAACTGACGGAAAGCTGTGAGCAACTGAGCATGCTCAGGTACAGAAATCCTGGAGGATGTAGTACTTCATACTTTGTGAGATGTGTGTAATGTGTATCAGCTGCAGAGATTGTTTCTGCCTCATGCCACCACATAAATAATCACTACTACCATGTTTTGATGGTACATTAATTACCTGACTGACACTTGGGAATTACGCTCTTCTTTACTGTTCTATTGTAGTAGATTAGGGAAGATTGATTTGACTTTGTCAGCAAGCAGGGCCAACCAGCCTGATTCCTATTAACTTTTCAGACCGCATCTAAATAAATCTAACAAGTCTTCACTGTCATGTAAAGCAGACTCTTTCTGAAATTTTACATAAAGACTGAACACTACTTGTACTTCTCTGACATTATGTAACACATACTCCCAGAATACAAGCCCCAGTGAGGCCCTATCTGTGCTAGCTGTGGAACCAACCTATACCAGTCTAAACAAGGATAACCCGTGCCCCAAATCTGAGCTCGACAGAAAATAGGAACCACTTGAGGGATGTCCTGGCTTACCTGGAGGATAAGAAAGGAGCCCCATAGCTGCAGTCTGAGTGGATCTGAATGGTGCAAGACTATGGGTTGTCAGAAACAGGGAAGAAAACATCACGCAGTAAATTAGCATGGTAATGCCAGTAGAGTGATCTTGGCTTGCCAAACACTCTCAATAAACTGCATCACCAATGCACAGGTTTGTGTTGGGTTCACTGTCATTATCTCCAAGTCATTATTTATACTAGATGTTCATGAAAATCATCCAAAATAGGTGCCTCATAGACAAATAATAAAGAGCCTGGTTCCTATCCCAGAGAGCTTGCAGTCTAGACAAAAACATCTCTGCTATTCCTAATCATATCAAGCTGAATCTGGCTGCTCACATTTGGAGCCCAGATGAGAATAAGATTTCTGAGGCATGCCCCATGACTGCTTCCCCTCTGTGAGTTGAGTAATCAAGTTATAAACCATACCATGATGGGCTTGGCAATTAAACATTCTCTAGCTCATCTGACGAGATTGCTATGGTAACAATTTCTATATCGGCTCTATTGTTGGTCCCATTTCTTCCACTCTTCTTTATTTAGCAACAGTCATTCTTTATCTTCTCTTTAACCATACAAGGTGGTTATCCTGATAGCAGCCCACGTATGTAGTCTAAGAATACTGCTATGTAAGGAAAATGTTACGGCTATGATACGTCTGGATCAGAGATACGACATACCTAAATTGTGGTGTCAATTCCCTGTATGAATGAGAAGCTTTATGATGGTATGCTGAAAAAATTAACAGTGAGACAACATGATACCTCGTTAAGCAACCTCCAAACAAGTACTTTGGGGGACAATCACAGGGCAGCAGTATTCTTCTAGACTCCAGTTGCATAATTGTTTTGACACTGATAGGATCTACTAGCTTGATGGCTGCAAGATAACCTACAATGGCTGCAGTGCACTGTGGCCACATCTGAGTTAGCTTTAAATTAGCTAACAGGAATACCAGCTACTGGTCTACAGTTAGCTGCTTTAAAACTTCCCAGACTTGGGCCATACATTAAGATTCACCCTGTTCACAGATGAAGGAAACCATCTGGGGCAGAAGTACAGTTATCAGTAACATTGCACAATAACATCAGAAGTGATAATGATGAATACTGTGTATCTTTGAAATAGCCTGTTGCATGAAATAGGCTGATGATAAACTTAAGTAGAAATAACTCCCCTAAGAGTTTGGACAAAGGACAAAATACTTCTGCAAAGGGGGCAAAATCCTGGCATTACCTCTCATGCAAAGGACAGGTGGAAAAAGTCTTTTTATATCTTGAAGTTTCAAAGACCACCATTTTCACGTTTTCCACTGTAGTTAGCTTTACCATGAGCACAAAGCACATTACATGGAATCAAAATTTTTACGCATTTTCGTAAGAAGTCAACTTATATTGAAAAAGAAGACTAAACATCATAGTCTAAAAGTCCTGGTCATGAAATATACCTATAGTTTCAAACTTTTCTTACCACCAGCAGAAGTCAGCCTCACAAGAGGAAGGTCTATGCCAATGTGAACAGTTTGGGGTTTTTTCCAAAGCCCATGATGGGACAAAACTGACAACTGTAGTGACTTAGCTGTTCCTTCTCTTTCATACTTCTGAGTTAAGAGAAAGGACAGATAAGAAAGTAGTTTGGAATCCCCAAAAAGTGAGACAATCCAAGAAGGAACAAACAACTGGGAAAAGGCAAAAACTGCTCTGTTTTGAGATCTGTGGATGGGCAGAACTGGGCAGAAAGAAGTATTATGAAGGAAGGGAGAAGAGGAAATGACTGGTTGATGAAAGATTCCCACTTATTCTAAGCATCAAGAAATTCATCCTCCCTGAAGAATAAGTCTCTGAGGAAGGCAAAGATGTTTTCTGCATGAATCTTTGTAGGTAGCGTAGCTGATATAGTCAGGATGTGCTAAGTCACACACCAGTGAAGAAAACGGATACTCAAGATTCAATTTACTCATGTGTAACAGCACGCAAATTTGTTGCAAGAGTGAGCCAGCAACACCAACACACTGAGCTGCAAGAACGTAAGCACCACTGCTGCATCATAAACATAAAGGATGGCCAAATCTCAAATGATTCCACTAACTAGAGCTGACTACAACACTTGAAAAGTTACTGAAATTCTAGCCCAGAAAATCAGTTTCCAGTAACATAAGTACCTAGGTCCTAACCATGTGAAAGACTACAGCTAGTAACTCTAGTCATGTTCTAGTATTTTCACCTATAAGGCAGCCACAGAAGGCAGAAGTACATTAAAGTCTCTGGATAAAAGTTGTCTGTGGCTTAATAGAGATACAAAGAACTCCAATACAGGTTTGGTTTAACTTGGAACAATTACTTTTTACTGTGCAAAACATAAGACAGTTCAAGAATGTTGGGAATAAGAGTTGGGATTAGTGAAAGAAGACAGACTTATTTTTCATGTTATAATCATACATATAACAAAACAGCATATTTCCTGTATTTTTTTTCCATCATGGCTAGGTATCACCTCTGTTGCAATGCAAGATATTTATTTAAAACCTTTATCACAAATACCTTCCAAATCATTTTTTTCTCCTAAACTAAAGCAACAACCAAACAGTGTAGAACTATTTTTCTACTCTCAACAGGATCTCAGCAGTAGGAAAAATTCTTCTATTCCACTAATTTTTTGAGGCTGAGTTTCAGCTCAGCATGAATGTGAACATATACAATATGAGGGAAACTGACAGAACAATGATAATACAACTCAACCTGTATGTTGATGCCAAAAGAAAATTACAGCACTTCTTACCCTTGTTCTGCATTGACATTGACTGACTGCCTAAAATAAGCACTAAAAGCAGAGCACATACACACTGACTCTGTTCTTTCTATCCAGAGAGATAAAAATACCTAGAGGATATGAATCTTGCAGGAATTTTATGAGCTTGAGTATTGCCTCATTTCACATCTGTATTCCAGAATGATTTTGGTTATGTTTATACTTTATGGCCAAAGCTTCAGGTACTGTCTACTGCCTTCTATTGAGGATGATGCCTTTGTGTCATTGCACCTGTTGTGAATTTTGCTTTTATTGTTTGGGGGTAAGGGATTGTTTTTAACACTTAGCTGGCTCCATGTCAACAATACCCAGTGAGATCTTGGGGAAATGTATGGAAGACACTAAGAAAAAAGACCATGGTGAAAGTGGAGAATACCTAAAGGGATGCTGTTCGGATGTATGTGCTTCCTCCAATTGTTCCATCTCTGGCTCTTTAGTGTTGCCACCTATCCCTCTCCTTATCATTTATCTTTCACACAGGCTTTTTTCAGTTACAGCTGCTGTTCCTCCCTATAAAAGGTACATTTATAAAATGGAAATGCAAAATCCCTGTTCTCTTCTGACTGATGTGCATTTTGCAGAACATAAACAGCTGGAGTTTTAAGCTCTGTGTTCTGGATTGTACGTGGCTAGGAGATGAGGGAGTGTGGGGGAAACCACCCTAAATTTACTGTTAAGTTTTAATACGTAGAAGAATCTAAGGAAACAATTAAAATGGTCTTAGTCATGGTGTGTAAGAGCAGATACCCATTGTGCCATGTGCAGTTACTACTGAGTAAAGGTTATAGTGTCAAATGACACAACATTACCACATTCCTCAATATTGTAGTATGGCTGACATACAGGGCAATATTTGTCAGTATATCTTTATTTAAGCAATTTACACCAGGGATATGTTTGGTCAAAAGAGAATTAGCATCAATTCTAAGGATTTCTTAGAGCAACTTCTGAAATAATAACCTTTTCTCACAGGTAATTACTTAATATCAAACTGAAATGTAATTGAGATTTAAGTTTCTCTCAGGAGAACCCAGGCGCTAAAATAGTCAAATCATTAATAATCAAATACTCTCCTTACTGCAAGTATACATAGGGTTTCAATTTAAGGAAGAAGTTAATGTTTTCGTATGGACCCTATTATGCCATTTGATGCTTGTACCATTTGATGCATCTATGATTTTCATAGAAGAAAGGATCGTGATGTTACTAGGAATCTCAATGCTATTAAACCATACAGAGAAATGTCAGTGGGCATCACAGAGCAGAGTTTCTATTCTGACAGAAATGCCTCTTCTCCCAGCCAGTCTTGTCTTACTAAAAGACTGGACCTCCCCAGTAGTGCCCCCAAAGATGTTGGCCTGCTCACCTTGCCTTCCCTCATGCTCTTTTGTGTGGCACGAACTGCAGATTATCACTCTCCCTTCCTGCTGTCAGCTGCCCTTGTGAGCAGCACCTTATCCCATCCGAAGCCTTTGGTAGGAAGGGGGATGCACAGTATCAGCAGAAGTGGGGGAAAAGGGGACAGAGTGTGGCAAGTCTGGGTGCCCCACACAGCCTGGCACAAGTATCACAGAATCAGCACCTTGTAACTAATTTTTCTTTGGTACTGTTTCTATTGAGAATCACCACATTATCCTATCAGTTTTCAGCCATTATTTCTGTGCTAATAGCCAAGCACAATGCCAGTAATTTGCTGCTCAGATGAATTATTTAAAAGGAAGGTAGCACTGGCATGAAGCACAAAGCTCTCCAAGTGGGACAGACGTCAAGATTAAATGTTGCATTTCTAGTATATTTACATTGGCATTGTCTGTTTTCAAGCAGCATGATGAAACATTTTATGAGAATAAGAAGAATTAATTGCAGCATCTCTCCCAAATTAATGAATGTTTTTATTTGCTTTGAAAATAAAAACATTGGTGTGTTCCATTCAATAGTTTGTTCTACAACACTTAATATTTCATATCACAGTGTTAAGGAAAATAAAGAGGTTTCTTGAAGAGTCCTGCTAGGGAGGGGGCTCTGTCCTGTGCTCTCCCATTCTCAGAACACAATAAACTCTTCAGCAATGCCTTCCAAGCTCCTCCTATTTCTCTCTCTCAGTACCTCCTATACCAGCATTCCCTGTAACTGGACCTTCTTCAGGAACTCTCCCTTTTATTATGATAGAACTGATTGTTCACTACTTAGTTTCTTCCTAATAAATGCCACCTCTCCTGTTAGACAGTCTCAGCTCCTCATTTCTCCCATTTTTACCACACGCAACACCAACTACCTCTCCTGCTGTCCACTGTCAAAACTGGCAAGCCATTACCTCAGGTTAGAGATCTTCAAATCCACTTTCCTCAGAGCCAAAGATATCCTCCCTAGCAAAAATGTAAAAAGTACGACAAAATCTCTTGCAAAACACTTCCCAAATAATCTCTCATTCACATCCATCTTTTATTAAAACACAAAACCTAGCATATCAAACTGACTTCTACTCCACAGCCCTACTTCTGGAGAAGTCTCAAGTTGTTCTTTTCCCTTCCTATCTAATACTGTTGAAGGAAAACTACCCGTTTCTTCGTAGCTTTAATTAGAAATTGCTGACTTCAGCCCTTTCCTATAAATTGAAATAAATAAAAGTGAGAGTTGCCATACCTTTCTAATAGTGCTGTAATTCCAAATACCCTCCACTTATCACCCATTTATTTCATGTCTTACAACACTATGCACTAAATGTGGTGGTGGTTTTTTCCATTTCTTGCTTGTTTTGTAGCTAAAGACTGAATTTCATAACAGATCCATTTTACTGATCTTTTCATCTAAATAGAGCATCGAAAAAAAATCTATTTTAAACATAAGCCCCAGTTCCAGAGAGCACCTTAACCTTATATAAAATACAGTTTGCATGCATGCTAAGGTGCTTCTACTGAACAACACAATCCTTTCTTGGATGGGGTCTAGAATTTGTTAGGTGTAACTGAACAATAGCTCTACTACACTTTTCTTATCCAGAGACCTAATTAATTACTATTACATACATAAACAGCATTAGAACTTTCATATGAAGGTTTGGGAACACTTATTAGAACCAGAAACTGTGCATCCTAAAAATTTCTGTCAAGAGTACATTTGCTGTAGCACAAGTGATAAAGCTATTACCGACAGCCAAGTTTCCTTCCAACTTTTCATTTCTGAGTAATTTCTGCAATGAAGACAGAAGTGTAATAGACATGAAGGAATGTGGCAATCCATTTGTTTTATTTCTATGAAATTATTGCTGATTGCAGGTTTGGAGGATGTGTGGGTGAAATTTGCTGATTTATTTCAGTTTGGCCAGGAATGCTTTTTTAAAACACCTTTAACCTTTTTCTTCCAAACAGTTAATTTGGGTCACTACTTTTGCACTGAAGTTTTGATTGTTAGAGGAAATACTTCTGCATACTTTTGCTCTGCTGTAAGAGAGGCAATATGTTGTGGGCCATATGCCAACAGATTTTAACCACAAACTTAGGGAAAGGAGACAGATTAGATTGTGGTGGTCTTATAATCAGGGTTTCTCAGTATTCTTTCCTTGCTAAGAGCAAGTATTTCACTGTATTTCACCACTGTATAGTCATTTTATCACAGAAGAACTTTTTTAAAGTGTCCAGCCAAGTAATATGCTTTCAGATCTTCAGTGAGTTCTGAACTAGTTTTCATCTGTCTGCATGCAAGAGTCTGCATGCAAGAATCTTATTCAATAGAGGGAGGTAATAAACAAGGACCTGGAGGTTTATGATGATGAGGAAAAGCCTAACTTCTACTAAAACCTTTACAAACACTGTTTCTTTTAAAATCTGGTGGTCAAGGAACAAAAAGAAACAAGACCTATTTGGTCACAGTCTGCCTGCCATTGCACATTTACCTCCAGTAGCAAAGAGCTGTTGGGCAATCTTAGTTTTAACCACCTAAGGCATGGATCAAATAGATCCTCCACCAAGTCTCTAGAGAGACTACTCAACCATTTAACAAATATCCATGATACTTTCCTAGTACTACTGGTTAAGGTCTTCCCTTTCTTAAAGTCTTCCCTTTCCATGAAACAGTCGGTCATTGTGTGTTTTTATGCTGTGCATTCTTTTATTCCATCCTTACTCCTTAGCAGCGGCACAGGCCAGAGTAGGATCAGTTGATGTGGTGACTCATCCAGTTAGCATCTGGGCCTGTCCAGATCAGAGTGTGTGAATGCCCTGGCCAAGAAAATGTATTAACACAGTGGGTGTTCCAGTGAGCTGTGAAGGAAGAATGAGCCATGCACCTCATAGGTGGGAACTCAAAAGTTTTTAAAATACATAGCAGGCTAGCCAGATGCAGTTTTTGTGATACAACAGCTGGGGAGGGACGTACCTCTTCCATGTTGACACTGTGACACAAAAGTACTGAACAACCTGACTGCTTCCATATTCCATTTTACTTGAAACACAAACATGCAAGTGAAAACACAGTCTGCTGTCACACTGCTGCAAGTCAAGAGCTCAAAACAAGGTATTTTTTAAGCAATGCAATAGATAATATGTAGAGCATGAACCCACAAAACCACTGATGCATCTTCAGAGAGACGGAGTATTGGCAACCACTGACTTCCATTTCATATCCTAACGGCTGAAATTTCTAATCCGGACGATGTTTCAGTGTTGGTTTTGTTTGGTTTTTAAAACAATCCTCAAGTTTATAGACACTTGATTTTGTAATTTTTAATTGCTTAGAAGATCTTAAATTAATGCACAGGAGCACCTGCACGACACTACAGACTTCAATATTTAAATAACTTCCTATATAAGTGAAACTTCTAGGGTTTATACCCATATTTCCTCCTGAAGCTATGTTAGTGCAGCACTGAGCCCATGCTAAAAAACTCCCGATTAAGCCTGCATGGATTCCTGTTCTGTAAATCAGTTTCAAAGTGGTTTTTCTCAGATCTCATCATCTCTTCGGTGCCTCTGCTGTGTAGAAAACTGGAATTTGTTACTAAGGAATGAGTCTCAGGAACTTGCAGAAGGAACCTCTCTTCTGAGGAAGAACGAGTAAATGATGGGCACCTACATGAGACAGTAACATCAGCTTTTGCTTACCATGTCCATTACAAATGCACGCAGGACTAACAGGAGGCAGCTCACTGTGGGGGGAGGCATGGAGGGAAATGGAGCTAGCAAGACAAATAAATCTGCTTCCTACCTTAAAAAAAAAGCATCAGGCCACAATTTAAGTTTCTATGGGGAAACAAGCCCTGTAATGCTGGCACATGAAAAAGGATGGTTGGAGAACTTTGTCCTGCAAATCAAGTTTCTACTCAATTCATAATCTCAAGGGTTACCTCAGAAGCAAAAGCAAAAAGCAGCGGCAGTTTCTTGCCCCACTTAAGGGGACCTGAAGTATGAACTTCTGATGGTCACTTAATTCCTCTCTAATTACTCCCATTCAGATATCCTCATTTGACGATACAAATGTATATAATACAGATGGTACACATTACATAGACATAAATAATACAGATGGGCTTAGACGAATAAACAGTCTCAAACTAACATACGTGGTAGCTAATTAGACTACAGTCTCCTCAAGAGGTACCACCATCACTAATACATTTACGTTAGCTGTAAGTATATGGCACTCAACTGAACACACTGGATCCCACACTCACGGGGATCCCCAGAGATCAGCTTTCCGTAGGATCAGACACACTGCTTCACATTTAAATATCCCCATCCTTTCCTTGTTCACCTCTCCTGAAAGTCACCTTTGCCATAGATTCTCTTCAGGAGAGGAGGCATAATAGACGTGTTATCAAGGATTAAAGTAGTATTGCTGGTCAGCTTTTGAAAAAGGTAGAGAATAAATCTGAAAGCTATAGACTAGCAACCCTTTCGTCCACACTGAGCAAGTGATTCAACACTGGAAGAGAAAACTGAATGGCATGCACCATACGAGAGAAAGAACAAAGTGAGAGAAGGAAGAACAAGCTGACTCTTGTAACCAGAAATTAAACCAAGAACTTTTCACAAGACACTAGAAAAGACTCGTCAGGACTCTCAGCTGTCACATAAAAATAAAAAAGATCCTTCCTTTAAGAGAGAGAAAGGAAAAAGTAGAGACTAAACAGCCATTTTGCACCACAAGTTGCAGCAGAAGTTGGCCCTAAACAACTGGAACAAGTACTGTTCAACCTATTCCAAATCATGCAGAAAATGAAGAGAATGGTAAGAAGGCACAGACTACTGATGCCACAGAATTCAGGGTAAACAAAATCAAAAATAACTATGAAGAGCTGAAAAAAAGTTACTGTTTTTGAACTCAGTGCTCAATAAGAATTAAAAGAAAATGGATTGGTAACAGTCATCAGGAACAAAAGTGAAAACAAAAAAGGATCATCACACCTCAGAAAGTATTACATGTGCAGCTTAAATGGACAAGTTTGAGAAGAGGCCAGCTATCTGTTAATTAGATACACAGATTATGGTAGAAATATGCATTAATTTATTCTTATGAAAATAACAGATTATGATGAAGAAAGAAAGAATTGGTCTGTAATGATGGAAATTATCCATGCCAGAAAAACACCACCTTTACTATTCTACCACTTCATCCTTTTCAGCCCAACACTGTAACTTGTGGAAAACGGAGTTCTGGCAAAGTATTCTGTACCACTTTTACCCCAAATGAGAGCATAAACATGTAGGTTTACCAAGCCATTCAAAGCAAGAAGTGATTAAGTAAAAAATAACTCTGTAGGAGTCATAGATTCATTTTATTGTGTTCCAGAACCAGTAATTCCAATCACCACTTCAGTCCAAAAATGAAGAATAATTTCTCTAGCCATTCTTGTCAACTTGCTTTCCTGAATTGTGGTAGAGACATTTGAAAGTGCCAGTAGGGATGCGCTTTTCTGCAGACATCACTACTTTGTATCTCCTACCCCTACAGCAAAGATACAAAGATATTTTCAGCTTCTTACTCCTTCCATCCTTTCCACAGATGATTTTTCCTTTGACAAAGCTTTGCTGTGGACAAATGGTGCCTTCCAGACCTCTTCAGAGCATCAGTCTAAGTGAGTGTATTTTACTATCAGTGTTTAGCATATTGATTAACTTGTTTTTAGATAAAAGCTGTGAAGGAGAAGATACCTCTTTCTTCTGTTCCTCAGCAGGGATCTCAGCAGTTTCTCATCACCTCCAGACTACATGCAGAATAGAGGCGTGGGGCCAAGTTGTCTGCAAACACCAACAGCTGTGCTTGGTGTAGCCAGCAACCCATGGACATGTCATCTCAGCATCGCCCCCCAGGTATGTTATTTACTTTTAGTGGGACAAATACCAGGAAAAAAAGCTTATGAGAGAAGTTCTATACAACACAGTAGGAAATATTATCCCATTAGTTCACTGTTCTTCATCTATCCTATAGAGTTGGTACTAATAATATCACATCTAGACTATTTACCAAAAAACATACAAACATACAAGGAGAAATAAGGTTCAACTTGTCATTCTTTAGTACATGTAGGTTTTCAAGAGTCCTTTTTAAACTATTGTATACATTTTACTCCTACCCTATCCTAAAGGCTCTTCAGAAAGGAGTGGAAAATCCAATATTCAGAATGATTCAAAATATCATTCAGGAATAACAATTTCTCGTTTCATTTATCATTTTGGTGATAGATATGGCCCTGATTTCCAGTCTTTACCACAGTTACAGTTCTGGTAACCGACTCCCAAAGAATTTTTGAAAGATCA
Source organism: Falco punctatus (assembly GCF_963210335.1). Classification (NCBI taxonomy): domain Eukaryota; kingdom Metazoa; phylum Chordata; class Aves; order Falconiformes; family Falconidae; genus Falco; species Falco punctatus. Next base: position 54,504,559 of record NC_137587.1, read on the forward strand.
GGGAACTTAACAGCCTTATGAATAGGGATTTGCAGAATTTCATGTTGTTCAGCATAAGCACTTCCAGCATTTTTCAAGCATTTTTAACATAAAACCTGAAAAAAAATGTTTTTCTCTGTCTTAAAAGTCTCTACCCTGCTACTCACATGAATCTGAAACAGTTTTGTCATGTCATTTATTAGCCACGTACTGTTTGAGGTCAAAGAGCACATAGGTATTCATATAGCCACTGCTGGATTTCAGGATCACCCTGCCTGCAGCAGTAATGCATGACTGCAGGCCATAGTAACTTGCCAAGACTGGCTCTCATCAAACTAGCCTGGCACAAAAGCAGTAAAACCATGAGGAGACAGAGCAGCAGCTTGATGCTAGGTGGAGGCTCAGAGCATTATGCAGGCTTTCTCAGGCTCAGCCAAAATTTTCATGGAGCTTCAGTTCATGCTATTGGCTATGACAGATTGTATCTTGTTGGGTCAAGACTGCAACAACAGGGGAGGACACACCAGAAAACAAATTACAGAAGCTGCTGCAGACCACTACATTGTGAAAGCTCTCCTGCTGGCAGGAGTATTCCTCACAGTAATGACACAGGGTGTTTCAGAATCCAACTCTCCAGGCCTTCCCTGACGCACTGGGATATGGCAGTGCACACTCTAATTGGATTATAAGTAAAGCAACAAAGGAAACCCAAGTTGCCTCCCCTGATTCAACACACACCCCGACTGGTGTTTGTTTCATAAGAGGATGCAAAACCAGAAGCACAAATTGTTCTCTTTAAAAGCTAGGAATGCAGCTGAGCAGCACTTTCTCTCAAATTCAGGTACCATGGGAACAAGGCCATGAAGTTTGTGATGCAGATCCATATGGTCTAACACTTTCATTTCTTCTCATGAAAGAAGTGATCTTTTTAATGTCATTCAAATAATGAAGAATAGTTGCAATGTCAGGGTTGACAACTACTCTTCAGTGTCATGCTGCTTTTAAGTTAACATCTTTAGAAGAAACGCAGGCATAGTCATGTCCTCAGCAAGCACATGAAAGAATATCACTAGAGAACCAGAAGTTCACTAACTAAACACATGGATCAGAAGCTGACCATTTGCTTGCAAGCATATGTAACATTTGTTTAAATTCCCATGCTATTGAGATGATTAACAAATACCTTATTTGCCCTGTTTTTTCCCCCATGTCCTAAAAAGCTCAGGTAATAAATAGTCCTTTACAAAGGTTAAAAAAAAGTGTTCCCCAAACTCATAGAAATCTGCTGAATCCAAATAACTGAAGACTACTAGTTTGAGAAACAACATACCAAAACAGGACACGTTGAATTGAATATAGTTGCTTAAAAAGTGTATGTCCAGGAATAGCTATTTTGGAAACTAGCCCACATTTTTCTTCAGCTTTTTACATCTAGCGTCATAAAGAAAATTCCAAAAATTGACTCGATACCAACAGTCCATAATGTGGTCAAGCAATGTATGAACAAACACACAAATCATCATCCAACATCATCCTATCACACATTAAAAGCAGTTAGAACCAAATGTACTGGGTTTTTTTTTCTGGTAGCACAATATTCATTTAATCCAAGTTAACCACTGAAACATACTGATGTTCAATTGTTTCCCTTTATTATTTCACATTCATACAAAATTAAGTATGAATTTCTGGAGTGTAGAGATGTAATCTAAAGATTCTTCCTCATTTGCCTGTCAAAATACTAGCTCCCTGATGTAGCAGAAGTTATCTATTACTATTGCACTTTTTAAAGAAAAAAGAAACCCATGTAAATTGAAGCTGCATATGCAATCCAGCCTGTTACAGGCAAAACAGCAGTGTTTACCTACCCTGTATTTGAATTTTACTTTTATAACTGCACCTGCATGAATTCCATCCATATATATACACTAAGTGCTTTTTATGAAACTTTTGTTTTTCTTTTGAATTCTCTGAATGATCCAACACAGATCTATCTGTCCACAAAAATATCTCATGCCATTTATCTGAGGCTGTATCAGGACCTTTGTACTATGAGCAGGTTTTAGAGGCATCAGTACTTGTGGAAAGCGTGTTGCCTTGGGATCTGCCAGTGTTCTGCTAAACCACAGTAACCTTTTATCAAAAATATCATGAGAGGAAGAAGGCCTGCAAATCAAATTATTGTTTTCATTTGCAATTTACATAGCTTGTAAGTGGAATGTATGGATTATTTTCAGGCAATTCAAACATATTGAGAAGTTAACATCAGTGAAATTCCTCCAGTAGGAGAAGTTAATGTTCTGATCAACATTTTTCTATTTTCAAGTCAACGTTTTCAACCATGACCACTGAAATAAATCTGATTCTTAGGAAATGTGCATTATACACTTTCTGAGAAGCCAGGACCCTGCAAGATATTTTGAAATAGTCACTCAGGAACTGAAGGACAGAAAGCCATAATCATTGCTGAAAGGCCTAATCATGAGTTATCCCACCTGAAGTGAAGTGGTAAGAGAACACACAATAACTTGACACTCATTCTGGTTACTTGGAACTTGGAAAGGTTTTAAAGGACACATATAAAAGTCAGTTTAAGAATGGATTGAAAAACATAAAAAAATACTTCAAAAGGGTTTTGAAATTTTCAAAATTATTTTGATGTCAAAGCAAATAGTTTTTAATTTACTTTTAATCAGTCATTTAAAATTTGTATTAAAAATCATTTTCACATTTGTTTTTTATACTCCTATTTGTCTCTTTCCTTTCTCTTTTCAGTTTTGAAAAAAAAGGAAAAGCAGGGAGGATAAAATGTGGAAAATGCTTTTGTCTGTTGGTATTGTTCTACAGAAGAGAAAATACCCACATGCAGATCACTGAAAGAGCAAGAGAGAGAAATGTGCATGCACACACCTGTTCTGTTACACATTACACGTACAGTTGTCTGAGGATGGAAAATCTCTAGTTAACACACTTGCACTTCTTTAAACCATTGAGATTTACATTTGCTATGCAGATAATTACCCCATGTGATGAATTTATCTATTTGCCTGTAGAATGGACCATAGCGTTGTACCTAACTAGCTAAAAATCAAAGTTCTGCCTGGGTTTATTTAATTTCCTTAGCAATGCCATTAGGGTATGGTACTTTGTGAAGGCAACAGATTACAGTTTGGCTAGCATCATATCCAGCTGCCTTGTCCTGTCTATGTGAGGAGGTACCCATTTTCATCTGGTTTGGGAGGGTCAGCTTTCAGAACAGACTAATCCTAGACCCAAACAAGCCAATCCTTTCTGCTCCTTTAGGCAATTTACCTTCTGAAACATGAAACCACATGGTACCCACATGCAGCTTTAATATTGCCTGAGACATTTTTATTCCCAAAGTAACTCATACTGATATCTCACTTCCTGTTAGGATTAGAAAGTAGAGAAAGCCAACTGTGGCTCTGTACAACTCACAATCATGAGCATTGCTGTATCATTGCCAAGATAAATTATATGTTGAGTAATACTTAGACATTACAAACCCTTCATACAAATGCTCCTCATAAGACTTCAAGCATTTGAACTACCCCAGCTTCACAGCTTTGTCTGTCAGGAGTTTTATGTTTAGGGGCAACTCTGTGATATATTTTTTCATGTGCCACAAAAAAAATAATTTTCTTAAGCTTATTTTTCCCATCAGTAATTTGGACCTAATCTTCCAAAACCTTCCTCAGATACATACAAAACAGAATAGACTACCCAGAGAGACACTTGGCAATGGGAATACTTGTGAGTAAAGCATCTCAAATCCTTTATTAAAGTAATCCAGTTCAACACTACAATACCACAAGTACCATGTATTTGAACTTACTCCATATTTCATATTTTTAAAAGAAAAAAAATGAAGTACAGAGGCTTCTCTTTCACAATGCTAACAGATTCTATCATTGGACATGCCTGGTTGTTAACAAGAAACTGCAGAACCCAGCTCATGCATTACTAAGCCATTTGTTTTGGTAACTACCTGTCAATGTTGCAAAGTGATAATCCAGCTGAGGTACACAGATTCACAGCTTTCTTGTATAAACACTGTACTTCCTCACCCTGAACTTCTAAAGACAGAGTTCAAAAGAAAAAGCCAAGTTCATTTTCATATGCTGAAACAGACAGCAATTAACAACACCTAGTTAAACAGAAAGGGGTTTACTCCTGACTTGTCAGTTTATTTGTCAATATGATTAAGCAACTGATGTGTCTGTCCACAATGCTAAATCTGAAACTCCACATTAAAATAGAAGTTATGCCTTTAAATGGGATGTGGTGTGAAACACACTTCACCATCTCTATTAGTACTTTCCAAAATGTTATTCACATACAGAAAAGTATATCTACATACCAAAGCAGCTAAGTTATTACAGTGGAGAACACAATTGATAAATTCAGCATTCTACTAAGACTTCATTAAATTTTATCAAATTATGCAGTACTGTAGCACATTTACTAAGTCAAACAGCAAAGATTTCCCCTCCTTACTAGGTGTTGCAAAATGAACAGCATAACATCCTTGCATCTTCAAATTTGAGCCCAAAGGTAACAATGTGTACCAAGGCTTCCATCACCCTAATGGCAGACCACTGGAAATTCGAATAATTTATAAATGCTTTGCTTTGTAAGCAATCGCCACCTCTCTGATGTGTTTACTAAAGAATAAACACAAGTTACTCCCAAAGTACTTTTTTTGAGGTGTAGTATCTATTGGAATACTTGGAGAAGACCTTACAACCCTGTAAAAAGCAGATACATCGCAAGCTGTGCCAGTAATGTGGCTGTTAACTGCAGTGAGCAAGGCAGCACTCCTGGAATGAAGCAATACCCTTTACCGGATTAAATGATAGAGCTGGGAAGGACAGACAAGATTTCAAGCATGTAGGTCAATCCCTTGATTGCGATACCTGACTGCCTCCGATATTTTTCAGCAGAGTGCCAGAGGGACTAAACATCCCTTCTAGCTACAAAAAAGATGACTCAAGAAATTTGCTATTTTACCAAATAGGTGTGTCTAAGGCAAATATTTGAAACAACAGTTTTCAATTCTTGGTAGAGAGTGTGTGTCTTTTAGGCTCCTTATCTGTCAGGTGTGCTGCAGTTCTGGTATTTCACCACACTTTCCATTTGATTAACCCTTCTTTGACTCATTTCTTCATTCATTTATTTCCACATACCTTAAGTGACTTTTGTGTTCTAAAGAGGCTATTTCTGCATCTTCTTACCATGAATGGCATTCCTCATGGAGCCCTTTAAGAAGCAGAACTCTAGGCAATAACATTGCATTGCCTCTCTGAAAGCAGCAAGCAAGAGCAGAAATGCAAGTTCAGGATTGAGAACACTAGTACTTTACTCAAATGGCCTTGAAAGATGTTTTATATCTGATCTCACAGACATGATGAACAGGATGAGAGTTCAAGGGTGCAAAAAGTCAACCTGAGTGCTGTTACTCCAGTGCCAAGAGATACAGAAGTCAGCAGTCTTGTTCTGGCTGCAGGTCATTCAAGTAAAGAGGTTTCTGGCCACAGCTGCTTCCCAGCATATCCATGATCACTGTCCCACTACTTGCTTCCTAATCTAGTTCAATTAAAATGACTAGGTTAGCTTAAACACTTAAAAAATATATGCATAATTTTTTTCTCAGATAGTCTGGAGAGCATTACGCATGAAGTTATCATGGCAGATCTCTAGGGAGTGGGAAAAGAAACAGAAGAGAGCCCCTGGGCAGTAACCTGTTCACCCTGCAAAGCTGCAATCAGAACAGAATGTGTGGCTTTATTGTATCTTCACATTATGGTTCCCTAGACAGTACTGAGCATTGTTTCCTTTGTCCACAGAAACAATGGCATGTATAACTCCACATGAAAAAGTTATTTGCAGAAGTTCCTTGACAGCATTGTATTAATCTGAGTTGGGGGTAGCAATTAAATTGTGGAATCGACAGAAAAGCACAATGAGTACATGCAACATACATAATAAAGGAAGTGGATATGACAAGCTAAGGGAAGGTCAAGATGTAACGGGTACCAAAGGACCCCAGAGGGATTGTAATGGAGATTCTCCAGAGAGAACTGAGCTGGCATGAGATTGACAACAGCTGATAATTCCCCAAGAGAAGAACCTTGTGCAAGTCTGCAAAACTGGCAGGTCCTCAGGAGAGCTGGACTTCTTGTAATCAGTGCATTCACCACAAGAAACAATCGGTCAATGCCACCAACACCTGAATGCCTGGACTAGAGGAAAGATGTTGAGAGAGAAGGAAGAATATTCGTAGAAAGCACAGTCTCTTGTTTAAAGAAATGGCAAAGCCTGAACAGGTAAATCAGCTGAGGAAGAATTCAGGCAGCAGTTCTAATTTCTTTTCAATGCAACAGTTCAACAAGCACTGACGATTCTGTATCATTAGTACTTGCATAAGTGATGTTATCCACACACATGCCAAGGGATGACAGCATCTGATCTAAAAAGGGGCAGTGCTGTCATTCTGACAAAATATTTGTTTCTGCAGTTATAACTAGAAGTTTGAAGAGACCCAGATTAAATCCCTCTGTGTAGTAAAACTTTAAAGGCCAAAGACTGCCTGCTGGGCAGCCCAGGACAGGCCTGCTGGAGAAACACAGGAGAGGGGTCATATAGCACAAGGATCATCCTGGCCAGCACAACCTGTAGCAGCCCAGAATACAAGATGCTCTGGAGAAAAGCCCTCTGCCCCCAGCTGATTATAGAACCTATGATAACTGGTTTGTGCCCTTCATTGCCGTTCCTACTAGTTATTTGCCTTGAAAAAGTAACAAATTCTTTTTCTTTCCCCCTTTTAAATTAAGAACAAAATAAAACAGCATAATCAAGTTAGAAATAAATTCTGACTTATTTTGTGACTCTAGCCATACAAACCCTCTGCAGGATATTGAGTTACACAATAACCTCAACCAACAAAAAAATAAAGGCATTACATCATCTGATCAGACCCAGAGGCAACAGCATTGTTACCTAACAATTTCAGACAGCTGATTAACCACTTTTTGTAGGGTGTCAATTACACCACGCCCTGCTTGTTCATAACTATGTTGTTGACAGCACAACACAGCAAGAGAAAAGCATACTACCCCCCACATCCATACCCCATGTACGCACACTAATGCAACTGCCAAAACGTGTTTAATTTATCATGAACTCAGCTAGAAGTACTTAGAAACCTTCAGTAAATAAAGAAAATAAACAAGCACAGCAACATAATGGAACATCTGGGCTTGTTACGAGACACTATAGTGAAATCTAAAATTTCTTCATGTTATGTCACTTGTTTGGGGAAACAGGGTTTTAGGAGAAGCAATGAAGACCCTTATGAAGGAAGTCATTCGCCCTTGACAACACTACTTTGAGATTCAAGAATCACGCTATGGAAAAGGGTCTTTTCTTAAAAAAAATGTCTTGTTTTATTTGATTTCCTTCACATTCTTTCTGCTCATCTTTAAGGTACATTTCATCATCATGTACATTATTGGCACCGAGGAATCTGAAGTGATCTTTTCAGTTTGACACCGAACTGATAACGCATACTTGCTTTATAACCTCTTTTTTACATGTGCCTGCTGGAAATTGTTTTTCATTGTTCGTAAATTCAAGGCGTGTTTATACTGGAATACAGGAAAAGCTAAAGGGGAATGCTAGTGTGTAAGCCATAGTGGCTTTTTTTGGCTTTTGCTGTGAAGTGATAAATGATTCTTGGTCCCCCATGGGTTAGAGGGCACCAAACTTCAAATAACTACAACATCCGATAACAAAGTTTTTCTCCATCATTTGCAATCAAAACACCAAGAACACAGCCCTCTGGACCTCTCATCCTTCATGTTCAATTGTAAATCCTGATTAAATAGCTTGCAGGTGTCAGGATTAGAGTATATTCATTGGGAGCCTAAACATAGCACCAGCTGGGTTCCTCATTTGCCAGTTGTAGTTGCTTCTTTGTTTTGAAACTGTTGACAGTACAACTAAAAATATTCCTTTGGGTAGAGACGGAGTTAAATAACAAGCAGGATGAGTAAGAGAACAGCTGTAGATATTTTTCTGTGTTTAACATACCTGCCTTGTTGATTTATAGTAAGCCCTCCATATAATGTACATTCTGTGTAATCCAAAACATTTAACCTTTCGAGCTGGGGCTCTGATAAAGCTATCAAACACAGGAAAGGATCTTGACAAGTCCTGTATTACCAGCCTTTTTCTCAAAGGAAATGTGAAATATAGTTTCACCTCACTTTTAGTATACAACAACAAGCAATATTATGCCTTATCAGCTGCTACCAACTAAACAGTACGCCAGACATCTACATAAACAGCAGCGTGGAGAAGGAGAAGAAAAGACGTAACTTTGGCAAGTTCTAAAAATCTTGTTCTAGTTAGTGTCCAGTTGGTTTAAGCATGGCTTACTTGAAGGGATGAGTTCAGTTCTTCTTTTAAAAACAGCACCAGAAGCCAGTAAGTAGAACTGACAGGCCATTTTCACAATTAGTCCTTTGCACAAAAGCAAGTAGCATCTGCCAGCCATCATCCCTTTTACCATGATTTTACAGTGCAAGGGTACTCCAGTACCAGTACTGTTCTCTTAAGATGTAACATTAGGGTTGCAACTCATTTCTATCACTAAAGAAATCCTATTGGTTTTGCTATTTTGTCCAAACCAATGCTCTCTTTGGAATTAAGTTCTGGCTACTTAAAAATCCCTAAAGTTTTCAAATAGTTATTCATTTTGACTTCCTGTCCCAAACTCTTGAGTAAAACATTACTATGTTGTAATCCCAAAGGCCACTTCATTTCAGTGGGCAGTGAACCAAGTCATACGGAATAGATGTAAAGAGACACACATATGTGTACAAAAGACATTACTACTTTCCCTATAAAAGAGCAGAGGGAAAAATCTGAAAAATTTAATAGTCTTTTTATTATATGGCACTGAAGCAAAAAAAAAAAAAAAGAGGGTTTCAGATAATCAGTCCAAGATAAGCTTAAACAAAATATTGACTACTTTACACATCTGTATTTATGAGGGGGGAGGATCATGAGTAGACATGAGCCAAATGGTCCCAAAGCAATTTACACAGTAGTGAGGCACTCACCTCACTCATGACTAATTGAACTCACTTTTCCCAACATCAGGTCTCAGGAGAAATTCAAAGCACACTGTAGCGTCTATCTTTAATACTGAGATTTTAACAAGTTAGCTTGCAATGCTGCTAGAGTTTTAAAGGCAAGTTCTTCCCAGTAAATAATATAATGAGAAAACATCAGCACTTAAGAGGATGCCACAGGGTTAATGCCAGGTTTTAAAAGACTTCAAAATGGATTTTACCCAGTTCACATGTCAGGAGGCACAGCACGGAATCAATTTACAGCAGGAGCCAAAGATCACAAATTTTAGGGGAGCCTGGGGACTGATTCTCCCAATCGGTGCCGTGGGGTGCACAGATGAAAGAGCAAACTTGTTTTTTTTCTTTAATGGTGACAGTGTATTCTGAAATTACGCACAGCAGGCAGGAGAAACCTGCACAGATTTCAAAAGATACTGCAGGTTTGTGTGCTGAAGCACATATTTAAGGTCCTAGTTAATGTGCTAGCCTTTCACCTCTGGAGGCCTGGGCTCAGATTAATCTAAGGTAAAATGAAGGAGAACTTGGGACTTCTATCTTCTTAACCCTTATTGGCCTTTAGTCCACATCACAGAAGTACAAACCAGTTATCAAACTTTGAATCAAACTCTTAATTACTTTTACTATTCTGAAGTCAACCTGAATCTACATACTAATAACACAGTTCTGGGTTTCCACTGATTTAAACTGAACTTGCTGAATGAAAAGCCAAATTCTGTTCTTTTTTATATCAGTGGAAACCTAGACCTGTACTGGTATTCAGGGAAACCACACAGAGAAATCAAGTACAGACATGAGAGAGCAAGACACCTACCCAGACTGGAAAGCAGACTTTTTTCAGGTCCACAGTATTTGCTCAGAGCCTGCTTGGAAGATCCCACATTCTCTATTTTTCTTGTCAGGCACAAATGCTGCATAAGTATACCTTCTAAAAACATGTGCATGCCTTTGGCTTTTACTAATGCTGCTCTAGACAGAATTAGAGTTCAAAATCTGGCTGGCAATTTCAAACACATCAAAATAATCCTTTTTCCTGAAAGTGTAGAGCATTACAAAGAAAACAAACAACTCTCAAAAAAAAAAACCCTGAAAAGTAACTATTTCCATGGAGGCTACACTGACAGAGTGGTAATCTAGCATCTGTCCGTTGAAGAACTGAGTTCTTAAAATAGGGGAAGACAGCTCAGAAGACCTACTGGATTATCCAGATGTGTAATTTTAGGGCTTCTATAGGACTGTTCCCATAAAGTCGTATTTCCAAGTGTTTTTCTTAATCTCATTCCAGAATTTCCAAGTAAAAAAGTACTCACCACTTCTGCAGCCCAGTTCTCACTTTTCATCTCATTCATGGAAGAAGTTTCCTCTCCATGCATTCATTTGCTCTCTTAATTTTCATTCTACTCATGTGAATCAAATAATTTACATGAAACCTCTCCTTTCTAGACCTACCAACTACAAATCCAAGTTTATATCTAATTCTGTGTATTTTAATGCCAGTTTTTATGTGTAAGCTCTATGTTTCAAAGATTTCCAGTTCATAGAATGTATCACACGAATGGATTATTACACAGTACTTTTTGTCTAGAACAACCATTTCTCTTGAAGCATGGTCAGAGGATAATGATGGTATTTTTAGCCTTATGTGCAATAGAAAGCTAGTCTGCATTCATAGGTCTCATACAGAGTTTTCTCTCACATCCTCTGTGCTGTCAGGTCTGTCAGCTGAAGCCCCCACACCTAGCCTTTAGGCTGACCAGTTTGTTCCCTATATCAAGGCCGGATGAACCCTTATTGCACTCGGGTACTTACTAGAGAAAGGTGTGATAATGAGTTTAGGTCCATGCTGATGCAGGTGAGGCTATGTAGAAAACCCACTGGTCCAGTATATAAATTAACATAATCACCTTGAATCTTCATCATCCTCTCCGGCAACAGTACGCCTGCTATGTCCTGCTAGTCCAGTATTTTTTGCAGGCTAACAATTATTTTGTTAGCAAGCTTCCTAGGGACAGACATAACTTCTTGGAGAATACAACATTCCTGAAAAGACATACAGCTTTTTTTTGTTTGTTTTAAAACACAAGGTCATCTTAGGCAGAAGTTTATCCTTCCATTTGTCTTATTTCTGTTATTTTTATGATGAGTGTAACACCACAGTAACTCATATTTACTGTTGAATTTATACATGAAAATGCACTTTCTTCTCAGTGCATCTGGTTGCAGTTTCCCTCCAAAACAAATTTAACTATCAAATTATCTCCATTAAAAAATACCTCATCATACTTTAAAGCCTTAAAGTCTTCATTGTCTCTGGAGTGGCAGAAAGAGCTACAAATGGCTATATTTTAAAAATACCTAAATAGCTTTGCTTAAGCTGATGGGGGGGTGGGGGGAATACCTGAATTTCCTCTGCAACCATTACTTTTTAAGTCCTGAAATTTAACTGTAAATAACACATGTAGCTTTAAGCCTAAAAATACCTCAAAAATATTCTTCCCACCTTGGTTGCAAAAATAATTTGTAGGAAACATGATAATCACCATTTCCGTTTCCTTGTTATGTTCCTCTTTTACATGAAGGACCTTTAAGTAAATTCTGTTGATAATGAACTTAAGAAGCCCTCAGCAGGTTGAGACACTGTTATTAGAACCATTTTTATAACCACCAAGCCAAAAAACTTCCCGTATATGTTCACTGGAGTCTCCCCTCTACACACACTTTCAGAGTTCATTCAGTAATCATGGATATAAAGAAGCCTAGCATACACAGCTGTTCCAATATTGCTGGCTAAGAACTCTGACATGAACATACAAGTTTGAAGCTTGGCAGTTGTGTTGCACGTGCTGAACAATAGTTTTGTCTGTACTTCCAAGTGACAAACTGGTTTTAGAAACACGTTTAACATGACAACATATATAGCGATGAAAAGGGCCACTTCTGTAAGATAAATGTCACCTACACAAATTACAGAGCTCACAGGAAAATATGTCAAAACAGAAAATTAGAGAACAGAAAGGAGTCAGTTATGCCCAGTCACTAACAGGAAAGATGCATTACACAATCCCATGCAAAGCAAAAAAATTTAACTGTGCAAAATATTACATGTCATAATCTGACACAGTAGACAAGCCTCTAATACACAGAAACATAAAGAAACAAATACACTAGACTGAAGGACTGAACATAAAACGACAAACTACATGTTCACACTGCAAGAGGCAGTCACAAAAGATATATTTTGCCAAAATTCTCTCTTGCTTTGACTCATTTTCTTTGCTTTAGAAAAACGTTTTTAAAAAAAGAAGAAAAAAACTCCAACGTATTAGCTTATTTTAAATCTTAAGTTTTTTCTGAACAGGACAAGTGAAGCAAGGAAAACAGGGCAAAATTCCTGAGCTACAGCTCACAACACGACAGCTTGAGCCACACTACATGGCAAACAGTCTGGTCATAACATACAGGAAAGAGCAGCTTTCTCTTTATAGGTTTCCTGCAGGTATGAAAACTCAGAAAACATGAATGTCACCTCCTATGATCAGATACAATATATGTTCATTCATTCACACAAAACTGAAGCAATGCGAGATGTTACTTTGTAACCAGGGTAAAATAACCTGAAGCTTTTCTTCAAGACAGTTCTACACCCATTGTTCCAGTTTTGGCTGGGATAGAGTTAATTTTCTTCCTAGTAGCTGGTGCAGTGCTGTGGTTTTGGATTTAGTATGAGAATAATGTGGATAACACACGGATGTTTTAGTTGTTGCTAAGCAGTGCTTACAGTAAGTCGAGGACTTTTCAGTTTCCCGTGCTCTGGTAATGAGGAGGTGCACAACAAGCTGGGAGGGAGCAGAGCCAGGACAGCTGACCTGAACTAGCCAAAGGGATATTCCATAGCACAGGACATCATGCTCAGTATATAAACTTGGGGGGACATTCAGAGTGATGGCATTTGTCTTCCCAAGTAACTGTTACACATGATGGAGCCCGGCTTTCCTGGAGATGGCTGAACACCTGCCTGCCACTGGGAAGTGGTGAATGAATTCCTTGTTTTGCTTCGCTTACGCCCATGGCTTTTGCTTTACCTGTTAAACCATCTTTATCTCAACCCATGAGTTTTCTCACTTTTACCCTTCCAATTCTCTCCCCCCCATCCCACCAGGGGGGCGCGAGTGGCCATGTTGGGTTTAGTTGCCAGCTGGGGTTAAACCATGATACCCATATATGAAGAAATGTATTTGTCCAAATGGCAATGTCTTCATTCTGATTTAATTCATTAACTGAGGATAGAAATTATGTGGAAAATATGAGTAAATTTTATTTTAATCTGTGTTTTAACTTTGTTTCTTATTGATATAAATTAAATGCACTGCACATTCTTTTCTGGAAAGACAAGTAATCTGATCTGTTCTTACTGAACTGCATTCATGTATTATATGCATGTTGTCTGTGTATATGTGTAAACAGAGAGAAATAAGAAAACCTGCATGTCATAAAAGCAGTTGGTTAAACAAATCACTGCCAATTTGAAGCTTAGATTTCACAATTAAAATACCGTCAATGCCACGAAAGTAATTTCAGGCAGCCTAGGTATGATGAACCATCTTGTGTCCAGAGTTGTCTGGATTTTGTTTGTCAAAAGTTACTTTGAAATAATCTTGATCTATCTACAGAGGCTAGAACAATGGTGTTCCAAGATAAATTATGGATCAACCTTCAACTCAACTCATGTCAAAGGGGACTTGCTTGGTTTCTAGCAAAGAGATCAGCCTGAAGCATGGCCACCACAAGCAAAGCATAAAGGCATTCATTTAACTTCAAACATTTGAATGGGGCTTTTGAGATTCCTAATCAAGCTTTTGCTCCTGTTCTACCATTCATTCTGAAGGGATTTTTTGTGTGTGGATGATACTCAACACCACCTGTGACAGTATTTTAGCTCTACTATATTTAGATGTTAAATCTGCATAAGATACCTAGCAACACACACCCCAAGTTCCATACCTCACAATTTGCACCCGAACAACAACAGATTTGTTTTTTGAAACTAATGTGTGCTAGCAGAAAACAGCATCAATTAAAAGATGCATTATTTAAAAAAAAATAATAAAATAAAATGGTGGCCTGTAAGTGATACTGCCTGTAACTGTTAGGTTATCACTGATTCCTTATGCCAACTAAAGCAAGAAAACTAGAAAAGTGGGAATCAGTTGCTCATGGCAAATAGCATTCAGAGGCCAAAATGACTATTCAACAGGAATCCAGAAAAGCTATGAGAAATGCCAATTTATACATTTTAGAAAGTATTTGGCATGGTACAAACTGTAGTTTAATATTAGAAAAACACTACCTTGCAAAAAAAAGGACAATTTTTTATCATACATTTTCATAAAGTGCATGAATTCCATAAACTTTTATTCATTAAGTAAAATAAATTTGAGATCAATATACAGACTGAAATTATTACAGCTATCTTGGTGACGTATGTCAATTTAGGATTTTGTCTTAAATGGACAAATTATTCCCAACCAATACAGGTAATTATTTTCATAATAATTATTTTCTGAATTAGTTGCTGCCATATGTTCTACAAATTCTGCCTCAGTACTCCTAAATATTTCCTAAAAGATGATGGGACTCCTGCAAATTCTTCTCTTAGTCATAAAAAACAACCCTCCTATACAATTTTCAAATACATCCATCAGGAAGAACTAATTATGAAATGATGTTTCACAGAACTTTATGCCTGATCTACCATTAAGTGTTTTCATCAAATATGATGGCTAATTTTACTCTAAGTAATAAAAAGCTCTTTCATGTAGTGTAATTTAAAATGACCACATTTTTCAGCAAATGAAACGACATGTTGTCAATGAAATTTAAGCAATCTCAGGAGTACCACAGAGGTTTGACTAAATAATGATCAGATGAAAAATTAGTTGGTTAAATCTTACCAAAGAACCAAAGATGTCCACACATTAGAGTTAAGTCTGGACTGAAATGCTGCATAAACATATACTTCTTGAGGGCTTTTTCCCCGCCCCCCTCTTTTTTTTTTTTTTTTTTTTTAAGTGAATGTTTTTCATTTGGAGATTATATCATGAACAGATGTAGGATAATGTTAATAGTCCCTTCTGGAAACATTAATCACAAGGTTTTACTTATTATTTGGTGTCAGCATTTAAAAGTTAAAGCATTTCCAGAACTGTCACCATTGAAATATTCCTTTTGCTTAAAGCTAAATTACAAAACAGTAATTTATTTTACAGTCCCAGCATCTTTTTTTAAGGCATATATAAGAAGGAATATGGCAGGCAATGCCCTGTTCTCATGGCAACAGTGTAGACTGACAGTAGTAAGCCTGTTTCTACTTTAGGAAGAGGGTTGAAAACCCAACACTACCAAACTTTTTAAACGTTTGAGCAAATTTAAGTCCACAAAAGAGATTTTGGTTGTCAGCATGATACTAACATGATGATGCTTTCAAAGGTGGATTTCCCATTCCCAGCTCACTGAGCAAACATTAACCAGAATAAAAATAAAAGCATGCTAGGGCCCTGTTACCAAAGAGAGCTCAACCTCTCTTCCATACATATTCCCACATGTAGAACATTGTGCAGGTGAAGCAGACTTCAAAATACTTGTTAATGTATGTGCAGAAATGTCCCACTGATGGAATTCAAAACACCTAAGAAAGTAACAAAAACAAGTCCAGATCTTTCTATTCCCAGGTGATGAATGATCTTGTTGTTACTTCAGTGTCCTGGAACTCAGGAACTCTGCAATATTCTTCCAGTACAAGATTTGCTATATATCACCCTGCACAGGTTCACCAAAGAGCTTACATGGACTTAGTATTTGGGCTATTGAAAAAAAAAAAAAAAAGTCAACATGCAAGCCTGTCCTTCAAGTGTCAATGAAATGTACTCAAACACGGCAGCACAGTCTCAACATCCCCAAAATCATTCTCTGTTCACATCTGACCAAGGTGAAAGTTATTAACTGCTTCACATGAAAATTACCTAAGGTTTTAAAGCAAGTAGATAAGAGAAAGACTATTCACTTGTTTAAACAGTGCTATATTTGTCAGCATTTAGAGGCCAAGAACTTTTTCTACAGCATCCTCCATCACCTCTTCCCTTTAAGAATATACAGGAAGAACATCAAATAAACTCCTCCTGGAGATGCCTGTCTCTCTCCACTGGCTCTAGAATTGAACCAGCTTCAACAAAGCACCAAGTTTTTAGAGTGCTCAGGGGATGTGAAATGAATCCTAAAGATCATTTAGCTATTCTCACATCTTCAGTTCTGAAATTTCAGTCTTAATCCTCCTCTGCCTAACTCCACTCACTGCTCCTTTAGATCTTGTTTGGCGCCTCTGGAGAACAATAGCAAAGGGCTGAAGTAATGGTGGAAATGCTTTTGTTAACATGTTTAGTAAAAGAGACCATGTCTTGCAGTCTGTACAGAAAAGTGGCTTAGGCCTGCTCCCTAGCAAACTAATTCTCTATTTAGTCTCTGCAGTGTAACTTTCAAGAACATCCATGTGAAAATGCAAGCACGTGCACCAAGGATTATTTTGACACATGGTATCCATCATTTGGATTTACTAATTTTCCAAAATAAACTGTTTTGTCAGTTTCCCTGTGCATGTGAATTTTTGAGTAAAGGCAATGTGTAACGTTACAAGACACATTCACGTGCTGACCTTTCACAAACCCAAAACTGTTAGTAAAGCCAGGGTAGTGGGAAGCACTCCATTTTTATTTTGGCCATAAGGCTAAAACACCCAGGATTTGAAAAGAGAAGCTGACTGGCACTAGCTTGTGGCCTAATTCTGCTGCCTCACATGAATGATCTGACTGAGGATACAGCATTAACAGAAGTTACTTGCACAACAAAATGTTTATGTAAGTTGATCCTTTCAGAAAATGTATCTGCATATGACATATACAAACTAAGCCTATGCAAGTAACAGTAACTACTTGTAACTTATTTCCAGATCTAATTCCAGAGGCTCTATGGTTCCTTTAGTTTGGCACTGGTATTGCCGCAGCACACACTCACAGAGCCAAGTTTTGTGTATTCCTTCCTATTCCTATAATCACAGCTTAACCCCTACCTTCACACAATATCCCCTATTACTTCCTATTCACAGGGTATGTACACACATCCAGTTTATTGACAGATTTTTACTGGACGAGATTTAATTTTTTTCATTTTGTATTTCCAATTAAATACTGCTATATTTGAACGTTTTTAGAAACCAAAATTCCAACCTTTATATAGAACCACCCAGCAGCTACGGGACTCCCTGAAACTTAACCATAGGAGGAGTTACCAATGGAAGTCACTTAAAGCTGCAGCATGCTGCCCTACCAGGATGCAGAACAGCACAGCTACAATTCCTCACTTCACTTGAGTCTCCATTCTGGAAAGCATTTGTAACACTGCATGCTTTTTCAAGAGGATTTGCATAAGATCATATAAACTGATTCTTTATTCTACTTGGACCAAACCATGGCTCACATTTTAACACAAAAGCTTTTTCAGCACTCATGCATGCAGTCTCACACAATTCACCTCTATTTGAAAGAGCTCACAATAACACAGGTTTCTAAGCTGCACAATCCAAAATTTAAATACACTGAGTTAAAACTAACTTCAGTTCAGGCTGGTCTCCTAGGGGGAGGAAGCTTACACAATCACATGCTCTAACTTTCTTTCCATCTGTCATTAAATTTTGACACCATTCACTCATTTCAACTAAATGCAATGAAGGCTAAATAGCTATAACTCTGAGACCTGATTTATTACAGCAAACCCTTAAAAAGCCAGACTTGTTCCCTCTCCTTTCACTTCCACCAAAGGCAGGAAGAAGCTTCAAAGAAGCAACAGCAGTCATTACCTTCATAGCACTGGATGGCAGCAGATCTGTTTCATCAGACCTCTTTTCCCCAACCTTAACTTCCCATTTCTAGCTCAGATATGGCCCAGGTCCTGTCCTCCTACTCCTCAAGGCAGTGAAATCTAGTTTTGCCTGCAATGCTGAAAAGCCTTTAAGTGGCAGTGGGTAATCTTGGTACCTCTTCATGAATTACATTAGTAGAGTAAAAATTCCTGCTTTGTGGACTCTTAATTTCTGCTTTCCTACAGCTGTGGTGTTCAGAATAGCCAAAACACTCTGAGGGTCTGAAAATGCATCTCATTTGTCTCAGCTTCTGGGTACCCAACTCCAGACAACATTGGAACTGTTAAGGATCATCATCAATTTGAGTCCGTGTTTAGAAAGTATTTCTGAAAACACAGTTATAGACAAAACAGTAACACTGAGCAGCTTTTAACTAAGAGTCTTTTATAGAGCTAAATGAAACCCTTACACAGTCCTTGTGGCATGCTCTGGAGCTGCATTTTAGGAACTGCTTAGGAACTGCTGTGGCTGCATGACCTGAATTGTGCACAGACACTACTACTGGAGATCTTTACTAATCCTATACCTTATTGCAGCTTTTAACTCAAATTATTTTGGAAGCTGTAAAGAAATGTTTCTCCTCCTTGTCTCCCTCCCCTCCCTACCTACTCCTGCCTCATAAAAATCCACATATTCCAAAAAACCAGATGTAAGAAAAAAAAACACCAAAAAACCCTTTTCTTCTCCTTGAAGAAAACAACATCAAGAACAATATCAAGTTAAAGGAATTCTGTAAGTGGGAATAATCAATTTAACTTCTTACAAGTAACTGTATGTAGAAATAACGAAACAATCCTTGAACTGTATAATCAGCCTTTGTAGCATAAGGAAGTTCACTCTGGAAGGACACAGAACTTTCCACCCACACAGCCCCAGCATGTGCCCATCAAGGACATCTGACTTTGTATCTATTGTATTACATGACTCAGTAATGGGGGTTAGTGTTTGCAGTTTCTGGCAGGATCCCCACAGTAATTTCCAATTAAAAGGTTAAATTCTGGTACCTGTCAAATGTGAAGACATACAGTGCTGTAACAATATGAAATAGCTTCCTTACAATTAAATTAATTTCATCAGGTATTTAAGTAGGGGTTGCAAATATTATGCCTTTGGGTAACTTCAAGAAATACCTAAGTTAAGTGCAATCATTTTCTGTCACTACTGCATCTGAAGTGGAATACAAGCCTGGCCTTCAAATCCTTTCAACTGAATGATTCAAATACACGTAGGTCCAACAAACGCTAGAAAATTTTTGTGTCCATTAATAACCTGTTTTTGTTAAATTAGCCATGTAGTTAAAAAACACATCATTTTTGTTTCCAGTACTAGTCTGGGGTATTTTCCCAAAATACGTAAACTAGCCATAAATGAAGAAATAGTGATGCTTCCAGATAATCACACAAAGAATCAACAACTTTGACTAAAAAGAGGCAGTACTGAATAAATTACACACACACAGAGGTTAAACTTCTTCAAATCGAACTGTTAAATAGTAGATTTATTTCTCTTTTAAAGGTTCATAAAATGAGGCTTGGGAAATAGAACACACCTAAACCAAGGAAAATGCAACAAATGATAGATAACTTGTGGGAACTGAAGGCTACTCTTACCCCCAGCAAACCTGTGAACAAGACTTTCATAATCTTCAATACATATATGATTAGTTATATGAATTAGTGGCCCAATTTGACTGATTGAGAATTATGAAGATACATGGAAGTATATTTAGTCAGAAGTTTGAAGCAATCTGGGCCTGCAGCTAAGGCTCTGGCCTGGATTCAGAGGATGAGCTAACAAAACTTTCATAATTTCCTGGATTCTAATACTCTTGCAAGCACTTAACTTCTACATGTTTCAGTTTCCTCAGGCGTAAAAGGGACAATAATGAAGCTTATCCTAATTTGAAATGCACTCAGACATTTGTCGATGAAAATATATCATAATTATTTTTAATATAATTAATTTACAAATCTCTTAAGTAAAATAATATCCTCTTGCTGCTCTTGTTTCATTAGGAAGTCAATGCAAAAATCCAGTGCCTGCTTTATTGTTTGAAGCATGGCAGAATTTAAAAAAAGTGTGATTGAAGCTTTGACTCGGCAGAGTCTTACAAATGAACTCAATGTTAGCGATGAGATTATCCCTGCATTTAAAATTAAGTATATACACAACTTATGTGATTAAATGCAGAAGTACAGCTTGGCTGCAAGAAACATACTGTATAAAGAAACAAAGCAAGAATAAGTCTTAATTTTCCTATGCAGATATAGGTGACAACCCCCCCCACCCCATCCCAGCCTTGTAACTGGTCCTTCATTCATCAGCTAGTGTGTTTATTTTTGCTATATGTGATGTGACTAGCAGAACTTAGGCAATGAAAACTTTTTAATCAAGTGAAGATCTTTTGAAAAAAAAAAAGAGGACCTGCCCCACTTCTCAGAATGCAAGGTCAAGAGTTATATACACACATTTAGAGCCTAGTTTCATTTTGTTAAGTTTACAACTAAGAAAACCAAACATTTTTTCACACAACCTGTGAAACCAGCGCCACACAGTTACTGAAATAAGTAACGTTTTGGCCGTAAGAGAAACAGAACTAGGTAAGATTATTACTATTAACAATTATGTATTTATGCAGATTATAACTCTGCACCAGATCACAGAGCACACATGGAAGTTACTTCCATCTGATGCAAGCACTACTCGCATCCCCAGACAAAACACTGCAGAAATGTGGTTGTATGCACCCACCCACTACCAGAGCATTGAGGTTTTCAACAAATAGATATATAAGTAGTCCTATATTGCAGTACCTAGGGCATATAATCAGAAATTAGTGTCTATCAGGAATTGTCCCTCCAACCTCACTTTGCAAGATAGGAGTGCAGTAAAGACTAACAACAACTTGGAGTAAAACACATACCTCACTATGGAGTAAGAGAGGTGGAAAGGTAGCAGAGATTTTTGAGGGATTAACTCAGCTCCTCTCAATTTTAACAACTTCAGCGAAGGGCATTATCTTATACTTATCACAGAACAAAGACACAAGACCAAAAACAGTCCTACCTCTGCTAAACATTTTTCAGAGAGACACAGCCTTCTCAAAACCTCTGAGCTCTTTCTTTGTACTCCTGGGAAATGTCCTGGGGAACCATGGGATATGTGGTCTTGACTTTAAAGTGCTAGCAGCATTTATTAGTGGTGGAAATGAGTTATTCCTACGTTCCAAGGAATGAATAGGAAAATTGGGAGAAAATTAAACTGCATATTTGTTCCTGATTTGTTATTTATTTTCCTTATTTATTTCCCTTCATTCTTTATAAAGCCAGAATATGCTCATTTCTCTTCTGCCTTCCAGGCTTGGTTAGAGAAACACAGTCAGTTTACACGAGGCTTAGAAGACAAACAAGTCATGGGAGAAGGAAGGAAGGAATCAAGCATACATCAGCAGAGGAGATGATACCTGAAACTGAAGGGACACGGGGCAGTGAAGCTGCCCGCATGGCTTCATCAGCACAAGGCACAGCTGTAGAGCAAACACCGCACTGTCTTTAAAATGATGAAAAGAAGCAAGTCAAAACTTGTAGCCTTTTCCGCTCTGTCGCCATTACTTCCTATATATGTCCAAGACTACTACTACTACTTTTTATTTAAGCAAAACCAAAAATCGCAGCTAGGTTTCCCTCTTCTGCCCAGTGGAACAGTAAAGGTTGCTTTGTCAATGGTCCCTGCTACACAGCCACAGTGCCCCGGCTTCCTTCAAGCCTCAAAGTTCCTCCCAGGATGATGGCCCCATGCTAGCCATGGGCAGATGCTTCAGCACTGATCCAGTGCAGGCACTCTCTACATTGCTGCAATCAATTCGGCAACCAGAGGTGGATTATAACATCAGTCAAACAGAATGTTACCTGCTTTCTTCACAGACTACCAGGAGGTTACCTGAAAACTAGGAGGTTACCTGAAAGCTAGGTTATTTCTGTAGTGATACATACCTCAAATGTCTGTCATTCCACGGTAACTACTTCTGTGTATGCTCTTATACACTGTTAACTGTGATAAATTAACCTGGTCTTCTCTTCTCTACCTGTAACTGCATCACGAAGCTCCTCTTGCAGCAGAACCAGAGCAGCGACAAAGGCAGTTAATGCAGATTACCTTATGGACTGGGGTTTCCCTTTCATCTGTTGCTCATTTTTGTACCCTCCTGTCCTTCAGCATGTGAAGTACACCAATAGGTTGCCAAATTGAAGATAAAGCTATGTTTCCTTATCTTGTTTTGTAACAACATTCCACAACAAAGGAGAACACCACTTGTGTCAGGAGAAAAAACTGGGGCAAGAAGGAAGCAAGTAAACATGAGAAAATGAGGGTAAGTGGAAAAACATGAACTGTTATAATCTGTAGACATCAGGAGTTTTGGTCTGATGAGAGTGAGAGGGAGAGAGTGGGAGAGAAAGAGATGCTGAAGCTTAGGAAAGGAAGAGTAGTTTAGCAACAATATTTGACAAGACCAAAAATGACATATTGGGGGGGGCAGGACGGAAGGAACGATGCAAGTAACAATATATTTCAGGCTTAGTAAGGTAACTCTTCCAGAATGCTATGGGTTCACTTTTGACTTAAAATTGTTTTATGGGAGTTAAGAGCAGAGTCAGCTTCTTTGCTCAGAAGGAAGCTTCCATTCAGGAAATTCATAATCACAGCCTTCAGTACCAATCAAGAGGATAAGATGGGATTGGGGGTTTTTTTGTGTTTGTTTTTTTTTTTTTTTTAAATTCCACAGGAAGTCAGTATAAGGAAGGGCTGACTACTTCACACAGGTATAAACTGTGGGGTGCATCAGCCCTAACACCACTCTGGCCATGCTTTGTTCTAAGCCATCAATCTTTAAAGAAGCCACAGTTAATGATTTGCAGCAGCTGATTTACAAGGAGAGACCCCAAAGTCTAGTATTTATCAATCTGGCGAGAAGATCAAGGGTGAATACAATCAGGATTCCCGGTTGAAAAATTAATTTTATTCACAAAAAAACCCAGGATTTTCAGGCTCTTAGGAGGCACTGAATGAACTTTTAATACAAAACAGATAAAGTATTTCCTTTACATAGTGGGCAGTATATTTCTTGACCTCAAGGCCAAAGGGGGTGGCAAGGACAGAGTGTATCAGCAGGTTCAGGAAGGGATTATATAAATTCATGGACAACAGGTCCATAAGCAGGTAATATACAATGATTGTTGGTGGGCTGTGCACATTGATATCCCTATATAATGACCGCAGATGCTGGGGATTCCAAGGAGAATGGACCATAGCAAGTGTCTAGGCTCATGTGCACTCCCTCTAGAGTCTCTGCTGTTGAAATGGTTGGAGCCACAGAGCTCCTCTGATCCAGTGAGCCATTTCTTATCTTCTTATTTAGATGACCTTAAGAAAACAGTCACTTTATGTAACCATTCATTAAGGAAACGTTACCTGACCTAGATACTAAAAACTTCAAGATAGCCACACATAGGTCAGATTATTTGTGAAACATGAAGCCAAATTAGGATGCTAGAGAACTGAGTGGAAATGTCGGAATGCATTAACCTGTATTGTATACAGATTAGGAACACATAAATAGAAGAATGTTATTTCTGTATTTAATTTGGAAGATCTGATCAATGGTGTAACTTATGTTTATCTGGAGTACAGTGCACTGGTATATATATGAAGAGTTTTTCACAGTTCAGTAATAGTCCCAACTGCAGAAGTCATACAAAATAAAAACTTCACATGGAGTACCATTACCATGTCAAACCAGTATGCAAATTTTGAGACTGTGGTTTTTATGATTTTTTTGAGGTATAACATTGAGAAAAACATCACCATCCTTCTTGTGAGTAATGAGCATAGCAAGTTCTCTGAACAAAAGCCCTTCTTTCACGACAAGTTCTCCTAAAACCACAAAGAGCTTAGAAATATACCTCAAGTAATGCATCTTAAATTTTTCAGGATATATTACAAACACATCTGCGCAAACGTTAGCATATGAAAAAAAGAATTTTAGCCAATTAGCATGCGAATCATCATCTAAAAGCCCCTTTTTTGTTTCAGTCAGAACAACTTACATTTCAATTGCAACTGTTCTGGGACATTTATTTTATGGCAATGCACTTTTCAAAAGTTTGAATTGACTACTTTCACTGAAAAAGATGTTCCTAAAATGAAACATCTGGCTAAAAGAAGAGGAGGAGTTTTGGCATTGCTGGTCTTTAAAAATCTTATATACATGAACCTATGGTGACATGCACATCAAAAAGAAAAAAATTAAGAGGAAAAGCTGTCATGGGCTTAATCCCGCCAGAAGGACAATTGTTTTTCTTCTGAAAGTATTACAGCAGCTTTTAAAGGATTTCAAAAGTACAACTTATCTTGACCAGAGAATATAAAACACTAATTGATGTCTACATAAATTTCCACACAGTGTATTTTCATACACTGCTGTTTTCTATTGTTATGAATGGAAAATACTTAGGAAAGATTCTTCTTTGAATACCATGTCATTCTGATTAGACCATGAATATGTGGCAATTTTATCAACAAGATTTTGTCTGCGTACAAGCTATGAGTCCTTTTAATGAGAAGAAAATTATTCTGGTTTCATGATACCTTCCTTCCTTGGGTGCTCAAGAGATGGAAGCAGGTAAGGAGGGACTTCAGCAAAGGTATTTTTGAACAAGTTATAAACATAAGAAACTGGGAGTGTGAAATATTTTTTTTATTGGGAAGTGAAAATGCCTGGTCTATCTAAATGCATTAAGTGGAATAAGTACCCCATTTGTACTATTAACTGGTGAAAAATGAATGTTATAAAAAAAAAGTTATAACAGAGCCTGTGAAAATCTGGAAACCCATGAAATTTGGAATAAATGTTGGCACTGTGGAGCAGCTTCTAGCTCTGTATACTGATATGCTAGTCTTTCAGAAGGGTAACGACAGGTGACCTTTAGCGCAGCTTTAATGCTTTCACTTCCAAAACCGTAAGGACTTGTTAAATTTTGTGACCTTCTAGAAAAAGTAGTTTTCCCTACAGCATCAAGGTTTGATCTACAGTGAAATGTCTTAATGCATTACCAATTCTCAAGTTTAACCACTAAATAAAAAATAAAATCTCATGCAATTTCTACATACTCGTTAAAATGCTGCCACCCAAGCACTAACCAAAGGGGAGTAACTTAGGATCAAGGAAGAAATTATGACACTCCTCCATAAGACTTTTGGGTCATGCCATCAGCTTCATCCACAGAAAAGTATACTGTACTACTTCTCTAATAAAGTGATACAGCCCTATAACAAAATTAGTTAGTTGTTATTCCATCCCACTGTGCTTGTTCCAGAACCTGGCTCTTCTGTTAGTTAGAAACCTAAACTGCAGGTCAGATTTTCTCAAGGCCAGTTTATATTGATTTTTTTGTGTTTAATATTGTCTTTTAAATAGCAGTGCTTTTCTGGTATGTTCTCCCATGGATATATTTTTGTCACATCTCAGATTTCATTTTGCTAGGCTAAATAAACCATTGCCAATTTAGTTTCTTCTTGCAGATAAGCTTATCATTCCCATGATCCCAGTAACTCTTCTGTGGATTTGTTGTGGCTTGAGTTCCCCTTTTTCAACAAGGAAAATTGGAGTTGTACATGGTATTCAGATACAGCTTTGTCATGCCTTGTCAGGCACAAATGCTTCCGTATTTCAACTGGGAAGTCTTGGTCAACCTCAAATTCCATTCGCCCTTTTGGGCCTGGAACATATTGCTGGCTAGTAGCTACCCTGTGATCACCTAATATACTCAGGTCTGTCCCTTCCTCCATTGTTTCCAAATGACTGTCCGGTTTATATCAGAAATTCTCAGTGATCCCAAAGTGCATGACCTTGCACTTCATTAACTTTCAGCCTGTTCCTGTTACGCTAAACCTACAGATCATCCATTTCTTCCTGTAAGATATTCCTGCCCTTTCGGCATTAGCAATGTGCCCCAACTGTGTATCATCACCAAATTTCCTCAACAATCTCTGTATTTTTATGCCAAATCAATTAATAGAAGTAGAAAACATATCCAGTCCCTGGACTGATCACCAAGGAACTTAATTTGTAACCTTCCTCCCTCTCCAGTACTTCCCCTCTCAACAGAACCCTCTCTCCTTCAGGCAATTCCTTACCCACGGAGCCTGTACAAATCTCCATCTCCTACAGCCTAATACTAGGAGTCCCTTGTTGCTCTCCAGCAAATGCTTTGCTGCAAAACATTAGAAAAGATACATTTTTTTCTAGACAAGCTATTCTTTTAAATACCGGTTTACTGGGCTGTGACCTATTGTGTTAAATGCCTGTTTAATGGGTTGTGATCTAACTTTGGCAAACAGCTCACATGTTGTTGCCTTTTTTTTTTTTTTAATCTCCACCATTAATTATGTATTTTTTTAACACTTGTTCTCAAGCCTTGAAAGCATATTATATCCACTACAGGGGTATGGAGTGGCGCACAGTTTCAGAACCTGAGTTGTATCTATTCTTGATGAATATTTTAAAATTATTTTTCTTCCTCATTGCTTTTCTGCCAATGCATTGGGGGACAGAGTGTATTACACAGAGTTTGGTACTTTCTAATTCTAGTTAATTTGTTTGATTGAAATCTTTACTAGAAAGAGACAGCAGATATGAAAAAGCTTCTACACAGTGGGAAACAATAACATTTTAGTTGAAAAGAGATAACTTGAAGGAAATCTGGTTGAACAGGGAATGACTAACCATTATTTTTTACAGTAAAATAAAAAAGTAGGAGTACCACATATAATGACATAAAATAGAAGAATTTGTTGCCATAGGGTATGTGGAAGTCAAAAGTAAGAACGTCTTATGAAAGGGATTCAATCAGTTCATGATAGATAGATATGCCCATGTCTATTAAACAAAAAACCCCAGCACAAGATATTCTTATTTATACCTGACGTTATAAGAAATGGCCACCATTGGTGCTTCATTAAATGAATATCTGGTGTAACACTGATTTTCACTGTAAAACATGATTGGGCAGAATACCTAATACAGCTAATTCATTTAATGATCCCCAATTACATCATCTATGACGCTGAACAGAACTCAGGCCCCTCCATCAATACATAGGAAATATCCCTAAGAAATGAATGAAATATATTTCCATGTTCACCCACCCACACCAAATTCCCAAAGACTGTACAATGCTATTTTATCATTCTTCTCAACAACTTACTCAGTTCTCTGCTGAAGTGGACTTGGTCCCACATCCCTCTTACACAGCACAGAAAGTATTTCTTCCCTTTAACTTTTACATTGTTTGAAATTCTGTAATAACAAAACATAAATAACTAGTCACATATTGAAAACCAAGACGACCAATTTTACAGGAAACCTTAGCACTTCAACGTACTCAAGTGAAACGCCTCACATCCAATACAAACTCTATTTGACAGTATACCTGTAAGATCCAACACACTCTAGAGAGTTCAAACGCAGCCAAAAACGTGTTTCCTGCTGAAGCGTAAGACAAAGTCACAGCCCCCAGAAGGAGGCTGTGGGTGGAAGAGAGATCAGGGCTGAATAATTTTTCTCCCAAAAATCAAGGAATTGTTTTGCCTTCTTTTTTGCTGAGGTCATTTTGTGTCTGCACAGATAATAATAAATAAATGCATACGTTGTAATCACTGTGGATTTATGAAGCAACTGAAGCTATTTGGACTCTTGCAGAAAGCAAGGCTAGGAAAATAAGCTGGCAATTTTTTTTACATGTCATATGCTCAACTAAAATAAGCTCAAATACAATGTCCCTTATTCACAGAGAATTAAAAAACAACAAACCAACAAACAAAAAGAACCAACCACAGCTGCCATTAAGCTCATCGTGTGTGGGCAGCTATATTATGTGCCCACTTTGCAGACTTTAGAAGGAGCACTCACAGGCTGGTTACAACACTAACAAAGCAAATCCTACCCCAGCTGATTCTCACACACCCTTGGCAATCAGTTCTCTTCCTGCTTATTTTTCTGTCTTAAAATAATTTTCCAAATCCTACACCACTAGCTGATTTTGTGTCATACTTATGAACACAATACAATCATTAGATGGTTTCTCCAGATGAGCCACCAGAGAAATAAACCTCACATTTTATTTTGTTTTGTTTTTCCTGAAAGCAAAAGTTCTTGATGTGGCATCTTAATTTGGGTATCTAATGACTGGTGTAGCAAGCTGTCTCTACCTCTAAGATCCAAGATGCTTCCGCTACAGATGTTAAACTTTTTGCAGCTTCTATGGGAAAAGGTCAAGGTTTAAAATATTAGGAAATAATACCGCAATATTTCTTGAAGTGAACCTTACAAGGTCAATCCACCCTGGCACACCACCTTATGAATATGATTTGCTGAAGTGACTTGAACCTACTAATGGTGCTGTTTCAGTTCTAAGTTCCTACTCATCTACAGCTTTGGAATATAAAAGGACACAGGGACCTGCTTTGGGACCCCTACCAACATGCCAGACAAGAAATACATACCTCAGGCTTCATACCATTTTACCAACCACCAGCTTTTTGCCATTTTGTCTGTACATTTATTTAGGTAGACTCACTTAAATAAAGAAGATACAGTATATTGCTTTTCCATGTTTAAGTTCTCCAAAGGACTCTAGATCTCATCTTTGTACCAAAGCCTTGCAGAGATCAGAGATAAAGGAAGGAGACACAAGGAACCCCAGTCATTTCAGTCATAAATGCACAGCTTTTAAGTGGTCAATGTATTTAATCTGCCCTGCCCCCAAACATACACTACTGAAACCAGCCAGATCTGTTACATACAATGAAAATAAAGTTTTGACTGACTTAGCAGGAAGAACTCAACAAATGGAGTGAACAGGATAAAAACTTTTGTAACAATAATGGCAGCCTTAAAGGACACCCCATTCAAAGCTGACAAAAAGGTATTCTTAAGAAAAAAACATTCTTACATCTTACCTAGGGATGGTGACACATCTCTAAGGATATCCATGAATAAGACCAAAAAATGAATCCCTACTCACTTGCTGAACATGGCATTTCTTTGTTGCTAATGTTACAATCACAGGTGGCAGTTTACTTAACAGAAAGTTCTTTAAATTCTGTTGATAACATGACTGAATATTAACTATCGCAACTACGACTTGAGGCCCACATTGTGAATGGGAGTGAAGATGTGGACCTTAGTGCCTAAAAACCTAACAAGGCCAGGAGTCCTTCCTCTAAGTATTGCCAAAGCTGGTGTACGCTGAAGCTGTTTAAGATGACAGCACAGACAAGCAAGCAGAATGAGCAACATTAGACCACCTACAGTCGTGCTAGTTCTACATTTACGTATTTAATTTTCATGGGTAAGATAGTATGCCACTACCAGCAACATAGCTAGCTGTAGTGAAAACGGGTTGCAGACCCAGAGCACTACAAATGCATATTTGCCCACCTGTGAGTTTTTGCAAGGTTTTAGGAGCCAGGAACAATATATGGCACAACATGGGTTATGCTGTGAAGTTCCAGCTTCCCTGAAGTCTACAGCAAAATTCCCATTGACTCAAGCAGAGCCAGGACTTCCTATCAGTTCCCAAGAGGTCAGCTGTGCTGAGAACTGTGAGCTGTGTGCATTGCAAAGAGCGAGTATCACCAGCCCTTCAGCTTGCACTCACTCTTCTTGTGATCGTTTTTGCATGTGGTGGTTTTAGCTTTGCATGCTTTACAGATCAAGAAGCCACCACAGCATTCTGGTTTTGTTTTATTTATTTCATGCAATAACGAGGCACGCTTAGTTTCTGGTTTCCAACCAAAAGTGCTGCAGGGATGGAAATTAGATAAAACCTCATAATTCATCTGGTTTCCTACCCCCACCACCTAGCTCTCTTTGTAATTACCCATTTGTTGCAGCTCAGTTACTAAAACATTTCCTTGCTCCAAATAAGCTTCAAAACCTTGTTTCTTCAGCTTCAGTTACACATTATCAGCAGAACTTGAACTGGTTTTGCCTTACCGATGCATGTATGGAATCTAAAGACAAATTTAGATTTGGATGAAATGCTGTCCCCATAAGGACAGTAACTGACAGTGGAAAGACATTGCAGTTCTTCGGCAGTACTGCTCCTGGCAGCTACCATCATCAGACCCTCTGGCCTCCACAGCCACGTAGCAAAGAGGAAGAGACGAAGATAATCTGTGTAAACAGATAAAGCCTGAGCTGTGGGAAATTTTGCAGGTTTGGTTTGCACAGGTTCTTGCAAATTTTTCCTTTGATTTTTCCATATATGTGTTTTTGCACCCCCTGAATTTCACTTTGAGTTTCAGGTTTGAACAAGAATGTTAAAAGCTCAAATTGAAACTCACTTGAAACCATCAGGTTTCATTCGCAAAACCATAAGCGAGCCTCAAGTCCGTTGAAAGGTGCAAATTAAGGAATTTAAGTGAAACTTAAGACAGTTTTACTGTCTTTACAAAACTTCCTTGAAAGTAGGAAAGTTTTGTGTGGTTCTGCAAGAAACATTTCATGCAGCAGTTCTCCTGGGCTTACTCCTGGTGTATGTAGAGAAATGTGCTCTCTGCGTAAGATGTTGCAATACTCTAATATGCCAGATTATTTTTTCTTTAAACCTCTGTTTAATCTCCCTCCTCCTTACTCTCTCTGGAGCAGAACTAGCACCAAGACCTTTGGGCAATGAACTTTTATAATAATTCCCCAGAAATCTGCTCTATTATAGGACCTAAGGGGTTCCTTGCTCATGGTTATGCACCATCTGCCATTATCTACAAAGACTAAAATGCCAAGGATGGCCTTCAGCTGTCAGCTCTGCCCTTCTGAACGGGGTGTTACAGGATGTCTCATTCAGCCTTTGCAGTCACAGGAGAGGGGAGATTCTTTCGTTCAGAGCAGGGAATAGCCTCCACAGCTGCAGAACACAGGAGGCCCAGCAAACTTCCTAAGGCCAGCAGCTGTGGAAGCAAATTTT
Organism: Falco punctatus; assembly: GCF_963210335.1. Lineage (NCBI taxonomy): Eukaryota > Metazoa > Chordata > Aves > Falconiformes > Falconidae > Falco > Falco punctatus. The sequence continues at coordinate 54,535,707 of NC_137587.1, forward strand.
GGCTGGATTGGTCCGTTATTGTTGATGTACATAAGGCCTGAAAATCAGCATCAGGAAACGGTGCATATGCAGAAAGACTCAAGGTCTTCTTTTTCATATTTAGCTATGCAACTGTATAATAGTTAAACCTTGCTTTGTTGTTATGCTCACTATTATTGGTATTAATAAAAACCTACGCCAGCTCTTCTGGTGTAGTCATATTTAAAGGAAAACTCAGGCCTGCCACGACCTCCCTTTTCAACTAAACCAATCCATCAGCGCAGTAATCATGACTTGAAAAAGTTGTCACAAACATGAAGTTAAACTAAGTCAGACATCTCTTCTTTCCTACTGTAGTAGGTATGAAGTTGGCAATGTTCAGTTTGTACTCCTACTGTGACTTAAGCACCAACTATTTACCAGCCTAAATTACCCAGCAACATAGCTGTATGCCCCATCCCATTGCAAAAGTTCATCTTTTAGAAGCTTCCTACAGACCTACATGAAGACAACAAAACCTAACACAGTCTTTGGCACTACACTTTTCTCTGGCTCTGTCATTATGCGCAACCCTGAAGATGGGGAGATTTCCTGTCACTCTGCTGCTTGAGTCTTCTTGTAAACTCTGGGCTAACTCATATTATCTTCACACTTTGATTTCAGCTCCTCTAACACAGAGGCAACTCTTGCCTAACTTCACACAGATGTGTGTTTAGCTCATGACCCTCTGATATTCTCAGATGTAAATTCAGAACATTATTAGCAATACATGTAACCCCAGCAAAGGCTAGGAAGACATTATCCCCAGCACATTCAGGCAGACACTAGAAACGATCTTTTCATTTCCTTCCAGTTTCAGTCTGAGGTGAGATGGCAAAAATTGCCCCTCCAAATTTAATGTTCTGCAAAGCAGCAGCATATTCAGCATTCCCTCCTTCATACCCTGCAGAGCAAGCCAAAATCTAAGAAACAGACTTGCTTAACAGCTGAACAACAGAGGCAGAAACAGATCCATCCTGCAAGGAGAGCCAAAGAAGGAGTCAGAGAGAGAGCCAAAGCCACCAGCTTCCTCCTGCTGGTTGTGCAAGCAAGAAAGGAGCCCAGAACAATGGAGGCAGCAGAATACGATTACACTGGGGTCACTGGGTTTAGTTCCCAAATAGCTGCTAACAGATGCCTCCCAGTAAAATTTGTTGTTGCTGCTGCCTCATCACCCTGGAGCCACATACCCCATGCTCAGTTTGGCAAACTGCTTCTCCTTGTCTGCTTCATCTATCCAGGCTGACACCCAGACATCGATGGGCCCATGTAGGGGGCCCAAACTGCACCGACTCCCCCGTGTTCTGCACCCATCCGTAGAACTGGTAGTTATTCATTTGGCAGTGCTTGCCTGCCAGACAGCATCTCCCAGCCCACCCCTGCGGGGTTATGAGAAAAGTGCAGCTGAGGAAAGGATTGATACAGAATGAGTCAGCTGACAAGCCAAAAAGAATCAAAGATCACTTGATAAGCACAGGAATAGAGGATAGTGAGACAGGAGAAGACACAAAAAGGGACAGACTGTGGGAAGGGAAAGAAGATTTGGAGAGTAAGAACATAAAGGGAATACTATGACGTGGTGGCTCCCAACCTACAGCTTGAAGGCAACACATTGTAATGTTGCCTGTGACACAGGAAATGAAAATGTTCTAAGGACGACATGGAAAACAAAGTATGATGTTGCCCACAGCGTTATACATGCTTAGTGTTGTTGTCAATAAGCCAACAGAGGTTGGGGAGCACAGCTCTTTGTTTCCCTTAGCTAGAAGTTAAAATTACTCCACCTGATTGCCCTGGAATTTTTTTTTTTTTTTTTTTTTTTTTTGTGACTGCATCTCTGGTTTTTGAGGAATTTGGCTCTGGAACTGGCCAGCTCTATCTGGCTACAGCATATGTAGGCAAATTCTGCAGCCAAAACAGCCCATTTCCCTACAGACAAGTGAACACCATACAAAATGTCCCCAGCAGTTGCCTGTGGCTGAACTGGCCTCTTCATTCTTAGTGCTGCTCGTTTTGGCACTCTCACCAATGACATAGTGACAGGCACAAGGACGGATGTTCACCGCTGCTTTCTGGGCTCATCCTGTTTCTGAGGGTATGAACTTAACTTCCAAAACTGCAAATCTGCCACACTTCACAAGTACCCAATAGATCACAAAAAATTAAAATTCCTGCTGGAGATCAGATGAAGGAAAAGACCCTCCTGTAAGAATGAGAAGATCATGAAATTTCTTCATTTCTAACCAAATAAACACTGGACTGTTTATTCTCTGGTCCCCATTTCATGTACATGATGATTTTGAAATATTTCTATTTGTTTTTAATATGCAGCAAAATGAATGCCCCTTACACACAGAAACAAACTTACCTTTTTTTCCCCCCCCCCCGACACACACACACACAAACACACAAAATTCTAGTAAGAAACTTCCTTCCACGTCCTTCCTTTGTGGTTATGAACTCCTCTGGGGCTGTCAGAACTCCCAGCAGAGCCAATAGAACACTTGCCATTCCTTTCAGTCAGAATATGATTGTGCCCTTTTCTTGTAGCAGGCAGAGAGTTAATTGAACAGAGTGGAAGATGTATTATAGGAGACAGGAGTAAATCAAATTATATGAAAACATTCCCACGGTTTTGATTTACTTCACAGAAAGAAGCAAAATATTAGACATCTTATATTACTTCACGTTTGCCTGGAGGGCAAATGTGAGGTAAATGTTCAGAAAATTCTAAAAATGTAGCAATAAGCCCCCTCTACTAAGTTCTGTATGAGTTCTGCATTGCTGAGAACAATATTATTCTAAAGATGCTGAATAGCAGTCTCTAATCCTGTTCCAGAGGGCAATAGATTCCACCGGTTTAGATGGGCTATTCCTTGCAAAACTGAAATTGGAAAACTAATTCAAATTGTAAACAGGACTCGCAAAGCTGTAAACTGAGCAAGTTTGTAGTATTGCTGACATCTACTGAGAGAAAGTGAAATTGCACATCTTAGCACAGGGATGAGGGGAGACTTGGCCTTTACTTGTTGTTTACCATCTTAGTTTTTAGCCGTATTTTATGCATGCATGCGTATTTATTAGTTATCTTGTATCAATTTTCACATGCTTCATTTAAGGTCAATAAAGACGTTATAGGGAACGTTTAAGAGGAAATAAAAGGGACATTCAGGAGATGGCTGTGTCCTGTACGTAAGTGCTGCAGACTTGCTCTTACAGTTGCAAAAGTCTGAATGCCCAGATTGACACACAGCATGGGGTATGTCAGGAAGCATGCCTAATTCATACTGACTGCCTCAAACTGTGGCAGCTGAAGCCAAAATCCACATAGTACAAAATACTAGATTTAGGAAACTATGCTGCATAGGTGATATTGAAAATGTATGTATCGTTTGTTTCCTATAGGAAATGAGTAAGAGAATAGTATTCCAAATAACAAGCCAGCGATACTTTCTGATCTGTCATCATGATGACATATGGCAATTACACTATTCAGGCAATTCAAGAAAATTTTCTGCTGGTATCTCATGCATTATAAAGCATATTCTTCGCCCATGTTGAACAGAGAAGAATCTATAGCCATCATTACAGACACAGATCAATAACTGTTACTACAGATATCATATCTAGGGATTTCATTCTACAAAGTTAACAGGAATTGTCTGCATATCTCAGTTTGTGTAATAGCAAAACTAACTGGGGGGCGAGGGGAGGATGAAACAAACATATAAAATTCTAATAGAATCAGTCAGGGTGATAACAATTTTGAGTGGATTTGTGTTTCTGCACTTTTGAGTGAATTTATCATCACTGAAGTTACACTGAGTTTACAGGATTAAAAATAAAAACTAATTTGGCCAATAAATATTTGTAATGTTTGGGAACACTATCAATAGAGCAGCTTAATTAATTTCCTTTTTGTAACATGAGAAACATCCACAGTCAAAATCAAATATCACATTACAAGATTTGATCTGTCATGAAGTTGTTATGAAAGGTCCCTCTTACCTTGACAGGGACAGGATTTCAGTGTCTCCTAAGGCTTTTTACACTAGTTTCTGCAGATTCTGAAATGGATATAAACATAAGATGAGATCTTTGGCTCATGTATCTCATGTATAAAATATCCCCAGCAGTAATTCTTGGTCACACCAGTCTAAATCCCAGCTTTTTTGTGTGAGTAGGTCCAATGAATAAAGCCGATACACACTTAGCTCCCGCTTAAGTTCTGCTTGGAGTATCACACACAGATGAAAAACTGCAGTGCAGTGTTGAAAATGCTCTCTCAATTGTTCTCCGACTGAAGGTACCTCATTTCCATCTATGCTCCAGTTAACGTTTTTTAAGTTTTCTTGGTACCTAAAGCTTGGCTTCTACATGCATTCTGACACACCACAATCTCAGGAGAACTATACAACTTGGTACTTATTTCTCACACCAGGGTCCTTCAGGATTCCTGCGCTCATCACTTGTTTCTGATCATTCCGACATGAAATCATCATTATTTCTGATTTGATACATTCCCATAGCTCACACTGGCCTCCTCAAAAAAGCAGTTGCAGCCTCATCTTTCCTTCTGGAGGAGGAATAGATGGGTTATAGAGCTTGTCCACCACAATAATGCTTCAAAGAGCAACTGGAACCTAATCTTTCCCTTCCACATGTCGGGCAGGTTGGAAACCCACCCATGTCCTCCCTCTCCCCATGGCTTGCTAAACTGGGTAACAGCTTCCCCTGAGGAGATAAGCTTACACCCGTACAGAATAGTTTGCAGGCCTGTGGCTCATGAATTCTTCAGGTACATAGAAGAAATAGACTTGAAGGGAATAGGCTCTCTGCAATAAAGGGATTTAGTTCCAGCAGAATTCTACAGTCATCTTATCAGTGGTGTGATTTTAGAGAAATGACAGTCACCTAACTTTTGAAAAGAAACACCCAGGTACCTTTTCTCCTGTCAAGACTGCAAACCCAGACGTAATTCCTTAATGGCTCTCTGTTTGCTTTCTGGTGGGATCTGGACTTTGCATGGATCTTTCAGAGGGGGCTTCTCACATGTTGTATAAGAAGCCTTGGCACCTAACTTATGGCTGTGCCTTTCACTCTTGTGCTCAGACTTGTAAAAACTGCAGAGCACAATGCTCAACACTGTCACATCTAAGTCTCAGTAAATCTCTTAATGAAATGCCATTTATACACTCTTATCAATGCACTTTCAGTGGGCATTTGGGAGGGTTAAGTATCTAGTGAAGCAAAATCCCACGGCCTGGTACCTGGATGGAGTTCTAACACAGTGTTATATTTGAAAATACACAGATCAGAAACAAAGATGAGGGAGCAGATATACTTGAACAGAAATTGTTTCCTTATTCTATTATAAATTTATTTCTGATTACCTAAAAAGAATGTTGAAACATTTGGCTTTCTAGAAATAACTTGGTTCCAAAGATGAGTCTCTGAAAAGACTCGTTCTGGCTTGCATTCAATGAAAACCAAGGCACTGAAATTAATATCAACATTTTGGCAATTCTAATAACAAAGACTGCCAAAAGTATGTTGTCTATCAATTGTACACGGAAGAAAGATGTTAGAATATTAAGAACAGATGTCACAGATATCTTCGAAAAATACTCATGCTCCCTAAGTACTCTGCAAGGCAAGAGTACAAAAGCTCATGAAAGATGAAATGAAAGCATTTTGTCCAAATGCCATCTATGTATGTAAACTTAGTTATAAAATATGTGCATTTAAACATGTTATAAAGAAGGATTGTGTCATAATTTGCTAACAGCCTTGTATCTTAAAATTTGAGAGTTTTAACACTTCTATAACATATTAAGGACTACTTTTTACAGGCTGTTATTTAAACCATTTTGTTCTCTTTCAGAGTGTGTGCAAGGCTTTCCAGTTACTATGTATTCATTTGTTTACATTTTAATTATTATCTGACTGACAAAGAAAGTTTACAAAAAAACTCATATTAGAAAAACATCTAAACAACGTAATGAAAAGTAATCTTTATATAAAAATAGCTTATTGTCTAAAATTAAAATACCACTTAAACAACCAACAACAACACCACACACCCCCAATAACCCTATTGAATATATTTTAAAGTTCATAATAAAATGATGGGCATTGACAAGACTGTGTTTCTTATGGTATGATATTTTAAAGCCAACAGCCAAGAAAATGGAACACAGCAGTTTCAGCTAATGATCAGGACTTTTAGATTTTCTTAGGGAAATCAGCATTTCAGTAATAAGTGGATCATGGCTCCATAAAATACACCACCAGCTTCCACTCACTTGAGCAAGCAGAGACAAACAAGACTTGTCGTAATATTTTAAGTTTAAACCTGTGTGCACACCTGAGGTAAAAGACTAACTATTTGATGTTACAGTGACTGTGCTGAACTCAAGAAACGTGATGATGTGGATAATAATAAATCAATACCATTACAACACAATTGCAGCAACACCAGTGACATTTTCTATTCTTTAAGGTTTTTAAAACAACCCTCATTTCTTCTTACCATATAGACCCAACAGGGTAAGAGCAATGCAACGATGACAACTACAGGAATAATAGTTTCTTGGCTACGGGCGGCCCGGGGTGCCCTCCAGGACGCAGCCTGTGGAGCTCCAGCCGGGCCACAGAGGCTGCTCTCCTGGAAAACACGTTTTATTTCCATGAGCAACAGCACGTGTGAGGGCTTGACTGGAAAGGGATCGATTTAAGCCTGGTTTTCTGAAGTCCACATGTACAGGCTTTGCTGAACCAGGCCCTAAACCATGACTTCTCCTCTTTTAAAATCACCCCCTTACAATTAACAGATGTGAAGGCAAACTTGGCATATACGGATGACTTAATTTTTTCCCTTTTAATAACCTGCTTATATCCAGTTTCCGCAGCAATTGTGTTTACCTTTTTTTTTTTTTCTTCTCATTTTCCTCTTTTAATAACAGAAAGCAGACGAGGTGCATCTGATTTATCTCAGGAGGCGTCGGGAGAGGAAGGGTGCTGCCGGCTCCTCCGCGGAATGTGCTGAGGGGAGTGGAAGGGGGCGCTGCGGCCGGAGTTATTTATTTTGTTAATATCTTCGGCCCCCAAGGGCCCCATTCTCGTCCTCCCTGGCCGGTCTCCAGACCAAGGCTGTCAGCCAGGGAGAGTATAATATCTGCAGGCTATGGCCCATTTACAGTTTTTTCCTCAGCTCTCACTGAGCTTTTCCTGCAGCTCAGGGGAAGCCGCACCGTCCCGCCTCGCCAGGCGGATGCCGCGGGCCGGGGGCGCCCCCGCTTCCCGCCACACAGCGCCCCCGCTTCCCGCCACACAGCGCCCGCCCCCCCCCCTTCCCGCCACACAGCGGGGCCCCCGCCACTGCTGTCCCCTCACGGACACCGGCCCCGGGCCAGCACCTGAGGCCGGCATTTTCCCCAGAGCCTGGGCCCTGCATGCTGCACTTCCCTTCTTCATAAGCTCCCTGAGGAGGTCTGATACTTAATTAAAGTGTCATGAAAGAGCTCGATGTTTAATCACACAATTATGTCAACTAGCCTAGTTTGACAGAACACCGTAAATCCTCAGAAAAACGTTTTAATGGCAGTGTTAAGCTGTTACCTAGAAATTGCAAACGGGCCAGCTCTAGTCCTCAAACAACAGAAACAGCAGCAGCATCAAGTAGGGTCACCTACACCTGTATTTTTCAGTAGAAATAGCAAAAGACATTTGAAGACCCTCTTAACATTCAGAATTTATGTTGGTTGGTTACTCTGCTGACACGAGAGTACACTAACACAGCACCTTTGGCTGGCAGGGCTCCACTAGCCCTGCAGCACCTGGTGCTAGCCAGGCTGCGCTGCTGCCCGGGCCCTGAGAAGCCAGCCAGCTCCTCGGGGTGCTGCCCACCACCACGTCCATGGCTCTAATGGCCTGACACCAGCAATGTACTAGCTAATTACACAAATAACTAGTTACAATTTTTACACCCTACAGCAAGTTCCAAACAAGGCCATTTTGGGGGGTGGGGGGCTGGGGGGGAAATTTGGTTTTTCTCTGCCTTAGTGTTTAAAATGACTACAGCAGCCTTGGCCCGCTGGCACAATGACAACCACCACAAAATGCCTCACAGCACAGGTCGGCACTGCAGCAGGGAACGGGGGGATCTCAGGGATATGGACTCCCCAGCCAGCAGCACAACCTGGACTTTGACTGAGGCCATGGCTCAGTCACGGCAAGCCTGGGTTTAAACTCCTAGTCCTGACCACAATCAAGACACTATGGAGCAGGTAAAACAAACTGCTATACTGGTTCTAACAGACCCCGGAAGTTTCACACTTGTTCTAGCTGTTCTAAAAACACCTTTCTCCTGGCCAGCTGTGTGCCGGGCCAAGGACTGCCCATCCTTACACTCTGGCATGAAATCATGAAGATCATAAACGCATGACCAGTACCACTGGCTTCTCCAGTGAAACTGCAGGAATAAGTTCTGTATCCACACAGTATCCTGGTTGAATTAGTACTGCTGGATGATCCTGTATTATACAGCACCAGTATTACTAACAGTAAAACCATAACCTGGGAAAAAAAAAAAAAAAAACATTTCCTGCTGCAGTGGCAGGCTATAAAGTGGAGAGTTTGTCCTTTGGTAAGTCTCCTGGTTCTCCACTGGCTAGACGTGGCCAGGTGGTCCTTGATCAAAGCCCATGTACAATGTATTTAAACGAGATCTTATCCAGGGCAGCCCTGTGATATATAGTGCTCCTACAAACATCACATTACTGCCACAGACATCCATCTCACTGCAGCGTCCAGGCAACAAAATATGGATTTCATATCAAGTTCCACGATAACGTGTAATCTGACCCCCACGTCTCCTTTACTCCCACTAGTAAAGCTATTTACTTAGACGTCAATTTGGAAGGGAACACATAAATATCAAGTATAGGCTAGGTGAGTGTCACACACCCCCTCCTGGCACATGGCTGGAAAAGGCGTTCTAGGCTTTCATCCTGATTGGATTCTTACAGTGTCCAAATATTTTGGAGCTATCCTTTCTTACGGACCGACACGCAAAAGACAGCACACCAAGCTCTCCAGAGCACTTGCCTCCTAGGCTGTGGCAGGGAGTTACGGACCACGTACACAGGTTAGACAGATGTGACACAGGCTGAAACAGAAAGTGCTGCTCCCTCCAGACCTACAAAGCTTTACCTCTCATCTCCCCGTTTTTAAAAGGTAGGAAATGTGCAGTTCGGATGACAGCCTCCCACAGATCCTCAATCCACTGGTAAAAGCACAGTCTGATCTCTCTAGCCCAAAACAAGAGGCAGAGCCCCTTTTCTGTGGAGGAAGAGTGTGATACCTCGTAAGACAGGCACATAACGGGTGAAATCTGAAACGGTGCTTTTCCAATTCCCTGTATGATAAAAGCCAAACACAACTGATAACCCTGAGCAACTACTTGTAAGACAGAGAACAGAGCTCCTCTGAACATCTGACTAAGATACCTGACCTGTACTCTGTTCTGCGGGAGGACTTTGATATCCAAATAACAATATAAACTGTTTGCTGGGCTAGTTTTTTGGTTGCAGGTTTGGGGTTTCAATTTTTTTTTGGGGGGGTGGTGGTGTTTGTTTTTTAAACAAAGTGCTATTTATGAAGAAGCAAATTGCAGCTTTACCATCTAATGAAATATTTCACTTTTTTTCTTTTTGAAACTTTCTCTGCATATAGTGCTTGCAGTGTATGTACTTAAAGGTTTGTTATCTTTGGATCTCTACAAAACTTTAATATCATTTAGGAAATAAAAATATCCAAATAGAGGAATGACTTAACATTTTACATGTACGTATGTCAAACGCCTCAACCGCTATGAAGTACAAACTTACAAAGTGCACTTCCTCTCTACTGCATGCCAGTTCGAGTCAAAGGAGGGGTCAAGACACAGCTCAAGCTCTTTTGCCTTTACACAAAACACAAAATGAATGCATAAGGAGAATTTAAATTACTACAAATAATCTGAAGTTCATTTTATTACTGTTTTCTACCAGCATTTTTCATTCTTGGGGGAAAAGTAATTGGTGCTGGAACAGGACACAGCTGGTAAGTAAAGCAGTTACACAGGCTGCCCCATCCCTTCAGCAAGATCAGAAAACAAAACTGGAGGAGGCAACCATAGCTGTTAACGTATTTCAGGTTCAAGATCTGATGAGCAATTTCCACTAAATTCCATGGGAGTGAAGGTCGCCAAACCAGACCACAGGTTTTAAAGACAAACAGAACTAACAAGAGCGACTGCCCTGTAGGAGAGGGGTATGCTGCAGTTACTGCACGGGGCAGCACACGGAACAGCAGCAGCACATCCCAGTTACCTGTGTACCTGGTCAGCGCGGAGCTGTTCTCAGCAGTCAGCATTTTGTCCAGTAGAGTTTTAAGCACCTGCAAATGAAAACCTAATGCTTCCCCGTAGGGGATCATTCAACATAATTCCTCTATTACAAGAGCTTTTTCTTAATAGTCACAATCTACATTTTTCTCTTTGCTTTATCCACTCAGCTTTATTCTCTGTCTTTTCTCAAATGCATCTGTCTGAGTAATAATCCCCTAAATAATTTGTCTTCCTCCTCTGTGTTCCTATAACATTGAGTAGATTACAGTGCCTGAACTGTAACACTAAAAATTTCCAATGAATAGTTTTAGCAATAAGGAATTAGGCATTCTAATAAATACAAGGTTAAAACTAGGGGAAATTAATTACCAAGCTATAGATCAATGAGCAAGAGGTGAAACTGCTGAAGAGATGCTCTTATTAGATTATCAGACTCAAGGCTGATTTATAGTTTTCACTGTGCTTCCTTATCCATCATTTTTATAGTATGTAAAAAGGGTTACAAAGCACAAATTGCCTTTTTTTAATTAACGTTGAAGTTTTAAATAGGCTCAGATCAGGATAACCAGGCCAGGTTACATGTTTTTTTTTTCCAAAACATGAAACCAGAAAACATATTATATTGATTTGGGAGAGCTGCAACAGAACTGAATAATACAACACACTTGTCAGCCTGCAGCTTCCTAATGTACTTGCCTAGGATTTGCCCAGAAAAGACAACGTGCCGGGGAGCAGCCCAGCTGCAAAGGTCCCGAGGGTCTTTGTATATGTATATATGTATATATGGCAAGCTGCATGAGCCAGCGGTGTACCTGTTCAGCCTGGAAAACAGCAGCTGACGAGTACCTATGAAGAGGACATCAAAAGACAGAGCCAGGACTAAGCTGAAATAAGAGAGGGTCAGACTGGGTTTAAAGAAAAGCTCCCCCTCCTCCCATCGCCAGGAGGGCAGTGATACTTGGGAACAGGTTGCCCTGAGAGGCTGTACAGTCTCCATCCTAGAAGTTTTCAATATGAGGCTGGATTAAAGCCCCGAGCAACCTCATGTGGCCTCAGAGTTGACTCTGCTTTGTGCAGGAGGTTGGCCAAGACCACTCCTGAGGTCCCTTCTAACCCAAACTGCTGCACAAACCCAAGCCCGGCTCAGGATACAGTAATTTTGACAGCCAGCACAGAAAGGACTTTCTGAATTGTACCCAAACACAATTCTGCCTTTTCCATCTCTGAAAGGGATGACAAACTGTAGGTCAAGCTAACACAACAGTTCCTTAAAACTTTCTTAACCTGTTGGTATAACATAACTCAACCAGTGGCTCAACAACATTGGCAGCCAGCTTACACCAGTGCTCCTGCTAGTGACAGGCAAGGTAGCAAACTGTAGGAACACGTGCTTGTGTGGCCACCTGGGCTGTGGGGACGCATAAATTAAACTGAAAGTGGCAACGAAGATTTCTACATCCTGAATATTCTCCAGAAGAATCCCTCAGCTTGTCCAGGGCCCCTGGCAACAAAAGATACAGATAATCTCAAAATAATCATTAAGAAAAAAATGTATGAATGTAGGCATTTTAATATAATGTGTAAACAACTTCAACCTCAGAGACACGATTCACTCCTGAAATAAGTGATTTTGCAATTACAGCCCACGCTAGAGGCTTTTCTAAGGAATATAAAAGTTGCACAAACTCTGAGTCTGCTTTTACTAGCCATTCCCTCATGACAGTTGTAGTATTGGGATCAGATCTGGACTGCAACCAGTGTTTCATTCAGTCTTGTAGCTTCATTGCTACCTCTTTTACTTTGGTAGACATAAACATCTCTTCACTGTCTGTAAGGGATACCAGGTTCTTAGCACTACCATGTTACCAAAAGTAAAAAAGATAAGGAAATAATCTTTAAAAATACTAAGAATAACTTTTAAAAATTATTATCTATAATTTTATTTTCAGCACAATTTAAGCAGTTACTATAGCTGGAATGAATTATAGTGCATTGCCAGGATTTTCAGAAAAGGCCCTTCCACCCCAGAAAAAGTTCAGTTGCATTCTGTTTTAATGGTTCTTGGCAAGCTTGCCAAAACAAAAACTATTGTTTTTGTACAAACAGAAGTAAATTTGATATAAATAAAAAATGGAACTTTATGTGAATGAAGCAAACATCAAATTCCTTAATCTTCAAAAGAAATTCTGTCCCTGAATAATTAACTATGATATATTTATAAAACTAGAATAATTGAAAACAGAATTCTAAGTTGATTCATGTGGACTGCGCTGAAATATTTATTATTGCAAGTCCAGAAGATCTGTCTGGGTTTTGTCACTGGAAATGTCTAAACTCAGTGTCCAGATGTTTATTTAAGTTGCTCCCACATAGTTCTAATGTCAATTACCAGGGGTTATCAGAGAGCATCACTGTGTATCTTCCTTGACTAATATTCTCATTTCTTCTGCATCTTTGATGTTTTCTTTCATTAAAATTCCTGGCTCACAGCCACAAAAAATCTGCTGCGCAGGCAAAAATACTGGTCTGCAGACATGACACATGATGATGCCCAATGTCTGTGCAAGGATAGTATTTATCATCGGCTATCGTTTCAGCAGTACTATAATCAGTACAAAGCCAATTTAAAGCAGCTCAGAGAAATACATGTGAAATCGAGGAGTAAGAACTTCTAGCCAACATGAAATAACTTGGGTCAGTAAAGAAAATATTATTGCATATAATGAAGATTTTGTGACTCGGGGTGGGGGGTGGGGGTCCTTCAGGAAAAAGCCAGGAGGAAAGCCAATGACAAAGTAATTTCACACATAATTACAAATGGAATTGATGGATCTGTAACTCTGGAAACCACAATTACATCAAGACTTTTATAGTAACCAGGAGACAACACAGGCCACACATAACAGTGACTCAAACTGAAAGAGATTATCACACAGTCTCTGAAGATTTCCTACATTCAAATGCAAAAAGTTGGCTAACACAGCTCATTTTTATATATACCTCTGTGTGTGTGTGTATAAAAACATCTCTCTCCCTCTCTCAAATCTCTTGCCCCAAATCAGTTGGTTCCTTTGGTTTGTAGGCAAATTCAGGAAGATTTATTTTTAAATATTTGTAAGAAAATCAAATTAAATCAATACTAATTCAATAGAAATGGAAACAGAGATATAAGATGGCTGGAGAAAATAGTGCTGATGCCACACGTTAGTACCCAGGTAATAACACCGGGTTCCTCTCGGTGAGGAATGTTACCCATTTTAGTACTCATAGATCAGTAAGAGACAGACACCTTGTGACTTCAATGGTCTCTATGACTTGGAAATGTCTGTCTCATTGATTATGTAATTTACTTCTCCCCCTGCACTGCCAGTTTGGGAAGGTTCACCCACCTACCGGACAAAGCCCTAACAGTTAAACAGTCAGATTTGCTGAGAGTCATCCTCCCTCACAGAGATCTTCTACAAATGGTGTCACTGTACCTCCAGATTCACCTCAGCCTATTTAAAACTGAATCCACAATCAGATTGCAATTCTGTGTGTGCAGTAAAAAATCTCATAGCTTCTTGCGGAATTGCAAGTTTTGTCACAGAATTTGTGCTCACAGCAGCACAGGCTGTATGCAACCTGCATGCACTGGGAGGGCAGTGCAGATGGTAGCTTCAATTTGGAGACAAATGCAAGAGATCACATGCTGTTATAACCAGAGCTACAGTACTCCCACCACTGTTTGACTAACCTCCAAGTAAATTTGATGTATATGTTACCAGCATCAAGTAACAATTGAGAAAACATTTACCGGGGGAAAAAAACAAACAAACAAACAAAAACCCAACAGAAGGAAAACACGATTTTGCAACTGACATTTCTATTCAGGAGAGGTGTATCTCCTGTTAAGTGCTCAGCTTCGGAGACTTGGAAAAGCCTTGGACTACAACTACTTGCCACATTATATCACTGCCTTGATCTAATAAGCAACTGGATTAATACCAGCTGTGTGGATAGAGGGAGGAAATATGAATATGTTCATTAAGCATTATAGCCCCACTTATCTCCCGCATGACTTCAGTGGAGATGTGCCAATTTGTGCATGATACTATTATGGTCCCCAATATCACACCTAAAAGCAAGAAATGAGGCTGTCACTTGGTGCAAATTCTTACAAAATTCTCTGTCAAAAAAAACTCTCGTACTTAACTGCTGGAGGACACAATCACTTGTATTTGGATGATTAGAAGTGAAATATGTAGCTAAATGATTCTAGCAAGTTGAGAAACCATTTACTTCCCATACACATTTAACTGTGCTCATTTGTGTCATCTCTTCACATTCCGTAATTGGTTCACAACTTTTATTCACAAATTCCCTTGCACACAGAGATTAAACAAAACACAGTCAATATCCCAGTCCAACAGAGCGCTTGCACATAAATGTTCCTAGAGGAATCAAGCTTTGACTTTAGTACATGCTTTCATGCTTCACCAAATCAAGGGCCAATTTCATAAAATCTTAATAACCAAATGATCAAAACGATTGCTTTAAACAAGAGATGACTAAATGCCTCTAAAGCTTTGCAAACATATGGAATAACAATTACAGTATTTACAAAGGAGTCAAATGGAGTTAAACACTCATATGCCATGGAAAGTCAATGTGAATATGAAATATTTGGACTACAGTCAGCTAACATTTGCCTGCCACAGTGTCAGCAGTGACACAGCACTGCAGAAGTATGAGAATAAAACACAACCATCAGCTTACTGAAAAAGAAAAAATACCACAGCAAAATAAATGTTGTTTTCACACAGCTGTCTTTTCTACTTCCCTTTCCCTCCCAGAACGTGGGAGTTCCCAACCTAAAAACAAACACTAGGAAACCAGGAAATCTCAGTGGTGATATCCACACATACCACCCTAAGAGCAGTGGACTTGCAACAAAATGTGAACCACAAGCTCAGGAAAAGTACAGTTTAGTTAGCACCTCCCTGAAACAAGACCACAGCACGCAAGACCTACTCCCTGAAAAATTTGTCCTTACAAGACACTTCGGAGAAATTACCCTTCCTTCTTATACTGCTCTGAAAAAGAAGCAAGGCTGGCAAAGCAGAGAACAGCCACCTTCTCCTACAGCAGAGTCCCCAGGGTAGGGCACAGGTGCTTTCAACACAGGACTCCCATTCCCTGCCCCCTTTATGCCATTCCTTTGATGTAAGGGGCCAAGAATTCATTGCAATTCCCCTGGCCCAAGGATACTTCTTGCAGGCACTAACTTGCTAAGGCAGATTATGAGCCAGATGCCACTCAAATTAGGCTAAATTGTCCAGAACAGGGTCCTGCTACAGATCAGTTTCACCAGCAAAACTCGGCATGGTACACAACTGAGATGCCAGTCAGCCTCCAGGATCCAGGGAATACAAAACTACCAGCCAGCCAGATCTCCCCTAACTCCAGCTAGCCAGGTCCTACCTCCTCCACGAGACTGCTGAAGGCTGCCAGCTTGTGGTGTGTCAGTGATGGGGGAATCGTCTGCACGTCCATACAGAAACCCCCAAACTACTGCCCAGGGCTGCTCATGGAGTTCGCACAGCCTTTGCCACGGCTTCCTGCTCAAGTTTCAATTCATCAGTGTGTGGTGTCTGGATATTCCTTTCCCTGACTGCTGATCCCCTGTCCCAGCGGCATGTTCAGAAATTACACAGCACAGAGCCATGGTTTTCAAATTCTCTCAATTTGCAAGCCCCGTTTCCTCCACACAGGAGCTTGCAGCTTACTGTCACTTACCTTTTTTTTCTTTTTTTTTTTTTTTGATTGCGTGGCCCTTAGAAGCAGCCCACAAGCCATCAGACAGAAAACTACTAACGGAACTGCTGACCTGTCAGGTCCAACTCTAAAAACCACAAAAAGCTTGTGCATCTTTTCTACCCTTAGTTACTCATATAGTCCCCTCAAGTAATTAAGTACAGCAGCATTTAGGTCTTTCTTCTTTCAGTGTTATTTTCCAAATACTTAACATAAATTTTTAGGCTGCTAAATCCTCTAAAGCACATTATCACCACAGGTGGCAAACTAGATTGCATGTTTTCTCCCTCAAAGCTTACAGCTGTGAACAGAAACGCTTGTTACAGTGCTTTTCTTCTGTGCAGTTTGGGGATCAGGTGCTCCTAACGATGCATAAATCCAGGGACTGCCGCTGCTGCTGCACAGATACCTGCTCACATGCTCTTGGACCTGGCAGCACACCATTTAAGCTCTATCTCTGTGCCATCTTTAGGCCTGCACCATCACCCACCTTTGGTCTTACAAATCTTTTCTGTCCATTTGCATTCCCAAAGGTTTTCTTTCCCTGTATAACAATTGTTTCCTCACTCCATCTCCAGTGTTTTCCTAGTAGAGAACTGAAACAGAAGGTTCCCGTTTTCCCCAAAATTGACTGCAAACATTACATGGTCAAAACAAAACGTTATTCACACGAGGAACTTCAGAAATATATTATCAGTTCTTTATTTTCTACAAGTTTAACAGCCCACTCCAATAAAACGGTCCACTCCCCAAAAAGACAGCAAGCTCCCCAGTTCTCAGTGTATGTTTTGAAATGTTCTGGAACTAGAGAACAGTGAAATACACGACAGCAACACCATATGCTCTCAGAAACTCAACTCAATATGACTAAACCATTCCATGATTCATCCTCTTACTCTAACCTTTTACAGACATCTGGATCGCACATCCTCCTTAACATGGGACACTCTTCACACCCAACTCTTTGCTTTCTTATCACTCACAAAATCTAAATTCCAAGTACGTACCTGTGCTCAGAACCCAGGACCAACAACCCCTCATGAAAGCTTCCAGACTTTGTACCTTATGCTTGGTTTTGTACTCACACAGCACTGTGCTGACCAGCTGCTAACTGTGTAACAATACATAATGCGCTTCACCTGTTCCGACATTGACTTTCCTCACCCACACCCACCCCCCTTTAAGGGTGTGAAGTTTGCCCATTCAGGGGATCTGCTTTAGCAAAGTCCGAACATGCTGAATGCTATCAAAATACAGGTCAAGAAAACTGCCTCAGCTTCACAAACTTTAGAGAGCAAAAGTAAGCCTTAAGAGTGCAAGGGAAGAGCATAACTGTGGTTAGCTTAAGAGAGTGATCAGCAGAAGCTCACATTAAGCTAGATTTCCGTAATCTAGAAAACAAATTCTTACCTGTGTAGTTTTGCATAAATTCCTTCCTTTTCCTTCAGAAAAACCAGCATGGAAAACCCACACGCAGTAACTTAAAAAGGTGCGACAGCACAATCAGTATGGGGACAAGGGTGATGGTAGTAACAAAGGGGAGAGATGCAAACAGGCCTGAAAGGGGTAACTTGTGCTTCATGCAACAGCAAAGGCAAAACCAATGCACTTCTGAGGCTTCTTGTCCTTGAGCAGTACAACAGACGATGGCAAATGGCAATCTGAGTGATGAGCTGCACCCACAGAGGCAGAGCCACATGCTGAAGGAAGGCTCCAAGGGCAGAAATGCATACAGCGGAGGAACAGATGGGCCATCAGCGTGGGTGCTGAGGGATGAATGGGAATCAACCATGTAATCATAGAATGCTTTGGGTTGAAAGGGTTCCTAAAGATCACCTAGTTCCCACCCCACAGGCAGGGACACCTTTCACCAGCCCAGGTTGCTCCAAGCCCCATCCAGCCTGGCCCTAAACACTTCCAGGGATGGGGCACCCACAGCTTCTCTGGGCAGCCTGTTCCATGACTGACAATGAAAATGCGCCAAAAAACAGTGCTGACGAAGACAAGCGATGGTGAGAAGGTGGAAAGGATGAAGCAGGACCACAGAAAATAGAGAAAAGAAGGAAAAAAAAAAAAAAAAGGTGGCAAAAAGGAGGATAATAAGGGCTGGAAGTGGCAAAGACCTGCACAGTCTGCACCAAAATAGGAAATAAGAAAGGAAAGCCTCAGCAGGAGGGCAGCTATGGCAAAAACATAAAGACATTCAGGTTTCTGCAAGCTGCTCAAGTGACCCAGGTGCACAGCTGGTATTTAGATGGAGTTACAGAAGCAAGAGAGCGACAGCAATGGCAGGAGGATGCATGGCATGTGGCACAAGTTAAATGCAGACAGAGGCAGCGTATGTCACGTGAAAGGGTGGTGCAGGGACACAGAATATGGATTTGCTTTATTAAGAGGTGAATAAATCTTATAAGGAAAAGGGAAGAGCAGAGAGCTGATGAAAAGCCAATGAACAAAGAGAACCAGAAACCTGTGAAAAGGTACAGGAAAGAGGGATCACAGGTGAGCAACAGATGACCTAGTCAAAAAATACAACATACTAGCTTCATAGCAGTTCCACCTGTCAAACTGCATTGCTGGGGTATGAACTGTGCCACAGGAAGTGCCTGGGAGAGCTTGTGGAGCATCTGGGAGAGCTACTGCCTGCTAGCGAGGTGCTGTATGCACTCAAGAAGTGGCAGAGACTTTCACCCCCCATTTCTAGATGATATCATGCAGCTTTTTGAATGATCCACATCTGGAGACACCATTCCTGCAGGAATATGTACACATCCAGGGAGAGCCCTGCACACACAGCTGGCCTGCACACACTGCTGCTGCAGCATCTCAGAAAACAGGTGCTGCCAGGCTACACAAGGAATCTCTGAGGTTAGTTTTTTAGAACAGAACTCACACTAGGCTTGGAAAATCCTAGTCAGCAGTGGAGTATCAATTGTGAAATACTTTTCAGCTATATTTTTTATCTTTCAAAATTCATATTAAGAGGCAGAAAATGTTACTGTAAGGGAGATTTTTTTTTATCTTCAAAGAACAGCTAAAACTTCAAAATACACAGACCATTTTCTCCAAGAAAACCAGAGGGCGGATCTCTTTAATTTACAGTATCGGACTATGAAAAAATAGTATTCCAAAGTATGAAAGCAGTGTACAAAAATATGGAAAAACACCAAGACCTTTAATAAAAATATTAAAGTCTTCAGATCAGCTTGATCTCTTGATGTGCTTTGCAGTAATAACAAAAAATTAAACAGCAGAGTTCCTTAAGCCCAAACAAAATCTGAGTTACAAAATAATTTGAAATCCTTACCTATTTACAACATAAGGGCAGAAAGTGTTAATTTAAGGTGCGGGCACAGAAACAAGTTCTGATGCGTTAAGAAGCCAACTTACAGCCTAACTGCCACATTATTTATTGTAGCTGTGCCGGCATGTATTTTCACCACATGGTAGAAGCAGGATAATTTTAAACAGATAAAAGTATCTCACATTTATACAAGATGACCTTTCACATATGCAAGCAGTTCACAGGCACCTTAGCTTACTTTATGGACACCTGTGCTGATGCCCTTTGCAATCACATTTCTGAGCAGAAGAAACCTTCCCTTGTAGATGACTCATCACAGCCTGCAAAAGTGTATTCAAGAGCTCACTTTGCCATAGCTGAAAACTATGAGGCACTCCGTAAGGGTTAACTGCCCCAAGTTCTCAAAACCCAGCCCCTAAATAACACTGGGGTTACCATTTAATAACACTTACCTCGAACCCTTCCTATAATTGTAATGTTAAAATTTTAAAAGAAAAAAATGACTGGATCAAGCTTTTTCAGTATGTAGGTTTGGGTTTTAGGAAGTACTGCATAAATATCAGTTACATGGCTCATCTCAGACATCCCTTCTTGAATTCAGTCCTCTGCTGAAAAATAATCTTCATCTCTTACTTCTCTGTATTGCATTGAGGCCTCCCCCTCTGGTTCAAACCTGAGCATTTTTATATTCAATCTCTCCGCAAGCTTCTGTGCCGCAAGCTTGGCCTGCATTTCCTACACGAGAGAAAGAAAAGAAAAAAAAAAAAAAGAACATAACTTAGAAAAAGTGTTTGTTTGTAACTTTTGTCGTGGTGGTCATGAAAAAACTAATACACTGAAGCATAAACTTGACATAATAGTATTAGTAATTTCAGTGGTCGTAATTACAAGTTTTACTAACTAACAAATTTCAGGTTTCTTTTCACACTTACGCATAACTGTGCTATTGACATTTGAAGACCTTTTTATAAGAGTTTAAATGCTCCACGTGGCAGTCCTCACACGCGATACACTAACCATCAGCTCTAACAGAACAAAAATCAGTCCACATAAGGGAGCAGCTGTGCACCATAACCACACAGCAATGGCAATGCTTGTCATTCAGCTACCTCCACAAAAAAATCTGCCTCCATTTTCAAAATAAATTACCTCCCTTCAAGTGTCAAGATGACTAAATTAGCAAGTGCTTTTAAAACAACAAGCAGCAAACACTTTTACAATAGCGTCTGATTTAAACATTAGCTTGGCACTCCCTGGAAAGTCAGAATCAAAATCCATTACAACAGAATGTGAAGAAGCTCAGAACTCTGATTCTTCAGGTGCAGCATAAATAAAGGCAAACGCAGACACCTGCTTGTTTTAAGAACAACAAATACTGCCAGGCCTTCATCTATGCAAGGGCCAAAAACTCGTTAAAGACTAACAGACAAGGTAGACATTTAAATTTCTAGTCAGAGGCGAAGTGAATGCAATGAAGTTAGCATATCAACACATGAAGAATAACAAGAGATTTTAATGCAGAAATTACAGTTTCAGAAAAGCTTACTACATTACTTAATTATATTGTTAAAAGAATCAAACACAAAAAAGTGCCTTTCTCCGAAGTCTGCCCATTTCAATTTCACCATCAAATTAATCAGTATGAAAAGAACCCTTTATGCTTTCTTATTTAAGAGTTATCCCAATTATATGATTACTTTTCAAACCAAATCAGAGATTCGTACCTCATACGCTTCTTTTTGCTGTATCTGAATCGCTATAGATTCCTCTACGGATAGCAGCTTCGCAGGGGAATGGTGAAGTGGTGGCAGCCGAGCTGCTGTGATGTCATTCAAATGTTTCTTATCTCTAAGTCGTCTTTCTTCACTAGTAATTGAAAAGCCAGATCCCCCAGGTGACTGACTGGAGGAGGAACCCTGCGATGATCCACTTTGCTCTCCTGACAATCTGGAAGAGATAAAACATAAAAGTTGTGACCCAAATTTGCAGTACAAGGTTGAACAACTTCCGTTCCAAAACTCGTTACTTTCAACATGTAAGAGCTGAAAAGAAATCTGGAGTGTTATGACAACAAATAAAAAATCAGCAGCACTCAGAAAAACTAAAAAGATTTCTCCTCAGACATGCTACTCCTGATAGCGAACAAAAAACTTACGCCAATTAATTAGCAAGCATGAAATAGCAATGCTCTGGAAGTCACACAGAGTATAAATTCCTGCTGCTACCAGTGCAGACAATGTGAATTGTAGTTTCTCAGGAGGTGCAGGAAAAGCAAAAGGGTACCTGCTGCTAAAGCTCTACGAGTTCTAGAATCGATCCACAAGGAAGTTTTGCCAATTGTTTAACAGTTTTGT
Organism: Falco punctatus; assembly: GCF_963210335.1. Classification (NCBI taxonomy): domain Eukaryota; kingdom Metazoa; phylum Chordata; class Aves; order Falconiformes; family Falconidae; genus Falco; species Falco punctatus. The sequence goes on from NC_137587.1 coordinate 54,557,569, forward strand.
AGCTTAAGCTATGAAACTCTATGGAGATTCATAACAGTCGTTTCAAATGGGCAGAACAAGACCACTGCTTAATATTGAGATTCTGTGGAACTTAATGGTAAAGATCACACAGATTAATTAACCTTGCATGTCAAATGACTTTAAATCTCTTCAATCATCACAAGAAAATACACCCACCATGCCTGTTCTATACCATTTCCAATTTTTACAAGTCAATTATTTCACAAAAAGTTTTCCTAGTCCATAATACTTACACATGTGTTTTAAATTTGCTTTTTTTTATGACTGGGTTCTTGGCTCTAGCCTCTAGAACTTCAATAAAATGTGGTGTCTTGGGGTGCACGTTTCCAAAGATATTGCCCTTATGTTTAGCCACGTTCTGCTCCTCTTCCAACACTTTTTCACTATTATCCCCATCTACAATTGTAATGTTTCGAAAGGCATCAACCAAAGTGTCTTTACTGTTGTCCAGAGCACCCGTAGTTTCTCTGCCATCCTCAGTACTGCTCTTAGATACCTGCTGTTCGTTTTTCAGATGACTGCTCGTGGCTGACTTGGGGACAACGTCACAGAAAAGACTCTGATCTTTCATAACAGTCTTGTCTTTACCATTTTTCCTCTTAGTTCTTTGATTTTCCAGAGTTGTATTTGTGGCATCTGGCTCAATACATTCTGCCTCCTGCCTTTGGGAAGAAGTCTCAGAAACTTCTTCAATATTACAGTTTTCATGAAAGACTGAGGAATTGTCACAGTTTGGTGTGTCCTTATTTAGTATAACTTGCTGTTTGCTTGTATCAATCTCCTCTTGCTTCACCTGAAACTCCAATCTGACAGCAGATAACAGCTCAGCCGTCCTCGCTAATTCTTCCTCTTGGAAAATGGCAAGCTTCAGCTTCTCAGCAAAATCAGAGATCTTCTTACCCTTGTCTGGGAGCCTAGCAATGAATTTCCTACGGCCAGAAACAAACCAAAATTATTCAACAGGGTAAACAATCCTGTTTCAACCTCAGATAAGAGAACTGTTTTGTAAGAACAGTTAATGTGGCAGGTTTCTCAATCTAACATTAAGTTTCTGACTTACATATTAGGTTTCTGAAAAGCGGTGAGATGCTGAGCACTCGCGGCCTCAGGGGTCCGCTGTGACAAAGTCACCAACACATTTTTCTCCTGCTGAAAGGCACAGCCGCTGCCCTGAGCGCTGCCGGCTTCTGCTCTCAGGGAAGAGCACACGTTTTCCTGCCCGTAGCCCCTGAGCACAGGCCCCGCACAGGCGCTGTGACCCCCCCCAACCCCCGCACAGGGCGCTGTGACCCCCCACCCACGCACAGGGCGCCGCGAGCGCCCCCGGCTGCCCGCCCACCCGGGTATAACGGGAAGGACCCCCCGCCGTGCCCCCGCAGCCTGACGCCGCCAGCGGGAAGCGCAGCGGGGCCGGGCCAAGCGGCGGGAGCCCCCGGGTGGTGCGCGGCCTCCGGCAGCCCCAGCGGGGGCGGACAGGCACAGGCGCGTCCCCCGCCGCCTCCGCGGGCCGGGCGAGGCCGGCGGCAGGCCCGACCCGCTGCTCGGCCGCGCCTCCTCTCACCGGTCCGCCAGCAGCCGCTCCTGCCGCCGCAGCATCTCCCGCAGCTCTGGGAGGCTCCGGCCCCGCAGGTCAGCGCCGCCGCCCGCCGCTGCCATGCCGCCCGCCCGCCGCCTGTCACCGGGGCGGCCGCCCGCGCCCGCCGCCGCTTCCGCAGCTCCCTGCGGGCCGCCATCTTACCGGAAGCGACGGCAGAGCGGCAGGGCCCGCCCAGGCGGAACGCGAAGGCCCGCACGGCCCCGCCGCGGGGGCCCGCGAGCGCGGAGACAGCCGCGCCCAGGCAGGCGGGGGAAGGGCGGGCGGGGCTCCTTCCGGGGCGTCACGCAGGCCTGAGGCGGCGCCCGACGGCGGCCGCGCTGCCGGTGTCCCCAGCCGCGGGGCGGGGCGGGGCAGTGCCGGGTTGCAGCGCCGGGCTCGGCACCCTTAGGACCCTTCGGTGCCTCCCGCAGTACTTCGCGTTGTCATTTCGACAGCCGCGCCCCCCCCCGTGTGCTTGGCAGCCCCCGGCGGAGGGCCAGTTCCTGCCGAGGGCGCGAGCTGCACTTTCAGAGGCTTGTTAACGTTTTCTGTACGTGGCACTGACTTGTGCCATCATAGACCCCACGGTCTGGCACGATGCAGACGGAACCCAGGAGCTCCGACTGCCGCATGGCGCCGGGCTGCCCGCTTGGAACCTTCCTCACCGATGCCAGTGCCACAAGCCTTAGTCAGCCCGCTGCGCCCAGTAGCAGTAAGGTTATCAGCCGAGCGGTGGCTCCCAGGTGGCAGAGGTCAGCCTTTTTAAATCAATCCCAGTGAAGGTTTCTCGATCCAGGCACTGGCAGGGGCGTATTTCCCAGCGGCTGTTAACGCGTGGCTGTACGGGCAGGACGCAGGGGACCTGCCGGGCCGCAGCGGGGAGGAAGCCCCGGGACGTGGCTGCCGCCCCGGGGATGCTCAGCTGGACGCGAGAGGAACGGCTGAGGGCCGGGGAAAGGGGATTAATCGAGCGGGCAGGTGCCCGTGGGACACAGGCCAGCGCCAGGGTGAGGGAAGCCAAGTTAAGCCGCTGGAGAGACGGTTTCGCCGTCTGTTGTGCGCAGCCTGGACCACCCTCCCGTGGGGAACCCCTCGGGGAGGTTTCCCTGAGGGCGCAGGGAGAGGAAAAGGCCACCAGCTTCTCCCGCCAGGTGACCCACTGCTGAGGGACACAAGTGCTCCGAACTGCTGCCTCTGCAATGCGGCCTCAGCCTGCGCCACCTGGGTAACGCTTACGCATCTTTTTTTATGCAACAAGGAGCACTTACATCTTGCTTTTTAGCCTTTTTCTCCAGTACAAATCAGAGACAGCGGGAAGGCTGGGCATGGAAACCGCACTGCTCCTGCCTGCGTGGCAGTGAGTCCAGAGGGACTGACCTCATTAGGGCACTGGTCGGCACCTGCACAATATAATGATGGTTCGTTATCTCAGTTCAGCTTCTTCACTGTGAGGGTGGTGGGACACTGGCCCAGGCTGCCCAGAGCAGCCGTGGGTGCCCCATCCCTGGCAGTGCCCAAGGCCAGGCTGGATGGGGCTGGGGGCAGCCTGGGCTGCTGGGAGGGGTCCCTGCCCATTGCGGGGGGGTGGAATGAGGTGGTCTTGAAGGTCTCTTCCAACCCAAACCGTTCTGTTATTACTGCTGTTATTACATGTACAGAAAAGTAATGACAGTATTTACAGCAGGTTTCAGGTTATGTACTAAACTGCATAAACATGAAAAAGAGCAAAAAATGAAGAGAATAAAGTCCTAATAATGTGACTGCTGGGAATCGCGACCAATCATTCTGTAGCCCCCCCATGTAATACCATTCACCAAGTCAGTATTTGCCCAAGGTCATTGGAAAGGAGTATTTTTCATCTTTACAGTTCGAGAGTGTTACGTTTTGGAATACCATAGTCTGTTTGCAGGTAACACACAGTTCCAGAATGACGAATGAATAGCTGAAATTTGGAAGGTGCCGAAACAAATATGTCCTTGTTTATGGAGAGACAGGCAGCATCTAGTTACAATGCAATCTAGATAGTATCAATTTAGATACAAATGTGAAGAAGGAGAAATAGATTGAAGCTTTCTTAGTCTAGGAGCAGAAGTATGGAGCACTTGTGAGAGAGGAATATCATATACTTGGGTATTGCTTGCTCTGGGGCAAATACAGGTGTGTAGGAAAATCCTCACTAGCCACCCTCTGAACATGAGTTATCACCATCCAGCAATACCTACTACAAGTTTACTCTTCAGGCTTTGCTCTTGCTTCTCTTTGGAGGCTTGACAGTGATTATTTGCAGTGCACAGTCATGTTTTTATAGTTCTCCTCAGAGCATTCTTGATTAGAGGTTTTATTTTTTATCAATTTCTTGAATATTTTGATCAGCATTCATGTGAGCCAAGTCTATAACAAAACTGGTGGGTTTATTATTTGAGTAATGGGCTTTGCTATGTTTCTCACTTAGGACATTATCTCAAGAGCTATTATTAGATACAGTTTTCAGTCAGTCTGTTTTCTGTCACTAGATATCTAGAGTTAAATATAATTTATTCTGCAATAGCATGGCTGGAATTACTATGCAAGTTAGTATTATTTCTACAAGAAAGTGAAATCATTAGAATGGCAATGCAGAAGAAAACCAGGTATACTAACAAAAAAGAATAAACTGCATGAAGAAAGCAACAAAAAGCAAGGTGTGACCCAGGAGTATTCAACTTCATATATAGTATGGTTAAAAAGAAAGGTATTAAAATAACTATCTTATTCTAGCAAGTTTGGTTTTTTTAATAGATTACATCAGTTACAAGAAACACTGCCACACACATTTGTGTCTGAATTTTTAGTATTTCTGTTTTATCAATGCCAGTTAGGACTAGGCTGATGTTTTCTAGTCATATGACGTGTTGCTGGAGGTGGCCCTGAAGTACAACTGGCTGAATTTTTTCAGGTGGAAAATTTCCTGCCAGAGAAATCTGAGTCTGCCTTAAATTGGTATTAAAAGTAAAACTAACACTCGCTTCTTTTCTGTTAAATGAATAATTACCATTGTCCTTTTCTCCTTTCTTCAACTGTATAAATACATAAATGTTACTTCTTTTCACTGGGAAAAGGGGCAAAAGGTACTTTAGAATGTAGGTTTTGAGGGGTAAAAAACTACTTTTACAGTTTCTCTGCTCCTAGGTGGAAATATTGAGGGGCAGGAGGAGAGAAATCAAGCCACACATACAAAATAAACCACCCCCAAATTACAGAAAAAATGATATTAATATTTGGAATTTAAATTAATAATTTTATTTAAAAAAAAAAACTTTTTTAATCAGCGTGATACACCTTCACAATAATTCATTGTATTTTCCTTAATTTAAAGAAAATAACACCTCCCTTAACCTTCTTTCTCTAAAAATGTCCCAAACACTTCAAAAGTGATCCTATATATGCTTATGCCCATCAACATCCAGGTTTTCATATGGGAAGCAACAGATTACTGTACACCTGCACACCACACGCACCTTTACAGAATATTGTAACCTCACAGATGTTCACTTCTATGTATTTTCTCTGTAACCACCAGGTCCCTTTTTCTTTTGAGAATTTTCACATACCTTAGGTTGCAGACGGCTCCTGTCACCTTGTTTTCCTGTGTTTCTTCCATGTTCTAGTGCTTGAGGTAGGGCTGGAAGGGCCTTAACTCATCAGGTCTCTTGAGCACATTTCTTCTACACATGCAAATAGCCTCAAGTGCTGAATGGGAATGAAATAAAATATAAGTGGAGTGTAACTCAGCATGTATGTCTCAGTTCTGTGGAGCAGGCATCTCCTGTACAGAAATACAGACTTCATGCAGGGAGAACTTACTTCTTACCTATTTGCTCATCTTTCCATGTCTAAAAGTCTTCAGAATTTAAAGACTCTCCAAAAAGCTGTAATACCCAGCTCCCAGAATGATATGTTGTAGATTCAGCATTGCTGATCTCAATGAGATTTTATGAGGTCCTTTGGCGATCTGTACTGAATACACACGGGGAAGCATTATTCAAGTCAAAACCTTCACATTCTGCAGCTGAGCACTGCAAACCAGGCACACTGCAATTGTCAGCTTTGCATGACCTCGTCTTACTTAGTTGATAAGTAGATTGTTTCATTGCGACAGTCTTAAAGATAAATCTTTATTTACAGTGAGTGGATATAAACTGTTAAAAAAAAAAAGAGGGGGGGGGGGGGCTACAATCATCCCAATCTCATTATGCTGCAGCCTGGAGAGCATCATCCCAGATGTGTTCAAATGTTATCTGTGGGATCTGAAGTTGTTCGGGTTTTTTTGCAAGAGCTGCGCTGCCCAGTTCTTGTTTATCCTGTGCAATTCAATAGTTCTTTATTTCATCTACTTTTGTTACTTGGCTTCGAGAAGAGTCTTTAGCAAGGGAGTGTCTTCCTGTTCTCAAGAGCCCATCTGCCAAAGGAAACACGGACAAGAACATCAAGCCTCCAGAGAAACCGCTTTTGCATTCATACATGTTTTGAACAAACAAGATTGTGTAGAGTAAGCGTTCGCAAGGTTCTAAGTTAAGTTTAGTTCTAAATGAATGTTGACACAACAGAATAGAAAGTTTAAATACAATTATTTATTGCAATTTATCTTTTCCATGTCCTACATACAGGATGTATTAAAAGCATACAACATAACTGCATTATTTATACAGTGTATATGAAAACTGTATCCCAAAATACTTTCCAGAGTATCTGGAATAAATCACAAAAGAATACTTGTAATCATGATACAAATGCAGTCATACAATTGACTTGTATCCAGTGCACTTTCTGGGACCTACCTACATGGCTTTTATTGTTGTTTACAGAAATTTTACTAGTTTCTAATGTTATGGTGCTAATTAACCCAATCTCAAATTGACAAAATTTACACTGAAGTGTTACAGTCTTTTCATTCAATTTGTTATTATCTATGCTAATTTACATTGCTGCTGCCTTGACTGGAAAGCTCTACATTTTCATGTAACACAATTATATAAATACTGTTCCTCTCCTGTTCTTCAGTTACCAAATTTAGAGCAGTCGTCCAATCAAATTATGGTCATCCAGCTCACTGCACATCAAAATACTCTTAGAATATTGCATAGACTTCAATCCCTATTTGGTTTAGGGAAAAATGGCCTATTTCATCAAATAGTCAAGACAGAATTCACACAGAAAACTTTTACAGGAAAAACTTAACACCTTGGTAAACACCTACAGCCTTGGTAAAGTCTTGAGCCGATAAGTATAATTTTGCGAGTCTCAGAGCTAAAATAGCTTGCAGTATTTTCAGAGGAGATCCTCAGGAGTGTATTAAAAGTAGAATGAACTTCCCTTTGAAGTCTGTGTCAAACCAGCATTTTTTCTTACTTCATCCTGCCCTCTCCCACCATTCACTGAGCACCTCCCAGTCACAAGGTGGTTTTCTGAATTCTGGCCAAAAACAGAGGGATAAAGTATTTTTACTTATTTAAACTTGTCAGCTGGTGTCTTTTACAACATCTATCCTTTTACTTAAAAATATCACCTTCATCCCTTCATCTTAACTTTGAAGGTAACTTTCACAAACCACGGTTCGGAATTAAATTCCTGAAATACCAAGGGACTACGGGCACACAAAGTGCTACACGGCATTGTGTCATGAGCTGCAGCTGCATCCCATCCCTAACGGACATTAATATGGCCAGCTGGGATTCATTTTTAGGGTCTTTCTGTTGAAAAACAGACACTGTCCAACTATTTGCTGTTATCAGCCACGAGAGGGAGGTGTGATCACGCAAGTACAAAGCTTATCCGTGAAATTTCGAGTTGGGTCATTACCCACCATCTTCTGAGTCCATCAACATACACCTCCCATTTAAATGTGTTCTCTCTTATTCATTCATGATCTTAGTTGATCAATCGCTAAATTAATTATGTTTATATGAACACATTAACCGCTACGTGGGGAACTTTGTTCAGCAAACTCAGTCTCCCAAATTGGCTCAGGTGTCAAAACTTCAACCACAAGTCCCCAAGTACCCCACACGCTGTTACGATTACAGCTTCTCCATGTGCCAGCTCTTTCCACGTCTCTGGTACTCGGGTGCAAGACAATTCTTCTACTTCGCATAACGACAGGGTACTTTGTTTGGGGGCTATTTTTACAGGGAGCAGGCTTTACTCCTGGGGACCTTCTCTTCAAGCCCTTTCCCACTCTGCAAGGGTTTTGCACCTCTTCTGTGGGAGAAGCTATTTAAGTAAATGCATGGTATGTATGACACCTGTCTACTAACGTGACAGCTGGAGGGTTTTCTTCGCCTTTTTGATATCTATGAGATCTTCTGCACTCCCTCATCACATGTAAACTGAGTTTCCTTCTAGAGCTATTAAAACTAATGATGTAGGTTTTATTTATTCTTTTTAAAAGAAATATTGAGCAGCTGTTAATGCTTGCGACTTCTATACCAGCGAAGATTATTACAGGCTTCCTTCACACAGTAGATAATTACCTTTTTGTGAATGGCTTTGATTGCAATTATTTCTTGAATTCTGTGCATAACACAATCCATAATACTGTGTTTGACTTTTTAAGAAGAATGACAATTTTAAGTTCTCAGGAGCTGAACATGACACAAGTAAAAAAAATAGCTTCTGTGCAAAGGATGATCTGAGCACAAAAGCTGCAGAAATTTGAGCTTCCCATTTTATTCTGTATACGCTTTGGTTATATCAAGCAATTCACATTCCTGCAAGGTACCTGTACCACATGAAAACATCCTTCAGTCATTCCTCCAGTACAGGCTTCTTTATTCCGTAGCTGTGCTGTTTCACTACTAAATAAACAAACTTCTCTAACAAATTCAGAAACCCATGAAATAATACAGGAATAAGATTTGGATTATGAGGTCAATATTGCTATTTTAAATACAACTCTACTGAGTATACTTTATTTGAACAGACAGTACTGAATTTAAGAACTGGCATTAGACTGGAGATAAAAGCAATCACTTTGTGAAGCCCTGTGGCAAGGTGAGTACCTCCTGGGATTGACATTCAATGCAAGAACAATATTAATCATACAAAATGTAAGTTGTTTGTTTTCCATAGCAGTTACTATAATAAAAAAAAATGCCCTTCAGTCATGTTAATAGAACTACAAGAAAATATTCATAATTCATTTTAGTTCAGTAAGACTGGGAGATCAAAACAAGACGTAAAAAAATACCCTATATATATATTTAAATAAGTTCAGTAGTAGATACAGCCATTCCTGCTGGTACTTTGAAGTCAAGGATAAGATTTTAAGTGCTTTGGGAAAAAAATTTTTAAAAAAATACTCAAAAATCAAAATCCTGATTCAGGATTGATATTGCTGTAGGAATTGCAGGGACTGCTGCAGGTTGCTGTAGGCAAAAATCTGTTTAATGAAAACTCCTTCCTCTAATGGAAAAGTACAGGGATTTTCCTACACAGTTACTATTGAATTCATCACCAATAGTCACTCTGTCCTATGACTGAGAAAGTGCAAACCAGTGCCTCAGTCCAGCAAAGCAAAATCCATTAGCATCTGCTGTATCGCTTACTGTTTTGAGCAACAAACACGATATTCATGTGCATGGTGTTGAGGGAGTTGTTTGAAGCAGTCCAGTTGCATCTCTCCCTCCCATCAAAAGTGTGCTAGTTATGAGTGAACTTCTTCCAGGTGAAGAGAGCTCCCAACTACACCAGGTCTGTCCGACAGGCTTGAACAGCCCTCCCAGTTTATACGCGGATGAAGGGGGAGCTTTCAGACCAATGCCTTCTGCCAGCACAGTTTCAGATACTGCTTTGAGTAGTATTGAAAATAAAATACATTAAGCTTCATTACACAAACAGGATTACAACACAAATGAAGAAAAAAACCTACGTACAGCTGTACAAGTCCTTCCTTACAGGCATTTGAAATGACACATTGCACTAGACAGCTTCTGAAGAAGCAGTAACAACTGCTGTTTCACTCATCCCGCTTCTTCCGTATCCCACTCACAGTTAATGTCAGTGGTAACTTCAGATATGAAGTTACTAAAAAGCTGCTTTCAGGATAAATTTAGCAAGACTCCATGCTGCTGTTCTTCTCTATGACTTGATAAAAATTTATCTAATCAAGCTGCAAAGGCGCAAGATATTTGCTCGTATTTATAAAGCAGGCTGACTTGAATGCTCAAGATGTACTGTTCTTTGTGCTAAATTCCAACACCCGCTTGAACGGGGTGTATGTCCTCACTGGCCTTGCACTTTCAGGAGATCTTCTGTTCTCAGTACTTGTACTGTTAAGGAGACAAGAAAAAGCTTACAGAGTTAATGTCAGAGTATCAGACTGCTGGGCTGGAAATGCCACTGCAATTAACTTATGCTTTGTTATTGATATTGACAGGCTAAAATTAAACTGTTCAGTGTATTTGATACGTTCCATATTTCTTTTCTATAATGCCACAGAGTATTTGATGAAAACCGTGGCAGATACTGACAAGTTTACATGCAGGCATCTGCTGGTGCTCATGTTGGAACGTCCAGCAACACAGTTACTAGGACTAAGGATCCTGCAACAATAAAGACAGCAACATTACATTTAAGAACCCCATTGTGAAGAGTAATTTCATAAAATCTAAGCTGCATAGAGATAAACTTCTGCATAGAGATAAATCTCAAAAATAGAAAAACTATCAGATAGGTAGGGGCTGTGGTTACATGCAGAGGGCCCCCAGAGAAGACAACAAAGATCACTTTCTGTTGGCACCCTGACTGAAAAACACCGGTTTTGAGGTTTCAAAACTGATGCCATTAAAATATGCTCTAGGCTGAACACTGAAATTAGTGTCTTTTTAAACTGGGAAAGAAATTTTAGTTTGTATTGCAGCTTGCTGATTTCATATGCTAATTTACATTCCTCAACCTAAATGATTTAATTTGCAGGGCCATTAAGACAAACAGGTTTACTTGTTGGTAGTAGTATGTTGTGTATGGTCCTTATTTTGGTCCTTACCATGTGCATGGTCCTTATTTTGGTCTCTGGTTTGCCTCCCCTGTGGTGACATGGGGGGAAGGCTCAAGGGCCAGTCTGTAGCCTTACTGCCAGGGCTGGGCGCAGCCCTGCTGCAGGGTTCGGGGCTGAGAAGGGGGAGCAGAAGGGGAGGCACGACACCCCGAGCTGTACAACGTCAGGCTGCCATGGATCAGAGACAACCGCTCCAGCGCAGAAGTGGCAGTGGTACTGTGCTGTTTACTTGGCAATCTCCCATCTAGGGCTGGGCTATCTCCAGAAGCTGCTGGAGCCCTAAACTCTTAGTGTTGGTGTTGCCTGCCCTTTAAAACGGTCCTGGATGCATTTCCCAGAACACAAGAAATAAAATGTGTATGAAGCCAGCATTAACCAGCCTCAGGGTAGAGCTGCCCATTGTCTCCTGCGCTGGCAGCAGAGACATTTCATCAATATTTCCCATATTTCACAAAGTCAGATCTCTTGACTTCCAGCTTTACTCCCTGCTTGAATCACTGTACTGTAAACAAGTACTCCCCAAGGGTTTGCGATATGTTTGCATCTATAAAAGAAAAACAACCAACCTACTCCGTAAGTCGCTGAAGTACACTACACATAGCAGATGTGCTCTTTTAAACTTAGGAAAATTTTGCAGAACTCCACAACCCACTCTAACAGTTCATTAGCACAACGGTTTACTAACACAGCACTGATAAGGGATGTTATGAAGAAGCTTTCTACAAACAAGCAGAAAAAGTAAATACCTGCATGGAAGATCACATCCTACACCAGTATCTCTGGTTTCTATATTGGTCTTTGGTTGGTTTTCCATTAAGTAGTCCAATTTATCTTGTAATTCTTTATTCTGGAATACAGTAATTTTCATCACAAGTTTATTTTAGTTAAATTATGTTAATTAAACAAGGAAATAAAATTGCACATTGGCTTATCCCCACAAGAAATAATGTAAGAGCATTTATTGAGAAAATAAAGGAATCCTTACTTCTGGGGGAAAAAAACCCACCCTGAATTAAGCTGACATTTTTATTCAGAAGCTTCTGTTTTAAGTAATTATAATACTGTTACAAAATTGTATGTTGAGAAACTTAGCATGAATATTGAGACTTTGTATTACATACATTCCTCATGTGACTGGTGTTGTAAGTTTGATTTCCATACTGAAAAATAGCAAATACTTCTAGATAACATCAGGTGACATCGGTTCAAATTTTATTTGGTTTCCTAACATAATCACAATAATATAAATTCAAAAGGCAATGCCTTACCTCACATTCTAAGAAAGAGATTTTTTCTAAAAGTTGAATTATAAATAATTCCTTTTCTTTTACTTTCTTCCTTAGCATTTCAATCTATGAAGAAAAATAAAGGCATTTAGTCTAATGGGACTGGGAAGAGGAGGAAAAAGACCTAGATACCACAGGAAGAAAACATGTTTAATTTCGATGTACAATACCTATACATATTCACAACCTGCTTTAATCCACGGATTAGCTATCATCCTACAGAATTAGGATCGTGTATATAAAGATGATACACGTATACTAACATGGTTTTTAAGAGTTCGTATTTTTCTGGAAAGAGAACGGAAACTCAAACATTGTCATGTAGCAAAGCGAACCAGGGAAGACTCTATCTTTGATTCAAGGGCTTTGCTCTAGTCAATTTTAATTACACCCAAAAATATGTTGCACATTTGCTAGTTTCTTGAAGGTCTTATTTGTTCAGTTATTTCCTGGCATACCAGACTCCTTGAAAAAAAAGTGCATTTTCATTTTATACCTAGGGAATGGGAAGAAGTTCTTTACAGATGTTCATGAAAATGAAAAGAAAGTCAGCTGCACCAGAAGCACTGCATCTTAATCCTGTTCTGTATGGAACAGAAGACAGACAATCTTCCCTGGTACGAGCAGAGGAACAGGGTATGGCCCAGATTTCATGCCAGTCCCTCGCTGCTGGCCCAAAGCTGTTCTGATTGCATGGAAACGACTTTCTAAAGCTCCTAAAGCCACAGTTTTCCATTCTTCTGAACCCTTTGCTTAAAGCAAGGTTTGCTGTGTGAGGTTCAGCACAGAGACCTGTTGACGAGCACAGAGGTCAGTTCCTTTCAGCTGATCGCGTTTGGGAGACAATAGCATCTTGTGCAAACAAACTGAATTTTCTCCTCGGACCAAAGGAAAAGTCACTTGTTATTCTTTCTTAGCCCTTGCTGACTACACATACTAAAATAGCAGCTAATAAAAAGAGCAAAACAAAACAATAGCTAAATAACAACTTCAATTGTTACTGCTTCCCCAGGAGGCAGCCCAGGTTATTACTCATTGACAGCTGTAGACACACACCACTCTACAAGCACAGAAGACAAGGTGCTTCCTATAGCTGCAGTTAAGAGTCTACTTGCAGAAAGCAGTGTCAAAAATGTTCCTGAGGAGAATCATCAGAAGTGCGCTGAAAGGTCAGTTTGAGGGAGAAATGGGATTCTGTGTCACGTTTGCGTGCAGGTAGGAACAGGAAGAAGCCTGGTTTCCCGCGGTGTTCTGTGCTTGTGCAAGCCTTGTTCTCCAGCAGCAGCAATGAAAGCCAACAGCAGTGGATACTCCTTTTGCTCTCAGTGTTAAATGGTGGCACATCGATAATTTTTCCAATTAAATTCCTATCCACCTTTCTTAATGAGCCATTTCAGGTCAGATGACATTAAATTCAAAACCCCCTGCTTTCCCCCCATGAAGTCCATGGGAACGTGTCTGTCAGCTGAGGTGCTGCAAAATCATGAGCTAAACCCCTCACCCGGCTCCACACCAGCTCTCTCACCAGGCAGAGCCCAACCAACAACAAACTGCGTTATCTAAGGCAACTGTCTCCACGATTCATTGAAGTAAATTAAAAATCTGAAATATTTCTGGTCTTAAGCCTGGAAGCAGAACGAGAAGCAAACCAAGCTAGTTCGGAGATGGTCCCCATCCCAAACGGAATGCCACGCACTGCTTTCAGTGAAGCCTCTATTAGTGTACATATCAGAAAGTGCACCCCTTAAAGCGATGTTAGAGGAGGAAAGATAGATGCTCAAACTGCCGTCACAGCATTAGAAAAGTGTGTATTCTGCACATGCCTTCACATTTTTTGGGCAATATGCCAACAGTGGAAAAAGCCAGATCCTATGCCAATAGCTTTTTTATCCCAAGAAAACTATAAAAATACCTATGCATAGTAAGAAATAGGTATTTTGTATGAAATGTCACATTAAGTGAAGTAGCTTTATTTTTGTCAGTTTATTGATTGGCTGAGCGCTTCATTAATAGTTTTAAGTAAAAAAGTATTCATTAGTAAAAAATTTAGTGGAGTTCTACTAAATTAAATTCATTTTGTACAACAGCCAAACTGAAATGAATGAAAACTTCATTTTCCCTGGCAGTCATAATGTTACATTGATATGCAAGAAAACCATTTCTAAGTAACTGGGTGAAATTTTCTGTACACTCTCAGCAATCACTTTTTAACTCTTTATCTTAAAATCATTTTTGTGAAAGAACATTAACAAGTCCCTTCAAAATCACCAGTGTAAGACTTTCAGCATGTCTGGAAACAACAATTAGTAGAAATACATCCTGCTAAAAGAGAATGATTAAATACTCAAAGGTACAATAATGAAAACATCAGTAGTACTATCACCTTGCCAAAAATTTACTGCTAGTTATTATAAAACATTCCAACCAAAACAGACAGAACTACGAAAAAAATGAAGTAAAACAAATGCATAAAATAAACCAAAAAATGAAAAGTTATAAAATCAACTCAACTATAATTTAGCTTCCATTATCCTCAGATATCACATCTCATTGACACAATGATCAGTTATTATTTGGAAAAGCTGTAACGTAAACGCCATACAGTAAGTGTTTTCAGCTGAACAGTTACAGAATATATAAGTGCTATCATCATTCATCTTTTTCAAAGTTAGGTATTTCCTTTTCATTTCTTTTACTTTAAAGTGCATGTAAAAACTACCCACGTCATCTAAAGCTATTACCACTTCAGTTTTCAAATCACAGAAACACAAAGCTTGCAGCATTTTCAGAAAATCTTAGAACATATTCTGATCATCATATTTAATTACAACTTTGTTTAGTATTATGACTAAATCTAAAGTCAGCTATATTTTTCCACTGGTTCAATAGCTTCAGTCCTGCCAATAAATCCCTCTTCAGAAAAGACAAAAAAAGTTCTTTTAGGACTGTCAAGTGGGTCTTCCGTACTAATATTCTGTACTCCTACATGCATGGAAGCAAATAATTTTAACACCAGTAATGAGTACGGCACAAAGACAACTGAAGCCAAGCACAGTTATGTGATCGGGAAGGGCTTTGCCCTGACAGGTATCAATCCATTTGTGTTATTGAGGATAATCAATCAGCTCGTCAGCTGCCTATTCGGGTTTTTACATCAAACACAAAATACTTCTGTTTCCAAATCAGTGACTAAATTACCTGTTATTCAAAAGCAAGATCCAGCTCCTGGGCTTCATAGTCATTTACCTTAAGTTATAGTCACTCTATGAGACTAAGGCTCTAAGATGTGAAATAACCTGTGACCATTATGTTTGCCAGTATTATGTAAAAACAGGTTTAGTGTAAGTTAAAAATTAAACTTGTATTTGTTTATTCTTCACGTTGGCTACAGAGACATAAACTCCCTAGGGACGTTTTTGAGTTATTTTAACTAGAATAGGCTGAAGGCAAAAATGAGCATGGGCACCTTAAAAACTAACAGAGACTACAAAGAGGAAGACTTTGACAAACAGCTTCCTCCCCTTCCCAAACACAAACCCGAACTCCAAAAAGACATTTTGTAATTTGGCAGGAATGACACTGCTTGTGCATTATTTTTTTGTGTGTGTGTGTGTGTGAGAGAGAGAATCCTCTAAGGACTAGCAGACTGAAGCACACACAACAGTACTCCCTGCCTCATTTTAATGTGTTTACATAGCACCAGTCAGAACCCATTTAACTAATATACTTAGCCCCTCTGAAGAATTATGCCAGAATTTTAAAATACACCTTTTCTTCTACAGTACAGAGAAGAGACAATGTGCTACTATATGATCACACGCATGAAGCTTTAGTCTAGCAGTAAAGCAGAATGGAATGATTAGACAATGCAGATTACAGATATGATAAGGCTGTGAACTGGGTAACTTACATCAAACCTCTTGGTGGATCTTTAGAACGTTATGAACTGAAAGACACAGCCACGCAGACCAAATACATTCCAGGAGAAATAAATTCAGCAGTGGCTAAAATAGGAGTCTGTTTCAGCGCCAGGAAAAAAGTCCTGCAGTCCCTGCTCCAGCAGCGCTCCCCTTTGAGGCCACGGAGGAAAGCAAGCGGGGCCAGATATAGCAGGGCACCCCAAAACACACGGCCAACTGGTTGTCTCAGCAGCTACTGCAGTCCAAAGGCTAAAACAACTTCCAAAGTCATGACACACCTTTAAACCTACCCACAGGCCTGACAGAGATAACACATCCCACCAAAGTAGTTTACTACAAAAAAAGTTTATTCACTGAATAAGGACTTGAGTACACATCATCTTATGTCATTAGCACCAGGAGTGAGCAAACCTGATCTGATTAATCCTTTAAAGGGTATACCACAGGAAAACAGGAATAACTTTAGGGGATTACATTACTGTATCTATATATTAAATAAAATGCAACCTTAATTCAATACATTTATATAAGTCACATTGCATAAAGTAAAAGTGATGCTTTCCTTTAAAAGAGGAATGTAACAAGAACACTGGATCACAATGCTGATATTGGGTAAAAGCACTTAAAAAATAAAATTCATGCCTTGCTACATAATGTCATTTTGATTTTTCCATAAAAACTTTAGTTATGGCAAACTAAAATAAGACAATAATACAGCACCATAGACCTGTATTGCACAAACCCAAGTCCCGAGAGTGTCTTTGTTTCAAGGAGTTGCATAAAGCAGGAGAAAAGCTTGCAGGTGACAGAGCAGTAGATTTTGACTTTTGTTTGACTATAAGGTAAGAAGGAGAGGAGAAGCAAGACAGGTCAAACACACCACCGACGTGAGGACCCAAGTGGTGGCCAGAACAGCCTAGGGCCAGAGACAAATCAGTGCAAGCCAAAGATTCTCAACTTTCATGGACTGACTCTTGGATCGGAATCACTTCTGGACTGACTCTAGGACAAAATTTTCACCAAGATGCTCCTACATTTTCTATGCTTAGTGTCCAAGGCCTATAATCCACCTCAACCTCATCCTTGCTGTGTCTGCAGACTAGCATTTCAGCTCTCTGCCAGCTCAGCAGCCTTCTCCCAGATCTGGCTTTTGCACAACTACCCTCTCAGATTTCTCCATCATTTTCTACAAGCACTATTCAAGTACACCCTTCAGCCTCTCCTCTCCCACCCTTCTCTGTAAGTGCCCAGACAGACTTTCCCTAGCACTTACCTCTTGACCTGACTTGCATTGTTAGATGGACTAGCTGTTCTTTTCCCTCCATGTTTCTATCATTATTTCTATGATCTTCACATCCACATTAAACAGTCAAACAAAACTGGCAACCTCCTTAGCAGTATCATTTTACATTAATGGTCCACTCATTCCTTTCAATACAATTCTGCTGACAGTAAAAATGTGAATTTAGCAACCCTGGGCCACACCACCACCCTTTTTCCTATCACTTCATTCTCTCTTGCCTCCCCACCCCACTGTGTTCATGGCTCCTGCTTTCCCTTCTGCTGTTGGGAGACATCTGACTATTCCAAAGCTAGGAAGGGAAGAGCTACAAGGCCCAATCTACAGTTTGCAATTTATCTGGTCTGCTAGCAACTGAGGAGCATCATGTGCTCTCTTCGGCCATCCCAGGGGCTGGGGAGCATTCGCCCCAGCGCTGTCACAACTAGAAGAGCTGAACTCCCTGGCTTAGTCACTCGGTACACACACGCTGCTCAGGGGCTCTACACCAGGCAACAGGGCAACGTGGCGGGGTGCACGTGAGCTCAGCCTTCAGGCCATCCCACTTCAGTCCCAGTGTTTGGCTGGCAGGCACAGGAAGGGCACCTGATCTCTCCACATCGTGGCAGGAGCCGTGAAGTTCCCTGCAGACTGTTGGGTGTGCAGCTTGCATTTCACAAACCCACTTCAATTTCTAATTATCTGAATCACCACATAAGGCCCCCTGTGCAATGTGAACCATCCTGAATTTATCCACTGGCTCAGGATTAATATGGCTGCAGCATTCTTTTCAAGCTCTCTCCTTGATTCAGTCCTATTGCAGGTAACATTTCTTATGGTTTTGCCCCTTTCCGAAACCTTAAGGTCATTTCTTTCAAAATTCCTCAACCTTGACTTTATCACCTTATCTTGTGGGAACTCCCAGAAAATTCAGTTCTTCTGCCCCATCCCATCAATGAAGATCTGTTTCTTTTTCTTTGCTGCACCTTATAGAGTCTCCAGTACATCTCCTCAAATACCAAACAAAATTGCTACGCTACTTGAATGGACTGTGTAAATACTCACTAGCAAGTACTGCACTTCTGCATTTCTCTTGCTCCACCAAGCAACTAAACTTTGCTTCAGTAAGATGGAAAGCTAGAGGTATGAGTCAACAGCGTTAAATCGATCTCATAGATGGAACACCTAAGAACAGTCAAGAGGAGAACTGCAAGAAACCTAAAGGAGTCTCTAAAGAAATGCTGGAGATGCAAGTAGTGGTATTAGAAGGGAAGTCAACAGAATTACAAAGCAGTTAAAGCAGAAGGAAAAAGCATCTTAAAAGAAAATTAAGGTTTGTCCAACTGTACAGGTTTTATAAAGAAAGTATGAAATAGCAAATTATTTTATTCTGTGTACTCAGACACAGTTCTGGAGGCTTGAAATATACAGGCATCTATTGGACTGGAAGAGATCCAGCTGTTAGGTAAGTTCAGTCAATATTTACTACTTGATATTATCATCCATTAGTTTAAAATATTTATCAGGACATGACAGTGTTAATATATTTATGTATTATATATTATTCAAGTACCGTGTGTTTTCCTTATCCACCTACCATTCATGGACTGGGCATCTGTAACACTGATACTGAGACATGAACAAACCGGTCATAAATATGACTAAACACGGGACAAACACATACTATATGATACAAGACAAGACAGACAAGACATTGCAACATCAGTCTGAACTCCCAGAGGTAATTGCTGTACAAGGAGAACAAGATTTTACTCAGTCCAATATTTCACTGGACCTGAAGTGGTATTTATCAGAGGCTAGAAAAGAGAATTGAAATTGTTCCAGGGAACATAGTACAGGAAATAAGAACGAGCACCTTTGCCTTTTAATCCTCCTTAAATCACTTGAGTGACCCTTCAATATTTGTTCCATTTTAAAACAGATACTGTATTTAAGGAAAAAGTAACAACTGATTGATTTAAGTTAATGCACTAACTTAGAGACCTTCCTAAACTAACGAGCTGTATGAACACATTACAGCAGTCTTAGATGTACATCTATTGCTAAAGCGAGCCCACAGGGCCCAGGTGTCCTAATTGAGTTACAAACATTGGCACATTGTCTGAACAGTTCAACCCACCTTATTAAGAGCTACCTTAGTAATGTGCAAGTTTTCTAATTAATGACTTGGCCAGGCAATTCCCAGCTGAAAGAGCTAATGCTCTGCATGTATAAACACTCTAACCAAACACCAGAAGTGGTTCTACTTCTGCCAATAGATAAGCATTGCTCAAGTCCACTGAGGCATGCCAAACACTTGAACTGGGGGGGCAGTGAGTTATTTATATTCTGTCATTTATCTTCTTCCTCCAAGCTCCCAAGGTAGGTTTCTCTTTCTACATTTGCTGTTGTGTGTTTTGTCGTTGTTGTTTCATTTTTACTGTGCCATGCAGATTTTGGTTAAAAAAAATTTGGCATCTTTTGTGGCTGGTAATTCCATCTTCTCATCCTCTATGCTTCTGTGTAGCTTCTTTTACTTGACCTAAAATTGAAACTGTAGTTCCATATTAAAACTAGGCTATTTTGCTACGTATCTGGAGTTGCAGTATCTTGATATAGAAGGTTTCAGCTGGTTATTAAGTCTTTGGTGGGAAAATTTCTTCTTTATTCCCCAGTTGTGCAATACAATGTATCTTCTGTATTTGGGATATCATTTGCTCATTAGCACTTTGTCCTTTCATGCAAGCATCTTCCACAATAGAACAGGATACAGCTTCTCCCTGGTCTTTGGTCACCATTTATTATCCAACGAATCTGAGACTAAAGCTGGAGAACAGCTCATGGGCCATGACCTAGAGACAGTTCAATTCAGCAGTTAGGGGAATCTCATGTGAAATCTGAGTTCTGTAGATAATTTCTTGGCACGGAATCAAATATTGTTTTCTCTTCTCAGTCCCCTTCAGAACAGCTCCCTATATCTGCATCAACCCACTTGTCTTGCTTACCAAACGCAAACGCTTATTTCCTTCCCTCTCCTGCTTCTCAACAATGAAACAATATTACATATAAAATGAGCTTATTGCACCATGAAACTGCAATCCATTTCAATGTCAATTGCACAAATTCCAAAACTAAAGCTCTCTTCAATCTCTTGAGGTTTGAAATTGAAATAAAACCAGGAAATACTTTTGTGGCTGATTTAAAATCAATGTTTTGTATTTCATTTGAAGACTTTCAGCTTTATCTTACGATAAGCTCTCTCCCATCTCCCACACTGGCACAGACAGGATGAACTGATAGACCATCTCAAATAGATAACTCAAAGACAAGCTTTCATCCTCTTACAGAACAACAGAAATTTCAACCCTGAAAGAAACAATGTGGTAGCAGCTTCCCATGCCCTTCCATAGTGCCTCTGTGCCTGCATCTGCCTGCCCAACTCCACCTCTGCAGTGGAAACTCCTTAATGCAAGGGCCTGAAGTTTGCATGATTCCACCTTTCACGCTGTAAGTCTCCCTGCAAATTCTTCCTCTGATGGAACTGGGGTTTTCCTGGATTGTCTTTGAAAGTCTCTCCCTGCCCAGCCATACCTTAAGATGGCTACAGAGGCAAGGGGTTAAAAAAAAAAAAAAAAGGCAGCTAATTGAGTCTACCATTATTAATGTTCACTGATTTCACCACTGAGCTCTGGGTGACCCACTATGGCCATCTGTCTCTTTATTTTTTTGAAAGTCTGCTAAGTACAAATGGGTTTCTACACACTTGCCAAAGGCAGGTCCTGCACTTCCAGCTGCCAGCACTTCATGTAAAACGTACTGCACTAAGCTGGGAACAAATAGATTTATTTAACAAACAAGTTAACAAATAAATCTGTCAGCCTTAAATCATCTTAAAATCTTAAATCATCTGCAGTCTCTCTCTAATGAGAACATGAGGCTCTAAGCCTACGCAGGGTAACTTTCTGCTCCGCTGGTGCTCTAATGGGCTGCGATCTTGGCTCTCACAGCAGAGAATCCCTATGAGGCTGAAAAACGAGTTTGCATGGGATCTGACACAGAGAGATGTTGAAGGTCACCAACTCCAACAAACTTCCAATTTTATTTCTTCCATTTATTTTCTTCTGCAAGTTATTTTCCATGCTCCTGTTTAATTTATGACTGGTCTGACTAGGTCAAGTTGAAAAAGGTTCTACTAATGCCTAAGATGGAAGCATTTCTTTCCAGAGAAAAAATATTAGAAGCAAATGATTTCTTTGCTAAGGAGGGTAAGCACATTGAACTGTGATTGTCCTTTGCCTGGGCTCAGTTCCACATGTCTACTGCATTTGGTACCAACAAGATGGGTCCTATGAAGAGGAAGGCTTTAATACTCTTTTCCTCCATGGCTTCCTACATTTGGTGCTTCTCTGCTAGCATCCCCTTTCACGCATGCCTAGATTAGGACCAAGCACAGCCTCCTAACACATTTTTAAATGCCATCAGAAGAGCACCAGAGGTGTTAGAGCTGCCTATTGCATCACAAACTCCACTGTAAAGCTTCTCTTTCACTTCCTCATGACTGCTTGCTGTTCTTTCACAGAATGCCCTGCATCTGTCACCTGCAAATGATCCACCATCTTTCCCTAAAAAGGCCTGAAAAGCAATCTATTTAGTGATTTTTCAGCCAGCAGATTCATCTCAGTACCTGCTCAGTTTTGACAGTTCTCTATACGGGTTTGAAGCAGTGTATCTTGTTTGCTCAGCACTCCTCTGAAATAATGTTCATTTCTGTAGCTACGCTTTGTCTAAATTGGCGATAACAGCATAAACCACTGTGGTTTACACTGAAAGAATAAACCTCTCATTTATACTTCAGATCTCTGTCCAAATATACCAAGATTAATACTAAATAAAGCTCATCCTGTAATGAAGCAGGCTTAGCCCATTCTCACCTAGCTCATACAGCAGCTGTTTCAGCATCTAACAAAAGCACTGCTGATAATTTTGACTATTTATTTACTTTCCATTTCTTTTCTGAGTTTCCAAGGTTAGCCTGTCGTCAGTCTGTTCTGAGGCAACAGAGAAGCTAAGCATTTCAGAAAGCAAGCTTTCTAGCTGCTTTGATCATTCTTTCTTTCTCACTTATAATATTTAAATGCAAGTTATTCGTCATTATAATACCCTCACATTCCCTAAGATGGAATGTTATGTTACAGATACCAGCCATGAAAGTATTGCAACAACAAGAAACATGGCAGGTTTTCATGACACGTTTCTAGAGATTCCTAGCCATACATTCTGCATTCAGTCAAATTTAATGTAGAGAGGATGTGCATCCAAATATGATGAACACATTTTCTGGGACTTAAATAGTAGCACAATTAAAAAATCTTCCCTGTTTACTCTAGAAAGTACATTTAGTGCTGCTGCTCACTAGTTTTTAATTTAGCTTCAGAACAGACTCTTCAGATAGCATTCCTTTTCAACAGCCTACCTTTTAAGAAGTATTCTTATTGCCCATTTCTCAGCTCCTACAGCATGGTTAGTAAGTGTAGTGAGCCTAAGAATACTTTTCTAATATTTATGTAGAGTAGAGCACAAAATTATGAAAAATACCACATGGGTGGCTTGCTCAGGGCATACTCATCTGCAATGCTTTTCATTTTCCCCCATGGTGAATAGCTACTCCTCTCTGTACTATTAAAGATGCTATTTTTAGGCCTTTAATTAAAGAGTCCAGTTTAAAATAGCGTATGCCAACTATATCCCAAATATTTCCTCAAACACAGTATGAACACAAACCATGGATAGCATGAAATTAAAAAAAAAAAACACAAAGTGCCTAATGTATTTGGTCCATCTGACTTCATGAAACCTCTGTTGCAGGAGTCTTTAGTTAGCTACATCTGTATTTTCACTAGTGAGCTACAGGTGTTCATACAGTTCTCAAGGAAACTGAATTAAAAGAAAAACTAACACAGAGAAGGACTAAAAGAGAAAGCAAAAATATATTCTCTATGGCTACTTGGCAGTCAAGGATTTGTACAGAAATTTAATTGATTTTGAAAAGCGGGTAGTCAGACATCGATTAAAAGCAGACATATTTGACAGCTAAGATATTCTACTTGTTAAATAGGATAATTAAAAGATCTAGAAGGGCTTTCTGTGTATATGAAGGCATCAGCAGAGATACATTACAAGGGATCTGCAAGCTAAATACACTCATTAAACCCAATATTTATGAAATAACAGTCATTGGCCCAAGCTTTATACACGTTTTTACTATAAAATCCCATGGAACTGGACATATCTGTTAGACCAGTGCAGCCTGCTAGAGGTCAAGTTACATGAAGCAGTTTTTAAAATATATTTCATAATAAAGGGCAAAGTTTAGGCCGCCATCCTCATGTATTACTAGAATCATCTGGTTTACCACATGTATCACAAAGTGACAAGTCCTTGAGAAATTTTGGTTAGAAAAAAAAAAAAGCTCATAATATGATGATTGGCTTACAGAGATACAAATCAGATTAAATCATAGTTCCCATACTCCATTAATTAGATGGAGTGGATTATTAGATTGAGTTTTCCTTAACAGAATACCATGGCATAAATATTTTTAGCTCTGTTTTAGAGCACCTCCTATGATGATTGAAAATAGTGAAAATGGCAAGCTGAACTAGCAACAAAACCTCAAGACTTTATACCAGTCTTCTGGTATATGTGTGTGTGTATATATATATATGTATATAAAAAGACAGGAGAACTTTAATGCAAAGAGGTAGATACATTTGCATCCCTCTGTGTAAAAGACACTTAGTATCACACATCTCATCATACAGTAGGACTCATTAGGATCTTATAAACCAAAACAGATACAGGTAAATAAATGTATATATCTTTATAAATATAGGATATACATATATATTTATAAAAATACCGCTTTGATAAAAATGGAAAAACTCCATGTCTAATCAGAAATCCTACAACACCACACTGGGTATGCAGAAAGCATGCTTTAGGTTAGAATGGTTTGCAAACATTGATTTTGTGAATGTGTGATGTCCAAATAAAAATAAAAGATATTTCATGAATGCCTATTCTCTGTGCAATAGCAACTCATGCAATAGTGCTGTCTGCTTTATAAAGTTCAGATTTAAACTTAGTTTACCTATTTACCTTGTCACGCTTTCATCCACTTGGAGAAACAGAAATGTCTGCAATCACAGACAGATTCTGGGCACGTAGGTGGTCTGTAACTTGCAGCTTTCCAGCAGAAAGCCACTTAAAGTTTCAAAGGAAATTGTATCAGCTAAGATGATGTCCCAAGACCAAGGTAAAAAGCAAGGTGATGAGCAGTGAAAAACTGTGTTTGCCTGTCTGTTCCCGTGAGGAACAACATTTAAAAAAAAACAAAACAAACCAAACACAAAAAGGCAGGTTTTGCCTTCCACTTCTGTACAGAAAGGAGACCCATAGTAACTAGTCTGCACTGTTTCTGCAGTTACCTTCTAAATGCTTCAAATTAAGTTTGAGTTCTATGTTGGATTTCCTGGACTACCACCAAGAGTCCCAGAATTAGTGTCAGCCTGAAGATTGTCACAGTAAACTGCTTTCACCTAGTCTTTCTGCTTCACTAGCTCCAGATGCTTAACTCATCCTCCATTGCGTTTATAACTAGGGTGGCATAAGGAACTTGCAGACAGGGCAGAGGTCTCTTTGGATTATGCACTAAAAGAATGAGTGTTCCCAAAAGACTCGGAATTGTTTTACTAGATCTCACCTCCTCAACCATATGCTTGACTTTCTTCTGTTGGCAGTGGACCATATCATCCAGATGTTTGATTCGCTCTCTTAGGCTGGCTGCTACCTCCTCCAAATGCTGTGACCTAGCAAAACATGGAAGAATGAAGCAGGTAAGCGGGGAGCTATGCACTGTAAGCCAAACAAGAACAACTCCCACAATCCTACCACAAATCAGGAAGACTGGGTCAAGAGGTAGGTAAGTCAAATTCCACTGACAGATGTCAGTTTGTCCAAAGTACATTTTAATAGCAGTCTTTTAGTCAAAGCGGCTGTCTCCACCCAAGTTAACTCACCTTTGTCTGGCATACTGGCATGCTTACTCAGAGTCTGAAGTGCTGACAACTAAACAATGTGATAAAGCTCATCTCCTTAAGATGTCTGGTTTTCCTTGAAGTGAATGGCATTCAGACAACTAGATCTTTATCATCAGAAAGACACATCCTGATTTATTACCACCTGCAAACTTTTGGGAAATACATACTAAATAAAAGCCAGGAAGCACATCTGCTGGTGTCCCTTTCAAAGCTCTCCTACTACAGGGAAGCCTTGAGTGAAGGTTTTGGCATAGTTGCCAACAGCAGCAGGACACTAACTAGGGTAGTATTAACTCATCAACAGTCAGCAGGAATTGTTGCGGATGTTTTAAGTTTGTACGTATGACTCATGAGATAGATTGTGCGTTCCTTCAAATCTGTTTAACACAGAGATTGAACACCCACAAAACTCCTGCCACAAGTTGGTTTGGCAGCTTGCCAGAAAAGTACTTTTAGAATAGGCAAAGAAACAGGAGGGAAGCTTTTTAATAAGTTTTTGGCATGTTGGCCATGGGAACCTCCATTTTTATCTGAATTCTTGAAATTCTTCAGAGAAGGCAATCGCTTGCTTACAAAATAAACTTCTGTACTCCTAGATTCAGGACTGGACAGAATTTGAGAAGTGGAGGAGGGGAATCAAAAACAAAAAGGCTTTTTTCCATTTTGGTCTGTGCACAGCAGAAGAAACTGTTGAAGCTGCAAATAGAACAACCATTCTCAGGCAAAGCAGCAGATGGCAAACTGCATGACATGATTCCAATGAATGATTGAATTGTATGCTGTTTCCCCCCAGAAAGAGTCTCAATTAACAGTGAAGTACTCTACAGAACTGTAACTGCAGCACTTTGACAAGGACTCAAAAAAATCAAGGCACTGCTGCAGGTTTTTCAATCCTGCATATTAAGGTCGCACAAACCTCCATTTACATTTTGATTACAGTTGTAACACATATTTGGTCTCACTGAAAGATTCAGAATTTTAAGCACTGATAACGATATGGCAATGGAACAGAAGTCCTTCCTTGAGTGGAGGTCAAGTGTCTGGTTGGGTACAGACAGGTAAAGAGAACTTAACAGACTTCAGCATCTGACACAGATTCATTGCTTGCATTGCATAGATTGCAACTGTATGTTGTTTGCATTGCACAAACTCCTGTCTGAACACTGCCTTTACCCTTGTTAGTGCAGCATAACTTTTCATGATGAGAGAACAGGACAGGATTCGCTGAAGCCAGAAGAGGATGTTATACAGAGGTAAAGGAAGAAAGCAATTATCTTTCATTTCCATATTCTATGTTGTATGTGACATCTGTTCACTTTAAATAACTATTTTAAGAGGCTGCTGTGAAAAGCCATTACTACCCTGAAACTGGATAGGCTGGTCACAGACCAATACAACTAGACAGTGAGATGCTCTTTGTGGGACGTCCTTTTATGTTTATGCTTCCTATAGAACAGTAGGATGCTAAAACCTTAAAACTGAATTTCTGGGTGCCACAGAGATGTCGGTAGTAATCAAGTAAAATTATTCAGTCTCTGCTTGTAATTCATCTTTACCCACTCAAGTAGTGTCATATAAACCTTTGAGTGGCAGATGCAATTTTCACTCCAGTGGCAGTTATGCTATTTCAATGCTGGATAGGTTTCTGTTGAAACTTTGCCTCTGCCTTTGCTTGAAGCTCTTTTGCCTGGTCATGGTGCTCTGTCAGTCTCAAAGAAGCAGTAGGGGATGCACATGCCACCTGTGGGCAGAAACAGCACATCCAGGTACCACCACACCACTAGGTCTCTCTTCTAAGCCTCTTGCTTTCAAGAACAACCATTCACAGAGGTCTCACTGCCAATAACATCATCCTCGCTTTCCCCATATAACTTTATAGCTTATTTCTGCACTGTAATGCTACATGACAGATTTCTTCCACACCTTCATTTTGCTCATGTGTGTATGTTAATGTGCACCACGTGTAGACCTGCCCCTCCCAGCCTCAAACATATTCCCTGCTTTCCCTCGTTTATAAAAAAAAAAGACGCCTCTGGCAGTTACATGCAAAACTCTTGCTCTCTTGAAGAGTTCACCTTTTCAAACGGGATGTCCTACAGCTTAATACAGGATACAGAATGTTTTCTACGTATTCATAGTCGGAATCATATTGTGCTGAATTTGGGAATGCAGCTTAAGAAAGATGCAATCCACAAATACGTCACAGTTTGCTCCATTTAAAATGTCTTCTGCATGCTTGCAAACAACTTTTCAAGAAAGATGCATGAAAGTGGGTTTTGTTGCAAAAATTAATCCTCTTGATATTTTTTATGTAATAAACTAACATTGAGATGGGCAATCCCTACCAGACTGCAGTTTTAAAATTAGAAAAAGTAAAATTCAGGTGTCTTCCAAAACAAACAAACCCCTATAGCAATACTGGAAGTTACAAAGATAAGAAGTATCTCACCTTTCACTGTCAGAGTTGTTTTCAGATTTTGCTCCAGATATTTGTATTTCATTTAGTTCAAGTTGTTTTTGCAGCTGGTGACGTTCCTAAACAAAAAATGTTATCCTCAGTTCTCCATGTGTCAAAATGTAAAGGCTTCACAAAGCGTATTTCATTGCAATTCAGAAGATAATTTTTGAAATTAAAATAGAAACTGATTAAACAAAATTCACGCATTTCCTATAGCCAAGAAGCACGGAATGCATAATAATAAAATCAAATCCCCAGCTATGCATGGAAATAAGACCAAGTTTTTCCATTTCCTATTTGAAGATGTATGGTACTTGAAACTGAATTTTTTTAATGGAAAGATGAATCATCACAATCTTTAACTACATAAATGTCAAATTTTCCATGTTATCCCTTCAAAAAATCTCTCAGTCCAAGACTGAGATAAAATGTATTGCTCTGTTTTCTTCCCCAGAATATTCCTGTTTATTTTTTGGGTGTCCACCAGCACAGTGCTCGTGAAGATATATGAGGTCTTGGGGACTGAGTCACCACAAATTAACAGAAGAGTCTGCTATCCACTTTAATGGGAATTTAAGAGGCGTTGAGTTTTACTCTACAAGTATCAGCCAGAAAAAAGAGCAAATTAAATAACCAATGTGAAGAAACTCATCTGTACTTAACTATACTGCAATCCTTTATTCACTGCATAATACTTACAAATTGTAGGCTGAAGCCCAGATGAAGTTAATCTGCCCCTTTAGTAGCTCCATTAAGCTGAATGATTTCTCAGTGTAATCACTAACTCTAATAATACATTTGGAAGCATTAGACAAAAAGGGCACAATACAAATGCACACCAGACTAACCAGTAAAGCCAACAAGACTGGCTTATAAAAATCTACTTCTCAGCAACAAATATTTACTATACTAAACTAAAGCTGGTGAAAAAACACTTCACTTGTAAGAACAGAAGATCGTATTCCCTCTACTTACTAGAATGCTCTCTGCTTCTGTATTTTAGATAGCAAGACACAGATCTTTAAAGATAATGTCTGCTATGGAATGAAATGAGAAATGCCAAAGTACATCCAAGAGCACTGGTCTTTTGCAGGGGCTGCTCTTACACCATTTAGAGTGACACTATTCAGACTAAAGGACTAAACAACAACATTCATTCTCAGTTAAGCGATTGATACCAGAAAATGAAGAAGAAACTTCACTGTAACTGTTTGAGACAGAAGATGTAAAGCTTTTTCAAATAGCTGAAAAGGTTCAACAAATGTGATTCTGATGCGGTGTACTATGCAAGGAGAGGTACTATGATACTCTTAGGTTTAACAATACATTAAAATAATAATCATTTGACTGCTAGTCTGAGTTTTGCCCTGGAGAAAAGCCCTTAAAAGAGAAGGAAAAGCAGGAAATAAAAAGAAGCAATGCAAAAACTGCTACAACTAGTTTTACAGTAGTGGTGCCAGTGTCGCAAGAGGTAAATGACTCAAAGCATTTCTGCTTTCAGATCTTTAGAGGTAAATTATCAGAAACCTGCTCTCAATTACAGTTTGGTAGGGACTAATTAGCCAGGGAGAGGAATAATTAAGTTTTTTTAAAGCTAGCAGGAAGGAAGAACCTAAGTTTTGGATTAAAAGGGAGTAAAATTTCTTTCTTTCTTCTTCTCTCCTTAAAATATCCTGAGCCATAACCTAAACAAGATATAGATACGTCCAAGGAAGATTAAGTGGCTCCTACATGCCCAGAAAAAACCCTCAAAACATTTGTCTGAAGCTTTCAAGTATGGCATTTCATCCACATGTGGGAAAATCTGGAGTTACAGTTCTAATCAGGACTATAAATAGAAATAGGCCTTACTATTTAGCTAACTAAACCACATTTAGATCGATCCTAGAATCACAGAATGGTGTAGGTTGGAAGGGACCTTAAAGACCACCTAGTTCCAACCCCCCTGCCACGGGCAGGGACCCCTCCCAGCAGCCCAGGCTGCCCCCAGCCCCATCCAGCCTGGCCTTGGGCACTGCCAGGGATGGGGCACCCACAGCTGCTCTGGGCAGCCTGGGCCAGTGTCCCACCACCCTCACAGTAATGTCTCATGAGAGCAGAGTAGAGGGGCAGAATCACCTCCTTTGACCTGCTGGTCACACTTCTTTTGATGAGCCCAGGATACGGCTGGCCTTCTGGGCTGCAAGTGCACATTGCTGGGTCATGTTTTGCTTCTTGTCAACCAACATGCCCAACTCCTTCTCCTCAGGGCCGCCCACAATCCATTCCCTGCCCAGCCTGCATTTGTGTTTGGGACTGCCCTGGACCACATGCAGGACCTCGCACTTGGCCATGCTGAACTTCATGAGGTTTGCACGGGCCCACCTCTCCAGCCTGTCAGGGTCCGTCGGGATGGCATCCCTGCCCTCCAGCATGTCGGCTACACCACACAGATTGGTGTCATCAGCAAAGCTGCTGAGGGTGCTCTCAATCCCAATGCCCAGCATTACCAACAAAGATGTTTAATAGTGCCGTTCCCAATGCTGATCCCTGAGGAACACCACTCATCACTGGTCTCCACTTGGACACTGAGTTGTTGACAAACTCTTTGAGTGTGACCATCCAGCCAATTCCTTATCCACTGAGTGGCCCATCCATCAGATCCATGTCTCTCCAATTTAAAGACAAGGATGTCATGCAGGACAGTGTCAAATGCTCTGCACAAGTGCAGGTAGATGACATTAGGCACTCTTCCCTCACCCACCAACACTGTAAACCCATCACAAAGGCCATCACAAATTTTTCAGGCATGATTTACTCTTAGTGAAGCCATGTTGGCTGTCACCAATAACCTCCTTATTTCCCATGTGCCTCAGCATAGTTTCCAGGAGGATCTGCTCCATGATCTTGCCAGGCTCAGAGGTGAGACTGAGCAGCCTGTATTTCCCCTGGTCTTCCTAATTTCCCTTTTTAAAAACGGGGGTTATGTTTCCCCTTTTCCAGTCAGTGGGAACTTCATCGGACTGCCACGACTTCTCAAATATGGTGAATAGTGATTTGGCCACTTCATCTACCAGTTCCCTCAGGGCCCACAGGCACATCTCATCAGGTCACGTGGACTTGTGCACCGCCAGGTTCCTTAGATGATCTCGAACCTTATCTTCTCCTATAGTGGGCAGTTCTTCGTTCTCCCAGTCCCTGCCTTTGCCTTCTGTGACTTGGGCGGTGTGGCTGGAGCTCTTGCCAGCAAAGACCGAGGCAAAAAGTCATTGAGTACCTCAGTCTTCCCCCTGTCCCAAGTAACAGGTCTCCTGTTTCCTTCCAGAGAGGGCCCACATTTTCCCTAGTCTTCCTTTTCTCACCAACGTACCCATAGAAGCTTTTCATGTTGCCCTTTATGTCCCTGGCCAGATTTAATTCTGTCAGAGCTTTAGCTTTCCTAACTCTGGCTGCACAGACAACTTCTCTGTGTTCCTCCCAGGCTGCCTGTCCTTGCTTCCATCCTCTGTAGGCTTCCTTTTTGTGTTTGAGTTTGTCCAGGAGCTCCTTGTTCAACTATGCAGGCCTCTTGCCATTTTTGCCTGACTTCCTCTTCGCTGGGATGCATCGCTCCTCAGCTTGGAGGACGTGATCCTGGAATATTAACCAGCTTTCTTGGGCACCTCTTCCTTCCAGGGCTTTAGCCCATGGTAGTCTACCAAGCAGACCCCTGAAGAGGCCAATGTCTACTGTCCTGAAGTCCAGGGTAGTGAGCTTGCTGTGTGCCCTCCTCACTGCCCTAAAGATCTTGAACTCCACCATTTCATGGTCACTGCAGCCAACGGTGCCCTTGAACTTCACACTCCTCACCAGCCCTGCCTTGTTGGTGAGAACAAGGTCCAGCACAGCACCTCTCCTCTTTGGCTTGCCTATCACTTGGAGGAGGAATTGATCATCAGCACATTCCGTGAAGCTCCTGGACTGCTTATGCCCTGCTCTGTTGTCCCTCCAACAGAGATCAGGGTGGTTGAAGTCCCCCATGGGGACCAGGGCTTCTGAGGGTGAGGCTGCTCCTATCTGTCTATAGAGGGCCTCATCTGCTCCGTCTTCCTGGTCGGATGGCCTGTGTGACTCCCACGATAATGTCACCCATCTCTGCCCTCCCTTTAATCCTGATCCCTAAGCTCTCAGTCAGCTCCTCATCCATCCCCAGGCAAAGTTCCATGCACTCCATGGACCTGCCAACAGTATATCTAAGAGACTTTGGATCATTTATGATTACTTCATTAGGCTTAGGAGACCTTGAACACTGAAGGAAGACTGAATGATCTTTTTAGAGTCTTTCTTTAAAATAATGGTTAATTTACTAAATAAATTTTGAGACCTTAGGCAGCCCTGACTGTAAAGACCACTAGAAAGACAGAAGAACCACTTAATGACAGTGTCTCTGTGGTAGTCCAGGTCCATTTACTTATCTGGACACAGTAACTGAGATGCAAACAGCAGTGGTACGGTCACAGAGCCGGGTACTGAGCAGCAGACAAAAAAATAATAATTTTTTTCAAATTTCCTCCATGCACTTCTGCATTTAGTTTAAAGGCAGCAATCAACTAACTCTCATACCTCTTCCATACGTTCAATCAGCCGGTCCAGCTCACCAATTCTCTGGTCTTTTTCCTGTATGCTTGTTTCTGTAATCTGCATCTTTTTATTTGCCTCTTCAATAGCTTTCAGAAGCCGATTTGTTTCCTCCTTCAAATATGAATATTTACAGTCACATTAACATCCAAGGAATTCTTATTTATTTTTCTTTAGGCCACAGAGCCAGTGCTTAAAAGCTAATAGCTTTTAAGCAGAGCTTAAAGTTTTTCACTACACCTGCCCAGAAGTCTGGAAGAGTTGTGACCCTAAATGTGAACCGTATAGAACAAAAGATTTAGGGTATTTTGAAGTGCATAGGTATTTGTAAAACATCATTATGAAAATCTGAGAAAAGCTTCTACCTATTTCTTAGATATCTGTTTTCCCTTCTGAGGATGTAATGAAATAACAGCATAAGAAAAACATGCTTTTGCAGAAGATAGCATTTTAAATACCAAAGTTTGCCACATTCAGCTTTGTACTTTCCTCATATGTAAAACAATATGAATAGAAAGAGACTGGGGAATCTTTATCACTATGTATCTTTAGCAGTTAGTCATTGCATTTTTCTAACTGCTAATAGAAACATTTTACTTTGGGGTAGAGTGAAACCAGGGGACAGGAAGACTTTTGCTCCAGTGAAGTTGTTCCCGCTGCACTTCTTAAACTATCACCAAAATTGGATGTTATATTTCCCTTTTTTTTTTTTTTTTTTTTTTTTTTTGGTGAATCAAAAGTTAAAAACCCCAACTTACTCCATTTCAGGCTTTGAAATCTACATTATCATTACTGCTGCTGTATTTGAACACATTCTTTTCTTAGCTCTACAACCCCAAAAGCTTGGAAAGCTTAGTAACTGTGGCATGACTCATCACAGAGATAGGAGGAAAGGCACACGTCAACTCTGGAGTAGTAAATGATTGGGAGGTGCCACCCAAGCTAAGTACCACTCTCACAGACTGGCTATACGTACTAGGAGGATTTCTTTCTCAGCTTTATGTTTCTGCTCCTCTTCTCGCATTTTTTCCTCATACTGACTATACAGTTTTCTTGTCATCTCTCTCATTACTTCAGCATTGGCTTCCTGTGATGATTCCACCTATGAGAGAGAAAAGTTGACCCATCAGTCAGCACAGCACCGCTGGCAGCAGGAGAAATGCAGTTCGCACAATGTTAGAATAACACTTTGAACTTCAGCTTCACCTTGTCATAAATTTGATGCTGCTGAAGTAGATTTTCATTTGCACCAAGACCATTTACAACACTCTACCAGTAAGAAGTTGCCGTTTCCTGTTGTCTGAATTTAACTGATCGTTGATTATCTAAGACCAGGCTATGCCTCTTTACAGAGCCCTTCCATATCAGCCTCCGTATCATTTGGCTTGTTTCCCCACTGAAAACATACCGTCTCCTGCCATTTTACAGAAGCATAATTTAGAGATGGTCTAGACAACTCCTGTTTCTAAATGACCATGAGCACTCAAAGCAATACTTACTTTAAGATGGACCAAAGTACGTGTTGTTACCTAGAAGACAGAGCTGTAACCCCCCCTCCCCTCTCTTGCTTTTTCACATACTGCTCTTTGTGTAGGCACAAGAACTGGGATGACCATGGAGCAAAGCAGATCAGGGAACAATCAGACTTAGAATTAATATTCTCAGGGGTGTGTAAGGGTTCATTTTTAGCCATAGGACCAGAAACGTTACCAGTGCTATAGGGAAGAGGGCAGGAATGGTAATTCAGAGACAGGATTTCCCCCTTCTGTTGGCTCAAAACACTGACTAAACTACACCTTCCGTGATGGAGCACCAGATAGGATATTCATAGCTTAAACACATCTACTCTGTAAACTGCAATAAAAGTGAAGTAAAAAAGCTAGTCCAGGATTTAGCTCTTCACTAGAGATGCTACAGATCAGACAAGGTTATAGTGAAGTGCTGTGGGTGCTACAAAAACGTCAGGAAGAGGAGGAATACACTGTCATCTGGGAGAAGAATGAAGTGTTCCCTGCTGATCACTGTAGTTTAAGCAGCTACAAAATACTTGGTTCTGATGATTCAAGTTTTGGGTTGGTTTGTTGGGTTGGTTTTTTTAATTTCAAGGACTGAAAGATTTTTTTAAACCTTTGTGTTTATCTTGCATGGTAGGAACAAGCTGGTTTACTACCCTATAGGATAAAACAATGTATTTAATCCTTTGAAAAGTGACAGCTCTGACGAACTCCACCTGTACCTCAGTTACCCCCTTTGGCACCTCACCTAGCCCAGCGCTGGGGCAGGGGTAGTAACCTGCACTTTGTGAGAGAGCGTGGAGTTAAATTATGTTTCAGTACAACTCAAAACCTTCCACATTTCAGGAAGCCTGGAAGAATAGTATCATTCAGAAAAAGCCAACAACCCAGAGTCCTTCGATGTACTAACTGCAGTACGATCTCTGGCGCTGTCTCTCCACCATTCCTTTGCTTATTGCTTCATTATGAGCAATCAGGAGAGTAAAAACAAGCATGAAAAGGTAGACGCATTAGGGCATCTGTTATAGTACTCTTAAGCAACATCTCCAACTTCAATTATTATTATGATTGTATGAATAAACCAAACCTCCTTAATAAGCTACATGTGTGTATTCTCCTACCCAATAAAATAATCATGGCATACAGTAATTACTGCTTTTCAACTGCTAACCTCCCAAATTCCACACCATCCTCTTACATTCACCCCTGGAATTAAGTCCCAGATGTCTTGGCATCCTCGACATGCAATTTTGTTTAACTTTTAAAGACAGCAATGAGGTATTTTATCCACTAACTTTGTAATAAAACTGCAACTTTCAGGGTAAATTTAAACATCTTCCTCATCTGTATTCTGCAGAACTGGCATGCTTGAAGATAAATAAATCCTTAAGCATTCAGTCGAGCTGGGACTTAACCTGCAGTTCCCTGTCATCAGAAGCAGACATACCTTTCCCTGACTTGTTGGTGCATGTCCTTAAGATTATAGTATAGTCCAAATTTCTGTTTCGGAATCTTAATTGCATCAGCTTTGCTTTCTCCTTTTAATTGTTTTTTTCATCTCTTTTTATTTCCCGCTGACAATAGCAGGTACAAAATACAGCTATTTGTATAGCCTGTAGAGCTTCACTAATGTTTTCTCTTTAAACCTTTCATCATTAAGCATGAATACAAGTCACTAGACAGCCAAAAAGAAATATCTTTTCTGACAAAATTAAACATGAATAAACTAGCAGTCACCTTAATTTCACAGTGACAAATTCTGATACAGTACTATATCCAAATTAATCTATTTTGAGCAATTTCAAGAGACACAAGGGTTTCCAGAAGAGGTTTTTTCTCGTGGTTGGGGTTTTTTGGGGAGGCTTTTTGTTTTGCGGGTTTTTCTTTAATTGAGATTAAAGGAATACATTTGGCAGATGAGTGGAGAATATGGTTGAGCTTTCTGACATATAAAACTTTCCAGTTTGCATTTTATTCACTTGCATTTCTCTAAAAGAAAGAGCTTAATTCTCCTTCCAAGACACTTGCTGTTATAGCATATACCTGCTGCCCGTGTGTTCATAAGGCTTAACAGAGTACCTATTAAAAATTGTACAATACCACATAAACAAATTCAACAACAAGAAATTCTACAGGACTGTGTAGATTTAACAGTTTGACTTTTCACCTGCCAACATCCCTGAATCGTCATCCCATGTTATGGAAGGACTGACTGCTGCCAGATAAGATTCTGTTATTAAAACAGTATTGATTCACAGGAATATGTTAGCTCTAGGGAATGACAAACACATGCAGAATGAAGAACCCTTTACAAATTAGACCATGGAATTCATTTAACATACTCCTAATGCCCTTACTGTGCAATATTTTTAGGGGAGTTATATACTGCACCTTTAATTTCAGTAACTGATTTTCAATTTGTGCTGTTTCCAGTTGCTTCTGCTTCTCTCTCAGCTTTTCCATAGATTGCTCATGTGTATGTTTTAAATTCCTTATTTGTTCCCTTATATCAGTGTTCTCCAATGTAACATCCACTAGAGTTTTCTAGAGGAAAGAGGCAAACCACATATTAAAAATCACAAATAATTTGGTGAACTAATATAGTCAAGCCATTATGGAACAGACAGAACATTATAAGAGTTTCCTGATGCATCAATGTAGTGTGAACAGTTTTGCAAGTTTTAACATCTAAATTATGGCTTTTGTTGTATTTTGTTTGCTAGAAGGTATTCCCATGAAGAACATGCTCAGTGAAATCAACTCCTGGAACCCTATAAAAAAACAGAAAGGAACATGGATACATTCCAGTTTGAACGCTATCCCAGCACTCTTCCTTTCTTCTCTCCAAGGGCCATGCTATACCTATTAAATGCACTAGACTGAGAAAAAGTGACATACATGTAATCAGGAACATTAAGTTGTTCAGCTCATATACATGGGAATTCGGAAATCTTTACACCAGAAAATTCATTCCCACATTC
Source organism: Falco punctatus (assembly GCF_963210335.1). Taxonomy (NCBI): domain Eukaryota; kingdom Metazoa; phylum Chordata; class Aves; order Falconiformes; family Falconidae; genus Falco; species Falco punctatus. The sequence continues at coordinate 54,594,333 of NC_137587.1, forward strand.
TCCCTCCCCTTACATTTCACAGGTATGTAAAGCGTCACAAGTGTTTAGCATCCAAACATGCCACTTCCATTTCTGTTAACCAGTGAAGGCAGGAATAAGTCAGGCGATGTATCGTTTTGCACAATACAGAACAAACCACATTTTCACCTTAGATAATCTTTTTGTGGAGACGTCACAAGTGGCATTAGTCTGCTGCAGATCAGTATCTCTTCACTGTACACTGGTTTTTAACAAGTTTTTTAAAAACACAGGTGGTGGAATCTTTTTCTTCATTTCCTAAGTTAGCTGCCTTAGATATCCAAGGCAGTACGTTATGGGCTTGTTTAGTGTTAGAATCTGTATTTATCATTCATGGTTTATGTATGCTTTTAAATCCATGTCAAAAAAGGCAGTTGTCAGCTGTGAAACAGCTATTAAAATGTACCTGCAAGTCTATTGATGCTGATGTCAAGGAGCTGTTCATTTCACTAAAGCTATCTAAGGCTGCAGCCTGCACTCGCACATGATTCTCTAAGGATTCCTGATGAGCATTTGTCACCTGAGCAGGAAAAAAAAAAAAAAAAAAAGTTTTATATAGAATAATGATCAAGTTTACCTATTCTTTCAAAGAGAGCTACTGATGTGAAAGACTCCATGGTTAATTTTCACACTATTAGGAGGCTTCAAATATACAAGCCTCAAACCATATTCCTGCACCTCAGAAACAAACAACCAAAACTTAGAATCCAAATATGCTAACAGAAATAAGACACAAGTATATCTATGTTTATTGCTAGTCTGTAATCACTCCAAAAGCTGTTCTTTTTGAAAGGACAAGAGGACACTTGGCAGGTGTTTATTCAGAAAGTTTATGTACACAGAATGGGCAGATTGTAAAAAGTCAGAGTAAAAAGCAGAAGAATGCAAGAGAGGAGGCAATCTAGAAAGGTTTGGGTGAACTGTAGAACAGCCTTAATTAAGAAGGAACTGACTAATCAGGTATATAAAGAAGCAAAATCAAGAAGACTTAAGGATGAAACAATACAAAGCAGGTAGAAGTCAGCAGAGAGCTTTGTTGCGTGAAAATCTGTCATCTTCTGTGTGTACACAAACACACTTAAAAACTGGAGGGAAAAAAAAAGCACAAAATTACATCATTTAAGAAAAGACCAAAAGCCAAACACAGTAAATAATTTTGAAACATCCAATAATAAAGAGGAAAAAAAAGGTTACTAACGGAGGCCAGCCCAGCTCACATTCTCAGAGGGACCAGATTTGTTTCTTGATAAAATCGTAAGAACACTAGGGACTGATAGGGAGAACAATGAGTGTTTAGTAACAAAGTCATACACAGATTAGGTCAGCATAAGGAGTAGAAGCCAAGTAGTTAGTGTTAACCCTATATAAACAAAAAAACAAACAAACAAAAGCAGATGTGCTTTGGATGGATTAAGAACGTTACAAGGTAAGAACTTGCATGAAGAAGCATACTGCCCAGGGCAGGATACTGGAAGTACAAATTTCAAACAAACTTTATGAACAGAAAGTAGTCCTGGAAACTGATGGGGGAAAAAAGCATAGTGATTCAAAGCTGAAGCAAAGAGTATATAAAGGATTTTAAACAGGATCCTCAAATAGCATGAAAGATATTACCCATGTAAAACTAAAACCAAAACCAAAAACCAAACAACCAAACAAAAAAGCATATATTATTAACAGAACAGCACTTGGGCTTTCTTTCAGGCAGTCGAAAGTATTAAAAAGCAGGGAGGGTGTCTCATGCCATTTACGTCAGAAAGAACCCTTCACAATCTGCTAATTTGCTGCAGAACTAGAGATTCTGTCAGAGCTGGTCAGAAACCCTTAATTAGGAAAGATGTTCAGACTCAGATGCATGATTTCTACTGGTCTGACAGAAGATCTGGAAGTGCAGGGTATCAGCACTCCTATTCAGTAAGGATCAGCTGCAAAGACGACAAAACTGACTCACCTTGTTGGCACCATTAAGGCTATCTAACACAGTTTACAGAAATTCAGTTTTCTCTGCCTCCTCCTCTCAAGTCAGGATGACTTTTTGTGTGTTGTTCTTCTTTGAGACTAATTGCCACGGAATAAAAGTACCAGTTTAACAGCAAGTTCTGATCTTTATACATAATACAGCATGCGGGAAACTGACAGCCTCTAAACAAGGATGGCAGAAGAGAACAAGTCAGGGGCCCAGTCACCTGAAGTCAGAACAGGTTTAACTGCCAAGCTTCATCTGAACCAGGGCTATGAAAATCAATGTTGAATATAAAATCCACAGCAAGTTTTCAGGGAGATTTTCTGGACCAAAGAACTCAGCAGTTTAATATGAAGGATACTTCTACAGACTGCAGCAGCTTTTATTGCTAAAGCAGCATGTCAGAAGAAAGAGGTCATTGAATGACCATTGAAAGGTTCAATTTAGAACCAAAAGGTAAGTAATTTTTAGAACAGTCAAGCACTTTAATGCTAAAGAACACTGCTGCATCTTTTACTATAGTGTTTAAACAATAAAGTCAGTAAAACAGAGCAAAGTCTATTGAAATGACACCAACTAAGTTGCGTGTTATTCCTAATTATTTAAGTTATTTATTCAGTTCACCTAGCAGCTTACTGGTACAAACATCTCCACTAAGTACCAACACACAGAGACAATGTTATCATTTCTTTTTTTTTTTTTCTAAGAAGCAGGCAATTAGTAATTCCATATGCAAAAGCATCCCTGTCCTACTTTACGTTCCTGGAGGGGAAAATAAATAAATAAATAAAGTATAGATGTCACATAAAACAATGAAATGGAGTGGTTTGAGAAATTATTTCTGTTCTGCTGAAGCAAAAAAAAGTTTCTAGATAACACTGGGACAGCTATTCTCATATGCTTTCCCTACAAATGTATGTGTACTTACTTTCAATTCATTCGTAAGCTGCTGTATTTTTCGTTTCATTTCATCATATTCACCATACATTTTCTTTCTTACTTTTTCCAGAGTTGCTCTCACCTGATGTCAGAAAAAAACACAAATGCCTTTATCAAACTTATTGATAATACTGTTTATATGAGGACATGATTATCTTTTTCTGTCCTTCATTGTTAACTGTTACTTTCAGTAATTTCCATTATTAATCTATCTTTTCATCAACAGCAATTTACTCTTAAGAGCAAGACAAAAACTTAAGCCTCAAGACTTATCTACACAGGGATGATACAAACAAACATCTCTGAGCAATTCTAAACTGTACACACTTAAACATTTGTAAATTAATAATTTAAATAATGAATTTTAATTAAATCATCCGTTACTCATTCCACCCTGAATTAATATTAATTTAGTTTAATAATTAGCATATAATGTTTTTCTGGAAAAAAAAGCATCCACATACGGATTTAATACACCTTCATACCTTAGAAAGTGGTTAATTAACTTTCCCTGAGTATGCTTTGAAGATAAACCCTTTAATTTCAGGCTTTCAGGCTTGTAGCTAGCTAAACAGTATATTAGCACAAATGTACCAATGCAATTTCAAATTTGAAGAACAGATTAGTACTGAATTTGATTTTATTTACGAACTATGGGCATAAATTATACTTTGCCTTTCTAAAACAGAAAAGAAAAAAGAAAAAGAAAAAAATGGCATGCTGAGAGCCATCTTGGGTTTACATGCCATTGCAACCATGCACAGAACCAATCTTCTCAAGAACTGCAGTAACTACTTACACGCTGTAAACAGTAGTTAAACGTTTGCCTACAGTCTACCTTCCAGCTAGGTAATCTGAACTCATTTTTTTTTCCTCCCTCCCCATACCAAACACAGGCTGATGGCAGATAATCTAGGGCAGTGATCTTGCCTTGTCGATGCACAGGCTTAGTTAGGGAAGGCGCAAGTGGAAAACAAGTAGGGCCTTATAGAAGTGGGGATGTTTCTAGCACCTCTGCAGGTGCAGAAAGAGGGGCATTGGCCACCAAATCTGTTCAAGGAGTAGGTACAAGCCTACCCCAAACTATGTGCTCCCTTTAGGACGAGAAACGTGGAAGGAAGCTGCCTCCTGCACTTTGCCTCAGGGAAGCACCCCCCACCCTGTCCCTGCCCACACATATGCCCACGCACATACATGCACTCTCTTGCAGGGTGCAAATTTGACTCATACAGAGGAAACCATCAGCAGTTCTGACGTGGCCCATCATTTTTGGTCTATTTAAGTCTGCGTATACATAGCACAAGCTGAAGGCTCTTGTTTAAGACTCTGCTTTTAAAGATGAAACTTATTTGGCAGAACAAAGTTCACAAATTAGCAGAGCTGAACACAGCTTCTAGAAGAGGGGATAGCAAGAGCCACTATGCCTCTTCCCGTGCCTTTCCTGCTTTTTCCTGGAAGGATCAGTACCCTGAACACACACGCAAGACATGCAGTTCACCTGCCTGGACATGTCCCTCCATGCCACAAGGCAACTATGAAGAGAAAAGGGCAGGGATATGGTCCCAGTCCAGGCAATCTGCGCCAGGTGCCAGGCACAGTGCAGCCCAGGGAGCTGGACCTGCCACATGCCAATTCACCCATCCCCTGACACCACCCCAGCAGGGCAGAGAAACCACCCAGGCAGGAAACCAGCAGCAAGGCAACTCCTGTGCGCCGCCTGCGCTGCAGCGGTGACATACCCTCACTGTGAATGTGAGTGGCGAATGCTGGGAGCTAACAGACTGAGTAATAAAGGAGAGAAGCAAGTGCTGATAGCTAAAGGCCAGGCAGATGTTAAGAGCGCACATAATTACAGTCTCTTACGCTGCTGGCTTGACTCAGTGTTCCTTCCTTTCATATTTGTTTGCACTTGAATCAGTGTAACACGATAACACTGACCAATAGCTTCCCTGAAGGTGGATGGAAAGAGAAGGACACGATATTTGCCCTGGGTTTATTAGGGGGTTATTGCCAAATCCTGAGAGGCAAGGACTGACAGGCAAAGAGATGCTGAGTTTCAAGCACAGAAACCAGCAGCACCAGATACTCTTTCTGCCCCGCCCCCCTTTCAGGAGAGCCTCTGCCAATGATGATAAATGAGCATGCACACAGAAAGTAGTACAAAGTCATCCTTATTAGGCTGACTATTTTAAGGCTGCCCCAAAATATACCCAAGTGATTTTACTATGTCACCTAATTTAGGAGCCTTTTCAAAACTGGGGGATTTGGGACAGGGGAAGCAGAGGAAGACAGAAGAGAGTTTATCCTTTCAGGTGTCCTATGTAGTTTCTTCTGTATCACATTTAAAATCATGAAGGCTTCAGGACTGGAACTCCAAGATCTGTTTGGCAGTTTGCTTGCCCAGCTCTAGCCCAGTCAGCAAGCAAGTACCACTTAGCAAGTATCACTTGGCACAGAGGCCTCGAGTCTGGAACCCACAGTTCCCGGGGATATAGCATGCTTTTTTTCCCAATATGAATACTAACAATGCAAGCCTTTAGCTTCAGGATAGGTTCCCAATTCAAATTCAGCTGTTGGGCTAGACATCAGTCATCCCATATACACTCAGCAGCTCTGTGTTAATATATAGAAAGGCCATTTGACAAATTTTGAAGCTGAAAGCATAACTCACTTCTTTAATGTAATTCATCTCCTCTTTCAACTGATCAGCTGACCAGCCGTAAACCACCATTTCTCTCTTATGGTTGTTGTCAGTTCGGTGCACGACACCATACACCATCCCATGAGACAGCTTCCCTGGAGACATGCCATTTGGTACATGGTACAGCTCCTTAAAAGTAAAAAAAATAAAGTTATTGTTAAATCAGTACTAAAATAAAAACCCAACAAACAAAAATACAGTAACATAGGGCCAAGAGAGACAGGCAGCTATAGTTAAAGCACCACAGTACCTCAGAACACTAGCTCCCATATGTTTTGGGGGCACCCTGTCAGCCTTCATGTTGCTGGGAAGATCAGTGACCAGTTTATAAATGATAGAGATACAGAGATGTCTTAATTTCCACTGGCTTTAATGGAAGTGACATAGGTACCGCTAGAGATAACAGATTGAATTTGCGCAAGTAGAGGTAGAGACATGTGAGAGAGAAAGGTATCCTTGCTTATTTTCATTCACCAACATATGCTACTTTCTACATTCTTCCAGAGCATTGTCAGCTCTCACGGTGCCCCTTAAACTCTTGCAGCCACAGAACTGCCCCTCACTCCTCAAAATCCCTGCTGCAGGAAATATACAATTCTACAAGTTTAACAAAAAAAATTTAGAAAGTTCTCAGAAGAAACTGAAATGAAAACATTTTAGGTAAGGTTCCTTAAACAGAGCTCAGAAAATACCTGTTTATCTTGGAGATAAACAAAGTAGAAATTCAGTTTGCATTTAAAGCTCGCTGAGGACCTCCAATGCAATCAAACATTTATTTCAGGGCTGCATTTCTGGTAAAGAAGTTGTAGAACTGACATTGTAAGAGCAAAAGCAAAGCTATGAAACAGCATTCATGTGGGCGTTAGTTTGAAATCAGGTCTTGACAGGTAAATAGGCTGTTTTAAAAGTGCCTACATTTGTTCTTTTAATGATATGCAGAAATTTTGAGAATAGAATAATTATATGTCTTACTTTAAGGCAGTCTTTGCAGCAGACTCCTCTTACTCATCTCATCAATATATTTAGTAAGAAAAATATTCATGCAAACAATAGGAATCATTTCCCTCTGCAGGTTGAGATTTAACCACCTGACCTGACTACTCACCCAGCCTCCCTTCTAATCAACCCAGAGAAACATCCTTCTCTAGCAATCATCTGAAATGAGTCTGTCTCCAGAAGTACTAATTTCTCTTCTTGATTACAAATAATTTAAATAACTAGCTTACATGAAGATGTCCACATTATGACTTTTTAAAAAGAAGAGAAAAAAATATTCTTACCTAACTGTGAATATTTGCAAACTAGGAACCTAAAATTACTGATTATTTCTGAATAGAAAGTTAAGACAGAATCTTGGAAACAGCTCTTACTGCTTAGTTTTGCATTGTGTTTTTGAAAGTCCAGTGCTGGGGACAAATCTGTTATAGATAATTTTACTGAACTTTCTTTCTCATGCTAGATAGACCAGGATATGGGTAAATCTGAGAATGTTTACTACACTGACCTTAAAATACATTTGGGCTTGTTTTGTTTTTCAGTAACAACACTGTATGAAAACTGACAAACTTTGAGATTCTTTGCTAAAGTAAGAGTCTAAGCATTGTCTAAATGCTCTCTTTGATACCAGAGGTGTCATCTTATATCCATCTGCATCAAACATCTTATATCCATCTGCAGCTGCATCCTACAGTCTCCAGTCCCTACCACGACAGAGAGCAGTGATAGCATCTGCAGTCTCAAGCAGTAGCACTTTCAGTTTTTAGCAGTTAAATTAACACAGCTACGGTGGCCATGTGAGAAAACTTCTTTGGGTAAGGGAAAAATCAACAGAAAAATCTACTAGCATTAAGAAAAATGGGTAAATATAGACATTTGGTTTGTATTGTGTCCTTCCCACATGGCACTGACAGATGTTCTCAACACGTTTTCCTACACATTTTCCTTTACTGTATCATTAATCGCTTAGCCATTCTGCCGAAGCTCTGGGGGTGTGTGTGCAGGGCTGGGAGGGGAACAGTCACACAGCAGACACCTGATAAAGAATGTTTCGGGCAAAGGACAACAAAAGCTGTAAGCAAACATTTAAAAAGAAAGCCTTAAAACCACTTAATGGAAAAACATTGGGCAACCAGCCCTACCTATACATGGTATCATTTTGCTTTTTGAAAACATTATATACAAGGCTTCATAACATGATAATCAGAAGTTTCATAATTACGTATTATTAGGGGGTTTGTTCTGCTGTTTGGATGCATACAAACAAAAACCCCACACATGATTTTTTGAGTAGGGAAAATACAGAAACTAGATGGGGACATGACTCTCAAGTTCTTTGTGGTTTTTTGCTTCCAGCGTTTTACAGTTTCTTTGATAGTTTCATCACGACTCCTCCCCTGTGTCTGGATGAAGGGATTACATACAAGTTTCCATCTTCTTGATAAGCAAATGAATAATCACTTTGATTGTTTAGAGGTTACTAAGGCACCAGTCACTGAATTCATAAATCCATACCCTTTATCCATTTTCATTTTTTATGAGGTGAACAGCTGACTGCCAGCAACTACCAAGATCCTTTGTGCCTCTGAAACATTAGCAGAATTGTTTAAAGTGCTGTTTGCAGAGTTCTGTATGAAAAGTATGACCAAGTTCCTTATTTTTAGAATATTACATTCCTAAGGAATGCTTTGAAGGATTATTCCCCCCCCCCCCCCCAAGACAGAGACACAAATTCAGACCAATGGGTTTGCAGCTGGAAGTCACCCATGGCACAGACTTGAATTTACATCATAATGGGCAGTACATGAAGGATTAAGTCTGCACAAAGCCAGACTGATTACATGTCACTTGCAACAATACTAAACTTGCCTGTTGTCTATATTTGCACAAGCCTCCCAAGATGCCTTTGTCACTGCTCTTTCAGAAGATTAAAAGAATCTCCATCATCTGTTGAATGTTGCAGTTCTACTATGTGATACTTAAAACACAGGATATTGCGTTTATGCCCTCCTTATTCCTCTTTCCTATCACGATCCCCAGGCAAGCACCTGTTGAAATTTCAGTACAGTTCTTGCTTGATATAAAGCTGTGTGAACCAACAGCTATACAAAGAACTGCTCTCATATGTCTTTAGTCTTTCTCCTTGCTGTTCTATCCCAGCTACGTTTACCTTCTACTCGCCCTTTTCTCTGGTTGATAACTCTTAATTTCCACTCAATGTTTCAGGTTCAGTGTATGCCCTGACAAAAAAAAATAGGGCTAACCTGATGCAGTCTCATCTTAGAGGAAGGGTTACAATCAGAAAACTTTGCTCAGTGCAGGACTGAGAGGTGGATGGGTTGCTTTGCTGGGTGACTATTTTTTTAATGTTACACCTTTGCCTCTAAAGGAGGCCTTGCTGAATGGCTCAGTTCTCAAACTGCTCCACACAACTGTCACTAAGTAAACATCCAATGTACTTTCTGCCAGTTTCTCTTCTCTCTTAAGCTACTTCTACCCATCTTTGTTTATTTTTCTCCCTTCACTGTTTCTTCCTTTTCTACCTTGTCCCTGTTATGTCCTCTCTCTCCCATGTTTCCTCTTCCAGATTTCCACATCCCCGAAGACTACAGAATGTTTAAGTCAAATGTTTTCCTTTCTTTTTGCGTACATCCCATACATATCCACTCTCAGAGTTTAGATGTTTTTCTGAGAAGGTCTTCACCTGTCTCCACTCTGATCTGCAGTGAGGCATCTCAGTGATGATAACAGAATAAGTGAATACACACAAGTGTTTAGGAGCAAGTAAATACTGTAAAGCTAACCAGAAAAGTGCTTGAAGATGGAGCATTTCATTAGATTAGTTAACCATTGCTGTTTACGGTTAAAATACCAGCCAGCTTCAGAGTACAGGGAAGTTCTTGCTCCCCACCTGCCTGTGTCCTTGCTGCACTGGAACAAGTGCAGTTGTTGCCCCAAATAGTGCTCCAAAATCCCTTTGAATGTGACCTGCTGATCTGAAAAGGCAAACTTAGCTTATCCCAAGGTAACAGCAGGAACACATCATGTTGACACACATGAATACTGTAGCAGCTTCCAGGAACAAGCTTTGTCTATGTTGCAGGAACAGTGTGATCACACAGCATGCACTAAAGAAATGCACTGTTTACTTAATTAACAAATATTTAAAGCAGAAGCCTACGCCCCGAGGTTGCAAAAGTCTTGATAATTGCCATGCATCCTGTTTATGACTCTGTCCAAGGAAGCAGCACAAGTAGCATGAAACGGGTGAAGCAAAGACACTATAAAAACAAACCCTAAATATGAGCTGTCAGCTGCTTTTTGTATTACCTGTGGTTTTATTGGCATTAGCTAAGTAACACAGATGGATGATTTGCTTCCTGATCTAGCTCCATCAGGTTAAGTGCAAGTCAGATACCCCCATACCTTAGTTTCTCCCTGACACAAAACTGGAAGCAGAAGAACAGAAGAGGTATCTTATTTTGAGGGAAAAGGACATCTAATGTAATGATTAGCACAATTCTGAGTTTAGTACTCATATGGCCTTAAAATTATGCTAAATCATGATCCTCTGTTAACCTACACCATCTTAAAGACTCTTCTTTTAAGCAGAACTATATCAGTTAAGCAAGGCTTTATCTTCTCCTCAGCTGCTACATTCCAGAGGTTTCTGAAATATCCAGTTACCTTTTGCTTGTTCACTAGCTATACAAGGGACAGGAACATTCACATTGTTAGGTTACATATTTCCTGTTCAGTAAAATGCCATATTTATAGTACTGAGCTCACCAAAGAAAGTTACTGTGCTCTAACAAAAGGTAGCTATGTTTTCATAGTTTTTCATATTCCTCTCCAATCCATGAAACTCACATTATCTTTAGGGATTTATCATATATAGATAGTATTAAAATAGGGAAAATATGCCAAGACTTTGACATGAGTGCTGTTAAATCCATGACACTAAATAAGAAGCTTCGTTTAACACATTCCAACTTCTAAGCTCCTTGAAATGTAGAATTTAGGTGCCTATCTCGAAACCCAGAAGTGATAGGCGCTATACAAAGGCGTATCTAATCAATGCAATCCATGCACAGAACACCAATGTTTATACACAAAGAAAATAAGATACAAGAAATACAGCAGTATCCACAGAAGTCAGTGGAATTCTTTCTGTGGTCTTCATGTAGCGCTGGTTTTAATGAAGGTGTCGCTTAATTAACACACATCAAAAATCAAGCAATCTGTGTTGGAGAGGCTGAGAAACAGTAACATCAGCCACCTGTAGCAGGTGAACCACATTTGTTATGACACAACTTCTGCTGTGCTGATGGGAGTGGGCTGGCAGCAGCAGATCAGCAGAGAAAATAGGCACTGTCCTAGATTCAATGTGCACAACAGCCCCGTGTTCATTGCACTCATATTCTTTGATCCAGGCCTGACACAAGCTTCTGCTTGATATTCTCCATCACACACAAGAGCAAATTCCCCTTCTGGCTTCTTTACAGCCTACTTTTTTGCTGGGGAAAAAGACGTTTGCAATGCTTCTGTATTCCTGCTTAGGAAGCAAAAAGAGTTTCACCTTTTGGTTGTGATGCTTTAAAAACATAAGAAAATGAAAGAGCTTGAGGATATATACAGCCAAAGTACCAATTAGAGTTTAAGACTAAACACTGCTCAAACTATGTTGAAAGCCACAAAGACAGAAAAGTAACACAAATTTCTAGAGTGTTATCTCATTTTCATCCTCTTGTCCATGTGTGCAAATGAAAAAGAAAAACCTGTCTATACATATCTCCATATTCTGCCCTCAAATGCCTAGCTGCAGCTTCCAATGACAGCTCCAAATTTAGCCATGACAGTGAAGAAAGGGACTGACATGGATAAAAATAAGCCCAATCCCAAACAGGGACGATACAGTTGTCTGGGAGCCCTTTATTATGCAAGACAAGGCAGGCTTCAGGACATGCAGATTTTGCATACAATCTGACAAGCACAATATTCCTCTGTACTTCTTGGTGAAGTAAACAGCCTCACACTACTGTCATCCATTGTCCATCACTAACAGAAGTAACGGAACAAAAGCAGGACAGTTTCAGATTCTCTTTCTAAAGTGCTAACAATTCAGAGATATTTAGCAGTAGGCTATCAGCCTGTAAAAAGCAAACCAACCAACCAGCCTCTACTTGTGACTTCAGTTCTCATATGCTTCTTTCAAGGTATTATACCCTAAATATGAATAACAACATCCAACCTGACACACTGGAGCACAAGCTCACTCCCCCTTCAGGTTTTGCGATCAGATTCTACCTGCGTACCGTTTTTCACAAAAGATGGGGAGAGGCCTTCCTAGAAAAGTAGTATCTGCAGCAGGTTTGTTGCAACAAAACTGCTCAGGTCAATCACTTTGTTTTAGTCTCTTATACTGGTTTGGTTTTATTTCATGGATATATAGCAACAAAAAATTCAATCTGGAAACTTAATACTGATACAAATTTAATGAAATACAGCCTACATTTTCTGCTAAACTTGGACTGCGATGAAAAAAGCTAAGCTAACAGCTACTAGCATCAGCAATAAAGAATCAGTTCTGGTCTGACATCAGCTCCCACACAAGTTATTGGGAGGATCAGCACAAGCAAGAGCTTCTGTACAGTTCCCTGGCTGATTTTGGAAATGAAACATCTATTAATGATACCGAGCCCCAGAAAGATACAGAAGAGTGACAAATAGTCAGTAAGCCATGACTATGTCACATTAGGGCAGCTCAAAATCACCTCCTTCTCATGAAAGATTGGAAAGAGGAGATTACAACCAAATGTCATAGCATGGTATATTTATAGTTTTCTGGCATTCCCTTTGACACAGCAAGGTCTCTGCTCTCCTCCCTCCCCAGCAGCAGCGGCAGGGAAGAGTCTGTCTCTTTCCAGCACTTGTCCTGCCCAAAGAGGAGAGTGCCTGGTGGCCAGGCTCAGACTGCCTGACCTGCCCGAGTGCTCCAGCAAAAACCGTACAGTCCCCAAATACACCTGCAATTCATTTCTGTAAGTCACACTAGTACATTTTAAATATCAGAATCATTTCCCATTTTTCCATTTTCTTAATACTCAGCATTCGAAGACAGCACAGAACTCTAGATTCCAACAGGAGACCTGCTTTGGATTTTAATTTAATTTTGATTTAAATTTAATTCTTGGTGAAGCTGTACAATTTGACCTTAAATTGTGAAGCACAAGGCAGAAAACTGAGCAGTTCCCTAAGTTCTATTATCCCCATTTACAAAAAGAGGGCACAGTTCTCACAGAACTGTGTTAAGGATTATCTAACATTTGTAAAACCTGTTATTCTCAAAGTGTTTTAAGCAATTTCATTATCATTGAGTCAGTTGAACATGGGTGGATCAGCAGAGATAGCTGATCACTGCGTTTAGGAGATGCTTTTTTTTTTACATTATATTTTGCAGTAAAAGTATCACAGCATGACTAGTCAAAAGTCCTGTGTGCACTCTAAGTTACTGTGTAACTAATTCAAATACATAAAGCAATACATTACGCAGACAATAAAAATCTACAGGCAATATATTACATGTTTTAGAGACATGAGCTAAAAACCAGTTCATGATCAGTGACTTTTGTAGCTGCTCCTAAACACTATGACTCTACAATCTGTAGGGCTATTTTTTTAAATTATACAAAACCCATAAAAGTAGATGTACAATTATATATACATCATACAAGTAGATGGCACAATTATTCTGTGTTTTTTAATTGCTGTGAAATTGACTAATTAGATCCCATCTAGGTCTGAAGGCTGTATATATGCTTTCTAAAAGTCTTTAAATTGTGTAAACACACTGAACTTTAGAAAACTACTCAGAACATACAATAATTATATTACATACTTTTTTTTCCCCCCCTTTAAAAAAGACCCATCTCTTAAAAATCATTGTGCAATATACTGGAATGTAAGATGAGCCCAATAATGTATTTATTACCTTTCATACCTCTCCTTAAAATTATCTGATATAAAACCCACTTGCCTTTATTTGTATTATGGGGAGAAATACAGCTCTCATTAAATACAAGGTTCCACAGAGAAAAAAACTGGTCACATAAGGAAGTCACTACAAATAATCTGAGCCCTAATCATTCATACTTCTTTCTTATTATTACGCTACTCAGCACAGTAAAGTGAGTAAGCCATGAGTCCATAGCTACCCTCCTCAAAAACAAACTTATATTACTCTTAGGGCAATGGGCCCATATGCTCTGAGGGTTTCTGCAATCGGATACAAACTGACAAGAGACTGGCAGAGTAAGTGGTGGGGGAAGCTGCTTTAAGTGCTACAACTAAACACCTCTGTACAAAATGAATTATTACTGTTTAATGGTGGCTCAAAATTAGTGGGCATTAATGTCTCTTTAATCCATTCTGTAAGTAACATTTATAGATCCTCAAGGACCTATTACTCTGCCAAAGCAGCATATGAAAAGCTGACTGTATACAAGATTCCAGCATGAGAAATCTCTCGGAAGGAATCTTTATCTTGACCATTTTACTTTACATTTATTTTTATTGCTTTAAAATGTTTGTCTTTCAGACTAATTCTACATTTACTTTTACTTCTGAGTACCACTAAGAAATTACTTCAAATAAATCCAACTGCTATACAGACATTGGGTCTGGTAAACTTAGCCAACTTCTTATTTGATTTTGGTTTATAGAAGTGTAAATGTGGTAAAGTTGTGGAACCTGTCCAGCTTCCCATTTTAGACTCCATCCTTAAGACAAATTAAACATTATTCATTGCTCTGAAACGGCTCTTAAAGAGCAAATTCTCCACCAAAGCAGCTGCAAGATTTTTTTTGTGTGTGCATACTACCTGCTTCTACAAAAAAATTGCCCTGCTGAAGCCTTTTATGCACATGACCTTCAAATCACTTTCACTTCAGAACAATCTTAAATTCTTCATTTTGTATTTCTTATGAGTACATCACCCATTACCAAAATTAGCCAGCACAGCAAAACATTGAAGTCCCAGGCAAGCCAGCTCCTGTTGCCTACGTGAAACATAAAATCTCCTTCACGTGAGGATCAAGATCCTGTTTAATGCAAGACCTGGCTCTTGATAGCGATAGCAGTTTTCTGCTCTTTAACATATAAATATTAAATAATCAAATCTTAAAGGTACCTTAGCCACAAATCACAATCTCCATGCTGTTCCTCTATTACTGTCCTATTTTACATGCAGTTTTGCTATCCCCGACTCCAAGGCTCAGGCTCAAAGCTCTCTGCTGATTTGCTCAGCTTCCACATGTTCTTCAGTCTTCCAAGACCACTGGGCTTTGGGCTCCCAAAACAACTAATATCAGCCTCTGTGGATGGTAATATTTACTCCTTGTTTATACAGAATTTAACTTTGATTGTTAAAACTTACATTTTTCTTTCTTTCAGGTTCCTTTGCTCCCTGCTCAGGCTGTGAGCTGTCGTCAGGTGGTACTGTTAAGCGTAACCTACAGACATTCATCTGAAAGAAAAACAAAGATTTGCTTTTAGATTTAAGTGTTACAAACAGTTATTTTCATAACTTGCTTTACAGAACAAACCGTACTAACATTCAAGTTCTATTTTACTATGTTCTACATTCTGCCACATAACTGAAAAAAGATTATTTTTTAAAGCTTGGAGGGGTTTTTAGCTGGCAAAAAATAATTCAAGGGCATCCCCATAATTACATACTGAAATAGCAAAAATCCATTTCAGTCAACAACATGTTCTTATGTACTCATAAATGACATTGAGAGCTGAGATAACAGAACAATGAACATAATTTTCTAGTTTCTCAGTTTTGTTTGCAGTCTTGGCATACTTCGAATCTTCAAAAGGGATTATTTGGAAACACAAAATGTATTCTGGAGTGAATGCCTCTCTTCTGCTCAGTATATAACCAAGTATTTGATCCAAGGATACCTCAGAACTGCAATTCAACTGAATATGAACAGGTGTATTACTGAAATCTGATATATACAAGTTGCTTGTAAAATCTAAGCTATAAAATGCTTCAGAGAAAGTTTAAGAGGAATTCTTTCCTATCTGATTTCAGAATTTCATTCTCTTGCCGAGGAAACAGGTCAATAGGGTTGATATCTTTTATTCCCAGTTGTGGTTTGCCTTGCTTTTGACCGAGATATCTTCAGTGTAATGGCATTTTTAAAGCAATGCATTTCATACAAGAAACTTTGTTAAAACTTTAGTCTTAGTCCTACTCATGAGACACTTTTGAGGAAAACAACTGTAAGTCCTACACAGAGAAAAGCAAATGATGAAATAAGAAATTTGTCTGTCCAGATTTGAAGCTGCACAGTTATCCTCCCCTGAAACGCCAGCCGTCTGTTTACAACAAACAGGGCTCTTAAAGCTCTTCCTCAAAACGTCTAAAATATCTTTTTCATGATTACTGTGGGCCATCACCACTGTTCTTCTATAGCCCTGAATCTCATCTGATCAAGATCCCTCTTGTTTCTCCTAGCTACTTACCTCCAGTCATGCTGAATGTGTACCTTCTCTCTGAAATACACCTTTCAATTGCAGTTGCCCAAGCTCACAGCTTCTATCTTAGTCATTACAGCATTTCCTTTTGCCTTGAAAATGGCAATCATGTTCTGCTCACAGGCATTCAGAGAACAGCGGCAGACTCCTTCTCACAGACCCCAAATTTAACCATTTTATAATCTGCTTCTTCCAACTGTCTCTCATATCAATTAAGTTAACTTCACTTTCAAGGCTTTTTACAACATAACCTCCTCAGAGCACCATTCAGCATCATGACAAAGATTCCTGTTTTCCCTGTTGCCAAACAACAGACCTTTTTCAGCTTTTCAAACAAGCTTTAACTTTTTCTTCTTCCTAAGCAAAAGCAATTGCAAGAACTATCCACAAAGACCTGCAGAAGCGTCACTATTTTTCTTCCAGACTTTCTTTAAATCTGTTGAGACAACAAATCAACAGTGTCCAGACTACTGGTATGCTGTCAACTGTATTAAAAAAAAAAAAAAAAAAAGCTACTTCACATTGCCTTCCATCTTCCTCTCTCAGGTTGGTCTTTTAGGTCTGCAAGGCCTTTCACCAATAAGGAACAGTGTCCTGAGATACGGATAAAGTTCCTATAGTATATGTGAGCTGGCTAGAGAGGTCCATAATATCAAGGTGAAATACAACCTACTCTTTAGACACATCTGTGGAGACTACTTTTTGTGCAGGAGACTCCTCACCAGTAATTCATCATTCAGTTGTATGCTAGCAGATCTAGAAGAAGCCACAGAGAAAGTGACAAAAACTCCCCGAAACTTAGTACAAAAGGTGTTTATGCTTTCTATATTTTCTAAAGAATTCTGAAACAATGAAATGATGAATCCTTGCACATTGGCTTTTGACACTGATTGACTGCTGTATTTCTTCTGAGAACACTAAACTCTCCCCATATACTGCACAAGCTGGAAGTGCTTCCTGCTTACAAGTTAGTTATCAAGATATATTAACATAAATACTCCTCAACTTTGGAGTTCGTCGATTCATAAGGTAATTAATACCACCTTTTCTCACCTATTTAATCTCAGTTTCTGCCTGCTCCTTCTTCCTATTAGCTTAGCAAGGCTCTTTCCTCTTAAAAGAAGTCTGTTGACAATGAGAAGGGAAACAGGGTCTGGCACTCCTCCACGTAGGCAAACAATGACCAGACCCATAAATAGGAAATAGAACTGGATTTGTGCTGTGCTGTGCAGGAAGTTATAGACGAGGCCAACTTTTTCTTACAGTGATCTCAAATGAAGAAAAACTGGACTAAAAGGAATGAAAGGACTGTTAGGAGAAAACATGAAAAATACCTGAAATAGATAGAAACAGATAACGACTGGCAACTCAAAGTTCGGAGAAATGGAGTTGTGTATGATTCTCTGAAGCCGGCAAATGGCCTGCCTGTTAGTATGGGATTAATTATAGCCAACATACATACAGATTCACAGTGCAGTGACTGTGAATAAGTAATTATCCCTGTACGTGTATACCAGTTAGTGAATCATGACTGCCTGTCACATTACAGCAATTGACATGTTACAGGGTTACTATGAAGGGAATAACAGAAGCCCAGTACAGGTGGCAATCAAATCATAACTAGCTTAGAAATATAAGTTAATAGCAGCAATTTGTTGAGAATAAAACCACTGTACAATCAAGGGGTTGTTATAATTTAAACTTTTTCTTGCCCTTTTCACATTGTGTTCTCTATTACTCCCCTGAATCATGTTTCCCCCCTCCCCGCTTCCTCATTTCCATGCTAGCTCCTTACTTTTAAAACACCTGAAATCAGTACAATATTTTTGGCATTATTTCTGACACAAAGTTTTAATGTTTTACTTTGCAGCCTGTTGCATGCAAATGCCAAACAGAGCGTGGCATTGGCAATCATCTAAGGATTCCACCCTTGAAGTTATGCCCAGTGAGGCTTGTACAGCAGTAGTAAAGTACCACACAATTCCTGGCCAGGAAAAACTTACACAGGCTCTACTCTTGCTATTGTTTATAACAATAGGACTTCCTTAGCATCCCTAGGGAAACAGAAGCAAACTTATAAAGTAGCCATTCACTCCTGCACCTCCTGGGCCACAAATGATGCACTCTACCCAAGGACAGAACTACAGACTAATCTGTTAAAAATCAAGAACACTACAAACACTGGAAGGGAAAAACAACAGGCACTGCTTTTTCCTGTAACCTCCAGAAGCAGTTATGAATACTGCACCTATACTGTTCTTGCTATGCAATGCTTCCTGAATAAACAACGCACTGTACCATTTGTCAGCAAGTTTATTTGACCAAATGAATGAGCAGGCTCACATGGAAATCACAGCAAGCCCTCCTCCAACAGCAAAATACTGCTGCAGCAACGCCTTAAAATGGAAATGAAATTGTAACAGAAAGAGCCTTGACTCAGTGCCAAACAGCAGCAGAACAATGTGCAACTGAGGATGAAGGAGTGATTTCCAGAAACAAAGTGGGTTACACAAAGAGAAAGTGGGAAGGAGAATGAAAGAGAACTCCCCCAGCAGAAAAAAGGCTTTGATTCAATTTCCTTGAACTGCTGACTGACAGTAAGAATAAATGAAGAAAAACGGGGACAGACATGGGTCCCACCCTAACTGTATGTCATTGACATTGTAACTTTGTGACCGCAACTTTTAAAAAGAAATACTGAGTAGAAGAATCAGATATCAGATTTTCCAGACTACAGATTTTATCTTGATTTGGAGCATCTATAGCTTTGAGAAGCCAACAATATCAGTAATCCTAATTGTGCTAACATTTTATGTTCACTCCTAGTTTTTTGACACCAACAACCCACGAGCGGTACTTCCAAAGCTCATCTGACATAATTTGTGAAAAAAATATGGAGACAGGAAAACAAAGACTGACAGGTTCAGCCCAGCACAACACTGGACAGCTAAGGTTTGCTGAGTGCAGTGGAAATTAAGAGGTGAAGACATGCTCTTTCACCAAATTTCTAAGAGGCTAGTAGGACAGCATAAATAAGAGCTACCGCAATAGAGCAGTTAAGAAAAAAACCGATCTAGGTTAGTTAAAAATGTTAGGAATTCACAGCCCAGATCCACAATCCACATTCATGTTTGTCATCCTACTCAATTCAGTAGGTGCAACTTAAAACAAATACAGATAACAGATTCAGTTTGAATAGTTCTTCAGTCTCTTCTTCACCCCTTCTAAAAAACAAAGCACCCAGAAAGGCATTGATCATAGTTAACTATGTACTATTAACTATTATTATAACATATATATATATATAACTATATATAACATATTAACTATGTAATAGTTACAGAGCTAACATTAAACGAACAAGCAATGTTTTTATAGAATAACCAAAAGTTACTGGTACAGCAACAGAAACATACAAGCTGTTCTGCTAACAACCACTCCCATTCTAAGCTTTTTTACTGTACCTCCACAGGGAAGATGTGATTCAATATTGGTCTAGCTTCAAATCAACTTCAGAGCTAACATCACCAGAACTGAATATTGTTGATCTTTCTAATGTCTGATAAGAGAATGGTTTAGGGCTAACACGTTTGTTGAGTAACTATCTGCTAACCTACCAGCTCAATGGCCAAAAATCACTCCCTTTGCCTAAGACCCAATGTTAGTTTTAAGACTTTTGAAGGTGAAAGCAGAAAAGGAGTGAGTGTTTAACTTCAGTCAGTCCTAAAAGACAAAGAAGAAATACTTTCTTTGGTCGTTTATCTGTTGATTAGCATGCTCCACTTATGAAATCTCTACTCTGAGGTTCCCCACACAATTAAAAGGCACTTTTCCTGTGACCACAGGCACACAGGAATGTGACACACATCTTTCATTTATTCAGCAGTTATTCTAACTGTTGTCCTCCCCTCTCTTGACAACTCACGGTAAGGGAGTCACATTTCACTATAAAAGAGGATCAGCAGCTTCCCAGTGGGTTTTATTCGCAAATTAGGTTTTTATCAGTTTTCTGAAGAGAATGTATGAAATACAGTTCATTTTATATTGTCCCTGGGAAATAAACCATGGGGATGAAAATAAGAAAATTATCACTTAAACACAAATTCTCTTAGCTTTAACTTCCTTAAGAAATACTAAAACAGGAAAATTCGATGGGAACACAACTATCATTTCCAAGTCATCTTAATTTTTCCACATACATAGTTAATTTCTTTTATATGAAAGCCAAAGATATTTCTGTGGAAGAGCCTGTCCCTCCTGTTATCATGTAAAACACGACATTCTTCATTGTTTCAATTATAAGCTCATATTTTTGGAGTGTCAAAGCAATCACTGCATCATTCAAGAAGCATCACGAGCACATGATTGTGTTTCTTCGTAAGGAAGTTTGTCGCTTATTTTGATTCCTTTCTTCACACATGGAATGTGCCCTCACAATGCTAGCAGCACGGTTACAGCAGCAAAGAAGGGCTATTGGAAGCCGGGTGGCTGTAGAGACATTCCTGCCATACCTGCCCAAGTTGTAACCACTTTTTAGAAGCAACTCCCCACAGATTAATACATCATTATTTATCTAATTTATGAAAATTACAAAAGAAGACATCAGTAAATCTTATTTTTGTATTTGAGGAACTGATTATAAAACTAAATTATCGTTGCCACCTAAATCATTACAGCTTCCTCATGTTCGGTAGAGCCCAAATAGGCAAGTTCTCAGCTGTAAATACCAAGAGGCGTTTTGGGGAGTAGGGGCGAACCTCCAAGACACGCACACCTTCCTCGCAGGCTTCCCACCAGCTAAGGACCTGCACCCCCAAAAGCCTTGCAGGACACCCCCGAGCTCTGCATTGCCCAGCACCGACTACGAACGCGCAAAAAGATGTTTTCACGCACCGCAAGCACCACCTGAAAACACCGTAAATAACCAAAGCAAAAAAAAAAAACAAAAACACGTTCCGAAGATAAACTATAAGTGGGGGGGAGGGGGCGTCAAACAGCCGCTTCGCCCCACGACGCCGCCCGTGGGACCACCCCGCTGCCCCCCCCGCGCTGCCCCGCGCACCTTCCGCCGGGCGCGGCCGCCGTCGCTGGCCGGCCTCCGGGGGGTGGTGGCGGTGACCGTGAGCCCCGAGCTGTAGCGCAGCATCCCCGCGGGCCGCCGGGCTGGCGCTGACTGCGGCTCCCTCCGGCCGGCGGCGCCGCTCCGCCCCCGCGCACATGGCCGCGGGCGGCCGCAGGGGCAGGGCTGCCCCGGCGGGGGCGGGCCGGGGGGGGGGGGGGAGCGGGGCTCCGCGGGGGGCGCTGCCGGGGCTCCCTCCCCCTCCGCCCCCGCGGAATCGGCGATCCCGCGCCGGCTCCTCGCGTGGGGCGGGACTGGACAAAGTCGCCGTGGGGCGCCGCCCCGCGAGAAATGTGTCCTTGGGACGCCGAGGTGTCATTCCCGCAGCTCCCGGGAGCGCTGGGGTGCAGCATGGGCAGGGGGGCTCGGTGGGAGGTGGGGGGAACCCGGACGGGGCCACGTGTCACTCAGCCCCCTCCGGGCAGTGGAACTGGGGGGTCAGGGCTCGCAGGAGCCACTGGAGGCCACTCAGTGCCTGCTCTCGGGTACCCACCCCTGAGCGCCGTGAAAGCAGGGCACTGCCGCCCCCTCCTCCCCCCGCCAGCGGTGCGTGAGCCACCCGGGCGGGTCAGCCCCTTAGCCCTGCTCCCGCAACGGGCACCGGAGCGATGAGCACGCACCCGGCCCCCGGCGGCCTGGCGTGCCAGGCACAAGGCTGCCGCAGCGCACTGCCCGAGTGGCAGCTGAAGCCTTAGTACCAAAGGTCCAAGGAGGAGGTGAGTCTGGCGCACTGGAGGGAGCTGGCCCTGAGCCAGGCTGCAGGCACGGACTTTAGCACTCCAGATGCTCAGCTCCTCCAGCGTCCGGGCTAAAGGAACACCATGGCTCTGCTGGGCTGTTCACAGGCCTCGGCGCACAGCCATCCTCACCTGCAGCCTCCTGTGTTGGTCACAAGCAGCATGTGCCTCTGTAATCAAAGGAGTTACAAGCAAAGGAGATGCTTTTGTTTGAAAGAAATTGCAGATCAAATAGCTACAACAGCATTTTTGAAATAGATTATCCTCTGTCTCCATGTAATTACCTTGAAATAATTAAGACGGGGAGAAAATGCAGTTATGGCTATGCGATGTCCTTGCCCATTATGAGGTTAATGATCATGCGGGTTCCTGATCTGCAGAATGCTGAAGAGAGGGAAGTAACTTGCATAGGAAAAATGGAAACTGCACTCAACTACCAGTGCCTCACCCTCTGTACAGTGGGTCTGTTCTCTTCAGCCTCTCAGTTCCCTCTCCCCAGGACAAGATACTGAGCTATCAACATGCCAAGGATCTGAGGAAGAGAGGAAGAAAGCATTGCCCAGACCCACAGGAATGAAGGGTCTGCAGTTAGTATTCAGCATCTTTTCTGTTGCTTTCCTAGCTACTCTTCTTTCCTCCACCTGAGGAAGGTAACATAGCCCAAGGTACATGAGTTAGAACAACTACTTGTATTTGGATTTCTTTCAACTCAAGATTGGCTGCAAGCTAAACAATATTTTTTGTGCAAAGGTGTCTTGAACCTACAAAGAACTCCATTTCCATCTGAATCATCCACTGTCTTAACTCCTGGTTGTAATGCTGCTTTCAGAGTGGGTTTGCAGGTGCAGAATAGGCTTATCTTCAGCAACAGGAACATAGAAACATGTTCCTTCACAATGCATGGGTATGTTGCCTACCCACTGGGCTGCACCTTAGCTGTGGTCATTACTTGTTCCTGGTCATTCTGGTGAGCAGAAATGTCTCAATTTAAATTCTGGTATGCAGCCAGCTAGTGGCCTTTGTGGCTTCAGCTGGGAAGGAGTTCATATACCTATGAGATTCTCCTGGTTAGTGAGACGTTATGCCTTCAGGACTTCATTCCCCTCTGGGAAAAGGTGTGTACACAGGGCTGTCTAGTCACTGCAAGGCACAGGCAGGAGAACCGCTCTTCTAAGAACAGGCACAGAGACTAAACTTGTGCCACACTATGGGAAAGGACCTCCCTTCCCATATGCCACAGCGCACGAGAGCAAGGCACAATCATCAGATCCCTGGGAGAATTTGCAAGGTCTGCATCAACTTTGAGAATTTTGATAATTTTGATGGAAATTGTATTGGTGCAGGTGAGGAAAAGACTTGTCCATGGATATTACAAATATAAAGATAATAAAAATACAGTTTTCTCAGTTTTTTTCTACGTTACTAGCAGCTCTTGCCATTTATTGGAAAGCAGCAGCAGGACATGTCTACCTGGATTTAGAACTATGTGTTTGAACAGCAGCATCTTCTACTTTTGGCGCATCCTCAAATGAAAATCCTCCAAGAAAGAATAACCTGCATGCATGGTTAGTCGTCTGCTTTTTCTTGCATACTCTTGTGAATCATCTCATTCCCTTCCCCCCAGCTTTTTTTTTGCGTACTCTATGAATCACCTTGTTCCCTTCCCCCTAGCCTGCAAACTGCACAAGTGTAGTAAGGAGTCTAACTTGTTTTCTGCCTTGCTGGTTGGATGTGCATCCCGTGCACCCACCTGCAGTCACTTCAGCCATGTGTAGGCTGTGCGCATAGTAAACAGCTGAAAATACCTCATAATCTCTAAACTCTGCCAAAGCTGAGGTGAACACATAGAAGTGAGACTGAGAAAAAAATAATAAATCAACCAATACCGCTGTTTGCATGAAAGCAACATTTGGAATAACTTCTTCTCCATCCCCAAAGCTCTGATAAACTATAGGGATTATAAAGCCAGCTGCTAGTACTGAGTGAACATCTGGTACCCCCAGGCAGGAAAAAGGAAAAGAGATGTTCCAGCAATGAGGTGCACACAGAAGGGCTGCAAAAAACCTCTAAGTTATAGAATTATTTTGGATGAAGACAGGATAAATTGGGATCTTCATCTTGGACAAAAGACAGTGGTGGGGAATGGGCAACAGAGGCATAGAAGATCATGACTGGTATGCAGAAATGAATGGGGAATGGCTGTTTGTTATTTCCTGTGCTTGGGAACAATGGATTTGAAGTAAGCCAGGCACCACATTTATGTGTGAAATTAAATTATGGCAGAGAATACTCCAATTACGAAAAGTATAAATGCTCTCAAAAAGCAGCTGGATAAAGTCACGGAAGATAAGCTATGAGGGCTATAAAACATGAAGATACGTCTACAACTTCTGACTCAGGAGGTCCTTGAATTGCGAG
Source organism: Falco punctatus (assembly GCF_963210335.1). Lineage (NCBI taxonomy): Eukaryota > Metazoa > Chordata > Aves > Falconiformes > Falconidae > Falco > Falco punctatus. The sequence goes on from NC_137587.1 coordinate 54,618,770, forward strand.
TTTGCTTTCTTGATAGCTCTCCTGTGACAGGACACCTCTGACCACTATCTTTTCAGCCTCGACACGATAGACTCCTCACCAACAGTGGTAAAGGTGACAGGCTTCTAGCAAGCAACAGTTCTCCTCTGCTCTGAAAGGAGCTGTCCTGGCCAGCATCTGTCTTTGCCTAGGGCAAGCTCCACATTTACTTCTGGCTGCAGCTCATATTCCATTCTCTCTCACCCCCAATGGAGACTTAAGCCAAGAAGTGACTGCTTTGTTTCAGTTTGTCCCTGTTTGCCGGGACCTATGACCTTACCTCTCTGACTTTGATACCGTTTGAAGGAGATTTGCTACAGTTTACAGCTCTTTTTCCCTGCAAGGGTCATAGTATGCTCTTGTGAGCATTTCATGCTCTCTGGGGTTTGGATGTGACACTAACTTACAGAAACAGGATGGGGGAAATGGAAAGTAAATCACTACTTGGAAATTGGTTTGGCTAAAACAACAGTATACTACAGTTGGACAGATCACACAACAGGTATACAGTCATACAGACTGCTTATAGACAATATACAGTGTGGTAGCAGAACATAAGCTGACCAGGTTGCTGAGCTTTCAGTTCAAATCCAGCCAGTGTTTTGTGACTGCAATAATCCAAAGGCACAGCAAGTTAATTACAAGATGACACTATAGTATGAATATCTGGAGCAATAGTTGTTGTGAAACAGCTAATATAATTACACAGAAACTGCAAGAAATTTAAAGTGTAGGCACCTTCTTCATTTTTTTGCAGACTAACTTGTTCCTCACTGCCAGCATTACTGAAATGTTGGGGTTTTTTTCCCAGAAGACCCAAAGATTGTTATGCTGTGGGAAAAGTGAAACAGGATGTCACAGAATCAACAGTCACAAGATGGGCAACAGAGCACACAATACATGGAGTAGGAAGTATGTCTGCCCTCACAGAATAGCAGATTATTGAAGAATTCCTGCAGGAGTGGGTAGCCTGGACTTACCTTAACAAACTGCCTAAATGTGGACACAATACAAGGCTGATTTTTTTTTTTTCTTCATAAAAATCCCCTCTCCATCTTCAGGCTAACTGCTGACAGGGTCCAGAGGAAGAAAAAAAGTTCCAACAACTCTTGATCAGCCGGAATATTAATCCTGTGGGATTTGGGAATAATTGCAGAGTTACAAATTGAACAAGAACTCACACTTGTGGTCATTAAGGTTATAAAATCCCATTTGTATTGCTACAAAAATGAGTTGTTATAATTAACTTGTAATAGCCTTCACTTTCCAGGGGGATTAAAATCTATTCTGCCTTCATCATCCCTAAGGCATGAAACCCATTTATAGCAAAGATTATCAAATGGCCAGATGCATGTCAAATATTTCAGAACCAGACTTAGTAAGACCTGCGGGCTTGATCACCTATTTCTCCTCAGAGCTCTTTCTTTTATCTGCTAGCTTTCACCATTGGATTCTACAGAGAGAAACTCAGCTCAGCATCCTGTAACTCTCAAGCTCTCCTTTTTGGGCATTACAGCTAGCATGAAAATTTTAACCTGCTAACACAGGCTGAAACACCTTGATGCATATCAAACTGTATTCAGTAGTCATAGGTCCCCTTATATGCAATATACAAACCAATATATATCATACAATTCTTGTCTTGAGCAGTATTTCATCTTTCACTGGCCAATACATCTTTGCTGCATTTGGAGCTACTGTGGTTTACAGTTACTCTTTTGAAGTGACACAACACATACAGCTATCTGAATGTCCAGCTTGGTTTAGCCACAAGCATCATATCACTTCTCAAATCAAACCCATCGATACAACTGTTTGCTGCCACTTAACACTCTTGATACATGGATAATATAGGATTACTACAGAAACTCAGAGCCTCTCCTGCTGATCTAACATATACAAATTTATAATTAGAAATTTTCACACCAGGAGTTTGAAATGCAAATATACATTTTATTTTGCAAAGCCCTCGGTACCCATTTTATGCAGTTATTTCAGTTATGGTTAAATTGCATAAAAAAAGAAATTCCTGGAGTTACTTGCAATAATGGATTGATTCCATCGTTACTCATAATGGAGAGTTACAGACTATAATTGCAATTAATGTTTCTTTTAAAGTTTTCTGCTTTTAATTGTTGTCCTACTTCCTACTTAAAGTCCACCTTCCTGTTGAGATTCTCAAAGTACTTTTTAACTATCTATCAATAAAGCCACAAAATGCTAGATAGCTCAATGAATAACACAATGCAATGTGCACTACCATTTTCTCTGAAAGAGACAGAAAGGAAAAAAGAAAATGGATTACTTACTCAAAACCGCATCTGGGCAAGAACATAGAGCAAGTCCATCAAAGCCAATGAGGTAATAATAATAGTAAAAGGTTTCTGCCATGTACTTTTATGCATGTATAGGCATGCCAGTGTATTTCACACAGTTTGTGCACCTAACAGAAAAAAAAGGATTACACCTGGTAGCTATGATTTTCAGACTCACAATGTCAAAATGCAATTAATAGTGAAATAAAAATCACTGCTAAGATTTTAAAGGCAGCTGCAAAGCCCTGGAAGGTCATGTATTTCAGGAAAGATATCTATTTTTAGCTTTATTTGGGAAGGCTTTTGATGAGCATGTCTATAAGTCATAATATTTACACAGCTATAGTCATGGCTTTTATTTTATTAAACAAAAAATAAAAGCTTGGATTTTACCAAAATGAACTGAGAGATATGAAATACATCAAGGCAAATATAGGACAGTTTCTTCTACCATGAATATATGGCCACATATGAATGAAAAAAATAGCATTGTCATTTTTCAATCACAGATTTTTAGTGATTTAGATAGGATCACTTCAGATTTTGCTGAAGCTTACAGGGCATCAACTCAGTTCTGATTCAGCAGAAAAAGTACCACCTCTTGATTCATCTTCACTATTTCCTCTTTCAGATAAGTCTCCCATCCAGTTAACAACTGGGTCACAGCCCACAGCAATGTGGCCCAAGACACACGTGCAGTGCCAGAAGCCTGTCATTCATTCTTCACCAGCAGGTTTTGGTTTAGTCAGTCCATGCAAGCAGGACAGTTCAGCATAAATATCATGTAAAAGTAATGCAGCACAGGAGCAGCAGCATTGTTCACGTAGGGGTGTGACTTGACCAGGTCACATAATTGAACTGATTAAGGTGGGTAGGGAAGTAGAAAACAGGCACACCCCATCATGAGCACCACAGTTACATTGTTAGGTAGCTGTATTTAAAATCCTATTTTACTCCCTGGAGATAATATCAAAGGATAAATTTCTTCCAAAAGACTGGTATCGGTATTGCATTGTGGTAGGAAAAAAGGAAACTTTAGAGGCAGAAACAAATTCTGGCGTGAAAGTTCTTCTATAAGTGTAAGGAATGTACATATTTCAGGGAATGGGAGCATTATTAAGGACAGGAAATCACTGTTTCTGACTGACTTCTTTTACCTTACAAAGGGGAAGAAGAGACATATTTCATCTTTACTTCCCCACAGGAAAGGAAACACAGAAGAGGAAGAAGGGGAAGAACTATATTCTGCTTCCTCTATTTTATGATAGAAGGCCAGAACAGCAAGTAGTGGACTTCAGCTCTGCTTCAGGGCAGAGGATGATGGTACATTTTTCTAACTAACAAAGGAACCAGGTACATGTCTAGAACACCTGCACAGATGCTACAGAAGTTCCTGGTTGTCTGGCTTCCCCATTGATTTAGATCCAGTTTCGGACCTCCATGTTCCCCATCTCAGAATGATACATATGGGAATTTATCAGTTCTTACTGACTCTCCCAGCCCATTGCCTGTTTGCACACATAGCTGGGACAGGGAGCTGTGCATAAAAGTTGTGAAGTACAAGTGGAAGATCTGGTTCTATTATTTATTTTCTTTCTAGATACTAAAAAGCAGTTTATCAGAAGTCATATAAAAGGAAAATAAGGTGGAAAGGGAGGTATTTTAACCTTAAAATATCAGGTCATACTGAACCTTTGGTATCAGAGGACTTTAATCAGGAAAACTTGATTAGTTTTCAGTCCCTCCAGCTCCAAAAAATGTTCTAGTAGACCTATCTGTATCTACGAGATAATGAAATTTTCTTATCCTGTCACCAAGAGCTGTCTCATTTCCTCTTGCATGAGTCATTACAATAATAGAAAAAGAAGTAAAGTTATAATCAATACAGTAGATGTTGTTATGCCTAACTGAAGTAAAGTTACTAGGAGGAAGCGTAGGGAGGACTAAATAGTTAAGAGTACTTACTAACAGCTCAACCACAATGACTAAATATTACTCAGGGAAATGACCCTCCAACAAAGACCCAGTCCTACGAAGGAAATGGATTAACACACTTAACCACTTAAATATCTCCAGTGTGTCATCCTTCAAGCTACCTCAGCCCAGGAGGAGTTTGCTTTTCCTTCATCTGCATATGGTGCATCATCCAGTTAGCAAGAATGCAGTTGAGAGTTGCATGGTTCTGGGTCCTGATCACAGAGCAAGAGATCTGAGCTATTCCAGGAAGGCACTTTCAAGAAATATTACAGACTTTGAAATAGATCAAACCGACATCAGTGACTTGGACCAGCAGAGCAGGATTTCCTGACATTCTGCCTGCTTGATGATAATGTGAAATCTAAATAGACCTGCAGATTGAGTGACAAAGGCTAGTCTACAAAAGGATATAAAAAAAAAGGATATAAACCAATTTGCAAGATCACTTCTTGCACTTCTTTAATTCAGAAATTAAAGTTTATACTATGAAATTAAATTGTTTCTGCAGTGGAACTATTCCCATCAGGTTTCTCCCTCCAGAGAAAACCACAACAAAAAGTAGTGAGTACTTAACCAAAAGGCCTTTGAAATGACTTAAAAGACCCATTCACTTCCATGGGCTCCGTGGACTTATTCCGTAAATGTATTCCAATCAGGAGATTTGGATGGCAGGAGCCTCCATAAAATTCTTCTACTTTCCCTGCATTTCAGAATGCGCCCAAGATTTACTGTACCTAACATAACTATTTGAATCCAAGGGAAATGCAGAAAAAAAATACACAGAAAGCCACGCACAGTGACTATATTATGACAAACTCTTTGCGGGCTCTGGGGAAGGCTGGTTCTCTTTTGTATCACTCAACTCCTTTTTCTCTTTTTCTGTTTAGATGCCTGCCCTATTTCTAGTGCTTCTGACATGCCTTTGTAAAAGATTTCAAACCATGTCTGTTGATGAAGTCTTTAGCTGCCTGAATTAATTTTAGTAATATATTTTGTAGGCATAGATATATATTTTGTAGATATTTAATAATATATTTTGTAGATATCGATTTCTAAAAGGCATCATTAGCATTAACTTGAAAATTGAATTTCCCTGAAAGATTAACTGCTATTCTTTCTCTTTCTCCTAACTTCACCATGCTAAGGCCTTTTTGCTGCATTTCTGGCCTACCCAGGCTACTCCTTTGAGAAGTTTACTATAGGTTATTTTATAAGTATAATTATAATTATATATATATTATTTATTTATTATAGATTCCCACCTCTGGAAATCTTTGGGAGTAGTTATCTGAGAGTTTGACAAGCTACCGGAGCGGTTGGACTGAGTAATTCATGGGGTTCTATTAGGCCTCCTTGAGCTGGCCTAATAGGGGACATACTCTATAGCTCACTTGGGCAGAATCTCATCTTCACCTGGCAGGGGGAAACAGAAATGGCATATGTCAAGAGATGTATTTAAATTCTTCCTGTTGCAGGTCTGGTATTTCAGCATGGAAAGTAAGCACTATAGGGCTCCTACATTTATTCCAAAATGCAGCTTCTGCAAGGGGTGTTCTTTTCCCATTACCTTTGTCTAAGTATAACTTCCAGAGTTTTTTTTAAATGCACATATACAGTCACATGCAAGACAGCTGATTAACATTGAATTTTAGTTATCACAACTTAATCTTGCTGATTTTAGACCAGCAGTGTTCTTCTAATGTAAGCAGAGCAAGCAGATATAAGAGGAGTATGGAGAGTAATGAATGCTTAGAACAGACCTGTCTGGAACACCTATTCTCCCTGCTGCAGAACAAGAACAGAAAGACACACACACACACAAAAAAAAAAAAATCACTGAAGGACAATTGCCCTACTTCTGCTCTCATTTTCACTAGCATCTGTCTGATAAAACCTGAGAAGTAAATGGAGGTGCTCTGGATATTAATGTGGGTTAATAGAAGTAAAGTAGTACAAATTAAATATCTTATTGCTTTTTATAATTAACCTGGAGACCTATTGCTGCCACAGGTGACTGAACAAAGAAGTCACTAGTACTGAAGGAAGATACACGTACAGATATGTATACACAGGATCAGGTTTAGGTCAGACAAAATGGTGAGCTAGCTAGCATGAAGCCAGCCAGAGCTATCCATCAGGCTTATCCCATGGCTGGCAATGGTCAGAGAGAGACTGACAGCAGTCTACTGGGACACAACTGACACTAGATATGGGGGGAAGGAAAGGAGGGGATCTGCCTTCCTGTGGGGCCCTGGGAATTGCCCACTGTTGAAAACAGGATGTTAGACCATCACTCTGCCCCTGGAAATTTCTATATTCCTAGCCTTTAGAGAAATATTTACCATATGATTAATACAGTAACACAAGGCCCAATCCTCCTTCTAAAATCAACAGCAAAATTCCCAGTAATTTCTACAAATGTTGCACAGAGGCTCTAATATATTAAAACATTAATAGCATGCACTACATAAATTGAAAACACTTGATGGTTGTTCATTTTCTAGCTTGTTTTATTTGAGTAAACCATTGGGGGGAGTAACAAACACTTTAGTCTGCTGTCCTATGACACACAGTGTGCTTTTGCTAAAGCATTAGAATGGAAATACACCAAAATATTCTGACAGCAGACAGGCTAGCAAGCTCTTGAGGAGTTTTGGTACATTTCCCACTTCTCCTCATATGACTGGAGTTATGGAGTCTCTATGAATTTTGTGGTTCTCCTGTATTAGTATACATGCTTAGTATTTTGATTAACAAGAGAGAAAATACTTAAGACAAAAAGATCCCATAGAATTTAAACATCCAACAAAAGCCACTGAAATGCCCTCCAGAATTGTATTCCTGCTAAGCATTTCTGTCCCTGTCCTTAGGGAGACTATGTCGAAGCAGATTTCTCAATAGAATATTGTTTTCCTTTCCTTTCCTTGGCTTATGCAAGGGACAGTGGCCAATGTGGGCATAAACTGCAACAGAAGATGAGTATAACTAGGACACTTTCTGGGTCCTACCCAACTGCCCAAATCCTCTTGTTTAACAATACCTTTTCTGCATAAATCTGCTGTAACAATAAACAGGATCTCACTCTCAGAGTTGGAATCATTTCAGTATAACGGTGATTCTCTTAACAATGGAAGGATCTAGGAAAATAATGTCGCAACATATTTGGGTATTTGGCTGAAGTTTTGGCTCTGATGGGAACCTGACATTAACTTCCACATCTCTAGGTTGGGTTTTCAGTACAGGACAACCACACAACCACACATACAGATGAACACCGGCATTAAGAATACCTGCAATACGGCGGGATTTTTTTGCATGCTTGCTGCTGGCCTACGTCCACAGATTTCTTGAGTGCGTATTGTCAACCACATAGCTTTAAGATTGTTTGGAATCTCTTTCTGTATTGCCAAATAGCACTGCTGGCATAGTTCAAATGTCTTTTTTTTTTTATTCCCCCATCCACAGAACCTGTACAATTTCTTCAGTTTTTAACCTTTTGTGGCTGATATTGTTTATTAATTTTCTATTAATACTGCAGGTGTTTGGCGTAGTTCCCACAGATCCCATCAAATTCTCTGGAAAGTTTTCAGTCTGTGGTTAGATTACTCTTTGTCTGACAGTACCAGAAATAGCTGCAATATAGAGGTCAGATTCCTTGGCTACCTTTAAGTTAGCATGTTTGGGTAGCAGCAACCATTTTGCAATAGCAACACAAATGTTATAATTCAGTGACTTACCCTGTTATGCAGATATAACTTGAATTCCAGTGTTTCTGTAGCCACATATGGTCTAGACACTTATAATTGCTTTGGCCAAATTTTTAGCTGTCTTTGGTAAATATAATCTCATCTTTTTAAAATAAAACCTTCCAAAAAGATTAGGGTTTTTTTTTTTGTGTGTGTAGAAATTCTGAGGTTTCCCTTGGGCTAAAACAGTTTGATTTTGTACAGAGCTCAGTGATACAAAGTGAGGAACCTGTTCAAGTAAAAATTGTGGTCTTGCTAACCTATAAAATTTTACAGATTCCTGATGATATGACTAGTGTAGGCCATCAGCAAATAAACCACAAGCATTTCACCACAGTTCATTCTGTCCTGTGTGAGTTCTGGAAAAGTGAGCCCAACATGGTGAAATGGTTACTGCTCAAAATTCACTATTCTACAGATGTCATATTCATCATGTCGCAAACAGTTTCTTTGCAACTGGGCTGTCTGCTGGCGATCCATACTCTACTAAGCAAACATCAAACAGATTGTGTTTTCAGTGAAAGAGAGATATACTAGGATCTTACCAAGTCAGATGGAAAAAAAGGGAAACTTCTGAGAAAGATCACAACAAGAAGTGTAAACACTCCAGTCCCCTAATGAAAGCACAAACATACCTGCTTATACTGTTCTTATACTGCTGACATCTTCCTAGGTCAGTGCCTCAAGTTAGGTGGAATGAACCCAGGTCTAAAGTGGTGCTGAAAATCATTTGTTTGAGAATACACTGAAATGTTGAGGTAAAAGACAAATTGGTTTCCAATAAATTCTTTCTGTCAAGTCATAGTCCAGCCATAGTCACGAACTACCTCATACTGCCTCCCAGATCACCACTCAGTATTATGCAGAGTAGTACAAATGCCCAGACCACACCAGAACTGCTGTCTCTTCTCTGCCAGTGGCCAGAATTTCCTGTTTCTGAAAGTTCTGTAAGAACTTCACAGGAGATAAACGTTAATTATCTTCCCACTCCCTCCAAATATCTCCCTGGATGTCTAATTATTAGGGACTGGTTTACTTCCTGAACTGTAGGTTTAGTAAATCCTGCTGACACATTTTCATGAATAATAGGTATTCTTACCAGCTATGAACTTTTGTTTCTTGCAATTACCACCATCAGCACCAGCGTGTCTAATCATGAGATTTTGATTCTCCTTGCTCCATTCTAATGATCGTCTCCTTGTTACAGTGTTACAAAGCAGTACAGAGTAGATGTTATCTGTGCTGTTTCTGTCTCATAAATTTCTCCAGACTCAGAATCAGTTTTCTGTCCTCTTAGAGTCATACAGTAGTATTCAAGGACTTCTTACAGCAGCGGAATTTTTACAGGAAAGCACCATACCCTTTCTCACATTAGTCACTTCTTGCACCCCAACATCTTGGATGCTATTTTGACTGTGGTTCTATACAGAAAAGGATCTTTGTTGAGCAGTGGGTCAGTTTCTGTAAAGACTACTTCTTGAATGACAACCTGGCTGTTCTGTATTGTATTTCATTGCTGGAGAACTGATATCCAAGGAGGATTAAATAATTTCCTCCATCCTGCAAAGAACTTGTGCTCTGGCAGGAGCTCAATCTCAAGATTCTAAAACTTCAAGGTACCCTTTAGCTTGTCAGTCTCTCTTTTAGGTTGGTTTATATACGAACCCTCTTTGCAGAGGGAGCATCATGACTGGCTCCATAGCAGTTGCTGCCTAGGAAAGCAAAACAAAAGGTGCACTATTAGGGCATAATTAACACAAGTCAACAGGAATGGTGCAACACCTCAGCTTCAATGACAACCATAGGACTCCCTGGCTGCTTAGCAGTGCAGAGGGATGAATTTTGCAGTCCTCACTATATTGCCACCAGCACTGCCTGCAGCACTGCTGCCTGCTCGTGCTCTGCTGCTGCCTGTGGGGTGCCCTCCTCGGGTGGCTTTGTCGAGGAGAATGACTTACCTGAGGCAGTTTAGTCATGACTGCAGTTCCCACGTTTAAGACTTTCAAACGTTTCCTGTGGAAAAATAGTCCTTTTCTCTTCAGAAAACTTGCATCAACTTTCCCTTTTTATGGCCTTTTTTGTGTTTTTTTTTTTCTCAAGAGCCAGAAATGCAAGCTCTGCTAAGCACTGAAAGTTTCAGAGGAGCAGCAAAGTTAACAGATATCAATCTCCCTTTTCCCCTCCATATTACTTCTAAACTTGTAAAAATTAGAAAGGTGATGGGAACAATTATGCTGACTAGACAAAGTGCCAATCAAAGTTAAAATGTGCTGCTTTTAGCTGATTCTCTGCACTCAGTTGCAGAGCATCCTCTAAGGGCCTCCCAGCTGATCTGGCAGCCACGCATACTAGTAACTGAGGTCAGCAGCACGTCACTGCGTGTATGCTTCAGTGAAGTCTCACTGCAGTGTGCGGTGGCTGCGGCTGGCTGGTCTCTTTATATTCTTAAGAAAAGCTAAAATGATGAGACTTAGAAAAGTTTGTGGAATCAAAGCTCAATTACTGGATATCTGATGCTCTAGGCTTGGCAGGTATATGAGGTACAGGTCTGTTTATTCACTCAGTGTGGAGACCGACTCTTTCAAGGAGTGACTTATCCTGTGCACTGGTGGTAAGCTTGACACCGTACAGAACAGATGTAGGTAGACTCCCCACCCCACTGAGTTTCCAGGCATTCAATTCCCTCCTGCCACCTGCACTGCCAATGTCATTCAGTTGATGGCACACTGACATCTACAGATGCTGCAGTTTATGCACAGGCTCCTGAGGCTTGTGGCCTCCCACTTTTGAGAGTCATAAGCACTTGCCTCTCCTGGAAACAGCACTGTGAAGCTTTTACTTTACAGGAAGCAAAAGCCCTCCAAGTGAATACAAAAGCAATACGAAGGACTCTAGCTTACTGGGTAGGGATTTTCCAATGGCACTACAGCTCATTTTCTCAGTAGAGAAGCCAGCAACAGCAGTAAAGGCAGAAGAGGAAAGAAGGTTGATGAAGTAGGCTGCAGTTTTCCTTCTGCCATCCCCACTCCATACCAATAGTACCAGTGTGGTACACGCATACAGGAGGCTTATTGTGCACACACCTACAAAGATTCCTTCCCCCTCATACAGCTAGCATCTGTAGTAGCCCTATTTCTTACTCATTCTTTTATCTTCTCTGCTTATCCCACAATACTTACTACATTTACTCCATCTGAAAATTTTCCTAGCCAAAGAATGCCAGGCATACCGAAGAAATGAATTCTCTTGAGCTCTATAGGAGGCCCAGACTGCCCTTGGACGTCCTGACAAATATTTAGCCTTATGCAGTATCACATACAGTGCCACACAGATCATGGTCTTCTATTGTGACTCTTAGTAATGCTTAAGAAGTTAATGGCTGGGAGACACATTTTGATCTGAATTGTGAATTTGATCTTATCTTTAAAATAGCTGGATACCACTCACAATATGTACTGAAATAGCAAGGCACAGTGAGCTGGGTTTAAAGTAAACACAGCCCAATTCAGGAAGCTTCCTTTCTCTGGTTGGCTGATGTTAGAGCTTTTCCATGCTTTTATTTGACTTTATTTTTTCCTTCCCTCTTTTCATAGCTATTCTTACCTGTTACACAACAAACCATTTTCTTATTTGAAGAAAAACAAATTTGAAACGCCCTGTAAAGCAAGGAAATTTAGTATCCAGGCTGTTGTTCTGCAGCAGACACTCCACAGAGCCAGCACAAGACCTTCAATCTCAGACATGTGGCAGGGAAAACAGCTCCCCACTTGGAAAGCACTGCAGTGTGTCACAGACTGCAGGGCAAAAGGGCGAAATGCCACACAGAAAGCAGATATACTGAAAAAACAGATCCTTGGCATTTCCTCCTAACATTTTTATCCAGGAATTTTCAATGCAGAAAAAGTATCAAGTCTTCAAGATCTAGTTTTGAGCTCCATATTTTAGGCATGTTGACAAAAGCACGAGGAGGCCAAGGACTGAAGCAGCAGCTCAAACAGATTAGAAACCAGAATCCTCCTGTTCCCAGTGCTCTACCTCCAACTATTAGACCACCCTGTCTTCTCTGGATGGTTCAGCTTCCTTTGTTTTCCTTTTGGTAAAGTGTTTAAAAGACAAATTAAGAGGCTTGTTGGGACCCTATTGAAAAGCTCTTTCATACAGCAGATACTCAAGAAAATGCCAGAACTCTGATGAAGGTGATCTGTACTGAGAAGGATTTACAGTAACCACAGTGTGACTGTAGCCACTGAATTTGTATATCAATTTTAAACAGTTGGGATTACGTTTTCAGGCAGACACCAAATCAGCTGATAAAGCACTTGCAGCAATGCACACCATCTCTCTCTGCCTTCACAGTGTGTGTGTGCACATGTGTATTTGCTCTTGCCTGCTCTAGTCATGAATACACGAGTTCTTTTTCCTTAAATAGTATTTGCTGTATTTTAACCAAAAGACCTGAAGAACAACATTAAAAGTATACCAATCTCAATCTCATCTGTAGTACATAAATGTATAGCCTCTGCCACGTCAAGTTCCAGGTCTCAGTGTTTACCTCCCAGGAAAATAAAGGCCAGGCTGGGCTGAGAATAGCCAGCTCTCTGGGTGTGAGAGGTAAACTTGTAGTCAGAAGCTCAGCTCTCCTATGCCCAGTGGAACTGCTTTCTAGAAAAGTAAATTTCATTTCTGGCAAAGACTGATTTTTCCCAGGGATGAGTCTCAGACAGTCTTATCTGTCTTTCCACTCCAAGGGCAGCAATGTTTTCTTTCTCTCCCACAAAAAGCATTGAAGTAAACACATCTTTCACATAATGACAAATCCAAGGGACAACACAGAACTGCACACACAATTTCTTTCTGAAAAAATGTAAGAAAACGTGAGTGACACAAAATAGATGCTTCTGATACTGGCAGGCACTTGGGTATCCAAGGTCTGGAGATGCTGAAAGCATTTCTGCAGAACAGAACTACCCGTGCTGCACAGGGGTACGCAGCTAATCAGCCACCATTAACACTGCATCCACAGAAATACCAGAAACATATGCTGCTCCTTATTCAGCTCTGTCATTTGTCTCAGCTGGACTCACTTGAGAATCTTTGCTGCAAATACATACAGGAAATAGGCACTTCCTAGCACTACTTTGATATGCTCCCTACCGTTCTCATCTTGAACCTTCACAGTCTCTCCCTGGAAATATAAACTTACATGCATCTCAGCCCAATTTAGATATCTGTAAGTTTAAGATGGCTTAAGCAACATTCAGTGTCAGGCTCTTTAAGAAGAGTGAAGGTCAAAAATGAAAATTAATCAGAAGTGGATCCTCCACAGATCTTTTTTACTGTGTATATTTTTTCCCTTACTTCGTATCATACTGTTGGAAGGTTTCATCCTAGCCAGACTGCATGCAATCAAAATAAAAGGATTGCTTGTAACTAGTGAAAATAGCTTTGTAACCTAATATATAAAGCATCGTTCAGAAAACCCATTCTGCCAAGTACACAGAAAGCATAGAAAAACTCAGGTTACCTGTAATGAGTCCCTTCTCTGCACTCACATAGAATTGTTCCCAGTTTTCCTATTGGCAACTTGGAGAGCTTAAACTTTCATCATCCACCTGTGCTCAGACTTTTAGTAAAGTTTTTTTATTGTCTGTTCTTCTGCTAACGGCATGAAGCTTCAGGATCTGAGTAAACCAGCAAATTGTTATTAGAAGTGAAGAAAAGATCAAATGTTCCCTCTTACATAAGACATACAGTCTCTACTGGCCTCACATGAGGTTCACTGGTACTAGCCATTAAAAGGCTGTCACAATTCTGCTGAGACAGGTGAGCCCAATTCACTACTGCACTTGACCTTGTCTGTTGAACTTCATTCCCTTCTTCTTACTCTTTCCTTTCTTACATGTTAAAAGAAAAACCTGTAATACAAAAAAAGCCCTTTCTATTCATTTCTATACCTTTTTCTCAATAGCCCAACACTCATGAATAAATTTTAAAATAACAATTAAATTTTCCCCAGTATGACGCAGTAGGGTCATAGTTAAATATGTGACCTAATCAGTACCTTATGCAAAAAGGAACAAATTAGACATGTTATAAACCCTGACAGTCTCTAAAGGATGCTTTTTCAGCATCTTTGAATGGTTTTCTTTGAACATTTGGCAATGTTACTTGACAACTGCAGCTAGTGGAAATTAAGCAGCTGAAATGTATACGGTAGGAAACTCCAGTAAGCTAAAAGCATCAACATTTAATTACTGAAATATGCTGGCTGATCCAGAAAAGGCCTAAAAGCTGAAGCTATTGCACTGCATAGCTCACTCAGCAAAGCACACAGCTGGTCTGTAAAAATTAAGGAATTCACATGGCTTCTGGAATAGTTTAGAAAATTGGCTATAAATCAGAACAGATTATTTAATTAGGAAAAATGAAAGAATTAAGTTGAGAAGAATAAAGACAAATCAGAGGAATGCACAGATTAATCAACAAGTTATAGTTTCATCACCAAGAGATGACCTTGTGGGGGAAACCTGCCTGGTGACTGAACAGTAAAAAGCAACTGACAATGCTGAACTAAGAAAGTATTTGCATAGTATAGGGTTTTCCTTAAATAAAGTGCAGTGCAGGGAAGCAGGTACAGGGAACAGCAAGACAATGACTTTTCCTTTTTCTTTCTCCATGCACTGAAAAGATGTCTGAAAAGACATGATGTCTGAAAGACCTTAATGCCTTTATGGAAAGAGATGCCTTCCAAACTCAAGGGCATTGAACTCCATTATATGTGATATCCTTGATTTTATTACTTGGACAGTAAGTGAAGAGTCTATGTAGGGCATGAGAATTTTGTTTGCTTCTTTTACATTTACACATTTTGCATTGTATAGCGATTGCCATATCTTGGAGCACTGGCCAAACGTTAGCGATCTAAAACATCAGAACACTCTTGTAGAAGTCAACTTGTATTCTGTCTACAAAAGTAGGCTCGGAAAACCAAAGGATCTGCCAGAGCATAACAGATGGGTGAAAATGCTCAAAATAAAACTTGACATTGATTCTCAAACCCAGAAATTATAAATGACAATGTAAGTCCTCTTAAGGCACAAGTTGACCAAAAATTAATAATGCCATATTGAACACAGCTGTTTGAAGAACGTGTATATTTAGGCAGAATAGAATTTTAACGATCAGAAACATTGGGTTTGTGGAAAATCTCTCACCACATAAAAATGGTCAAAATCTCAGAAAGGCCATTAATCACAGAGAGGACCAAAAGTTCATTGTTCATCATAGAATACTTACACTAAGAGAGTAGCATCCACTATATAAGCCATCAGGTTAGGCACATATCAAAAGTGATTTAGCTTGGGTCTGCTTGTTTATGAGATTATTATGGTATCATTGAAGAAAACTGAAGGTCTCTACAGCTCAGAATTCAAGCCATGTCTCTGTAATATACCAGGAACACCGGTATTTGTACAAACTTCTGAGGACTGAATGTCTCACAGCCATGTTTCTTCACATGTTCTCTCTCTTGCTTGCTTCCTTTTATGGGTCAAGACCTTCTTCTGAAATTCATTTAAAAATAGATTACATGGAAATATCAGGAACATTTTTCTAAAATCAATCTTGACCTAAGATGAGTTTTGATCAAAAACTGCCATGAGACTGAGTGAACAAATCAGACATCCTTAAACTATCGTCAGTGGGTTTTTTCTGCAACCAAGATCTACTGTCAATGTTTTTTTTTGGGCAGCCAAGATCTAGACCCTGCCCTCACCACAGCTAGCATGCATTGAGAAACCAAGCTACCGACTGTTTTGTGAATGAGTTGAAATACTCTTTTCAACATCTTAAGATTTATTTTGATTTTAGGGTTCTCAAATGAAATGACTAAGAGGAAATGCCATTTCCAAGTCTAAATGAACAAACTAAAGTCCAGTTCTTTTTATGAAGACACAGAAAGCAGGGGAAAGGGAGGGAGGAAGGTCTAATAAGTGGGATATCTCCCACTAGGAGTCCACAACAATGTGTCTCCCTCCTCCTAACTTAAAATGAGAAAAGGAGTCTTCTAGATATTACACTTGCCACCTTCTTTACAAGTTAAAAAGAAAGTAACTATCCAAAAAGAAGAAAATGTAGAAACTTCTTCACAGTATATTTCCCAGACAATTATTTTCTTGTTGTATTTTAAATACATGCGTCTTCCATATGGAATTCAATTGTCATATCAAGCTATGTGCACATACAAAGTAGAACTGAAGGAGCTGACTGACTTTATTTTAAGTGAATTTTTCTTTTACAGTTCAGTGTAACTGGAGGTAGATGCAACATTAAGTTATTTTCTTCCAGTGGTTTGAAATAATAGTAATCTATGAACATTAGGACAGAGTAGTGGAGATTGGAATCAGTTGTTTAAACTTAAACCTACATAAACATGCAAATGAAACAACAACAACAACAACAAAATCACAGCAGGTTATATGACGACTGATTGTCAGTACAGCATAGTGCAGATCTTCTTGGAGAAAAGGCTGTTTATGTGTTGTCAAAATAATAAAACTAGTACTGCAAAAAAATTATATGTATGCTACTTGAAAAAATATACAGGATTCAGACACAAAGTATTACAACTATGCCGTTCATATTATTTCCCATATATCTCAAACCATCAAAATCAAGTTGAAGGGAAAGGGCAAGAGTCTGCAATCTGCTGTGCATGAATATACTTCTGATATACTTCTGTGGGCAGGCAGGAGGTTCCATTTCATATAATCACATGAAAATGGACACTGCCATTGTCAGGACTTTTGCCTTAACCAAGTCTATTGCCTCACTTTCAGAGCTGTTAAATTAGTCCTCTTCAGTAGATGCCTTTGTGGGAGTAATGGAAGCTCCCAGCAACTTCAGTTTACAGTATTTTTTCACAATTACATAACACTATTATTTGGTCCATTCAACAAAGAAGTGCTCACTAACCTGTAACTGGAGACAAATACTAATAATCAGACAGGACTTAGCTATGGTTTATTAACAAAATTATGTAGTAGTGCCCTTTTCTAGATTTGCAAAGGAGCAAAAACAGTCTGGTGCCATATAAATGCCAAGAACTTATTTTTATCAAGAAAGAGGAAAACCCTTTTAAAATAAAATCTGTGGTGCTTTTTTAAAAAAAAACCTCTGACAAAATTTGTTGAACAGATGGATCATTCAAAATGCAGATACTTCTATAAACTAAAACACTAATATATAGCTGCACATATGACCATACATTGCAGTCTATCACAGATAGATGCTCAAGAACAGCTTAGAAAGAAAAAACAGTTTACGTGTTCTGTGTTTCCTTGGTGCAATTTCTTGACAGGCGCATAAAAATTTGGCATTAACTAAATCAACAGATTTAAGCAAGTACTAATTCAAAGACCACAAGTAATTTTAGTGGAACACGTGAGACTCCTTAGTGGCTTTAAGATAAGCCTATCCTGATGCCCTCAAATCAGTAGACCTATAATGTTCTGCCTCTGGCAGTATGGAGTCCATTTCAGGAAATTAAAGATGCAAAGTAATAACTGACCTCTTTCTTAGCCTTCCCTACTAAGAACAGAAAGCCTCCTAAATGAAGTTTACAAGAAAGCTGTAGGCAAGTCTCACTCATCACACAGATGTGATAGTCCTTTTAAAGTCAACAGGCAGGATTAACCTTTGATCCCTAATATACAGAATACATACAATGGAAC
Source organism: Falco punctatus (assembly GCF_963210335.1). NCBI lineage: Eukaryota > Metazoa > Chordata > Aves > Falconiformes > Falconidae > Falco > Falco punctatus. Next base: position 54,636,557 of record NC_137587.1, read on the forward strand.
TTTCACCCGTCTTAGAATGGGAATTGTACTTCCTGGCTAACAAACTGTGAATATGCTCTGTAATGCACAACATGTATTAAATTTCATTTGTCTTCTTCATTAAAACCCAAATATAGCATTCAGTATAAATTTAAGTACTTAACGTATGAAACTGATTTATATAGTATCTGAAACTTTACAAAATAGTACTAAAGTAGTCAATAAAAAGATCAGGTTTAGAATATTTACATTTTATACATAATTTCCCCCTACTTACAATTATTAAATAATCTTCTGTGGTTTTCCTGGTTTTAGGGAAAAGCTTTTAATAACTACAAACTAATTTTGAATTACTTTCAAATGGCTTTTTACTTGAACAGAATTTTAGCAAGATGACATCTCCAATGTGAAACATTAGCCCTAGGTTTTCAGTAGCAGTTCTCTCTCTCTCTCTCTCTCCCCCCCGCCCCGTGGTTTATAGCTGTTTTATAACGCAATCCTGTTTTCTATAATAAACAGTGGAGATCTAAAGAAGAAAATGGCACAGTATGGATGGAAACATTATATTCCCAACACTTAAATCCCTTGATGTCGTTTGGCTTCTAGAATATCCAGTTTCTTGATAATTTATGTTATTCTTCCAGTACTTTCAAGGAATCACAGATTCAATACTTATTTAGATTTTTGTGTCATCATTTCCTGAAGGTACTTCACAAAGACTATCACCATCTGTGCTGAAATCATCATCATCGTCATCATCGTCAGAATCAGCCAACACTTTACTTGGTGACTTCTTCAGTCTACTAAAACAAAAATACATGCCTTTGTTATTAAAACTGCACATCTACATGCAGAACACTTAAGCAAAGCTTAAAACATTGACAGGATTTAAATTTTTAAAGGATGTCAAAGAAACTTGTGCTCCAATAGAGGCAGTTTATCACAGACTACATCTTACATGAAAGAAACATGCAAGAGAATGAAGATCAATCTATCATATCTGCAAGCACCTCTAACTGAAGTCACAGAAAGGGGAAACTAAACCTTGCACACCGAGATCTTCAAAGATGGCTGAGGAAAACATCCACAGGATAGCTGTGCTTCTCAGTCATTAGCAGGAATTTTTTATTACTATCAATTATAAGAGTGTCAAGTCCCACCACCTTTTTCCATTTTTTATTCCCTGACTCGATGACTTTAATCAGCAGTCAGATCTTGGAAAGAAGGTTTGGGCACCTAGAGCACCCCGGGAAGAGTTAGAGAACATTTGTAGAGAAAAGAAATGCAGATGAGTTTCACAGGTCTCCCTCTTAAACTCTGTCTGCTTATGTTAAATTTGAAGTTTGTTAGAGGAAGCCCTCAGTTTATGGACTAAAGGAGCAAGAGATCAATCTTGTGAGTGGGGTGTGGTACATAATTGTAAGGTCTGACAAGTCATCCTACCTTAATTCCTTCTTTGCAGCATTAAGCTGTCCTTGCAATTGTTCATTCACATCTAGTTGTTCTTCCAGTTCTCTCTGAAGTTTCTTTTTAGCACCTTCCAGTCTGTCTATTTCTTCTTCAGCTTCTTCAACTTGACGTTTCATTGCTTTCAAACGCAAACTCAACTGAAATATTTACATGTCAGCTGATTAGACTATTTTAATAAAGGAATTTTATTCTTCCAGCATCTATGAGAGGGAGAATAAAGACACAACTTTGCCAGTGTAGTGACACTGTAATCCTATGCTTCCGAAATATTTGAAAGTCAGCATTAGACTTCAAGAAAAGGGATGGGATTATCATTTTTTAAGAAGAAAAAAATGGCAACAAGCAAACATAGCTTTGGTAGAGTAAGACAGTATTGTGTCATAGCAAGAGCCAGCTATCAATAAGGGAAAACTGAGGCTATTAATGTGTCTAGGTTAAGCAACTTTACCAAACAGATACTATAAAGTAAGTTTTAAAAACCCGGAGGATTTTAAAAGATTGTTCCCTTAACAGATGTCTGCAATTTGAAACATACTGTTCATTCTCCAGACAGAATATTAACCAACTCATGTACTGAAACAAACCATGTTCCAGCAAAGAATCAACAAAGACCAGACAGGAATGTTGGAGAACATTGCTATTAGAGTATCAATGTATGCTTAATACTTATAGCCTATATTTAATAAATAGCTTCTTTCTTTAAACAAAATTTTTTGGTGGCAAAACAATATATTATTTGTTGGTGTATGTATTTATAGGTTCATATGTTGGTGTATATATTTCTAGGATCATATACTGTATGTTATTTGCTTTATTTCTTAAAATAATTATAGCTTACTTCTATAAGTGCTTCCTTTTCATAATTTTAGGAACGAGTACGATTTAGTACTAGACAAAAGAACGTGATGACAATGGGAACAGTGAATCTCACTAAATTCATAAACACAGAGTAATCAGTATCTACCTATATTCTTCTTGTATCTTTTATATATGATGATTTATGCTAGTAGGATTAACATCAGATATTTGCCTATCAGTCTTTCCCTCTACCTGGTCCTTTTGATCAGTCAATGAGAGATGTTCATCATCTACTTGCAACATTAACTCCTTCACTTTTCTCTCAAGTCTGCGGTTACTTAGTTGAAAATTAGCTCTATCCCTAGAAAAAACAAAACAAACAAAAGACAGGCTTGTGAAAAAAGGAACTGCAATACTTCCAACCCTGCTGACATAGTTCCTTAGCAATCTTCTCAGAATGAAATAAATACTAATGGCCCTACTTTGATTTACTGATTCCATGCAACACATTAAGAAATTTGTTCAAAAGCATGAACCACTAAGGGGAATTTCTTCTGTCTCCAGAGCAAAATTTAGAAAAAAAAAATACATTCTCCCAAGACTAAGCAATGCAGTGAACGTGAAAATAGAAATATTAACTATAGCTTAACACTTCCAAGTGTGTTACTGATATTAGACATTGATAAAATAGTGAGGTATGGAACCATGTTAGCATTGTGCTCAATTTTAAATTTACAAGGCAACTTCTAGTGTGTTCAGTCAAAAAGAAATTTTGCAATACTTGTATGAAACAGCAACCATTTTAATTTGGTGCTCATGAGGAAAAAAAAGATAATCAAGTTAATTGTATTAGACTTAATAGTAGCAAAAGGCCTATTAACAAACATAAACATGCATGTTTTGTTCTTAACATAACTAGTTTCACCTCTCTTCATTTTCAAGTCGTTCTTCTAGCTCTGTGATCCTTGCTTCCATTTGAGCAACAAGTCCCTCTTTACTGGATCGGTAAGAACCCTCTAGGTGAAGAATTCGGCTCTTCAAGTCCTTGTTCTATAGTCGGAACATACTTGATTACTACATACATGCTCACATTAACAAGTATCACCTTAACAGAAAATACATTTCTCCAGGCAAACATATAGTGATCAGTGTATTTTTAATTTATAAATATGGAAAAGGAGAGTCAGTGAGATTTTACTGTTTACTACAAACATCTTCTATTACTGTACTTTATTAAAAAGAATTTAGTGTTAAACTTCATCTAAAGTTTTAGACTTAAAGGGACCCTTGAACTGCAGATGGTTGCAAGCCCCTTCCAACACCATTTTTTAATATGCTAAAATTTTTCAAATAGCATTGGATCTGTCTTATTTTCCACGCAATTCTGTATTCTTCCCCTGTAATTCACTGGTACATGGCTAAAACAAGTAGACAAAGAAATTACTTGCAACCAATTCTGCTTAACTGTATCAAAGATATTACTGTGGGGTTTTTTTCCCCCTTAACTATCCAATGCTACCCCCATTACACAGTCTAAAAGACTTTGCAAGCTGCTTGATTTGTAAAAGCAGACTTTTTGCTCAGATTTACACTTTCATTTTTGTAAGGCTAGGTGATTTAGGTTTTCAATGGGGACCTAAAAATAAAGTTGCCAGAAAAAAGATTATATAAGGAACAGAAAATAAAGCTCTCTGTTACAGAACTTCAAACCATGATCTCAGATCTCAAACACTAAAAATGCAATGATAGAAATGTCACAACTGAAGTATAAGGATGTACATGGGATATACCAGTAGGTGGCATTCTTTTTTCTCAAACAAATCAAGATGGGATTTATTTTACATAATTTAAGGCACAAAATCAGGCGTCTTGTATAAACCTGTTCTCTAAATTCCCATTACAATCTGTTTTGCATTCTTGAGACTGTCAATAGCAAGACTTGCTAAGATTGCTTTCCTCTGGATCTCAGCTTGGGGCTATGACAGTAATCCTGCTTTCAAAGACCACCGAGATGAAAAAAAAAAAAAAATGCTGCAAAAAGCTAGAAAGTATTTTAATGTACTTTCCATCACAGACATTGAAACACGTAAGTAATATTCTTTCCTAGACAACAGAAAGTAGCAGTTCTCTATCAAATCTGTATCTTTTCTTTCGGAGGCATGTGATTTCTTCACTTGTTTGCTCCTACAGAAGAAAATACTCAACTAAATTCACAATTGCTTGAAATTATTACCTACCTTCAACAGTGCTCCTGAAGTACTATTAAGACTTTAAAGAACAACTCCTCCAAAAGTGATCAAAGGATTTATAGCTAAACTGAATAACAATGTCTTTGATATTCTATAGTCTTTTCTGTATATGTGCTTTTAAAAAGTTCCTATATTGATATCTCAGTTTTATTCCAAAACACGCATACCATATCAAGTGTCACATTTCTTATTTTTAATGTCTTTGATCCTCAAATGTATAGACAGAATTTCTGTGGTAGAAAGATGCCTATACTCACTACAACAAAAAAGTCTTATAATATTATATAAACAGATGTATGCACAGTATGAGTGTTTAGTACATGCATTATACATACTGTTACAAACATCAAGCTAAATGTGGGGTACAGAAAGAAAAAATACTAAGAGAAGACTTAATTCAAGATTATAACATTTTGAGTATGAGTATTAAGATACTCATGTCTTTTAATCTGTTCTTACTAACGCATAATTCCAGCATCACATTATGGCGGCATAGTGCCAGCTACCAAATACTGTACTCCTTAGATGCTTATTTGAACTTCCTAATGAAGGCTGATACCCAGCCTGTTATCTCACTAGTGTGATGATATGCCAGCCTTAATTACCTGTCTTTCCAATGAAATTTTGTCACACTCCAAGTCTTGCTTTATAGCTCTTTCCTGAAGTAGCTCTGTCCTCATTTGTTCAATCTATTACAGAATGAAAAGCCAGAAATTTTAATACGAGATTTAATTTACATTTATCTATATGATACAGTGCGTATGTATATATGTACACATATACATAAAGGACATATTTATGCAATGAGAAAAAGTTTGCTCTTTCTTAGAACTCAAAACGTACATGTGATTGTAATTCTAAACTTCCATCTGAAACCTTGGACAAAATTCTCCACTTCAGGAAGCCTGTGTTATTCCCAGTGCTTATTCTAGGCATTTTCCAGCCAGAATGGGTATTGTTAATGTTCAATGTATATATTCTGTAGCAGGGAACTGAACTCTAAAATGTTGCATGAGAGATGTACCATGAGGCAGGGAACTGAGATCTGAAATCACAGCAGTCTTCAAATACCTTCTATAGTTGTTTTCCTCATACTTAAGCCTGAAGCTCTGAAATGGCACCTTACCTTTAAGCTGCTAACTAGTCTACTTTAAAGTTTCACTTCATTAAACACAAACTGGTAACTGCAGAGAAACACCCAGACCTCAGTGAGACATGCTATAGACAATTGCAGTTTTCTATGTCTGTGAAAATAGTAAAAGCTCTTTTTCAAGAGACTCTGACGTATACTGGATATGAACATTGCTCCCCTCCTCCAGTCAATTTTATGTCTGTCATACCAGAAGAGCACCTACTCTTCTGGGTATTATTTTGTTGGTTTTATTAAAACAGAACTTTAGCTACAGTTTCTGTAAATATTTCAGTTGCATATTCAACAACCAAAGGGAAAGTATATTCTCCATCTGTAAGATGTTAAAAACTACCTGGTAGATACAGAATTGAGATAAGAATACAGAATTAGTTTATCTCACTATTGGACTTGACTGGAAAAAAATAATTATTTCTGAGGATCAAAGAGAAACTCTGAACAGCTTAGCAGCTGCTACTGAAACTTTGGGGCTAAAGGAAAAGTCTGTATTGCCCAAATACTTTTCTTGCCTCTCATTCCCACCGAGGCCGCCCTCAAGTCTTTACAAATGCCTTTGCAGGCATAGCTAATGTTACTGCAGCATTTGTGCTATTCACTGCACATTTACTATGGTTAAGATCACCTTGGGAACACAGTGAACACCTATGCCAATAACTGTACCTGCAAAAAGACTGACAAAGGTTTCAGTGGCCACAGCATTCTTTCCTGCTTTACAGCAGTTATGTATGAACTTGCATAAACACACCATCACAGTTAAACAGCTCTAAGTTACAGATTTATTCCACTAAAGGTCTTTCAAAAGCTGTTGGGAATTCTTGCATTAAAAAATTCTGCAGGCAATGCTAAGAATGTGAAGGTTAAACAAGTACAGCACAGTAAATTTTACCTTAGGCCTTTTTTTTTTTTTTTTACCACATTCCAGTATTAAAAGATGTATTTTGAGTTAATCACATCTTTAACAAAAGTCATTTGCACTGTTTCTGTAGCTTTGAAACAAATACAATACAAACAATGGTAGTAACGCATGCAGTTGCATATGTTATTGTCACAATATGGTTTCAGAACAGTAGGAAGCATTCCTGAAAACTAAGGTCATAACAGTTATCATAACACAAATGTTAGCACATGGCTGTGTTCTCAACAGCTGGGTCATTTCCTAAAAGCTCTCATTGTCACATAGAAGCCTAATAATAGTGGTTTATACATTATATATAAAATTAGAATCACACACTTATAAAATAGCTGCATTTATTAATGAAATATATGAAAAAAGTTATGATGTGAGGGATTACATAGACTTTATTCCACTGTTAATTGCTTTAGCCATGAAGACAGACAAAGAAATAAAGCGAAATTCATAATAAAATGAATGACTAATTAAAAATGCAACTGTTAACTGAAGAAAGGGGTTTTGTTTTATGTTGGAACTTGCTTAATGGACCACTCTAAAGTTCTACTGTGTTCTTACTGTGCTCAAAGGCTGTGACAAATTTGTGCAACCTTCCCAAGATCTCAAATTAAGGAATTATTTAGAGGACAATTATTATATTTCCAAGATGACTGCTACTGTTGTTGGACACCCCATGGCAAAAGCAACCTCACAGAAAAACAGTAGCAGACAGAAAAAGTACTGTATCTGATTAGGATCAGAAAGCTATGTGCAAATATATACAAGAGCTTGTAAAAAGAGAATGGCAGTAGGACACAACTCTTGCTGGGGGAGGTAGAAACTGTTTTCACTTATCTTCTTGCAGTTTTCATTAGTAAACATATAATAAACATGCACAGAGGAAAAACACAGTTGTCTGCCAAAATTGCTCAAACTTTTCACTTATTTTACAGCAGTTAAGATAGGCTCTGTGTACATACCATGTGGAGCTTTGTGCTTCACATTCTCCATTTCCTATATCTAATATATTTTAATTATATTAAAATAATAAAATATTTCTACAGCTTAAGGCAACAGTTACCTCAGTTGGACTTGAAGAATGCTAACAACAAAGAATAGAGAAAAAGCAATAGTATCGGATTTTACAAAGCTTTATTAGACATAACAGCATTCTGTGCCAGCTTTAGGATTAGAAGCAGCTGTTGAGTTCATTATTGGCAAATGCAATTTGATGTCTAATAATATTTTAGATGCTATCACTATTGTTTACTATCTCGCATTAGGCTGACAGCCTATATTTCTTGCTAATACCCAATTAGGGAAAAATAATATATATATATATGTACCTATATGTATATAATTACATATACAATTCTGAAGTACGCGACAAGAAATTCCAATGTTTAACAAGTAAAACAAGCTAAAGTCAAACAAACCCCTTTGATCTTTCATAACTGAAAAGCAACCTTCACGTCCACTTATTCACTGTTTGCTTCCCACACCTGGTGCCAGCTAAAGAGCCAGTACAGATCTATCCATTGGGAACACTTTACCAAAAGGAAGTGAACGTAGTCATTGCAATTTTTTCCTTCTGTACTTATTCTAAAATGGTCATGGAAACTAGCTAGTCCGTTTTTTGCACTTACTGGAAACAACTCTGAAGTCAATAGACTCATGGTTGCATTTTCACAGCACACAAGAATTGATGAGGGCATCTTAAGTGTTTTTCAATTATATTTGCAAAACCAAAATGGCGATTTGCTTGTTCATAGGAAAAAAGCCATCGCGTACTAAAATGTGCTCTGTTCCTGCTCCTTTTAGACAGAAAAGGTGGCTAAGTGCTTTCTGTGTGTCTGTGTGTGTTGATCATTTTGCTTTCCAGACCTGCTAATACCTTATCATTTAAAAAGTAACGGGGTATGATCCACCTTTCCTCAGAATCTTTTTTACTTTGTTGTGGTAGTTCTCAAGAACAAGGCAGGGAAGATGAGAACCCTGTCTCCTGCAGCCATTTCCAGATTCAAAAGTGTGTTTAAATTGAAAAAGGGCAACATTTCACAGTAAATGAAATGTGAACTATCAGCCTTGCCAGTGTTTATTCAAACATTTAGCTTTATGCAAAATAGAACTGGTTGTTTCAATTTGTTTTTCCTAGAAATTTGAGTATTATAGTTAATTATCAGTATATTAAAATAACACATTTCTAATTAAAAAAAACATTTACAGAAATATAGATATTACCAAAGCAAATCCATTATAATTTCTCATGTCATTATAAATGCTTAGCAGACCTTTCAGTAATTTGACTACTTAGTCATTCTGGCATAAAATCAAAACAAAGCAACCTTTGTAACTCATGTGTGAAAGGAGAAACTCCAGACCTCAAAATAAACACATCTTTTACCCATTATGTAACATTTTGGTCACCCATCTGTATTTTAGGTTTCCATTCAGTTAGCAAATTAACTTACTATAGTACCCACTAGTGCAGCTATGACTAAAGTTCTTTTATTCCAGGCACAGACTCTAGTATTAAAGGCTTCCTAATTGAACAATAGCATGACCCCACATTATTATAGGTCCTCTACATTCTATTTCACCCACCAACTCACAGTCTGTACAGTATCAATGGAATAATAGCAAAAAGACTATATTGCAATTAAATAGAATCTTAGTAACTTGAGTCCCAACAAAGCAGTAATGGTGCCTTGGCATTTCAAGGATTCATCAAAGCAAGCTGAGCTCTCACTCACTCTAAAACGCTTCAGCTGTCTCGGTGGAATATACAATTTCATTGAAAAGACACAGAAACCAAGATTTTACTTTCTGTTCTCCCTCTGAAATTAAAGCTATTCATAAGAACACCAGCAATTCTTTTTTTTATGGAGAAAGGAAGAGAAATGAACAAAGAACAGACTATTGCGGGTTGTACCTCAATGCAAATTGTCTCCTGGATTTCTAGGAAATTACTAAGACCCAGTACTTAATGTAAAGCTACAGCAGTAGACATGCTGTAATGAGCTATGCATCAGTTTCACATCTTTCAGAATGTAAAACAAAGGCAAAGAACATTGCCTATACTGTAATAGTTCGAGACAGTGACATCGCCATATTCCTTTCCGTGGACTAATGAAAAACTTGCGTTATACTGACTATTCGACCGTGGATGCCCTGGTTACTTTTTCAATCATCGGGCCCTATTCTCTACTTTTCTGGTTTATTATACATTTTTGTTACAGGACCTATAATTTCCCATGTCAGTTCTTTCAGAAATCTTTAATAATATTATTAAGGCCTCTTTCTTCAGAACAATGAACTCCTAATTCTCTTACACTTGGTGATTACCAGCTCAACGGCCTCCTTTCCACTAGCTTACTCCATTTACCCCCCCTTGTACATTCACTGGCCTTACTGAATATGGAAGCAAAATATTAATTTATTTGAAGGTGGTGTACCTGAATTAGTTTTTACCTTGATCAGTACCTCATCATACAGTTTCCACTACTTCTACTTATACAGCCAAGAACCTTTTTGTTACTTGTTTGAACTACTATGATAGGTCTTACTTAGCTTGGCAAATCTCACTTTATCTTTAAATTTTCTGCCTCATGAGACACAACCTCGTTAACAAATCCTTCTCTTTCTGGACTGTCTACTCATATAACACTTCTGGAACTAATGACTGAATGTTTTATGTGGAAAACACTTTCCAACTGTCTTATCTTTGATATACCTTCATCCGTTTTTACACTTGTAATGAAAATAAAGCTTCCTCTCTGTTGAAACTGGCTAGCATCTTCAGTTCAGCTGACTTCACTTCTTAATTCCACGATTTCCTAAGGTCCTGCTTCTTTGAAATCAACTTTATTACACTGGCCTACTTTTCAGTAAGGTTAAAAAGTTGTGATCTTTCCATGTAAGACACTTTCTACAACAGACTTACCACCTAAAACTAAGCCTAAGATAGTATCACCTCTACATGCATCAATGATTACTTGATGAAGCTCACTGCATCAAGAATATCAGGGGATGATCCTGGTCTTCAATCTTTATATTCAATCTGTGTCAGTCTTCCAGTTAGGAAAACAGGAAAAAAATTGGTCTGTGATGACATTGAGGAGCATATTTAATTATATTTGTGAACCTTGCTTTTTTGGATTTACATACTTAACTATAGTATACAAACCCAATTTCTGAACATTACGTAGTTAATAATTATTGTTTGTGATCCTAAAAACACTTTTTCCTCATCATTATAAAACAGTTGGAAAAGTTGCTCAAGTACCTGTTCTCTGCATCTACTGATCCTCTCAGACAATAAATCTGAATTAGTCTTTTCTTCATCAAGCTCAAGTTCCAGGTGAGATAACTTGTCCTATGTGGAGCAAAGAAAAGTAATTTCAACATAATACATTCCCATCGTCTTCAGATTGCTACCAGAGCATTCTTCCTTAAACTTCAAGGACTCAAACTGTCTGAAAGACTAGACTTGAAAAGTGAAATGCCTCTGAAAACACATACACAATCTAGAAAAAGAGATGGCAGGAAGGTATGCCTTTAAAGTACATTTGTTTGTCTAACAGAAGTGAAATAGAAGTTTCATTTCTTTTTTTAACCACTCCTACCAGTTTCAAGAAAATAAGAGAAATTATGTAATGTTTCTAGAATGTCTAAGTTACATTACACATTTGGAGGACAAATTTCTTTTCATATGAGTACAATGGTATAAAAGTGTTTGTTTATGAAAGTCAAATGACAGTTTGGTTGAACTGAAGTTATGAAGCTAACCCCATAACAAGATAGAATAACAATATTACTCAGGCTCCTGAAAATAATCAATATTAGACGCTACATAGAACTTACACTTCTAAATACTTGTGGAGTGATGGGCCTATGAGTGAAAATAATATACTTTTGCCTGATAAACTCTAGAGAAAATTAATTCTAAAGTTAATTAAAATGATGGAAGAACAACTGCAATTTAGAATACATCTTGCAACAATAGATATGCTAACAGACTATCTTTAGAATATACCAAAAGAATTCCTGCAGTAGTAGTACATGGGTTTTCAACAAGTTATTTTGCTTCTTCCCAGGCAGAATCCATGTGAAATACCAAAATTATTTTAATCATTCTAAGAAGAAACCAACCCTTAAAAATTTCTTTTACCTCCATTAGTTTGATTTGTCTTGCCCGATCATCTTTTAAGTGGCTTTTGGCTTCCAGTTCATACTCCAAGCCTTTCACAGTCTGTTCTAGCAACTGAGTCTTTGTTATTGCCTCATCCTGAGCTCTCTGGTGGTCCCTCAAGTTTTCTTCCATAAGACGCATCTGAAACAGTAAGATTACAGTAATACACTTTATACTGTACTTTCTATAAATAAGTGATGTCAGTAAAGGGGATTGACTACAAACAATCCAGAAGCATGACAGGAATTGCAGTTATGTTTTTCACAGTAATTTTTGTTTTATCCACAAGATGGCACCAATAAAATAAACTTGGATTAAATATCAGCTCTAAAGAGATGCTTCACACTACAGGTTTTACAGTGACTATTATGCATAGTGGGGTGGTTTTTGCTATTTATTTCTTTTTACGCAGTTACAGCAAGCCAAAATGTTTACAGTTTTCTAAATGGTTGTATCTTTGGAACTTCTGCAATATTATTATTTTCCTTTTCAGATTACCAATACTTTAACTTCTAAAAAATTATGTCTGAGGCACTTCAATTACAGCTTTTTACCAATGACACAATTGCTAACATTTGTGTGTATATATCGATACATGTATGTATTAGTATAACTTTCAGATATAGTAGGGCTATCTGCTGAGGACAAAAATTTCCTATTCCAACAGCTATGTGTACTCAATAAAAGCACCTAAAAACTTCACAATACTTTAAAAAATATATATATATATAGTGAGAGGGGTTTTAGGTGAGACTGTGATCATTCCTTATAACTTGTAACATATACAATATATAAGGGGTTTTTTTCTTCAGCATACAGTCTTCATATATTTCTTCTGTTTAATCAAGTGCTTATTTTAGTGATGAAGCTAAAATAATGTATTAGTGACTATTTACAGAGTTTGCTACCTATTGGTAAGTCCTGACAAGTCAACATTGGACATCTCATGACTTGGTGTACAGCTAATTAAGCACAGAGATCTGTGTATTAACAGCATTTCATATGCATTTAACTACTCAGAATGACATCAGACTGACAACTTTCAAGATTGGCATCTTTTATGTATTCACAGAGAACTTACATTAGACACAGAAATTAAGACCTCACATACTGCCTTGCAAGACTGTTTAATATTTTTTCTGCTAGAATACAAAGATGATACTCATGTTGCCATTACCATTACATTCCTCGGCTTTTGATGAGACTCTCAAAAAGAATGTTTTGTGCACTATAACACTTACCCAAGAGGATTTTGACAGACAACAGACTCTTTCATGTTGAATAGAAAGACTATCTATTTGTACTTCTTGTTAAACACAAAAGAGGAAGAGATAATAAAGACTTTTAACTGTCCCGAATATTTAGTCTCTCTAGAAAGTCTACTATTTAATCTGCCTATCCTATATTTCCGGATTTTATTTCCTCTTTTGCAGCTAGTTACCATATGTATTGGGTCTAGATGAGCCCCACAGCAGCCCTCATAGTGCTGTGCTTTGCATTGGTAGCCAGAAAGGTAGTGATAAGGAACCAGTGTTTTGGCTTTTGTAAGCAGTGCTTGCCCAGCACCAAGGCTGCCTCTCCAACATTCCCCCTGACCCCTCTCACCACACTGGAGGTGGGAAAGAACTTGGGAGGGGACAGAGCCAGGACAGCTGACCCACACTGACCAAAGGGATATTCCATACCCTATGAAGTCTGCTCAGATATAAAAGCTAAGATAAAGGAGGAGGAAGGGGGGCATTCATTATTTACAACATTCGTCTTCCTCTTCTGGAGCAACCGCTACATAATAGTGAAGCCCTGTTTCCTGGGAAGTGGCTGAACATCACCTGCTGATGGGAAGGACAGGATAAAAAACTTTTGTTTTCCTTTGCTTCCACAAGCACAACTTTCACTAAACTGCCTTTACCTTGACCCACATGTTTTTTTCATCTTATTTTCTGCTCCCCTGTTCTGCTGAGGAGAGTGATAGAGCAGCTTGGTGCACACCTGGCATCCAGCCAAGGTCAACCCATCACATCATACTACATTTTTAAAGCCCTAGTATTTTAAATATTGCCTCATGGAGATGTAGAATTCAACCACCAGTAATATTTTGTCCTTTATATAGTGTTTGGGTCATCTTTTTGTCAAATAATGAAGGTTTATTTTGTTCTGAAATTTTTGCTTTGTATTTGTCTTGTAGTTGGAATAGGTAATACTAGAAGTATTTTTCATAACTGTAAACACGGTATGTATACGTATTTACATACACACATATATAGATATCTTTTATCTAAGCTGTCTATTCTCACTTACTCAACTTAAAAGCCATGTTCTCAATATCCCAGTTTTTGCTTTCAGATTTCATTTTGAGTCTTCATCCCTTTACAAAGACTCTCCATCCCTGAATGGAATAAATATAGAAGGAAAACAGAATAATATATAGGAACTATACTTTCTTCTATTGCTGTTCTTTTAAACTGAATTTAAAACAAGTTTGTTGAGGGGTGAATACAACATAAGAGAAATTCTGAACTGGAAAAATCAAACTTAAAATATTCTACGTACATAAAACATCTGTGACCAGTGTATTCTCACAGCTTTTCCAATTGCAGAAGTATATACAGATCTTTAGCCTGGACTGTCTTTATCGCAAACTTTACATGCTAAAAGGCAGACACTTCAAGATTGTGGTTGATTCTTGGTTGCACAGACACCTTTGTCATTTACATCTGCAACCTGGCTGATATGAAGGAAGAGAAGAATGTATGTCAACTCCTTTAGAGCCAGAATTTGGTTTGGAGTTTGGGTTGTTTTTTTCTAAATAACATCTGGGTTTTTTTCCCAATTCAAGAATATTTCCACATTCTTGATTCCTTCAGCAGCAGGCATTAAAAGAGCAGAAAATCATCAATGGAATCCTTGTCATATCACTTAAGATAAATGCAGAATCTGACAAAAGAATGCATCTGTCAAACAGGAAACACCACTTCCCTGGCAGAAGTAATACACTGATCATCATCATGAAGACCAAAACTCAAAAGCCTGGTCATTGAAATCAGTCTCTCATGATGAAGTACACAAAAGAGTGATAGCAAACAGTTATTGTCTTGAAAACTATCTGAGCTGAATTTTAGGTCAAAGGTTAGAATTTGTCACTGAACTTACGAGTCATTACCTCATCTTGCATTCTCATGGTTGTCAGGCGTGATTTTTCTACCTCAAGGTTTTTCTCTTTTAATTGTCTCTGCATATCTGCAAGTTCCCTACGATTTTTCTCCTTGTATTCAATAAGCTGGTTCTGAAGCTCCACAGCTGATGTTCTTGAGACCTCTACCATTTCAGACATCTGGGAAAAAAACACATATGTTTTTTTTTTTTTCCTAAAGTAGTGCTACATAAGGTTCTGTCATGATTAATACACCAAAACAGTTTTTTTTCCTCCAGCTTCAATATTCATCTCAGTACTCTGAAAATTTATCAAATATGTTCCCACACAAATGAATATCCATGCAGAAGTGTGAAAACACAGAACAGCAAGGTTATTTTCCAATAGTATGTGTGGCAAGACTATTCTCTTTTTGTCTGTCAGCAGTTTTTCCAGCTGGCTGACATAATGAACTACAGTTATATTTCCGTATATCAATATTAAGTTGTACAGTTTACACACACACAGCAAAATAAGTCTAATGCAGTAGCATTTTGAGAACCAGCTGTGAAACTCTGGAAATCACTGTAGCATGCATTAGAACTGAACTCAAATCTGGGATCTTGTTTAAACAAAACAGAACTGACAACAGTATTTTGAGATAGTGGTGTTCCAAGCACTGTTTCCAGCCCTGAAAGCTTTTAATGATATTATCTATCTTAAAGAGACTAATAGTTAAGTTTGCATTTCACTTTCTTTTACACATTAAAGAAAAAAAAATATTCTTTATCATTTAGCAGCTCATTTGCTTCTGTGCGTTAGATATTCAGATTCATGCAACCTCTTTGGAGTGAACTCATACCTCTTCCTGTAACTTTTCAACAGTCTTGTTCAGTTGCAATCGTTCATTCTCCATTTCATTCTTTATCTGCTTTAACTGTTCTTTCTGGTGAGTTTCATCTTTTAACTGCTGAGTTAACTGTTGCCGTTCCTCCGAAATAGAACGGATGTTCTCCTGTAGTAGATTTAAAAATATGTATAATTAGAAAAGAGGGTCTATGTTTAATGCCTTAAAGGGATGTTATATAACACTCTGTGCAGCAGTAATAATACCACCAGCTGCTTTAACATTTAGACAAATTTAAATTTAAAAAAAGAGTTTATAGAGTTACAGTTTGCTAGCCAGTATATGGCAAACATTACTACACTCTTGCAAGGTTTGTAGGACTGAATGCAGACCCTTTTCATGACAGTTACATGCAAAGCACACACTCCTCTGCAGCTGCACACACCCGCAAATCCTATCTCCTGCGCAAATGCCATATTCATTTCAGGTTTCACATTTTCCTGTATATCCCTTTAATGCTCCCTTAAAAGTTTTACTCAACGGTCTTCTTTCCTCAGTAAAAAAAATATAGTACAAATCTGTTCCTATGATGAGTGAGGACAAACTACTGGGGATTTTTTTTTCCTCTGTTGATATGCTTCTGTAGCACCCAGAAGCCCTACTCAAGATGACGTCTCATTGTGACAAATGCTGTGCAAACAGAACTTTACAGCTTCTAGCATAGAAATGCCCTTCCTGAAAGAACTTTTGTCATTAGTGTTCATCCAGACTTTAATTATCTGGATTAAATTTTGAATGAACTGCAGAGCTATGCTGTATGCTTATCTGCCAGGAGGTCCAAATGTTTCTGCTATCACATTCAGGATGTTTAAGAACTTAATACCCTCCAACTTCTAAGTACCGTTGATCACCAGAATAACTGACTGTCACAAGTTCATTTTAACACAAGAAAAGCGAATTATCTTCTATCTGCATGTTGGGACTCTCACCTCTTCCGTCTTCCTCCATAATAAAATACTGTAATGGCTATATTCTAAATAGACACTACAAGACTAGAAAAAAAGGGTTTATTTTTACAAAGTCTGAGAGGCACCATTAAACTGATTAAAACCAGATTATGGACAATTTAAATTGTTCCAACATAAAAATGTAAAAATCAAAATCACCATAAATGGTAAAAAGCATTCCAAAACATTGGTTTACATTTTAATATTGGAAATACAAAGTTTTGTTGAATATCTACTGCCTATGATGTTTACTTTATTACATGTCAGAAAACTTTAAATGTGAAAACACAGTAGTATTTCTGTAGGCAACATAGATCAGAATCTCAAAAACCAGTTGTTCTGTTGTAAAAGAAAACAAAGAACGTCATCAAATGTTATAAGTTAAGAGATCTCTTTAGATTTGGTCTCTCTTATGTTCCTCTATAATCTGTCAACAAAAGACATCTCTGATATACTAACAGGAGTTACGGTGGATGCCTAAGAAGTGTATAGGTAACCCTGAAACATGCTGGGGGCTAACAGATACTGTTTTGCAAAGCCTAATTCTACACCAGAATTGGTTTAACTGACACCAAAGGATTTTAAGAACCTTGAAAAGGTTCAGCTTTAACACTTCAGTTCTAAAAGCTGCTGAAATCTTGGGACCCTGCTAATGTGCCCTATTTGAACAGGTTACAGCAACCTCATGTGCATTCCCCTCAACCAGCCTTTCACAGCTCATTTAACTTTACTGTTTGTTTACACATCCTTGAGAAACAAACTGCACAGACACAGATCAGTGAAATACATTGTGGCAGAATAATAGTGCCAGCAGGATCCTGTTCTGCATTTCCAGTGTGCTGAAAAGGGAGGAGGTAAACAGAAAAAAAGTGACTCTCTACTTCAGAGTTATCAACAAAAAACCAAAAACCAACCAACCAACCAAAAAAAAAATCAATCACTAATAAGGGAATAAATTTAATCTACTAACTAGGGCAATTAAACAAATAATAATAGGTATGAATAATTACAATATTTAAAGAAAATAATAATAATAGGGGAGCTTATGCAAGCAGTGGACCACTTCAATTTTTAACAGGTCATGCTAACCTTTGCCTGATTTTCAGATACGTAGCAGAATGAAATGCCCAAGATTGAAATTTAGCTTTTTCTCCTTCGAGTTATATTCTGGCTTCCTGAAAAGAAAAATCTGTACTTTCCACGTATTGCATCTCCCCATTTTCATAAACATATTTTTTACTGTTTATTACTAAGAAGGATGATAAAACAAATACTAAGTACATTACTAAAAATTAGGAAGTGTTGTAAAGTTTTAATCGTAATTATTTTAATAGAAAATGGAATACCTAGGTTCCAAGGAGAAATTTCAGTTTTGCTGAACTTGTGTTTTATTAGTAGTTCAACAATAAACTGACAGTGGCAATACTGCTTCAGAGTATCATGGGTACTGAAGTTCAGGTGCTTCCTGCTCTCGTTCTCCCCACATCTGTTAAAATCCCTCACGCCTGTGTCCCTCCTGTGATGCATCAGAAGCTGTTGAGCCATCTGATGTGCCATAAGAATCAGGACTAAGCCATTTCCTGGACACAGTAAAAATCCTGTCACTTTCCAGCCTCCCATTCTGGTAGATCACATTTACTAGCAACTGGAGAAAACAAAGGCTTCCCTGGGAAGACTGGAAAGAAAGATCTACAGCAGTGTTGTTTCTTACCAAATCAACAAGTTTTTAATGCCCCATCGGACAGCTCACATGCACAACCATTCTGTTTGGAAGTGTGTAATATCTGATTGTAATGTCTGGGCTTGATGAATTCTACTTGGCTGGAAATGGTGGTTTTCTTACCCCACCATTCCGCATAATTTTCTTTTCAAAATCTAATTAACAGGTGTTAATACCATCTGTATTATTTACCTAGTAACTACGCCACAGAATCATTTATTTTTCAAATAATGCAATTACCACTAGAGCATAATAAGATCCTTGTTGTTCTGCTAAAATGTAGCCAGCAGAAAACTTGTTAACATAAGTATAAAGTAAAAATATTCCTTATGAAAACTAAGCATTGCTACAGAAATTATCTTTGTTTTAATAAAAATTGTGCATTCCAACAGATACTAGTTAATTCTTGTAATATTCTTATTAATATTATTCAGGAGACCTAACATGTTATATGTAGCTTCTCATCAACATTCACTCTCCTTGGGCAACACAAATTAGGATGCGGTATTTCCCTTTTCTAGATTAGCTGATAAAAGAGAAAAATACTGATAAAAATAGCATGCCTAGCTTCACATTAATATTTGAGGTAAACCAATGTGTCACACTAGAAACAACCAAACTTTCATTTATATCACTTTTCTTAACTCAGGTATTAAAAAAAACCACAATGCAATGAAAATGTTGCTACCAACTATCCAAATGTTGTGGTTAGCCTCTAGCCTTTCTGAAGGCTACATACTGAAATTCAGTATTTGAAATTTGGGATGTCTTATAGGACAGCTTCAACAGTTAACTCAAGTATAGCCTCTAATGTGTGTCCCTTTCACATACAGAAATCCTCGAGTACCCATAACCTGTCAGTTACAGTGTAATCACAAGTCAAGTAAACAGTTTGTCACCAATTTAAAGCCAATCTGCAGTGCTGATTAATTAATTTGTGAAGAAGCTTAAGTGTTATTTCAGCACAAGTGAGGCTAACTCTACAGCAGTATTTCTCAATTTCAGGTTGGTGGACAGATAGTGGTCCAGAAGACAAGAAGCCATAAAACAACAAAAGAGCACACTCACATTTCCACATACCTAGAGAAGAAAATTAAATAAAATGTGGGAGGACAAAAGTAGTAACTTGATTTCATAGTAATATAAGATTATTGCAATACTTATTTTTCCAAACAACATTAGTTGAGCTTTCTCTTTACAAAATTGATAATTTAACGCAACTGATAAAATACATTCTTAATTTTCAGTTATCTTACAGTGCTCTGCAACACTAATTTTATGTACCTATCATTATTTTCCACAATAAAAAGGTGTTTCATATTCTTCCACCCAACGAAAGGATCCTGCATTCTGATTGTTTACTTTAAAAAGCACAGAACATTTGGCACTTCCATCCATAATGGTGGTATAAGTGACATATTTTAATATATTGCAGTATCACATATGCTATGGTTAAGGTGCATAATCATTATAATATTTCCTTTCCCAAGAGAGCTTTCAAGAAACTTACAAGTGTCTGCTGCAAAAATGTTAAGATTTATTTCATTTTTTGAAACACTGATACAGACAGAGTAGGCTACCCTAAAACAGACGTATAATAGAGCATGTGATGCTACCAAAAAAAAAAAAAAATACTACTTGCTTGACGATCCATTAAGAAAATATCAATACCTACTGATGTTGATTTTAGACAAAAGCATCAAAACAAACTGTCTATAATAATGGAGTGTATTCCTGCTTTAACTTTTCCGAGTAGAAATTTGGGGTCGAAGAGTAATAGATTTGGCTGTTTAGAGCAACTATTATAATTCTATTCATATTGTCATTGTCTTTCTTATGCTAGCCCACCATTGAAAGTAATTTGTATTATGTAAAAAGCAAGATGGGCCAGTCAGGAATTACGTTTCCACTGTGATAAGCATTATTACTGTGCCAAAGTTTGTCATCTAAATTGTCAAAGGTAACGCAAGGCCAAATCAACTTCACGACACCATTCATTAAAACAAGCAAAAATCTAAAGACAGAAAGGCTGAACTGTTCTAAACAAAAGGGACCGCTGATTACATCCTGAAATCCGTTAGTGCTCATATCCGGTGGACTAGAAGAGTGTAGAATCAGAACGAGGACTAACTTTGTTGTGCCAGAAATCAGACATCAATTGTGAATAAAATGACAAGACAGACTCTATCTGTCACCTTTCCTAGACTTCTTTAATTTGGAGGCCCAGCCTGGAGGCAGCATTACTGGGCATGACACCCTAAATGATGCATAAACCGAGAAGAAAGAACACACTTTCAAGCAGCTTGACCCAAAGTGAATGAAGATGCAGGAGATGCATACAGTGCACTGATTCATGTTCTGCAGGAAGGTCAAGCCAGACTGTGACAGAAGGAAGTTCTTAGTGAACAGTGCTAAATGTAAGCCAATGATGAGCAATGGGCCACCATCTATTGTGACTGTGCAGACTATCAGCAGTACACACAAGCAAATTTGGAGGATCAGTGAGATAGTTGTTTTTTTTCTTTTTAAATCTGTTCTGACCAAAAGCCTCCAATGAAACACCCACTGATGTAGTTACAAGGAACTACATCATATTGTAGAAACAAAACTTCCTTTTCCATACTGTTAAAACTATGTATACTTGAAGCACATTCCATTTTAAAGACATAGTAGTATTTTTGTATTGTTATTTTTTTCTTTTTTACCATAATTACCTGAACCGTGATTCCTTTGGTTTATAAACCACTTATAGACAAGTTTCATTTTCAGAACAGTAATGTAAAATCTTTGTTGAAGGGAAAATGTCTGTTCAATTAAAAAAGGGTTGCTAGCAATGTACGTGTACCTCACTTTTGAGTCTCACTTGTTTGACAGAATCACTTAAAAACTTTGCTTCTAGAAGCAAAACTTAAGAGAATGCTAAACTACCTGACACTGCAGCAATAGATGCTTCTTTGCAACATGTAAAAGGTGAATTACAATAGAAGAAAGACTAGGTTTGCAACTTTTTTCAGATACAGAATATGATGTCAATAAGAAGAGTTTTAAGATTTATACACATTCATCTCCTTACTAAACAGATATGAATTTTTATTCTATCTGAATCATTCTATCTTTACTCATAGACCACATTGCCAACGTAACTCTCCACATGATTAATTTCTGGGTGAATGTGGGAGAAAGCATATCCTTTCCTGGATACTGAGTAGACTAAGGAGCAAGGCAGAGAGAGGACTTCATACAGTGATATGCATTAAATTTCTCTGGATTTGTGATGGAATTTACCAGTTCCATACGACATTTGGAAATAAGTTCTTAAAAGAGAGAAGCCAATTTCCTAATATTTATCTACTACCAGTGTTTTTTTATTTATAGCCAAGTACAGCTTTTTGTTCTATTTACATGTAAACACCTACACATGATCAGAATTGAATGATCATTCAAACAATAAAACAGACTTAGAAAACTTTAGGCAGTTTATTTTGCGATTAATGTCCCTGAAATTTTGCTAGATCCATGGAAATCTTTAAAAAAAAAACAAAAAACAAAACACACCACAAACAAACAACCAAAAAGCAAAAAACAAAACACTTTAGTAATAAAGTAATTTTAATCAGATGATAATACACTTTTGGGAAACATTTGAACACTGCAGCGAGGTCTGGACTTTAAAACAAAGCGTTCCTCAAAAAGAATGAGATGTTACTCTGCAGAAAGCAATGGTGACTCAGGTAAACAAACAGGAATTTTAAAATTTAAATATTCCAAATCGCTCTTGCTCTTACCTGCATATCTTCTAGTTGGCTTTCCAAAGACCTTTTCAACACTACCAATTCTTTTGCCTCCTTTTCAGCATGTTTCAAAGCTTCTTCTAATTGTTGTTTCTCTTCCTGCAATATGATTTGATACATTTAGAAATAATGGCAAGGCCTTTAATCCGACAAGTAAACTGAACTTTAAATTATGTTCACTCTGATCTCCCCAGTTCCAAGTTGTGACTTGCTTTTACATTGGTTTTCATAGGAGAAATCTTTCCTGTACATTTAAGGAAACTGCATCTTGCTTCTTGACAACCTGCAGGTTTTGCTTAGCCTTCCCAATGACATGGCTCATGGTCCAATTTGTCAGTTTTTGTGCTACAATGTATCCTTTGCAAACAGGAAGCAGAAGGGGACTTGTTTTCATAACTTACCTCATATCTCTTAATTCTTTCGTTCACTGAATTTTCTTCTCCTTTCATATTACAAATTTGTTTGTGCAACTCTTCAATTTTCTTCTCTAGCTCATCGACTGTTCTCTTCAACTGTTCATTTTCCTCAGTCAGCTCTTTGACTTTATTTTCTAAACTATTTTGCAACTCTTGCGCAGCATTTCTTTCACTGGCAAGGACAGCAGCGCTCTAGTGAAAACAAATTATGTCATGTTTAAAAAAAGAATAAAAATAATTGATGCTGTTTTCCAACAGAAGTTTCATATAACACCACAGGAAGTATAGCTAGGATATAACACTAAAATGTCAACAAATAATTTAACTTAAACATCCGTATGCACTACAAACATGTATTTTTATTATTCGTATTACTGTGGGACAACACACAAGGAACATTCTTTTTCACCTCAGGCATACCTAAGTGCTAAAGTAACATACAACACCTAACCAGTCCCATGCTTGCCTTCACGTATTTTCTCCTTAACATCTTCCTCTTCATTGCCCTAAAACATTTTCCTTACCAAATCCCATTGTTAGGTAATTCCATGTAATCTAAAAAACTTAATAGACATCAAAAGCCATACAGACCTTTAAGGAAGAACATATTGATGAAGAGTATCTTCCATAGCAAAAATAAAATCTAGGCAGTCTCACCCCGCTGCTTATTCCAAGCACAAACATACAACACTCTACATTCATGAAACTGTTTGTGGGGTTACGAAGTAAATTAGCTTAGGCAACAGGATCAACTGTAATATATACACATACAGATAAACAGAAAAAGATACTAACACTAAACAAAACAAATAAAACAAAACAAAAAGCCTGAGGGGGAGGTGGGAGTTGTTACTGGAAAAAAGCCCCAATTCATTTCAAAACACAGTGTCACAAAGTGCTGTGCCAGCACAGAAGAGCAGATGGCGAGCAGGCATGAACAAGCAATAGAGAGTGGGGTACCTTACAGTGGTATTGGTGCAGCTCTACCCACCCATCATACAGCCCACACTTGGGGCTGTACTTACTCAGTAGAAGTTCTGCATGGTTTCCAGTTACTGCCTGGGGACGGAAAGAGTTCAGCTACTGAGTTCAACTTGTATTCAAAAAGATACACTTCGTATGTTTTCAGAAACTCTAAT
This sequence comes from Falco punctatus, assembly GCF_963210335.1. Classification (NCBI taxonomy): domain Eukaryota; kingdom Metazoa; phylum Chordata; class Aves; order Falconiformes; family Falconidae; genus Falco; species Falco punctatus. The sequence continues at coordinate 54,660,333 of NC_137587.1, forward strand.
CAATATACAGCACAAAGACAAATTATAATAAACTACTCATCACAATTTATCACGTGGCAATAGATTATTATTTTTTTTGGCAGGGCAACTGGCATTTAACTCCTCGGAGCTAATCATCACCTTAGTCTCACCACTTAACCTCTCTAAAACACCCTACCATTTATTGTGGAAACCATGAGTGGAAGTATGTGTCTATACTGTTAAGACTACCTATACTGTTATACTACAACACAAACCAAATATGTATTTGTAAACATTTAATTCTGTGAAGTAAAGAGCTGGAAGGATTTAATCTTTGCTTTCATTTACTTGTCGGTCACAATCCCCAACATAAAAGAATCCTAGATGTAATTTGTGGTTCTTGCTCCTGGGCTTTCAGGGTCTGTACGGAGTATTGCTTTGTATCAAAGATCTGGTTCTCATGTATAGGCCCACTGCCTTCTACATTAAAACCTTAAACAATAGGCAGAACACAAGAACAAGATAAATGAGTCAATCTAGACCAGTATTCTTTCCTGTGGCCATAGCTGATGTTTACGGGAAAAAAAAAGAAGAAAAACAATTATGGGGCAAGCCTTTCTCCATTACACACTGCCAGCCCTCACTGCTTTTTCCTCCATGAATGTATCATCCATTAATTTCTCTAATCCTTTTTTAATCCATTTATACCTTTGGTGTCTACATTGTCAGGTGACAATAGGTAATTACACGTTAATTACTGAAGCATAACACTTTTGCATGTGAAATTGTGTTTATCTGAGAGAAAACAAAAGAAATCCTACAAAGTAGTTTGGTAAAAAACTATTTTGTGAAGGTATCTTACAGAAAGCCTGAAAAGTTATTTTCATTTATGCTATTTTTGATTGTAGCTCCCAATTTTCCCCTCCTTACATGCAAAAGGAGTAAGCAAAGTTATATAAAAGGGTGTTTACAAAGTAATCTTCACTAGATTATTTTCTAGCAAGCAACAGCTTTAAATTCATGCAAATTAGGTTGATAAAGCGGTAACTCAGAAAACACTCAGACTGTCTACAGGGTCAATGAACTTATACAAAAACTGGCAGCATAAGCAAGCAGACAAGTTCTGGTCTTTTGAAAATACTGAAAAAACTTGTTCTTATAAGTGCACAAGTAGTTAAAAGCTCTGAAATAAATCTCTGCTGATGTTTTACGTTCTCACATACTGAAATTTTAATAGCATTTATATATTCCTTTAATTTTTGCTTTTTGCATACAGCAAAGTTTTACTAATTAGCAAGCACTTCATCAGTGGCTCCTTTTTGTCTCATTTCCCCTTTCTGGAGCTGAGTGAAAGCAGCTGAGGCATGCTGGGGAGTTCAGGGAAAGGAATGTTGATTTGTCTGTTCTTTTTCATCCAACTGCCTACACAGGGCTGCACAGTAAGAGGACTGCAGCAGACCCACACTGTACCTGAAGATTCCACTACCTCATCTACCGTGGTTTGCTCTACTTTTCCAACACAGGAAGCATTACCTACTTAGAAGTACACACACACACAGAAGCACACAATCACACAACTAAACAGATATCCCAGATCTACATACATAAATTTACACATAAATACATATATATATGTATTTAACTTAACAGTTCAAAATTCAGTTCATCCTACACGAATGCAGTCATATGTAGAGATCTGCTCCAGCCTGCCTTTTGCTGTATGTATCTTAGGATACTGTTGTAGCCAACTGAAATTAAAATTAAACTGGTACTCTCTCTTTTCCACTATATATGTCAGTAAGTTAGCTAAGTGAATATATATAAAAGGTAGAGAAGTATAAAGGGCAAGTTGCAACTATTATCTTTCTTAACCTAATTTAAAATCTTTGAAATAGATTGGGTATGTAAGTAAAACCTGCCTAAAGTTCCAGCTACCTGAGTGAGTAGCACTCAGCCAGCAGATCTCCACAGGTCTCTAATGACCTTGGCATCATTACAAGGTTTACACCTTCACATCAATTAACTATTCCCAAGCAAATTCTCTAACATGTTAAATACAAAATTGCTTGCTTTCACCTGGAAGGGGTCTGTCTTAAAAATAGCAACAATAAATACATACACTGATAGGCACACACTTTTTCAAGATGGTAGGAAAACTCTTCTAGTATATTTGCGGAGCTTTACTGTATTGTATTTGGAAGAGTGGGTATTTTTCTTATGTATCTTCTGGGAAGAGTAGGAGAAATTTTCTTCACAATACACATTTCACTGTACACTGTTGTTTCAACATCTTTTCAACTCGTTTCAAGTAAGACTGAAAAGAAACACAGGAGTATCTGATCTATCCTACCGGTTTACCTTACACAATTGTACTATATACATAAGGCATAGAAGATCACCTTCAGGATGATTAAAAAAAATATATACAAGTATCTTCAATTTGATACTAAAAATTAAACAATGTCAAACCACACAAATACAATTGAGATGTTCTTTGAGCAGAAAATGCACATGTAGCATCACTTCTCTAAAACAGTCAAATTACACAGCTGGGTTTAGACAGAAAAAAAGCCTGTATTTATTTATCCCCAGTGTTGTGAGAATTGCATGCAGAGCTCTCTTCACTGGCAGGAATGAAGTTTCCTGTACCATATCGCCACAGAAAGTTATGGTACCAAAAAACTCTGCGCCTCTTCCCTCCTCCTGTTCTCCACTGTTAGTCTTATCTGGCACCCCACGTCACCTTCTACCTCCCCTCCAGTTCTTCTCTTGGGAAGACAGGTGAACACAATAGAAAAGAGTCCAGGTATCTTTAGGAAGGCTATGCAAAGGAAACAAGCACTGAAACATAGCTTTGACAGACCTTGTAGCAACACCATTAGGGGAGAACCCCATGGAAAGAGATCCTTATCCATATATTGAACAGTTACATAAGGTTCAGGTCATCAGCTACCAAATGATATATGGACACTGCCGAAGCAGAAACAGATTGTTGCATCCTTTGACTACGGAACCCTACCGCACAGGCAGCGTACTCAACCAGCTCTGAGCAGCTAAAAGGCAGTATTATTCACAAAGAAAGCATTTGTTAAATTTACCACTCTGTCATTAGAGCTGGCCCACTATATTCTGCATAAAATTCCCCTCATAAAAATATGCCAGTAGAAGATATGAAATTCACCGCACTGAAATTACAGAGAAACTACTATGTACATTGATAAATTTTGAATGCCAATTATTGTGTTTCATAGTGCTAAAACTGAAAGTGGCAACAACATAGACAGTTTAAACTGTACAACAGATGGTATTTGCTAACAGCCAGTGGTAAAGCTTTTCTCTTTGGTTCTGTCTATATGAGCAAGAAGGCACAGCTTTCACTTAAAATTCAGCGACTGGCTCTCACGTTCTAAAAAAGGAGTCGAAAGCTGTTTGCAAAAGCATTGAATTAGAGTGGGTTAAGCGATGAGGATGCAAGCAGAAGGATAACTGAACACTATATGACTAGTAAGTACAAATGAGGAAAAAAAAGCCAGACAGAGAGAACTCAAGATACACAGGTTGTGCTGTGGATCCACAGCTTTCAGTCCATACATGACTGACTTGTAATGGTGCTGTACTTAAACAGTGCAAGTTAACAAAAGGTCCTTAAGTTGATGACACTGCATCAACTAATAGATCCTCTGGGTACCCATTCGTAAATCCTTTACAGTGCTACATTTTAATATTTGGGGATGTTGCCAGATTTTTGGAAATCATTTTAACTAAAGTTTTATATAAATTTAACCCACAGTAACAGAACTGGGTAAAGGTCACAAAGTAATGATTTAAGTTGAATATGAAACTTTAACAAACATGTTAATATAACACGATCTTTAGTTCACAGAACTGCATATCAGCCTCTTCAGAGAGCTGAAATGAGATTATGTGCATAAACACGCAGAGCACATAACAGACAGAACTGGTTAAACAAGATTCTTGAAGACAAACTGGAATGAAATACTGTATATTCAGACATATTTGCTGAAAAAAAAAAATCAAAACCAACAACAATAACAAAAAAACCCAAACAAACAACAAAAAAACCCCAAACCACCACACACAAACCAAACAACAAAAAAACCAAACTCCCCTAAAAAACAGGATGAGGGGAAGCAGTGGAACTGTATCAAGCATTGAAGTGGGCTCTCTGGATCTTAGAATTGATATATCACAATTCTAAGACTGCAGTTTCTTCCCTATGATGTATAAAACATGCTAATTTCTTTTTACTCCCACTTGCTAGTTGTGCCGGTATGTTTTAGTAAACCAACTTTTTACTATATTATATTAGGGAATTATATTCATGTAAGGTAAAAACCCTACAGTGTTTTCCTTGTTTGTTTGCCTGCATTTGCTTTGTCTTTTCTTTCAATCTGTCCTCACTCTGTCTTCCAGGGCATTCAGTGCCTTCTATGTCCTATGTTTAGCCTGTTTCACATTCAAATTTCCACCTCTGCAATCACTGAAGGAGTAATACCTTCCTCCTCCTACCCACACCTTTGCAGACTTCTTACACACACTCATACCTTCTTCTCATTTATTATTTTTGAATACATGAAGTATTATGTTTTCTCAAATTTTGTCATGCTTAAACTTATGATTTAAGACTGAGCAGACCTTATCAGCAGACTTAAGCTACAGAGATTAGGTAAAAGAAGCTGGAAATGAGTTGCAAATTCCTGGAAAAAGCTGAAAAAAAGAAAAAACAGCCCGTTTAGAAGAAAGAAAACATAGCTGTAATGATGAGTCCCACAATACAAAGTTCTCTGTGACTCCCTGAAGAAAAGCTTCTGCATCCTAATATTGTCGTGCCATAGTGCACATGGAGCAGCTTTACTTACTAGCCCAGTAGTGGACTCAAACCACCACAAACAACACCTTGCCAAACCTAAAAGAAAGGTCCACTGCAAAAAAATCAGTTTGACCACAAAAAAAAAAGATCATATACGGAGGAAAATAATCCATGTATGTCAATAACCACTAAATATTTTAATAGTTCTCATAATTTTAACTCTGAAGCTTAAAGGATTTAGTCAATCAGCTTGAGAACAAGTCAAAGAGTTTACTGTGAAAGAGGCTGTTGCTGCAGAAATACAGGAGTGCTGCAGAATGAGTGAGGCAGCAGGAGAACGGGATAGTTTCACAGCTAAGGTACCCAAATAAAGCCCTAGAAAATCTGGAATCCATTCTTGTCTCTGCCAAAGAGCTCCTGAGGCAAATCACTCAACCAAAACTTTCCAGAGGGGACCAAGAAGTGCATATTCTTTAGTTTCCTTGATGCTTGACTTAAGACACCAGGGCTAGGTTTCCAAAGTCTTGTGAGCACAGTTGCAACTGAAGTCAGCAAAAATTGTACCCTGAATAGATCAAGGACTACGTAATGGTTAATATTATGTTAACCTAGGCACCCCAATTTGAACACGCACAACTCACGGACCCTTTTGACAGTTACGCCTTTACCTCTTAGTTTCCTACACTTAATATGGGGAATAACATTATTCATGAGCTTGCAGCCTATGCAAGAAAAGAAATTAAAGTTTGTGAAATAATCAATATAATTCTTCCTTCAGAAGAAGGTTTTAGCAGTATGTACCGAGTGCAGAAACAGACTGGTCTGAAAAACATTGATAAATGAAATATTCTAACATTGTTTAAGTGAGTACAAAGCTACTTTTAATTCACCACAGATGGACAAGAACGTGACAGGATGAATGCACATATATATGTGTGCTATTTGATTTGGTATACACACCTGATTTATAAAGTTTTACCTAGCGTAGGTCTGCTTATATGAGCCCACATAGCCAGAGCTGCTGAGTTCATATGCACACAACATTCACTTTTCAGCTTTGGCCCTGAAGAAGTTACTCTCCATGAGGGAACTTCAGCAGTGAAATTCAATTCCCTCACTTCTCATCCTGCTCCTTTTCAGTTTTTTTGCCTAACAAGAAACAAATCTAATAAAGTTTGGGTCTGAATATAGTTGTACACATACCCAGAAATATTTAAAAATATATAAAAATTAGTCAAGAACTAGTTTAAATAAAGCAATAAATATAATTCCAACTGCTTTGATACAGAAATCTCAGTAAAGTGAATGTATTTATATACTATTCTACTCTCAACTTGTGTGCAAGCAGTGAATAAATTTAAAGAATCAGAGATTAAGCTCAGTTAATACAAAAGGTAGTAAAATTCTTCCCACCACTCATTATTGTGCAAACCCAAAGAAACTGGACAGAACACAGAAATGGGTCCCTGAGATGCAAATGAAATGTTCTACTTCAACCTGAATACAGCAAAAAACCTCTTTGATAGGAATGCAGAAAATGTTCTGTGCCTCCACACCTTTTTTTACCACACCCTTAACACTGGCAAAGACATGACAGTGGTTGTGTAACTGATCATTAAAAAATGGTTTTGGCTGACTTCCGCGGTTCAACTGGTGAAATTCCCCTTTGGCAGTGACTGCACAATACAGGACCTTTAGAGTTCTTTTACAAAATACAGGAAGAGCTAAAGTGAGGGGAAACTATCTAATTCACAGCTTATTAGAATTGTTAAATTTTGGCTAGATTCAATGTTTATTAGGCAAAACTTTGACAATATTTCTAAAAACCTTGACATTTCCTTTCAGAATCAAGTTCAACTGAGTAAAATCGAGTTCAGTCAATTAACTGTTCTTTAATTGCCATACTTGAAGTACAAATCTAAAGAATAAATCTCCATTCAAAATGAGCTACAGCACAAATAGAAGTATTTTAATGGAAGCAACAGACTTTCAAATATTCTTTCCTAAATTCATATTTGTGGAATCAAAGTAAATGACATGATAATCTTCCAAAACCTTCTGAAAAAAAGGGTATGGTGTGGCTGCTCACTTCATTCTGTTCCTGGTGTGGAACACTTAAGTTATCACAATGCTGTCTGATGAAACCAGCTCTGAAGTCTCATGGGCCAGCTTTTTAGGTTGATGCTGGACTAGTTGTTTAACTTCTTGAACTACATGTAAGAGGTTCCATGTGGCTTCAGGGATTCAGAACTAACCAGCTCAGATGATCCTGAGGGGTTAGCAGTGATGGAGATACCAAATCCCTTTCTATTGTCTTTTCTTCTCCTTTCTGTACATAAATAAATCAAGTTTAAATAAAACAACTAGCCACTGATTTCCCTGGGTAACATGCAGGTGATTTCCAAAGAAAGAAACAACCAAACCCAACCTTCACCTCAAGACTGACACCCAAGGAAAAGAGACAAATATAGTGATTCTCAACATAGGGACAGCACTTTAACTGCAATCCTTTTTAGCTCTTCAATAAAGACAGCTTCTGAAATCAGTATTATTTGGGTATAGCCATCTAGTTTTTAAAGCTCATGAATGCAAATAATAGGTCTTTATTTCTGTTTGTAGTTCCGGTATTTTTCCCCACTGTGCACCTTTAGGCAATTCTTCTAAGCTCAGACACTATTTCTTAAAGCAGTTAAAAGCTCTGGGATGAATAATATAGCAACACTGGATAGCATGGATAATAAAATCTCATACCTCTAAAAAAAGAACGCAAAAACTCCTTAAAAGCAGAATGGACTGTTAGGCTACCAACCCCTCAACCCCAAAAAAAACTCCAAACAAAAAAGCTTCTGGAGAAGAGACTAAATGGCCTAAACAACTTTACTTACTGCCCTTCTACCTTCAACTGATTATATTAATTCTTCCCATCATCTCAAAATGAGGCCTAGCCTACTTTAACACGTGGCTATGCCTTTGGAAGTTAACCATTATGAGTTACCTATTAAAAGGGTCAGTGTGTTTTTATCTCTTAGTGAGGTATGCTGCAACCAACTTGAATCCTCAGCTGTACTTCAAGAGATTATTCAGTAAACAAGCTCACAAATTTACAAGCAAGTCAGACAGTCTTTCCTTCCATTTCAGCTAGAGCCATTTTACTAATTGGTTAAAAATTACTCACTTGTGACAGTTTAGAGACAAGACTTTTCTTGCAAGGTCATTTTTGCTGATCGAAATGGTATCCTATCCTTAATATTAATTCCAGAACCATATAGGTTTTCATTTGAGATGCAATGAAAGATTTAAGTGCCTACATTTTAGAACTGAGAATGCACTTTTTTCTTTTTTACACAGAGCATATTAAACAAAATTTCCCAATACAGGCATGACCTAACATTTACCCAGTTATAAAATCCAAAGCCAGGAAAGTATTAACCTCTCAACCAGTAGCTATACCAATGTCATATTATCCTCCTCAGATCGGCTTATACTAACAGTCTTTCCAAGGTCAGAAGTTGTTGCAAAGACTAGAGTGAAATATTAACTAGTTCTATGTTCACATTGTACCCTACTGAATGGACTTACACAGTCAAACACTTCACACACATACACAAACAAACATATACTTTCACAGGACAAGTCACCTGAACATACATACACTGACTTCTGCTGATAAGGATTAGTGATCCTCCTGATGGTATTAAAGAAGTATCTGACTGCACAGACTCTTGCCAACTTTCAGAAACAAACAAAAAATACCACAAACAAACAACCCCCCTTCCCACCCCAGACTAACTGAAATAGTCCTGGGTGATCATTTTTTTGGGGTCTGGTTTAGATGTGTTACAATCCAACACAAATAGAATTTTGCAGGACAGTTTTGCTCAGAGGCTTTCTTGACTCTACATACAGCATAAAACTCACTGAATTGTAGCTTCATGGTACTGTCTGCATCCAAACACATGTCCCCACTAAACAAATGGAGGAGTAAATTGCATGGAAATGAAAGACCAGGGGAGCTGGAACTTAAAAAGCTTGCTTTAGCATCCAAAACCAAAGTCACCAAGTTACATCTTCAGTGGACTTTAGAGGCATGTTTATTATTCTTGTTGACAACACAGCTAGCATTCCATAATTTGTTTGGTATTTCGTTTAATGGGTGCCTAAAAACATGCATGATGCAATTACCAAACAACTTCCTTTCCATGCATAGAACAGACGCTTACAGCAAAACAAATCAAATCTGTCTCCCAGATTTTCCATATACAGTTCTGAAATACGTGTTTCCAATAACCAGGCCTATTTAAGGAGTGCCTGCAGCCTTCGTTCTACCATCATGCATCTGTCTGTGCACCCTCCCACTCTTTCCCCCACTCCATCTGTGTCTGTAGGACCACACTGGAAATCAATCAAAAACATACCAGGCTTTTAAAGTGCTGGTAAAGGCAGGCAGAAAATGCAAAAGCAAGCGAAGGCAGGTCATGAAAGAAGAAACATTGACTTGCACCAGTCAGTCCACTATTCTTTCACTCTGTATACAGTTTAGATCAGTCACCAACCAGCTTCTACCATTGAAACAATCAAAAAAAAGTGTTATTTCAAGATGTGAAAGGCTGCCTTCAGGCAAGCAGAGGAAAAAAAAAAATAACCCCACCAGTCGCATTCGAAATCCTGGTTCATCTCTCTAAATCTTTTCCAACTGTAGTGTATCTTGTTGGAGGTGAACGGATCAGACTCAGACACAGATTTCAGGATGCAGATTCAGATGAGCTATGAATGTATCTATACAAGGGTGTAATGATGTTCTTTTGCCCAAGTAATTCCTGTCATATAACATTTCTTTTGCTGCTATCAAGATAATGCCTTTATAGAGCTAGTTATTATGGCCCTAAGATTTCACACCTTAGATTGGTACAAATTAGTCAGGCTCCTATTGGTTTTTTTCCTTATATATAATTTTACAGTTAATTACATTAAATTTGTCTATCACTTTATGTACCACAGTGTCTCTACAATGCTCCACAATCAGTTAAGTCTTCACTTTACCCTAAGTAACCTGGGTAACTACTGTTTGGTGTTTGTACAGCATTACTACAAAATAGGTTCTCAGAATACACTAGATTTAGTTATGTTTCATTTTACATTTAAACTACATATGCCAAGCCATTTCTACAAGAAAGTCATACACAGTATATATCGGTATCATTTACAATGCTTAAGCTAGCTTTTGTTGAACTGCTGCTCTATGTGGGAGATTATTATTAGCTTTGAAGAAGTATCATATTATCAGGTTAGGTAGAAAAAGATTCAATATTCACTTTCATTTCAAATTTCTTTACAGCCCTGTGCTAGATTCATCTAAATTCACAATCAGTTCATACTGACTGGAAAAAAACAAGAACAAAACCAAAGTATCTTCTCATTGACAATGTTCAACATTTTGTATTATTTTCTTATTTTAAAGGAATACACTTCTAGTTCATGACATGTGCAGAAGGTAACCACTGTCTTTTGCTGTTCCTACCACTTGTTCTGGTAAAATTCCTTCTTCTCTTTAATCATATCATATGTCTTAACACATACATGTCAGTTAAAGCTCACATGACCAACAAGCTTCATTGCATTCTTAAATGTGTTGATAAATGTATCAGCTTCTAAACTCTGTCTTATCATTTTGAAGACAAGGTCGGAAGTATGATGAACCCTGAATAAACCAGTCAAGGTCAGGCTTAGATAAGCCTCTTCATAATGTGATGATTACAGCTTTTTCTGAGCAACACAATTTGTGCAGACTGCTTCTCAAAACATAAATTTGACAGTGCTGTGCAGTTTGGAACTGCACTCCCGAGCTGATACAATTTCAGTGGAATTTGAACAGTACAAGCTGCTATTTGCCACAACCTTTTACCTACAGTATTACATTCCAAAAGCTATTTCCAAATTTTATTGAAACAGTGGCACTTCATGTACAGTAACAGAGCATTCATGGTTAAGTAGTACAATTCTGGCCTGTTGTGTTGTAGGGTCAGATTAAGTAATACAAATTTTTGTACTAGATTAAAACCAGTAGGGGATTCATATTAATTTCTGCTCTAGCACTTGCAGTTATGAAGAAATCAATCTTTAATTAGAAAAACATTCATTTTTTTAATTTATTATTAAAGGCAATGATGACCCCACAGAGGTACGTTATGGAAGAGTAAAACTTTTGCTACTGTTAAATGGAAATAGTCTGGTCTCAGTCTTAATAAACAGGCGATGGAAGTTAAGAACAATCACAGCCATCTCAAGACCACCACAAGCAAAAGACATAACACAAAACTGAGTTAAAACTGTAGCAAAGAATATTAGCATCTTAATAACTGTGGCTTTATATAAAAATCTCTATTTAAAAAAAGCCTACCACCACATCAGTGAGCATGAAAAAAGAACCACACATGACAAATAACCCTGCTCTGTTCTCCTATCAGATTACCCTGAATATGCTTCTAACATGATTTCAAAACAGATCTATGTGGCATTTTAATCACAGATTAAATGCACTGTACATGACTTGCCAACCTATCCAACACCTCCAGCAGCTGAAAAATTCTGTTGATTTAACACTGGCACAAAAGTTACTTCTTTTCTCCCTGTAAAAACTTTCTTTTTGGCCTAATACATATCACAAAATAATTTTATTCAGCATACCAATTTGGATGATACAGAAGCCACATATGAAGTTACCACCTTATACATACAGACTCCAATATACCCTGCTCTAGCAAATATCAGTATCCATATTTTCTGTATGATAAACCACTATTACAGCATTTACACACCTGTTTTCTTCATTAAATACAACAGAATGGCACTTTCCACTAATCTTTGATGTAAATTTCTTGTATCCCACAATCCAATATAAATCTTTCTAACTTGCAGTAATATAAAAAAGATAGTTTAACAGGTCAAGGAGCTTCAATTGTATAAAACATGATTTTCACACACACTGCTGGGTACTCTGATTAATTATAAAAACAATCAACATCATATGTAAGATGACAGCAGATCACCCATCTAACTCTCCACAGAAACTGGTTATAGTTTCCTGATAGATGATACATCAAACTCAGCAACTGATCTCAGCCAGTAGACATAGGGGTAATGCTGGGCTTCAAAAAAATCATTAAGAATACTAATACTGCTGAGATTAAAAAAAAAAAAAAAACACAACACAACACCAACAAAAAAACCAATCACCAAACGCCTTCCAACTATGCATGATTGAAGTTTTACTTAAAATAAAAACAACAATCAGAAAAGCAGAACTGGTGCTCAGAGCAACATTAATTAATTAAATTTCACTTTTGAATATCTTATTAAATTTACGATTAGATAGGCTATGTCATGCAAGTAAATAAATGCTATTTATAACTATCACTAAGCCACAGCAACCCAGTCATAGAGCCATTTCCCAGACTGTTATTGTTATGCAAACAGACTACTCTTTCATTTCTTGTCAGTTGTAATTACAGTTCCATAATTGAAATACAGTAAATTACCATGCAGTAACTTTGAAAGATGGTTCACTGAGGTTAAGCCGTCACTACAATTACTGTATAATAAAAAATGATAATTTAGATGTTCTACTTCTCTCTCAAAGAAAAAAATTAATTCAGTTCAAGCAGCTCAGATGAGTCAAATATCTTCATGATGATGTAAACAAAAAGAAACAACACATTCAAGCAAAGCCAAAAAATCTCAGGTAGAAGTCCTAGGCTACATAAATAAATCAGTGTATATAAACTTTTCTACCACTGAAGAAAATTGCACATTCAAAGCCAATCCTTTAAAAGAATACTCTTTATCGAAATCAGTCACACAGTAACTATTCAGCTTCTTCCATATGTGCTCCTATTTGGCTCATAGAGCATATAAAGCTTTGGAAACTTCTTTCAAGTTCCAAGCTTAATTTTAATTCAGTTCTACATCATGTTTTCAGCCATGATCGGTAGGATAACTGCAACTCAACACCAATAAGGTGTAGGTAAAAGATAAAAACTAGCACGGATATTTCTAAGCATAAAACCAGGCCTACAATTTTGACTTACATAGGTCAAGCACAGCTTCCCTGTAGAAATTTTCTCAAATATTTAACAGAAATAAAATGAGGGAAGGGGATATGGAAATGACATAAATAACTGTCATTGTAAAAATAATGCTCAAAATTTTTATTTTGAGAAAGAACTGTCCCCTTAAAAAAAACACCAATCTTTCAATAAATTCTTAGTCGCTGTCTCTGTGAAGATAACTTCACAAAGGAAATCTTTTGGAAAACAGTAACAGATATTTACATCTGAAAACTGTTCCTATTCTCCCCCTCACAAAGACTTCCTGCTGATGCTGGAAAAGGCAATTCCTTCAGTTCTTTTTTACTCCTGGCTGCTTCTAGACACCCAACCCCTGCTACTTCCCTCGTGTTGGCACTCATGTGACCATACAGTAAACAAGATAAGCTCAATAAATGAAAAGGACACAAAATAAAACAAACATAAAACCACCCTAGTAGTAAGTGGTTGAAGGGACAAGGCGGGACAATGTAACCAGGGAACAGGACATGACACAAGGAGCTGAAGGTAGGAACAGTGGGCTGCAATGAACTTCAGAGAACTGCTAGAAGCTCCAAAACTATTGCAGCAGCATCACTGGCAAAGCATACTTGGCACTCTTCAGGGCATCCACAAGGTTTCAGTGATTCCATTTAACCCAAAGACAAGCAAATGGTCCTTTGTACTATACTCCCATCTATTCTCTCACAAAGTCTGCTATGAAGGAAATGTAGTAAATAACTGCTCGAAGAAAGGGCCGCAACTTCAGCTGTGACAAACAATCAAAACATTATGTAAGTGTATGAAATAAAACCTATTCTCAGCAGCTAAGTCTCCTAGCCCAAATCTTTACTTATTATTTTGCTAAGAAAACTGCAGTATCTCAAAGCATCTAGTATAGACATCTGTGAGAGGTTTGATTTTTCCCTGTAAAGGTTAACTGCAATCACTTTTTTCACCTCTGTTGCTTCCTCCAGGCTCTGTTGCAGATCAAGCACTTCTTTATCGTGTTTCTCTTTAAGTTTATCCATCTCCATGTCATGGCTAGATACTTCTTCTTTTAGTGCTCCTTTTAAAGCTGTAAGCTCCCTCTCTCTCTTTCTCAAAATCTCTTCTTGTTGATCTTTTGCTATTAATACTTCTTGCAGATCCTGCTTCATTTGCATGAGCTCCTAAAGAATAAAATTAAACACAATTGCATGACAAATGGCTCCAATGGATGTTCTGTGCTTCAGCAAGGAAAGCATATAAATTCCCCAAGGCCAACTTTATTTCATATGACCAACATATTTTTTGTGGCTTTTTTAGTAAGCTAAAAGTTTACTAAACCTTATTAGAAGTATAACATAAAGCTGATGTTTTATGTAACAGGTCAATACACCTGATGCTGCAAAAGCATGAAAAAATTTGGATGGGGTATGTTATTGCTGTCCGTAAATAAAGCAGGAATCAAACTAAGGGTACAATTTAACAACTCCCTCAGTCCTACCTTCTGTGGCAGAGAGGTAGGTAAGAACAAAGAAAAACCTTTTTTTTCCCCACACTGCAAGAGAGGTGAACCCAATGATAATTCTTTGTTGTCTTTTCTGCTGGAAAGAATAAAGTTGCTTCTACAGGTGCTGAAGACAAAACAAGTGCTTCACAACCAAGTCCATATCTTTACACTCTTCCTCCTCCCACCATGTTCACCCTAGAAGTCATTTCCCCTCTCCAGATTGCTGGGAAGGAAGGGGATAGTCAGTGAATTTGAAGAATAAATACACACGTGCATGTATACAAACACAGAATGTAACAATAACAACTCAAAAATGTACCGCTTCAAGAATTATCTAATTCGGTATTTCTCAAGCTGTGAATAACTGCACTTTCAAAAAAACTGTGAACTTCCCCTGCAACGAATCAGGATCAGCACATCTAAGCATTCCTGATACACATCATCTATTCTGTTCTTAAAAGCATACCATGAAAGGGATTCTACTACTGTCTGGATAACCATGTTCCACTGCTTAATTATGCATATTGATAGAAAATGTTTTCCAACACTTACTTTAAATGTCTGCAGCTAAGTCTCTCATTTCTTAGTCTATCCCTACATAACATAGAAAAAATGATCATCGTCTCCTTTATAGCAACATTCTACAAAATGTTCTTCTGACTCTTCCCTCACTCCTCCATTCAGATTAAAGTCCTTCTTCACAGGTAATGTTTTTCAGTACTATCACCACCATTCCAGATATTCCCTTACCTACACACAACTTTCAACTGCAGATTTCAACAGAGATTTAAGACAGTAATTTAAGAGAGTAATCAAATCTCACCTACACAAAACAAGCTAGTTATTCTACTCAGCATGTCCTGCATACAAACACCTTTAATATTCCTGAGATCTACTGTCTATGGTTTTGTTCCCTATTTCACATTTTATCATTTAGCTTCCATTTCTTAAAGCTAGCTTTTTGCACTAATATTAAAAAAAAGTTAATTGTTTTGGTACTACCAAGTATTAAGATAACTCTGAACTCTAATCTTCCTTCTGAACCATTATGCACTGATACTCTTACACACCCTTATCAACAAATTTATTAAGCAGTGTTCCCTATTTCATCATCAGTAAATTACTATAACCAGGGATACAACCTATTCCTCTTTAAGCCCAAGGTGACAAGAACCCCCTAACTGTTTTGTTCCTCTTCAGACTCTATCCCTTCTCTTCTCTACCTGGCCCCATCAACAAAGTCAACAATTTAAAGATTGCTTTGGTGAATATTTACTTTTTCTTAGTTGAATCTCACTCGGCCTTGCTAATACATACACCTTCTTTAAACTTCTGTTTCCTGTTGTGAAGCAAAATCCTATCCAACTGTTAAAACTGACTGAGATGATTATCTGGTAATAGTGGATAACTTGGCTGTTCCTCAACCAATATGTTATTTGTTCTCCCATTCTATGAGATAATGGTACTTATATTTTGTATTCCTTTTAGTATTAATGTAGTTGTTACAACATGCTTGCTTAGGTCACCTAATAATGGTATATTGTTTTGGACTGATTGAATGGGAAAAGCTAAGGCATGAATTTCTTCTACCTGTATCTTAGTTCCCACTTTTTATGCAGTTCTTCTGATTTTTTCATTCTCCTTCTGGTACTTTATAACTAACCTCAATCAGAACCTCTTTCTCCCCTTCATCGGCATGTTTTGCATTATCCAGTTCATCATGCATCTCAGAGAGCTGGTCCTGAAGATCTCTGATCTCAGTCTGGTGTTGTTCCTGCTCCATCTTCACTTGAAAAAGCCTCATCAGGAAAAATAAGACAGGATTTCTTAATTTTTAGAAATAGTAATTTGTTCTTTCAAGTACTAAAAAGATACAAGCATCTATTCCCATGTTCCCCACAAGGGAATGGGATATAATGAGGCAGAAAAATGAAACATCAGAGGGGTAAAAATGAGAACTCTTAGGTAGATATTTAAGTGGAAAGTTGTACTTTTCAACTACATAGTAATTTTAAAACTGCATTTAAACTAAAGCATTCAAGTGCTTCCATATTTTAAAGACCTGAACTATATATTATGACCATGAATCATTACAGCAATTCACACTAAGAGGAAGACTATAAATTCAGCAGTTTTTCTCTACCTCCCAGATATTCCAAAAACATGGCACTCTCAAACGGTAGAAACATTTCCTACAATAACAAATGTCACTCTGATTCCTTTATCATATTCTGAAGACACAGGTACTTTTAATCTAAAAGGTTTAAGAAAAGACATAAATTCCAATAAGTAACTTTTTTTAGAATTAACTCACTCCTCTAGGTTTTGCCTGAGTTCCTTCTCACTTTCTTCCAGCTGCTTTTTTAAGGCTTCTTTTTCACATATACTTTCATCAAGTTGCAACTGAAGATCTTTCAGGCTTGCTCGTGTAGCATCTCTCTCTTCTTTGGAATTTTGCTGATTCTGAATTTTGTACACCAAAAGTTAAGCAAGATAATAAACTAAGTATAAATCAATCAAAGGCTCTTTTTTATTATATGAAAGAAGCCATTCCAAGACTTTGATATTTTTCACTTGTAGAAGTGCTTATTAATCTAAGAATATTAAAAGCTGGGAATGCTTACTAAAACACACAAAGCACTGCTTTTTTATTTTTATTAGAAATGGGAGAAGTGAAGTCTCCTCAGTACTATCTAATCAGTTTCAAGTATATTGATTCTTATCACAGATTCAAAATGTAAACCGAAAGAAGCCAAGCTGTTGTTCTCATGTCTTCAGAGCATAGTTGTACTTAATTTCTTTTAATTCAGCACTGTAAAAATAATGCTGTAAGTAACAAACAGCAGCTACACGAGTAATACAGTTTGTCTTTGATTCCAATCTGTCTCATCACAGTCAACAGATTAACATTTAACTTTGCAGATAGCCAAGAAATTTTATGTGCATGTGCTTAATATTTTTCTTTACTGCTCCAAAGCCATTCTCAAATACAAAGAAGAAAGATTCCTTAAAAAGGTTAACTATGCTATGAGCAGCTGCGCTTAAAATAAAAAGTCTTCTGTAAAAGAACAGGTATATCTAGATTAAAAGGAATATGAAGCAAAAAAGATTCAGCTGGTTAATCAGTTATCACGTACAAAAGTATATTTGAAATAGTCAAAAGCTTTATAATAACCAAGTGACATACCCTAATTTCTAGATCCAGTTTTTTCTGTAATTCTTCCACCTTCCTTTCAAGTTCTGCTTTTTGTTCTACCAATGCTTTTACTTCAGCCGAAGAATCTGAAACCTACAATTAAATAGAGATGTTAATTCCCACAAAGTCAAAATGGTCTTTGTAATTGTTTTTTAAAATCTGAAGTAAAGCTACAAGCAAGGTTAATAAAGTGTAGCATCAACTGTCTGAGCTCACCAGGGACTTTTCATATGGGTCAAGCCAAGCTAATATTTTCAAAGGAACCATGATTTGATTTTCATAAAACTTCTTGATAATTGCTCAAGGCACATTGCCAATAATACAAAAAATACACAAACCTAAAGCAAAATTCAAATTAGACAAACATATGAATTAAATCACGAGTACTTCGGGCCAGATTTGACTGGGGTATCACCAATTACACAAAACGGACATCAAAGGGATTCATGCTTATATGTCAAGACAGATTTTCAAACACAGTTTTTCAGTAATTTCTTAAGACGTGCTTTATATTTTCATTTTGACTCATTATAGCCCAGGATAATGTATTCATCAAAAATAAGCATTTAATCCTTCTTAGACCATCATTGCAACAACTGGACATTTCTTCATTTTGTTTTAGAACCTCCACATAGCAGGAAACAAAAACTTTTCAGTAGGCAGACTGTCAAATGCTATTACTGTAATATGGCTTTTAAACAATACTCTAGTTTAGGGCTTTCCTAAATCACACATTAAAATACTCTCTCCACTTCAATTATCTGTTTACACCACTATAGTGAGAAGATGCTCCACCATTTTTTACAGCTATGTATGTTAGCTTCAATCCAACATCCTTTTAATGTTCATGTTAAGTTTGCATCTCCTTCTAAAACATAGGAGCAAAATGTAGAAGCTCTCATGGCAGACTGCTTTACATTCATTTTTAATTATCAACAATTAGATTTCCCATAAGTCACCTCATTGCATGACTAAAATTAAGCTATACTACTGAAGGACTACAAGAACAGTCTAACTGAAGTCAGTGAGGGGATTCAAATTTTTAAAGCCCTGTTTGAACACAGCATTACTACAAAACAACTTAAAAAAAAAAATACCTGAGTCTTCCCAGCAGCTCTCGACTTTAAGGTCTGAATTTTCTCAAAAACCAAGTTGACCTTCCTCTTTGTTGCATCATCATTATCAGCACTTCTAAGACACAGACAGTACAAGTAAGCTATGATATATATGATCAAAGGTACTATTTTGTTAACATTAAAACAAATTCAGAGTGTCCAAACTATTGAAAATCACCACCATAGGAAAAAAAAACCCCAACACTCTAATGTGAACTAGTCAGAAATTACCTTAAACACTTTAAAGAAACCCTTTAAACGGAGGCTGCTAAAAATTTATATTCTGTATTCTGAATGTTTAGAAAATAATTTAAAAAGTCACTGAACTCTTTAATTGCAACTCTCTTCTACAAGTCCATAGCTGTGGAAAGACAGGTATTCAACATGTATATTATTCAAACATACTGAAATTATAAGTAATTAGTACTAGGTTTTTCAAGTCCTGACTACTGCACCATAAAATAACACTTTAACAGTTCACAGACCCTGCTACATCAGGAATGCAAAAAAATTTAAATGCATCATGTATATTTTAATTCATTTCTCCTTCCCACATTTTTCAATAAGTTATCATCAGAAAATACCAAGGAAAAGAGTTACAGGTGGACAAAGGATTAAATGCACAGCAACAAGAGAGCTTTTGTCAAACCTTACAAGAAAACACTTTGTTGTTGTTTAAAAAGTCCACAAGCTTAAGCTCCCATGAGGTATGATCTGAATTCTTCGTGAACCTTCATATCACATGAAGTTTTACTCCAGAAGTATTTATAAGACAAAACCTATTCCAATTCACAAACTTAATCAAATCCTGTACAATACCTTCTGTAAGTCCTGATTGCCTGGGTATCTTGAGATTCTATAATGCCTTAAAGGACACAGCTGAGATGCAGAATTATGAAACAGGCATTTCATTTAATTATAGCTTTGATTTTAGAATTTTACATTTTGAAGGTAATAGAACATAAATATTGTGAAAATACAGTCTCCTCTCCAAAAGTTAATTATGTTTACTAACCCTTCCTTAAGGTAATTGTAAAGTATCTGTTTAGCAGTCTCTTCGTTAGTTTGCTGTGCAAGATCTTGTTGGCCTTTTAAGAGATCAGGAGTTGCCTAAAAAGACAAGATAAAATGTCAAAAGATATAATCCTCCAACAGTTGTAAATACAACCTGTACAATTGAAATTCTCCATTCTATTCTACACATAAACAAAAATGTTTATGTACTGTGGACCTAAAGTTCACAAAGATCTACTGGAGTTTCAGTTTGCTGCAAAAAAAAGCATACTCTACACCAAAAGAAAACAATTTTGCGTGGAGTTACATATATTTCAGCATTCTACTTTTGTGCATTTATGCTTAAGAATCATCATAACATCATTTACAATAATCTTCTTTGGCCCCACCATCTTTCTTGACCCACAGAAGAATAAGCTGTTTCAGAAACCATATTTTCTATACCTGCAACTATGGGAATAACTTTTTATATTTACATTTCTCCAGAACAATTCTGCTATCCATTTGCAAGTGTTGCGTGATAGGAATTTGTTCTAATGAAAAGCATAAAAATATGCATTCAACAGTATGACCATTTTAGTATGCTACAGTGCAAAACACAACTTAAAGAATAAATTAAAAATTACCTGTATATTAGGGACAGATGAAAATGTTTTTACAGAAATCTTTTTCGTTCCTGAATCAGATGGAACTGTGATTCGGTTTGGCAACAACAAAGTAGAAGTTACTGTTCTAATTTCCTCTCTCTTATTCTCTCCTGGGAGTGTAGACGACCTAAACATCAAGCTGTCTGTATCAGCTCCATTTTGTTTATGGTATTGCAAAGAATTGAAATTGCTGTTCTGAGTGTCTTTATCAGGCATTTGCAGTTTTCCAATACTACGAGCAGAAATCTTCATCTCTCTGGAAGGTGGTTTTTGATCTCTGGATAACTGCTTGTGAAGGCAAACTTTAGATGGTCTCAGCAAGTGCTCGTCTGACTTACCCAAGCTTTTACTGCATTCACCTAAATAATCTGAATCTACATCAAGCCCTAACGACAAGGCACTATCGACGCTTCTTGATCTTTTACGATCATCTGGATTAATTCTATTCCTTTTTCCTGACCTACCTCTTCTGTGAGGATCAACTTTCTTGTCAAACTTTTCAATTAGCTGATCTACTCCTGGAAGTGAACCAGTGTCAATATCACGACCAGTTCCAGGCAAAAATGGGATATATCTCCTGTTTTCATGCCGATTAACATTGTCTGCATAGATGGCATACTCTTGGTCATCAAGTAAAAATCTGTATAAGGAATTTGCGGAAGTGGGAGTAGCTGATGAGGATGATGATCTTCTTGAGTAATCCAATACTGGCCCAGCTGAATCTTGTCTGCGGAAGGGAAGAACATCTGGTCTAGATCTTCTTGTCTCCGGATATACAGTGGGACTAACACAAGGGGATCCTCCTGCAGATGAAAATGATTCTGAAACACACACTTCATTGGGGCTGATTGTGCTACTGGGACAATCCAACAGCTGCTTATTTTGATCTTCTGCTTCCACTGACCTGTTTAACTGTATCTTTTTTGAATTCACTTTGGTTGGCTCTGCAAGATACGTATTTGTTTTCTGCAGGGACACTACTTTAGATGAGGAAATCCAAGGTTTTGCTTCCGTTTTTTCATCCGCAAAAGATTTAGACTCACTGCACACAGAAGACTGGTAATTATCCAAATTCAAGTTATTTTTTTCAGGATCATAAGGCTGTAAAAGTTCAGGATGTCTTTGAAAGTTCAACAAATTGGAGGATTTCATTGTTCCATCTTTAAAATCTGATATTCCATTTTCTTTTTCATCCATATTGGTTATCTTTAGGCTTTTAAGCACACAGGGCTGCATGTGCTGCGTTCCAGGAAATTTTGTGTGTTCATTGCTTTTGTCCTCCAACTTAAAAGCAGTATTGGAGTCTGCGGCTGGCTTGCTTACAGTTTGAGAAATTACTTGCTGTTCTTTTCCAGAAGGAGGAGGATTTTCTGACAAACATCCTTCTGTATTGTTTAGTACGATGTAAGGATGTCCATCAATTCCTTGGACTCTAATACTGACACCATAAGACCCTGTCCTAGAGTTTTGTGCATTTCTAGATTTATGAGTCTCCTCACTCGTGAGTTCAAGAGTGACTTCATAGTCCTGCTGCATGTGCTTAAAACCAGAAAAATACGGCTCCATGATTATCAGAGGATTAGAGCTGAATAGAAGAGAAATCACAAAAATGTCACTGTTTTAAATACTCTACATTATTTCATTAATTACTCTAGTACACCATTCAGTGTGACTATCAAGACTAAGAGTAATACGCAAACAAATCAATATACAAGAAATACAAAGTCCAAAGCAAATGCATAGTGATACAAAGACAAATGTCTGACTGCCTGATTCTGTATCAATTTAATGTTATTTTATGACTGTAAATGTTAAGAAATAACAACGGACAAGATTACCTACACAGAGTTGATGCTAGTTGCTTTTGAATCAAATGACTTCAAATAAGCAAATCTAGTACAGCTTTTTGAACCCAAACAGCTTTTGCTTTGGGTGTCTCCACTATATTTACTGGACGACTGTACCCTTCACAAATCAATGTTCATTCTATAGCTAGCAGTTAGTATCAGCCATATTAACATTTAAACATAAGCCCAGAAGAGCGAAACACAACCAGGCAGTTTTAGGTTATGAGTTTTGGGTCACTAAAGCACTGCAAAGAAGGTTGATATCCTCATGCCTTTGAGATGCACTTTTATGTACCTGGTTTTCAATATTTGTTTCTAAAGACATCTGATAATAATTTTTTTCATTTATTATCTTGTTGTCATCCATAAGAATAAACTTTCCTACAGATAAATTTGACAATCCCCCAATTGTAGGCTTGTTCCAGAAAACTCCATTTGCTATTTTAAAACAGATATTTTGCTGAACAACAGAAATGGAATAATACGGCTAGCATATATTACCTTTTTCAGAAGCAATAGGTATGGTAACTCCAGCCTCTATGTCCCAAAACTGTTTTCAGTTCTAGAAAACAATAAAATAAACCCCACCTGCACTTCTAATGTTAAATGCCATTCTTTCTTTCTCTAAAAGCTGGTTTTGTGGGTGTTTTACTTTACTGTCCGTTGCATATTATGAGCCAACTGTCTAGTGGCAGAGGCAATACAGTGACAGTAGGAGCTGTGTCTACAAAAGAATGAAACACAGGGCTGTCAGACTGATGCAAAACCTGGAGGGAATAAACTTTTGAACTGAGCTGGAGAGTTGAGTAATCACTGAAGCCTGACAAAACCAAGATCACTAATCAATGGTGAATAATCATCAAGAGGAAACAAACAACAGGATGTCTCATGGAAAAACAAACCTCCGCAACCAGTTTCACCCTCCTGCGTATCTCAGCATGAACCATATCCCTCAGGTAATTCTAATCAACAGCAGAATTATGATTTTTTTCCCTGACAGTGAATTAAAAAGTTTGGCTTGATATTCATAGTATGCTAGTTTCCATGCAAGTACTTCTTCTAGCAGGAAAGATCCCCTCAAAAACTTCTTCACCTCCCTAAAAACCAACAGCTCCTCCTCAACAGGAGGTTTACTTCATCCAAAAAAAGCAGCTAGTTTCTCTAAACGCAATGCTACATGTATCAATAAATAATTTTAATGAAGAAAAAAAAGCAGTCTCACAGTCAAAGACTTCCTTAGATAATAAAAGATTTGGTGAACTAGTTAAATTCATCAAAATTAATTCAGGGGTTAAATTAACTTGGTAAAGGGAAGTAAAGAGACACTACAGATTTGATCTCCATTTAAGACCTCCTGGAGCAGGAACAGAAACAGAACAAGGGAAAAACCAAGATAAGCCAAAGAAAGCTAATGGAAGTGGGAAAATGAAGCAGCAAGAACAGTGGAAGGGAACAGCAAAGACCAATACACTTACATTATCTTGGGCCTCCATTCTGTGTATTTCTCCATACTACTTTACTTTCTTTGCTGAATACTCATAACATCTCACATTAATTACAATGTTTCAATATATAAGCTGAGACAAAAATGACAAAGTCAAAATAGCAGAAGCTGATTCTAAACACCCAGAGCCAATGAAGAGATCTCCTTTGACTTAGTGGGCACTGAAATCAGCTTCTGAGCTGCACTGATGGTGGATGACACAACAAAGGAGGAAAAAAGATAGCACTGTACAGAGTTGTAACATAAACTATACACTGTATATCTAATAAATGGCTGCTGGAGGTAGGCAAGAAACCAGGCTCTCCACTCCATTCTTTAAACTGTTGAGTGGGTGCAACTACATTTATTAATGTCTCAAAATGCTCAAGGCAACAAAAATGGAACTATTTTTAAAAGTTCAAAAGTTGTTTTCAAATAAAAGCAAGCATTTTGAATTTTTTGTGCTTTCCATTTTTGTATTACTGTTACATTATACAATGTTGATCAGAAGTTACTATTACAGGTATGTAATGAAATAAAAATTTAAATTACTTCAAGTTTTTGCAAAATAAAATTTATGCAATAAAGTTTCTCAGACTTCTAAATCAAATCTGCATGATTGTCTAGGGAAAGTGTTAGCAAGACACAATTTTGTAACTGAAAATTACTAACAAAGAGACATCAAACAGCCCATGAAAAAAAGCAACAAAATTCTGTATCTTCTAAAGAGCAAGAAAGTGTTTGAAGTGTCTCAATTAATGTTTTCAGAAAATACAAATTATTCAGAACTCTATAAAAAGAATTCTAGTTTGCAGAATACAGTGTGCTGATACTACTCTAAGTAAATTAAAATCACTCAAGGCGTATTTGCATGTGAACGTGTAAGTGAAAAAAATCATTATCTCTACACAGTTGGTAGCATACATCTGCAGTAGACGAATACATAAATGTCTTTTAAAAGACTCTCCACTTGCAACTCTAGCAAGATTAGAAATGCCACCAACAAATTTAGAAAAATTACTTATGAAAGGTTACACTACACTTTAAAGCTGTATGTACTATCAGACGTATAAAAACAGTAAAGTTCTTCTGAATTTGCCAATAGCGGTAACAATTAACAACCATAAGAAAAAGGCATTAATAAAAGTAAAACAAAAATTAAAAAAAAAAATCTTTAAAAAAAAGGACTTAAATTAATCTGCATGGAGAACCAATAAACAATAAATTACAATATGCCTAATTCCAGGCAACTGCAAAAGCTGAACTTTCAAACATGTTGCAAAGTTGCTAAAAATATTAGATAAGGGGTTGGGGTGGAGGGGTGTCAAAACCAACCACGAAACACCAAAACCCCCAGTGTACAGTGGAAACGGAATTTAGGTTAATAATCTATCTTATATTAACCATTAATATATTTAATTTGAATTGTCTCTAAAACTATAAAGAAGTGTATTTGTCTTCTTCATGTGCATTACACTAATAAAACTTAATTTTACTATACAAAACAATAAAATCTTGTAGAAATCAAAGTGCTAAACCAACATTTTTTTAAATAAAGCATTTTATCTTTCTGGAACTGTGAAAAAAATTATATATATAAATCCCTGCTACATCTACAAGATAATAAGACAGCTGGCCCTACCATTCAAATAGTTGAAGGCTTTATTTAGGGTTTCTGTTTTATAGGATGTCAAGCAGCAGTGGATAATATACCCCATGAACTACATAATATCAAAAAGTTATTTTACAGTATACCAAAAAAATGGTTTTGCAATATTGTAAACATTTTTTACCTAAAAAACACATTACTGGTTTTCCTTACACACAGTCTTTCTGATGAAAACCTAAATCCTCTAATAACTTTAATTGTTTAATTAGTTATGGTCATATTTCTACACAAACATTGTACAGTTGGCATCTCAGGCTTTGGCAGGCTTACAGCAAAAGATTAAGATAAGAGGACTGAAGCTGTTCCCCTCCCATCTGTCTGCCCCACTCCTCTCATGGATGTCACCATGTCAAAAATGAGAACATCTGAAAACTCTGATGGCTGAGTATACACCTCAGCCACAAAAATTTGCAGACTGGCATACTGCTCAGGTAAATGCAATCAGCCTTGTGTTCCATACTATTAACAACTGAAATTCTGACATCTGATATGGTGGAGGAGCTGACAGCTAGGGACACTGACAGCTACAACTGTCCAGTTTTAATCTTCTTTAAGTCTGCTGAAGCCCTCAAATGTTATGACAGAACAGTTTGTTTACTCTTAAGCTTATGAAAAGAGGTTAGATATTTTAACAGTAGTTAGGAAGACAATTTCCCTGTTTGTGGGGCTGGCTTGTTGTTTCCTTGTAGTTAGTTACAAGCTCTTTTTTTAAATAGGGGGCGAGATAAATTCCAGTTTTCATGCCAAACTAATACTTTTAATTTTACATTTATGTAGTCTTGCTAGTACTTTTATTTGCTGTCTCAGAGGAGTTTAAAAATACACTTTTCAGAAAACAGAAGCAATGATTCTGCATAAATTCTTAATGAGGTAGAAGACTCATCCCATTATTTTATATAATCAGTTATCTCCTATTTGTGAGGCAAATTCTATCACAACAGCATATACAAATTGATCAGGACATAAGAAATGACTACTTCAATAAATTGTTTTCTTTGGAAAGCATTCTACTTGCTAAAACCACAGATGACATAGTCAAGGACATATAATCATCAACATCTTTCAGAGATTAAAAGTTCAGCAGCAGTTCAGAAAAATGAAAGTATATTGACATATTCTGATTGGTAACGTCACTGCTGTTCATACCAAGCTAAATTTTAATGGGCAGCAAATTTTCACCTGAAAACTTGCAAACAGTCCAGAAAAGAAATAGCCTGATTTTCTACAGTGACACCATAAATTTAAACAGCTGCATTTGCTGGTCAACAGGTTAAGTAAATCCAGTCATGTAGAGCAAGTCCAAAAGAACAGAGAATTAAAGACCCGAGAAACGCAATCAGGCATAAACAAAGCAAATTAATTTCACTAGGTAACACATTAAGTTTTACAGATAGCACTGGAGGGTATTCACTGTATACTCCGGATAACTTATTTTATTAGAAATTTCAGCAAAACAGTAACTTTCAGTCACGTATCTCCTTGAAAACTGTCAAGAGCTGAAAGAAACTGACTTAACGACTTCACCATGGACTCAGCCTGAGCCTACAGGCCTAAGCCTTTGTATCTACATAGGCCCTTCCTCATACTGAAACCCCATGAAAACCGTGTGTGGTTACATCCAGTTTCATCAGGCTACAGGGTCAAGCTCTTCAAAAAGTTCCAATATGTTGGTGTGCAAGACAATTACTTCAATGTTGTATGTTACTGACTTAGAAAATTTCAGCAATAACACTATCCCCAAAACCAGAAGTCCCAGCACACCCTTATCTCAGCTCATACAATCCTCCCTTCTCCTTTTGTGAGCCAGCAACCATGCAGCCACCACTCACCTTTAGTGATCCAAGGGGAGACAAAAAAAAAAAAAAAAAAAAGCACCAGGGAATGATGGGATCACCTATTTTGGCAGAAACGTGGCCTTGGACTCCTCAAGGCAATCACAAAATTCCAAACTGAATTTGTGTTTTAACTACATTTTCAGGGACAGAAAACTTTAAAAACTTCTGTGAATAAACAAAACTGGCACGCAAAGCAGTTCAGGCCTTTCAGTTTGGGGATTTCTTTTTAAAATAAGCCTTCATAAAGGTGTTTAAATACTCATTTTAAATAGTGGCCCCCAGTGGGTATGAAAGTCCCATGTTTTATCATTACTCAGAAGTGGTTTCATTTTTCTGAACAACTTATTTTTGCCAAAAATCGAAACTATGACATTTTTGTTTATAAAGAGAACTTGTCAGCAGAGGTTCTCATGTCTGAAAATCCAATACTCTGCATGTTCTTCTGTAGCAGTTTGTTCTTTGGTGGCGATATGATACTTTACAAAGAACCACAAGAGAGGAACACTTAAGGTTTAACAGGTCAAAAGCATGGTTTTTTTAAAAAATGCCTCCAAAACATTTCCTTTCACAGCTATTTTAAAGCTAGGTATCATGAGCTATGTGAGACCAGCCTACCAAAAAAAAGAAAACCCCTGTAATTTGGAACCCCAGTTTCTCTCCCTGCCAACACAAGCAGAAAAGCGTGCTTTTGAGAAACATACTCCTGTGCCAGACATGGCTGTTCCCTTCAACAGCTCTGCAGCCTTCCTAACATTACAGCATCACAAAGGCATGGAATTGTGTCCACTCATCCATTTCAGTTCTTTAGCCAAATATACAGGACAGATCTATCAAAAAAAAAAAAAAAAAGGGGGGGGGGGGGGGGGGCAAGCCTTCCCAATCCTGTTAAATGCCATGCTCTGTATATGAAGCTTGCCCTTTATCCTGTCCACACATCCTCCTTCAAACCATGCCTGTAATACATCTGCCATAAAGTACCTCACACTTTCTGCATCCAGCATGTGAGCCAGCTAGCTGCGCCAGACAGGCAGGGCTCCTGTGGTATATAATACAGGCAGAGATGTTGTCTGGCATGCAGTGGGGAGACACCGTCCCACCAGTTGATATGTTTCCTGGCCTCCTTGTTGAAGAGCCACAGATCCTTTACTGCTATTGCCTCACATTACATGTATGCTTCTTTTGCATACAACTAGTGAAGGAATATGGAAAAATAAAACAGATCTGACATTTCCACTTTTCCTATGGCACTAAGACCACTTCCTGGCTCCCTTGATGATATAAAAACAGGAACTCCCTTGTATCCAATATCATAATCCTGGAACTCCTAAGACTGAATCAGCTGAAGATTTTTCATTAAAGGAAGATTAGGGCATACCACACTGTCTTCTCTTTGGAGGAGTGAACTTTCAGAATTCTGAAAATGTAAAGCTATTAAAAGCTAAATTATCGAATTACATTTGGTTCCATGGATTTCCAAATTTTCTTACCAAAAACAAAAAGGCACTGCCTATATTATTTAATCAGTGCCTTTTTTGAAAAGAGGGATGTAACAGATTATGGATGTTTACTCCAGATTTTCACACATGCACAGCAAAATTCCAGGAAGGAACTATAAAATTTGTCCTCCAGCTTTACATAATATTGACCTTGCTCTCCAAGCTAAATAATGGATTCTCTATGCAGCTGACTATTCAGAAAGTACCAGCAATATCACATGAAGACAAAGTGGGTGTTAGGTCAATAACAAATGACAGCGCTATGGAAAAAGGACAGGAAATAACTTTAGGAGAGAAGAGGAAGGAAAAGAAAAGGAAGCAGACAGGATAATTCATGGAAAGACCAAAACTGTGAAGTTTTCACACTTGGTGGAACACAATCTCACAAACATGAGGGGAAACCTTATCACTGCCAATCCTACCTACAATCCGAGGCTTCTGCAAAAGGAAAATGGGCCTGGGTCACTGTCCCTTTTAGTCTATATGGAAGATAGCTCTGGGATAGTTGAGTTTACTTGATCTACTGCTTACAGGAGAACAGAAGGGAGAAAAGTGAAATTTTAAAGTTCCAGATAATGGAACTGTAAAAGAGGAACAGTGAAAATCACTTAAGAGCAAATTGACAACATCCAACAGCAGAAAGATCTGAAACAAGTCCGCTATCCTTCCAGTAGATTCCCTACCTCCATTTAAGACTTTTTGCCCTACTTCCAGCATGGTTTTTGTCTATATAAAATTATATTTGTATCATACCTGTCAGTCACTCCTTACAATTACTAGAAAGAAAATTATGATAGTTATAGAACACAGTAAAACTTCCACAGCAGTTTCTTCTTGTCCCTGTACTGTCTAAACTGCCACTCCCTGCCTAGCCCTCAAAACACAAAACTTTCAAAAGGCCTACACAGATTTTCTAAATGTATCATGTCCTAACTATATGCAGGTATATGCAGGGTCTCTGCAAGCAGTAGTGGGGAAAAGAAATTACTCTGAAAGATTTATTTTATTATTGGTCAGCTTTTCTGATGTCATCAAAGACCTACCTAAAATGTCTATAAAAGAAGAACTGGAAAACAGACCACTGAATTTTAAAATACTCATTCCCTTTAAAAGCAGTCTGAAAGCTTCATGTCCCACCTCTTCTTCGTACTTGTTGGAATGAAAGCGACTGTGAAAAATTCTGTGCTTGAAAAAACCCATGAGTTGCTGGGAACCTAAGCTATATAGCATGATTATTCAGAACGCCATACACCAGTGCCACACCACAAAGACTTATGCTTGGTATCACACAAACAAAAGACCAAATCAAAGTATCTCTTCAGCCTCCAAGATAGGGCTGTCCTACTATTATAACAGAATTAATCTTACATATTTCATAAAAAAGTAAGCTAGCAATTTATGTTCTTCCAAAACCATTACATATAAATGAACTGCACAAGCTATTTCTAAACCTAGTGCTAGATCCCTTCCACTACCTTAGATATAGTCCCTGCATGCACCTGTATTACTTACTGGTGCAGTGCTAAGAGAGAAGAACAAAGGTTTGACCTGCTGCATTCCATTATGGTCCCAGCACGGCATACCACACATTGCATTGTTACCTGCAATAAAATTCATACCTATTGCCAATCCAAGGTGTGCATGGTGCCCACATAGAGAAGTAAATGCTGGAGGACCCCACACCCACATGGCAAGTGGGTCACTTAAGCCTCCTGTTGAAAGCAGTAATTCCAGCCTCCACATAAGCAAGCCATGTAGGTCTGCGCCTTCCATAAATGCAACATGCTTTTGTTTGGTTTTTTTCCTTTGACAAAGCTGTGATTAAATATGATAGTCATATGGCTTTGGGTGCATAATGGAAAACAAAGTCCAGCCAGGAACCCATAAAGAAGTCTGGGGGCAGAAGGAAGCACACCATCACTGTAATACATTTTTGTAGTGAGTACTTCAATGTTTCTGAAACAATTACTTTCATTTCTATTCTGCGAAAAATATCGTTCTCTGTTCAGATTTTAGATGGCAGCGTAGGGATGGCACGCTAGAATTTCCTGTCGATGAAAATTCCAAATACCACTTTTCTTCCATAGCTGTTAGTGGAAACAAACAGCCATGCTTAGGTTCGCATGGATTACACACATGATTTTATTAATTTCTCCTGAAACGCAGTATAGCGAAGTGGATGAGTCTTGGATTTGCTGCTTTAGAGATGAGGATTTCAGTTTCAGTTCTGTCCACCAAATATTAAACTACCTCACTAAGATGCTCAGCTGATAAAACAATATTAATAGCCACCCTTTCAACAACAGGAAGAGAACTGCATTTAATAAAGGCTGTCGGTAGAAAGAACTAACAACAGCAGTTAGAGAAAAAAATACCGTTTGCTTGCTTACAGCTTGGTTCATACTCCCTCTGACTGAAAAATGTTGTGTGTGAGGATGCCTCAGTGTCTTAAATGTAATACGTCTTGTTCATCCTATGAAAGTATGTGACAGATCAGCCAAATGCTTGAGTTGTGTGACAACTAGCAGGTTTTGTTGCTTTATTTTTGGAGTTTTTTTCAAAAGGAAAATCTGCTTCAATAGCTGTAAGGCAACAACAAGACATTTTGGCAGATACTCAGGTCCCATAAATTGTCAAAGTTTGATTGAAGACAAGGACATATATTTAATTTTCTTAACCTGCTGTGTATCAATTAACATAGTCATAATTTCACAAGATTTATCCCCAGAGGAAACATGGCATGACCTACTAATCTTGCTTACTGAGTGGAAACTGAAGTTTTTTTAATTATAAAAATATTAAGAAAAACCCAAACTTCTCCAATATTCTAAATGATTGACACTGCCATATGTTTTACATTGTTATTAAAAAGCCTCTTTTTCTTTATTGAAGTAATTATTTTCCAGATTCTCCCAAATCATAAACAAAATGGAAACAGAGACAAAAAACATTGAAAGTATACTAAAACGGAAGTCAACCTGTATCTGAAATACAGTTCCAACAGACTAATTCACATCACCTGTCTCGACTAGTCCCAGGTCCTGTATACTGCGATACTAGTTAAGTCACTGGAGGAAGATGGGTTACATTTGTTTATTACTAGTTACTTTGGTACAAGCTTTATGCAGGCACAAATACCTGCAGAAGTGTACATGTACTACTATACTGTTTCACTCCCACACAGGCTTATGTACACTTGTACAAGCTCTTTTTTGCCACTAACACAGAATCCAATCTGCTGAGGTTATCTACTTGCACTTTAAGTATCCTGACACCACTGCAGTACAATTCACATTTATAAACTTCAAATACAAAAAGCAAGCAAACAGCAAAACATTATACTTATCTTAAGAGAGTTAATTATAGACACATAATATGACCACGTTCAATTTTTCCTTGTTTCTATTGCAAACTTGCAAAGGAGAAGGTTAAAACTAAAAAAAGTAATAAAAGTCACTAAGAGGAAATTTTATTTTATATACTCTCTCCTAGTTTATCAAATTCTAAATGTTCATATCTGATAAGTATTGACAGAAACAACAGCTGAGTGACAAAAGGATACTTACAGATTCTAAAAGCAGTTTGTGATTTCAAATACAATAGCTGGTTTGTGTCCAAACATCTGATACGATTACACTCACTCCACAAGAGAGTCTATATTGTTTCACTACATTTTCCTCCAATTGTCAGTGTTAGAAACTTTGTATTTTGTTCCAAAGGAAATTATCTTAATACATCCCAATGATATCACTATTGTTTAAATACAAGAGAGTATCCTGTTCATATTTTTAGAGGCTCAGGCAAAAATCTCAAGTTTGTTGAAATAAAGAGTCCCTACTCAAAAATACGGAAAGAGAGTTAGGGCAATCTTTGTTAAACAGTTTTGCCAGTGCTTCAGGAACACAAAATTATTTATACTACTATCTAAAATAAATTAATAATTAAACAGGTTCCCCCACTCCAAAAATTATTTCTTGGCTTTAGATGTGACATAACACTGGACCTTCTTCTCAGTAATCCCACCAAAAAAAGACATAACCTTGTCTACAGAAATTACAGTTACAGCAACACAACAGATGCAACCAGCATAATCTTGATTATATAAATATAGCTTATTCCTAAATAAAATTAAGGATGAGCTATGAGTACACCTGCATGCAAAGACGCAGGTCTCATCTGCATAAAGACACACAGAAAAGTGTTAATCTCTATGGCGTTTGCAAGTACTTAAGTACAAAATTTACACGTAAACCAGACTTTAGGAGTCATACGTACACAGCCAACATCAGGCCACAGCCTCTTGTGTATTCAAGCTGGTTATGGCTCCCATTTTTCTATTGTTAAACTTTGTCTTAATTACATTTGTATTCTTCAAACACTTGGCTTCACACCCATCTAGTTTCTTTCAACCAACTCAACCATGCATTTTAAAATTTAAATACACAGTCAGAACTGCAGGCCCTGAGCCCAGCCACCACGAGATGAGATGATATCATCACATTCAGTCTGAGAGACATAAGCTCAGTAAAGAGGAGACAAGCTAGATAACTAACTCCACAGAGGAAAGGAGCTTCACGGTGTGCTGGTCTGCTCCACCAGGAGATGTACCACTTAGAAGGGCTTACAAAGCCTGTGCAGCCAAAGCTGCCTGGTGTGTACTCTGCTTGTTCATGGAGGACAGGTTTAACCAGCTCCCACAAGCAACCACTCTTCTCAGCTTCACACTGGCATAGTATAATTACTGGGGGGAAATGAGAGGTAGGGCTGCTTCTTTATGAGGCTTGAAGTGTTTGTGAAATTATAACATAACACTACATGCCAATTGTTCTTGTAAATAAAAGCTGTGACTGCTGAACATTTGCTCCCTGCATGTACCAGCTAATGGTGTGCAAATGACTGTATGAAGACTTACTCCAACCCATTACCAGTTGCAACAAGGCCTAACAAAATATTCTGAGCTTGATTCACATCCCTGAAAACATTCCCCCATCTCTGTATAAAAGCTCAAACTCTACCCACCACTTCTTATCTTGAAACAGATCACAAATCATTACTCACTTGAGAGTGTTTTTATGTACATAAATCTTCCACTCTAACAAACTTCATCAGCTCTTAGAGATATCTTTCAATAGAAATCAAAATCAGGTTGAAACACTCCTAATGGCTACATAAACTCCCAGACACTTGCAGAAGCCTTATAAGATTATGTATACACACACAGAAATACATAGGCACATATCTATATGAATGTGTAAGCATGGGCAGCCTAGCCAGCAAGTCTCCTGTTCATGGTGTATTTATATAGTTTCCACATCGACATTTTAGCTACATTAAAATGGTGTGTGCGGTATACATATAACTAAAGAATTATGAACTTCTGCAAATGCCTGGAGTCAAACCCTTGCCGTACTCAGACTGATAAGGGTCAGCTACCTGAATGGTAATGACCCCTAGCATGCCCAGGGACCCTCACAGAAAGGGGCTACTGTGTTAATAATTGAGGCATCTTCCAGTCTTACCAATCTCCTTGATTATTTTTTTTTTAAGTCAAAGTGCTTTCTGAGACATTCTCTGCAATCACCTTTATTCCTTATTGTTCTCTCTCTACCCAAATCAAGTAGAATGTGAAAAGTTTATTCTAGAATATTAATTTTAAATTTCATATTGTCAATCTGGTTAATGCATCACAGAAATACAAAAGATGGATCAATTTAATTTAAAACAATTAATTTGGCTAAAAATGTAGAGGCATTTATGGAAAAACTATACTATGTACTTAAAATGGCTATAGATTTTGTCATCCACTCTATTTCACACAAAACAGAAGGCTATAAGCCTACATTTGGATAAACTCCTTCAAGGAGGCTGCCAGCTCTGTTGGCAGAGATGGTACAAGGTCACAGCAAATACACTGAGCTCTAATTCCAAACAGTGGTGATTCCATGACTACCATTCCACTAAATCTGTACCACATGCATTCCTAACTTTTAATTTCTCAGATTTAAACACTAAATTTTCATGCTTGGCTATACTGAAAATTACCACCATTCAGATTTAACTCCACTCAGAGAGTCAAAGCCAAAGCAGTTTCTGAACTGTATTAACATTTCCAGATAAACATGCCTGGAATAAACACTCCATGAACACGCGAAGCACCTTAGCTCTCACAATAACCTGGTGATGGCAGCATTCTCAGTGGGAGTATCCTCCATTCTTTTGCCAAGTAAGAACAGAAACAACAAGATCAACATTTTTCCTTCAGTTTTTGCACACCCTACCAATACAGCATTCAAGATGTATTAAAAAACCCTGTAAACCACCAAACCTAAGCTGAGGATGCATCATCAGTAGTCTTCCTCAGTATGCAGTTTGTTGAGACCTAGCAACAAAACTGGAGGAATTCGAACATCTTTGCCTCATCCTGGCCATTCAAGACACAACACTGAATGACAGTGAAGACACATTCAAGACTCATCTCTATATTGTAAGGATGTATTCTTTGTAAAGCCCAGCTCTGAATCATAGCACTGAACTGATCAGGTTGAAGACAACCTCCTCCTACCCCTAAAAAGGAAGAAATGAGGCAGACAGAGAAAAGAAAAACAAACTCCTTAAGCCTGCTGTATCTGAATACATGGACAGCAGGTAGATCCATCATTTCTGCTGCCATTCAGAGTTGCATAGAGGGTGAAGTAAGTGGGAAAAATGGCCCATTATTTTAGTGTTCATTGCCATTTCTCAGAAATCTATTAGCATCAGTGATTTTGACCGGATTCTTGCTAGTTCCCCTCTATTAACACAAGCAGGCACTACCATAGGCTGAACGTTGTTTTGTATAATCAGGCTCATGCGCTTGATACTAATACACAGGTTTTCAGGTTATCAACATAGTAAAAAGGCCAGATAATAATGACATCACCATCACTATGACTGTGACTTCAAAAAGCAGAAATGGTCAAACAGCAGCTGCAGAATGAAACTTGCAGGTCTACTTCTGTTTAGTTTCTGACATCAGCAGAATTATTTGGCTTCAAAATACTTAAGTAGCTATTTTTAAATAATAACCTGCCCACTATGGTCCAGGCTGAATCTTGCGTTGCTCCATGACAAGAGGTTTAAAAATTCAAGTTTGAGGTCATGCCATTTCACCTACACATTTCAGGTGACACTGCAGAGCCCAGACAAACCAGTTTCACCAATACTCCCAGAAAGATCAACTTCCTATTACATACGGTAAACTAGAAGAAGGAACTGTCACAAATTCTTTTTTTTCAGCTTTGTCATGCTTTTACTGAGGTAAAGTTCCTTACACATGATATACCACAGACCATTTTTGCAGTGAATTAAATTCCACATCCCCCATATATACCCTGTCAGGGGAACCTAAGTGCATTCTCAGAATTTCACTAGCGACAGTAAGATCTAGTAATGCAATTAACAGAAATTAAAATAAGCTGGTTTGCTTAGAGGTAATTCAGGCAGCCTAAGCACTCATCCCATTTAATAAATTCAAAAGCAAAACGCAACTAAGTCAGATACTGAGAATAAAAACAGTTGTGTGATACACCCATGGAGAAGACAGGCTCTTTGGAATATATAATCAAAGAGGTAAACCCACCTTTTTCATTACTGTCATAACATTCCTGATATTTGCTAAAATAATCCTTTCTAGTGTGTGTTTGCACTGAAGTGGGATTTAGAAACAGTTAATGTCAGTTGCAATTCAAGGTGTATGTAAACCAACCAGGAATTCTTCTCCAACGATTAATACATTTCAAAAATACCTCTAAACTGTAAAATGTAAAAATATCAGTGCCTTTATAAGGCACATCATTTGAAGCACTGCATTTTAATCATCTCATATCAATTTTTTTAAAACTATATCTGAACATTAAACTGAAAAAATATAATAAAAATCTTCTCTTATGTGAATGATATTCTAAGAAAATTTTTTATAAAAGTTAGAAGTATTGCTTCCTAATTTGGAGTTTTCTGGTTTACGAAGTATAGCTATGTCTCAAGAAGAATGCCATACAATAAAAAGCAGTATAACTGCCTTTCCTAATCCAACAAACTTCAACTCCTTTGTAAAACATGCTGCTTACTACACTACTAATGGTACATTCCAATACTGTATGAAAAGTTTTCATTTCCATTTATAATCTTTTCCCAAATGCAAAGACCTGAGTTCAAACTAACACTCTTTTTAAAAAAAAAAAAAAAAAAAGCTTATAGCAACTTGGTATACTTTTACATTAGTCAGCAGTAACCACATCTGACTTGGTACACACTGTGAGCACAAGCACGTTTATTCTCAGCCCAACATGAGGAAAAAAAATTCAATAACCATGGCATTTCTAGAAAATATAACTGCTAGTCAAACAAGTTCTTACAAAGCACTTTTAAGAAGTAATCAGTGGTTTGGTTTTGCCATTTTAATTATGTTTTTATAAATGTTACAAAGTTCTGATAAAACCATCTCTATAAAAAGATCCTTCACTATGAGACATGTGACAGACAGTTGTCAGAATAAGCATCAGACACTGAATCTATCAAATTAATATGGGTATATCACAAATCATTACATCCTAAGGGGTTTCTGATTCATCTACACGAAGCATTTTATATGACTGTGCACAAGTTAAACACAGTGTACATGCTCAGATAAATAAAGCAACTTTCAAGGGTGGGTTTCCGCTATTTCTACTTCGACAATTTTTCAAACTGCGCTGCAGTGATATTTTAAAACCACTTACATGCTTAAAGAGAAAAACAGGAGAAAGATAAAAGCCGTAACAACTATTCTTATGTCAACTGCAGATGCTAATCCAAACTCACCACAAAAGTTTTATCACAGCACTGATCTCCCCATAAAGTTGTCATCATATGGGAGGGATATAAATTATATCAGATGCCAAGTTAATTGGGAAGAAGAATAAATGGCTGAACTGCCATTATTTTCCCATGAAGAAGAACACACACAATGTGGACACACCCTTTCGCAAAAGTACGCTAATTCGTGGAATAAAAGGGAGATGAAGTCTGAGCGCCCTCAGCTCAGGAATGCCAGGAATCCCTGGAGGAATGCGTGCGGGCAGGCGGCGGCGCCCCCGACACACCGCGGTCTCGGCGACCCGCGGGGGGCTCCCGGCCCGCGGGGGGGCCCCTCCGCCCCGGACGGTGCGAGTTCACCTGAAACCGAAGGCCGGCAGCAGCACCCCGGGCTGAGGCACCGCAACCGCGGCTCCGGGGCGGCCGGTACACGCACCAGGGGAAAAGAGCCCCCAGAAAAGACTAAGAAATCCTGAAGTCTCACCGGAGACACTTTTCCGGGCAACTCCCTCCCCGCTCCGCCGTTCAGCACGCCCGCCCCGGGGGCGGCACAGCCGCCGCTCGCCAGCGCAGCCCCGAGGAGCGCTGCGGGGGAAGGCCTGTCCCGGCACGGCCGGCGCTCCGCCAGACTCCGCGCGTTCCCAGCTAGCTGGTCGGGCAGGGAGAGCCGCGTTGTTCTCCCCTCACGCCTGGCAGGACCCCGCGTCCTTGGTCTTTGGAAAGGAGCGTGTTTAACGGAGCGAGATGGAGGAGCGAAGCCAGCGACCCAGGGCGCCTCAGCGCGGGGAGCCACCCCCCCAGCCACGGGGCCCCGCCGCGGGCGGCAGCCCCTGAGGCGCCACACGGCGACGTCCCCTGTGCCCACCGCGCTCCGGTCCCGTCGCGCCCCAGCCCTGTCCGGCCGGCCCCGGCCACCTCGGCGGGAAGAAGCGGGCGACGAGCGCCCGCCCCCACCTCGGCTCCCAGACCTCCCGGCACAACCGGCCGCCGCCGCTCTCCTCACCCGTCCCAAGCCGCCTCGCCCTCAGAGGGGGATCCCCGTCAACTTCGTGCCGCTCTCGCCGCCGCCCCGCCAGCCGCGCTCGCCGCCGGAGCCGAGCGCGGACTGCCCGCCCCCTCCAGCGGGGGAGGGGGTGCCACAGCCGCCGGGACCGGGGCCGCGCCCGGGCCCTGCCGGGGAGGAGCCAGGCGGGGGGCGCTCCCTCAGGTGAGCGAGGGGCTTCCTCGCGCGCGCGCGGCGTTTTCCCGCCCGTCCGCCCGCGCCGGTTGGGCTCGTTGAGGGGGCGCGCGGCGCCTCCTCAGGCTGGTTCCCCCCCCCCCGACAGACATCCATAAACCACACGCAGAGGGGAAAAGCACCCCGCTCCTCCGCTGCGGGCTGTGGCGAGCGGTGCCGGGACGACCGGGGGCGGCCAGAACAATGCCGTGAGGCAGCCCGGCCCCGAGCCCCGGTCCTGTCAGCCGGAGGCCGCTGGGCGCTCGGCTTGGCGCTGGCTTCCCAGCGTGCGGGGGCGGCTGGCGCGGCTCCCGGCGGCGGGACGAGCTGAGGCAGCGCTCGGGCGGGCAGGGCCGGGCTGCTCGGAACGCGTGGCGGAGGTAAGGGGGAAGGAGTGAGGCGCTGGGCCGCGGCACGCAGGCTGGAGCCACCGGGGCAGCGTGCCCGTACTGCTCGGGGGGCATCGGCGGCAGCGCCCCTGGGCGCGCCCAGGCGGCCTGAAGCGTTTGGGGTGATTTCCACAATGTCTTCAGCTAAACTGGAAATATCACAAGGTGTCCGCAGGTTTCCAGAATATTCTACATCTACAGTGAAAGCTGAAGTGCTGCCAGCGTGCCTCTCTCCCCAGGCCCGTGTGCAAGGGAAAGCTAGGTGCTAAGGGTTTGTGGTTTACAAGTGTCACACAAAAGAATACAGTGCCTATAAGCATCTCACAAGAGTTGGGCCTCAGATAACTTCTTCTGCCCTCAGAATTTTTTTCTCAAGATTTGAACCCCTTAAACCACACAGCATTGTCAAGAAGAAAGGTTAGAGGAGAGAAAGAGCACAACAAAATATTGTAGGTCCATGTCTAGAACCGAGAAATTCAGTGAACATGAGGAAAAAAACCCCACCCAGTATATATGCATGAAAGCCACTTAGGGTCATTCTACAGGAATATGTATAGGCACACATCCTCTTTTCACATCCAGCTGTGCTGGAGCTCACTGCTCAAACGTGTTACACATCTGACAAAACAAGCCAAGTTAGCAAACAGTAATGTATGGGATTGTATAGTATATAATTGTATGGATTTTCTGTAGAGAATGTCCCTGTCTTAATTAGGGTGTATAAACAGAAGAGGTTCAATCAGAAAAGTAACTGGTCCCAATACAGCATCAATATTGACACTTCTGGGGCGCTGTACCTAGTTTTAGGTTCTTTGCTGGGAAAAAGAAGTTAAAGTTCACATGAATCTGTGATACATGGGAAAATGAGGTGCACTCAGAATTTTAAAAACACACATATTTCAGTAGTATTCCAAATCAGTGTTCCATAAGGATCTATTTACAGCTGCAAGAAACAGTCAAAAGCAAAACCGGGAGACAGAAAAGTAACAACTGACAGCAATAGCTTGTGATAAAACAGTATACTGCTGGTTAATAAGTAGAAAGAACTGTAAACTGGGAATTGAACAAACTATAAACAGTTCTACAGAGGCAGCTACTGAGGTGTTTGCAGACATCTGACAATGTTTTCTTTTGCTGAGAGTATGGAAGTATTAGGTGTGGCAGGGGCTATAAAGTCTTCTGTTGTGGAAAAACGCACCTCTGCATAACATACTAAATTAATTCTCCCTCAAAATGGTTGTTGAAAGCTAAGTCAGAGATGTATGGATTTTTCTGCCCTTGGCATTTAGTTGACTTGTCAGGAAAATGCTCATGAGACAGAGCAGCCAAAGTTGAGTTGCTGTCTCGATCTTTTACATATTTTACCATTTAACATTTGCTTTTCATATATTTTTTTCATATAACCAGAGGGCATGACTAATCTTGGAGCTGTTTAAGTAAAAGATGTATTAGTTTGCTTAGCTCCTTGCACTATAATATTCAGAAAGCAAGTGAAGTTTACTGCCCACCCCCTCTAACTGGTAAAACTGAGAAACAAGGCATGGAAAAGAAACAAAGTAATTAAACTTTTTATTTTTGTCCTCAGGGTTACATGAGCTATGAGGCAAAGTTTTCATCTGAACTCAGACACATGTACAGGGCTGTATTTTATTACAATTAAAGTGTGAAGAAATACGCTGACAGTTTGTTCAGCCTCATATTGTAGTTTAGTAACGTGTGTAGGAATTGAAATCAATAAAAAACAAAATGCTTCATTAAAGAGGTGTATACACCTATAATTTTCAGGTTATTGTTAGAGGTTAATTAAAACAGGTG
Organism: Falco punctatus; assembly: GCF_963210335.1. Classification (NCBI taxonomy): domain Eukaryota; kingdom Metazoa; phylum Chordata; class Aves; order Falconiformes; family Falconidae; genus Falco; species Falco punctatus. The sequence goes on from NC_137587.1 coordinate 54,701,255, forward strand.
TTAATCAATGATGTTATACAATAATACATTTCCATTCATTTAGAAGCAAACCAGAAAAAAAACCTGTGAAATATCCATTTCTTGCTAAAACAACCAGGCTATGATGACTACTAGGAATTATTATATAGTCCATAATTATTTTTTTTCATGATTATTACCTATCACGTAACAGCTCAGAAGACAGTTCAATTGCTATCTGATGTGCTTAGCATTAAACTGCTTAGCAAACTGTTCTCTTGTTCTGTATTGAGTTTCAGAAAAAATATTTCATATGATAATTAGGCCAAGCCATTTTTCTTTTTTTTTTTCTTTTTATTTTATTGTATTTTTCATATTACAGGGGGTGGAAAATAAACAGAGGGAAAAAGGTAGACCAGCACAATTGCTAAAACTCTTATATTGGCTATGAGCATCCCATACTGAAGAGGAGAGCTTTGACTAGATTTTAACTCCAAGTTCTATTCTACATTCTATAAGCCTTTGAGGAAAGCTTAATTTAAACCCTTTAAGTTTTCATTAAAACTGTAGTTTAAGTCAAACATTTTGTCAGTTTCTTAGAGATTTTTGGCGTATTCTGAACATGAGTTTTAGAAGTACTTGGTATAATAATGCTACAAACATTAAGACTTTGTTCACTAAGAGCTGTAGTCCAGCAGCAATCCTGCAAGAATACAAGGTCCAGTGAGGTAAGAATTTTTTGAAAGAGTGTATGCAAACACAGCAATATGCTAAAATTGCACCAAAGGCAGCGTTAGGTCATACACAGAATATCATCTCAGTGCAGGCTACCATTTCCTTTCCCTCATCCACTTTCTTTTCCTCTCCTTTAAACGAAGGCTTTGGTCCTTGTTTACAAAACTGGCTCGACACTGATTAATGCCTCTCTGACTCTCTGACCAGGCAGTGTATTATCAGGCAGTTGTGAAATACAATACAAAATGGAGTATGCAGCTAAAGCAAAAACAAACAGTAATGCTCTAGCAGCTTGTGCTGTAGATTAATTCCAGCTGCTAGCTACACCAGCACACCCCGGGTACTGAGCAGCACTCCCTAAAATTCAGCTCTCCTTTTGCATTGAGTCAGACTGGATTGAAAGTTTGGGTTATTAGTGCTATATGCTTGGCTCCTAGCAAGATGCATCTGTCTCTTTCTGTTCAACTACACACTGAACTGAATTTTGACACTTTATTACAGACCCCTGGTTTCCTTGCAGGAAAGGATCTGATCCAATAATCACAGTGGAAAGAAAAAAAAAAAAAGAGAAGTCTTTCTCATAGTATATAATTACTCTGCAACACTGCTTCTGACTCATCTTTTGCAATATATATAGCAAATTTCCTTAAATTATTATAAAATACTAGATGTCTGTTACTTAAGAAGTAACAAAATTATCTGTTATTATTGTATTCAGTAAGGTGTTGAATAGACATTTTTATCTATTTCTTATTTCAAGAAACCAGTCTTGCAGATTCAGTTCTTCTTTCTAGTCTACCATTATTTTCACTGATTTGTTGTTTTCTCAAATTGTATCTCAACCATTTAAACAAACAACAAAGAACTTTTGAGTTATAAGAGCATGAGAAAATACCCTTTTATAAAAATCAGAACACTTTGGCTATCATAGAACACAAGGAACAGTTCTATTTTAAATGTCAAATTTACTGTGGTGTAAATTTACTTTTAGAGGAGGTTTTAGGTTATTTGAAGGAATTTAATTTTACACTCTTACCAGATGCTTTTTAATTTATGACCTCTCTTTTTTCCTTGAAAGACAACTAACCAGAAAGGCAGGCCTTTTATTTTCCACCTTTCTGATTTTTTTCCCCTCTTTTCACCGTGGTCTTTCTCTTCTTCTTTCTCACTTGCTTCACTCCCTCCTCCCCTTTTTCTTTCTGGGGGTAGCCCCAGTCTTTTACATTTGTCACCTCTTGTTCTCCCATTTCTCTGTTCTCCCATACAGAGCTGTCAAACACACAGGGTACTGCTGATACAACCCAGAGCACTGGGTTCACTCTGTCTCTAACCCAAGTGCGCAATGTGGAGAGTTGTATAACAATATTCTAAAAAAAGTCTGAATAATCCCAGCCATTAGGGTAGCTATTCAGGAACATGTTACATTGCAGGAGAATAAGATGTGGTAAATGAAATGTACAAAATGATAAGTTACGAGCTGAAGATTTAAACTGTAACTTGTCTTCTATAGAATTTAATTTCATTTTAGTTAGCTCAAGTTCACAAATACTCTTCCTACTAAATATAAGACTGTACATTTATTAATCTTACTTACGTACATAGAAATCAAGAGTGAGACATTTCAAAGTTGCAAGGTGAGATGAAGAGAAGGTACTATTGACTTTAAAAGCTGTTGAGGGGAAAATACAACACAAAGTTTGATCACACATAATATGATAGTTTCAGTATTCATTTATCAAATAATATGTAGTCCAGTAATTAAGTGAATAATTAGTACTGATAGGAACATTAGTTGAAGATTTTGGACACTGTTCTGTATCTAGCCACCACAGGACTTTCTGACCTCCCATTCTTCTCCTTGGACAACTTCTGGCTACATTCACATTTCTTCCTTCACCTTAATGACAGTCTTGCTCCCTTGAATAGCTTTATTCAAATAATCCTAGCAATGACAAAATAAGTTTTTCCAAGAAGAGCCTGCAGAAATCCTAGGTACTACCAAGTGCATGTACATTAAAGATCCAGAAACCATTTTGCTATCTGCTCTGTGGTGCTCTATGTAGCTCCTCTTGGTCAAGTCCAGCCTGCTAGGGTTTAGCTGTGCCTGCAAGGATTTAGCTGTGCCTGCACTGCAGGAACAGACTAGATTTTTTGGGAGTAGCATAGACTGAGTCTCTGTTTTGCACAAATACATAAAGTTAGTAATTTGTTGGCATTTCCAATATATTTATTTGAAGGAAGCTTAAAAGAGTGCATTGTTTCAGTCATTGCAAACGTAAACATTGATTATCGCAGAAACAGCAAAGTAGTAAATTATGCTTTCCTATGCTTATATTAAAGATTCCTATGCTCTTTATGCATGGAGCTCTTAAGAACTATTGCTCTTATCTATTTTATAACAACAGCCTTAGTATTAGGACCTTGTACTAGGAATGTAGCACTCCATGCAGATACCAAAAAATGCTGTACAATCTAAAACAAACAAAAAAAAACAGACAAAAGATTTAATCACAAAAAAAGAATACAGAATGTGCTATGCCGAAACCAAAACCATATATCATGGCAAGATAATGCAGGAGCTTTTCTGAGTAATTTAACAATTCCGTCTGTCGTGCTGAAGTAACGTGCATACGTGTGAGGTTAAGCAAATGTAAGCATTTTTGATGTATTTAAAGTTTAACTTAGCATAAATATTTGCAAAATTAAGGTCTGAATCCTTAAGCTTGGCATCCAGAAATTGCATCCTGGAGACAGAATATGTTCTGTCTCTCTGAGAAATATTAATTTCAAATCTTGTTTTACCTTTAAGTAGCCTCCTTTTGTTTACAATGTAGATCAAAGATTATCTTGGTTTGGGGTAAGCAGGCAATTTAACACACATATAGTGTGCTAAGGAAGACAGAACAGAAGAACAAAAATAATATTTTCATGTTCTAAAATGTACTGTTGACTAAAAATATAGCAGGACAAGGTTTTGTTCAGTTTAGCGTATCTGTTAACTCATCCTTTTAGTCACATGAAGATTTGCAGACACTGCATCTTATATTCAGTTTTCTTAGAAATATGTGTGTGTCCCTGGTGAGAACTAAGGCCAATATCCAGTAACGAATTTAGGCTCCTAATTCCCACTGAATTAAAATTATTTCAAGAGACATGAAATGTTAAATTTATTCTTGGGTTCAGAACCAGGTAGCTTTTGGAACAGAGATAAAATCATCACTACCCCATGTAAAACCTGACTTTTTCCCCCTATAGGCATGCATGAATATGTTAATTATTGCTTCACACACACACCCCCTTTTGGGAAAAAAGATAAGGATACATTTCCAAGCCTTGGGAAGCCTAAAGCAATATCTGATCCAAAACCTTTATCCCAGCGGAATTCCGTACGCTGGCGGTGCTTTTCTGCTGCTGTGCAATAGCACCACCTGGTGCCTCCAGTGATTTTAACTGCTCTGACCCTTTGACGAACTTGCACCTGAGCAGCTTGAAAAGAAAGACCAGGAAATAAAGACTATCTTTAATATTCTGAAGATTGTTTTTATCTCTGACCACTTTTCTTAATCAAATGAGGTAATAACATTTAAATAGCTTTGTGAAGCAATATTTTAGAAGAGCGATAAACGTTTCAGTAACATCCCAGATAAGAAACATTAAGGATCAGCTTAGATACTGATCCTTCTGCTTTAAAGGTGAAGCATCACTCCTGATTCACCTCCAATATCTTAACTACTGATGCATTGAAGACTTAAGAAAATATCTGTAACTTTGCAAATCTAGGCAAGACCCAGAATGTCAGGTTAAGAAAGATAGATTTTAGAGGACTGGAATTTCCAACCTTTATAGGTTTGTTTTGTCAGGACTGATGCAGAAAACTGCTTAAGCACGTCCTTAACTTAAAAGGCCTTCTTTAGTCCTACTCACTTCAATATGACATAAACAGTCATTCAAAGTTGAACATGGAAAAATATTCAAGGCTAAACATACCACTTGGAAACAGAAGCAGGGAAAAGCGTGGGAAAATGAATGGGTGATATGGAAATCCTTTGCTTTTTCTTTTTCAAGAAGAAAAAAAAAAAGAAAGGTAGCAAACACATGCAACTTTTTTTACTCATTTGGAAGGGTGGAAACCATAGCAGAATAAAATCAGCTCTCTCCTAACGGAAAAAAAAAAAAAGTCCAGTACATATTAAAAAAAAAAAAGCACAACAGAAGACAGACTTTTAACTATTAAAAAAAGTTACACCGCAATAACAGAAAATTATATTACCATAGTGTCAGATTTACCGTGTCAGGAGCCAGTAGAACGGACTGCATGAAATTGAGAGGTTGCTGAAAAGAATTAGTGTATGAAGATTGCAGAGGCACACTCTCTACCCTGTCTCTCCTTGCTTTGAAGTTCCAGGAGGGAATTGTGTGTTTTTTGGGAACTGCTAACCAAAACCCCAAATCAAGCAAGATCTAAGTGTTTGTACAGTAGAATGTACATGCATATAATAAGCATTTCATGGAGATTTTTAACGTTTTTCAGTTCCATTTGTGAGCTAAGTACTTTTTTTGCACAACTCTTACAAAAAGTATTCTGAGAACTAAAACCATGAGCGAACACACAAATGACACAAACTCAGGGGAACTAGTTCATCCTGGCCTTTGCCATGGTTTATTCCTTGCTTGCTTTTGAAAACAACAAACACTGCCTTGTACAGGTTTCCATTTCAGATCCCACAACCATCCATTGTCTTAAGAGAAGTTTACAGCCTAATGATGAGCCAGTGCAGAATACTTGAGGTATTTTAAATTCTCAAATATGGAGGCTTCAGTGATGAAGTAGGTTCTATGTTTCCCACTCATGTGAAGCCTGCTCATCTTTACTGGGGTTTAAAGCACACACAGAGAGATGTTCATACAGATTTGTAACTGTACTGATAAACTGAACTAATACTCTGCTTTTCAGTTAATATTGTTTTCTTTAGGTAGAATCAACTTTCCTGGTTAGTGTTTTGTGACTGTAGAGGGTGCTCTTAAAATACTGGTGATGGTAGTAATATATGGCAATCAGTTTCTCTTCCTGTAAAGCTTATCAATGTTAGGATGTTTATATTTAGCAAAGAAAGTTGTTGTACAGCTAGTGTGTTTTGTTTTGGATAGTGGCAAGGGCCACTATGCACATTTGTGTCCAAATTCATCCCTGGAAACTTTTCTGGATTTAGTTTATTTTTGCAAGTATGTTTCTGCCAAACAGTGATAGTATCTTCTGAGCAAACTATTGATGCTGTCTGAAACAAGTTGAAAGAAATACTAAATAGAGTGTATTTTTAGTTGCAAGGCCATTCAAAGTTGGATAACAGCTTATTGTTCCAAAGAAGTAATTTAACTATTCACAAAAATTCTTTAGTTACATGAAATTGATGCTCCCACATTGTGCTATCTGGAATTCTGTTGGGAAGGATTTAACTTTATTTTACTTTCCTTTGTCTGTAGTTTGGCAGATTGCTCTGCCATACTCCCAAGCTATCTGTTTTTTTATACTTCTCTAACCGAATTAGCAGGGGGAAAAAATCCTAGATACAATGGACTAAATCAAATTAGTCCTGCTATGTTTTTCCCTCAAATATACAGTATATGTCTTTTTAAATATAAAACTGTGTTCCCGTCAGTACAGATGAGAAATAATTGAGTTGATTCTGTATGCTTGAGAAATGTTACCTCTTTCTAGAGAGGGCAGAGTCTATAAACCTCAGAAAGGTAAGAATTTTATTTTAATAATCGGAACTGCAATACGGCTGTTTCAGAGCGGTGTGAGGAGAGTTAACGTTTCTGAGGTCAGGACCTTTCCTGTGAGACCACGACTAGGCTATAGGCTTCTGTCAGCACTCCTTTGTTAGTCCTGGATGTGTTGAGGTGTGATCTTAGACTGACATGACTGTGTCAAAAAAAGCCTATACATTTGCAACAGCAAAACGACACTTTCTCTTGACTAGGTTGTTTTGCTGGGAGGGGATGAAACATATACTGCAGAAGCACAGTTTTCCCAGTCTAAACTTTTTCTAACAATTACTCTGCTTCTTATACTGAATTTGTATACTTGTCCTGAGAAGGTACTCTTAAACATGAATTCAGATAATAGGACTTTCACCAGTGGTCACTTATTTGAGATCCAGACGTCATATAAAATTAACCCTATTTCAGACCAGGTCTACAGAAGATATTTATTATATATGAGGGTGTCACAAAGGCTGTGACTCTTTGCCATGCTTTTGCAACAGCTCTACTGTAGGCCCAGTTCAGAGCATCTAAGTCAGTACAGCTTGTTTTGTCTGGGGAAGCCCTCTGAGCTTTTTTGGCTAACTTCAGCAGCATCTATTCTAGGGAGACTTTGCCAAGATCACTACACTTTTAAGCATAGACCAAGCTTAACAGATGTTTGCTGGCTTCTAATGAGATGAACTTGGCCTGTTCATCTCCAGTTTCCGCATCAAATTCATCACTCTATCAACTTGCAAGTTAGGGCATGTCCCTTAGCATGTTTGTACACTGTATCATACAAAGGGGACTTTATGTTAGCTAGGACTGTGACTGCAGGCTTGCCATGCAAATAGTCAAATGAAATTCTGTCTTTGTGAGAGCTGGCAAAATTAACTATCCCCACACATCAGGCAATTCTCTTCAATAGAAGAAATGATAATGCCTGCAGTCTAAGGATGGAAAATATTTCTGATATGAGTCATGTAACAGGGGAACACAATGATAGGCTGAAGACAAGGAGTTTATCTCATATCTCATAGTAATTTGAACAACCAACCTTGATGAGTACCCTAAGATAAATAGTCACACTTAATTTTCTTTTTATCACAGTATTTCTGGTGGGCAGTGTTTTCACTTCCATAGGAGAAACTAGAAGTGTCTCACCTACACATCCCTTGTACTGAGGTTCTAAAAATGGGAGAAATGCAAATTTAATATCCTCTGTAAGTGTTAAGACTTGAACAGAGACTTCCTCTGATCACTAATCCTCTATTCCCTGAGCTATTAGAAAAACAGATAATACTTTTACTCCCTTGCTTTGTAAGAAAAGGTTGGCATAAATTTCTAACTCTAGGAGAGAGTTCAGAAATGTATTTTGGAGATTTTCACATCTCTACAGCTCACATTAAAGGATCAGAATGTCAGAAACCGATGGAACTCAAGACCCATCACCCTTTCTTCAGTCTTTAATAATGGCCAATCTGCATGTAGCCTATCAACTTTGGTAATTTCTGTGATGGACCCTCTTCCCGCAAGTGTGAAAAGAGGCAATGCACTTCATTCTGGGGTGGAGATTCCACTGCACAGCAAAACCACGGTACCAAACCCTCTGACCTGTAGCCATTTACAAAAATCACCCAACACATTCTAAACTGGATCTGCCCTTAGTGGTTCACTTTTTAAAACCCACTCTACAATTCTAGAAAATCTTAAAAGCTCAGAAAAGAAATCTTGCATTGTACAGTACTTGCATATTTCAAGCAGTGAAAGCTGTAAATGATGCACATGTTGGAATGACAATAAGACAAATGGAAGCTTTCGTTGGGAAAATGCAAACCAGAAGACAGATAACTTGTTTTGCTTTAGGCAAAGCATGAATGCAAACATTTAAACTAGAGAAACTCCCCTTTCCTTCTGTGGCCCCTCTGAGCCATTTACATTAATTACTTGGAACTATTTACCTCATTCCCTTCATTTAGGCCCCAGGTGCAGACACTCTGTATACTGAAAATTATTTTCATTCTTTTCACTAGAGTGAAAAAACAATATGTGTGGAAACACTCATCTTTTCCTTTCTGAAATCCAGGAATGTTAGGAGAGATGGCACCCTAATATATAATTTGTGCTCTCCTGTTTTATAACACCCTGTAACAAAACATGAGAATGGTGTGGGGGTGTGTGTGTCAGTGATGTTTCTTTGTCTAAGTACAATGAAAATATTTGTTTAGTTTTGTTGCAATAGCAGGGGCAGCTGGCAGTGTTTGCAGTTACGTGTCTTCTAACACTTCACTGAAGAGATACCCCTAATCTTTGAAAAAAGACAAATATCTCATTTTGCAAATGTGCTGACCTGTGCTTACGCAGTGGCTCTGACAGTCTTCTTTTGTGATCAGAATGTTAGCTTGTCTTTGAAATGGGTCCTTAAAGTATGACCCGCCAGATCCAGACATGCACTTTTCCATATGTGAAGCTAGAGTATTAGTGGAGGCATTAAACTTTTAGAAAATAAACAGTCAATCACATTAGAAATTTTTTTTTAAAAAAAATCATCACAGCAGAAGCTCAAAACCAAAATTTCTAAATTGGCAGGAAAGAGGATCAGTGTCAATATCTATGATTCTTTTTGGCAAGATAACCACCTCTCAAAGCTCTTGCTTAGAGTTTCATTTCCAGCTTCCCTCTGGGGGAAAAAATGAATTAAACCTTTTCTTGTGCTCTTACTGAGAGGTTCTTCTGCTCTTGATTATTTTGGAATACAAACAACAGACTGTGGGACACTGGCTGTATAGATATATTTAAATAATGATTAACAAAATCTATGGCTATTTGCACAAAGTATATTCAACTTCTACCTTCCCAATAAAGAATATCAGTCAATCCCAGGGTAGCCCAGGTCATCAAGGGGTGGCTACTGAGTCTGGCTCCCCCTGTCACAGCTGCCTGGCAGCTGGCCCACCCTCAAGAACAGCCAGCTGGCTCTGCTGTGCATTTCAGCTTCCTCCAAGTTTGCATGTGGACCTGTGAAGCAGCTGAGTTTATTTTGCCCGATCGGCTTATTTATTGTCAATCCAGAGAGTTTTCCCATTGCCATGACTGCTGATGATGTAGTCAGTTTGCACTTGGAGTTTTCAGCATGGCCTCTCTGCTCTGTCATTTCTGCAGGTCTGCACTGGCTTTTCAAAAGATCAGATCTGTTTCACAGATTTTGTTAGTTTTCAAGTCAGTTCAGCACTTCTCTGTTGTGATTCTATTGGTAGTCCAGATGCACAAGTTTCTTTTTTCAATCTGCTAGCTTCTGGCCCCTAGCATACTCAGACTATGAGAAAGATGAATCCTTCCTCTGCTTTCTCTTATGTTCCAAAGGCGTATGTGTGAAACTATTCTAGCTGCTAGGGTGACCCTTCATTTAGAAGACCATGTTAAAGCATAGACACCTGTATTCATTAATGATATATATCTCAGACCTCAGTCAGAAATATAACTCCCTCATAGAACTGTGACCAATAACAAAGGAAACAAAACCAATCCATTCTATGTTCATTTTCTTATGTCAAAAGGAGGGTGTAAGTAGCACCTGCCATAGTAAAAAACCTCTTGAGTTTGAGGGTATAAATCCATGCATTCAAGGATTTTCAGAGGCAATCTTAGGAGTAATTCACTGTTAGAAGTAGGAAAGTACCCTCAGAATAAAAACATTATTTTCCAGAACATTTGTCTGTCTAAATTGAATATATGATGTATGCCCAAAGTATGCAGAAACTTTCTTTCTGTGACCAACTAATAATCAAGTATTTGTCTGGAAAAGAAAGTTATTTGGCCTAGTGAATATAGTAAGAAGATATTGTAATTCATTTAACTATTTAGTCATGAGATTGATTAATAACCTGTTGCATTTGGTTACCTAGATGAGAGAAAGAGATATTTTGTAAACCCCTGTTTTATTAATTTTTTATGGTATGCCATCTTCTTATTCAATAGGACAGCACTAAAAATGTTTGTAGTGATATTCATTGCTTTATGTAACCTCATTATCTTAGTTACTTACAGTCTCAGCTCAGTGGCATGATTTTTCACGAATGTGTCATATGAAAGTCTCCAAATTGTTTTTAATCACTCCCAACTTACGGGCTTTTTCTGTGATTGCAGTATCCTTACTGAGATGTGAATTTGAATGAAGAAAAAATGGTCCACTCCCAGACATCCATATCCAGGGGAGATAAACTTAAGACATTGTCATGAAACTGTGGTGGCCTCTCTAAGCTGGGTTACTGGCAGATGCAAGAGAGATCATTACTCCAGCTTCAACCACTCCTCTCAGATTTAAACAATGGCATTCACAGGCATAGGAAGAGACATTCAGCTGTCTGAACAGCTATTTCTGTCCACTTCTGAAGAGTGCCAAATCAGGTGCAGTCATGCCTACTGGCTAGGTGGTGTAACAACCACAGTCACACAAGCCTTGGCCATCATCACATCATATTGCATACTTCCTTGTAGAGGCACTAACAAATTTCATTCCAGTGCTCTTCCAAACCACACTAGTTAATAAAGTAATCTCATTCATTTTGAATTATTTTGTATTCAGTTGGACTCAAATTCAACTGCTTTAATAGGTTCTTCTTGACCTTCCCAAATCTTTTTGCAGCTTGTCAGGAACTTTTTCCATTAGCATAGTCCATGGCAGCAGTTAGCACACTAAAATTTGCTGGCATATTTATTAGGACTGAAGCCTAGTCAGGATGGCATCTGAACTCATGTCCAACTTAGGTAGGCAGAATTACTCAGATATGTGAAGCTACTGATTCTGTTTCTGCATAAGTACTTTCTAGAAAGGGGGCCTCTATCACCTGTAAGGATGAGCAGCAGCTGCTGAGTGGGAAAAAATTTTAAACAAATCCTCTGGTATGGAAATCTGTTTTTCATTCCCTACTTAATGTCTAATATTCAACTAATTCTACCTACACTGCATTCACACATTCTGTTTCTAATTCCTGTTAAATATGGTGTCTAAAAATTCCATCAGGATTAGCATGGAAGCATAGAAAGTAAATATATCCGGGAAAGAGAATTAATTTTAAATTGTAATGTTGTGCTTGAGAGTGATTACACTAAGCATGAAATCTGTGTGATTCATGATTATTCCTGCTATTTCTGATTTTTGCTTCAAATGAAATTGGGCTGATTGTGAAGAATGTTACTGGATTCTGTTTGTTTAAAAAGGAAGTTGGCGTTTGGGGGGGACGTAGAGTTGATGATGACAGTCATCACTGCCACGGTATTTGAGGGCAGAGAACTAAAGAGCCTGAGAGATGCTTTCCCATAAATACACTGTTCTTCAAGCACAAAGACTTGGTAAGGAAACAATTCCTTCTAATTAGGAAAGTAATTTTAAGCAGAAAAAGATGTAAAAGCTTAAGGACTGTTCTTGTCAGAGAGAGATGTTTCAGAGAAGAATTAGGGCAATAGAGGATTATTGTTTTGTTAAGCCTTTGATTGAGATCTCAGACTTTCATCAGTTCTGTAGCAATGCAAGCAAGAGATCTAAGGCTCAAACACATCTCCAGAAAAGAGATCTTGGAGAAATAAAATAAAATAAAAAAAAACCAACCCAGACTAGGATTTAGCTTTTGGGTATTTATAACTCCCAGTTGAGAGCCAAGGGGAAGTTTTTCTGTCATCACCCTGTTACTTTTAAAAAACAGAGGGGAAAAAAATTTTGCTTTTGATTTCTCAAAAAATAGTGTTAGTTATTTGAAAAACTCCAGACCAGAGCATGAAAGATCCTTTAGAGGAGAACTCCAGGGTTGTTATTTAGAGCCTGCCCTGAGTATAATCAAGATTAAATCCTTTAATGAAGGCAAAGCTTACTTATCTGATCAGATCCTAGCATAATGGTCTAGCATGTGATATTATTCTGTATAAGTTACATAAGTTTTTATTTAAGAGCATACTTTACCTTCAGCTGCACAAACAACATTTTTAACCTGTTCAGATCTTTGAGAAATACAGACAAATGTGAAGAGAAAAATTGAATATTTGTTAACAAAATAAAATCAAATCTTTCTGTGACTTGGTTAAGATGAAAGCAAGACAGGAAACTAATAAAGAGGATCAGAGAACCTGGAAATAAATGTTGACAGGCTTGTGCACTGGCAGTTTAAAATCACATACTATTAAGCATTAGCTTTCTGTTTAAGTGTTTGCCCACAAGATTGCCTTTCCTTAGTAAAGGCTAGAGATTACCCACGACTCATTTGTGTTTGCAGGTTTTCTGTAAGTATGTGTGGGTACATACTACCATTTATCAGCCACAATGCACCGAGGTCACAAGTCCTCTGTCTCATTAAAAGACAGTGAGCCAATTGAAAAACAACTCCCTTCTCCCTTGGCGCATCTGAACATATGGTGCGGGAGTACTACACTTCATTTTGAAACAGTCATATCTGGGAAGAAGCTAAGCAGTTAGGCAAAAAGGTAGGTAATAAAACTTTGGATATACAGAGTCATATAGTTTTCCTGTTTTGACAATAGAATTGGTGGACTACAGCTTCAAGCTTTTTAGAGTTTCTCACATACTGAAAAATAAAGATTAAAAGTTACAATATTAAAAGCCTTAGTGAAAAGATTAAAACAGAAGCATGACCCTACTTCAATGCAGAAACGTCTCAGAGCTTCACAAAATCATGAACTAGATGTAGAGTGCTGGTGTACTCAGCATACATGATATAGGAGCATTGTACCATCAGGGTGTTAGTTACTGTCAGAAAACAATGACAGAAGAGAAGGTGGTTGCTTGACTCCTTATATGTCTAATATATTGTCATCTAATATGTCACATTAAATAATTGTTTATAAGTTTCACAATACCGGCTTGTAACAATTACCATTCCATGTCTTACAGACATAGTCTAAGTACAGGAGGTGCTGGTTGCTGTAATACCACTGGTCTTGCCTTTCACATTGACATAAAAAAGTATAGTGCCAATTCCTGCTGTTCAGACTGCTTTTTTTCCAAGACAGATTTTTTTAAAAAAATATTTACATGCAAGAATTAAAGTTCTCAATAATCTGTTCATCCTTTTGCCCAGGAAAGCTGCTATTGTATGTTGAGAAAGCCTTTTCCAGGCTAAGGAACTGCTATACTTTCATTCAGCTTTAAAAAGAAACTACTCATAAAAAATTTTTATACTTGAATACAGACCTTAAGAGTTTTGTTCAAAATGGTCCTCCAGAGAACACAGTGAAAACAGTATCTCTTGGGACAGCAATGGAGAAGTTTTCATCAGCATTGAGAATGCAAATATTCGTTGCTTCTGCAGCCAAGTAAATGCTCACTATTTTGTGACACTATATATTCAATCAAAATAAAGTTACTTTTTGTTTTCTTTATTATTTCTCCCCACCATATGTCACATTCCCTGCTGAATTGATTCTGGTTAACCAGAAAACAATAAAGTTAGTCAGCATGGAATGTGACTTCATTGGCAAATAAAAGGACACTTTTCTAGTGCATCATGACATGGTCTCTACCGATGTAGATAATGTAATAGAATGGATAGCAGCACTTCTCTGTCTGCTTAATGCTATGAGTTCAAACTTTTGCATGAGGAAAAAAAGGCCAAAAGGGAACGTTTAAACAGTACTTCTTAAAACTAACTTTTCTTTCTGTGTCAGATATCTAAGCTAATTACTTTTTTGTTATACTCTTAACTAAAGCTGGAACAAAGTTTCAGAAAGCTCTTCCTTCCATATTTGCAAAAATGAAAACATAATACCCAACAAGAAAGTATTTCTACAGTTGGGGGTGGGGGGGGTGGGTAGCAGTAAATGGAACAGATCTTTTTCTCCCTCTTCAGCTGTACAAAGTGCTGGGATGGAAAGAGTGCCACATTCAGTTACTTCCTTCCACAACACACCAAGAAGCAGAGTTGCCGATTTTGTTGTCCAGCTCCAGAAACAGATGTGGTTTGAATTCCTGCACACATGGGCATGAGTGCCTATGCAGACACAGACATATACATATGTACCTTGCTTATTTCCACATGCTTATACTTGATTGAGAAGGCCTACCTGTAACTTTTTCAATCACCCACAGCCTGTAAGCAGTTCAAGCAGAGTTCCAGAGCCAGGGTTACACGCTGTCACCAGGAGAAGGACTGTGATAATGCACGATTAGTCCAAATCTCTGAGAAGAAGGAAAACAGCTGGGACTACTAAGCCTGGCATCACTGGATTGTAGTGATCAAGTTGTGCATTGGAGTAGGGGGACACCTGGAAACCATTTCCTGCTTGTGAACTGATCTCCCTCCCCCTTCCTCTCAAAGATAAGTGTATGCAATGTGGCTTTTGGCCACAGCGAGGTTTTTTGGATTTGTAATGTTAGGAAAGTTTACTTTAAAGGCACAAATCCAGGTCTTTCCTTACATATAAAACTTCAAAAGACCAATTTTTTCCCCTCTGATGCTCCACCCCCCCAATCTCTTCTGACTTCAAATTTTTCCAACTCCGAAAAAGTCTTTGCAATTTCATCTTGAAACTGGCAAATGAACTTTAACAGACTAGAGACTGCTTAGGTACTAGCCTGAGCTTTCACACTGCTAATGCCAAAGCCACTGATTGTTGCTTTCTAGCTGTACCTCACTAACATACAACAGGTTAAGATTTCCACGCACCCCAACTCTTAAATACTTGAAGTTTCCTTGGCTGTGCAAAGTAAGCACATATTTTGTCCATGAGAGTGCCTTTGAGCAGTATCTCTTTTGTCAGTTAGGTTTCTCTTGTGGACTTGCCAGGAGACATCTCCTGACTGGTCGTCTTTGTCTCTGGAAACATTTCACTTGGCAGAATGGTCCCTCTGCTTTAGCTATTGGGTAAGGTGTTGGTCTCTCTGAAATCAACTGGAGCCACCAAATTTTAAGATGCCAGAATTTTTCACCTCCTGTCTTTAAAATCACTGAAGACTAGAAGCATGCAATGCTTTGTCAGTTTGAAAATGCTCCAGCTTTTTCTTGATTTTTTCTATGGAACTATTGGTCTTAGAAAAACTAATAGCAGAGGTGGAACATGCTTGTATTTCTGATACAAGTTTATAAACAACCACCAATTAATTGATTTTCTTTTTGCTAAAAGAAACCTCAGTTTTCATAACCAAAGTCTAGAATTTTTGAAAACAGAACAAACAAAAAAAAGATAGCCAAACATTAGGAGACCAATAAAAACGGTTTTGTGAAGTCTCATACTAAATGTCACTTAGATATTCTCCAAGGTATTGAGAAAGTTACTTTTTACCTAAAGACACATGTTTTCATGTACAGTTCATTAGCATTATGTTATCATACTGTTGCAGTAGTTGTAAGATTTTAATAATTGATTTTCATCTCTTAACCAGTGATCTCTAAATGCAGAGTGAATGCAGGCTTACCCTCCAAGTCTTGCTGGGGAGGTTAGGACTTTATAGGAAAGTCACACTCTCACTCTTTCAAAATATACATGGTAACATAAAGTATAAGTGGTCAGAGCACACCAAGGGCTAGCTCTGGCCAAAGGAGCCAAATATGACACTACAGCCAGCGTGGCAGAGACCTCATCAGCCCGGGCCCCATTCTACAATACCAGAGCAAGAGAGCAGGGAAAACTCAGGGGAGGCAGCAAGGGTTAAGCAAAAGGCCAAATACCAGGCAAGTCTGCAGCAACAAAGCAGGTCCAACATTAAGACAGGCAGGCAGTCTGCACATCAGGATCAGCCCAAGAATCATCAGGCAGGACCATAGCGACAGGCAGGGCTGAGATGAAGCTGGGAAGTCAGCTCAGCTGATGATCTGATCAGCAGGTTCCATAGCCGAGCACCGGCACACCTAAAAAATAGCTCAGGTAGGGGCTGAAAGTCCAGGGCTGAGCTTAAATGAAGGCCCAGGGCCCATGGGCAAGAGTGTGGGTAGAGGCCCCAGGCGATGCTGGTCAGGGCCATTAAATCCTATCGGTGCACTCGGGCCCCCTGACATCAGTCAGTAGAACATCCAATCTCGTATTTTCATGCATAAGCAAGAGAAGGGAAGAATTATGGTTGTGGTTTGACCTGTGCTGCATTTTCTGACCTGAGTGCCTGATTTCTCAACCACGATATTACAGTAATGCGATGTCTACCCACAGTTTATATAAACACAGAGTATGTTAAACAACTGACTTATGATGTGATACTTTTGTTTCCACTGAATTCCAGACCATCTGCATACTGAAAAATTTCTAGACTTGTGAAGAAGATCTGATCTATTCAGTTCTTTCACTAAGTAGTCACAGATACTCCTGGGTATTCTTCTGTGTGTACTTTGACATTTATATTTCATTCTTTTTTTCATTGCAATTAAGCATCTGATGGATCCCAACACTTGGTTGTTATTTCTGTACTTTTGAAATGTCTTCTTTGCTGATCTTAAACCTTTAAAATTCTCTATTTATGTGCTCTTCAAATTATGAAAATTAATGCAAGCCTTTTTCCTGAGGCTTAGAGTTGCTATAGCAGAGTTTCTGGTCACCTGATTTCTGAGAAACAGTTTGGTCCGTCTCTATTGATAAGCAATGTTTTCTTTTTCATCTTCCCTAGCTGAGGTGATACATACTGCTATCTCATATTCTGGGACACAGAGCAGGATGTCAGCAGCATTGCAAGATACGACTGTAACAGGCACTCGGTACTTTTTGGAATAACTCCTGATCAATGTGTGATGTGTCCAGTTTGCTAACTGTATCCCCCACTCTATAATTAACAAAATGCATGTTCTTCTGTTGATAGAGAGTAGATTCAAAGCATACCAAATTCTACCAAGTATCTGGGAGTAGAAGCAAAAGAGAAACAACAGGTTTTGTTCCAGATGAAAAGAGTGAATATATGAGAAGTTAAGAGCACCTGTTCTGGGTCAAACCAAAAGCCCATCTAGCTCAGTATTGTATTTTGAACAGCGGTCAAGGGTGGGTGCCTTGCAAGAGGAAAATGCTTTTCAAATTTTCCTTGCAAAAATTATTTCTTCCATGCCTCTTCTTCAGAGAATCACAGTGGACAGGGCAACTGCATAAAAGCTAGTAATTCATGTCTTATGCAAGATAAATGGATCCAGATCTTGCTGATATAAACAGTGTTATTGGCTTCAGTGCCAGTATCTCTGCTGAGGATATTACCTGAAAATTTTACACAGAATGAATAGTCTAAATTTAGACATTACTCCAGTAGCCATATCAGACTTCACAACCTGTCTACTTTTGATGTCTTCTAGCAGATCATAGCACTGCTCTGTTTCTGCTCTGACACTTTGATTTTAATAACCTAATATGAATTAAAATAGCAGGTGCATAGCAACACCTTTTTAGAGTGAGTGTTTGATGATAATAAGCATGTTTAGCCAAGACTTTGCTGAGCCATGGCTTTCACCTCAGCCTGTACAATACATATATGATAAAAAACAATTAACTCCTTAGCTGCTGGCTAAAGGATTATGAAAAACATGTATAAAATAACAAAAAAATTAGAAGTCAGGGAAGTTACGGGAGATCATTAGGAAGAAAGGAAGATTCAGTGTGGTCCCTTGAATAATATCACTGTACTTCGTATTTTTAATAATAATAATGCCATCAACACTGGAAAAGCTGCACGTGGTCTGGTAATAGACTGATGCAACTAAAAGGAAGCAAACACTACAGAGAAGAATTTCTGTCCAACATAGAAATGAAAGAGAAATGTGGGCACAGACACATGGCAGTTTTACTTGTGGAAAACTGAGGGCTTATTGAATGAAAGGGTTAATAAAGGGATTACAAGAATGAACTCCAGGCAGCCAGTGGATTCAATTCCCCTAGATTGTTGGGACAACAGCAAATGTTGCATATCTTTGTTTCTTGTAATTGCTTTGTTCATTACCCTGCTAAATCCCCAAAACAAACAACAAAACAGCCAAGCCCTCCTGTCACACAGACATAATCTTGCTGTTAAAAAGGTTCCACTTGTAAAAAACACTTTTGTCTATTTCTGTGCTTTTTAACATTTTATCCTCTTACCAGGTTGAAGGTCAACAGAACTCACAAGGAAAATATTGTAATTTGTTTCGCTAGTAAACGTACTTTACTGGAGACACATGCTGCATCAGACTGTGATAGTGCAGGCTTCATGTTTAACCTGAGTCCAATTCAAAATTCTGAAAAGACAGCTCAGTTGGACTCTGTGATCTTAAGGGTCTTTTCCAGCCAAAGTGATTCTATGATTCTGTTCTGGGTTTCTGCTACAAGAGGTCAAATGTTTCATTTAGTTTCTCTTCCATCTTTTGGGGCAAACCCTATACACTCCAGAGTTCTCTCACGTGTTATCAAACAGTACAAATCTTTTTGCATTCCTCTTCAGAAGTTCAGCAGTGCTTTTGCTTCCCCCAGGCCTGCTCTGTAACTTTTTTCCCTACTCCAAAGCCAGTCATTCACCAGTCTCTATCCTCATGAATCTGCAGCTGCAGCTAGGGTAAAACAATAGGCTGGGTATCATCTGAGGCCTGGTAAGCTGCCTCTCACCCCACCTTTTCCTCATCCTACACTTTTTTTGCACGGTGCTTGAAATGCTGCCACCCAGCAGTTCCAGCTACCAGTTGTTTCAGATTTCAGTTTGTTCTCTTCTGCAGCCCTAAGGATCCTCCCACAGAACCACTGCAGTTAGACAAGCAAAGCAGACTGATGAGGAGGACATGAAGTGGAGCATGAGGTAAAAAATCTGTGTGGGTCTTAGTCACTGGGACATCTTTCTGGAGAGTGGGCCAAGCATGGGAAGTTTTGCCATATAGATTGGGTCCAGCAGTGCAGATATCTTGCATATAGTGGTAAGACTGCAAATGGCAAGTTGTCAAACCGCTGACTCAGAAGTGTCCCAGGTCCTTTATGGTGGAGAAATTTTCTGGAGGTTAGTCAGATGCCTGTGAATTCTCATACCTCTCATAAAACCAGCTCATTAAAGAAAGGAATGATTTAATGTCTAGGAGTGGAGCAGGAAAGAATATTAATTATACTTGATAGAGTATAATTCTACCACAGGAAAAATATACAGAAATATTTTGGTTATTATCTTAAATTAACCAACATATAACATAGATTCCCTGTAACACCGAAGCTTCCAATTTCTCCATGGCTTCAGTACTTGAACATTTAATGTCTCTCATTGTGAATCATCAGACTCTGCACCTTCTGACAGGAAACACCAGCAAAATGGCAGAGCTTAAAGAGGAATTCAACCCACATGACAGAGCGAGAGGGATTTCTAGAAGCTGCTGATTAAATTCTATTTTTTAAGAATGTTGTTGGTCTCGGATATGACTTAGTGTTAGAGGTATAATTGAATTCATTCTCAGGAAGGAAACAGAAATGCTTAAGGGAACACTTCCCCCAGAGTTTTCTTCTTTGGCAATAAGATGTCTTGATTTAGTTTCATTTTCGATGAAGCTGTTAATAGGCTGCATTTTGCAGAAGTGTCTATTATTCTAGTAAGTTCAGGTGCACTGCATGCATATTTTGCATGAGTAAACCTATGTATCTGAAGCTTAAACTGTGCAGCATAATTAGAGGAATGAGCCTCTGGCTGCTTTGTCAAAACATTCTTTAATTGCTGGATTTTAGGATTATTGGATTAGAAGATTAGATGGGATGCCTAGAAATCTTAAACTGGAGCATCTAGTAAAGTAAGGCTTCTCATGAATCAGAGTTACAATGTATTTCTCTGACCTCTCTTCTTTTCTAATACATGTTTTAATTTTAAGGAACTTACTAACTTTTGTCCACAAGAATCAGTTGCCAACTTTCATGTAGCCATGGGTGCTATAGTCCCTCTGAACGTGGTCTGTGAATCACTGAGCTTCCTTGCCCGTGTGTTACTAAAGGAATCCTGGTACCAACCAAACATTGTACAGCATTCACCTTGCAGTGTGTATGGTTGTTACTGAATTAAATTATGATCAGTAAGCACAGCTACATTTTTTATGGCATTCTTACAAGACATACTCTGTTGTCAAAGCATTCTGCTTTGGTCAAACTGTGTCTCTGAGTCCCAAAGAACATGCTGGACTATAGGCCTCCTCTTTTTTTTGTCGGTACAATAGCAGATTCACTAACAAGTGCAGTGAATGGCTTCACCCATGGCACACAGAAAGCTGTTCTTTCATTCTCGTTTATCTCACTTTCAGGGGAGACTTACTACTTTGCTCCTGAAAGTTTCTGTGATAAAATTTTCTCCAGCTGCTGGTGCTCTCCCTGCTTGGTCCAGCATGTTGCATACTGCATATACAGCTATGAAAAACCACAAGAAAGGCTGCCTATATGTATATATGCATGTGTATGAGTAGAGAAGTAATGACACAATGATAAATAGATTACCAGATAGGGAGGGAAACTTTGGGCCCTTGTCCTGGTTCAAATCCCTTGTAAGAAAAATGCTATGAAGTTTGTCACGTCAATATTGAGCAGAAATGGCTAGTAAATTCTGCTGGGGGTTCTGAACCTACAGGCTTAGAGACCAGATATTTCAAATGAGACAGTTAATGTAATAGTGTTATGTTGCTCTTTCCTGAGATGGTTTCATAAGTATTAGGAAGATGACTTTTAATTAGTATATTAAAAAGTTTCAAAAGTTATTGCTAATACTCTGTCATCAAGTTTTGTGAAGCAAACAGAAGAGGAATTCTGTTCACAAATAATATGGAGACAGATGTGCTAGCCATATTCCCAAGCCGTTAACAGAACAGTCATCAACACTTCAAAGCACCATATTCCCATATTACTTAGTATATATAAAATGACAGCATCCAAAATAAAAGCCAAAGCACTGAAGTGTCCCAGTATGATGAAGATCATGACTGTCTGAACAGAAGGATCAATATGGGAAGGTGTAAATCATATTCTTATTTTCTGGGGTAAAAAACAACTAAACACTTTGGTACAATTTTGGCATCTATTAAAATCAACTGGTATTTTTGTAACTGATTTCCACAAGGCCAGAACTGTGTTTTCTGGGTCTGACCATCTTGTCAGGATTTAACATACCTGAATTAGTAGGATTATATGTAGTGATGGGTTTCAGATTTTCAAATTTAAACTGTAGGAATAAAAAAAGTTACAACTTATCACTTCCTTCTTTGGTGACAGAGCTTTCTAAAAAATAAATGTTTTCACTAAATTCCAACTATTTCAAAAATGTCTGTCTGAGGTAGCACAGACCTCTTCAACTTCCTTTAAAACAGTGATCTGTGTTTCTGTTTAACCCAGGGACTGATACAAAATGGTTATGCTATCAGGTAGCATAAAATAAGGAAATAAATAGTTTAACAGATGTTCAGTGGGATAGATTTTTTTCTCTGTTGTGGGTGCCTGCTCACTACTGTTGAACTGGAAAGGAAGTACCTGCAAAAGCCCCTTGAATGCCTAGACTGAAAAGGCAGCCTGACTAAGTCTTGTCTAAGGGTCAGAAGCAGGAGAGTCTGTCACCGACAGGAAAAGGAGCTAGCAGGGGCTGCAATCTTCACGTTCCAGTTTCCCACATTTTACACCAGTGTAACTGTACTGTCTTCAAAGAATATTCCCCACATGCACTGATTTAAGTCTGATCAGAACACGGCCTTTCTT
The DNA here is from genome assembly GCF_963210335.1 of Falco punctatus. Taxonomy (NCBI): domain Eukaryota; kingdom Metazoa; phylum Chordata; class Aves; order Falconiformes; family Falconidae; genus Falco; species Falco punctatus. Next base: position 54,723,329 of record NC_137587.1, read on the forward strand.
TAGCTACATATCCTCCTGAGGCACTTATTTCTGTGAGACATTGCAGCAAAACCCATATACAAAAAGCTAGAACACGTAGCCTGTACATAGGGACAGAAGTGGGTATGAACCACTTCCCACGCCTGTGCCCTTAAGTATGACTATAAACTGGAGGCCTTGAAATCAGGAGAAATCTCTGGACTGTTCTGAATTGCTCTCACCTGCAGTTATTATCCCCAAAGAACATGATACCAACCACACATGATTTGGGGGTCAGCAGAACCACTGCTAACTTTATGTCAATCAATCCATTTTGTGTGCCACTGGCTCTAAAAAGCCAGTTGGCTTTTTTGGCTTCTTTGCCTCTTAAAAGATATACAAGACACAGTTCTAAAGGTTTTTCTGTTCTCAAGAGATTTACAGAAAGAGAGGAAAGTATAGAAGGTTACAGTAAGTGTGTGAATCCTGCCATTTAGATTATAGAAAGAGGTTTGTAATCAAAAATATCCTTGCCAGAAACAGTTTCAGGTTTCTTTGGTACTTAGAAATCCTTTGCTAAACAAAGTAAAAATGAATGATAAACAAAATCAAGTTTCCTTTGAGCCTGATGTTCTTGCAGCTGCACTCCACTTTTAAGAGTAACCCATTAGCAATTAATTTAGAATGACACTGGCAAGCAGTCCCCAGACTTTAATTAATATCTTTTTGACAAGCTCATAATCTTTCTAGATAATAAAGCCTCCCTTAAATTAGTTTAACTCTGATTTCACTTACCCTTATAAGCAATTGGCATCAAATCTAGGGTACTTTACAGTACTTTCTCATTTAAAATGCTTTTAAAAAGAGAATTTACAGTTGCATTTTGCAGAGTAGAAACAGTATTTGGTGAAGGTCACCCTCAATCCAATGGCAGAGCTGGAAAGAAAAATCTAAATTCCTGAATGCCCTTCTATTGTTCCATTGATTAAGCAATGGTGCTGTCTCCTGTCTCAGTATCTCTCAAGGAAAGGATTAAATTCTGATTCCAAGTTATGTAATTGATTAGTTTCCTTTATGCCAATATCAAGATCTTAGAAAGTCATAGTACAATATTATAACTATAATATAGCAAATTATTGTCTGTAAAAGTTACTTAAATAATAGGTTTCAGTACACGACAACTTAGGGGTCAAGTTTTTATTTAAATTTGTACTCTTAATATATGTGTCTACTTTTGAAAACTTTGCTCTTAAAATTCCATGTCAGTTTTACACGTCTCAAATACAGAACTGGTCTACATGAGAATGTTATGGTGCCACATTATTGTGTCCTGCAGAATGGGAGATAATACCGTGAATTGGAAAAGATGCTGAGATAAAATCTCCTTTGACCTCTTGGTAAGTCAGCAATTTTTATATAAATGTTCTGAAACGTGCTATACGTGTGCCTGTTGCATATGTGTATTATAATAGGGAAAATATTTCTTTCCTTACCTGAACCCATTTTCTTATGTAGATGCTGTAATGAGGTAATTTGTGATACATAAGATCACATCAACCTTTCTTTCTGCTTTGCCTACAAAGTAAACTAAAAGGTGCACACATTACTGTCAGGCTTTGAGTCTTACGGGTTTTTTCAGAATTCAGAAAACTCCAACTGGCGTAATGTTTTAAACAGATTATACCCACAAAGAGATTGTTTTGGTTTAAAGTTAGTCAATGTTTTGTACCTAACAAACTAAGAAATATCCGTCTAAGCATGGGATGACTCTACTGTAACTTACTGCCAGAGGAGATTGAAATAGGATCATTTTTGAAGGTAATTTTTGCCGAGTGAGGCTATAACAGTTTTAATTTGGTGATTCACAGGGATGGCTCATTTTATTTTTTACTTTTCATGTAAGATGAAGAACGAGGTGAAAATGGGGTATGAAAAAAACAAGATTTGCTTATTAGTCTCCTCCATCTCAAATAAATATAAAAGCCTAATTCAAAAATCTGTCTTATTGATAAGAACTAAGATAATCAAGATGGCTGAGAGCAGCCAGTGATGCTATGCAACTGAATTGGGAGCCCGAGACCAGAAGACATCTCACCACCTCTAGAAGTCATGAGAAGTCTGTCTGTGCACTCAAAAAGTATTTGTCTATGACATCTAAAACTGAGAACACGTTCCAAACACCCTCTAGAACAGTTTTAGTAGCAATAGGCATCAGCTTGTACCATGACCTTAGAATACTAACTTTGCACAAAGGAGTTATTTTAGGTTGCTGCTTTGTTCTTTGTTTTTTCCTCTTCTTAAGTCAACACTGGGCAAAAAATACATGAGGCAGATATCAGCTAGGGAGGAAAAGTGTGAAAAATGTTTTCAATCAGTAGGATATTTCTCAGCTGAATTTCTACAGTTTTTCCTTAAGTGCTTGCTGCCTGCGGCAATATTAGCATGCTGAACTAAAGGCCTTAATGCTATGACAATTTCTGTTTCTGTGGCAATGATACTTCCATTTCAGAAGCCACACATTAGAAAATGGTTTCTTACAATGAAACGCTAAACGAAACACAACATGATCTTCCTCCTTTCTTATGCGTGTTAACTGTAAAAAGTTTCTTTGTCTGGAATGTGGCTCTGATTACATTTCTCTATCCAAAAATAAACATGGTGCAAAAGAAAAGGATATAGGGAGGGGTGAAAGCCTGTCAATGGGCCACCCTCAGGAAAGCCTCACAAGATCTACTGTCTGTCTCTGCAAGCCATGGAAGAGCTAAGGAAGTGATCCCAGCTTGGTGGTCTTTTTTTTAATTAAAACAAATGAGGCTCTTTCAGCTGCTGCAGATAAATATTTGATGAAAAGAGACAGGGACAGATGTCAAAAACTGTAGTAAATAAAGAATAAGACCAGAAGACCAAATGTTACAGCAGCATTTTATATTTAAAGAAAAAAAAATAATCACTGTACAGATTTCTGTCAGCTGTCTAATTTTACTAAGATCATTCCAAAAGTGGGAAGAGTAATTCTTCATATTCGTTTTGACAAAGTAGAATGAATATAGATGCAATACAAATGCATATAGATAAAGAAAAGCTTTTAAGTCAACTTGTTGCACATTATGTGCTTAAACAAAAGGATTAGGTCTCAGGCCATTGATGAGACAAAAGACTTCAAAGTCATTTGTATACTTGCATGCAAATTTATGTTGATTTTAGATTGACTGATAGAGCTTTGCTCCAAAATATATGTTAAGGATGCACAGTGAGAAGGTGCCTAGCAAAATATAAAAGCAACATCCCTATTGTAATAATCTCTCATAACATTTGTATGTCATGTCCTTAATGAATGTGTAATGTTAAAAGGTGAATGTGGTACATTCAACCTTTTCCTGTACTCACGGTTGTATTTACCACTGCAATTGGATCTAACTTCAAACTTCACCTTGCTGTCAGTGGGGATTTACACAAGATGACCTCCAAAAGTTCCTTCCCACTGCAATTACTCTATGGCTTAATAGCATTGGGTCCAGATTTAGTTTACCTTTTAGCAAATCCATTTATAGCGTTCTATGAAAAAACTAATCTAATGGAATTAACTTAAAAACAGGCCAAGTCATGAAATAGAGGGAAAATCTCAGTAGCTGGCTCTTTCAGGGTTAACGTCTTCATTGGCATTGCCTGCTAGTTTAAACTCTGATCTTGCTATTCCTGGGTAAAATGGATGTTTCCATTGAATCCAATATTAATTATACATCTGAGTGTGAAGGAACTGATTTTATAAGCAGGCCTTACGAAACTGTAAAGTGACTGTGAACCACAGGAGTTTCAAGGGAAATATTTAATTTGAAACCAACATTTAAAAATCGCATGGTGATTCAGATCACCAGAAGCTGGATTAATGGGTATAATCCAAATTCTGAAACTATAAATACTGGACTTATGAATGAATAGAGCTCTGAAATATATACCTGACTAAAGATGGTTACGAAGAAAAAGCAAAAAGTTGATAGACTGCAGTGTGTAAGGGTCTACATGGAGATACTATAGAGCTATAGAGTCCAACAATAGGCACAGGTGAAAGCAGAGCAACAGCCAGTGACATAAAACAAAAGTTAAACTGGTTCAGATGAGAGATAAGGAACAAATTTTAAACACTGAGGAGAAGGAACCTTAGATTGCAGTGAACTTTCCATAATTTGAGGTAGTTAAATCAAACTACTACTCTAGTGACTATGTATTGGTTAAATTGGGAGGTATGGACCTCTATAAAAACTGCAGAAGGTCAAAATAAATGATCGTAATTGTCTCTTGTGGCCACAGCACCTGCAAATGTGTAGTGCTCAGCATAACGTTGTATCCCAAGCCTCTTGAGGTTTTCTGAAGGTGACACAAACCTCCTAATTCATGGGTCATGCAAAATACCTGCCCTTTGTATTGTGGCAAATTTCAGATAAAAACAAAGACTCAAGTGCAAAACAGTCAAACAGGTAAATTTTAATTTGAGGATCAAATGAAGAACTCAATAGCAACCTTGCTTGGCACAAATTTCCTTGTGATCTGACAGAACCAATCTGAACCACCCAAAGCTCCCAGAGATAACAGTTTGTCAATTTCCCATCTCAAAGGCAGTACGATAATTGAAAGCTTCCAGATATATCACATGGAAATCAAACTTGCAGCAAACAGCAAACTTTGTGATAAAGGCCTAAGCCTAATTCCATTGAAGTCAACGACAAAACCCGGCAGCTTTCAATAGAAGCTGGGTGAGGCTCAAGGTGAAAACCAACTCTGAGAACAGTTATAATCAACTCAGTCCCCAGTAAGGACAGAATAAATGTGAGAGGATTCTTTACAAGTGGTGCCTGGGTTGAGAATTCACAAAGAGTGAGTTGCAAGGATCTCTGACACTGAGCACTTGAAGGGACTTTTGCAGAAGCTGACAGCATTTGGCAAGGTCGCCGTGTCCCAGTTAGCATGGCGTTACCATGCCCAGCTGAGAACTTACATGGAACCTGACAGAAGTTACCCTCTTTATTTAGCCTTGAGCTATCTACGGGCTGTCAACACAAGCTGCAGCCAAACTGTTGTACTGGAAGGTAAACACAGAGTGTGGCTGATGAACCAATCAATAAAATGAAAAGGCAGCTAGGGGGGCAACAACTTTACCTTTGTTTTCTAAACAAGTGTAAGGGCTACAAAATGTACAATGCCAAATCTATGGCATGTCCAGTGCAAGACATGAGAGAGGCAGGGAAGGTGGCTGCAGCTAGAACGTGATTCAGGCTCAGATCAACAAAGAGTCACTACACTGGATACATGTGGACCAGTTGCAGATAAACACTCAATATACCTGTACACCAGTTCTATGCTACTGGAGCTATGTCCCAGCAGCACTGTCATTTACACAGGCAGAAACCAAGCAGCTTTCCCAAGGAACTTCCCTTCTGTTTTTCAGAGTGCAAAGGAAATGGATGGGAGACCTGTTTGGCGTTCCTAATCATCAATGACGTGTTTTATAGAGATCTGCTTCCGTAAAGACCTCTGTGCTGGGTGAAATACAAGCAGAGAGGAAAAAACAGATTTTCTCCAATTCCTTTGTTAAAAAAGGTAAGGAGAAGGCCCCAGAATAATAATCACTCCTTCCTCTCCTTTACAGATGAGGTTAAGGCAGACAGAAATAAAAGGACTCACCACGGTTATGCCACAGTCAGGAATTAAACTCAGAGCTTCTGAATCCAACTCCAGTGCCTGAACCACACATTCATTTTCTTCTCTACATTCCCCAACAGTCTTAGGCCATGTGGCCACTATTGGTGAAATGAAAAACAGGTGCAGATCCATGAACAGATGGGAGACCAGCCCTGGCTGATCTCTGGAGGATAATACAGCATTGTTTTCCAGCAAAGAGGATTCCAAAGAACCACAGAGGCAGCACCCCTGCCCTAAAACTGAAGCTGCTCTGCCTCACACTAAATGTTATCTCTACCAGCCCAGCAAGTGGGAGTTCTGAGGCATGGCCTGTTGTCTGTCAGCAAAGGACACTGTCTTACTGACCTCTCAGACTTGCAATATTGACATCTCTGTTTTTCAGGCATGCATATAAAGATCATAGAAGGCTAATTGAAATTCCATTCTTTGCTGTAACTGCAGCCAGTGTTTCTATGTTGCTGAAACATGAAATTTCTTCCCTTGAGTAGACAATTTTGAAATGTCTAACCCTCAAAAAATGCCATTAATCATGTGCAGAATCTTTCTCTGGGAAAATCACTAGTGGTACGGGACAAATCAGCCAGGTAAGATGAATAATGTATTTATTCTGGATCCATAAGGACAGATCTACTTTTGATTTCCAGTTCATGGGGAGCTGATGGCTTACTCCACAATACTCCATACATTGTTAAACAAAGAACTTGGACTGCATTCCAAGTGGGAGAGTGATAGTAGATAACGAACAGGGCGATTGCCTGGTCCTTGCACAGGATGAAGTGCTAGCATGCAAAATACTTCCCTGCCTTGTGTAACCCACGGTTATAGTCCCTGCATGGTACAAGACACATTTTCCCTCCGTGTGTGATCCGACGTATCAGCCAGGAGTATTAGAGAAGACATGGCAATCCTCAGTTTCCAAAGATCCACAGAGCACACATCAGACCCAAGAGGATAGCACATGCAAGAGGACAGGGTATGTTTCACAGAATCATAGACTAGTTGGGGTTGGAAGGGACCTCTAAAGGTCATCTAGTCCAACCACCCTGCCATGGGCAGGAACATCTTCAACTTAGAACAGGTTGCTCAGAGCCCCATCCAACCTGACCTTCAATGTTTCCAGGGATGGGACATCTACCACTTCTCTGGGCAACCTGTGCCAGTGTTTCACCACCCTCACTGTAAAAATTTCTTCCTTATATCTAGTGGGAATCTACCCGATTTGAGTTTAAAACCAGTACCCCTTGTTCTATCACAACAGGCCCTACTAACCTTTCATCTTAGATACCACTGGTTCCAGCCTTCTCTTAGGTTGCTTCTTGCAAAAACACTCGTTTAGTGCTGTGTTTGAGAGAGGTTAGTTGCCCTTGCTAAAGCTGCTTTTACAGCAAAAACGCATGTTCACTTGTGCTAAGAAACTCAAACCCTCACAGTTTCCTTAGGCTCATTTGAACTGGGGGCATAAAACCTGATTTGCAACAGTAGGCCAAAACCACACTACTAACATACGTGTATTCTGCTCGTGCTAAACTGTAAAGCAGATTGGTTGGGAAAGTCTATCTCGTCCACGTTATAGTCAGGTTTTGAAGGAAAACATTCTCCACAGATGACACTAACAGAATTTAAGAGCAAAGATGTCCCAGGACACTGGGAATCTCAAACTGCTTGGCCTCAGTTTCTCTGATTTGCTCTTCTCAGCTTCGTGTACGCTCTTTGAGAGACAAAAAAGAGCATTTCCTTAATTTTGAGCTTGGATTTCTTTTCCAGCTGAACACTCACAAAAGCAGCTGGGCCCAGAGGTGGAATGTTCCAAACCCCCATTTGGATCCCAGTATGTACGTTATGGAGTCAGTTGTGGCACCACTTCATAGAGAACAGACAATGAGTTTTGGATCTTGTAAGTACCTTTCCTCCCTGCAAATAAGTTCCCTTCCCCCATTCTTTTGGAAACATCTCATTCTGTATTGGAAACAGAGGATGTAATTTATTTTTATCGCCTTCCCTGTCAAACTGGCCAACTGCCACAGGGTTCTGCTTTCAGATGTAGCAAGATGCAGGAGAATCACAATGAAGAACCATTCATTTCAGTGGCTCCTCCTCTGTTTCCTTATCTTATTTTGAGGCTACCTACTGTGTTATCTTATCACTCTTTCTAATCCTGCAAAAATTCTCTGCAACTTGACCCCTCCACTGAAAGAGCTGACCTGCTTAGACCTCCCTGCTTCTCTGCTCCTGCTCCCTTCCTCCCAGAGCAAGTTGCTGCTTCATCTGTTACTTTCGGACTCCTTTTTCATGGCCTATTTTCCCCGTTCACTCCTTTTCCTAGTTCATTACACTGCATTACATTTCCTAGCTGAATGTACATACAGCTGTGTGGCCTCCTTGGGGTATGCTTAATTTCTCACTGTCCAGCCTGCCCTTTGATGTCTGCTGAAGAAGGATACATCTTCTTTTCCGTCTCTTCACATGTGCCTATTAATTACTTTCTTCAGAGAGACTGTTTACTGACTATCACTCTGTTTACAGTTGAATACAGCTAAACATTTGGTCTTCACAGTTCCCTCTCTTCTACGCCACCCACCCAGTTTCTTCCCAATTGTTGCAAAATAGATGTCTCCAAATCTCTTTATAAAGTCACAGATGCAACGTACTTACGTCCCCGCACCCAGCCTCCTGCTTTCAAACACTGTTTTTGCTTCACTCACAGAGACATAAAGAAAGACTTGATAGGGGTATTTTTGTCTAATTCTTTAAAAAAATGAAGCAGTCAGTGAGGCTTAACCATTTGACCTTTCTGTTGCACATATTCTTACCTTGGGTACTGTAGAAACCCCAGAAATATCTGTAAGCATCAGGCTTCTGACCTGCGAAGAAATGAAATGAACTCAAGTATGAAGCATGGAAATATGCCCACTGAAATGAGAAGGGCTGTCCTATACATAAACTGCATATGCCTTTGTGGCATCAAGGGCCTTTGGGCAGAGGGAATTGTAGTAGGCTGTGGGGGATGAGAATTACTCTATGTGCAGAAGAGAAGAATTATATGGTTATAATGCAGCAATCCAGATCTAAGATGAAAATTCTTTCAGATGTCCTTCTCATTCCATATGGAGCTTAAAATATTACAAAATAATATGAAATAAATTTAAAACAAATGTGAGCTAAATTATGTTTTTTCCAATGAACAGATTATTGTCAATTTTTTGCCTTAAGACAGTATTTGGGAGAAGGAAGCAGATACCTCAAAGAGTTTAGGAATTGATTTATGACAAGGTGTATGAAGCTCACCAAGCGTGAGCCTGAGCAGGAAGGTGAGATGAAGGCTGTCAGTAAGAGGGTCGTGCACTTGCACGATTCAACAGTGGAACAACCTGACTACCCCAAACCGTTCCATTTGTGTTTTGGCATGGCATCCCTGTCTGTACAATTAGAGATGGTACACTTCCCATGGGTAAGCCTGCCTGCTGCTTTCCGATTTCAGCTCCTATTTTTAGTGCTTATTACTTTACAGATTTTAACCATAGGAACAAGTTTTCCATGCTGAGAATTTGGGCTGAAATCTTTTAAGACTTTTAGCAAGACTTTCCGATAATTTGATTAAGAAGAACTGCTGGTTTGTGCATATTCCTTTTTTGTTACTATTACTGAGAAATTTTACTGCCCATAAATTTACTGCTCACAAATTAGAATGATAATAGAGTCTGATAGGTGTTTGTAGGTTCTTGTATCAGGAATGTTCCTTTTCATTGAAAATTACCTTTAAAAGGTACTGGTTTAATAAGCATATGTTCAATATAGGCTTATTAGATTTGGGTTGAATAAGACTTCCCTCGTAATTACTCCTTCCAGCCCTGAAGGTGAGCACAGTGCTGTGTGCTGGAATGGAGAAGGACTCGGACTTGCTCTGTCTTCTCCTGTCCCACTGCTCTTCTGGGTGCTGAGGAGGAGGCAGCCGCCACTTCACCCAGGTGAGGCAGCCCCCGCCCTGGGCCTGGGAGGAGCAGAAGCCGGCATGCACCAGGCTGGGAGGGAAGGATCAGACCCAGAGCTGCAAGCCCGAAGGGACAACCCCTCAAGGACGGGCAAAGGATCAGGCAAGAAGTGGCCCAGGTAAGTGAGGCAAGAAGTGTCCCTGACACTTACCTGTGGATGCTGGAAGGGACCTAGCATTGTTGAATCTCACCATCGCTCTTCACACTGGAGCAGTAAACCTGCACCACACTCATCATTCCGTTAGTTAATTAGCAGAGGCACATACCTGGAAACTAAGTTTTAGGCTGGCTTATAACCGATACAGTTTGGAGGACGTATCTCGTGCAACAAAAACTGAGGTGGGGCAGGGTGGGGACAAGGGAGGGAGGAAGTCCAGGAAGCTCTGTGGAAGCACCTGCAGACAGCTCCGTTCACATAGCCTTCCAGCTGGAAAGTCAGTGGTTACAGAAACAGTCGGATTAACCAAGGTGTCATTGTGGTTGTTTTTCGCCAGTTTCCTGGATATGCATAATAGCCACGCCAGAAAGACAGACAGTGAACCTTGACGGACACACGTCAGTTTGGGTTTCATTCACACTCTTTTCCTTGGTACTTCTGTAAATGCAGAATCTGTCTTTATATCAAAAAACTTTATAAGGAAAGCTTTAATGACACATTTGTAATACTTTATATAACAGGATAATGACCACCAGCTGGCTACCGATAATAGCAGGCACTAATTTATAGTGGGTTACTACCTTCACATTCTGTCACTTATTTTTTTGTTTTTAGCATTCTTGTCCTCTTGTGTTTTACAGTGCTCACATTTACTATTCTTGCATGCTAGGAAAGGAATAAGCATTTAAAAAGCTTTTTGTTTAATTACACTTTCAGCTATTATTTAGTCATGTAAACAAGTTAAATGGACATTTAATTAAGTGTTAACCTTTTAAAAGGGTAAATTGGAAACAGAGCCCATCGGCTTAAAACCGATATTGCGTGCATTTATCTTAATTAGTCAGGTAGTGTTAGGGATTAATGTACTTTAGCTGTTATATTCATGATCAGATACATTAGCATTTATGTCTCTGTAGCATACAGAAGACCTGTTAAGATGTGAGCTCTCTTCTGCTAGGTACTGTACAAAGTGTATCTGTAAGACTCCCTTCCTTCCTTTGTCACCTTTAAAAGACAATACTGATACCCTCTTCAGCTTTTGTACGTGTGAACCGACCATTCTGATGACAATCGAAAACATGATCCAAAAATTTCCCCTACTTTATCATTTTATATTTATATAATAGAAGATTTCTCTCCTATAGAGCAAGTTTTCGGTACTTTCAGATGGGGATTTTGCATTCTAGCACACTGAGGTTCTAGTCTGGGTGAATGATGCTGATACAATAAATACTAAGCCCACAAATACCCCAAAGAACTCACCTAATTTTGAAAGCAGTTATTTCAGCAGTCAGAGAGAAACGTTTGAGAGTAGTCTGGAGCACCTAATCTGGTTGTGCAGCAAATAATGGGCTATTTGGTGTCTTTCCAATAAATATACAAACTAGGACTAGTGATTAATTTGCTTCTGTGATAAGCGAATGCTTCTGATCATCTCTGCCCATTCATGGGTGCTGGAGAGTAAAACGTGGAGCAATTGCTCCTCAGACATCTCATTCTACAGATGAGTGTTGGACTTATTTTTATAGTGATTGCTACAGACTTACTTTCATGAAATTTCTTTAGATGTACTTGAATACAGAAGCCTGACCTTCTACAATTGCACCACAAGTGCTTCTTTTGCCTTTTTGCATCCTGGACACAGAGGATGTGCATTTAATGCGACATTGTGTCAGATGAGTATAAGGAACCACTTAACTTACTTGTATATAAATAAGAAATCCAGCAAAGTAGTAAATCAGTCTGTTCTGGCATTTCCAAGAGTCTTCCCTTAGCCATTAAACCACAGCAAAGGAGGGCAGAAAAAGCCTCAGCACAAAAATAAGAAAGTAGAGCCAAAAATCTGCATTACTAAGTTAGCAAGATACTGGTGTGTTTGTATGTACAAGAGTTTAATATCACGTCCATTCACTTTGAATAATTTCCTCCTGGATTTTTCTTTTTAAAAGAGCTGAACTGTTTAATTTTCCAAAACAAATGTAACTTAGTATGTTATTCCGAGCTTTGATGGAAAGAAAGAGCTTCGTCTGTAGGATCGGTATAGGTTTCTCATGGTTTTCTGAAGTCCACGTCTAACATAAGACTGAATTTTGAAATTGAATATTGTAAATTATTATCTGTTCAATCACAGTTGGCAGCAGTTACTGTTCTGACTGATAGTTCATATTTAATTCCTTTGGCCTCTGATAATGTTAAAAACACAGGAGGTCTCTCCTGAAAATGCAAGAGCCTTGCCATTCTCGTTTCTCTAGTTTACCTGATATAACCAGAATTCCAAGTATTTAGCTCAGCCACTGACTTTCTAACAGATCTGCCCTCCAGGATCAGTTATGATCAACATTTTAAGAGATTTTAATCTCACTTGGTATTGGTATAATTTTTTATGACTTTTTTTTTTTTAATCAGTTGTTATTTAACAGATGTTAATTGCATCAAAACATTTGAAATGTCAGGATTAGGAGAGAATTGAAAGGAATCCTGTTTACAGCCCAGACACATGCAGGTTGGAGCAGCCCAGGGCCAACACAAACACTGCCAGGTGACTGCCACCAAGCAGCTGCACCAGCTGCGCTCTTGTGCTGCACACACAGGCTGCTGCTTGTGGGACCAGTTGTATATTCGTGCCTTAAGTTGGGAATAAACTCCCAGTATTGTGCAATGGCATCCAGGCTGGTAGCGGGATGAACTCCAGCAAACCAGTACAAACCGCATCCCCTCCGCCCCCCACACACGGCCCCCGCCGGAGCTGGCTCCGGCAGCACAAACCTGGCAGGCAGAGCAGGGCGGGTTGTAGCACCCCCCCATTAGCACCAGTTCCCCCCTTCCCGGGGAACCGCTCCCTCGCTGTGCTGGGCAGGCGAGCAGCAGGAAGGCAGGAGCCAGGGCTGAGGCCCTCCCCAGGGATGCAACCCTCCACCCCCGGCCTGCGACACTGTGGCTCGCGTGGCCACATGGTGTCTGCACGGAGGTGCCAGCTTGCCTGCTCACTCCTGCTGGGCCGCCTTGAACCCCACGCTTGAACGGCTGCCAGGTTTCCAAACTGGGGCACTTCCTTCCTCTTACAGGACACTGTGGTACCCACAGGTTGGGTACATTAGCAAGCGTGAGGTATCGGTGTCACAAACCAAAACCAAAGTTTACTGTCCAGTATCTAGGTCATCTTTTACAGACTGTTGCATTTTATTTTTGTTCTGCAATCATTTCCAGATGCCGACAGGGAAAATGTTAATGTTGATTAATTCTTGGGAAAATGTTAACTCTTCTATAAAGAATCCAGACTCAGCTTTTAGTAACAACATCTAGTCAGTGCCGGAGGAAAAGGTGGAGTCCATTTTAAGCCTTTCCCAATGCTTCAGATTTACAGTAAAGCTTTCCTACGGGATTCCAAATGCTCATTCTAGCAGAATTGTATTTAACACAAAGGTATCCCAACATGCATCCCTTCCATTGGAAAACAGAAAAGAAAAAAGATTAAGGAGTTGTGGTCTAAAAGTACCTGGAGACAGGACAGAAGGCTGGTGAAGGAAGGATGAAGAAGGGGAAAATGCCATTTTTACTCTCTCTGAAAGAAGTGACTAACTTGTAGTAGGTCTCGTTCAGAAAAGGGGAGAGGAGTGACGATGGATGATCAAAGGCTGGATTTAGAATTATTACTGAATTAAGTATGTGTGCTGGGGAAGGCAGCAGGGCATCTCTTCCACTGCTGCTATTAAAGACATACTTCCACAGCCGAGTGTCACCTCCCCTCTTAGAGATTTGCCTGTGCTAAAAGCGCCAGCACATCAGCGACACTTGGCCGTATATGCACCCTGACAAGTCTTCTACAACGTAAACTAGATCACAACATCGTTAAGTTTTCTAAGGTTACGAAGGACGGTCCAGGAGCTGGACGCAGCAGCCACACTGCCTGACACACACCACATCCAAACACCCTCAGCTCTCCGTTTGCTTTGGTCTTTGATGTGCTTTTCCAACTAACATTTATTTATTTAGAGAAGAGCTGGAAAAACCCAAGCTTCTGCAAAGTCTGCTTGTTACTGGAGGGTTTTGGCTTGAACAGTTGTGCATAAAGACATCACCGCTCTGTGTACGCCATGGACACTATACACCTTTTTCTTTTGTTAACACTCCCAGAAAGAAAAGTTGTAATGTGAAGAAAGCTTAAGCTACAGACCTTTCCCCCTCCTCTTTCGTTCACAAGACCTACACAGAATGCCCTCATCAACTCGGAACCAACTCGGCACGGAACTGCAACGCACAAAAGGGGCTCAGATCCCAGAAACTGATCTCGAGGGGCAAAGTAAAGGAGCGAGATGCAGCAGGAGGCAGGTGCCCACGGGGTCAGCTGCTGCTCCGTCTGCTGTTTGCCTGGGCAATCCCCGTCCTGCGCCGCGGCAAGCACAGGGCAGGCACCACTCCTCCTCAGTGCGCCAGCCACTGCGGTAACTGGCTTCACGGGGAGCAGCAACACTTCTTGTGCCTGCAACTGACACTGTGTGCCTCGAGCGTACGTGCGGTTTTATTCAGATAAAGGCAGCAGCTAGTTTTGCTGGTGTTTTTGAAGCCACACACTACCTACGAGGAGAGAGAAATTTAAAAAACTCACTGATTTACCATGTTAAAAAAAGATGGCACATTTATTGCTACATAAATGTTATATACATAGTGTTTTCTGTTACATTGACAGAAATTGTTTTGAACTTCTTGCTGCTGGTTGGAAAGGTTTATCAGCAATACCTTGAAATTTGACACAGGGTACAAATCTGCAATAAACCAACAATGGAAACTGGAGAACAAGATGAGAAGCAATTCATCTCGGACAATTAGCTCTTACAATACTCCATAGGTACTACACGGTATGCTAGAACCCTACTATGGTCTTACAATGCTATTGTAAATTTCTGATATTAATGAACAGGTTATGGTAAATAACCCTACATTTTTACTACCTAATATAGTAAAATAAAGTAAGAAACTTTTTACTGAAAACTTTTTCGATTTCAAAAATCTAGAAAGAGTAATATTTAGAATTCAAGAAATTTTCTTACAAGATTATTGTATAAAAGACTAGCTACAGTGAAAAATAAGCCAAATGTTTTTTTCTTTCTATTTTATGAAGGAAAGCTTCTGGGCATACTGCAAAGTCTAATATAGCCAAAAAGACAACAAGCTTAGAAGGAAAAAGGCCAGGCAGTGGCACGTGATCACTTTCACACGTCATAAGCAACAAATTTGTTTAGCTGATAAACACTGAAATGAAGAACAAGGCCACAGATATAATCAGGTGTTATTTGATGATATATGCAAATTAAAGTAATAGAAATGAGTCCACTAATTCCACAAACTGTTTTGTTAGGAACCACCCAAAACATGAGCTTAAATTCATTAGTTTAAGAACCCATCTTTTGTTCTTTCAAATTAAACTACCTCATAAAAATTACTGGTTTGTTCCTGTTTTGCGTGTGAACCGATTGCCAGTGATGAAAGATGCACTATATAAACAATCGCTCAGACAACCTTGGCTTCGGGAATTTCCTCCCATGGTCGTTGCAGTGGAAGACAGTTGCCATGGAAGTTCAAAGGGATTTTAACCATTTCAACACACCTGTGACAAAGGAATACTGATGGACACTGTTCTGGTGGAGAAACATTGAAAGGTTTAATGCTAATATGGCTTGGGAGGGGTCATCCGTTTGCATTTGACTCACGCTGTTGGGTTTTTCTCCACTGACAAGCCATACAAAAATGACAAGATAATTAATGTATACAGTAAGGAAAAACTGGTGACCATTGCTCTTATATTCCATTACATAAGTAAGCCCACCGTACTGGTGGTTATATCATCACACTACCTGCCACGGTGAATTTAGGATTTTACTATTCACCAAAATTACAGCCTGAAAAAAAATCTCCTTTGTATTTTAATGCATTTTGTGCTTACGTACAGCTAACACTTTACATGTACTATATGTAGTACTTACTGCTCGGAAAACAAAGCAACTCTAACAAAGTAGATTCTCCCCACCCAATTTACACTTCACGTTACAAGCTTTACTATGAAGCCTAGAAGCCTAAAAAGGTTTTGTTTATAATTAGAAAAAAAAAAATGTTTGAGGAAAGCCTGAGGGAAAATAAAAATCACTTTTCAAATCCAAGAAACGTTATGGTCACAGTGCTGCTCCTGCCTGCAGCCTTCAGGAGGCCTCTCGCCGGGCTTGACGCACGGAGCTCAGTGTGGAAGGGTAACTATGACCATAACTGTTCAGATTACCAGAGACCAAAAATAACATAAAAAAAAGCTATACCAAGGAATAGTTTCCTATTGCATGGAAAACACTAGTCATATGGCAAAAGGAGAGGAAAGGACAACAAAAGACTTTTCCCTTCCTTTTTTAAGACACTAATAGGTATGCTGGGAATGCTACGGGTCGACGACGGTTGTCACTGCTTTGTTCTCTGATGTGAACAGCTTTAGTAAATGCTGGCATCCAGCTGAAATTTTATCAGCTTTTAACATGTTAACTTTTCCCTTTATATGTAGACCTTTACAGTTCCATAACAATAAATAAAATTTGTAGTTACAATGCATTTGTCAATTCAGTTTAGGCACAAGGCAACTTCCACAATGAGTGGAGAGATCACAACAGTCTCTGATTGTGCAGAAGCGACACACTGCTTGCAACAGAATGATATGTTCAGAGTATCCCATGGGCTGAAATTCTGTCTGAAGATCTTGTATCTTCAATCCTGATGCAGGTGTTGACCAGTAGCTTTGATCATAAGATTGCATTTGGGTTTCTTGCTTCAAGTGTTTTCTCCTGTCAGGTTTGTGTCTTCATAGAATCTTAGTTGTCTGTGTCCTTGTGAAGAAAGGTCACCTTCTGTGTATCCTACCAATAATTCTGGAAATCTAGAAAGGAAGTTGGAAGAAAAAAGGAGTATCAGGAAACGAATCAGTAGGAAGCCTATCCTCAGCACTAGAGAACCAGTTTAAACTGTATCTCACAGCATTTTTAGTCTGTTAAGTGCAAAAGAAAAATCACATTGAGAGGCCTGGAAATCCTTCCCAGAGACACTTGTACGGGATATGATATACTGCACAGTTCACGCTCTGGAACCTTCTGTTTGGACCCTCTGGATCTGGCAGAATGGATAACCACAGCTCTCAGACCCCCAATTTGTGTTTGACTTTATTCTCTGAAACCAGCAGCAGCCAGTCCCCAGTGCAATCGCTGCTGCTGACGCTGCACCCTGCTGCGCACCTAACGGGCCTGTGCAGCCTTTTCACACCAACGTCACACTTCAGCCACCTTAACGAGTTACTGCTATTAAGAAAGCAAAGATATAATCAACTTTTCAAAGTGGCTCACTGTAATATTATGGCAAGAACTGACTACAGGCTGCTGTAAACCAAGAATTATCTGACTGTTTAGAAGTAGCCTGTTGCTCTGGAATGAAACAAAGGAAGTTCAAAGCGCCCTCTTCCCTGGAAATGGAAACCCGTCTTCTTTATGAAGAAGCTGCCTATAAGGGATGGGGAAAAGGCCCTGACCCAAACAAGGCTTGGTTTAAATGCCATTTCACTGCTTTCTAAGGAACGCTGGGAATAATCAACTTCCACAGGATACACTGGCAAGATGCATGCCTCTACCTGAACCTAAAACAGAAGCAAAAGTCTACATACACAACAACAAAAAACCCTCCCAAACTGTAAAATTTAGTAGAGTGATGGATTAAAATCAGGGCATCCAGCCCAATCTCCCCCTCTTTTTGAAAGTGGCAACAGTTCTACTGTTTTAGAAGACATGGAATACTCACAAGTTTTTCTTCTCAAAGTCAAGTTTTTCCCAGATACCTAAAAAAACCCCAAAATCCACCAACACGTCCTCGCACCAGAAGACGCAGATTCCCATCAGGCCGCCCCCTCAGCATGTTTTAAATGAACCGCTGGGTATGGGCCTACAGGGGGCTTGTGGAAACACCAATTTAGTGGGCAAAGCAGAAAATGCTGCTTTCCTAACCTGAGCTCTCCGCACTAACACAGACTGTGACTTCAGGTATTTGGCGATCTCTGCTGGGCAAGGGACAGCAGTCAGAATGACTGGCCTTCAGCCAGACAGCAAAGCTCTCGGAGATGAGAAGCCTCTAACTTTTGCATCAGCACTGGGAACCAATATGTGGATTTTTAAATGAACTAATGTGATACTTAGACCATTTAAAGATGGTATAATTCATCTCTATTATAGTTGGCTTATCTAGCAAGCTGTTAACTAATCCTCTGATGTCACGCCAAGAAGGCCACCTGAGCCAAGAGATGTAGCCATTGGCAACAATGCATGGAAACAAAGAGACTTTAACGACAAGTTCTCGGGGTTTTGTTTTATTATAAAACTAAACAAATCTGCATGCTTTTGCTTATGCCGAGAGATCTGAAAGCACTTAGCAGCACAGAGAAGTTTGGTGCCAGTGGCAGCTCAGGAACTAAGAATAAACCGATCTCGTTATCTCCCACATTTTAGCCACTAAAAAGGACAAGAGCCATTCCCCTGCAGACACAGACGTACCTGGCTGGTGTTCACATATGACCCATAGGGTTGGTAGTTTCACTCAGGCCAGGGTGGCTTCCTGGGTGTGGTGTTGGCGGCTCTGCCGATACGGCAGAAACTTTTTCTTCTTCCCTTCTCTTAAGGCAGGCTGCTTTAGGGTTTAGGTTTCGTTCTGTAACGGAAAAATGATTCTTAACATCCCCCACACTGATACCAAGGGGAATACTGATGCATTAACCGCTGGAATAGAAACAGCTACACAGCTTCCCTCTGCTAAGCACTGACGTCCCTGTGTTAAAATGCAGGTGGCCTACAGCTGCAGACAAGCACTATGGAAAATCCCACCAGGCATCTCCTAAACCGCTGTTTAAAAAAAGCGAACCCCAGAACAAAACAAACTTTACAGCTGCCTACATACACCTTCAAAGCAGTGCCTCCCTGGTCACCAGAAGTGGCTACAGTGCAAAATGAGAATTGTCTGTAACTTACAATGGACTAACCCAGAGATCTGTGTGTTGGTACGCTGAAGTTGTACCATCCTCACCGACACCACGCTGGTTTCAGTAATGTTACTTTCTTTAAGCATTAGCCCACTGTTGGAACGGGGGAGGTACAATGTTCTAAGTCCATAGTTCCGTTCATACCCTAAAGACTGTGCAATCATCTTGTGCCCTCCTCGCTTAAATCAGAAGAATATGACACAGTCACACAGAGCAGGATTGTTTTTAAAAAAATGTATTTCCTCTCACATCAAAAGCAGTACTTTATTAACAGCCAGTTGTGCATTAGCTATCATGATAGTCCCATCAGTATGTTTCCGCTTCCCTAATTAGCTTCAATGGATGTAGATTTGGATCTAGTTTTCAAATAATGAGTTTCTAAAAGTCAGTGGTTTCTGTTCTTCAAAATGCCTTCTCATGAATCAGAATACAAGAGATGTAAATTGCGATGGCCAAAAAGACACACAAAACGCACGTTAATATATTCTACCAGTGCATGTTGAATTTTAATCAACGGGTTTGAGGTATTTTTCGAGCTGTCAGTGAATTCTGTTCTGCACTTTAAGATTGCAGATACAATTTTAACCATAAGGAGACGGCCAAAACTGAGCAGAGAGTACAAGCCCTTTCCCTCTAGTGATTGCGGTTTGCTGCCCCCTCTGCCCTTCACACGGGGTAGAATCTAGCTAATTTGAGAGAGGCAATTTTAGACAGACTTGCTAATTCTGCTTCCACCCAAGTCATTACCGACAGCCTCCTACCGCATTTCCTAAGGATGAGCACTTCCAAAGAGTCTACTGGAAAAAGAAACCCGCTAACTTTTCTTAATCACAGTTTTCTTTGTTTAAGTGTGGCTTGCCTTGAAGTTTTAAAGAAGATTTAATTACGTGGAAACTTTGAAAGGCAAGTTAATTCACAGCGATTTAGGAAACAGAGAAAAATGCCTGCCTACAGTTAGTGCTCAAAATCTGAAATGTTTCGTTTTGAATAGCACCAATCACAAAATGAGCAGCTTCATTACCAGCAGCGAGAGGATATTGTTTATGCAACTCTGTCATACGCTGGTGAAAGCTCCTCCGGGCACCACACAAAGCTCCTCCGGTCAGTCACTTCCAGGAGCAGGTGCAAAGAAAGACGGATAAGGTAAAACGGGGGATGGCCCCGCTCACGGGAGGCACGGTGTGGTTGTGACAAGCTTCCGCACACACATGGAAAGCAGAAGAGATGGAAATGGGAGGGAGGAAAAGCTCTCAATTTACACTGCTTGGAGAAAAAGATTTCTACCAGACACGTAAGGTTTGGAAGCAAATTCTGACCAAGGCAGAAGAGATTTTATTAATTTTCACACAGAGCTTTCTGTGGATGACAGAATCTGCAAGAGCAGGGAGATAGACTCAGTGCTTTTTAAACATTAAAATCCACACTTGATTAATGGTATTCTGATCTCTTAACACTCAACCTTATCTTCCAGACTATGACAAACATCTTCAGATCAAAACAATTCCCAAGATCAAAGTCTAAGAGACGCTCAAACGGGGCTTTACCATGGCACTAGCTGGTGTCTCATCTGCAGACCAACGAGTTGCTCTGCCTGCCTTGGAAGGCCTACTGCCGGCAGCGTGCGGCTTACTAACAACTGGGTCAGTAAAACTGCCTGCAAACACACCATCTCATCCTTACTACAAAGTACCTAAGCTTGCGTTGTTAACTCTGTCACTTTCAATAAATGCTTAACAATTGCTTTGATCTCCTGTGCAAAATGCAAGGAACTAACTAATTAGGAAATGGAAGGAAAAATAAGGTACGCTAAAATACTGACAGCATTCAGTGACATCAGCGATTCAAAGACGTAGCAGCACCTTAAGCGAACAGGACCGCTGACATCATCCACATCTGAAAGTCTTTTCCAGTCACTCGCTGCACTTCCATCGGTGAGGCACCGAGGCCGACTGTTAGTCACTAGGCCAGAACAGCGGAACGTGGGGATGCTCACCCATGCGGGTGCCAGCTACACAGAACAGAACTGACCTTCTGTTGGAAGGGACCTGCAGGGATCGCCCAGCCCAGCTGCTGGATCACTTCAGGGCTGACCAGGTTAAAGTGAGGAGCCTCAGAGCTTCAAAGTGTCTTTGACCCAAGTTTAAAGGGAGATTAAAAATCAACTGTAGCTTCACCAACGCATGAGAACAGAACAGCTGAACTGCACAAAGAATTCTTCCTTCTGCACCTACCAACAGACTGATTCTTTCTCAGAAAAATTTAAAGGAATCAGGGTAAGAAAATACAGGCAAAACCAGCCCTGATTCAATTAAAGTAGAAGCAGGTTTCCTCCCTCCTCCTCCATCTACGTTTAACCCAAAAAACTAAGTAAGCACTGTTAAATTCACTGCATTTTAATATTTCAATTATCTGGGGTTCATCTTAAAATAGATCTCTTATTTTGGCTAAAGTTTCTGTACTACTAAGTGCTCGTTACAATGCAAAGTAGGACCTATCAATATTTTTACAGAAACCTCATATCCACTTTCTCTTCCCCTCTTCCCTCAACCCCTCCCCCTTTTTTCTTTAAAAAAAAACCCATCCTTTGCTTTTCCTGAAGAACCTCAACACTGTTACAGAACAGCAAACACTTTCAGTAACTCGTGCATCTAGTTGTGCAGGTTTCAAGAGACTGACACCATTCCACCAACAAAGCCACCACACAAACTGCCCCTGCGCGATGACGGGCTACTGACCTCTCACTTGCTGCTCTAGACTGAGGATGACTGCCACAGCCTGGTGAAGAATAAGCAGTTTTGTCTGTGGTTTTTCGCTCTTCAGATGAAGCTGACACATACGGCCAAGTTCTTTAAATGCCTCATTAATATCTCGTACACGCAAACGTTCTCGAGCATTATTTGCCATTCTTCTCTCCTTTTCTCTTTCTATTTTCTGCTCTGGGTTTAAATCCTCATCTTCATTAGTGCTGCTGCAAGAAAGTAAAGATGAAAGCACATTGAAATATCACTGGTGTTTCAAACAAGTGATCCTGCTGCTCATTCAAAATTTTCAAGTTGATGGAAGTTAAACTTCTTCCCACTTAATCTATTCCATACTGAAGCATACTTAGATAACTGTTAGGTAGCAGTGCTTCTTGCTGTTCCTGCCTTTTCCTGAAAATAAATGTTAAATGGTTTCTGCCTGAAGAATACCCACAGAATATCGTCTACAGATGATGAACATCTCTGGCAAAAGTAGGGGCAACACAATGCCCCTTGAAGTAAAAGATGTGCCCAAGCTACCACTTCACTCAATTACTGATGAATGTTCAAACAGTTAAGACTTCTCAGCCATCCTGTCAGGTGAAGAACAAATCAAACAAGAAGTAGTTTTTAATTTATCAGCTTATATAAAAAGGCATTCAAGTAATTTTCCATTTCACATGCTTATTAAAACGTTTTAGCTTTATTAAAGACTTTATGGCCAATTTTAGAACTTTTTTCTTCTAATACCCAGTGTACAGCTAAACACTTATATCCCCTGCTCTACTAAAATTAATAGACTAAAATGCCATTAGACACATGCAATGGTACCAAGTCCGCTGCCCGTGGCTGTAAAATTCTCA
This sequence comes from Falco punctatus, assembly GCF_963210335.1. Taxonomy (NCBI): domain Eukaryota; kingdom Metazoa; phylum Chordata; class Aves; order Falconiformes; family Falconidae; genus Falco; species Falco punctatus. Next base: position 54,745,780 of record NC_137587.1, read on the forward strand.
TTCTCGTTACCTCTAATTTCAGCACCTGTGCCTCAGGCCTACCAGGCAGACCCAGAAGCATTTTACCTGGCGTCAGCTCCAGGTTTTTTGTCCGTGGCTTGGGAAAGGACAGAGCGTGTAACGAGGGCATCTGCCTACAGTATTCACCCCAGCCTCTGGGTTATCAGTCAGGCTGCCGCTCTCCATCACCACGGGCTCACGTTTAGGCGCGCAGCCCTGGCCCAGGTACACAGTACTGCAGGATTCCAACGCTCCCATCCTCTGCGCTGGGCAGGGCCCTCTGGATCTTTTACTGCTTCTATCTACTGGCAGGTATCAGACAACGCACTAACCTAAGGGAACGCACCCTTCTCAGGTGACTTTCCCAGAAAATCCTCTCTCTCATATTTAAATAGACACGAATATGGTAAACTATTTACCTGGTGCAGCTGCCTATTAATGTATGAACTGAGTTAACGCAAAAACCTTGAAATACATTTATCAAACTAAGGGCACCACACTACAGAGCATTAACGAAGCGCCAATTCCCCACGTCACGTCAGCAACCCACCTTGTTCTGCCTCTAGATGAGACCTTGATATCCTTCTGGGAGGACTCATCATCTGATTTCATGTCATCCGATGAGGGGGGTTCATGGATATTTTCATCCTTCTCCTTATGTTCAGACTTGATTTCTGTTGGACCTATAGCCACAGACTGGCTCTGTAAGCCACCTGACAAAGCTGCAAGCAACCAGAGATCGGTGTGAGTGTCACAGGAATGAAACGTTTAAGAGAATCTCAAGCAGATACCGCAATGGGCAGCCAGAGCCAAGCAGAACTCTAGGAAGACCACAGGAAGAACAACGCTCGGGCCACAGGAGAAATCCTGCTAATGCTGCCGTACTTGGACACACGCCGTGGGCTGGTAAAGGGATCGTCATTCACAGGGCAGCTTGAGCAGTAACAGCTTAAGCTACAAAACCCACCATTAGGACAAAAGGACCCGTGACAGCGTAAGGAAACCTGCCTCACGTCTGGGCTGCAATGTTAGGGCAGAGCTGCAGTGACACGGAGGCTTGGGCTTAGGCCAAACACGCAACGCACACCTCCCTGAACGCTGCAAGCAGACTAACACGTAAGCTGACTTCTGCTTTCTAGAGCTTGCTTCTTCAGGCCGGAAAGGGAGGGAACTGTAAACACCTGTGTGAATGACTTCCTTTTATTGGCCAGACTGGGATCTGGCCAGCTCACTCCGCAACCCTCCTGGCTGACTGGGAAATGGCTGCAGTACTGCAAATGGCATGACGGCTCCTCAAGCTGGAAGAATGCGGCTGTAAGGCACAGTCTTCTGCTGAAACTACACTGGGACAAGTCTGACACAGGGACGCCCTCAAAACTGTTGCTGGAATCCCTGGTGGTTTACAGGATTTATAATTAATTTTTATTTCTCACCATTATCTATGTCCCTATCCCCTGTATCGATGCAATTTTACCAAGATCTACAACCTCACTGGGGTACTGCAGATCCTGTGCAGCATTTAATACTCCTGGAACGTTACCTCTGTAGCTTTCTTGTGTTTTATGATTTAGTTCTGTGCTCTGAGCAGAAACTGTACTGGGAAGAACTGAATGGTTGCTGTTCAGGCTGACACTTTCTTCCCGATGAGTCCCAACCTAAAGCAAAGCAAAGCAAACATTTCTGTTAAAGAAGTAATTCAAAGAAATAGTCCAAAAATAGAAGTTTAAAAGACTTAAAGTATTTGCTGGATTAGAGACCCGAGTTAAGGTTCTAGCCCAGTGAAGGAAAGATAGAGTTGAAAGATGCCATTACACTGAACGACTCGATTACACCACACTGGATTAAGCTGTGTTCCAAAGAGTGACCAACACCTGTTTGCAATAACATAGCAACCCAGCAAAATTTTTTTCCAATATTTTCCCACAGAACACCACAGAATTTTCTCCCCGATTTAGACCTGAAGGGCACAGGATTTGTTGAACGTTTGATGGCTTTAACACAACTATCAAGTCTAGTCATTGCAACATTTTGATCCTTAAAAGATCATGAGGAGTGATGGACTTTCCCGCATGTGAAAAGTGTGTGTACCGCCCTACTTTCATGTATAGAGATCCAGACACATCTGTTTATAAAAGATACAGATAACACCTCCTCACTTCTCGTTCACTGAAAGAGGACTAAGAAAGAACTGGATCTAATACAAAAATACTACTTTATTCAGTTCTTTCTCATTTTCCTCCTTTTTCAGCTGAACACATTTAGTTTAGTCCCACTACAGAATCTTAGCACACAAAAATAATGCAGGCATCTGACTGTTCTTACCACCTCTCCCAGTATTGTCTAATCTGCTCCGTGATGTAAGATAGCTACAAGTGCGCATACCTAGCTCAAAAAGGGAAACTTCTTCAGAATCCTGCTGCTTAGTACAGAACACTTAGCAATGCAAACCTCTATAAAAAAAATATTCTTTTGTTTGAAGAAGGAAGAGGTAAAGACACACTGCCTATATTTAAATAATTTGGAATGCAAGTCATTTAAAGCTTTTGATTCCTAAAGACACAAAAGTCCTTTAAATATTTATAATATAACCAACATAATACAATTAAACAGTTAAAAATCTGAACAAAGATGAGGGATTCTGCTATTATTTGTATAGTTACAAAAACTGGCTACAGATGAAGCTTTTTATTGGAACAGTAGCAAACATGTCAAGTAGAAGATTAAGCCTTTAATTAAATAGGTTTATTGCCTGGAGTTACACATGAGAACCACTGTTTTTCAATAAATCCTTCAATCCTAGTAAACTGCTGAGCTTTGAATCCCTCTTGAGTAATTAATGCAGCTTTTACCTTTCATGTCTTAGTATGGGTTTTACCCAGAGAGAGATAAATACCCTTATGCAAGTTTATCCTTTGTTTAATATACACTCGTTCCTGTAAGCTAACGCACAGGAACAAGAAAGGAAAGGGGGACACCCCCCCGCCCCGACAACCCACAACTTATATGAGGTCATTCCGGGCTGCTATTTCTATCTATTGTTCTGCAGAAAATCTCCTCTTGTATACTGCAGAATATCTGTTGCTATTTAAAGTGTATTTTATCTCCCTTTGTGCGTAACAGGCTTTGTTTGTGCGAAGTTCTGCTATGGGTACAGCCACCTCAGCTCTCGCAAATGTCATGAATTCACTCAGAGTAAGCAGCGGAGCCTGACTCTTTCAGCCTGCAAGACAGAACTTTACAGTGGGAATGTGAAACTCATTCTCCACGCTGAACTTCCAAAAATGAGTCTTTCCCTAATTCTGCCCCGCAGGTTGTGTGTTTTATTATATTCTTCTGGTCATGCTTAGTTCTAACACATGAGGGTGCTTTTATTCAAGCTACAGACTATTAATCACTTCAGAGCCAGGTCTGTTCCGAAGCCTACTACTTAGACTCAAAGATTTCTTAAAGCTGCGTACAAATGTAGCAGCTGCCAGAACCCTGGCAACTTTCAAATCTAGAGCTAATCTAAAAGTGATGGATTAGCACATCAGTTCTGATAAAGGCAAAAAATAATTAGAAATAAAACCTGAATTCAAGTCCATGTTCCAGTCCTTTGAAACAAAGCATACAATTTGGATTAACAAGATTTATATAGAATTCTTAAGAGCACAAGTGTTACAAAACTGACTGCAACGTGAATTTTTATGTCTGATCTGTGATGTACTAGAAAATCCAAACAGGCAAACACAAAAACCCAACCCCGAGGAATTGCTGAAAGTCACTGTATCCCTGTACGAAGGCCAGGAGCTCTGTTCCCTGAAAGCACAACTTATCAGCGACAGCTTCAAGGTGCCAAATTGGATCTTTAGTATCTTAAACAGCGAGTTTAGAAAATGCAGTTTGCTTTTCTTTCCCTGGACTCCCGACTCCCACTTTCCCGAGTAAGAGGCTCTCCCCCATCTGCATTTCAATGGAGCGCAACCTTGGGCTCAAGTCTTCTGAAAGGCATATTATGCCATCCGCTCCAACGCCTTCAGAACAAACAAGCTTGCGACATGTTTTATTACTATTATTTATAAGTAATTCTCAGTCAAATCATTTCCCAGCACTAAGGGTGGCTGGGGCAGTGCATGTCCATGGGCAGGGACCTCCTTGGGGCTCCGAAGCTTCTTGGGCCCTCTCTCTGGCAACAGGGCACTCTTTGCTACGAGTGCTAAAACCATTCCCGCTGGAAAAATACTTGGGAAGTACCTGCAGAATACGTGTGGAAGCGCTACGGGCAGCAGCTGCCGGCCCCCCGCTCCCTTCCTAACCCCGCTGCTCCCACAAACATTTCTCTCTCGTTTCCTGGTGGATTTCATTTCCCAGTGGATTCTGTCTCCCTGCTCCCCCAGTCCCAGCTGGGGACACTCCAGCTGTGCGGGGTGGGGCTGCATTAGCATACAGCTGCATGCCCCAGGCCCTGCCCCCCCCCCCCCCCCCCCCCAGTAACGCCCTGCAGGATTGGTTCCCTAAACCGACGATCTGGGTGCACATTCCCTCTTCCCCGAGCTAACCTCATCTGATTTTCATGATCCCTCTACAGTGAACCCCAAGCGTGCTCGGGCACACAAAACAGAAGACAAATGGAAAGGCTGGCACGAAACTGAAGTTGTCAGTTGCACACGGCATTTGTTAAGAACATATTTCAATCACTCACCTTTGCGTATTTTCTCTAGACCATGACAATCTAACACATATTTAGGATTGTCAGCAAATCCAAGAAGTTACAGCTCAATAAATCACAGCTTGGGAAAAAGGAGAGCCCTGCATGCCAGGCTGCGCTGCGGCCGCTTACCAAGTGAGCTGCATTTACTTCTGTGCATTTCAACACCGACTTGTACACAGGACAACCCACAGGCATGCTCAGACTTGTACATTTTTTTTTTTTAAAAAAGTACGAGTGCAGAACTTAATTCAGTTGATTTAAGTGACAACATTTGGGATCTGAAACCAGAAAACCAGTCAAGTGGTTTTGGGAACTAAGTAAGAACTAGACAAATCGTGGCAACTGCTGACACACTGCTGCACGCAGGAGAATCGAACGTGACACATGGGGAAAGGACAGCCTCTGTCCTGGTAACGTTGGCTCTGCATCTCCTGCTTCAGTTTGATTATTGATTTTCAGCTCTTAGCAATAACAGCTTTTGAGAACTAGGAAAAAAAAACTTAAAAAAATAATCAGTCTTTGCTCATATTTGCTATACATACATGTACTTTCTAAGCCATGCTAGCTGGTCGATCTGGCCACAGTCAATAACATCATTTTAACTAAGGTGAGCCCAATTAAGACAATGAAAAGGGCTTTGGAATCAAGAGTTTTACACCTCAAGAAAGCTCAAAGCTGTTCAGCAGGATGTTCTGTCTGTCGAGAAACAGCAATACTTGGAGAGCTTTGAGCAAGAGCAGAGGTTGGCGTTGGCAGCAAAGCCACCTCAACCACCCTTTGGTGCTTCTACACTATGGCAGACGCAGGGCGATCGCCGATTTTCTTAGACTCCTGCTATACCTGCAAAAACCCCTGTGACTGAGGGATTGAGTTTCATCCTTAACTGAGTTTCCAGGCCTTTTATTTATTTATTTTTAATCAATTCAGGCTGTTCTTTTTCCATTGTATTACAATGAGAAATAAAAAGCAGCTTGAATAAGAACAAAAAGAGTATTAGTTCTTAACTTTTCAATAATACATGAAATAAAATACAAATCAACTTCAAAGGCCACTTAGCAAATATTTGATGAGTTTGAGATATTAAAAATCTATTTGAGTAAGTCTAATGGCCAGCCCAGCTAAAAAGAAAACAAGACCATTCAGAGAGAGCAGGAAATGAAGTCAACTGGAGTTTTAAAATAAATTTGGCTCAAAAATTAAGCAAATGTTAAAATAAAACCATGTCTGGTTACACTAATTACATAAAAAGGAGTCAAATTACTCATTTCCGAGCTCCTTCTGCCAAGATCATCTTCTTCAAAGGAAATTAAATTTTTTTTTCTATTTTTTTCCTAAAGAACAAAAATGTTTTGCATAAAGATCTCGCCCTCCCTCGACAAGGAAGTTTCATTTAGTGCTGAATCCCAATGAACATTTCCTGACCAAAACACCCTACGAGCCTGTCAAACAAAAACAGCTAAACACCCTTACCCATGTTGACAATTCTCATTATGTCGGCCAATACTCGCTATTTCTTAACATTTACTGGAGGTCCTCTACAGTGAAGTAGTATTTAATTCCTGAACAAAGTCTAGCTCTTAGAGTTCAGGTGGTGCGTCAAATACTCTGCTCTCCTACAACTGCTATTTCGAGAAAAACAAATAGTAAGTAAGCATAGCTTAACATTAATTGATTATTGAATACTCTAAGTATTACAGCTCATACTTGGGGAGCAGTACTGAAATGCCGTCACCACTAATAAACCAGTTTCCACTGCAGCCAGATGTGCCAGCCTCTGCTCTGCACATATCCGAGGACTCCATCCTAAGTCATGCTGAGCTCCTGCAATAGCAAATGATGTCAAAGGGCTCTCTTTGGGGAGTGGGCAAGGCCAAGACAGGATGCCTTCTGTTGGAGCCAATTATTCTGATGTAACAAAATCAAGGTTAATCCAAGAAATTCTTTAGCTGACTCACTTTTTTTCCAAGCCAAAACTGACCTATAAGCTCATTTCACCCAGTGAGGATGAAATATAAAAGCAAATCTTTTTTGCATTTGCCTAATCCAAGTTTATTTCTAGCAGACAGCAAGCATCCCTCAATCAAAACTGCAGCTCAGTCCTTAGATGATCAATCAAGTCTGTATTACATTTAAGTTACACTATGTCAATTAAACTACAGCAGGCCGAGGAACCTTTATTATTTGGAGAGTCATTTTCCACTGTCACCTATTTTAATGGAAACTGAGTTGATAAAATACTTATCACAGCTTAGTTTAAAAGAGAAACATGAGATTTTTATGTACATTTTGGCACTATCTGCATCTGACTGTATCTGGCTTAGCAATATCGGGAGGTTCCACAAGTCAGATCGAGAACGATTGTGCCACTGCAATTTGAGTCACTCACTTCACCCCACGTCATTAAGACCTAGGAAAAAAGTTTTCTTTTGCATGACTAAATTTCAGTCCGCCCCAGAACACTGCAGAACTTTCCCTTTAACAACATTCTTTAAATATTAAATGAGGCAGTATTAAGAAAATATTCTAAAGCATTTATGTATCACTTCCTTCATTACTAAAAGTAACTGTGAACTTGTATAGAAACCTAAAGTTGGTTATGAGTTTGGAAAGTACCTCCCTCCCCCAAAAGCCCCCAAACACATGCAGCGTATAGAAAGTAACCAGTTCTTTTTGATGTTTACTGCAGTGGTTCTGAAATTAATATAAATGGATGTGTGACGTGCGAATGGGAGAGCCTGGAACTAATTCTGTTTTATAGAATACAAACCCTTCAGCAATTGGGGTACCTAATTATTTTGATGATAGGTGAAATTTTGCCTTGATCACACAGTACCCAGCTGTGAATCTGTTTTATAACAAAAAATTTCACAGCATGTAACTGGTCTTTAAAATTAGGCTGTAAACATGCAAACACATGGCACCACTAAAATAAGCATGTTCTAAAAAGCTCTTTTTCCTTTAAGCAGTTTTGAGAAGGGAGGAATGAAAAGGAAGAAAAAGGGAAGTGAGTAATGCCACAAATAGATTTCCTTTACTATATAATGTTTTTAACATATTTCTGATCTGTGAAAAGCTCGACAACGTTTTTTTCAAAACATTCACGGTTTTAAAGAAACTAAAAGAGATGGATTGAATTATTTCACTCTTCTTGGGGATTAATCTAAAAGTTGTTTCCTTTTCATTGTTAGTTACACTACAGCTGTGCTCAAACTCCTTTTCATTTAGAAAAAAAAAAAGTTCAAATTTTGAGCCTGCGCACACTATGGTTCCACATTCCACCAGCTTCCTCCCAGTCCTCTGCCAGCATCTGCTATTGAAGACTAGTTCCAATTTACAATAAACAGCTTTTCCAGACCAGAACACTTGAAATTCAGTCCTTCTTGACTGCTTTTCCCATTCAATCTCCCTATTCACCATTTCAAGGAGAAAACTGTTCTGCCAATTATTACACATCTGGAAAAAATGCATGTATAAGCTGAAATGCTCTCAGCAGAAAGTTTCAACTTTCTGCATATGGTCACAGCAGGATTTTATGGGCCACTGACCAGGCCGAAGCTAAGTTTTCCCATCTTTCTCCTCCCCCTCATTTCTGCCCACCCCCAACCCTCAACCCTCTAATTGGAAACCCACAGCAGGTGCAAGCTGTCTGCCATCTTTTCCTACACAAGGGTCTCAAATAGTTTCTTCCTGGTAAAGGTTGATCTTACAGTCCAACTCACTAGCTCTAAGTCAATTTAAACCCATCAGCTGTAATTGCCCTGCATAAGGACCGCGTTTAAAACCAGCATTACCATTGATGCTTGTCTGTTGGTTGTTACAAGGCTAGATGCTCCGTAATTTGAGTTCAGGCTTCCAATTGGCCCGTTGTGGGATGGTCCCAATAAACTATGTATATCTCCATGGCCACCTGATAGGCTTGTGGAAGGCCCCACAGCATGATTTCGTAGTACATGAATGGCATCATCGAGTCTGTCCAAGCGATCCTCCATCCGCGACTGCTGCGGAGATTGAAGAGGGACAGTAACAGCCATTACTGAACACATCCGCAGACCCATTATGCCGTTAACAGTTTCTACCTCGGAGATATTAAAGATAGAAGATGGAATGCAGTTTCAAAAGACTTTGAAAGCACCTACCAGCACTACAAACAAACAGGAAAAAGAAAAGATATCTGGAGATTTTGCTCGAGATAGCATTCATTCCACAAATAGGTGGCAGCTTTTAAAGTGAAGCTTATTATAAGGTTAATGTTACTCAGCTTCTATTACATGGCATGAACAAGAAAAAAGGAAGTGCTACAAAATAAGCTATCTAATACAGGACGAGAAAGCATGATCATAAAATCAGCCTCACCACGTTGGTAACAATTAAGAGAGGCAGTGGCTTTTTGAGAACCTGCATTACAAAAAAACTGGACAAAACTTTAAGTTATCATTTTCTAAAATGGATCTTTAAATAGATTAGATATCTCAGAAATAAAAGCGAGTTCTGTATGTTACTGCAGAGAAGTCTGTCTTAAAATTACTTCCCTTAACAAAAAAAAAACCAACCAAAACCAAAAAGACACAGCAGAAAAACCCCAAAGCAAAACCAATTCTGACATTGCAGCTCTCTAGAGAAACAGTAGCATGTTGGGAGTCAAAAGGTGGGCAATATGCTACACTAATTCAAGTTTTTAATGGGGAATCTGAAGGAAGCATTAATTGAAACACAAAAAGGCACCATCTAAAGTGAAATAGTACCTCACAGACATCCTTTAAGAAGGACATTGCATCTTGCAAATGCTCGTGAAGTTGCTGTTCAACTCGATTTTTCTGGCAAAGTCAAGACAGAACAGGAAGCAAAGCACAAGTTAAGATTAATTCAAAAAAGAGGTGAGGAAACAGCTGATGTGCATGTCAGCAATAAATTGTTAGTCAAGTTAATGCAACAGAGATCTGATTATATTAAGATAAGAAGAGGCTAATATTTAACACTGCAGTTATGTTAGGATTCCAAGATGTACGTATCAATTATATACTTAATTGCAAAAATATTGAAGAAAAGAAAACTCTTTTAGCTTAAATTTATTCTTGTTAGACAGAAAAAAAAAATTACATCTGTGGAAACTAGAAGTATTAACAGGTAATCAAAACCTTCCCTCCATTTTTTTCCCTTTTCCTTCCCGATGCTGTATCAGAAATTTAAGAAGTCAGTAACTTAAATCCTCTGCTGAATCTTCAAAAGAAGATTTACAATGATGTAGATTATTTCCTGTGTGTTTTTCTGTAAAATGTTTCATTAATTAATAAATGAACATTCCCCAATAGCAAATAATAATTACAAATAAAATATATTTAATACTTGAATGACAGTGTAATGAAAACAAGCCCAAGAGACCAACATTTCAGGGAGAGAGGGGGAAGGACAAGTAAATGCAAAGGCACGAAGTCTTTATCTTTTCTCCAGACTAAACTTTAGATAAGAATTAGCTATGGATTTGTGAAAAGGTACCAGAATCTCATAACAGCGCTTTAGCACCAGCTGTCCTCAGCACAGAAGCCTGATGCCCAAGGAACAGATGGTGAAAGACACACCCTGCACGTCTTATATTGTTCAACTGAACAGGCCATTTGTTAGCAAAGAATTCATTTGTAATGCTATCCTACTGTTTCCTTTAATGATATGCAGGATTTACACAAAACCAAGCCTTCAACTCTTAAGTAAGAAGTACTATGTTGCTTTCAACAATTCTTACCAAGGAGTGTAGAGAGTTTTCATAGTTTGGAGACGAGGGGGCTTGTCCTCCACTCCTAGACCACTGACTGGCACCTGTCAAAATTGTCTAGGTTAACGCACAGATTCATGCAGCATAAGTGGGAAGCAGAGACACAGGATTTCTCAACGTAATTAAAATCACCATATTCTGCGTAAAGGTAAGATAACATATGGGTATACAAAGCAGGACAAATGCCTTCATTCTGCCTTACTGAGGGGTATTTTTTATAGCAGTGACATCTTCGAAGTAGTTCAACATTTAAGAAGTGGTCTAAACACACACACACTATCTGAAATACCTGCCTTCTGCCAGTGTCACCATAAAAAGCTTGCTGAATTCTTTCTTCTTTAGATTATTTTCAGTATATGTAGGCATATCTTTAACAGTGTTAAAATACAGAACAAAAACATTTAAAGATGACACTGAATTAAGGGTAACAGGAAAACCATTTTGATGACACCTCTCTACTAAATAAGAAAAGTTAATATATGTCTAAAAGTTTCCTTTCTCTCGTCTAGTTCTACACTATGCCATTTTAGATTACAACACATTCTAAGTTTAGAGGGGTAAAACCACACTCAAGTTATTCCCATTTGTAATTTCTCATATATTTAAAGGTAATTTGGCAGCTAAAGAATCATTGTACAACAAATCGACAATTATATCCATATTACCTATACACTGCAAATTCAAACACATATCCATTCTAATCTGACATAAGTACACCCAATTACCATGTCAAATTTAAAAACTACTAGATGTGAAATGCAGTAACTAATAAAGCAGTACTTTTAAAACAAAGCCTGAAGTAGTACAACATGTATTTTTCTCACCAACTAATAATGCATCTTTTATAAAGATACTACATGAAATTCTATGGCCATTAGAGACAGCTTCCTTTCAGCCATACAAATGTAATAATAAAGCAATTACATTAATAAATTATGGACATACAATCCAAAGCAGCTCATTAAAGGAAGAGCCTGTGGGCTTGTTCTTTCAATAACAGCCAGAGCTGTACGTCTGGAAAACTGGGAAAAGGTTTAATAACATTACAGTTCCTTTGTTCAGAGAGCTGCAAGTAGTTACCTTTTAAAGAAAGGGTTTTATTTAACAAAAACAGTACAGCTTGCAGAGCTATTAAAATACCTAAATATTCCCTTTCTAATTAAAAAAAAAATAAACCATCTCCAATTTCATAAAAGCCCAAGGCTGCCATAACTGTGCTGGAATTCTCTTTTAAAATATAACTACATCAGTGAGTAAGTATAATTACCAATTTTCACTTCACACAGCTACTCTGGGTCTGGATCTGTAGTCTCCCTCTGCATTACTGTCATTCCTGAACTTGGGAACAATGCTTGGAGCCCCGCTTGTTTTGGCAAAGCATTAATGAAACAACTTTAGAACATTTCAGCTCAGTGTAATTTCAATTTTTTTTCTGGTTAAAACTCCGTTTTCAGAGACAAGGCCATAGTCAAGGCTTTGAGAGTGCTCACAACTAACAGGACTAAGTGCACTACTTCCTACAATAAAGCATCAGCTGAATATTAAGCAGAAAGGCAATCAGTTAAGAAAAGAAGCAGGAGACTCAACGCTTGTGCATCTAGTCTGATGAGTTTGGTGGGGTTTTTTAAATGACGAAAGGTACTATTACTTAATGTAAACCCAGAACAAAACTCCTGAGTGGGACTCGTCACAAAGGAAGCAAAAAGAAAAGGGGGGAGGCGATACTCAAACGGACAACCCAACTGCAACCTGCAGTTTTTAATCACACCTCTAGTCATGCTAGTGCTCTTTCTGAGCGGTGGCACACTGTCTCCATGTCTGCGCAGGTTGCCAGATGGCACCGATTTCCTGCTTTTCTCATTCCGCTCCCCCCCTCCTAGAAGTTTGTGCATGAAATCCACCAATTATGTTAAAAAGCATCCTGGCACCACAAGCCCTGCAATTAACAACTGCAGCTTTTAGTGCAGCACCAACATAGCAGCATGAAAAAAAACAAATAAGCCAGGCAAGTGTTCGGATTTACAGGGGTCATCGATAGTAATCACTGTAGTATTGTTCCTACTCTTAGTCTCCCCAACACTAATCCTCCAGCTCCCCTTTCAAACACACATGCACACTGGAGTCGGCGGAGGGCTGGTTTGGCATCCTCAGAACCCACCGAACCCTTCTGAATACCTCTGATCCTGGCAGAAGGATTCTTAAAATGCCGAGGCTCCCACCATTCAGATCCGTATATAAACTTCACATACATATACACAATCATTAAAACTATGCCCAGAGCTTAGCTTCTCGCATGTTTATGTAAAATTAGAAATTAAATGAGGGCAGGGAAGATGAGACACACACTATTGTCTCCGAATACTTGGGGGTTTTCCATCGTGTTGCTCTCAAAGCTTTTACTTAAGTGAGTAAAACAATGTCATCAGTCCTTATTCAGTAACGTAACAGCCATTTAATAGCCAAACATGAGCTGATATACTTTAAGTGTCTCATTTGAAGTTACTGTCTCTCAATACTTCAAATTGCAAATACAGTGCTCCTACTGTAATTTACAATTAAAGGATAGGTAAATTATGACTTAGTCATATCTATAATAATAAGAATGCTAAATAAACAAAGAACTGCAAAAGAGGAAAACCACAATGAAGGCTAAAACGCTCCAAAATATATTACTTTAGTATACATAAAACATTTGTTTTATCTGCAATAACTTTTTGGGTCAGGACAGAAAATGGCAACCAGGAGTATAAATAGCAATAAATACAGTAGTAATTACTTTACATTGTGCTTCACTGTCGTCTTAGTTACTCATCTGGGAATAAAGATAAAAGTCCAGATTCATAAATGAAGGTAATTAACTACTGGAGCAATTTACCAAAGGCTTGATAAATTCTATATCACCGGAATTAAAAGGGGCGGGGTGGGAGGTTAGAACTGTAAAGCAGATGCTAAGTTTGCGCCTGACAAGGATTTCAATATTATTTGTTTACATCTACTACTATCTTAGCCATCAGAATCCAGAAGAGGGAATACAAATCAACGTGAAAATTTTGGAGAGTTTTTACATTTGATACCGGTTCCAACAAAGGCATCAACAGCAAAGGGAAAACTCAAACTTTAGGGATCTCAAATTTACATTCTGAAATAAGAAATCAGCTAGTGCTTTCACGCTTACAAAATAAGGTGTGGTATTCTAATCAGGAACTCCAATAGGGTTCTTTAAAAAATTTAAATACTTTGAAACGTCAGAACTTTCTTCCAGCCACAAAGTATTTTCAGTATTTGCTTTGATGTTAAAAAGAAAATAATAATAATTTTCTGGTCTGATCTGCCTGTTCAGTACAACACAGATACACAAAACATTTTTTGTCAACTGTAATCACTAAATCAAAAATCCCATTAATCCCATCATTACTCAAGTCAACATGGATTTTTCAGTTATAGAAAAAAAATGCCCAAAGCAGCTGCTCAGGAATGCCCTGTCAGATATTCATTAATCCATTAAGTCCACAGAAAACCAGAACGGTGTCCATTAAATGTGTGTGAAGTATGAACGATGAAAGTTTTCTGAGTGACACTGCGTATCTAGATATGCACAGTCACATACATATGTATATGACACCATTTTGCGTGCAATAACTTTACTAATTTATTCATGTAGATTACAGAAGAGTTCAGCTAAGCTTATTCTGTACACCTTTCACTGTAAGTTTATTCTATTTTTTTATAAAAAGCAAAACACACTTGCAAAAAAAAGTGACCAACAGCCAGAAGGCTGTAGGGATATATTAAACAACCGAGAATGGGCAAACAAGACTGTTGTATAAACGTTAAATAATTTAAATTGTACTATAGGAAAGAACAGGGTTAAAGTTACATCATCTTGCATGTAATTCTAGTTCTTTGTTAAACAACAAATTTAAGTCAATGGAGCTTTCACAGTCCTCTCTATATGGAGAACAGCTGTTCAACTTTTACTAGACAGCTGAGGCCACAGTGTCTGTGAAAGCTGCACTACCACTAATAGCTGCAGGCAGCTGCCCACAGTTCATCTCCACACTGGAATGCTTCTTCCCACATTCACACTACAAACACACAAAGCACAGGTGACAGAGGTGGCTGCAATACACAGCATTTACTTCAAAAAACGCCAGAAATTCCTCTCCCATAGAATGAAAGCATTCATGAAAGATATGAATGGAAAGCTATCTTATGTAAAAATTGGATAGTCGCATAGCCTGCTATATGTTCATTAGAGAGAACACACATCTTCTGGGTTTGTCACTGGAAGCTGCCACAGAATTTTAACATATAGCTTTAATAAACAACCTCAACCAACTCACTCTCTGTACTGGTATCTTTATAGCCGTGATAGTATATGGTCATTCAGTATTTTCAAAGATTATTTTAAGAAACTAATTTTCAAAGCCAGTTGCCAGAATTTAAATGGATGCTCACAACAAAATAGTGAAGAATCTAGGTTTAGTGCAATGGAAAAATAAACAAAATACAGAAGTAATTATGCGAGGAAGCTACTACTGATTTCACTGTGATTCCAAAGAGGATGTTTTCAAAACAACAAATAAATTATTGACAAATGGCTAGTCTCTACCTGTAAGAGGCGATGGTGATCCAACTGGTGTTGATGGATTCGATGGAAAACTACTGCTGGTATGATCAGGAGAATAAATCTAACAACAGACAAAAGAGATTGTATATCAATACGTGTTAGAATACACAGTAAAAAAAATTAGCTATTGGGATTCCTTTTCACGCTTTTAATTGTCACTCGATGCTGGACTGAAAAAAAAAAAAATTGATCCTTCAATCACAGCTCTGCTTTATTACACTCAAGGCTCTAAAAATGTCCAGAGAACTTTCATTTTCAAGCAGCTGTCAAAATAAGCACAGACTGTATTTGATAGCGACACAAGTATAACTGATCTTCCTGCCACTTCAACAGCAGCAGAAATTACAGCCTTTTTATCACCGAAGGGGAACAATATATTTAAGAGTTAACAGCACACAATGACAACAAATAAAACTTCAGGAAAATGTGGAGAAATAACGACTTCCCAAAATTTAGAGAGAAAAGATTTTAGCAGTCGACACATGTTATCTTATAAAAATTAGTCCTTCACAAGAGAAAATAGCAAGAAGGCATTCAGTTCTAGTTACTGTTTGTACCTACCAAACAAAACCCATCTGAAATTTTGTTGCTCTTGTTATGTATTGCAGCACACACCAGTTTTCTCTCTTATTTCTGTATCAGTTCCTCCCTTGAGATACTAAACCTCACCTTGCAATAATTATTTCCATGCTATTAAATGTAATTTAAAAGTCTTGATAAAAACAGAAGATGTAATCCTGAAAGCTTTAATTAAAACTTAAAATTTTAAGATTCTTGGAAAATTCATTTTGTGAAGGGAACTGAATAGGTTTAGAGGCTGACTATGGACTTTAGAGCATAATTTTATGGGTCACCAGTTCAAAACTGTTTTACTTGAGCAGAGACCAGGATTTGTTAGTCAGTTAAAAAAAAATCTGCACTAGCAGTGTGGCTGATGTTTCTTCATACAGACAATGTGACATTTCACCATTTATCTGACAACGAACCAGGACTCGGTTAAGCTGCATATTGCATTTTCTGAGCTGACGAAACCAGGGCCCAATAAACCACACGCTCCTTCCTGGGCTATCATACTTTCTCACTACAAAAGACCCATCAGTTCCCTAGGGGAAACACCTCCTCCTTTTTATACATGCTAGAAAGAAAAGACATTTAAAAGAAAAAACTACCTCAGACCATTGTACGAAATTCATGCATTGCACATTGTTATAAAAATAAATCATCTTGGGCATCAGTATGGGAACTGTAGAGAGTTCCTGACAGGTAAGATACAGAAAATAAAAGTGACACCAGAACAAAGGCCACCAAGTTTCCTTTGAAACAGGTCATTTTCCACTACTCTACCTGCCCATTTTAATTTGCTTTATTTTAGATGAGGGAAAACCTACGTTATACCAAAGCCACAACTAAAACACAAGGTCAGAATTCATTCTGCATGCAGTCCCTGGCCGCTGTGCTGTTAAATGACCAATGATGAACAACCCTGACACCTTCTGCCAGGCTTAAACGGTAACATGACTCATTTTACTGCAACAAATAAGACTCCTCCTCCTATCAGTCATGGTCCATTCCAATCAGCAGGGTGCCAATATGCCAGGGTCTAATGAAAAGGCTCTTAGACAAAAGCTGCACAATTGAGAGCCTGCAGAGCCAAACCTCGGAGCTGTTAGTTCAATTTTTTAAACACTACAGTGTACATTTCAGTTAGGCTTTGTTATGTTAATGTTATTGAGTCTAAAGCAACAAAGAAACTTAATTCATGAATCACTTTTAGAAGTCAACTTCCCTACATTTTCTTTTCCTTTGTGAGGGGACCAGTGGCTATTTAACTACTGAGACCGTACAAAGGCCTTTACCCTAGTTCTGAGGTAGGAATCAAAACATAAGTTATCACAAAGAGGTCTGATATAATCAACAAAGTTAAACAGTCCTCCTGTTTGATCTCCTCTAAATTAAAGACCAAGTGTTTTGATTTGGCATTAGGCAATGAAATAAACCAGATGTTTCTCCTGCCATATAACCCTCCATGGGCACAATCTTAAAGGGTTATTGTTTGGCAAATGTTCAGGGAAACACATTAGAAATGGCACGAATACCCAGATTTTCTTTTCTTTCTATCTATACTAGTTCATTATCCAAACTAATGCATAATCCACAGGGCTTTGGGAACTTTGTGTAAATACTTTCATGTACAATTCTCTTTCTTGCCTACCCTGAGATTAAGACCACAATTATCCAGGCTTAAACCTAAAATAAAAGAACCTTTGCAAATGTATTATCTGGCCTTACATGTTTAATCACATACTATTCTGTATGGTCTTTAATACCTAAACTGAAGAACAAATGTCGTATCCTCTGATGTTTCACACATGAAAGGCCTATTGTGAGATGCACATCAACAGAATTTCAGAACTACAAATTCCTCTCAACAGTTGTGGCAGTAGCATTTAAAATCCTGACAGAAAGGCACATAGCGTCGTCTTAGGGGAGAAAAAAAAAAGTCAAGACAATCCCAGTATTTAAACAAAACTTTGTTCAAACAGCAAAATATGCTTTATTCACTAGCCATCAAAATTCATGTGCGCTAGCTTCACCTGCAGGAGAGACCACCTCCCTCTTCTCCACAACCATGAGCTGTGCTCCTTGCCGAACCAGCGCAAGCAGCGTGCTGGTTGTGCGCGTGTTGCGGGGTGCGGGGGAAGCAGATGGATGAGGCGAGGGATTTGAAGTGTGCAGACTATGGCATGCACTGATAGAGCAGATGGAATGCATCACCATCAGCTATGACAGAAATGATTTATGGAATGACCTGGCTGCTCCTGCCAAGCAACAACACAGGATGACAGAAACAAGTTTCTATGACAACCAGAGCCCACCCACCAGTTAAGATTAAACATTTCTGCCCTGACTTCCACTCGCAATATATTTAGAGTTCTTCCTCAAAACATCAGCCTGGTTTTCTCAGCTAGTGACTTGGGCAAAAATACCTGAAAGGATGAGAAAATAATTTAAAACAGGAGAGCAGTGGGAAACGTCACAAAGTCCCGCAGGTCTAACTGGCCAGCGTGTCAGACTTACAACAGAAATTTTGGCCAGGCTGCAGAGCAGCAGTCATCCTACTACGTCTGCAGAGCAACGAGCAGCCTGAACTATGTAAGCACTGCTATTTCTAGGAGTCAAAACTATCCCAGTTTTTTTCTGACGGGTCTCAAACAGACAAAGAGAGAGTGTTAACTGCCCTCTGGACTCCTGAATTGTTATCAGCTTGCTGAATCCCCAAAAGCAACAAGGACAACATTTTTCTGCTCAAAGCCAGTAGGTCAGAGTTCTCCTACCCAATATGGATATTGCAGACATTATCAGATCTGGTAATCTTTTAGCATATGACCCTCTGAGGGATGCAAGGGTAACAGGATCTGCACAAACATACACATTTGCATTCACTGGTATGAGGTGAGGGAGGCAGAATCCAACCCAGGAATGGTCTTTTGGGGCTGCAAAGTAGTCATTTCTATCTTTTAAATCAGATTTGGTCTCCCTATTTGCTACATACAAGAAATATGAAGTGCTCCCCCAGCCCCCACTCCTAACTCCGACACTTCTGCTACACTGTATCAATTATTGTTCTATAAAAAGTACATCTGACTGTATTAATGCAAAAGTAATTGCTGTATGTTTGCATATGCAAACAAAGCTTACAGTAGACTGAAGATACTTGCAATGTTTTACATTATCTACGTTATTCCAACAAGAGTTAAAGTGTTTAAACTTTATGCACATACAGCTTTTTAAAGGCTATTCCATAAATTACAACTATACAACACAGCATTCAAAACCCCTCAGTTTTATAAGGCCACTGCAAAAACATTTTAAACCTTGAGGCAGGACCTGCTCTAAGAGTAAGGTTAGAAATACTTTACTAGAACACTACAGAAAAAGAGAAATAAAAAAATCACACCCTAAACTTTTATGATTATCTTTTACTTCATCTAAACAATATTCTAAGTATAGCTACATATCTGCCCTAAATTTTTCGATCACTTAAAAAAAATTAAGTAAAAATGAGTCTTCTACAAACAGAACTATTTTTCACTTGTTTTGTAGACATTTGTCTAGTATATAACATTACACCATAGCACATTATTTTAACTTCATACATGAAAACTCCTGATTTGACATTGCAAAATGAATGAACACATAAATAATGGATGCAGCGATCAAAATCAGTCTTTTAGATCTGAATATTCTACTTACAGATGCCAATGCCTTTCCAAGTGCATCACCTGTCTGTGAGCTTCCAGCACCATTTCCTCTGTTTCCTGTAATGTGGAAAGCAAACCAAACACTTATTTTTAAAGCTGAAATTTTATTTACTTTTATTATTTTATTCATCACGTACAGTTGAGCAACCACTTTTTAAATGGATGTTCTGAGGAAGTCAATGTCAACAGAATCAGTTCTCATTATACTTAAAAATTTAATTAAAACAATTAGATTTAAATGTAGATGCTCTCCTCTAAAGTCAAACACAGTATCACCGTGATAACTTCAGGCCCAACAAGTGAAAGCTGTTAGAAAGAAGATTATTTCCTAGGATCACAAACTATTCTTGATGAAACATGAAAAAATCAAAATATTGTATTATTGCAGCTTATTTCTAAACTGTTATCACTAAAGCACTGCACGTTTCATTAATTCTCAAAGCCAAATCCACTCAATGGTTCCTTGTGTACCTCCTCGTTCCCCCTGCTCTAATTCCCCATGTTGTAGTCTCATCTTTATTTCAGAAGATCCCTGAAAAGCTCTTCTCCACCAAGCTTTCTGTCACCCCTGCTCTTAGTTGCATGTCAAGCAGCTCTGCATGCCCTTTTGCTCCACACACCACCAAGCAGAGGGGTTGTCTGAAGCCCTGCCAACTGGAAAGACAGAAAGGACCTGAACCCTCCAAAATACCTACTTTACTGTAGAAGACAGACCCTTTAAAAACTGCATCTTCTTTCTCCAACTATCAATTTCCAATGCCAAGAGAATGTATTTAATGTGAATGTAAGCCATTCACATCAGAAATCCAAATCACAAAACACTTGCTGTTGCAATTTTGTAGCAGACTTGGATTTTCCAGCCTGAATTCCTCATGCAGATTCATTAACCGGGTCCTGCTTGTACAGCTGTACATGTTCCCAAATCAAAGCCAATATAGTCACTTAACAAAATCCCACTTAAAATGAAGCTAAGTGCAAATCATATCAAACTGACTTGACTGTCTACAAGCACTTAATTTCTACCACTGTATCTTAAGATTTACAAGTACGTGCAAGGAACAGATGATCATCCTGTATTTCCTGCTTTCTAGGCAAGCACGGAAGACACTAAACCAGCCACCATGCTGGCTACTCAGTAATCTCTAAATCAGTTAAGTGAGGAATTTATGACACGGTTTATCAAGCTCCCCAAAGAAACAGCCTTCCTGCCTTTCTCTGGCACAGCACCTTGGTGACAGATACAGCAGCTCTAAGAACTGCAGCACCAGTATTACCTATATGAGCGTGTACATAGACTAAACTACGGAAGGGTAATTGCCATTCAGTTAGATAGATACAGTCTCCCACGTGAAAGCAAATAAACCACCAAGTCTTAAGCTGACTGCAAAACAATTTGCCTCATCTCAGCCATACTGAGGACAGAAATGTCACAGTGATGTGGTACCCTTGATCTACAAGCATCCAATAAATCAAATCTTACTAATTTTGTGCATCATGTAGTGCTAAATTTCAACTTCTTGTAAAATTAAGGAGAAAAAAAAAAGGCAGAAAGAACTTTTTACCCAGAATATTATCCGATCCATTGACAGGTGGAGTATGTGAGGCAGCTACATAAGGTGAACTGCTGGTACTGCCACGATGGAAGCTAGACATTGGAGGAAGACTGGCATTTATATCTGTAGGTGAGACTGAATGCGGGGGATAGCTCTAGAGAGAAGAGAAACAGACATAAGACATTAGGCGGTCCTTAAAGAAATGTTGCTATTTTAAGATACCACATATACAACACCCAGCTTTTTATTAAAGAAAGGGACTCATCCATCCTCTGAACAGACCACTATATAGACAATGATTTTTACGCATACAACAGACATAAATAGAAAGCCATAAATCTAATACCGTATGTTTGTGGTTTCTGACTACTGGGTTTTTAACTGATATACATGAGCAGCAACAAGAAATGAATTCTGCTAAGTTAGATCTCCATATACAAGTACAAATAACACTTATCTGTACTGTGTATCTTACCAAACGGTCATGTGTGTGCAGGCTGCCATAACTGCTGGACTGGGACATGTGGGAAGAGGAGCCTCCCAGCATCCCACCGTAGCCAGGCTGGCTCATGCCATTGGATGAACTCCAGAGGTCAGAAGAATTGTGGGTCCCATCTTTTTTTTTATTTTTAATAATAGAGAAAACAAGAAAAATACATTTAATGAGAAGTACAGAGTTCTATTTTCCTTCACAAAATTATTTTAAAAGAATACAGAATTCAGCTACCCAGACTAACATCGGCATGGAAACAGTGAGCAGTTTATACTGCATCTTCTATTTTCATGCCACCGCATTGTTGCTATATTTATATATATATAAAAAAAAAAACAAACCAAAAAACCAACAGAGGCTTTATAGCTGAAATACAATCCAACCGCAGCTGAGAAAATACCAAGTACTTCTGCTAATTACACAGACCTTCAGTAAGGCCAGATTTATATCAAAAGGGTTGATAAAAATTCCAGACTGAAAAAAATAATAAAAAAGGGGGTGGAGGGGAGAGAAGTTTGGCTAAGCAGAGATCATAAACATACAGTACAAAACATCTATTAACCTAAAATAATTTATAGTCTAAAATACCTTAGTACCATAAAAATATAAAAACATTTAATAATAACAGATTTAAGTAACTGAAATGAGTACATTATATAAGCCTTAAACCCGCAACGTCAATGCAGTTTTCATTCTGTAGCACACACTGAAGTGCTCTGTAAATTCCCATACTGAGAGACTATGCTTTCAGTACGCTCCAAAACCTCATCAGGCTGCAGTACGAGCTAATTGTGTGACGTAATGCCACGGAAATGAATTCTGCTCTCGTTTTGCTCAGTGCAACCCCCCCCCCCCCTTTTTTTTGGCATGCTGGATATACAAGTATTTGAGAACTAAAGACTGTTAGCTGATATTGTACAGTCAAATTCCAGAACAGTCAAGAAGCCCTCACCTCATTTTTCTCTATCACTCCCGTGTACTGCTCTGAAGCCCCTACAAATCAAAGGATGGGGGATTCTGTCCATCTGGCCTGGGGTATAATCCCCCTAAATTTCAGACAGCAATTAATGTCATGAGAAAAAACTTTAAATCAACAGACAGCTCCCTTCATCTAACTGTTTTAAAAGTATATATAACTTTACCATAGGCTCTAGCACAGTATGTTACCTGTACACTTCCTCATCCATTCAGTACACCAGTGGCTGACTGCAGATTTCTACCTAAAGGACAAGTGACATCTACCCATATATTTAAAGTCATTTTACTCACCTTGCATAAAGAAAGTGCTAGCAAACATACTGCTTGGTGGCTTCGGAGACGGGTAACTTGGAGATTCTCTGTTGAAATCATCAGAACTCGGGGATGGTGCATACACCTAAATATTGGAGAGCAATAAAAGGTTAGTAATATTTGGGTGTTGTGCGTTAAAAAAAACCCTTCTTAACACCATACAGGCACAGATAGAAAGCACAAATAAAAGAACAGTGTAGCAAGCTGCAGCATTTGCTGCCCTTGTTTTATTTGCTTTTTAGCAAGTTGCCACAGTACAGAGGAACTACAGTAGAATGATCCTAACAACACACTTTCTGGTGTGCCAACTCAGCCAGGTGGCCTGATAAAAGCCTGAATGCTGATTTTGCTTTCTAAGTGCATGACTCGCACAGACTTGTTGCTCAAGATAAAAAAGCAAGATAAAACAACTGGGCCCCAAACAAATTTTATTTTAAAACAACTGTACGCCTGTTTGAATATTTAATTAGCTGGCATCCCAACAATCAGAAAGAAAAAGAACATCCAGTGACAAATGGAAAGATTTTAATGCAAACACTGTATTATCCATTCAAAAACTTGCACGCCTTTGTACAGTCATCAAAAATACATGTAACACAACTCCTGAGGAATAATCTTAAAACTGCAACATCAAGCAAATTATTTTCACACTGGCCTAGCATTAAAGAAAACCAGCACTGTTCTTTTTTCAGTGTAACACCACGTTGGAATGACCATTCTTAACTTGCAAACAATGAATTTTCTTAACAAGTTAAAAAGTGTAAGATGCCAAATAAACATAATTACTACAAGCCTTTCACCAGTGACTCTAAGAAGAAAGGTAAAACACATTCAGGAATAAGTCATGCCAAATCAACAAAGCCGGTATTCACAGACTCAAGGGCTCTACCCCAAACGTTAGCTGTTCTAAGCAATGCTATTTTTGCATACCAGCATTTTGATCGCTATACAGGATACTGCAATATTAGTGTGTATTAAAAGAAAGATCGGTTTTAAAAAGCAGCAAGTTACAAATATGGCAGCAAAGAATACTAAAAACTTAACATTGAGGATGTTTTTTGCCACAGAATAAAATATGTGGGTTTTATTTTTTTAATCCTTCACCTTACTTGTAAATACCTAAGGCTTCATAAAGACATACGATAATTTAAAGCTTATATAATGCAACTTCCAAAGTGCGCTATGCCCTAAAATCCAAAAGCGAGGCACACGCGTGTTTCTACAACATTCACATCTCTTGCCTTGTCTTTCTGGGATGTTGTTTACCAAGCAGAAGAAGGGCCAGGAAAACCAAGCCGGCCCACAAAACGAGCGCAAGTTCCCTGAAAGGGAGCCATTGTTCTCCTGGAGGGGGCCTGTTCCGATACGGATATTTAGAAAGTGAAGTGGGCAAGTCCCGCTGCCATTTGCATACCAATACCCCTCCTCCCCGCTCCCAAATGCTTTTCTAGCCTGCTGTTGTCAGACCAAATGGCTGGGCATGTGCCTGCAGACAGCACTCTTTTATATCAGAGGGGCTGATTTACCACTCGCTTCGACTCGTTTTACATCTACAGAATTTCAACAAAATCTATCAAATTACAGTTTGATGGAATAAGGACTGGGGCGCAAGGAATTAAGCCAGGGCATAGCTGTCGATACGAGCCATGTGATGAAAATAGCAGCAGGTAAAAAGCCACCTGGCAAAAAGGAATCAAGTGGAAAACTTACAAACTTTTAGTTGCATGTTTGTTTTAACGTTTTGGGGTTTAAAATCAAAATAAATGCAAGGTTTTTTAAAAAAGGAAGTCTTTTGGAGAGATTTTGGTCATTATTTCACTTGCAAATTTTCAGTTTATGGAATAAATGTAAAATAGAGATGCTTACCAAACCTGAGTGACAGAATGACAATACATTATAAGCAATATTAACAGTGCATATGTATTTACTATATATGATGAACGCATGTATAGTTCATCAGACATATTTTAGCAGAAACGTCACTCTTGTCAAATTGTAAATACTCACACTCATAAGACTGCAAACATATTAGGCAAAACTGGGCTTAATTTACAAGTTCTCTGTTGTGCAGAATAACGCAGCATATGCTATAGCTGATGGATAATCTATCACTGTCACAGGACAGCAGTGGAAACAAAGCTTTACGACATTTTAGCACCGCCATGGAGATGTACACTGATTAATGCAAAATCACCTACAATGACGAATTATACTTCTTTTAAATTGTAACATTATCAATGAGATTTGTAAATACAAGCTTCAGACTGAAATTTTAACATTTTACATAAATGGGTTATTTATTAAAACTGATTAAACACTATCTCAAAAGGGAACTAGAAAACTAGAAAACTCCTACAAACATATCATTTACAGATACATATGTACAAGCCATTAACATAATAAAAATATTATGAATTATATTAACGTAAAAGAGGCCCTTCTAAACAGCTACATGAAAGACCTAGCACAGACACATAACTTTATATAGTTTCTGCTTGTTTTGGTATCTTAACTATAGCTTGCAAAAACATAGCTGCAATGTTATGAAGCTGCACTTGTGCCAGTCTAGATTTTTCAGATCAAAGGGTTCTTGCGGCAAAACACAACTGATGTGGTCTCAAAGACTTCATTAACTCCAGATGTGGGGAAATAGCCAGCCAATTCCACAAAAGGAGCAAGTCTCTTTTAGTTACAATCAGAACTACCCACAAATTAAAACCAGGCCTCTGATGTCATCTGATCACCTGCAGATGAGTGCCAGGTTTTTTTCTGGTTAATGACCTAATCATAATTTTTATGTTGTGTTACTGCAAACAAAATTTAAAAGCAAAGGAGAAAATTTACTAAGATTAACCTGAAGTCCCCAAGATGTAAAATATAAAAGTTTTAAATGAAAGAGTTGGGTTTTTTTAAAAAAAAAAAACCAAACAAAAAACAACACACCAAAGATAAAATTTGATTTTTAAGTCGGGAAGTAGACGTATCGGGGTGACTAGTTTGCTCATTCTGAAAGCCCTGCGTGCACTAGGACCCCTACCCAGCAAAACGCAGCTTTCAGGGCTGCCAGCCCTCAGGAGGCTTGCATGGCTGCACCACAGCTCCCTGGTCTGCGCCCTGGTTAAAGGGCTTTCTCTTCTGCAACAGCTCAGTAGGGCAGTTATAAAAATGATGTGGCTGCTCAAGACGGCCTCTTTTAGCTATTAAACTGATAACAGGGACATCCAGGAGGCATCAAACCAGTTTTTCCTGGCTGACATTCCCACTAAGACAAGGAACTGTCAAAAGGTCAGCTTGTCTGCAGAGTCTCCTTGAAGAGGGTTGTCTCCAGCAGGTAGAAGAGGAGCCCATCTGCTAATCCCGTGACACCAGGCCTGAAGGCATCGGATGTGTCTCCATGCTGACAACCAAAACACTGATTATGAATGGGAAATTCCCTCCCAATAAACACAGGCCAAAACCAGGTTTTTTTACACGGCTTATCAAGTGGAGGACTTGACTTTTTTGGAGCTGTGCTAGAATATCCATCAATTCTCACGCTGAAGTACTTCTGAGGGAAGTAGGACAAATGAGCTGCAAAGGACATCAAGTCAGAGACCCACACTGGCCTCTTCCACACCCTGAACTGGTTTATGCTTCTCCAGTGGGAAAGGCAGGATGACAACTAAGATGTTTTTGAGGGGGGGTGGTGGGAGCTGAGAAAGAATTATCTGTACTACGTCAGGTTTAAGCAAAACAAACACATCATCCGATTCTGAAACCTGCCCTGGTGATTAACATACCTAATAAGCACTATCATGAAAGTTACACAGATCTAATATATCTATGGCATATCAAAGGATTACACAGTGTGTTTACTCATACAGGTGCCAACAACATGAACATTAATTAAAAGATCTGCGTTTACCAAATTTTATGCTAAGTAAAACTTCCAAGTCTCATTCTATAAATGCATTTAATAAATATAACACTTAAGAGTCCTCCTGATGGCAATACTTCCTCTCAGGCAGTTTTCCTGTAACCTGTTTCAAATTCTTAAATATTTATCAATGTTTAAGATTAATGTTAAAAGCAGATTAAAAAATAGCAATGAAGCAACCAATCCTTACTTCTGATGAGCTCACGCTATCTCAAGACCAAGGCTCCCACCACGCATACTGTTTGTGGAATTATGAATTATGTTACTCATTTAAGCCTAGTTATTAACAATTCTTAGAAGTTCAGGAAAATATTTATCAAGCTGCTGGAGACAAGAGAATTTTTTTTTGAAACCAGCAGAGATGGATAACCTATTCTGTAGCTTGTAAACTCTGCTAAGTAGCCTATCTACATTCCATCAGCATCAGTCATGCACTAAGCAAGTGCGCACTGATGAATGATTTGTACATGTGGCAAAATTTTACAGTGTATTATCTGCAGGTTTTGCGGCAAAAGCTAATTCTGCTGAAAGGCTGCTCTGGGAAAAGGAATCTTGTTTTCATGTTTATTATATCTCTGACAAAATCATGCACTAAAACTTCAGGAATGAAGAATAGTAACTATAGTTTTCCATGCTCCTCTTTACAGCAAAACAGATGCTGCCAAAAAACCAAAATACAACCCCAAAAACCCCAACCCACCCTAATTTCTTGTTCAGCTGATATTTAAGCAAAATGGTAAAGTGAAAAGCCCTAGTATACAAGATCAGGATACCATATCCTCAGTCATTCTTTTTGTTTCCAATACCAGGTGTAAAGGTTCATACATTTTAAAAATTCTTCTCAGCACCCAGAACGAAAATAAAACACCTCTTTAGGAGAACAGAGCATCAGTCTTGTCTGCAAATCCAACGACAATTTTTAGGGAAGGTATAAAATTCAAACTCCTTGAAGTAGCTAAACCAATTCCATCTTAAATAAATGTTTATGCAGTTTAGGCATGCTATACATGCCTATTTGGGTATTTTTGAAATGCAGAATCCCACTGCAATGATACACAGCAGCAATACCTCCTAGCTTCTTCCCCAGTAAATGACAATTTTAAAGTCATGTTAAAACCCGATAGGCAAACTTACCAAAAATGCCAAATTCAGTATATAGAAACCTTTTGCTCCTTTCTTTTGATTTTACTTCATTTTTTAAATTGTAGTGTGAGGCAGAGAGGGGAGGAAAAAGAAGGTAAGGCAGCAGACACACTGCCGTAACAAAAATATAGAGTGCTTGAAGATATTTTTTTTATTTTGTTGCTAAGTAAAATCTCTTCCCCACACTTGTTAAACTACACTGTTACTAAAGGATGTATCCAACTAAGTCTTCAAAAATTCCGGATTAAATTCAGATTTTAAGGAAGAAAAAAAAAATGGACAAACTGCAACTAATTATCCTACTTTTTAGCCTGTCCCCTGTGTTTCAGAAGGCCACTCTAGCTGTGGCTGGAATCCCCATCACAAGTATTGACCACAGGAAGGTGAGCAGCAGACAGAACACTATCTTTTGCATTTGTTTCTCTCTTCTCTGAACTCACTAGTACTCTCAAGTTTCTATACCTCCGACACAGATTATTTCTGCAAATGGACTTCAACATGCACATGATTATGAAAGCAAATGAGGGTGTGTTACTCTTTGGTGCTCACATTTTGAGAAATATAGATCCATCCAATACAGCACCTGATCCCATCCCTGGCTGCTTTCATTTGCCCAGGGAAACGGATGTAACCTTCACTTTAAAGCATCAATAAAGCTTGTTGCAGACAAGACACCCTTCTGGCAGGGGACCACTGCTCAGTAGACTGGCAGTTCAACCCAATGGAGTGGAGCAGAGGCAACTCTCTTGGGCTGATGCATTGTAGCTCATCGCTTTTTTTAGTGGGATGGGGAGGGGAAAAGAGAAGGGAAAGGAACCGGGGGTGGGGGGAGAGCGGAAAATCCAGCTGACCAGTGTTTACTACCTCTCTTTATTCAATGTCCACAGCCGTGTACCCCTAGAGATTTTCCAGATGATCTTATATTTGTCCTGACTTACAAATGTTAGCTTTGACCTTGCCTAAGTTGCTGTGGGCAGCATATGGTACAGAACAGCTTTAATTGTACTTTTCTCCCTGTATACTAACTGGCCCAATACTAATAAAAGCAGAATTGAATTGTTCTTTTTAGCACCTGCTTGCTCCAAAATTTACAAATTGAAAGCATTTTACATTGAGGTTAAAAGACTCTGTACATTATTTATTGCATAACAGCTACAGAAAGGCCTGCTGTCATGTCATCTAAGCATCATACAATATTATTAACATGTTTCTCTCTGCTTTAACTATGAAAGTGAAGGCTGCAAGGCAGGCATTTTCTCCACTAAAATAAATACCCAAATATACACATATATACTCACACCTGTGTGTATTTATTCCTCTATACACACATACCCATATGTATGTATGCACACAGAGAAATGCATTTATAAGTCTTTTACACTCAAAATTCTCAAGAAAAAAACATTTTCTCGAAAAAAACCCAATATGAACTAGTTTACAAAAAAAAAAAACCAACACAAAACACCCAGTCACAAAGCACTATGTAAGATACAAAATATATACATGTTGATTTTTTCCCCTGAGTTTAAAATACACACTGTAGAAGCCTACTGTGGAAAGGTGCAGTAACGCCACTTTAGAAAAGGGTTCAAAAATCTCAGCCTATGCTGAGAAAAAAAAATTATTCAAAAAAACACTCATAGGCTGGTATATCAAATTAACCCATACAATGTGCATAATACAAGAATAATGTGTAATATATCCACAGATCTATTCTCATACAAAGCAGCAGTCATAGGTGCTATAAAGTAAAATTAATCAGCGTTGTTCCTTTAAATCCCTTATTTTGGCGATAACTGACACATTACGGCAAACTATATAGAAATAGTTCTATAGTACATTTAGAAAATCTATTTCTAAACTTGTAGGTGAACTGAAAAAAGTGGGAATCTTTGAAGTCTCTACTTTATGCATAAAAAAGATAAAACATCTATTACATAAATATTATTTTGGTGCTATTGTGTTTGAGAAAATTTAAATGAAAATGCCCCAGTGAATGAAGAAGTATGCTCAATTATTTGTTAAAAAAAAAAATATTTTAATTTGTGCTATCATTTCTACCTAAACACTACTGCAGCTTTTTTTTTTTTTTAAAGGGGGGTTAGGTGTTTTGATTTTTTGGGGTCTGTTGCATAGCTCATGAATGAAACAGGAGATAAAAGCTTTAGAGAGCTGCAATTTTTAACTGCATTTTTTTTTAAAAAAAAATCATTAAGTACTATATTAAAATCTTGTAAGCTTTCCAGAACTGACATTTTTTCTTATATATCAACAGGTGAAGGACAAGAACAAAACTACACCCACACCCATCCCACCCCCCCCCCCCCCAATCAAAAAAGAAAACCCAGAATAAATATTCTAGTTTAGTGCAAGTGGTTTATTTTCTTTACAGAACAGATTAAGGTTTGTTTTTTAATTTGGTGAGGTTTCTTGAAATACACATTTTTTTATAGCATCTATGAACCATAATGGTAAAAATTTAATCCTTATCAAGGGATTTGTATTAAAATACTACTTTTCACTTTCAGTATCTCCCTAAAAATAACATAAGATACAAAAGTTGAACCTCTTCTAATAGTAAAATGCCCTGAATTAATTTTTGTCTTTTCAATTTACGTGCCAGTGCACACATGGCCATCTAATGGGGTGCTTAGATACTTCTTTTTCAGCTTAATATGAAGCTTTCCTCTGGTTTCGTCAAATTTTAAGAAGTTGAAAAGCAAAATGTTTAGTAAAAAGTTTAATGCACACATTTTCTACATGTAATTTCCCACTTGCTTTGTGCATAAATAAATCACATTTCATATACATCAGGTATCGAGGAATGTCAATATCCGAAACCTAATACAATAGTCTAAATAAAAATCTCAAACTCAAACAATGAGGTACATTATATCAACTATAACTGACAAAACAATACAAATAAAAGCTCTAAGACATCAAAATCAGGGTATGTACTGTTCTCATTATGGAAAGGTTCATATATTTGGCATACACACCAAGAGGTATGCTGCAAAAACTGTAACACAAAAAACAACACCGCACACACGTACCCTTCACATATCTTCCTTCTGTATATTTAAATTAATAATTTAGCCCAACTAGCAGAATTCCTAGAAGAGAAAATGCTAAAACTAGTGAGATGTTGAAAGAAAAAAACTGAATAAAACCTTGGGCAACATGATATAGGATCATCATATGATTTGCCATCTATTTACTAACTCTTCAAGCTCATAAAGGTCACCTCTGACCCATAACAGGCACATGCTATCAATTTTCAAGCCATGCTCTCCGACAGTACCCAGCACTTCCATCTACTCTATGCCTGGAAATACTTAATAAGATCAAAGCCTTTTTTCCTGCTACAAGAACAAAGAGAAATGTTGTAATAGAGTGATCTGTGCTCTAGAAAGAATAAAACCAAAACTCCATGCAAGTTATATTCCCTTTGCTTCAGGGGTATTGTATAGTTAATTTTACTTAAGTCTTATATATATCTTCACATAAAACTTCAAACAGATTGTTTTAGCCTAGGAACAGACATGAAAGAAAAATAATTTCATATTTGAAAGACAGCTGGCATTTATACCAAAGGAAATGAAATAGAGACCAAGCAATTTGACTCATTCCCCTAACCTCCTATCCAGTATCTGTTCTCTTACTCAAGAAGCTCAAACAGCGTCTTTAAAGAACATCAAGATCCACAGTTTAATTATCACTGAGCAAAAATCTTGGTAAAAAGTTTGCTAATGGAGACAAAGCTCACAAAGGCCCACGAGATGAGAAAACAGCAATAAAAAAATAAATAAGTAAATCCCAAAACACGCAAAATGATGAAAAAGATCCAGTATCATCATTTCCCTTTTTCCTACCGAATATCATTTCTGTGCCAGAAGAAAGCCAAAACCACGTACCATGTAAACAGGCTGAAAAAAAAACAGTGTTAAATTTGCCATTCTATGTTGATTTTTACACACCAAAATCAAAAAATGTTATCACGCGGACTTAAAAATTGCATCTACCGTGAAACTGAAGCCTCCCGTTCAATTGCCAGAAAGTTAAAACAGAAAGAGGAGATTTAGTTTCTTCAGAATCTCTTTTTTCCCCTTCTCCTCCAGCGGTGGCAGGAGTATTTTCCCTCTCTCGGAGCCAGGCAGGCGGCAGGGCCCGCTGCGGGCAGGGGCTGCGGGGCCGCGCTCGGGCCCCCGCCGCCGGGCAGCGCTGCCGCGGGGCGCTCCGGCAGGCCGCTCGCAACAGGAGAGATATTGCAAGGAAAAATATAAAAAAAAACAAAGGAAGAAAGAAAAAAACCCAAACCCTGCCAAAAAAACCCAATAAGCCCCAAGGCAAAGCCGCAGGCACGCAGGGACCCAAACGTCGCTGCCGCCTGCCGAGCGCCCCGCGCCCCAGCGGGCCCCGGGTGCGGAGCGGGCAGGGCGGGGGCTGCCGCTGCCCCGGCCCGTCAGGGAGCGCCGCCTGGCTGCGGGCCGGGCCCCCCGTGCCGCCGCGGAGCCGGGCCGGTGCTTCAGCTCCTACCTGAGGAGCCCCTCTTCCCGCGCTGCACCCCGCTCCCCTCAGCGGCCGCGGGCCCCGCCGGCCCGGCGAACAGGCCGCCCCCCCCCCCCGCCCCCAGGGGCGCCTCACGGGGGGACCCCCGGCGCTGCCAACTTGCGGCGGCTCCCGAACAAAGGAGGCCGCCCTTACCGTCTTGCCGTTGTAGTAGTACATGAGGGAGTTGCTGCCCACCCCGGGGACGGGGTACGCGCAGTACATGGCGCGGCTGGCGGCGGGCCGGGCTGAAGTGCGCCGCCTCTCCCCGTCGCAGCCACCCGGCCGCCCGCCCGCGCGCCCCGCCGCGCCGCCCGCGCACATGGGGCGCCTCAGAGGCGACTTATGCAAAGCAGGACTGAACCATCGCGGGGCGGCGCGGGGGTCGGGCCGCGCGGGGCCCCGCCAGCCCGCCCGCCGAGGGGGCGCGCGGCCCCGAGCGGCCGGGGAGCGGCGAATGGACGCGTCCGCAGCCGCTTCGTCTTCTGCTTTTTGTTTTAATTAAATTAGAGCACTTGTGGCGGCGGGGCACGGCCGCCTGCCGCCGCCTCCGCTCGCCCCCAACTTCGGCGGCCGCCGGCGCAATGGGGCGCACGGCCCCCGCACGGAAGCACCAAACCCACGAGATGCTCGGCTTGAAAAAAAATAAAATTCATAATTTCAAAAATCACATCAACATGCTCATGTTGGGCAATCGCCCCAAATCCACCTCTAACATCGGGCAGGCACGGTGCGATGGCCCTGGGGAAACGAGAGCCAGGTCTCCCGCTATAGTGTGTAAAGTGTGTAACGTGGTTTTGTACAGAAAAGGCCATTCTGGGCCCATGGCAGATGGGGACCCCAACTCTGGGGCATCGCGGAGATGCAGGTGGTGCAGCACAGCATCCCCGGTCCCTGCCCGTTCCCGTTATCCCTGCCCACTGAGGCTCTCTGCTCCCCTTGCTCTGCGGTGGCATCACTCACTGGCACCTTGCTCATCGCCCACGCGTGACCGCAGCCAGCTCCCAGCCCAGCTCCTGGGAAGGCAGGCAGGGATCCCAATCCAGGAAAAAAAAAAAAAAAGGTTAAAGCAAACCCACATTTCTCCACCTCTTAACTGTGTCAACTGCCAATGCTGTGAATTCTCCCTGCCTCCCTTCCTGACAAAAGCAGGAAAATACTTCAGGATAAGGAAAAAGAAAAAAAAAAATGGGCAAAGTTCAGTTCGGCACTGTACAGGGAAAGCAAGCAAGGTGCAGATATCAGGTTCATTATGCCAAGTGCCTTGTATGTTGGTGACATGTTCTGAACTAAAATGATCTGCAAGGGTGACAAACTGTGGTAGAGTGCTGCGGTCAGATACAAATCTTACTGGGTCTTCTGTAGAATGTCCATTATTTCAGGATGAAACTATGGTAGTCTCCGTAAGCACACCAAATCTACACATACTGACAAAAAAGATTCACACCTCCAGCTTCACATGCTCTGTCAGGAGACTCCTGTGCTCAGAGCATGCTGCAAACACTTCCTGGAGTTTCCATCAGCTAAAGGACGCTTACACTTTTACTGCAAGTCAAACTGCACGTCCAGAACTATTTAGCTATGCAGTAAAGCTAATGATAT
The DNA here is from genome assembly GCF_963210335.1 of Falco punctatus. Lineage (NCBI taxonomy): Eukaryota > Metazoa > Chordata > Aves > Falconiformes > Falconidae > Falco > Falco punctatus. Next base: position 54,779,674 of record NC_137587.1, read on the forward strand.
CTGAACTGAACTCTTCCCCAATACAAAAGGCGTAGCAGCAGCAGCTGCAAAAAAGAACATCGCTATACTTCAGACTATTAAATCACCAGGCCCACAGAGTGACTGGCGGCTTCCTTCGTCCCCTAGGGACCACAAAGACCTATTTCAGCCTCCAGAGAGTCCCTAAGAAGCTTTGATTTGCAACTAACAATGCCATTCCTTAAAGCTTCTCACTAATGTTCAGGACTCTACGGATGAGATATGCTAAAAGATCTTCAGATCTTTGCATGTGCTACTTTTCATAGTGCATTAGATTAAAATCACTAATTCAGACTAACATACAACTTGGGGAGAAAAAAAACCCTAAACACTGGAAACTGCATTTTCAGCTTGCAAGAGCTGAAGTAGTAAAAGAACCCTTTTTTTTTCCCGGGGTGGGGGTAGGGAAAAATCAAGCACAGAAACTTTTAGATCATCAAAGAACTGACTCCAGTTACCCTGGAAGTATTTTTAAAGTAAAGACTATCATCAACATAGCTGTAATCGCTACTACGCCTCCATACACTCATACTGTTTTCAAAATAGTTGTGTTTGAGATGAAGAGCACAACCAAGCCCCCTCTCAAATAATACATGTTATTCCATCCATATTACAAGCAATTGGAAAAAAACCCCACATTTAAACACACAGCCAAAAAAGCTAACTTCACTATGTGGCATTGGGAGGGAGGCTTCTCTGCATTACAACTGCCCTATATTTGTACAGAGCAATTGTAATGAAAAATATATAGGAAATATTACCTAGTAATAACTGATTAAGGTTTATCAGCACAAGGAAGTAATTGACATCGTTTGCCATCACGTGGGTAAGACAACAGCGACAATATGTTCAATACCACTGAGTCATGACGCAGCAAACGCCGTCTGTCTGTGGACAAACTAGTTTAAAGACTGGTACCTCCATAATGAGTCAATAAATGAATTGGCTCCTGAGTTACTTCCCCACAAATCAAAAGGATAACAATTCCATTTTACTGAAAAGGAAATTACTGGTCCTACCCTCACAGTTACATCAGTAGGAATAAAATCTTAAGTGTACAATATTTGAAATTTATCACTGTATCTGCTCTACATTTACTGAATGAAAACATTGTTTCCCACAGGACATTTGCTACATCGATTCACCTTACAGGATCAAACCATAATTCCATCAAGCATATCAAACTTTAACCCACGGAAGTTCACTTTCACCCGAGTAGATGAAATACAAACCTACAACGGAAGAATTTGAAAGACTGCTCAAAAAATTGCGATGTTTTTACCAATAACACTATTTGCAGCAACTACTACCACATAACTATTCCAAAAGCTCCTGAAGTCCAAAGTAAGTTTTTGTTTTGTGGTTGCAATTTTTATAATCCCCATTTAAGCCAAGCAACAGCTGCTCCGAAATTTGTTTTCTTAAGAGAATCATGTTACAGCGAAATGAATCATAGCTGGATCAGCGATACTGTACTGGGTACAGTTGTTTACTCCATTTTTCCTTGGTGACAAGTCAAGGGTTAATCTCATGACTCAGCCTGACAAAACAAGTCAGCTGGAGACAGGGCCAATTTTTTAAACTTGATTTCAGACAGACATGCCGTCAGCAGAGGAGCACTGAACTGACATGCACTTTGTAGCCCGAATTGTTTCCACTCATGACCCTGTACTGTGTGTCAAAAACAATAAACTGCCTGTTTCTAAAGTATGTAAAGAGATTATGAAAGCCAATGCAGAGCGAAATACTGACCTAATAATAAACCAAGCTACCTGCAGGAGAATATTTTCAAAGATCATTTTACCACCAAGAGATTTTGTGAATGAACTACATTATCCCCGAAAACCAACTTTTATGTGAAATACATTTTTGTCCAACTTGTCAGAGCCACAAAGCAAATACACAATAAGCATATGTAACCCATCATTTATAAACAATAAACATAATTTCTCCAGATCACTGAAAATTACACTATATGAGAAATAATTATGTAACTGTCTCAACAGACAAGAGCCATCCTCTGGTAAAACATATTCCACAACAAGACTGAATTACCAAAATACTTTAAAACGGTTGGGGTTTTTTATCACATTTCTATTTTTTTAAATGGGTCTACTCAAACACAACAAGCAGCAAAAACTTTTACAATTAATTACGTGCAACAAAAGTTCCTTTTTCACCAACAAAAGCAACTTTGATGTGCAAACCCAAGTAGCATGAGTTTCCTCACAGAGAGTTGGCTTCAAGTCCGCTGAAAAAATGGGAATGAGGTTAAGAATCCAAACGTGCTTTTGATGGGGATACCAATCCTATTGCTCTTGCTGAGTTCCATTTAATTTCTTAGGGGCTAGGCTAACCTAGCCCCTATCTTAGGAAATAAGGTGCAGGCAACTGCCCTAGAAGCCTCTCCTCCCCACTCTGCCCATGGTTGGAACTTATCAATTTCAACCACATTTGACAGGGGAACAGAAGTTTCACAGCTGATTAAGTTCTTAACAGTTCTAAGAAAACTGGAACCTGAACAGGAGACAGACCTCAACTGACGCCCCACTGAAATGAAGGCAAAGAACGAGGAATAAAGGATAAAAGACAAATTAATGAAAAATCAGTCCAGTACTGAACAACTTGTTGCTAATTAAAATATACATAGTAACTCCGAGCTGCTTCCCTTACAACAATTCAGAAAAAAATAAAAATTCTAGGCATCTTGGCACTCCCAATATAACTTACTTTCAACCCAAGCATTGCTGATGATAAACCATAGCAAGGCCAGAGCTCGGCTCCTCGATAAAAGATGCATTGAACATCATGCATAATGCAGCTGTTAAGACTAGACAAGGTTTCAAGCCTTAAGAACCAAACCTGACTGTTTTAAGGGGAAAACGCATCGCTTATTATACTGTTCTCTAATTAGTTAATCAGTTAAGTAAATGCTAATTTATTTTAATATCCTGGAAATACAGCCTTCTGTCATTCACCAACTACTAAGTGTGCTGTTCAGCAGAGACCAAGCGGACTAACTGTATGGATGACAATTTAAAATAACCCAGTGGACTAAATTTGATAGTCAAAACCCCTGCAATATCCAAAGGAAGATGTTTTAAGCAAATTAACTGCTTCATCTATGCAAGAGCTAAACCAGTTTGGTGGTTTTCCTGTTCGAAAAGGTTTGTCTTTAACTTCACGTTTAACGTTTGTGTTTCTATAAACCAGGGATGAGGAACAGTTTGAAGTGACAGAAAACAGACAATAAGTAATAATGAAATTGATATTAATTGCTATCCATTACTTTCACCTAGCAATATTACAATGTTTTTGGGGGGCCTGGGGAGTCGGGGGTTTTTTTTGTTTTTGGGTGGGTTTTGGTGTTTGTGGGATTTTATTTGTTTGTTTGCAAAAAACTTGTTAGCTATGACAGATATGGGTAAATTAAATGGGGGTGGGGTGTGTGTGAAACCGACTAGGAAGTTTCTCTTTCAGTAGTTTTCACATAAGTATTTCAGATATTTAAGTTTTCACATAAATATTTTACTAGAATGAAAAGAATGAGGGAAATGCTGTATATCCCATTCTTCAGAATCAAAACACAAAACAGTTTGAGGAGGTTTTAAAACTTGTTGCAAAATCTTTCAAATACAACTTTGATAGGATATTGCTCAAACTCGAGTTTTATTAGTTTGGTGACAATGTTAAGCGCTTAAGGTTTGAAAGCCTCTATATGAAGGCCTTAACTACCCACATCTGCATTAAAAAGCAAACATGTTTATTATCCTGACATAATAAATTACCCCACCCGAAGCCCAAAACATGCTACAAACTCACCCAATCTAAAAATGTGTATAGACCTTGGAAGAATTTTAAAACCTGAAATGAATTAGCAGGGCTGCATTACTGAAACTTACGGAAGACTGCCCGAATTACAAATCTTTCCACATCACCTCACCACGACCAAGAAAATTTATTTGAAAAATTAAAAAGTGATTAAGGGGTCCCTCTGCTGGTCCAACCTTAGCAGCATTTAACTTTTATTTCATTACTAAAGTAGGGTGTGTTTTTCACCGTGTCCCCACACCGAAGGCAGGCAGCTACAGCCGCAGCTGTGTGAGCTCCCTGCAGGTGGCTCCAAAGGCAAAACCTGCGCCCAGCCTCAGCCAGCAGCGCACACACACTTGCTGAATTGGTTAAAATACAAAATACTTCTGTGTCAGAGAAGCTTTAGAAGATTGCATATCAACATAGAGCGCGCGCTTATTGTGCCCCAGTCTATATTTCCTTGCGTCTTTCCTCTTCTGCTGTACCCCAGCTTGCTGCTTGGAAAAATGCAAGTGAAGCAGTGAGTTATCAAAAGCCAAACGAGCAATCCTAACAGCATCCACAGCTTGGAATCTGCCTGCGGAAAGAAAAAACACTAACAACCAACCCCAGTCATCAGTGCAAATGGTATGAAATCCTGTCACTAAAGCTCCAAGGCTGTACAACTTGCTTTATGAGTCTTGACATCATAAGAAAATGACACTAAACCAAGTGGTAATTTATTTCAATTTCTTCACTTGAGCATGTAAATACACATCTTCACCTGACATCTCATTTAAAGGTTATGCAGTGCTTTAATTTCAGCACCATTCACCATTCTTTTGGAAAAAAAACCCCAAAAAACAAACAAAAAAACAATTAAAAAAACTCAATCATTTTTGTATTGCCCATTTCTGGCAAACAGCACACGCACCGGTGAAGCAACCTGCCCAAACATTTGGGCTGAACAAGCAACTGAAAGGGAACATTATCTCCATCCAACAGCGGGTCAAACTCTAGCAACACGGCATTGCTTGCTGCTTTCCCAGATGACTTCAGGGATTATAAAAGTCTTCCTGCCAAAACCACAAGTATTATCAAGCAAAAGATATTAAGAAATAGTCTTGGGGGGGGGGGGGGGGGGAAGCAAGCTTTTATCCTTATCTATTGTTATAAAACACCACACTAATTTATGGTAATGGACACAATCTTTGAGGTAAAGCAGAAGTTGCAGTAATTCCGTAGAATTTCCCCCTAAATTACACGAGCTGCAATTCAGTCATGTTATTTTTTCAGATAAGTTTTTCAAACTATCCACAGATTTAAGGTTCTTTTATGCAGAGCTACAGCCTAATTTTAGAGCATCTAACGTGCTCTTTTGCATATGTTGTGAAAACCTCAAAAATAAAGTTATCTCCAGTAAATCCAAACACAGAGAATTAATTCGACATCATTTTATGTCTCTCATATATGTCTATGCAGGGTTTTGACAGGGAAAAGCCCGCAGTTAAGCAGCCTCACAAGAGCTCACCACAGTCAGATGACAGGACAGTTAGTTTGGAAAAATGATCTGAGCACAGTTAAAAAAAAATAATGCTATTAAGAGTGTTACTTAAGTACCTTCACCTTCATTCAGTGAGAACTCCATCTGAACTCTCCCAGCAGGACTTTGCAATGGACCGCTTACTTGTTTAATGACAGCTGATGTTCTCATGCAGCAAAGAGCGGGTGGGATGCTATCGTTTGAGGACTGCTGGTTTTAGACAGATTTCAAATAAAGGCTGTGTTGAAAAAAAGCTACAATAATAGAAGCAGAAGACCAGGTCTTTTTCTTATTAAATATAACACCTCAAAGAAACACTTTTCATTTGGTTTGTAACATGATTTAGAGGTTGAACGTTTTATATATTTGCTTTCTGTTCAAGCTCACAGATGAACGTGGTGCTTAAACAGAAGTATAGAGCAAGTCCCTAAAAACTTTATCCCTTGAATCAGGTGACCACAGAATGAGCATAAAGGAGAAGAAGGGAAGATGGAAGACTGAGTCACAAGTTGGAAATCACAAGTTCTGTGTTGCGTTATCCATAAGGATTTACTTGCTTAGTTTTATTTAAAATTGCCTTCTAAACCACAGCTCAGCATCACAGGCAAGGGTCAGACAGATTACTGCTGTCTTCGCAAGAGTTAGGGGCTAAAGGCACATGGCAGATGAACATACCACTCGACTGCGCAAGTCAGTTCACAACAGCTCTGAACAATCTAAATGCTGCTTTTTACGTTTTGACACCAGTTCTGGCCAGTGGGAACAGATCTTACAAAAAGAAGTCCCACTATGAAGTCAAATGCAACGTCACACAAAGTATCTACCCAGGATGCTCCGAAGTTTTTATAGGGAGCCACAGACTTCCTAACAGTATTCCAAGGATGTTGCTTTACACGAGGCTACTTCAAAACACACTGAGCTTGCTAATAGTGAGGATAATTCTCCAAAGAAAGTGCACTCAGCGTGGTGAATGTTATATTATTTTTAATACAATCTAAACATTGAAGTCTCAAAAACTGTGTTACAGATAAACATTCAGAGGACCATTGCCTTTTCACTCCACAATTTCAAATAATTTCTTTTTACCCTTCAGGAAAGGTGGAGGAAGGAGGGAGGCACAGAAGGGAGTAAGATCTATTATTTTTCTTCTGGTATCTTTATGAGACATGTCTTCCAACGTATTTCTCACGCTCAGCCTTAAAAGGCTAGCATGGTAACAAAAAGAAAAGTGCCTTAGATGTTTGGGAGGTAGTTCTATACATGCAAATCAAATTTTCTTTAGCTTTGCTTCATAAAGAGATATTGCAATAAATTAGCACCTATGGACTATACACATAATATAGAGGGTGATATAACAAAGCAATAAATTGTCTTAAATTTATTGAAAAACATGATGAGTTTGAAATCAGAAAGAGATCTCTGGTATTAGAAAACACTCAACAATTTCTTATTAAATCAGTAGCAAGGCAAAGTTAACTATTAACTGTTAGCTTCAGGTACTGCCGAAAGTCTAAAATACTCAAAATGGTTATTAGAAATAGTACTACACAGAAAACAATCAGATATTTGTGCCTCTGTCAGCTGATTTTCTGTTAACAAAAGTCAACAGGCATGATGATATTCCTCTGATAGGAGACTAATTAAACGGCAAAAGAATGATGATACTTCTGCATTTTTTTTTTTAGAATTGTGACCTCATGATAGCTACTAGTTATGGCATTTATCATAAATATTAGTTCGAAATATTTTCTGACTACACATGTGAATAGTGTGTTTCTGCTCACAGCCCATCCATAATGATTTGGCAATCCCCCCGTACGTATCCTCGAGCCTTACTTTTCTTTCTTCTCCCCCTGCAGACCCAACAGCCCTTCAAAAGCCCTGACACTCCCTCTTCCTAACTCAGCCCTGCCCATTAGTTACAACTGGTTTCAAGTCACATGATGTTATTAGTTTCTTGGCTTAGTTAAGGTAACTCCTATAAATGGAAAAATTCGCAGAAATACAACAGTTTTGAATCTCTGAGGATTATGCAACTCCCTGAACAGTGTTTTCCCCTCCTGCTGTAAAATAAATGGCACATCATAACCTTTCTCTTCACTCAAGCCTAGCTTGAGCCAACAGTAAGAAAAAATAAACCACTGATACTTTTATTTTCGATGCTCCCCACAAAGCTTTACATTTAGTAGTTGTAGTTTAACAGAAATGCTTGCATCTCAGCATTCAAAATATTTTGGGCAATGACTCACCGCTTAACAACTTAGGACAGGAAAACTTAAAAATGTGTTTGCCTGCTGCACTGCATTTTTACAGTAAAAGGACAAGTTCAGATTGAGTTATATCCCAGAAAGTAACTGAACAATTCATTTCTCTGTCGCTGCTTTTACTTTAGGCCCTAATATGAAAACATGAAGATAGATAAACCTCAAAGAAAGTAATTTCAGAAAATACTATATAAATCCAAGAGAAAAATGAAACCAACTAGAGGAAGATTATTAATTTTTAAAATATTTTTTCTTAAAAGATTGTTATTAAATTACAGTTACCTAAAAAATTAAATTACTGTTGAGTATCCATTGATATGACAGCCCTATACTAACACAAAAACATTGCTGAAAATCTTTTAGAAACTGAAAAATTAAAAAAAAATACAGATTTGGATAATAACGTCAAGGATCATCTTTCTTGCGACTTTCCACATTATAATTAAACTTCTCTGCACTACCTATCAGCTAAATCCATTTTTTACTTACCCACAAAACTTTCTGACTTCTTACCAAGTATATTTAAAATAAAGACAACACTTGCATAATCATCGACTTAAATTTCCTATGATGCTCAATGAAATTTAGTTCTGTGTCATCTTCTAAACACACAATATCTAACTTTTTTTTTTTGTAACATATTTTACTTTAAGGACTGAAAAGCACTGAAACACAGAGAAACAGTACTTAAAAATTGCAGCACCGCAACCTGTTTATTCACAGTAACTGCAGTTTATTGGGCAGACTGGTACAATGTTAATACAAATAAAATTTATCAGCATTTTCTTGTCTCCACTCTTCTTACAGAAGAAGAATTAAATGAAAACAATTTGAAAAATACTGCTTCTTAAAATTAAAGCCTAGTAAGAGTAATGAGAGAAATTTTTCATTCCCTAAAACGATCTCTTTACCTGGCTGACGCTACTAAATATTAAACGTGTAATGTAAGCTTTATTACCTGCCCAGAATTACAGTAATAAATTACATGAAAATTGCACTGCTATGTGTTTTAGCTTCTCTGACATTTTAAATATATTTTTGTTAATCTAGCAGAAATCATCAGCTAGACTGTAAAGCCACCCTACATAACACGCAACTGTTAAAAATGTAAATTGCCAAACTATTTTTAGCTGCTGCTGAAGGGGAAAAATAAAAAGGGGGGGGGGGGGGGAGAAGAAGAATATTCCTGGCCTCGGGAATAATGATTTGAGGCATTGTGTTCATTTTGTTTATCAAGCAGCTATTCAGCCTCTAGTGGGGCCCAAGTGCTTATGCAAGCAAAAGCTTTGAGGAGTGCCTGCAGCTGCAATCCTGGCTTCCAGGTAGGCTGCAGGTTGGGAGCACAGCTGCCCCGGGCTGTCCATACCATCTCAGCTCCATCTGCAAGCGCGGCTCAAATGGCATTTCAGATCCCGCTTTCTATATATCTCACCGTGAGCAGGGGGGAGGGAGAAGGGAAAGAGAGGGAGGAGAGAACAGGGGAGACGCAAGGCCTAGAAGACCCCGTCCGCACTTGACGCGATACAAAATAAAAAGACGGGGCCCGTTGCGCTCCCGCTCCAGTCGCGCTGCCTGCGCAGTATGCTCTATTCAGCCTATCCGGCTTTGAGTTATGACTCATCCAAGTGCACCTGCGCCCATGTGTTAAGTACTGCCAAATAAAAGCCCAACATCCATTTACACAACAAAGCGATGTACCCCGCAAGGCAGCCCAGCTTCCCCCTCCCCTCCTGTTTGTTCTGAGCAGGGGGAAAAAAAAAAAAAAAACAAATAATGCCATCCTTCGCTTCGCTGGGGATTTTTCAGTTCACGTGGATTTTTAAATGCAGATTCATTTATAAACAATTTTCTTCCTTTTAAGAATAAAGCATATTTAATACCACAAAACACCCCTATAGCATTAGATTATCACAGCCATTAATGATTTTTTCCACCAAAACCCTTCCAACCTTTTTCATCAAAGCCCTTTATTCTCGAAGGATAAATTTTCAAGCAAAGAGGGATCAACAAACTAGTTGCTTGAAAGCCTTCCTGATGCTAGGCTGAAGTTAGGAAAGGCTTAATGAAGGCTTTAAAATCCACCAGGGCTTCACAATGAACATCTGACTCGGTGATTTATGCATATTAATAACCTCAGTCCTACTGAGGCAAGCTGAGCTGTACATGTCCTCCGAATCTTAATGTCTTCAGCTCCACTGGGATTATTACAAATGTAAATTTCTAAGATTCTCAGCTATTAATCTCTGTCTGTCCTCCTGTTCAGCAACATAATGACTAATTAAACATCAAAAGACCTGTACAGGAGATCTTCTTTGACAGCTCCTGGCCCAGCTCTCTTCCCAAGAGAGGAATTCAAATGACAGGGACAAGTGGGTAGAGGCATATGAGCAAGCTACAAATCACTGCTATGAAATCTAAAAAATTCCACATCAAATGTGCATTTCGGCCTCCAGAACCACTCCCAATTACCTAGCCTCGCCACTCACATCCAGCAGATAGCCCTCCTAACGCTAAAGTTAGGTAGTTTCTATGTATGTCTGGCAAAGAGCCCGATTTGAGCCCGATTTGTTTGCTATAAATAAAAAATGTAGTACTTACAGAAGAAGGCAAACCAGGGGGCACCTTTCTTACTTTCTTTGTCTGTAGAGGATCTGTACACAGAAAAACAACATTTCATCAGGTATCTACGCTACAGACAAAAACCAATAAATAGCTATGCTATACAGCTTTTTCTTTCCACCATGGATTTATTTTGCAATTTTGTGCATTTATTATTATGTGCCAATGAAATTTGTCTTTCACATCAATATGAGAATGTGCTGAAATATGTAACACACTTATGTTCTTCTCTAAAATAAAGCTTTGCTAAAGAATTCCAATTCCTTCTATAAGGAAAGCAGTTACTCCTAAGAACACAAACGCTAAAGGGTGCACTGATGCCCTTATACACTTGCTAGGAAAGAGAGAAAGGTTTCAGATGTATAAGGAGGAGAAAATGGGACTGATTAGCACAAGAAACGCTTTCCCTTTCTGCACTTCAGAGTAAAGATAGAACAATCAAAAAGGAATCTATGACATGTTAAAGTATGATTTATACTCTGAAAACACTAACATGATGTAAATTTCTATAGCTTTTAGACTATACCAAGGTTGTAAATAAACAGCAAATCTAATGACCTAATTACTTTTCTTATTGCCTTTATTAGGCAATACAACTCAAATTGGCATGTAATAGTAAAGTTGGAGGTATGATACCTGCTTCCTTCTAACAATAATTGTTGCACCATCACAAAAGTACCCAGCAATTTCACTACCTAAATCAAGAATCTGAACCAGTTTACTCAGCTGCTAATAAAATTAATCTGAACAGTATGCATGCAAATTACAAGTTAACTGATGCTCTGAAGATGAATATCTGGCAAGATTAGCAGTTCTACAGTTAACCGATGGAGTCTTCAATTAAAATACAAAATACCTATTTTATGATTAAATGTCCTGAATGAAAACAGAAATTTTATTATACGATATGACAAGATAAAGGCAAGATAAGGTAAGAATATCTGCTGAATATCTTTACTCTGATCATTCCCCATAGGGCATGTTTGAACAGAAAATAAAAGGACTTCTGGAGAAGATATTTACACTGCTCTCAAAGCGTCACCTGAAAGGGAATACTGGTTGGTTTCAATGAACTTTAGTAGCAAATTTAAAGAGAGTTTCTTGAAATCCTGGACAGGCAACTCCTTCTCAGGTATAAAACGGCCATAATTCAACTTTGCTTTAAATTCTCAGTCAGCCGTTTTGTAACATTTAACTAGTCCATTAAAAAAAAAAATAAAAAAAATTCAGACATACTTTCTTGAGCCATTGGAAACAAGACTCAAGATAAAAGTGCACTTGCTTTTCCTGGCAGTTCTGGAAACACATTTCCATAAATTTGTAACCACCACCTGCCATGTCCCAAATTACAGTCCCCCATATTCAGCCATGACAGAAAGAAGAATATCACCCTGTTACCAGTCCGAACATGTTTCTAGCCCTTGAGCTTCTCTTAAAATGAAAAAAATTAATAGGAGTACTACTCTGAGAACACTACACTTAGCTTCGTTTTGTTTAATTTAATAGTATCTGGAAGTTACCAACCTCTATATAGCTTGCACAAGAAATGCACCTAATCACGTATTCAAGTATCTAATACTAATAAGACAATCTCAGTTCGGGCTCTCCCTCAGTGACTGTTTCATACTATAACCTTTCTGCCCACATCAGTACCCCACTCTGCTCAGCACCCGAAGTCATGTTCTAACAGACCACTTTGCTCAAAACCCTAACAGGTTACTATTATAGTAGTTTCTCACTAAAGCAGATTCAGTGGGGGCTAAAACAATAACACTAATAATAAACACCACTCTTTTCTATTAAAGTTCAAACATCCAAGCAGCAAACAATTTCATTTTCCTGATTGTTCCTCTTCCGAAGCAGCTCTGAAGAACTGCTGTGTTTGATTCTCCTATTCTGAGGAACACTAATACCTGCACAAATATTTCTAAAAGACAGACAACCCCAGAATAAACGGCAGTTGTCTTGACAACTGGTTAAAAAGCTATAGAAAAATGGTATTTTATAATATACACACACGCGTATATAGGTAAACTTCCAAAGTCATATTATGTTATAAAAATCGAAGAGTTTTTTAAAAATTCAAGCCTGTTCAAAACTTATTTAGTGCCCAAGGAGTTTGCAGTACTAGTTAATACTAATGTTACTTCAAGAAACAATTTGCATTTGATGAAATTTTATTTTGGGTAAAGTATGGATTAAGTTACATGGTTCCAACAAACAAGATTTTATTATGGAACAGAAGTGCTGCACAGGATGAGGGGCATTAAAAATCAAAACATGTAACCGGAGTAATCCTAATAACATAACATGCTAACATTGAAATATGATAGCCTTTAAACTAGAGTATCAAGTTACAACCTCTCTTTTTATACTAAAAAGATTTTTTTTCAATTTGCACACCCTATTATTCGTGATGGTCTTATAACAGAAACTATAGAACAGCTGGCTCATTCTTGATTCCTTAATTCAATAGCAAGTCTTTAGAGCTATGAAATATTACCACTGACTATGACTGAGTAGGAAAATTCCATTTATCTCTAAGTATCTCCAAAATAAAACATTAATACTGTCACAGGATTACAACACTTTTTAAGCAAGTTCCTGCCTGCATATTTTGCAAGGTAGTTTAATTTTAGGATAAACTACTAGTCTTCAATCGCTAAAGAACTTTAAAGGCATGTTGAACCAATTACAATGAACTATATATTGCCCTGAATAAAGTTGCTTTTAGCATATAAAAGGCTAATTGTTTCCCCTTTGTGTCTTTCCCCTACTAAATAATGGTAATGACCTCAAGGTCAGGCATTTCCAGGAGTTAATGATGGCATGGGTTAAGGGCACTCAGCTGGTCATCAGTTCCTATCCATCTGTCATTATTGCTTTTGCAATTAAGGGGTTTATTGGAGTTTCTTGTTTGTTTTATAAGCAATACTGACCAGTGTTGAATTCAAACTAGCATCTCAAAGAAAATGTTAATAATTCCAGTTTATGTCTTATATAGCAGTTTGCTGTAATTTGAATTGCTGAGTACAGAGCAACCTCCAGTATATAAAATGAACTGTCAAAGAAAATAATGCAGCCTGCAGAAATGCACCATGAACAGAAGTTTTAAAACTGTGTATATTACTCACCAAGAGCTGGTGATTCATGAAGTGGTCTTCGGCGTTGATTTGTGCCAGAAAATGGGTAGTAGGGTGTTCCAGGTTTTCCCGAGGATGACAGCTGACCTGGACTTCCAAGCCCCATATCTGACCGAAGCAGACTAGACTGCAAAATATACAGAAAAACATAAAATTAAGCTCTGTAGCAACTCATCTGTTAATATACCAGAGTAACTAACTTAACCACACATACTACTCTTGACATTTACAGGAATTCAGTGGGCTTTCAGTGAAGGTCTTACGAGTTTAAAAAAAAAAGTTTGACTTTTTAAAATTAGTATTCAAAGAATATACTATAGCATAATTCAGAAAGGCTGAGCAAGTTTGGCTGTGAGCCTCTGAAAAACTATAACCATTTCGGTTTAACGCATCTGAAAGAATCAATTCATACTTAAATTCTAAACAAAAACTGTAATATTTTTAGTTCGCAATGTAACACCTCTTCTATTACACAATATAAACATAATTGATAAAAACTGCTGAAAGTTTATAGTGCGACATTAGGTTTTAGCACATATTTAGAAATCCAGACTTATATTACTTTCATAAAAACATGGAATAATTGTTAAAAAAAAAATCAAACACAGACAAAAGAAATAACATATTAGATTAATGCACAGAACATAAAAAATTAGGACATTTTAAAAACTTCAAAGCAACAATGTAGTTGAACCCTACCCTTTTCATGCAGTAAATAAAAACATTCTAAACACTTAACAAGTGCATTATATATGGTTTGGCCTCACGTTATTTAGATTTCTTCTGTGAAACCGAAATGAATGCTGGCGATTCATGAGAAGACAGTTTTTCCACGGCTGATACCATGCTCAGCCTCATTTTTGTCTGAAAATCACCAGACTTGGAGTGTAAACCCACAGAACTGTTTGTACAGAAAACATAACGCTACCAGGGCATCAAAATACATCCACCGCTGCTTGCTCCTGGCTGCTGCGTACAGCTGGTTTCCTACAGCAGCACCCATCGTGTTGCCCACAGCTAAAGGCACTCTGCTTTTAATATTGCCAAAATCAGATGGTCTTTTAAGGTCACTATGCAACCAGCATCCTTCAGAAAAAAGGGATATGGTTTCTCCACTCTTGGTCGTTATGTAGCGCGACCTTCCCGTTACAAGGGGGGTAAAGCACAGCGGTCAGGCAGCAGGACCACAGTTTGGGTTTGCCCACCTTGGAACTGTGCTCACGCTTCTGCTGTGAGATGATGCAAAGCCAGAAACAGCTGGCTGGCTGAACCTTTATACCAAACCAAACGCGAGGTGCCACCTCAAGCTTCTCCTTCAGTCCCACCACTCCCAAGCCAACCTCCCTCCTCCCCTCAGACCACTCCAGAGACGCAGCCCATGCACATCCCCAAGTTCTAGAGCTTGTCAAACGGGCAGACTTGCAGACTGGACCCGCAGGAGCCACCCCAGCGCCGCTGCCTCTGAGGGCTACAGCACCCACTGGAATCCGCGCAGAGCCCATTGCTCCTGGCTCTCCTCACCTTCCCTTCCAAGGCCTGAACACCCTCGGTCATAAACAAATGTATTTTTTGGATTATATCATTCAAACCAGCTCCTTTGGTGTGATGGTGAAAGGTGAAGCTAACTCACAGGGCTCCTGGTAAAGTACTAAATCCCTTTGAACATGCAATGCACTGGGATCGGCAGAAAATCCAGCAGTCATATAAAATTCCAGACTATATACAACATAAGCAAGAACCTCAAGTGTGTTTTTCCAGATAAATGGTTTTGTATCCAACAGCTAGTGAAATTTCTGTCTTTCACTTGTCTGATGACTAATTTGAGCATGAAAACCTTTTATTTTAATTGAAAAGGGAGAGGTGTGAAAAAGTCACCCTGTTAAAAACTAAAGGAGGGCCCAGAAGTCTTAACTATTTCTTGCAATCTATCACACTGTCTGAAGAACAAAATCAATAATGATTAAAAATGTTAAGGCATAAAAATAATTTCCCTTCCACTCAATGTCTTCGTTCTTATTCTTACAATAAAATAATCTTTAAATCAGAATTGTTAATTTAAAACTCATATTGAAATGAAATACCCTTATAAGGAGTGATATGAACTTTAAATAAAGTATACAGAAAATAGGTGGGGGGTAGGGAAATCTGCTTGTAGACTGTTTCAAGATTTTCTAATTTTGCCTTTGACAAACAGTTCAGAATTTTTTGTTTTGCAGAAAACATGATTATCAGAATATACGGCTTACATCGCATAAGACTGAATTTTGCAAAGGTGCTATTCTAAACACATATTAGAGTGGTGAACACTGTGCAGGAAACCTGGGCAATATTTTGTGAAAAGCAGCTCCCCCAAACCAGCACTGTCCAAAAGAAGAAACAAAACTAGTTCTGCACTTAGCCCAGGACTCAACCTTCAGCCCAAGAACAGCCAGGGCTGAAGAAAAACTTCTTTACATAGCCTGTGGGGAAGGGGAGGAAGCATTGTCATAGTTGTCATGTCGAGTAGCTGAAGCAAGGTCCCACTCACAGAATCCCAAACCTGCTGAGGCTGGCAGGAGCCTCTGGAGGTCACCTAGTCCAGCCCCTCTCACTCAGAGCAGCTGTCAAACACAATTAGGACCTAGGTCCCATTCATGTTAAAGACAACTCAACTCTCCCTGCTTGCCCCCAGCATCTCCTCCTGATCATTGGCAGTGGTTCTGGAAATGCAATGGGAACCGTACAGACACCTCCAGAGAAAGGGGTAGGAGGGTTCTTAGTTCCTCTGTGCATTAAGGGGGGGTGGGATATGACAGGAAAAAACCCAACCAAACCCAATCACAAACAATCCAAAGCAAGCAAACAACCCCAACCAAACAGTGAACACTCCTACTCACTTCTGCAAAGCCATTCCCAAAGGTGTGTGTCTGTATCTTTCCCAGACTTCACCTCCAACCTTTACCTCATGCCAGTTGCCACTCTTGCTTTTGTCCTAAGCGATCCAGTACTCGACATTTTTATCAGATCCTGAATTTCAAAGCAGCATGGCTACTACGGCAACACTAAGTGTATAAGTAATATAATACGTACCCAGTAAATCTCAAGCTGTGCGACACACTCTAAATAAAGTTTCCTGCTCTATATTGTCTTCAGGCAAGAATTTTTTATTTAAAAAACCGAAACCCCTCAGAAAGGGGGGGTGCACACAGAACCGAACAAAACCCCACAACCCTCTTCCCACAACCAAATGAAGCATCTGTTTTAAAATTTTATAATTGTTCCTCAGTCTTCCAAAAAAAAAATAAAAATAGATGTCATTAGTTCAGCTTATTGATTTTTCTGCCTGTCTGAACCAATTGAGAAGCAATATTGATTAGGACTGATCCTTTCCTAAGGGCATCTGATAAAGAAAGGAATACAAAAATACCACTGAGAATAGCAAAAAAGCTTTGTATTATCAGCACCAAGCTTCTCCTGACTAAGTGCCCGAGGTCCCTGCACAGAGGCGGATCGCTTACATACGTAGTTTGCAGCATTCTCCACAGAGAACATTCACGCTTACTCCGAACCTCATCTGCCAAGCACGGATCCAATTACTAAAGAATAATCAATGACTGGTTATTCTCCTGAACGCTGCTGAGTCCTGTCTGCATTACTGTTGTAAATAAACAGGCACCACCCTTAAAAAATTTGCCTCTTTGGATTCTAGAAGTCATATTTCCAGCTTCAAGATAAACAAGGATTTATTTAAAGCAATATTTTCCTCTAAGGAATATGTGTTCAATAACCAACCTAAAAAAAAAAAATAAAAAATACTTTTATTACAATCAACTAAGAACACAGCAAGCCTGATCCCAAAGAGAACAGAGAAAAGGAGGTAAACATGACTGCTTTACTTTTTAAATTTATCCCTTTGAGCAAAACCAAGGAACAGTTTTGACTGCCTAAGGGGAAAAGGCACAGCCTAACCCCAAAAATAAAGGCTTTTTCAAAAGCCACTATCTAGGCAAATGCTTTAAAGGGGTCCTTTTCCTAAAAAAGTACTCACATCAAAATGAAATTGCAGGGGAGTCATCTATTCAAACATTGTATGGGTGAGGTGGGGAAAAAAAATCATATCTGGGCATGTGGGTGTATGTATTTATGCACCTTTGTCACAGAAAACAAGTAACTTGGACTTGCAGCTGCACTTACAGGCACCGCAAAGTTAGCTTCCATTCAAACCGACAAGCTAATCAACCATATGCTTATATCAAAATGGTATGCCTGAGATTAAAAGAAGCTCCTTACTCGACACATTTTTAAATGTTTTTTGAATTGATTCTTTCAAACAATTTTAGCATAAAAGCAAAAGAGCTTGACTACTTTGGAAATTTTCTTTTCCCTAGCCCAACTCCATGCACCTTTAGCATCCCAAAGAAACAATTTGATGCCAAAATACTGCTCTGCCTTCAATGAACTTCTAGGACAGCGGCCAGCAGAATTCTAATATGTTGGTAAACACTTTGATTTTCTTGCTTTGATATAAAAAAAGAAATGTGGACAATAAAGGCCTACAGATGCCCTTACGTAATATTCCTTGCAGCTCCCCAGCATTTTCAGACTACATGTAGTCAAACTGTCCTGCAAAATGCACCAACATTTTTTAAAAAACTCACTCCATACTCTACACTACCATATATAAGGTTCTACCTTGGCAAAAGTGTGTTTGTTATAGGCAGTTAGCCTTGTGCTTCTTGGTCTAAATCTCGTTCACATTCATTTGTTAAATGCAAACTTATTAGCAAACACTTCAAGAACTCAGATTTTCCTAGTGTAGCCATAGCCAAACTATGCAATAGTTTCATCCAGCTACAACTGTGTGCCTTTACATTACTCATTATTTCCTATCAGAAGAATAATATGGTTGAGAATAAAAGCATTAGCCCATTATATACAACTGATTATGACAGGCCATTGTGTTGGCATAATAAGGCAGGCTGCTTTGGCAGGGAAATGAGAGCTGCAACTTACCAACTGCAAACTGAGACCTTGAAACCATCCCCTCCCCAATAAACTAGTCAACTAGTTCTTATTTTTCCTAGGTTTTTTGCATTGGCTTTCTTCTTGAAAAGCTTATGCTTTGAGTCCCACTAGGTACGCTGTCCCTATTTAAGACCGGAAAATTGTCTAAAGTTTTTTTTAAAAAAAGTACTTAAGTGTTTAGTTAAAAATTGGGAGCTTAGATACGTTATTTTGTAAAAGTAAATTAAGACAACAGCGCTCAGTTCAATCAAATCCCACCATTACCCTACCGCACAGTCGAAGCCAAACTCACTAGGCATTTCTGTGTTGCTCAGAATTACGCAGAGCGGAAGCAAGTGCGTTCCTTGCCTTACTGTAAACTTGAAATGCTGTACTGGGTACAGCAAAAGTTTCACGTACATGTCCTTTTATTCCATGAACCATTTGGATGACATCAAGCATCTATAAAATGAGTCTTAATATTTCACGTCTTGCGTTCTAGATAAACCTGACGATTTGCATGCGCTAGTTTAAAAGAATGTAACAAAATGAAGTCCAATGCTGCTAAACTTGTTAAATCCCCTCAGCTAAGTTGTGTACATTGTGACTGTGGTTCCAAAGGGAAACCTAGACCAAAATTAAAACATCCACAAATCATTGCACTGTGAGATACTAGTACAGTACAGAGGTTTGGGCTGCGAAAAGACCGTTCACCTGAGCTCCATGTCATGCAGTTTCAGCCAAAAATACAAACAAGATACTAAGTGTTGAATTTCATTTTACTCAAGTCTCTGATCTTTGGAAACTGTAATGAATATGCACTCCAAAATAGGAGCTGAATTTGGAAAAACACTGACATATGATGTAAATTCATTTTAAATTTAAATTCCAGAGATATGTTTGCAATTATCAGCATGTTGTTAAAGAATCTCATCCTGAGAATATCATCAAATAGTAATGTGAAATACAGTGTTACCATTTTGAGAACAAAGGGACTCTGAATGAGTAATCAATAGCAACTGGCAGAAAATGAGGCATTAATTATGATCCTCTCTAGTGTTTTGTCTCAAACAAGGTTTCATTAAATATATTGTGCTAACCTGTACATCTTCAAGCCATCACCAATAGATCTGATCAGATACATTTTTGGTCTGCTTCAGGAGGAGGAAAAGATTAGAATTAAAAAACCCAAAACAACATCTAAAGTGTTATATGATAACTTGAGCATTTTTTTCTTGATCAATTTAAAGGAAACCAGGGGTTGCTAATAAAACATCTCAGGAGAGGATCCTCCAACAACATGCTGGTAATTGCAAACATATTCCTCATTTTAAAAAAATACTCAGATCTTATAATCTCAGTGTAGTCTCTTGAAAATTTAATTATCATCTCCTATACCTAAAGTATCATGCAGGTTTGAGAAGATAATGACAGTCATCCATCAACTGCATCCTGCCAGTGTAATCAGGCTAATCTAGCTCACTGGAGTAAAAAACCACCCCAGCTACCTACGGTACTAAATACTGAAATGATGCAACATCATAAACAAAATAACAGACATTCAGTTTTAGTGTCTTCCCAATTAATATTAACACTGAAAAATATCAAGGTATCAATATATTCTCCTTTTACACCAAAGCTTTTCCTGATCACCATGAGCTGCTTATTCAATGTGTATACCTAAGCAGAATTTGCTACTATGGATAATTCTGTTTAGGTGTAAATATACTGAGACTGAGCACAGAGACAGAGATGGGAGAAAGAAGTTTATTCAGAATTCTGTATATGTTGTTTCAAGCAGTGGGAGGAGTAAATATTAAATGCAAAGGGAAGGAAACATTTTGTATTCCTTCTGCATCTAAGTGGTTTTAAAGCACCTGATTAATACAAATATTTTGAACGAGTCCTTTCCTTCCCTCCTGCAATAGTGGCGTCCCTGCACTGATACCGCATACTGGCAAGACTACAAATTCTGTCTTACGCTTCTAAAAGCAGCACCCTGCTGATGTTGGTGTCCAATCCCCGAGGTTATGCTGGCTCAGCTTGTCTTCGCTCATCCCCTCGGGCAAGGTATTTTTGCGTTGCTGACTGAATTCTAGGAAGGCATTACTAAGCATTGTGATTACAGGTCAGGCTCCCCTCCCTTTGCCTTTGAATCTTTTCGCTACATTATGAAAACAGTAATTTGAACAGCTTCCTTACTGTGATTATACAAAAGCAGAAGGTTTGTGGAGAACTGCAAAATGTCAGAAAAGAAGCAGCTGAGGGGTTATTCATCTACTTTTTAATTTTTTGGTACCAGTCTTCCTGCTTTTCTCTATGATTACAAGATACAAGCATAAGAAGTCAACATTATAATAAAAGACTTTATGCTGAATCTTATTTACAGAAGTCAGACTATAAAGGATATTCTAAAGCTCAAACTATCCTTGCATCTGTTTCTCCCTCTGCATCTTCAGCAAAATTATTTCAAAAGATTTCAGACAATTAGTAGAATGTTTCATGTATATGGTATGGAAGCTGTGCATCTCCTCTCCCACACAACCAGGAAGAAAAATCTCACTTGCTCTAAGCACTAAGTCAGAAAATGTGTAACAAAAAACCATCACTAATATAGCAACCAGACAATTGTCAGGACTTCGCATGATGGACCCATACGTTTTCATGTACGACCAAGTGAATGTTAAATCCAATACCAGGGTGCTAGTAAATGGATAGACGAGCCCAGTAAATACCTTGGGCTACAATCCCCTCCCCCCTAATATATGTTATCCTTCTCTCCCTGCTCTTTAGCAATCTGTGCCATCAGGAACACGATCATCTTGAAAATCACAACACAGCTGAAACCAATGCAAGCTGGATGGTTTAGTTCCACAGGTGAGAAATCAAAATGGCAAACCTGTCTTGTGCTTCTTTCCATCCACTGACTACCTGCTCCAGCTCCAGCCTCTCCTAGCTCACCCCTGGCAGCAAACGCTAAGTCACAGGTTGCTTACACCACTCTTAAATCCCCCTTCCTAGTTCTACTCAGGGCCTGTATTCATCTTGAGAGCAGTGATCCGTGCAGGTGCAAAGTTTGGTAAGGGACTGTATCTCTCTGTGAAGTAAGGAAGGCAGGCAAACGGGTACCTACCATACTAGAGTAGTTATAGACGAAAGGAATAAACACTTTAAGGAAATCCAAAAGGGCAATCCAGCTCAAACAGACAAGTACAGCTGAGAGAACTGAGCTGATCTTTTCCTCATCCTCCAATAATACCATAAATTTGTAACTGAGGAGCACCCAGATCTGAGGCAGTAAGATTAGCTGGAGACAAATAGCAATTAGCCAAAGAAATTGTATCTACACTCCATGGTGCAAAATGCTTTTTACTTCCTTATGCAAGATTTTATATATATATATACACACACACACATATATTTACAAAATATTCATTACCTTAAATACAATCAAACACAATCAAAAATTAAAAGGAGGCAAGAAAATGTGCCAACCCTAAATAGTGTGAGAAAGGCAAAGACAAGGAACAGTTTGTCTGCTTAAGACATTCAAAACCGTTCCTTGCAGAACTGTTCCCCTTTTATAAATAGCATCCCTCCCGCAACTATAACTAAATCTAACACCTGCTACCCACTTCATTCCGGGGGGGATGTCTTCCCTGATTAACTTCAGGTGGTCACCTCCAGCTCTGGAAAAAGAAATCTAGCCTGTCCCCTGTACATTTTTGGTTTCTAAAAAGGTTCTGCAGGCTCCTTATCTGCTGGGAGACAAGATCTATTTTCCCAATAGCACAATAAGTGATTCACTTCTAATAAATCATAATCAAGAGGAAGTTAATATTGCTTGATTACTTCTGAAGTAAAAAAATGAAGCAAAATAAACTCAAGTTTGGATATTCCATCTGCCCTTAAACTATATATCCCTCTCCCCATCCCAGCCTTTTAAGATGGTATCAGCTGGCAGAACCCAGTGTTGCTGCTTCAGTTAACATTGTGTCAGCCTTTCCCTCAGAAGCCGCATTTCTTAAGAGATTGATAGCTCAGCTGTAAAAATCTGCTTTGGGGAGACACCTGATATCAAAGGTGTCAGAGGAAAGGAGATTTAAAACAGAAAATACACAAAATAAAATCTGTTTGTCAGCTTTTAAGTTAGATTGGTATTAAAAATCCCACACATGTACAAACCTTGCGATTTTTTTTTTATTTCATAACTCGGTTATTGGATTGAAATAGACATTATGTTCCCTATACTGTTTCTAAAACTATGTGAGGAAGAACAGCAACTGGAGCCGCTGCTTATATTCTTTTATAAGTCCAAACAGATAAGAAAGGTCCAGAATATCATGTATTCTTCTGCCTCATTGGAAAGATCCATCTAAAGCATCTTTAAACACACTGCCAGCAGCAAGCAGGAAGAGCTTTCTTGTTAATGTTTAATAGATTTTTAATTTTATTTATTTAATAATAATTGCAGGGGTGGGGGCAGCTGTGGAGGGGAGAAAGGAAAACACTTTGGGGAAACATAGCTGATACAATCTGACATTTTTATTAGCACTAAAGTAAATCTAAATTTTTTTAAAAAACCACAAAATGGTAGCCCCTCTATAGCACCTGTGCTTTTTTTATTATCAGCATACGCACATCTTTCTTATTGTACACAATTATGTTCCAGTGTATATTCTCTATGTACATATTTTTATTATTACCTAATTTCAACACCTGGAAGTAAAAAAAAAAAAAAAAAAAAAAGCCAAAAAAGCCTGAAGGGATCTGATCTGAGACACACTAGCTACAAGGTTCAGCCTAAGATTCTCCAGAGACAATTACCCACACTCTAGCATCCTTTTTGCCACAACATTACCTCCTCTACTGTCTACCCCCTAGGTGTGGTCTAAATATGCCTATTTCCAATCATTCCTCAGACAAACTATTTACATTTTCCCATTACTTTAAACGCTTTCATTAGTTTGCCTTTTTTTAAAAAAAAATACCTCTCTTCAATAGCTCTACAATATCATAGGAGCAGATGGCACACCCTCAACACAGAATAACTGTTTTAATTATTGCTCTCAAGGAAACCAAGAAGGGATAGAAGGTCTTAGAGACAAACGATTTAAAAAGTTTCAGGATATGAACAGAAATCCTACAGGAAGAAATGAAAACTGCAGAACTCTGAATGTGTGTGAGAGGGCTGGCATACGCACACTTCAGGCATACGTAAGCTTACCCTTACTACTAAAGTAGTTACTGGCCCTGCAAAGAAAAACACCTCATACATATTTGTTCTACACAGTTGTCCATTACTTCTTTCATCTTCCAGCAAGACATAGAGTGCTCAGTACTCCGGCATATAACGCCACAGTAAATCACGTTAGTAGTGGTCTAGTATTAAAATGCTGAATAGTTAAAAACTTAGCAAAGCATCCTAGGAGCAACTGCAAAGACGTGCTGCCACGCTGCTGTTTGGGGGCTATACCTGCAAGATTGAAAAAGACTTGTTTGGAGCCTTCATCTGCATGTAAAGAACCACCCTGTTTTAAAACGTGATGTGCTACAAATACCTTTCTCTTCTTTGATGCGCACATTTTAAGTAATACCTCAGCTGTCAGATACCACTAAAACACTGTCCCTTCACAGTCACTTGTGTCTTTTGCTTTTGCCACTTCCAACTTTCATTCTTACAAAACATGTATTTCAAATTACATTTTTCATACTCTTCTTTGCTTTTCCATTTTTGTCAGTAAATCTCATTTCCGCATCCCACATAAGTTTTTATACACTCTTGCCTCCTAACACATTTTTGTCTGTATGCTTATTCTTCCGGCTGTTTAATGTCACCTGATGCTTTACTAAGAAAATAAAATCAGTTAATCTTCTCCATTGCACTATATACACATCTCAGAATTACACTGTTTATAAACAGATTTAAAATACTTCAAAGTTGGTGCTATTCAGTTCTATTAATTTTTCTTTATGCAGCAAGCTGGTACCTACATCCTACTAGGGATACTTATTTTCACTCTTGCTTGCATATTCCTCACGACCTTGCCAGCTAACACAAAAAAGTTGCCATTTTTGCCTGTGCACAACGTGAGCGAGCTTTTCTGTTCTCCCTAGATGATTCAAATTTCTCAAGTTCTACTCTTATTACACTTCTTCAGCCTGTGAGATAGCTGTTAGTGTGCTCCAAGATTCTGCTTTCTCCAGCATTGCAGGATTGTTCTTTAGATTTGCATTTTGCTCAAAGTGCTTTAAAGTATTTTTAAATTTGTAAGAGGCAAATTACTGACTATGCAAAGGCAAAGTAACATACACTTGCAAACGTTTATTTTGCCAAAGTGATCATCTGTTAAATTGCCCAAGAAATTGGTGCTAAAGGCATTTTTGGGGTTTATTTCAAAGTTCTTATAGTGTGTTTGTTAAGAAGTAACAATTTTTTTTTTGCACAAAAATAACACAAACTTTTTACTCTGTGAAGGATGTAACAGCTAATAAATACAGGTTTTCATGCTTGTAAATTTATTCTTTAATACATTGCTAAATTTGCAGACAACAAGATGCAATCCTTTGAAGTTCCATATTAAATCATGAAGACAGTTGTTCTTAAGTCAATAAAGAAAGGTCACAAGTTTTTTTGCTGAAAAGCCAATAGTATGAAATCCAGTTGCTCAATACCTATAACGTAATTAACTCGTAATATTTCTCAGCACATGTGAGTCAGACGTATAGAAATCTAGCTTGCTTTGCCTGGAACCCAGATGAGGAAAGTGTTTCTACATTGAATCACTCCAAAGGTGGAAGAAAGATGGATGAGTTTGTTCCAACCTACTTGAACCATCAAGTGACAAGTCAGCTAATTTTTTCTCCAAAGTACTGCCCAAGTAAGACCATCCATTTAAAGTAATTCAAGAAACAAAACATGCTCTGAAGATCCACAAATCCACTCATCTGCCTTAATATTCCAGTGAAACACTTTTTTTTTTCCCCAGAATAAAGAAGAAATTGGTAAATCCTGAAAAGTTGGCTGAAATGACGTCTTAAGATGTTTACTTGAAGTATATTCCCATAAGGAACACTAAGTATGGTGCTAATGTGCATAAAATGTTACTGTCATACTGCAAAATTCAGGCTAATTTAATAATGCCTGATGTGCCTTGCATCATGTTGCAATGATGCAATAATATGCTGCTAAATGAGTCACCTCACATTAGCTTCACAGCAATAGCAGAGCTGATGGCTATTGAAGGGAAAATGGTGTAGCAAGATTACTGGAAACACTGGCGGACCAGCTTTCTGTTGAATTTTTTTTTTCTTCCTCCAGAAAACAAAGATTCTGAAGCAGCCTTATTTATTACCGATATGCACAAAACTTATATAAAAATAGCAGCAGAAATGAGTTTAAAATCCATCTGCCACTACCAAATAAATTCTATGTATCATAGACAGTATCATAGAAATTTTTCATATGCCTTCTCTGCAGCACAATCTATTTCATACTGCATGAAATACATAACATCATTATATACATCATGCTATGTAGAGTAGTATATTTTATGCAGTATAATACATATAATTTTACATAGACTAAGTGAAATGTATTTAGGAAATATAATCCATAGCTCCTTCCAGCGTTCATGTATTCTACAAATTTATCGAACCTTTTTCTAAATGTATTTAGGAAATATAATCCATAGCTCCTTCCATTCAGCATTCATGTATTCTACAGATTTATGGAACCTTTTTCTAAAAATATTTAGGAAATATAATCCATAGCCCCTTCCAGCATTCATGTATTCTACAGATTTATCAAACCTTTTTCTAAATGGGTTTTATAATATTTAAAGTGTCCCATCATCTTATAGAATATATAGACAGCTAGAAAAATAAAGATACGTCTCTTTATAGAAAGGTTACACTTTAAACAAACTGGTGAATGCCTCTTCAGTTCTTGCCTAACATCCATTACATTTAGCACTTGATTTTATCTCCTTTCTCGCACATGGGATAGTACACGGACTTGAAATTATTATGAAGGGTGGGCAAATGTGTTATCTCCACATGTCAAAAAATCCATGATGTCTATTTTTCATGCATGATTGTTTAGAATTAAACCAGGACATTAAGGGGATAGTCACAAATAATTTACTATCTTCAGCCTAGTGACGCCAGTGGGGAGAGACAGACTTTGCCAGGCACATGAGCACAGGCACCATTGGGCTAAAGAAGCATCCCCCCCTCCCTCTGCCAATTAAGCCAGGGCACTTACAGGCTCAAGGGGATAAAGTTAGCTTCTGTGAAGACCCACAGAAACAATTAGAAGAATTAGTCTAACAGCTACACATGTACTGCACATTTATCTCGATTTCACTTGGAAAATCGTGCAGATTCCTAGCTTTCTTAGAGCTCAGACCTGTCAACGCAATGTGCAGCGACAGCTGGGTACCCTTCTGATGATACTGGAAATGGGAGCCATGCATTCAATATCTGAAGTCTAATCTCATTTCTTTCACACAAATTACAATTTTCAGTATTAAATTACACAAGTGTAAAGAAAACTTATTACAAGAAGCTTTCTGAAAACTTGATCTATAGCCATTTTAAGATTTGTGAGAAGATGCCCTTCCCAAATCTGCAATTACACAGCTAACAGGAATGGTGGAATCCCACACAAATATCACAACCAGCCTCCGCTCCTCCAAATGAAAGACACAAATAGAGACACTGTGTCAAGCCACGTAGCCTCACATTTCATCCTGATAGCCAAATGCAGTTTGTACATTTCTTCTAAAATCTGTCAATTCTTTGTCCAGGTAAAAGTTTTTGACATTCATCTAAGCCATCTCCGTTTCTCATGCTACCCATCCACTCAGACTCTATATACTCTGTGAAACATCAGAGAGGGGAAAAAAAGGCAGTAAGAGTTGGAAAGGTATGGAATATAGCGAAGACCTGTCAGAAGGAGAAAGAGTATGAAGTACTAAGAAAGCCAAAAAAAGAAGATGATTCAGAACTTGACTGCAAAGCACTAGAAAGAACACACAAACACACACCATTAACCTTATTAACACATAAAACCCACAGCTTAAGACAAATGCAACGACCTTATTCAACACTGGTATGTACATGAATAGGCACAACACAGCGCTACATGCTGTACTCCAGGATGCTCCTTTTTTGCTTCCTTAAAACACCTGCTGGAAATCAAACCTGGAGGTGTGCACTTCCTCCTCGGTACAATATTAATAAATTAGCCATATTTACATTCTTATGGCTAAACGTTATACCTGAATCACATTTCCTTACCTACGTTGCTTAGATTTTTAAGGTACATTGAAAATCAACCACCCTTAAACTCCTACAGCGTAAATATAAAGCCTGCGGGTAGCTAACAGGCCGTACAGATCACCACCTAGACCATTCTCAGTAAGTGGTGAGAAGTGATAGTAAGAGTCTTTGTTTACAGCAGTCTTGAAAACTTTCATTCCAGCCCTCTGTAACCTTAACAGCAGTAAAAATTAAAACTCATCACACACCAACACCAGGTTATTAATACCATTTACACCAATGACATATGGAAAGAACTTCGGTGGCAGGTTGGGGAGTATTTGGATAAGTTAGGTATTTTCAAGTCATCTGTACCAATACGATACTCAGAGGACTGGCTCTTGCAATTATCAGAAACCTTAGCCACTGTCTTTGAAAACTCACAGTTTGGAGTGCGGACCCTAACAAAGAACGGGGTTGGTTTGTTTCTTTCAGGGAAAAACAAAAGCAGTGCCTTGTAATACCTCAAGAATTTAAATTTCATTTTTTGGAAGAATACTGGGAGAAGCAGACTGCAAATTCCAGAAGAAAATAAACAAGTAGTATGGATTTAGCTGGAATAAACTACATAAACCCAATCTCGCTTCCTTCTCAGACAGCATATGAGATGTTTTAATAAGGCTTTTACTACTTTCACACTTCACAGGTGAACTAGGGAACCAAGGACAACCAACACTACTGCTGAATACAAAGGATAAGTGTTTAAAAAACAGTAGCTAGGAGTTCATGATCAATGCTGGGTGAATGTATTAACTGAGACTTTGCAGGCATCTGCTTTGGGCATCATTCCACCTCTTAATTAGCGACTTGGATGAAAAATGAAGACCACATTTACTAAATTCACAAAGCAAATAACCCAGAAAGATCTACAAATGCAATGCAAGCCTGGAATTCAAAATTACACTGATGAATTTTGAGAAGATATAAGTAATGTGTTAAAAAAAAAAATACACTTTTGCATGTGGAACCTGTGAACTGAAAAATATAGGTTGAGGAATGACAAGCTGACCAGTCTTACAATAAGAAGGTACTGGAAATTTTTAGACCGTCACCAATCAAACCATTAGCAAAGACTGGATATTTGTTATGAAAAAGGCAAATATCACACAGCAAAAAATGAAGTGTTGTCAGAAAGGTCCAGGAAATTTATTTTTGCCATCATGCTAAGGCCTTAAATAAAGTACTTTACCTAGTTTAAAACACTGGAAAACCCCTAGGATTGTGAACCTACTGGCGAGCACCTACAGCAGAGCATAAGCTTTTCTACCAATATTTCAACCTGAGACAGACCCTGTTATATATCCTTTATTAAAAACAGACCTGCATTACATTCTGCACTATACACACCAACGCCAAAAAATTAACTCCCTTTATGCCTTATCTTTTCTAAGGACTCCTTATCATCCTAATCATCTACTGGATTTCCAGCTGCTACAGACTTCAAAGAATATAGTTTCTTCTCTGTGTCCACTGTAAGGCAAGAGTTAGATGCTTTAATTACAATGATATTTAGATAAGGCATCAGGGAAACTTTTGAAGAGTAAGTACATTTAAGTAATGGAAAACAAAACACAGTGTGGTCACACAGTCTTCTCCATCTCTAGAGGTTTTTAAGAACTGACTATATGAGCATCTGCCAGGGACAATGCAGCTGATTCTTCATGTGGATTGTCAAAATGACCTCTCTCAGGGTCACTTTTGACCTTCTTCTCTATCATAGCTTTCAAACATTGGAGCTACAACGAGAGCTGTATTACGGGCACTGCCGTGGATTTATGAAAAATATAAAAACCTAAAAGGATTCAGAAATCCCACCACGTTCCGAGTTAACAAGTTATTTCAAACACTATCAGATTTAACTGATAAGACCAAATTAAAGTACAAACTGTAACTTATCACATAAACTTTCAATTTAATTTTAATTCAATTTAAATTTATGATCATTTTCTATCCTGAATATAAAACCAATACAGATTTACCTACAATAATATTTTTCCCATACGCTAAAAATGTGTAAGAAAGAAGAAACTGTAGGAGAGGGAACAGTAAGAAGCATTTTGAAGGAATAAACAGAATTAGAAGTGATCTTAATAGAAACAAATATCTCTAAGATTTTGGCTTTAAAATAACTACATATAAAAAAATATTAAGTGGTATTAAATATAAACAATTAGGAGATGTAAAAGCATTTTCCTCAGAAGCCAAACAACAGAAATTACACTCATTGCTGCAAAACAAAACAGAATTTTATGCAAAGTTAATATAAACCCATTTTCCAATACAGAACATTAACTTAATGAAAGAGTAACGTGGAAATTAATTTGCTTCCGAACTAATGTAAATTTTGAGTTATTATATTTAAATACAGTACATACGGAGTTATTGGAACAATAGTAGTAACACTAATACAATGTTCTACTGTCTAGACTGGCAATAATGTGAAGCCTGTAACTTGAACTTAAAGAGGTATACTGCTTTTTGTAAGAATGTTACTGAAAGCTCACCCATACAGTTATAAATGGGTCTTTGTTCGACACATCTGTGTTGCAGAGAAGTAGTAAAGGCTGTGAGAATGATCCTTTCTTAATAGGGGAAGCGATGCTAGGACTGCATTGCCACATGGTGCTGCCCATTCACACTTCCCAAACTACTAGCTAAGAGACTAAAAACCAAGATGTCAAACTCCTTATTGCTAAGTTTTATCCTTCAGAACAAAGATGCTCCTGAAAATATCCATTCAAAGCAAACAGCCTACTTAGAGTGAAATTTATAAAGATTCCTTTTACAGAAAACAAGCTTAACTAATTTTAGAATTCCAAACATATTAGTTATGTAAAGTCTTTGTCAACAAATACTGAGTGTAATCAAATGCTAATTATACTTTTCAAACATTCAAACTTTCTACACATTCAAAACAGACCTTTAAACAATGATCAAGATAGTATGCTTAATCTTCACTCTAAAATGAAGATTTAGAGATATAAAAGAAAGTTTTCTCAACTACAAAAAAACACATCCTCAAACATACAAAATAATGATGTATCACACTGGATAACCTGCTAAAAATGGAAAGCCTAGTAACACTGTTTTCCTTAAAAAATGCACATGATCTCCACTAGGAGTAACAGTTAACTAATGAACTATATTCAGCAATTACTGATATTTTTTGACAAATTTTATGTGAGAAATCCAAGTATCACAGACTAATCCCGATGGACAATCAGTACTGGACTGCGATTCTGTTAGCAGACTTGGGAGAGAGGAACAACTTGCAAAGGGCAAGAAAACTCATTTCACTATCATCTGTAGGAAAGATGCGATACACACAACTGAAAGCACATTGCTCAATATGTTCAGACCAATAACAATCCCCCTTTTACTAAAAACACAAGGCTTCGTGGTCATGAGCCAAAGAACCAGTTTCACTTGCACACAGCAAAAGTACCTCCTCTAAATGGATGTATGAAAGTGCAAGGAAATTTGACCACACAGAACCCAGAAAATTTACTCTGCAAATTGTGGAATGCATTCTTGTTTATTATGTTTGGTAGCCTGAAACATTCAAGTAACTTAAACTAGATTTTAAATCAGATTATTCCATTTGCTTTCAATCATAATATACTTACTTGACAGCCCGGTAACCCCGTATCTCTACCATACAATGGAAATGGACCTCTATCTGAGGTTTTTCCTACAAAAGAAAGACATTTGAAATTAGGTTCTTTTTAAAATCTACTAGATACATGCATCAGTTGTCCTTTTATATGCAATTCAGAGAAATCTGTTAGCATCATAGTAAATTCATAAAAATTAGGTTGCATGAATGAAAGTAGGCTTTTATACACCTGTGTTTAACACAAACAGCGCTACTGTAACATATTACATACTTAATTCCATTCCTTACGTAACTGATCAGCAAAAAAGAACTACTGCAATGTGTTTATTGTTATAAAACATCCCTATCAATATGTTTAAATGAAAAGGGAAAAGGTCCAGCTTCACTTCCATTATTAATGAGCAAAGATAGAGACACTTTTAGACGTTCCTCCTTCCTACCTGAAACTAACACATTGGTGGTATCATCGTAGGAAATGAATACACTAAGCAGTAAAATAAAACCAACAAAACCACATGAAAAGTGAATAAAAACTTCAATCCAGAACAAGAAAACCCACACCAAACTTAAACCAGGGCTGAATCATTCAGCTCTTGACATTCATCCCTTAAATCCTTCAAATTCCTTTTGTTTCACGTACATTCTAGTCAGGTACAAAACTCAAGTAATACAGCTGGTCAAGGCAGCAAAACAGACTCTTTTGCCACATAGGCAGGATTTGCCTGGGGGTAGCACATACTGAGTATAGTGCCTCGTGCAGGGTGCCTGCCCTCTGATGTCGCTAGCTGGGGTCGCAAGACATTAGCAATGTATTTGTCAATTCCAGAAACATTGGTGCTGCATTTGTTGGTTGTGCCACCAGGCTGGCACATTTGTATTTTAAATATATTAAAACTCAGTGCGAAAGTTCTCCAGTAAGGCTCAGAAGTTTATCAATCAAGGCTTTAAAAAAAATAATAAATAATCTTAAATAGAAGTCTCTGCTGAACAATGTCAAGAATCAGACAGCCATCAAGTACGTGTGTAACAGAAAACACCACGTGCCCATGCCTGCCCTAGTTACGGGCACAGTTAGAATGAAGAAACACCCCGTAACACCACTCAAGAGCCTTATCCAAAAGCAGGCATTAATAAACCATGACACCTATCTATTTGAAAATGAATGTCACCTTCCCCAAGTAGGCATTCCCTTTTCTAAACAATGCATGTGTCATCCAGTCGTCATAAGAAGAAGAAATAGCCTTTCTTACACATTCCCATTTCAGTGATTAATGGCTCTACACTACCGCAATTGCGCTTCTAGAACAGGACCTCCTTTGCTTTTCCTGATTTTCTCTATTACCAAAAAACCCTAAACATCATTTTGCAAGAGGAAAAACTAAAGTATGTTTATTCATTTTAAAAGTGCATTTTATGTAAGTAGAAAGGAAGTCTGAATCCTTGCACCAACACCGCTGCAAGATTATCATCCTGATAACTACAGGTAGTCCAGTCAACAATAGTTTGCTCAGAAAATGGCAGCTCTGCTGTAACAAAGGGAGGAAAAAAGTTAACATTTTTCTGCTGAAGCAATTTGCCTCTAACAACAATTGAGCACCAAGCAAATAAAGTACCTAGCATGCAAAATTGTATGAAGTAGGATGAATCATGCTGTTCATATTAAACCAGACTCAGCATTTTCTTTCCAGAAAATGAGAACCTTATACCACATGATAAACAACTTCGACTGAAGTATGCAGTATTCCAGGCAGGCTTTAAAACAAGTATTTGTACAAGAGTCAATTACAGAGACTAGAAAAATTATGATTTAAATTACGGTTTCTATAGCAAGCAAGAAATTGTTAGATAAGAATGCATAAAATCATCTGATTTAAATGTTATCACTCAAAAAGTTCGGCAGGCTCCCACTAAAGGAAAAAAGCTGACTAGAATAGCCCAATCTATACTAAATTTGGTTTTAAGAAATGATTGAGTTAAGGCTGCCTGATGCTACTACCTAAGTGTTTATCAAGAATTAGAGCTGAAGCAAATTAACATTTAACCTGTGTTCAAATGGCTAAGCTTCTCAAGGAAGGGTTTGGAAAACAACCTAGGATCAAGTACAAGATGGTTCCTTTGGTAGAGATAATCTCCCAAACACATTTCCAGTGCGAGCACTTAGATACGACTCTCAATCCTGCAATAACATGACAATGTTAAAGGAACATGTTTTTAAACAACAACGAAAACCAAACGGCATACACTACAGACACACACGTTGAGCCCACACGCGAGCCCTGTTCCTGGTTCTCTGCTGTGGAACCACACCGCTGCCCCTTTTGCAGGACTGGAGCACTGTGCTAGCAGCATGATCTTCACGTTTGCATAGCAGGAGTATGGAAACCGCTAGAGCACATCTGTTGCACTGCTCAGAAGCGAAGAGGAAGGACTCCATCAACAGCCCCTGAAGCTTCACTGATACTACATCGCAAAGGTTTCCCAGCACCGTGCTGTCTGGTAGTATCACAGGATGGTTTTGCTCTCAATGCAATGGAAAAGTGGACGAGTATTGACTACAAATTGCCTGTTGTCATTTCAGCTGCTCCCGTCTAGGCATGACGCTACTCTCACTATTTACAGCCTTGTAAGCAAACGTTACAGGTAGTGTTTCCTTATCAATAGAAAGAGAAAATACTCAGCAGCTACTTCATATAGTAATTGAGTCAAGTACTTGAAAGGTGGGTGACGTCAAGTTTGACAAGACTACATTAACAAACAGGTAGGTCCCATCCACAACATCTGATCAATGCATGGGCAGCCTCTGGCATCCAGTGACTTTCAAATGCATAGCCAATATATCAAAGCAGAATGCCTTTGGTAGGTTTTAGCTTATCAAATACCTTTCTTAATTATTCAGATTCTCTACAGGTTGACAGAAGAGTATTAAAAAATGTGGAGGTTACTGTGAAAACCAAACTTACTGGAGTACCAGTATTTATAAGCATGCAAACTTTAAAAATACAGTGACACAAAGCCAAAGCAGCCCTGAAATATCTTGCAGGTTTATCCTACAAGATTTGGTGTTGAGTATGTTATACTCTCTGCCTGATCATATGCTCTCCACCCTCTCTCAGGAGGGTCTTGTCTCAGTCAGTGCTCACTGCACAGACGGCAATAGTACCTTTATTATAGCTGGAAATTCAGAAACATTAGTGCTCAGCATTAAGGGGACATGAGGAAACTCACTATGGTACCTGACATTAATTGGAAGAAAGAGAGTGGTATGCAAAAACACTATTAAATGACAAACTCCTCACTGAATGGTTTCATTTGCACAGGTTTGTGTAAACATGGCTGTAAGGCAGTGCGCGGACATACCAGCTGGGAAGGTAAAGAAATTTATTTCCTTTTCAGATCCCATTTTATTTTCATGAAGTATTCCTGAGAAGTAAAGCAACTTTGGCCAGTTTTCTCAACCCCAACACTTCCCGTGCTGTGCAGCAGGGCTTCCTACACAAGGCTCCGGTGAATCTCCAGCTCCTCGATCACCTTTATCATATACCTCCTAACTGACATGTTTCAAAAGTTACGTGCTGTCATTTTAGAAGCAAAATCCATGCCTTGCTTACAAAGGAGCATCATGGTGAACTTTTCTCCAGGTTACGTATCAGTGGCTCTATAACCCACGGTTTTGTCTTCCAACCAGATGTGAACTAAAGCAACGGACATTTTAAAATAATTGAGTTGGTTATACAAAGAAATCTTAAATCTGCACAGATAAACTCACATGGCATTTGAGTCTTTTAATAACTTGGAATGAGTTTGGGGTTTTTATTTTATTTTAGTAAGTTTCAAGTGTTTTCATCAACAAAAATTTCAATTATCTAATCACTACTTAACAGGCTTAAAGCCCAAGGAGTACCGAGTTAAAAGAAACCCAACCAAGAAAATCCCACTAAGCATTGTAAACCACAAGTATTCCCTAACTTCATAAACTTAAAACCTCGACACATTCTGTACCAATTCAAACATTAATAGGTATTTAGTAAATAATTATTTTTCTCTGGCAATCACTTGCCTAAATGTGATGTGGTCACAACTTAATATAGCTTTTGAATACCACACAAGGAATTGTATTCCATAATAAATCTATCTGTGTAACAGCTGTGCAGCCTAAATACTCTTAACACAGAATGAACTGAAACAGCAAGATGCAAAGTGATAGCGAGCTGAAAACAGCACTACATTAACTCAGCCGAGGACTACTTCAGCGAGTGTGCTATAAATGCCTGCCAGTAGCAAAACAGCCTTTTCCCACTGCTTCTGCATAATGCCGGGTTTATGAGAGGGTGAGAGAACAGAACTCTGCAAAAAATCACTTCGACTCCCCCAGAATTAACTCTTTACAGACTAAAGATCTTCCTGTGCGCTGCTAAGGATTTATGTGGTTGGCAATAGAGAAAGCACATTTTTTTAATGAAGTCATGTTTATCATCCAGTACGAATACCATAGTGACCACAGCTGGCAGCTGCTCTGTTTGTCAGACATGAAGTATGTCTGCCCTACTTGCACAGAGAATCATCTTTCAGCAAATCTTGAAGCACGTTTTCACAGTTCCTAATCACTGTTTCATCACTGATAACACTATTAACCAGTCACAACAGAGAGCCTGCCCAAAAGTCAGTTTAAAACAAAACGTTGTTGATACCTTTGCACATTTCTGTTATTTAAAGTCATTAAATTTGGTTTGGCTAGAATCATTTCATACCGCTTTCTCCTCCGCCACATCCAGTAACAATGTATCCAGCAACAAAGTACATGTCTTTTTTACCCACACAATTAATACTTTCACATAATTTTTCATATGCGGAGACCCAATACATTAAGGAACAAGCTGCAAACGCTATACTGACAGGTGCATACAGATGATGCAAGAAAAATATTCAAAGTAAAGATTTTTCTACAACTCATTATCACTTTCCAACTTAGTACAAAGTAGAAAGCAAGCATACAAAATATATAGAATAACATCATTGCCGCCTCCAGTACAGGTCCATTCTTTATTTTTTTAAAAAAAATTTGTTGGTGTTAAGAATTCTCATTCAGCAATTATTCAGCATGGCAAAAAAAATATATATATTTACATTTGATTAAAACACAAAACCAGCCCTGCTCCTAGAATTTGGTGTGCTGCTGCTTTCTTAGGGGCAAGATGGACACATGCAGCCACAGAAGTTTTACTACATATCTAAACATTTCCCAATGCATTGGAGGAATCGTTTCTTCCTCTTCTACTGCTCTATAGGCCTACTCATTAATAGAGGCTGTCACAGCTGTAATATCTAATACCTACAATCTTATCTCTAATGTTTTAAAGGCACATAATACACACACACGTCTATATTGTGAATAAATATAAGAATAATAAGGAAAAATGTGTGTATTTTATGACCAAAACTCACGGAAATTGAACAGAGATCTGAAGCAACACCATTTGAAGAAAGTGCTTAAAACAAATGACCTCCTATTCTCTCCACAACAATTTGTTGAAGTATTATCGGCTAACGTGTGCCAAGCACGCTGCTGGCTACGCTGAGGATGTTTAAGAAGCCAGTGCCAACAAGTGCAGCTGCTGGACTTGCAGCACCCTCCTCCTGTTCATCCCAAGCCAAATTACTCACTCTGCTATGAACAATGAAGCAGCAAGGCAGGAAAATGCCAAGTGCAAGTGAGATTAGTGATGAACTACAGGATCCCTACAGAGGTCGGTGATTAGCAGGTCCCCAGTTGTAATCACTTTCCTAACCTAGCCTTTATCTCATCATACGCTCCATCTTCGCTCAGTCCTCTTCTGACTGCAAGCAGCTTCCCAATCAATAACTCTTGAAGTCTTGCTAACTCATCCACACTGTCTTGCCTTTTAATAAAGCAGTCAAATCTACATAATATGAATTGTCTGAAAACTCCTAATACAAATTTTGAACCTTGAGACTAATAAATAATTCATACGTAACAAAACCACGTTACTAGAAAATTTTGTAATAAAGTAACAAAATAGAAGAAAAAAGAAGCAAACCTATTTAACCAGGAATGCCATGCCCAAGCGATGACCAGCAATGCAGTCTATACAGGTAATCATAAGAACATTGCCCTAGTCAGTTGTAAAGAATGGATAACGTGATCATACATTCAGACTGTGACTAGTGGAAAAAATACATTATTTTAGATTTTAACACCTTCCTCCCCCCCCACATCTTCTAAAGCCCATTTTCCCAAACAGGAGAAGAAAAAGTTTAGGAAAGCTTGGTTTTAATATTACAGAGTTGCCCCCTACTCCTTTCTTTGGTCCCCTACTTCAAAATTTGGTCAAAATTTTGCAAGACCATCATCCTACAGAAGAATTCTAATAATTTGCAAGAAGATTATGATTTTGAATGAGATTTATAGGGTTTAACTGTCCAGTCTCAGGTCTGCCAGAAATCTCCTAGGATTCTCCACACCAAGAACTGTCATTTGTAAGATAGCATTATACTTCCACTATCCAATCCTATTACTTGTCTTATTTGGTGCAAGAACTGTTTTTCATATCTAAATGATCCAAAATGTGTAAATTCTGAAGCTGCAATTACCTGAAATTAACTTCCCATTAGAACTCCTGCAATTTAGGAACAATGCTTTAGATAGCAAATACTAAAATATTGCTTTTGTTGACATTTAGACTGGATTATCTGGGGAAAAAAATTATTTTTTTTTATTATGCTTTCCAAAGATTAGAAAAGTTCAGAAGTTCTTTTATACTTACAGTTGCGTGGGCATTTGCAGATGTCTTTCACTGTAAGAATTTTACCGATTGAACTGACGAGGCAATAAATCTCAGAGTACATTTCTTAAGATGTTAAACACAGAAGTCAAAGGATTTCTCACAACTTCTTTAATGCAATATTTTTAAAAGAAATAATGTCAGTGTGTGAAGTGGTACTAAAGAACCTGCTTCCCAAACACATGCCTTTGACACTTTCATCCCATTGATTTGTAAGAACTTCTAAGGAAAGATGGAATATTTTGACAGTTTGCAGAGCACTGCACAGATCTTTTACTATAAAAATAATTTATTAATGTTCTTATGTGCTTCAAATATGCAGGAGGTAAGGGTGGACTAAATTCCGCATTATATTTGGATTGACCCTGTGAACTTGTAATTTATATGCTCACGTCAAACTGAGAACGTTTCTATTCCACCAGTGGCTGATCCATGAAAACTCCTTCCTCAGTCCTATTCCTGTCCCTCCACTTACCAGGCGTATACTGTGCTAAATAACAAATCAAACCTTTGCAAGGCTAAAAAGTCTCCGGCAGGAAGATGCACTGAGTAACTGAAGGCAAGGGGAAAAGAGATAGTACAAACCTCCTGAACGAAAAAAGAACTTTCTTCTCCTCCTCCCCCAGGCATATGTGGGCAAGTATCTGTGACCCAAATAATTCCTGAATAGCTGCTTAATGTATTTAGTTTCAGTTCTTCACTACTCTGTCTACCCTAGGCTAACCTTACCATAAATAATGGTACTGCTCTATTAACCCATTAATGTGTGCCATACATAGACAGAACATCAGCGGGAAAAACACACTTAAAATTACCTCACTAAAAAGATACTAAAAATGAGGGAAATCAGGGACATACAATATCCAGAAGACAATAACCAAACCGAGTATGCATATGAATACACACATTCCATGTGGGTGACAGGAAGGCATTTTATCCCATGTATTTACCCACCTCACCTATCCACCCCATGTATTTCTAGAGTATTCCAGGGTCTTCACTTTGTCTATTAAAATATTTCTGCCTTTGCCATCTTTCTTATCTCATCCTCAAGGGATTTAGTCAAAACTTTGAAGCAAGTAACAAAGTTGCTACTCACAACTAAGCAAAAAGCATCCCTTGCTCTCCTGGTGTGGAATTTGTCCCATATTTTAAGGACAAAAATTACTCAGCTTCTATCAGTGACTTTGAACATCAAGTACATTCTTAAGTCTAAAGTCAAGAGGATTTTATAATTGGAAGTGAATAGAAAATTCACACTTTACAACAAAACGCTACATGTGTTTCCCATTAAAAGATTATTTTGGTGACACTACTTGCTACAAATTGCTGAATTACTTTTTTCATAAATATATATATAATCATATAAGAATTGAAAAAACAGTTATTTATGTAGGTATCTACAGTTCCTCTCACCATCCAAGATCTATTAATTCTCATTAAACCTGAAAAGCCAGCTTTGTCAACAAAGAAACATTCCCCCCTCGTCCATTCCCCCGATAAACACAGGTACAGACAGGGCAAGCATTTATAACCACCTTCTGTAAGGCAACTGGCAAATGCATCCAATAGTACTCTGTTGTACGGAAGTTTTGACAGTTCTGATGTGGATGTCTTGTGTAATTTACTCAAGCTTCACCCTCCACAGGCAATCCAGCCACCCCTATTGCACAGAGACACAGGTTAGTTAAATCAGGCGTTCCCAAAGTGTGGTCTCCAAGCCCAGCAGTAGGTGTCAGACTGGGGGCAGGGGGAAGAAAGAAAAGAAAAACAACCCACCAAAATGCAAAACACACACACACACACAAAAATCCAGAAATAAAGAAAAACCAAACCCAAGAAACCCAAACCTTTAACACCCATTAGGTGCTAAAACAGATTTCAGAAGAAAACAAAACAGCACGTTAAGTGTTTTCCCAGTATTACTGCTTCAAGAGAACAATTTCTGCAGAAACCACGGAGTAATCAAATTATCTGTTAGAACAGAAGGGGAAACCCTGCAAGACAGGGCCTGAAAGGAGGCATCTCCTGAGTGGGGCCTGCAAGCTCCTAACTACTCACATGTGTTATCTGCAAGCACGCCAAGCCAAAAGAAGGTGAAACAAAAAGCCTATAAAGATTAGTTAGACAGTCTAAATTAATACAAAGCATCAAAAATGCTAAGAGCTTAAAATAGGTGCTCTTTTTTAAGTACAAAGCCAGTATTTACAGTAAGGGATTTCAGACCGTCCAGCAATGGCAGGCCATCCTGCTAAGCCCTGAAACACTGAAGGGAACTTCACAAGAGAACATCACTGTGGTGCAGAAATGCAAACTGGTATTGGAGCTACACAGAGGATGAACATTTCACCGTCTACTGAAAAATCACTCAAAAACATAGATCTAAGCCATCCCCCCATCTGTAGGCAACCCATGCCTCCATACATCTGTGTAAATGCTGATACCTTACTGTCAAGGCACCTGAAGCACGAATGCTGTTGAAGTCACATTTGAAAAATGAACAAAAAAACCCTACCAACCCCCATCCACTCACCCCACTTCCCCCAAAACCCCCCCACAACAACCCACCACAGTTGCAAAGGAAAACGTGTTTGCTGTTTATTTTGGGAGGTGACACCAGTGGCATTCTTGATAAAAGAAAGAAGAATAATAAAAAAAAGTGCCTTCATAAGAGATCACAACAGTCGTGGGAACAGGACTGAAGAAATATTAACAATACCATCCCAGGTCCAGATGTATTCAAGGTGAACGAGTCTCTGATTTAAAAACACCAAGAAATATGGTGTGCTCTTCAATGCACTAAAGAATAAAACTTCACATATCAATAAATACTACCTCTCTGCTTGGCTACCCATGCTTTCCAGAGGTATCACCATGCTGCTTTAAATGACCTAAAGCAGATAAGGAAAACACTTTCCCTCAGCACGTTAAGAACAAAAGGAATACTCGCGGCAATACTGGCAATTATTTTATAGAAATGATAACATGAATAAGAATGATGAAATATTTTCTACTTCAACAGCAAGGAAGATGTAAAAGCAATTGCTAACATTCTGCACTTTTGTATCAGCAGGTCTAGATAACCTGACTTGAGAAGAATTAAAAAACTTTTTTTAAAAATATATATAAGCCAAAGATTTATCTCAAATATTAACACTGTTTTTTACTTAGTTTTTAGAATATGCAGGAAATGCAAAATGTCTGGAAGAAAGTTCATTTTGTACAATATATACAATAAGCAAATCTGATTACACAAATAATTTATTCCTTTGATAGCAAATCATAAATAATGAAATCACCAAAAAAGGATTTTATTAATAAAGGATTAGGTAAGTTAACGATAATGCTAGTCAGCTTGAATTCGTGCCAAAGGTGTCTTTTTACACTGTAAGCTGGCAGAGTACACTATCAATGTACCCAATTTTTCTAAGGTATGTGTCTTAATATGATAAAATATTTTGACAAAAAACCTGGATTACTTTTAAAAGAATAATTTAGAGGAATAATCTAATCACTCTTTTAAAACAATAATGCATTAAGGGAGCAAAAGCCAGGCACCAGACAAGATTTTAAAATGCAGCTGTAAACAGAGAATGATCACTAAATATTTTTCAGTGACATCAACACAACTCAAATCTTGCCCCTAGATTTAGGGGGTTTTGTCCTTTTTTTTTTTTTCTTTTTCTTTTTTTTAATCATCAGCTTGACAATCTAAATGTGTTACTGGAAATTCAGAGCTTGTTGGCAGACTGAAACAACTGAAGACAGGTCACTGATCTGGAGCGCTCTGAACTGCATCTAAGGATGCAAGCTGCCTTTTTTATTCAGTCAAGTGCAAAAAGATGCCTGCAGGATTGAGACAAGGCCCTACAGCCTCCTGGTCTTTAACTAGACTTATCGCAGGGAGGAGGGTGGTGGCTATGGATGCTTTTCTGTGGTCCACCATTATCCTACTTTCCTGCTGGCCAGCCTCAGCCGCTCTGCAAGGGGCGCAGTGGCCTTTGCAAATCCCACTGGGCATCCCCCAGGCATTGAGCAGGAAAGCCCAAATGTCTACCTCGGGGTTAGGAACATGTGGTTATGGTACCTGAAAGCGTTGCAACGTGAAAATCTTCCTTCTAAGCCTGAATGGTATTAAAGAGTGAAAGTAAAAACCGTATGGCTTTCTATCTTTTCATCAATTTTACCTACTTGTACTTCAGTTCCCTGCGCCACAGAATACGAACCACGGAGCTTGCTTATTATTGCAAAAGCCTTTTATACACAAACTAGGATTAATTTCGAAGACACTTTCCCATTTCACATCTAGCATTTATCTCTGACATAAGCTCTCAACTACACATTACTCCTTGATATTAAACAGTTGTAAACACTTATAAAAAGGCTTTTCTTGATCCTGCTCTCCCTGGAGTTACTCATCTAAGTCTCGGCATCTCAAGCACCTATTTTACTTCTCATGCAGTTGCTTTCCAACCTAAATTTATGTTTTTATCAACCTCCTTGCATCTGTAATTTTGTCATTACCCACTACACAGTGCACATGGAACCTGTCCTGCCTAATGTCTTTATCAGTAGCCTGGAGCAGAAGGCAGAGCACACCCTAAAAAAGTTGCAGAAGACCCCAATTTAGGAGATGCAGTTCAGTACACTTGAAGGCAAGGCCACCTTTCAGAGGCATGCAGGCAACCTAGAGGACTGGGCCAACAGGAACCTCATAAAATTCACCCATAACACATGTAAAGCCCTACATGTGGGGCAGACCAACCCCTTGCAGTGGGGCAGGCTGGGGCCAAGGCTGCTGAGAAGGACCGATGGTCCCCAAAGGTAAGCTGCACGCAAGACAGCAGGTGGAGGGGAGGGATTATCCACCTCGACTCAGCACTCATTACACCATAGCTAAAATATCACATCCAATTTTAGATCCCCTAATTAAAAAACAAACAAAAAAGCCCCAAAACACCTCCACACCAGAAACAGACAAAACGTAACCAACCAAAACTAAGCCTAAGAGCAATATGGTCAACAGGAAGATTCCCACTGCTTTTGCTGGACATTGAAGAAGGCCTCACAACAATGCAGCCCTTCTTTTCATTGGTATCACATCCATTCCAGAATCATGGATTCTGAAACCCTGCAGCTGGCAATTTTCCCTCCAACTTGCTATCACTCAGGTCAAACAACTTCTGCCCCCCTCTTTAAATCAGATCTCATCCTTCTCTTTTTTAAATGCAACCTCAAAATTGAAGCAAGACAAATTTAAGCTTTCCAATTCAGCTGAATTAACTCCCTTAATTAATTATTCTTTACACACTGGCTCTGAAAAAATGATCATGCATTTAAAACCACACACACACTATTTATTTCACATCACATTTCCTTCTCTGCCAGTGAGAGCACTCTTTTGGATACCTGGTCTCTGCAGTGAGTTTCCCGATTTTCGCTATGCTACATGAAACAGTAAATGGTACCGGGTGGTGACCAAAACTATTCTGCTTTGAGCAAAACATTTGGAAAAAGGTAATAAAAAGGATTAAAACTACTACTGAAACGTCTGGACCTCTCCATTTCTAGATTAAAAATGGTAAAGTAAAAGAACAACTCATTGTAGGAGTTCCAAGCTACAGTTGTATCTTTAAACTCTCACTACTTCTATGTTAATTTAATTCACATGTATATCCTAATAGAAAAACAAAGTAGTACTGAGGTGATTTAAACTGTTGCACTTTTAGGGTTATATTCGCAAAGTCTATTTTAAGAACTGCTTTGGAAGCAACTGATGTTTTATGCAGTGAACTGCTATTTTCCCAGATGAACAGAATATCCATTCTTTGGCTCGCGGTTTCCATGACACTAAAAACAAAACATTCATCGGCACCAACTCAGTGTTTGATGGTAAATGCAGCTGCAGCTCACAACAGCTCGCAGTGTACCTCAGCCCGCCTCAGCTGAACAGAGGCACTGTATTTCCCCAACGCAATTTCATTGTTTTACAGACAAGCCCTTTCTTGCCAAACTCACACATTTCAAACCCTGCTGGTGCTCTGTCTTGAAATGATAAGTTATTCAATTCTGCAAGTAATGATACTAAGGCAAAGTCGCCCAAATTGCTGAAACAAAGTACATAACCAGAAAAAAGACTTTGGGAACAGTAGCATTTGCCCCCACAGTTATGAAGAAATTTTTGGCAAAACGAATTCAAACTTTGCTCCCTGTTAGAATTCCAACTCACTGGCTTCAAGTGAGTTGTTAAAAAAAAATATTGCAGGGACTGTTTTAAAACTGGGAAATGGAGAAAGTCACATGGCAATTGGGAGACAAGGAAAACCACCCTGCTTTCAGAGATCCTTCTCTCCCCAAAAGGAGCATTAAACAGAACACCTCTAGAATAAAAGATATCATAATATACAGCCTTCTACTTTAGGGGAAGATGCAAGACTCCTGTTTGCTAACAAGTTAATCCTGCCTCATATTAACTAGCTTTTCATCTGTTTGAGATTCAGGTTAGAGTACCTGGTCACTCACCTTCTCACACCGGTCAGCGCACCGCTGCTGCACACACCTCGACTTAATCACATCAGTCTGACTAAAAGCCAAGTTGAAAATGGGACCTAAACAACACTCTGCATATATTAGAAGCATTTTTAGGCACCAATTCAGTAAAGCAACTAAGCGCATATGTACTTACAAGTATACAAATGAACTAAATTCAGCAGGGACTACTCCTGTGATTTCAGCTCTACACTTAGGAGAACGCTGGTGGACTGCAGACAGATTAAAGAGAAAT
Organism: Falco punctatus; assembly: GCF_963210335.1. NCBI lineage: Eukaryota > Metazoa > Chordata > Aves > Falconiformes > Falconidae > Falco > Falco punctatus. Next base: position 54,824,560 of record NC_137587.1, read on the forward strand.
CTGACAAAGATGGATGCATCCTCTCGGTCTACTCAGTGTAGTTTTTAAGAAATTCAGTCAAAATTTCTGAAAATATGAACAACGTAACGCGTCAATGATCAATTTACAACTTGCAGTGCTATTTGAAGCTAGAAACTCATTTCTTGAAGTTAGAGACTGAAATCCATTTCTGTCCTGGCTCACAGCATGCACGTGCTAAGGACAAGGAGACATCCATCCATATTTAACTCCTTAAATATAATGAAAATAGCTTTCCGAGAAGAGCTGGGAACGCTGTTGGTGTCGGTGGCACATTCTCAGGCCCTGGGGGTGCTCAGCCCCCCCTGCCCGCAGCGCGGCGCCGCTCCCCCCCGCCCAGCTGCTGCTGTGCTGAGAGCGCCCCCTCCTGGTTCCCTGGACTCGAACCACGCCGGAGATGGAGCTACCCACGGGCACAGCGCTCAGACCTATCTAGGGCACTGTAAGAAATGCCTACATCATTACAAAAATAATCAGATGGGAAATACAACCTCAAGCAATTGCTTTTATACCAAAACGGAACAAGGCTGCCTTTCCAGCCAAGTTACTTTATATAAAGCTCAAAGAAAAACATGAATACAAAGACTGCAGCAGTATTTATTAATAAATCATTAGCAAAACAAAAATTAAAAAAATCATTGCTTTTTATACCAACACCAGTGACTTCAACTTGAGATTCAGCAGACCCCTTCAGGATCAAAGACCGTTACAGCAGCTTACTGTCAGAGGCCAGTGGAACTCGCTTTCAAGCATTACTCTTAATAAATTTCTATTGATAACCTTTCTACTGACAACCGACTGGACTTTTATAACATCCTTACACTAAGTCATTAACGAGACTGGATCATCAGTGTGCTCCCCGTAGACCACTGCAGATTACAAGATCAGAAAAGTGAAGCCTGCTTTTGTAGCTTTTCCAGGAGCAGAAATAACACACACACACACAGAAGCTTTCTCACTGCCAACACAGCAGTTACACATCCCCAGAATATTATTAACTGGAGTGTAATCTATGTTGCAGGTAGTCATCACTGTAACCTAGGAAGAACATTCATGTTATTTTGCAAATACAGTCCTGCAGAAGTTCTTTGGTGGGTCAGTAAATGCTGATACGGGACACAAATGCTATCTTCAAAATTTCAGTTTTATTAAGTGTTTGCTGAGGTTTTGACTATTACTTTTCCTTCTGAAGCCAAGTAAGAGACACGAAGTCCAGACGCTGGCAGAAATAGTCAGCTCCCCTTACAGCTCCTGGAAAGAATTTTGTTATCTACAGATTTAAGTTCTTCAACTTTATTGCAACACTGTTGCCCATTTCCCTATGCTAGTGTTTCCAAACACTGGACAATAAATTAAGAGACCAACCAGCTGACCTGCATACTAGATAAGATGTTGTTCTTCCTCTACTTCAACTACAGAGCAAGTTTCATTAAAAATATTAAAGGTATATCATGTGTTTTCCTGAGACTGTCTTTTTGCAACTGCAGCAGCAGTAGCAAATAAGGGACTTCATAGTAAGAACACAAGCAGCAACGTCCCTGTAAGTCCACTGCAAATTCCCACCTGGCTGTGATTATCACATACACAGCCTGGTATGCAGGGGGAAGATGAATGAACCTAGAGAAGCTTTTTAAAGTATAATTTGCAGCACAAAAACCTGAAAGAAATCCTGTATCTTAAGATAACACAGATTCTTCGTAGGCCAATTGTTAGTGATCCTTTTTATTGCTCCCTTCTCAAAAGCAGATTCTTGCTAGCTGTTTACTTTCTGAAACTTTGGATAATGATTACAGATGCTAAATTGGGATGTCAACCTATGAAGTCAGCAATGGGGGAGGGAGACTGGACAGACAAATAGTATCTATTATAATCACAACCAGTATTCCTCTTCCCCAACCATGAACCATGTCTTCTCCATCTGCTCAGGTACTTACCTCAAAAGCTAATTAAAAAAATTAACAAATTCACATCCGTGTGATAGTGGTTTAAAGAGGGACAAAAAAAAAGTTACAGCAGCTATTTTGAATAAGGAAGGTCAAGGTTTCCAGAGTCTCAAAAAAGTAATGGTTTAGAAGAATCTCGAAACTGGTATCTAAAAGATGTCTGTTTTTCAAGTTGCAAAGCACCCATTTTTATTTGCAGTATAACTCAAATCACGAGTGCACAGGAATGCTGAAGCCACCTCATGTAGTTCTATTTGAAATCTGAAATATGGATTTATGGCCCTGATCCTTCAAACAGCTACATACGTGCTTAATGGGATTATGTGTGCTTAAAGTCTCTTAGATCTAGAAGTTTTTGTAAAATTAGGACTTACTTTGGGCATGCAGATCATTCACTAGGACACATTAGATTTATACTGACTTTCATTACACTCTAAGACCTTTGGATACTTCCCGTTATATCAGGCAACCACTGAAGTAAACAAATTAAACTCTTAGCAGTATTTTACTTCCTTATATTACGAAAAAGCTTATAAGGATTATTTTTTTCCTGGGTACCATCAGAGCATTACCAAAGCACCAGAATGCTAATTAAGTGGTCATTTTGCTTATGATTAAAAAAATCATTAAGTAAAAATCTGAGATTTGTTTCAAATAGCTTTCTTCACTAGCCCAGAACATTATGTATTTCTAGAACTGGAGCTCTACTGAAATATTTTGAAAAGTGAAGCCACTTGAAATAATATATTTGAAAAATCTTGTATGTATACATGTGTATAAGTAACACCACTTCACCTGTGTTTCAGTGCATCCAAAACAGTTCAGCCACATATATACACAGTTTCACTGAGATTTTCCTTCCCTGAATAAGACCCATTCTTTGTTTACTACTTTTTAATTCTTATTTTAAAAGTCTTTTTTTTTTTTTTCCCAATTACAGGCAGGAAATAAAAAGAAATGCAACTCTTTTTATGTAAAGTAAATCCATCTGGATGTTTGCTGCATCCTATATTATAAACTTGTGATCCCCAACCAGAATGAGTTATAGTGAAGCTGCAGGCAAAATTGTCTCCATATACCACAATCCATTATCCCTGTCAAGTTAATGTTCCATGTTGAGCCATATGGCGTGGGTACACACTCAACAAAGGAAATTCCTTAAACTTGTTATAATCAGCACTTACAGTCATCCAAAAAAACTGACATAAACAGCTTTATTGTGTTTTGCGCATTTCAGTTGATATCCATGACAAAAAGAGGAAGGGGGGGGGGTGGTAGGGGAGGAGAGGGAGTAAAGTTGCAATAATAAAAAGGGAGAAAGGGAGACAGAGACTGTACATTTCATAATTACACAATTTTCCTTAGCAACTGATTTTCAATTACAATAAAGCTCAAGCCTCCTGACACTGATACACTGTTCCCGATTAACAAGAAACAAAACAAAAAAAAAATCCAACCCCCCCCCCACATCATTACTTCATTTTCAATGCAAATAAGAAACCCTATAGTTTCAAAGTGCCTGACTCATGTAAAAGATTCTCAATTAAAAAAAAAAAAAAAAGTTGAATAATTTTAGCTTTCCTGACTTTGGAGAGAAGGTTTGTCTTCAGTTGTTGTATAATTACCAGGGATTTAACAGTCCTTCATTAACAATACGGTTATTTAAGTAAAATATCTTTCTATGCATTAAGTGTAGGTCACAGATGAATTAAGGACTCCCAGAAGCCTCTGCTACCTGGCACAACCCATCACATCAAGCCTAAGTCAAGGTACAAGTAGAGCAGAACTTCATTCCAGCCCCCGCAGTGACAACAATAAAACGCTGAGAAAACACACTATCAAATACTGAACTCAGCATCAATTTCTGTTAATTACAGCCTTGTCAGCAACGTGATTATTCAAACAGCTCATGCAAATGTTAATGAGTCCTTATTTGCATATTTATTTTTTCCTTTGTTGAAATGTCATTGATTATTACATTCTACAATGATGAATGCTGCTGATGATGTGCTCTGATATGTAATTAGTCATTAAGTGGAATGAATAGATCAATTATGAAAAAGGAGTAAGATTAAGAAATATCAAACAAGACCGCCCAATGTAACTATAGAAATTTTTTTAAAGGAACTAAAATAATTTCTTGGCATTTAAAGTGCAACATCAGTAGTTTTCAATAAATAAACTACTACTTTTCTGAGGTTAAATAAGATCTTCCACATGCACTGCTACTTGGGTAATCTAATTACAATAGCGGAGCACTTTTGTAAAGACAGGAAGAAATCTGCAGAGTAACACACAGGTTTTGGGGTTTGGTGGTTGTATCTCGTCCCTCCCCCAGGTTGTTTCGGTTGGGTTTTTTTTGAAAAAATTATATCTGTCCCAAAACTGCTCATGAGCACACCACAAGCCATCTGATCCTCCAGCAGAAATAAAAACAGCGCTTGCTGCACTTGCAGCAGCCCCACTTTGTTCTGAAGGCAAAGGCTCACATTGCCTTTTGCAACTGCCTGCTCTAGCAACCCAGCCAGAGCTCGCCACTCGCAGATGAAGGGGAAATGAGAGAGAAGAGGAAGGAAGGAGAAAAAAAAAAAAAGAGAGAGAGAGAGAAAAAAAACCCCAACCCAACAAAAAAAAAAAACACATTACTGCAGACCAGATGGGAACATTCCACATGACCAAACCAATCAATCACCTCGGTGGGGCGCAGGTGCAACACAGCCGTGTAGCAACACACCATTTCACAGTCTATCGGGCACAAACACATGGTCACCAATCAATGGCACCCCCAGGACCTGGGGGGGAGGCTCTCTCGAGCCTTACTGGTCCATGCCTGATGACTTCATAATCACACATCATTTCATTCACTGGAGGATACAAACCAGCATTCTAATAACCTTCCCCTGAAACCGGTCATGTTGTGCATATTAATAGAGTGCCGGGTAGAGCTGAACCACCGGCTCCACGCTGCAATCTGAGCAGAGCCTGCAAGAAGGAAACAACCTGAAGCTAAGAACTTCTGCCTGAGGAAGGCTAGTGGGCTCAGACCCAGATCCACGGCAACATTATTCATTTTGCCAAAATAAACCGTGCACAATGCTCGCACCTTTTACAAAGCAACCCTTGAACAATAGCAAGCAAGCAGAGATAAAGGACAAAGCAGGATCGGGGGGAAAAAAAATAATCAATGTAAGAGCCTGTTTCTGTACCTGGTGGTGTGTTAGACAATTCTGAAACAAACAGGACCACCACCCATAATGAAAAAACAAAGTTAAAACTATTTCTAAATTATCTGCGCACTCACAATGCTCAGTGATATTATATTTCTTTTAATTCAAGTATCACAGATGAGTTTTAAAACTAGCAGATAAAAATTATCTATGCAACATGATATAATCCCACCACACCAAGACTTCAATCAGAGCACTAGCTGCTTTTGACTACAGTTTGCAAAACAGGCCAACTACAAATCTTAATTTATATTTTTTGTTGATGACTTAGGAGTATAATAAACAAATTGCTGAAAAGTCCCTGGAGAAATAATTATAGTAGGCATAATAAGGGGTATAGTTGTTAGGTTGCACTCTATAGCACTACATGTTGCTTTAGGTCAATGGCAATTCCTCCTTTCCTATCTGGGAGGCTACACCAAGAGACTACAGCATACTTTATTTCATTAACACAAGGGGGGGGAAACAATGTCACAAGCAGAAAGCACATTTTTTAATACTTAAAATCTAGATAATTTGGCAATTTGTACTGCTGCAGGCCCTTTTATCTCCTTTGGCTTCCTCCCTTGCTTATCTCAAAGATCTCAGAAAAATGTACAAAAGCATTTGCCTTTTGCTCTCAGTTTAAAGTCTTGGTATGATTCACCTTTTCACAGGGTCAAATCAGAGTCAGTAATCCAAAAACTCCACACGATAAAAGGTGGCAGACTTGGTGATATCAGATAGAGGAGCACAAAAGGGTTAAAGAACAAACATAGTATCACAGGAATATTCACATCCTTTTGCAGAATTATGTTGACCAGCAGCAGATGAGGAAGTGTTCTCCCTCACTAGAATACAGAACTCATTAATCAATAAATCATTAAATTAAAGGCTTGACGAACAGTTCTATTCTGGGCACTTACAGAATGCTAATTACTGTATCATCTGGGGAACCTACACTGTTAAAATCTGAGTATCTTCTTTAATAAGATCACTTTTTTAGATTAAATTCAGCTTTTATTTTGAAAGCCCTTGAAAAGAAATGGAAAGTGTCATATAATGAATTAAGTACTAATATCAGTCACACTCCACATGCAACACAGGGCAAGCTGATAGCTAGGCTACAGACATGACATCTCTTAAGAGGCAAAAAACTAACAGCTGGCAACATTCACAATGGAAAGGGCTGGGAGGAGTTTGAGAATCTCATCCCAATTGAAAAGGCCTCAGTAAAGCTCAGCCTGACCTGGAAGCATCAAGCAAGAAGAACAAGAGGGCAGTTAGCACAAGAGTCCAGGCCGGTCTGAGCACCTCACCTGCCCTCCCCTGTGCTAAATGCTACCTGAGTGAAGCCAAGGACACACGTGTCTCTGGTGGGAGGCACGCCCCACACCAAACCTCTTCTGGTCCTCAGACAAAACTGAGTATCTCTTCCCATTGACTGAGGTGGGAAAGGAGTGGGGGGTTGCTTCCTCAGAGTGTAATTATACTCAAAAAGCTAAGACATAGAAAGCGAGGGTTCAGCTCAACGCATGGAAACTAGAGCACAAAAGGTTAAGATTTATCAGAGAAAAAAATTCAAAAGAAAGGGTACTCCAAGATGGCAAGAGGTGGCACTGCTTGTGAGCAAGGGGGGTTCTACAAAGACTGCATGAACTGCACCAGAGAACTTTTAGTGAACTTCTGAAAACAATTTTTAAGAAGTGCACGGCACAGGCATCAGGGATCCAATTGTTACATAAATTATATAGGCTATAAGGACATCAAGAGAACAGTAAGGTATTTTAATCAGTTTGTTCAAGTCAGTGAAGGAGTCGTGACAACAGTAACATGACTTTTAATTCATAAACAAAATGATACATAAGTCCTGAGATCTCCTTCAGAAAGGATGCCAGTGAAAATTTGCTTATACAACAATTCTTACCCCTAAAATATATAGAGGCAAAGTCATCAGTAAAACATTATATGTAATTCACAAGTATATAGTGCATAAATTAGTGAAATTTATCTTGTAAGAAGTAGCATTGATTTATTCATTCACTAAAAATTAAGACAAGCACCACTGTTTGGAAGGAGGGATCTAGAAGTTAACGAACAAAACAGTGACAAAAAAAAAAAAACCTCATCTTGTCAACGCAATGGTAACTCATTACAAGGTTAACCTGAAATGGATTTCTGCAAGAAGCACTCACAAGTTCACAAATATAGCAAAATTAGTATTTACAATAAACAGAGTTAAAAATGTGTGGGAACTTAGGACAGTTGATAGCTAAGGCTGAAAGGGTTTTGTGATTCTTGAGTAAAAATGGTTAAATGAGACAGTCAATGTTACCCTAGCAAGCAAAGGACATGCATTTGCTCAATGTTAAAAAAACTTCACAGAATTCAACAAATAAAACTGCAAACTGAAAACGTAACTAAAATTAGGGATATACTTCCTTTAGTAAATGCATTCAAATCCAAAGAAGATCTCTAATGCTACTAAGGATGTTCTTAAACTACTACAGAAACGTACAAACCCAGCTAAATTGAATGCTTTAAAGTTCAGATACAAGCTACTGCCTGACTGGTCCCTTTTATCTAATCATCTATACTGACGTTACTCAGCTTTATCCAGAGTCAACAAGAACTATTCAATTTACGTTTTGCCTAACTGGATTCCTTACAATCAGCTGTTAGCATCAAGCTGTCTGACTTCCATTCAGGCTTTACAGCTGGATTCATTATAAAAAAGAAATATTAGAACTTGGGCAGGCATAACTGGCTTTGACTTCCAAATAAGTATTTTTATAACTAATCACGCTAGACTTTCAGGTATTAAATAAAACTTTCGTTCCCATACATTTTTTTCAACATGACACAGACTGAATATATTTTAAAATTTCCAGTAGCTGTCAAAATCGTATATGTAAAGAAAAGCTAACAAACCCAAGATTTTTAATGAAAAAAAAATGATCGGGAAAAGGACCAAGATTTTTTCTTCTATCAGTAAAAATCTCATTGCAAAGAAGAGTTGGAATTCCACTGAGGCAGAGTTGCGGTTTGGGGTTTTTTTTTAATTATTTTTTTGAAAGGAATGAGGACTGTTCTGGGTTTTGTTTTTACAGTAGGTACTGAGTTGGTTCCTAAGGAGTTGATAACTTACTTTCTCAACAAAAAGAAGGATTTTAAAGTTACAACAGAGAAAACGCCTACACTACTTAGAGCTATTTTATATTTAAAGGTGTTCTTGATAATCAAAATATTATCTGCAAGATGGGATAGTTACTCTTGAAAAAAAAAAAAAAGCAATATCCTTAAGGAAAAAAAAGGGAAATCTGTGGGAAAAAAAATTTAGCTTTGTCTTCCAAAACAGAAGATAGATGAGCAGCAATCCACACGATACTGATTTGAGCAAATACTTGAAAAGGGACAGGGAGGAGAAAGGCAGCACATCAGAAAACGTGGCACTCTGTACAAATGCAAAAGATGAACTATGGCCACCCAGCAATTCACAGTGACATTGCCACCCCCTTTTTAAATCACTGCAAAAGTCTGCTTGGGAAGAACAGGTGGGTTTTCTCAGTGGAGGGGGGAGTAGAGAAAGCGAAGGGCCACTGCCGCCTCCGTACGACCACAGACCTTGAACAGGCTACAGACGGGAAGGGGAGAACACAGGAACACACGTTATCACAAAGGCAGTCAAAAGCAGAAAGGCAGGAAGGGTAAGGATGGAAGTAATTAAGGTGGGGGGGAAACAACAACAAAAGAAAGCGAGGAATAAAATGTACTTGCTGGTTTGTCACTTCCCATGTCTTATTGTTGACATACACTTCTATGAATTTGCAAAAATGGGGAAGATGCATCTTGCCACAACAAAATGGCCAATGCATATCATTTTAGACAACTGAATTTGAAAACTGAACAACTGGATATGAATTCAAGTTTACCTGCTACAAATTTTAAACTATTTAAAAAGCAGAATTGCATTCAATCCTAAAAACTTAAGATATTTTAAAATATGTTCTTAGGGAGGTCCTCAAGGCTCCCCATAGCAAATTTAAGGACCACTGAAAGGAGGCAGTTGACCAGATACCTTGACACTTCAGGTTTTATTACCAGCTGCCACTAATCCTGTCTTACAGGCCAATACAACCAAAGAACGTACCCAAAGAGAGACAATCAGGAAAACTATGGCACTCATTACACACATTGGTTTATTAGCAGTTAAAAAAAAAAAAAAAAAATGAAAAAGACGCAGGAAAACACTGTATTCTGCTATTCTGCATTTACAAACACCTGACATGCCTCTTGTAAAAAATTAAATAAAAAACCCACTCAAAACAAAACACATTTAAAGTGATACTGTCCTTTTAAAGCCCAACTAGTTCTTTTTGTGCCTTATTTCTGATTCTGATCAGCAGCATTCTCTGCAATGTATGTATATGGTATGACCCCTTCTGTTATTTACAAGCAGAAATAAACTGTGAAAAACTTTGGGTTTAGTACTTTCTGAACTGGTCACAGCAGAGTAAGCTCAGATGGCTAGTCGAACAGAACATCCTTAGGGAGACAGAGCCACCCCAGAGGCTTTGTGGGCAGAAAATCTTTAGGCAAAGTGATTCATCATGTGTGGCAAGATGACTGTGACATCTAAAGATTCTTGCCTGGAGCAGCATGGTACATGCTATAAGGGATCAAGCATTCTGAAAAGCATCCATGCACATCTCAAGCTTCAGTAAAAAAAAGTTCATGTTTTAAATAACAGAATACTGGCTATTAAAAAATTGTGTATGTGAATTTGCGTCTTGTAGTGGAAAACTATGAAGACCCTTTCAGCTTGTCTGAACCTATGCTTTCGGCCTAACATAGAAACAAGCGAGATTTTACTAATTTTGCATTCCAACCTCACTCCTTCAGAGTCTAAACAAAGGATGTTTTAACATCTGGCTCATAATCCTTCCTCCAACGTAAGCAAGACATAGCCTTGCAGGCTTATTTAGAAGTTGGCCATCAATAAATGATTATTTTTCCCACTTTAAAACATATTTTCCCATAATGGCTTTAATTATCCTCTTGTCTATTCACCATAACTTCTAGCTCTTCTAACGGAGAATTAGAGAATGCATTGCTACACCTCCACCGCAACAGGAGAACAAACAGGTTTGATCTTCCAAATAGAGTGCAGAGTAATCTGTCCTGTGCAGGACAATACTGTGCCCTAGAGCACCCCTGGTCAGGATCTGCACTTAAAGGCCACTTAGAAGATAGGAGTTTTGAATGTACAAATGTCTCACAAACAAGCAAAAAGACCCACACTGGAATAAAGACGCCTCTACCATGGTATCCCACTAATAGCACTGGCCAGTAACAGGTGCACAGAGAAAGAACCACAAAACCCCAGAGCTAATGCGAAGAATGATACGCTCCAAATTTCAACGGTCATGTGTTACAGCCAACTAAGTACCATGCTATAAGCAACAACAGAGTGTAATCAGATGCAAAACTCATTTTCTTTACCTTTAAGTCGAAGGAAATAAAAAGAAAATATACCTACAAAGAGCAACACATCTGCACAAACCCAGAAAAAACGGCCTTTCTTAAAACAGTCAAAAAAAAAAAAAAGTCAACAGACCAAGGAAGACAGACAAGCCAGGTAAAGACAGGAAAAATCCCAGGGTGCAGATGAGTGTGAGCCTGATGGAAATGCTCAGGTGGAACAGTGGACTGATCCAGACGGGTGCATTCAAGGGACAAAAATACAAGTTTAACCGCCCAGTAAAACTACAGTAAAATTATACTCTATAGATTTGAGGACAGATAATTCTCTTGCCAGTTCTAGTGGAAATTAAAGTTTACGTTATTTTCTACCTCTGATTTTTTAGCAACTTTTGAAGGAAACGAACTGGACCAATGACACACTATTTGTGTTGCATTAACAAAGAAGAAAGCAACATAAATGTATCACCAAGAAAATAGCAGAGATCAGATAGAAGGGCAGTGGCAACTTTAAAAACATAGTATTCAGTTCAATAGCAGTGTTGAGGTTGATTATCAGGGGAATAATGATGCTTAAAAGCACAGGTTAAAAAAATGAAAAAAATTACTAGGGCCTGGGTAACATTTTCTCCTGATGAATCACTGCCTTTCAATTTGGTGTTTTATTTCACACTGGTTTACTGGCATTTGCACTATGTCTCTATTATGAGACCAAGCTGTATCTATGCTGAGGGAAGAGGGGGAGGCACCCAAAACAGAAACTCGGAGGAACACGATCAGCAGGGAAGCTTGCCTCCTTCGTACTGCAGTGTCCACCAAGCACGACAGAGCCAGCTAAAGCCAGTGCCTGGAGATCAAGACATTTGTGTTCCACATTTTCTGCTATGTAGGTAAAACGAGAGAAATCAACACAGAAAATCCTCTATATTTTAAAAAAATCCTTCTTTACCCTTACTCAGTTCTAAATATCTTGCTGGCAGCCCGCTGTTTATTGTGTATACGTATGCAAACTATCCTACATAAAATGGTTACCAACCGGAGAAACACATAGGCTTTTTCCTTATGCCAGCAGCAAGCCATATTCCTTTTCATAGTTTGCAACTGTGCCACTGAACCAACAAACCCCAGCAGTATTCCTCTTCTGACCCCTCTTCCTTCACCTGCCCCCCGCCCCGCCCCCCCAAAAAAAATACTGAAGAAAGAAAGAGGTTTATATTTCATTCAACAGCTTTACGAAGTTGTTTGGTTTTTTTAAACCATGTACCTTTTGAACTACATTTCTAGGAAGATACATTCCTAATGTAACAGCAAAAATATAAATTAAATAAGGAATATACACATATACTGGACAAAAATATTCATTGTAATTGTGCACAGGGCTTAGTGCCAGATAGCTGTCAAACAAAGGAACAAAATCATACAGTTGTTTGGCACTCAAGGCTGAAATCATTGTGAAACATGTACTGTTTATAAATTGTCATTGATGAATAAAAGGAGCGAACAAAAAAATTAAAGGAAACGCAGCCAAGCACCAGAAAGACAAGCCAATCATCACTCCTCCTCCCACCACTCACAGTAATCAAACAAAACAAAATAACCTCCAAAACCCCCAGCATACTGGGCAAGAACAACATAGCGGTGCAAGGTAACTGAGCATTGCATGAACAAGTGACTTCAGACTGTGCTTTCTTAGTTCACCTCAAAGTACCCAGAAAAGGGATAGATTCAGACACCTGAAAAAAATGGTACTTTGATTTCTCAGCTTCGTTATTTATAAAGTAATATTTAAAACACCAGCAATGTTAGTGACATTTATCTTAAGCTTAAAAATATCAATCCCAGAAGATGTAAAGAAAAATTGTTTCAGCAATGGCAAAATATATTAGAAGATCTTTCACCACAGAACATAGTGTTGCTGAAAAAAAATACCACATCATCTGTCATTGAGAAGAAAGATTTAATTCACATCAGGTGAAAGGATGACACTTCTCTAACTACAAACAGAATTGTATCCCGGAAAATAAGTCAGAGCTCAGTTGCTGATCTTGCACAGCGGTACAAATTTCAGTATCTTTCAAACTTGAAGCTGTATAATAATGCAACACATCTACATGGAAACAAAATCACCTCTAAATTTAAAGAAAAAAAACTTGTAAATATAACAAAACACCAAACTTTTTTGACTGATAAGTAGAATATTAAGGTGTGCTAAATGCCATATGTACAACACACATATGACCTTCTGTAGACTCCCCTGAAGTTAGGGTGACCCAGTCAGAAGATTCACTACATTTCACAAGGCCATGCAACTTGTAAAATAGGTAAGGCATATTTAAGAAATACGGTACTGTAAGGAATTAATTTTTGTAAATCTCTATTCAAGCAGGTCAATCAGACTGCAGTTCAAGTTGGGAAGTACCTCAAGATTCCAAATAAATATATAAATACATTAAGTCTGAGGTGACAGCTTGTAATGAACTAGCAGTATGTGAAACAAATAAATGTCATTAGAAAGAAATTAATCCGGTCAGAAATGGAAGTGTTATTTATCACAGCAAAATAGTAAGGCAAACTTCACTTTGCTCCTACGATGCAGAAAATGTACCTAAAACTGCAGTACCCTGATACAGTCTATAAGTACACTCTTTCCTTTCTTACAGAACTTTTTTTTTAAAACTTGATATGAATTTATTTATGATATAGCGATGCACTTAGGTACTCAGTGCAGACCCCAGGGATCACCCCTGAAGCTTCCAAGACTGCTAACAAGTCACACATTAGTCTCAAGATTTCTGCTTTCTATGTCCCATTGTATAAGAGGAAGAAATTGCAAGATGCCTTATTTGTGTTGCATTCGTGCCTAAAGTGCCAGGCTTATTGTAGAGGTTCCTATCACGCTGGCAAGTAAACTAAAATTTCGTTACAGACATTGTGACAATAGTACTGATTTTGCATGTGGTCTGGGCAATCCCAAATTGAATTTACACATTCTACATTTACACATTACATATTTTGGTGCGCTTGGTTCCTAGCTACCTCAAAGGCTCACGGCCAGACCTCAGCAGTTTTAGGATAAAACCATAAAATGAGCCTCAACTTATTTCACTATTAGCTACTGTGCTTCTTCCCCATTCCCATTTCAATGAACCTTTTTTTATTTCATCACTGACCTTAAGGCAATTGCTTTCTTTAAAGGAATCAGTAGCAGTAATCCCAAATACTGCCAGTTTCTTTAATCCCGTACGTAACACATCACATAAAATGACCTATCAACTCTCTCTTATTTCATCTTCAGACGCGACACCCCGGTGAGTGTCTTCCAAAAAAACACAGCCAAACAGCACCCTCCCTCCACCAAATGCCACCCTGGCGAAACTTCTACACATAAGGATAACAATGTTTCTGTTTCTGAAAGTGACCCTCCATCCGGATGCCTAAGAAATAACTCCTCAGAATTTTCAGCTGACTTCCCAACGTACATATATGCGTTAGTGACAGAAGCTGAACGCCCATCTGAAAGCCACAGTACTGTTAGCCTTCAGAAAAGCATAAAAAGGGCAGCAACCAAGAAAGCCTTGCAAATAAAGTAAGATACTACCATCGCTTAATAGAGCAAGTCGCAATTCTCCAGTCTTCGGTACTTTTCTGTTGCATGAGAATCTTTCACCTACTTTTCAGAAACAAAACTTCGGTGCAATACTGGACTGAAGTGAAAGCGTCCAGACTTTATTTTCAAATTCAATTTAAAAAAACTGTTGTTTTCTTTTGACAATACTTGTTCCATTAATCCACTATATATCTGAAGTATTGCACACCTACACACTACACCTTAAAACTCCAGGGAAGCTGTAGCGGCCACTCAGGCAACTCACAAAACCAATAGTATTAGAGGTCCAACACCTTCATGCACCTAAAAAATAAAACTACATCTTTTATAGGCTTGCTCATTCAATGTCATCTGGTTTACTTTCCCCTGAGGTATCTGTGTTTCTAAACAAAGTCGGGTTTCCAGCAGCAACACACATTTGACTCACTAAAACCCAATCTCTAAAGAAAACTATTAACAACTTCAAATCATATTAATGCAAATACTATAATGCCCCAAATCACAAAAGCCACTTGTTTTGGCACGAGCAGCCTAGTTAGAATATTTTGGTTGATCAGTTCAGAATTTAATCACTAGATACAGGCTGCTGCATTTATTAAAAACTGGACTGCTAGCAACTGACAGGCTACAGTTACATGCACGCAAGAATGAAAAAAAAAATAATGGAATTAAATAGAGATTAAATAAATGATTTTTTATGCACCTGGCGATAAGCAAACATCTTTATTGCAAAACAAAGACAAGCCATGAAAAATTACAAAATTATCTTTTAATCACCAGTGAGCTTTCTACAGTCTCCTATTTGAACAGGATAATAGTTATTATGTAGATCCCTGAGCAACTGCCTCATGGGGAAGTTACATCACCAGTATGGGAGAGATTCACCTCCTCCTCCCTTCTCCCTGGAAAGAAGCTTGGCGCCTTCAGACAGACTGAAATTTAAAATCCTACAGCTTCACCCAGCTGATCCCATCCACTGGAACGCATCTACAAGTGCCCAGGGATGGCAGGAACCACAGGAGAGAAATATGCCCTTTCAGCATTTCATGCACTGATGAGCCTTGTAACAGATAAACATACCCTACAGCAGCTAAACTGACATGTTATAACAATGAGGAAGCGCAAGACTTAAAAATTTCATCAGATAACTATTTATGCCCTTTTTCAAAGGCAGAATACACTGTGAATAAATCAACGCTCAAACATATCAGAGTGCATTAACCAAAAAACAAGCTTTGCAGAACAAATTTTATCAGAAGTAAAATATTCCCAAATTCAAAAGCCGCAGACTCGCACATTTAAATCCCCGGACCGGCAATTCAGAAGCACTTAGTACGACAAAAAACTCCAGGTTTAAGCGCGAGACCTTTTTGTAGCAGGCAAGTTTTCACCTTCCTCCACACGATGAACACTGGGTCCTGTTTGTTCTCCCATTAGCGCAGCGCAGGGCAGCGCTCCTGCTTGTGGGCCACCAGCCCCACTTACGGGATGGTACCTGCGCACTGGGAGCATCCAGTGAGAAGGTTACTAGCAGCTCTTCCTTGTACAATGTGCAATCACACAGCGTGACGGATTTTCAGGGAAACATGTCTTCACTTTCTTACTTGCCAGAAAGGAAACTTTTCTTTCCTCGAACTGCAGCGCTGCAGACTAAGTTTGAGAACAACTCCAAGATGATGAAAATCATCTAAACTTGTACAACGCTACCCAGGCTCGTTACGGATGAGCTGCCTCAGTGCTCCAGCATACTGGTGGATGGCCGACAGGGCAAGGGGAAGGCTGCCCGCTCCTCACCCCGGCAAGCCCCCTGCCAGCAGGCAGCTGCGGCCCCGCACCTACCTGGAAGACCCGCACCTGAGCACCACCTGAGGAGGGCTGTCAGCGCCCCTCCGCCAGCTGCTGGCTAGCCAGAGGATGGAGGTCTCAAGGGGGAGAGAGCACAAGCAGACACCTGCTACAGCATAACGTTACACAAAGGACACAAGCCCCCCACCCCACCCCCCCACTGCATTTGTAGCGAGCCTTGAGGTATTACTGTATTTAAAGAAACGTTAGGAAAGCCATTTGAAATATTACTGTAAACAGAAGGGAAAACCAAGCTTAACACACACTCTTGTGAGCAAAAACCCAAGGGTAAAAATGCCCTGCACTTAGCGCTTTCACTAAATGACTGTGTAATTTAATTTCCCAGAAACCCATTAGCTTTCACAAAAGGAAAATGAAGAGCAGATGAGAGCAATTCTTTGGTGTGAGTGGAATTTATTTATTGTAATACCTGGGGGGGGGGGGGGGGGAGATATCAGAAACTGTACCAACAGACACAAAACATCATGACTCTAGAAAGCTTCATCCTACCGACCGGCAGCCCTGAGGTTTTATAGGTACCGCTGAGAAGAGCCTGCCTCTGCTCAATACACCACACCACAGCCAGGACACAGCCACACGCAGAAACACCCCAGGACAAAAGGATTGCTAGCATTTAAAACAAAACAAAAATAAATAAAAACAAGTAAAAAAAAAGAGGACCTCCATTTATTTACGGATATTTTAGGTGTGCGTATATGAAGCAAGTGATACACATAATTATCTGGAAAAGAGGAAGAAATCGTTAAAATTTAACTGAACACGTTACTCTGGGTTTGAAATTTTCATTAAAACCCCAAAATACTACAAACTTCACATCAGAATTTTAGCAAATCCATAATATTTTATATAAACAGTGTCAATCTAGCAATTAAGCACAGCAACACACCCCAAAAGGAAAACAAACATTCTCAGAAGGAAATTCAAATGTATGTCTTCCATTTGCCAGATTTATTATATGCAATGATTTGGAAAAAAATATTTTTTTAAAAAAGAAACATAAGCCTACCTGAAACAACAAAACATGAAACTTCACTGGGATGAAGGAATCTCAACACTCACTTTGGGAAAAGTAGCCATGATGTATTACATATAGATGAGTCAGTGTCTCGATCTTTTTAGCTTTAATAATCAAAACGATAAGCAATTCAATAAAATGCAAGCATAATGCTGTGAAACTGCATAATGCCAGTTACTGTAAAGTGAATTTCAAGGAACTTTTCCAGCATGGGAAGTTTACAATGTATGGATTGTGCTGGACCCCTGTCTTAGAGGAGGAGACCTGTACCCCTAAGTATCATAACTGTGGATAATTCAGACTTGCATCTTTTATGCTCAGAAAAGTTTTTCTGAAGTCTTAACCTACAATAATATTTGACACAATCATGCACTATGGGAAGCTTATTAGTTATCCTTTTACAATTTTCCTTCAACTTACTGCCCTGCTCCTGTAAAATGAGATAAACTGAAGCACTTGTCATAATCTTTGTTGTACCTCTATTTTGTCATTTTCTTCTTTTAACATTCTCCTCTGTCTTCCTAATGAATTCTCTGAAAGATACAAAATATTCTGCCCCCACCATTCTCCAAGTTAATACCAATGTAACTGCATATAAGTTCTTTCAGATCAATCTTGCAATTACTTATGTCCCTGGAGATCATTTCCATTGTGATGCCTATTTTATTCCATGTGTTAAATTAGTAAGGACTATTATTTTGGACAAATACAAGCTCTGCCAACTCACTACTTGCATCTGCCCTCTCCCTTCCTAAAAGGTAATTAAAACAAGATTCCTAGTAAAAACTATAATGGCATCATTCATAATATTTGCCACATTCATAACTACTTACCCTTGCTTACTTCCTACTATTGCCTTTACCATCATAAGATCATTTAATAAGCTCTACTTGTTTGATTTGAAAACTCTTACTGAATGGCTACTGAAGAAGAAAACTAGCAGTTTTCATGAAGATTAGTTAAGATTCTTAACTGAGAAATAATTCAGATGCATGCCTTTTTTAAATTGTATTTTTAAGTTCAAAAGCCTCTCCTTTTACCAAGAATAACCCTTCCCAAATTATGATTTAAAAGGCTTGCGTCACCTGTTTGATAACAATATCAACACTGGAAAGCTTACAGAGAGGCTTCAGCTATTTACCATGTTGCTTCAAAAAATGCCCCAATGTTCATCTTTAAAAACTCTTACCACTCTATCCAAGCCAACTGTTGTACTTAACTTACTAGTCAAACAATAGATACTACAACAAAAATTACGTAGTAATTTCACTAGTTTGCAAGATGCACTGGCAGAAGCACAGCCATTCTTACAAACCCACACAATCAGACAATTAAATCAATTAAGTGAACAGTAACTCTAAAATTAGAAGGTACCCTAATCCAGATATCGATCGCTTACTTCTATGATTGATCCACCAAATGAATCTTCAGTTTCACAGCAACTCAAAAGGCTACCTTTGAAAATTCATGGAATTTGGCTTCGAGCATCTCTCCGTTCCTGACGCCCTTGACTTCACACGGCAGTTTCTACCCAGCACATACCTATTAACCACTTGCTACACCAGTGCAAGACAGTTAAGCACTAACAGAGGGTAAAATAAATGGTATGTGTATATATATATATATATATATGTAATCTACTTGCAAACCCTGTCTTGCAAAGCCTGATGACAAACCACCCAAGTGATTGAAGCACGTCAAGTACTACCAACATTAAAGGAAGCCACACTGCAAAAAAACCCAAAATGTATTACTCTGCTTTCACCAATTTTTTTCAGTCAGGGCAAGAATCAGGCTTACCATTCATATTCACAGTATAGAGTACAAGAAACTATCTTTTGATTAACACTTCAAATAATTTATAGCTCTTCTCTAACAAGCGTCTGCTCTCTCCCTTGTAAATACTGACTGATGTATGTCCTGACTTCCCTGCATTGTCAGGTCCCCTGTACTCTTAATGCTGGCCATAAGAAAACATCATGGCCATAAAAGGAGCATAGTTGCCACCTCACTAGGATACTAACAGAGGTGAGTGCTACAACATCAACAGATGATGTGAAACAAACCAGTAACCACAACACTGCAGTTGGTCTACTGGAGTTACTGAGCAGGTGAGGTCAGGAATCATCAAAATGTTTGGGTTGGAAGAGACCTTAAAGATCACCTAGTTCCAACCCCCCCCGCCTCCCCTGCCATTGGCAGGGACCCCTCCAACCAGCCCAGGCTGCCCCCAGCCCCATCCAGCCTGGCCTTGGGCACTGCCAGGGATGGGGCACCCACAGCTGCTCTGGGCAGCCTGGGCCAGTGCCTCACCACCCTCACAGTGAAGAATTTCTTCCCAATATCTAATTAAATCTCACCTTTTTTAGTTAAAAACCATTACCCCTTGTCCCCTCTACTAAAAAGTCTGTCCACATCTTTCTTACAAGCCCCCTTAAAAAGATGCAAATTACCTAAAATCCTCCATTCCCACACATTCAGAGTTTCTGATTCTGACAGTGTCCAGTTACCTTGGTTGACAGGTCTTCAAATCCTGTGGCTACCTCAGGAACATTCAGAGCTCTACGATTTAACCCAATTAAACTGTAAAGCAACTAGTTAAAGAAACAATGAGAAAATAAGGAAGTATACTTGAAAGTAAACTTGGAAGAATGATATCTCTCTCTCTACTCCAGGGATCGACTGTAACATGGCAAGCTTATGTTCAACCGCCATGTTTTCACTCACTATTGACTAAATTTTTTTAATTACTTTTAATCATGTATAAGCTTGGGCAGTACACATATGATGAACATTGAGCGCAAGAGCCTTGCCTTTATCCTTTGTGCCTCTTGTGGAAAGACAGACACAGAAAATAAATTAAGTCACCCACTTCAAATTTTCAAGATGGACCAACAAAAACCCCTTTAAGCTATATTCAAGAAAGATCTGCTTGCTTTCTTCCTGGTAAGCAGCAGTGGAAAAGCTCAGTAGAACAAAGTCCAGGGAACAGCACAACAGAAGACACAATACCACATGCTTGAAGAGTCCTAGCAAAAACTGACCTCTACTTGCAAGTGCAGAGCACTAAAAAGCAGCATAATTACAGAGAAAAGAATCTCATATCCTGTGAATAGTTTTCTAGAATGTAATTAAAACAGAAAGTGTTGAATAAGCAAAGATTATCAAGTCTAAATGGAGTTACAATACCACCAATATATCTTAGCCTGATTTTCTACATATCTCTATGGATACCAACAGACTATGCTGGTGCCAAGAGGATTCAGTGGTTTTACTTAAAATACAAGCAACGGCCCGTCTTTTTTTATACTAACAAATCAACAGGATAATTCTGGAATTCATTAGTGAAGAACACTAACCAATCCAACATAATAGCTTTACTTCCTCTGCAAAACACTTCAAAAAAAATATCTAAATGAATATGGAAATGCATCTTTCTGTGGCAAATTGTTCATTATTGAATCATTATCAACTCTTGTTAGACAAAATTTTTCTCTTTTGCAACGTACAACATCATTAAAATGTTTGAGAGCTCCATCATGAAAGACAGTGGCACTTTATAATCCACTATCTCTTCAGGCAAATATGCTTACGGCTGAGCACAATACACAAAATAACAACATACCCTTGACACACAATTCTTTCTTTTAATGGTGCTTTTAAGTGTTGACAGCAATGGTGCAATATATTGTTGCTCTTTTTTATTTTTTTAAGTACTTTTTAACTATTTCAGAGATGTATTTCACTCACGATAAAATGCTGGGAAGGGATGCATCTCTTAGATCTTCAGCGTGGAACCCCAGATGCTCCATCGCTCCTATCAGCCTAGTGAGATCTTTCCTATAAGCTCATCAAGTTCATATTCTTAGCCTCCATCTCCTTTGAACCCCTGAAGATCAGACTGATCAATCAATGCATTAAATATCATCTACAGAAACTTATAAAATGAATGTTTTCATTCTGTTTATGGGGACATGCCTACAATTTGATATCTAAAAAAAATGTGTAACTTTTTTTTTGGTCTAATGACTTAAGAAGAAACCTCATTTTCCTTTTCAATAACAAACAAAAAACCATAGGCACAGATAGTGGTACTGATAGAAAACTACTACTCAATGTTTTTATGTAGCTTTTATCATTCCTCTCTCCAAACTTCCAGCACTAACTTAAAATAAGCTGCAAAAATTCATGATGCAAAAGTATGATATACAAAGCTGTATGCCATACTACAACATAAGTAAAATTAAAACAATTTTTTCTTATGACAAGCAAAAAACCACAGGTGGAATACTTTTAAAAGCATACTTTTAAAGTTTTGAGATGTACATTTCTTATACATGCTGAAAGCCTTCTATAGTTCTTTGCTGCATATAGAAGGAAATTAAGTACCACTGCTTCAGCAAAATAAAATCCTTAAGAACCGTTAGCCATAAAGCATTACAATACTATTTCAGTTCACAGCTACTTTGGGTAAGTGGCTGACTCATGTACATCTTACAATTAATTAATTCTTTAGAAAACAATCTCAATAGAGGATTCTTCTCAAATCTGTATTAACAAAGTAATTCTATTATGTCTAACAGAATCATCTAGACATCTCTTCAATAAAAATGAAAAACTAAGAAAATACAGTTGCACCAATTATTTTCTTCATATATTTTAAGGCATATATTGTATATAAATTGGATGACTCAATATAAAAGCATGAGCAAGTAGTTTCCCTTTGGTAATACCAGTTTTTAAAAAACATCATGTATTTCTGTAAAATACAGCCAGTATCAGCTACAAAGCCTAAAGCCATTCCGTATGTGCTACTGATCAAAATACTGACGAAACAATTGAAGTAACTTGCATTTTTAGTCTCCTGTATTTACAAAAGGAGAGAACATACTTGCAATGGTATTGGGAGGAAGCTCTATTCTGCTTTATCAAAATAACTAAAGGAAACTACACGCTTTACTGTCCTCAGATACAAGTACCATTTACCAGCTGACTCGTACTCTCTGTAAACAAACACTACAGGGACAGTCATTTTAGTATTACATTTTTTCAGGTTCATATATGAAGGTTTAAACAAAATTCTGTTTTCAGCAGTAGCTGTGCTTTGTCTGCCTCCATTTCAGAGAAAACTGAAGTAGTAAACAAAGACTGAGCAAAGTAGAAAGATTTCCAAAAGAAATTGCAGACCACCAGGATTTGGATTTAGGTAATCCACTTAGATTACCATGGCTGTGTCTTAAAAGGACAATACTGAGATCACAAAATAGGTCATGTCTACAAGACACAGAATATGTAAGTGAAACAATGTCAAATGTACAAATTCAGAACAGAGTCATCCCAAATTTTAAGACAGAAAAAAAATTTATTTTTTTCCTGAGACCATGTATTGCCAAACAATAAATATTCTGAAATCAACATTTTAATGCTCCAAACTGGAACAGGGAGAGGAGTTTCAAACAATGCCATCAATAGATTAATGTGTTTTAGGTAACACAAAAGTGCAGACAATAAAGAAAAAGCTTTCAATACCTAAGCCCACAACCTAATACACATTTTGCTTGGTTTTTTTCCAGTTTCAAAAGCAGCAAATGCTGGACACCTGCAAGCCTGGAAACAACAACAGTATCTGCCCAGCAAAACAAGAGTTTGCATTTGTTTCTTAGAAGTGACAACACTTCTAATACCACAAGTATCAAAGAAATTAGAAAATTAAGAGGCAAGCCCTCAAATTATTATCTGAAGAAATGCCTGAAGTAAATTGTCAGGTAGTTCAGGAACTGATAGTATTAGAAAAAAAATGTGTTTTTTTTTTAATACACAAGTTTAAAATTGCTGTAGATGTCTTCTCAGCAAAACTTAAGGAAAATTCACTTTAAAATAATTTAGAATTTACAAGAGAAATGTAAAAATTAAAACAAAATGTATCAGTTCCCAAGATCAAATTGAGAAAATCTAGGTGGTTCCTTCTTCTCAAAAGTCCTGGACAAGAGTCTTTATGAGGAAATCACCCAACATTAAAAAATTTCAATAGGAAAGTCAGTGTTGCTATGAGAAACAGAGCAACTTCCAGATGCTTGACATGTCAGGCCTAGACAAGGGAATGAAAAATGTCTCTTTCTGACCGAAGAGGCTTTGGGGGGATACTCGTAAAGAATTACCTACTTACCCATCAGATTTGAGTTCATGAAAGGTGTCGGGGACAATCCTTCATGGGGCCCTAATCGACTGTCATTCAAGTGATCACTGTAATGAGGACTGTCTGCAAAACCCTAGAGAAAAAAAAAAAAGACCAGAGTATTAAACAGATTATTTGGCAGCCCTGCTAATTGAGTGTAATGACACTTTCCTAATTAAATGTGCAGAGTTACAATTGGTCATTAATCACAAAAGTTGGCTTTCAGGTCTATCTGACAGAAATTACTCCCTGCCCACATTTTACTTTCTTCCCTTCTTTTATTTCTCCCCCATCAAAAAGGAACCACATAATTTCTTAATAATCTGTGTCCTCATGGACAATATTTCTAAAAGTTGAATAATAGTGAGATATTTTGATATTTTAATCCTCTTAGTGTTAAGTCACTAACCACAGAGTGTAAAATTCGTCTGAAGAACTTGCAACTGTTTTTTGCGTTGTGGTTTTCTTTTCCCCTTAAGGTTTCTGTTTGCATTAATAACAACACAGTAAAAGGGACAGGAAGAGTCACTGACATTAGGAAAAAATGTTAGTGCAAATGAGAAGAAGAAATTCCATTTCCCCTTGCAGCCTGCTATTAATGTACAGATTAACAGGCATTTTGACACTATCACATTACTGAACAGCACAGCTCGCTGACAAAAGGTTTACTACCAAACGGTGATTAAGCAAACAACTCTGGCATCCGATTTGCAAACAAGCACTCAAACTAAAATACGGTTTTGCACTTTTCTAGCATTAGTACAGCCAACTTAGCAGGCCTTGAAATGACCCTTACCCAGCCAGGAAACACTGGCTTATTGAAAGTTTTCACCAAAGGTATTGAGAGACAGAAAACACAGAAGCCCTAGGATGCACAATATTATTTGATTAACCCAATTACTTAAAATTCTCTTTTGTACCTTTCAGAACACCTTCAGCTTTTCCATATAAAGGTGGTAATACGATATTTGTCATTCAGACTGATCAGATGTGCACTGAATCACTCATTCTGTACCAAAACATGACAGACCTGGCACTCAAAACTGCACCTCCTTTGTAGCCAAAGTTTTGAAAAACACTTTGTAAACTTTATCTTACAATTCCCTCTTATTTCCTTCTGTAAGTCTGGTGGAGAGAAATCAAAAGCTCAGGCCTAATTAAGGGGTGGGGTGGGGGGGGGTGGAAATTGTTCACAGCTACCAGAAACCATCCGAAGTGCCCTGGGACTATAAAATCATCAATCACTGAACATTTATCATTTTTTTTCAGACTGCAGGCTCACGTTCAAGACAGCATTAATGGGGCTGAAACAGGCCTCACTATCTTTGCAGGCATGCTGTCAGTTCTACCAGAGGGCTAGTAACTGAGGGGTAAATAACTGTCAGATCCCTACCGCTGCTTATGGATGCGTGTCACAACTCTGGCTGCTATTCTGCTTTAAAAGTAATCTTCTGGGAGTCCCAACTCCCAAATGAATCTTTGGCTGACTTTATCTACTTTAGAATCGGCGATACACATGTGATAGGCATTCAGAAACAGTCTTAGTGACATTTACAACTTGGTTATGACCACAAGGGTGTCCTCTGGTAACCATGACCTAGCCCCGTCTGTCAGACAAGCAGCATGTAGCAGCAGCTGCCGAGGAAATGGAGTGGCTCCTAGCTAAGGTCACCACATGTGGTTTATTTTTATGCTGAAATGAAACAAAAAAGAAATTAAGTCTGCTGAATAAAGAAACAAAAAATTTGCAAAAAGAGGACCAAAAAAAGTAAAGCTTTTAAGTAGGTGGGTTCCTACTGGGTGCTCTGCTTGCACTCTTTATTGTGGTGGGGGCTTTTCAAGCCTTTTTTCCTAAGACAATACTTCAACTATATTTTAATTTTTAAAGAAAAAAAAACTCTGAAGGATGTTATCAGTGATAAACCAGAATCCATCTCAGACATTCAGAAAGTGATGTCTAGGTGAGCCCCAGAAACTGAAACGTTCAAACGATCTTTATTTACAAAGTAAATAAATATATATATACTGAAAATGTAACAGGAGTAAGACTGATTTCATACACGGTTATGCACCATGCAACACAATCTACCTAATGCACAGGAGTAATACCACTTCTCCCCAAGTTAATATCGCACATCCCCCCTCAAAATAGAGGAACTGTAGAACTCTGTCAGTAGGTTACACAGCAAGGAATGTTCTCCCTTCTACTACCAGAATTCCTTCAAATAATCCTTTACATCATGTTCTTGTCATATACCCTCCCAGTTTCCCAGAATGCACTCACATCCAATTACCACAGCGTCAAAGTTATGTTTCTACACCACTAGACAAATCAACTACTTTATCTTAAAAATGCTCCAAGAAATCCTCCACAACACTGAAGCCATAGAAAACAGACCGTTTACTCTACAGGGGAAATGTGCTAGGGCATATGCAAACACGTCAGAGAGAATTGGGGTTTTTTTCTGTACTCCAATTCCTAACTAAAATTGATTCTGTCAGGCATTTCTTCCTTTGTCACGCATTATAGAATTTACACTTGTGCAAAGCATAACCTCTCTCAGCCTCCATCTACAGCGGACCTACGTAAAGAGGTCTTAAATCATCCACCATCCTTGACACCAGTTATTCCAACTTTTCGTAATGAATTATGGATTATTAACTCAAACAGCAGAGTTTTGTTCGGGATTAGAAACCCCAGGCCATTCCCACATGTAACTCACACTAAATGAATACGAAGTAACTAGAAACACATGCAGTTTTAGCAAACTTCTTTTGCACTTCACAAAAGCAAATTAAGCAAAATCAGAAGAGCTCTAAGGACAATCATTTAAATTACACAAAGTTATTTCAGAGCATTCTTCCCATTTAAGCTGTACTTCAAATAAAATTGCATCCCTGATACCATTCCTTGCTTTTACATCTGTATTGTTAACTTACACAATAAACAGCATAAATGTCTACCAGGAGGAGTTGTAATCAATCATAGATGAAAATCTTTACAAGCTTCCAATAGCTTCTGAAAAGCTACTGGAAGCTTCTAGTCATACAATCAAGGCTTAAAAATGTATTTAAGAAATACGATAGCGCAAATTGACAACATATGTTTAATGCTTAAAGAATGCAGTTGAGAGCCTTGGAAAGTCTGTCTACACCACCAATAAAGGATAGCGGTTTATTAAAATGTACATCCCACCTGTGAGTGACAAAAAGAAAATACTATCACCTGGCATCTGAACTTAGCCCTCCTCACAAAAGCAAAAAAGGTGGAAGTGGGGATAAATTTCTATTACAGACCCCTGTCAAATTTATGTTTTAAAGAAGACCCAATAATATATACTGTCAAATTTCATTCCTTTCTGAGAAAGGAAAGAAATTCCAGTTTACAGCAGTTTTGAAGACTACTATCCAAAAGGGAACTCACTCCATCATAGCAAGATTGATACAGGCTCCAAGCAGATGCAGGAGCTAATTAATTAGGCCAAAAGATATTCACCCTTTTGGGAAGAACTCTTCAAGGATACATACCCTGAGCTGACTCTACTGGAAGAGGCTGGGGATGTCATTCTTCAGACTACAAGCGGGCTTCCAAAGCCCTTGGGAGGATTGCTACCTACTGTTACCTGCGAGGCAGGTCTGACACAGAAAGGCTGGAAGGAGACACCCCATGCTGAGCACACATCCCCATTTCTGCCACCTTTGCTCCCCAGCAAACACACCAGTGGATTAGCATGCCGAGGGCACCGTCCGAGTATATAGCAACTGGCAAAAAGTCTGCAAAACAGGAGTTACTGGACAATAAATTTTTTGCCTGTTTTAGCACCCTATTCTGAAGCAACTGCAGATAGCTCAGGGCATTTTTCTGTTTACAGAAAGAAAACTGGTTTTGAACATGGTTAGCTGCCATAGCTATAAACAGAAAACCATCTTGTTGGTTCCAACCTCTTACATAGCTACTACAAATGCAAGCTTTAGCCTTCCCGAAGGCAAGCAAAACTTTTCTTCCTATATTGTTATAGCCACAATAAAGTCTAATGGGGGCTAGCTGTTCCCTTCCAGCATTTTGTAACGTTGCCACTGCCCATTTTGCAACGGGCCTCTCCCTGGATTTTCAGTCTCACTGTGTCTTTGTGATCAGAAAGATAGTCAAATACATCTACATGGAAAAGCAACAAGTGTTGTCTACTTACAGTACCTATCACGAAACGGAGCTGAAAAACTCCTACTAATCAGTGCTGCAATTTAACTGAGCAGTGAAGGCACTCTCAACATTGAATGCTCTAACA
Organism: Falco punctatus; assembly: GCF_963210335.1. Taxonomy (NCBI): domain Eukaryota; kingdom Metazoa; phylum Chordata; class Aves; order Falconiformes; family Falconidae; genus Falco; species Falco punctatus. The sequence goes on from NC_137587.1 coordinate 54,852,157, forward strand.
TTTTATTCATTTTTCAGGTATTTAATTGGATTAGAGTGATGTTCTCTAATCATTCCAATAAATTAAGTCCATCAATATAAAAAAAAAACAAAACAACAGCTGCAATATTTTTCATTCCTACCTCTTCTGGTTAAGATGTCCCAAGTGTCCAAGTGATTTAGGCTTTACCTGTATCAGGAAGATTTCCTGTGCACAGGTATGTTAACACAGCCAAACCAATTAAAACTCTGAGATTATTCACAAAACCATAAATAGTTGCATACAGGACACCTGAAATTTATTGTACAGAATGTATTAGTCTATAAGACCTGGAAGAGGACCTGGGGGGGGGGGGGGAACAACAGAGAAAACACACTCCTCAGTAGGCATGTTTATCTTACGAAACCATAAGAGAAGGCCTGACACAATGAGTCAATGCCTCATTTTACAAAATAAAATGGTATTTCGCCTCCTAACATTCAATGTCTTTCAGTGACCATTAATGTTCTGACGTTTTGGTTTAAGTCAGTCACAGAACTCGCCTAACAAGCTAAGAAGTCTCCCCAGCTCACTGTTCCTACCCCTTTTCACTGCACTGGTTCTATGGCTTCTGTAGGATTCATCCTCTCCCTTTTTGCTTCCACTTCAAAAACAGAACTATTGTCCCTTAGTAATCATTTTCTGAAATCACACCAAGATTTGTCCATGTGTAAGCAAAACTGTACTCCTGACACTAACTCAAGTGGTGGATTTCTTGGTTTTGATTTTTAAATAAGCACAACATCCTAGTTCCACTTCAGGGTAAAATTTGAGAACTGAAGGAGACACTGTACGGTTAACTACTCCTCAGCAGTTTATTTGTTCAAGTCCACTAAAGTAGAGAAAACAGGTTTGTTACCTTTATTCTTCCTCTCTTATCCCCAAGCTGTCTCCTACACAAGTCCCTGGCAATAGAGCAAAATTAGACCCAGTTGTGGCTCATAACCAAGCTGCCAGATCAATACATGCGTATTTGCATGTTAGCCACTTAAAATATAGCTCAATTATCGCCTTTAAACTTAAGTCATTAAAATTCCACTAAAATGAATGGTTGACTTCGTAGTTTGACATGGCTACAGACCGAAAGATTAAATTTAATGAATGCTGCTTCCGATTCCTTGAGTTTTATAGTTTGGCTCACCTTAACTAACAAATATTAATTGTTTAAAACTCAGGAATACTCAGCTCCCTTCCAAGCTAAATTTGGCTATGATCATACAGATCAGGCAAAAGTCATCTAAATGACTAATGTATAAATGAATGACAATGAATCTACTGCTGGAATTCACTTCATTTTGGATTATCTGCCACTCCAAACTAACCTGAGAGTTCTAAAGACGAGAGGGGAAAAAACACAAGGAGGGGGAAGTGGGAGAGAAAGTGAGACGCAGAGACAGCGAGAGACAGATGGACAAGACCCAGAGAGGCTGACTGACGGGGAACGTCATGGTGAGTCACGGACTTCAGATTAGACAAGAGGCTCTGAGCAACAGCCACACCAAGGTGTTCTATCTAATTTAAAAGATTATGGATTATGTGATCATGTACGTTTCCAGAAATAAACAACCATTTTGTTTTGAAAAGAGTATTTTTCAGTTATTGAACCTACCTATTTATCAATGGCCTAAAGGAAAGACTACAGAACCAAACCCTGTCTGGGTCTACTGAACACACAGGTCAGGAAGAACCTTGCAAAAATTAAGGTAAACTAAAAATAAATGCAGAGAAGAGTACTCTTCCTTTTTGCCTTGAGGATCACCTGCACTAAATTTAGTTATCTTAACCCAACACCAATAAACATCACATTGTCACAAGTCATGGCACAGCTCTAGTTAAATCACAAACAGTCTTGCAGCAAACTATTAGTTGCGAACAATGTGGTTTCCAAACAACGACCAAAATGATTTTATAAAGGATTCACCTGAGAAGAACAGGGAAAGGCACAGCAAGACAGCAAAGTATGTACATTCTCAAGTATGCGTCTGACAAAAAAGGTACTAAAGAAGCACAGAGATTCATATGGATGTATTTTTAGCATTGTCTAGTGTTTTTAAATAAAGTACTTCATAAAGTTTGAACAATTTTAAGTCAGAAAATACAGAACTTGCAATCAACTCTACAAGAACAAATCAAGTTAAGTCTCAAAACTTACTTTCAAATTATTTATACACAGACTATTAGCTCAGATATTGCAATAGCAACTATACCTGACCACATTTTATAATTCTGTGGACCAGAGAGATGTGCACAAAGACTCTTCTGTGAGAGAAAGGGAAATTACAGAGTAAGTCAGTTTGTGGCTGAACATAATCAATCAACAATGTATAAACCTCCTATGTGGTAAAAAAAAAAAAATAAATACCCAACCAACGGGCATTATGATCAAAAACTAAAATGAAGAGCAGCTACTTCACCAGATCTTTTCTAACACAGCCAATAATAAACACATCCAACAACCTGCTTTTCTCTGGTCTAACTCCACCAACATCCTCCATAAGGAAAACACACCAGTGTCTCACAGGTCAAACAGAAAATTACCTTAACTGTCTAAACAAGGAAAAATGCCAGAGGCAGGGAACGGAGCAGACAGACCATGATGGGAAACGCCACACACTCCTTAGACCATTCCATCCATATTGCTATCAATTGCCTGCTGAAATCCAAATGCTAAGAGACCAAACTGAAGATCTGTCTGCCGTGCCAGGAAACAAAAACCTCTTCCCTCCACACACACACATGCCATCTCCCAGCCTGCTGAGAACAGCCAGTACTTCAACCCCATCTCACTGTATTGTGCCAGAAACTTGTATAATACTTATTAAACAGAGAAATGAATGCAATTAGCCGATGGAGACCACCCAACTGCACCAGAAACAAGGAGCTGTACAATTTCTAGTTTTAATTTTGATTCCTTTTCACTATCAGGAAGCTTTAATATTCCACAACAACATCCTAAAAACAGAAATGTAGCTTTATACATGATTTGGTCACCAGCTACACAGGAGGCAGGGGAAAAAAAATAAAATATGTCACTACCCCAGATCTCAGGTATTATTGGGAAAAGTCAAGAGAGCTTTCACAAGCACCCTCCAAGTGTCACCATAAGTCACGTACTTTGTAACAAAGCTCTGGAAATATTCATTAGCTTATTTCCAAATATCAAGTTGAAATAGATGACAGCTACCTGTGCAGGAATGGAATAAGAACAACTGAAAACATGGTTTTGTTTATTTACTTTTAAACTAGCAGAGCTTGGGAAGGAGAAAGGGGACTTAACACATGAACAAGGAATCTGTTTTGAAATAATCACCATTCTTGCCAGTTCTAAATCCATTTACAGGAAGTTAACTTAGTGAATGATGAATCTCATTTTAAATAGCTAAACCCAACGGTCAATTACAGCTCTCAACTCTGGTGAGGCAAATACAAACATGATATGTAATGGGACAATTTCCTGGCCACATAGAAAATTATTTTGTGAACAGGTTCCAATGCCAATTTCAATATGATAGGTAGTTGCAATAAAAACAAAACCAAACAACTCCCCCCAAAAAAACAACAAGCTTCTCCAATGCAGCTCACATGACTGAAACCAGATTTTTCTAGCTCTTATCTAAGCTATAAACCAGGAAATAAAATAATACAGGTACAGCCACAGCCAACATACTAACAATAAATGCTCAAAGACAACACTTAAAAACCTAACTAAAGCATTCAGAACTTGCTTTGAAAAGTGCTGTCCATAAATCAAATTACAAAGTAAGTTGAATTTGAGAAAGAGTCCTGTGCACTGAATATAGGATATTTAATTTTTGCTTAGATTTCACACTGAATCATCTGCTTGCTTATAGAGTACATCAGAAAAAGCAAATAACCAGCAGAAGAACCACCAAACAACCTCCCTCCCCCGCAAAAAAAACCAACAGAGGACAAAAAGGACACAAATACAACAGACTTGATAACACTTACTGTATTTCTGTGTCCCTCTTGTCTTGTTTTGCTATTTAACAGCCTCCTTTCTTGTTATGTACCTGAGATTAAGAGGTATAAAATACTATTTCAAAACCTGCTATTACTATTTTTTGACTTCTTTGCAAATTAAAAGTGCTACTGGTGGTAGGGGGGGAAGAATAGTTTGGGCATATAGTATTTCAGGTTCCAACTCATGTCTGAGTATTTTAGGTACAATAGAGGGCATAGCCTGCTGACTGATGCTATAAACCCATCTAAATCTAGCAGTGCTATCTCGATCAGTTCAACTCTGGCTTCAAGCAGATACATAGCAGAGTTATGTAAATGAAAAGGAGGATAACTGCATACTCAGTGCTGAAGCTAGATTCTATGCTAAATCAGGTCAAAATGTACACTCACAGCTTTTAGTGCAATATACATGCTGAAAGATAATTAAAACACCCACACTTCAGATTTTGGAAGAAAAATACCTCCGCTAATTTATGCTGCATTTTTATCAGTAAAAATTATTATGTGTCTATATATATATAAAGGCTATCCACTAAGGAAGTGTCTTACAAAAAATATTTTTAGATTTGCTCGATTTGGAGACAGCAATCTAAACGGATGAAAAACTAACTTATGCCTTTTATTGCAAAGACATGTTGCAACAAAATCAAAACAATGAAAGAAAACCTCATGGAGCATTATTCTTCATGGAATAAAAGCAATCATTAACCACACTGCAATAAAAACTATGGTAGAAAAATATTTAATTAAAAGACAACATTTATGCCAAAAAAAGCAATTATAGCAATTTGTTGCTAGGTTATGAGTATAAATTATAACTCCCAAATAAAGCAGGAAAGCTAAAAACTTCGGAATCATCTCACAACAGGAAGACAAAACTTTCAAGTGCAATACGTTCTTGTGCAGCAAACACGCTACTTGGGAATTTGCCTCGAAGAGCTCAGCAGAGCAAGGCTTTCAAAAAGCTGCTTTACAGTCCTCTGCAACATACATGAAGAGCTAGCTACCCTTCTAATGCAAGGGATTATGAACACATGCAAAAATATCTCTAGCTGTATATCACTCAGATATGGGAGGGACCTACATTCACTAACCAGAAGATATTCACTGGAAAACCACCACTGTTGCACACACAGAAGAAAAAGCAAGATTGTAAAGTTGGGGGGAGTGGGGGGTGGGGAGGGAACAAGCACAAGAGATTGAATATTTTGACACAGTATTGTATATGGACTTCAGTATCATCATTCCAGAGTAAAGGAGACCATCAGCATTTCACAGAATTCCACTGACTTGCGAATAACCACGATTTCTGAATTACTACTCTAGAAATAAAGCTTTCCTATTTTTTCTCCCTCCCCCGATATATTTTCAAATTATTCATTTTTCTATCACAACATTTGGCCTATGCAACAGAGATTTTGCACACACACATCACTCATGTCTCAATTTGTACCTCTTCACAAATTTCAGATCGTCATAGCCAATTCTAACACAAATACCCACTGCTCTCTCAGGGTTAGAATGCTATTTAACATTACTAGGGAATGAAAAAAATATGGCTCATACAAGGTTCTCTCAAGCCTGCAGTGATTCTCAGCCTTCCATGTTAGTTCAAAATACTTATTGTCTAAGAATATTTTAGGTTTCAGTACAGTATTGCCAGAGACTCTTGAAATAAACTGCTATGGGAAACAAGAGAAGGATCTTTTGTGAATTAATTATTGATTAAAATACATAAACACCCTGTCCCAAGCACAGGAATATACATCCAGTTTTCACAATGAAAAGAAGTTAACCAATGTGTTTTCCCCACTTCCCAAAAAACTGCATTCAGACCAACGTTCTTCAACAATTCCATAAATAAATCATAAAAAGTGGTTGACCAAAGACATAATAAAGTTTGCTGATAACAAAAAAGTTTAAAAATAATCCTAGCTAAATGTTACCGCAGAGTTACAAAGTAAGTTCTCCATGAAATTGGCAGTAGAACAGCAAATAAAGTTTGGTGTAAATAAATACAAAAGAAACGTTAAAAACCAGCTCAATGGCATAACAATGTGGTAACTAGTATACAATGTAAGAAAAAATACTTTTCTACACAGTTTTTGAAACAGTATCACTTTAGAGTTCAGTAACAGTCAAAAAATGCACTTCATAATGAGTAAGAAAGGAACAGAGAATGAAAGTGTCATTAAGTCATGCGTAAAATGATGGTATACCCTCATCTTGACTAGTGCATGCAGCCATAATCACCCTAACTCTTAAGTTACACAGAAGCAGCAAAAAGATTCAAAGAACAGCACCAAGAAATAACCACAGGTTAGGAAAAGTTACCATACAAGCAAAGACACATAGATTACAATTCTTCAACTTGGTTGACGAGAGACATTGAAGAGGCATGTAAAATAAAGATGCTGGGGGAGGGAGGGGAACATCACCAAAAAACGAGAATTCTGAAGTACATCAGTAACAACCAATCATTACTATCCAGAACACAGGACCACGGTAATCAGCATACTTAAAGACAAAAACATCAGTATTTTGCCACACAATGCTTGTAATTGTTGCCAAAACTGTAATCAAAGTCCGAAAAATTCATCACTTGCAGAAAACGTGTCCACCAACAGCTCTAAGAAAAATGTCCAAAAGCTCCGCTCTGCCCAGGAAATCTCGGGAGGGCCTAACTGCTGGGCTTTGCTGGGAGAGTACAACAGTAAAGGTGCCAAAATATTTGCCCTATACTTGCACTTCCCTTAAGCAGCATTCCTGGACACGATCACACCACCTATAGGGACCCAAACAGACCTTCGGCAAGAGTTAGGAGAGGAAGACCTCCTTTAGCCAGCCTTCCACCATCTATCTTCATTAGCCTTTAACAGTTATGTAATTAACTAGCACCAAATTCCAATTCTATTGAATTGAAAACTGATCGCCTTTACGTGCCTTTAGAAATTCCAGCCAACACTGAGCCAACAATTCAAATTCTTAAATCATTTTGTCACTGTATTGTGACTTTTAAAGGAAAACTCCAGTAGTAGGCTGCACTCAGGTTTAAAAAAAAACAACAAAAAAAACCATAAAAATACACAAAAGATAAAAAGAATAAATGGTACCTCTTGAGGTTTCAATTTTTCCATATCTGTGGAAAGGTCTGAACTTTTTCCATGAAGACTGCCATTTTCCTGTGAACACGCAAGTAGTAAGAACTATTAGGACAACAACATTCTACATTGAAATTGGGGGTGGGGGGTGGGAAGGGAAAGCACTTGATTTTGAAGTTAAAGTTGAACATTTAAGACTATTATAATTTATTTGAAACTCTGTTAATCACCTCAAAGAATAACCTAGAATGTAAAAGGCTAAGTGTATCATTTGTGCTGCCTCTGGAGAAGCTGATCTATATTCTTACAGACCCACACACTCGTTTTAGCTCTTCCTCAGTCATCTGATCTGGCAACATATGAAATTGCAGTTACAACTTATCTTTACTCAAATTTCTGAGGCAGTCATGTGTCTCATTAGTTGGAAAAAAAAAAAAAAAAACAAAAAATTAAGACCATACATCTTACCCAAAATTTATGCGTGCAAACTTGATTTAGACTGGTAAATGAAGTCCAGTGCATTTTCAGTAATTTCAGTGCAGAAGAGAACTTCATTTGTGATATATTTTTGGAGAACATAGCCATGGGATGAATTCATCTGTGCTTCTTAGCCATTACCAATGCTATATACAGATCGTATGCATTTCTAGTGTTTATCATGTTTTGGGGGGAAACATAGGAATGGAGTTTTCTTGTAAGAGGAATTCAGGTTTTTTTTAAAAAAAAAAAAAAAAAACAACCACCACACAACAAACAACTGTTGTCATTTAAATTATATCCCAGAAAACCATTCTTTATTGCTTCATGCAGGGCCCCTACAAAAAGTTGGCTTTTCTTCCCCTCCCACTATGCAACTCTTAGGTGTATTGAAGACCTGGGCTGAGATCTACTATGAATAATAGATTCATAAAATTCGGCCAAACCTTCCGAATTCCTTTAGATAGTGACTTCACACTGATTCTGCAGAACACCCACGCTGACCCTGTGGGACAGGCCTACCTTATTCCTCACTGCACGAAGCTGATACACTAGGTAAAACCAAGGAGACACGGGCGTGCTATAATCTTTCAAAGCCCAGCACCAGAGGCTGACGCCTCCTGAGACACCCCAAGAACACGAGGCTTCCCAGTAAAACCAGCGTCTACCACCTGGTCAGTGATCCTGAACTGCTGCTGTGCTGATGCTTCAGGGCTGCGGGGCCAACAGCTCACAACTCTACAGACCCCACGGAGAAATGTTACGAACAGTCTGATGTCACCTTCTCTGCCAACATGAGACTGGCTCTTAAATTGATATCATTTAGCAGGTTTTCCCAAAAAAAGTTAGTGTAGGAAAACATTTGTAAAAATACTTAATTATAATAATCTGTCACTAGAATTTAGGACTATTGGGGTGTTTTCCCCCTCATAAGATTTCTGCTGCCTTTAAACAACAACAACAAAAAAATGAATCATCTATTGAAGCGAATAAAACTTTACCACCTCAACACTATGGGAACAAACTTTTTTTTTAAAAAAAAAAAGAGAAGGCAAAACATACAAAACATTGTTTTGGGAGACAAAAGGAAGAGGTGAAACTGATTAGTTCATTTTCAGTTTATAAATCGGGGAAGTTTTTATGCAAGTGTTCAGTCTTCTCTAAATTTTATACTGATGTACATAAAACCGTGCTATAAAATCATTACATTCAGCCACAAATAGAAATAGGGAAATAAATTTACATGTCAGTATTTTCGAACTCTCTAAATTTAAAAAAAAAATAATCAGACAGCATTAACTGCCAGTTCTCTAAAATACTGCATTATAACATATTTAGCTTGAATTAAGAAAGACTTGCTAAAACAGTATGTTCCAGTTTAAACAAAATGGAACATATTTTCTTAAAAAAAAAAAAGCAAACACAAAAGAACCCCATCACAAGCTATAAATAATTGGTGCTTCGTGTAAGAGAAAAATCCTCTTCACCTAGCCAGCAGAGGAAGAAATACTTCAGTAACATTGTGGGGATAGATTCCATTAACTCTTAACAATATATTATTCATTGTGGCTGGAGTCCAACTGACTTCAGCTGAAACTGTCCTAACAAATTATGATTCAGCAAGGATTGTTTGCTAGGAGGATATATTTCCTTTTTTTTCTGTGTGTCTCTCTTTTTTAATATAAACTATTTTTTGTCCAAGTTACAATTGCTTACAATAGGGGGAGATGGACATCTGACACGTATAAGAATTTAACATCTCTCATTTACATTTGCTTTTCTCAATGATACATACCAAATCTTCATGATTCTAACTTCTGGTATACCTCTGTTAGAGCACTGACATCTACCTTTATTACCAACTTTAGGGTATAATGGTATAATTTGTGAAGGATTTTGTTATTGACCAGTGTTTAAATTTCCTAGTCATGATCTTCAGTTATAGTAAAAACAAACAAAAAAACACACACTAAAAACCAACACACCCAAACCACACACCAGCACAAAACCCCCCAAGAATAAATCAAAAAAAAACCCCACCCAAAAAAAACAAAACAGACCCACACACCAGGCACCCTGACTTGACATTATGGGAATGCTAGCTGGTTGATGCTCTAACATTAAAAAAAAAAGTGATTAACATAGCCACACAGCTGATGAATCACAAGCTCAAATTCCAGTTAGGTCAGCTTAACTCATAATTGATTAAAATTGATCAGCAACATCATAAATGAGTATCAAAACACCAGACAAGAAGAATACAAGTTAAAGCTGTATAATAAGATTCCATCATTTCAAATATAGAAAAAGCATCTAAAAGGCTGGGCTTCATGCCTCAGATTATGCAGGATGTTTTAAAAGAATGCCTAATTTCTATAATGCACAGAAACACTTGTGCAACCCATAAAGTTCTTCTATCTCACTATCATAATTAATTTATCAATGATCGATGGAAAAATTAGGACTTCATGACCAATCTTCCTAACGCTCTTTTCCATAGTCAGACAGAGGCTTTAACAACATCCAGACCTTGCCAACTCGCTCCATTCCACAGCAAGAGAAAGTTGCCAAGGTGCAAGAGCTAACACAACTCGCTGGCTCAGGGGTACTGCAATTAGAACAGATCGTTTAGACTAGGCCCACCAGCTATACTGTGTATTTCTAGTAATTAGTTCATTAGGTACTTAGCTCATTGGCCTTCTAGGGAGCAGATATTCATAAAAAGCAACTTGAGCAGATGAAAGGGAATGTGATTTACTACACAGAAAGCCTGCTTTTGATCACTGAGGTTTTAAAAAGGCGGTATTATTTTTGAATATTAGATACTATCAATAACCTTTAGCTCAAAAAGCAGGATGGATGAAGTTGGAATGGAAACAGGAGAATTGTATTTAAAAAGAGAAGCCTCTCTCCAGCACCGTGACACAGCACATACTACAGCTGGCTAATATTAATGGAGAGGCAAGCATTCCCTACACTTAGCTAATGAATCTGCTCTTAAGTAACCTAACTTCTGCTTTCATTTTCTGACCATAAGGTAAATAAAACCTGGGCTCATCATTCAAGTATACAGTTATATATAGTTTATTTTCATAAATTCTTCACTTATGTATTTTTTAGCCTTAGAAATCTGAATCCCTATTGCAGCATATCAAAGTCATTGAAGTCTCAAAAAATGATAATTTGTGTATTTAAAGGAGCTTACCATCCAAAAGCATTGCCAAATCATCTGCTAATTTTCACTGTACATTCCCATAAACTTTAATATGAATTATTACATGAGAACCTTACCCTTGAAGATTCATATGAAGGACTTGGCTGACCACTTGTTCCCCAGGATGTGGCACCTGTTCGCTCATCCATACCTAGCAATAAAAAGAAAAATACAGACCTATAAGAAAAGACAGCAAAAGCATAATGTTCTCTGATGCAACCTGAAAGCAAATTCACCCACTTTCATACACTTAAAGCAAATTCATCCACTTCCATACACTTAAAGCTGTATTTCTAAAACGAAAACTTAAGATGAACAGTTTCCTTTTTAATGAAGCTGGCTACAAAGCAACCTACTCATTTGGACACCTGCAGCTGTTGAAAACAGGAGCATAAAAAGTCAAGAATTTGCCAATCTGCAGTGTCTGCCCTACCCAATCCATAAGAAATTAGCATGAGTAACAAACAAGCACAACGATGTTAGCATTGCTTTTTGCACAGCCTGATTTATCCTGCATCTTAAGCATAGAATATTGCAACACATACTGTGAAACACATACTTGTTCTCTACTCTTTGCTCTCGTGTCTTGCTTAAGTATCGTAAAATGTGCAAAATTATTTCCCCTACTTGGTCTTTATATGACATGCAAGGTACTTTAGCATAAGGGGGTAAAAAGGCAAGAGAGACTGGATATATTTCAATGTCTTTAAAAAAAAAAAGCGCCCACAGACTTGTGGTGTCTGCTTTACTAAAACAGGAATTTTTTTTAACTCTAACGGTTCTTTTAGAATCGGTTCCCTTTATGCAAATCCAGGTTACAGCTCAAGAAAAAGGGGAAGGAAAAATTGGGTGATCTTTAAACTCAGATCAGTATATATATCCCATGTATTATCTAGCCAACGATTAGAAATACTGTTGCCAACACTTTCTCCAATTACTTTCTACTCTAAGTTAATTGGTCAAACCATCTTTAAACCACATTCCAAAATAACTAAAATATCTGGATCCCTATGGCCAATTCATTCATATAGGATAAAGTAATTAGTAATTAGGTTTCTGATTATCTGTATCACAAGACTTTTTTTTTTTAAACAGGTGAAACACCTCCATGCTAAATTGCACATTTACACACACTTGGGCCTACAAAGCACAACTTATTAGTTCCCTGTCACCCAAATGTCTCTTTAAGAGTTTTGATATAGAACATAAATTCTTCATATGATATATCGTATAAACTATTTATGAAGCTTTATAAGTTATAATATATAAGAAATGGGTGCAAAGTCCTCCATATAATCATCCTTAAACCCTAACTTTATATCTTAACTCTAAAATTTTCACACATCTCTCTCAGACCGGCCACGCTACAGGATAAAATGGAAGGAAATAATGTAAATATTTATAAATAAAATTACCTATGGAGTAACAGTATTCTAATAATAATTTCCTTAAGAAATGTGTTTTATAAAGCTAAAAATGCCGTTTTGACAAAGACAGCATGCAGAAGGCCTGTTAAACTGAGAGAACAGTGCCATCACCCAGATAAAGCCTAGACACCTTTTGTGTACTGCAGGGAAGATACTCAAGGCTGGAGAACACTCTTTGAAAATTCAAACCCACCACTAACTACATTGAGCCAGCAGTTTGTGGAAGTTTGGTGCGTGTTGCAGCTGACAGCATTGTTGTTTCCTTGTAACTGGTCCAGGAGCTGAGTAAAAAGTGGTGGCTGGCACTGACAAAGGCAAAAGTAATCTTTTGGCACAATTGACTCTTTTCTGCCAGAAACAACAGCGCTAGTAATCCAGTGATTATCATAACAAGTTCCATTGCCTTAGTTTCAAAAGAGAAAAAAGAGAAGGGGGGGAGGGGGGGGCACAGTGGTGAAGAGAACGCTATCTTACTGCAAGACAGTGTCTTTGGGAAAGTTTAAGACAGTACTTTATAACAACCCACTTACAAATAAGGAAATATGTCAGGAAATAATGGTTACGTGTAGAGTGTTTAGGTGCATGACTCCTAACCAGTAAAACATGTTACTCCTTTAAAAGTTTGAGCCAGTGGGACATAAGGACATAGGTTAAGGTTCTGCTAAATCAGCACACGTATAATTAAAAACTCTCATATTTTAAATCTACCATATGAATTATGGAAATAAATTGTTCAAAGAAACCGCTCTAAAACAAAATGTAACGGTTTAATACGGGAATGAAAATTAATTTCTAAATAGCTTTCAGGATTCTTTCTTCTAAAAAAGCCCAGTACAGTTAGCTAGAGTAGTCAGGAGTATCAACACACTTCCTTTTTTTCCGCCAGGTGTCTTCTTCCTCCTTTTCATGCAGCATCTCTTTTCTTTTCTTACAAGCCTAAACCAGGCTGCATCTAGACCTACCCTTTAATCGGAATTTGCACACGAGGCACATGCATTCACATTTTAGAAGCTCCTTAAAGGCTACAAGGAAAAATTTCATACACTGCATACAGAACACTGGCACTCTGATTTACTCCACCATTTGGATTTGACTTCGAACACCACCCCTGCTGCCCTCAGTCCCCATCAACACAGCACACCCCAAACAAGCAGAGAACCGGCTAGCCAGCAACACTCAACCAGGAAATCAAGTACATGTCTACAATGGTGCTCAAGGAATTAGTTCTGGTTTGCACACTAATGTTTTTTCCACCAGTGGCAGATGCAAAACAACCAAATGCTTAAAGAGGCAGAGACCCAGGCAAATCCTAGCAGACTGGCCACAACCAACCAGCGCATCCTTTAATACAGCCAAAGGTAGCCCTCTGTGGCAGGACCATAAGATACACCTTCCAGACAGGTGGTAAGCCCGAAACAGGGAACACTCAGTAACAAAGAACACAAGAGTCACCTATGATTTTAAGTTCAACGAAGTCTCAAAGCAGAAGTGTCATCAAAAGGGTTCAAGCATTTTCCTGGGAAACACAAAATGGATTGGAGGAACTAGGGGGATCACCACCTTCGTATAACCCCTTCTACAAGGAAACGCAGTGTCCAATTCCAGTATCCACTAATTCATCACGGATGTTAAAGGGCACAGGAAAACTGTGACAGCTAGCAGAGCACTGAAAAACATGCTGCACTGGGAAAGGCTGCAATATCTCACTCTGTTCAGGCAACGCAAAAAAGGGGAAAATTCAACAACTGCCTGTTACAAAGGTCTAATAACACAGACACATGCAGCCAGGCAGACAGAAGCAGGACGAGGGTCTAACCTCACTTCCTTTTTTTTAGTAGGCATTAAGCATGAAAAGTAATTGACATGACTCACGAGTTGATTTCATAGTTCTCAATCGAAATCAGCTACTTCTATAGCAGACATGCTAGTTTAGCTAGGGAGTAATTCGTTAAGTTGGATCCTTGGGCAGTTCAGCTGGCAGCCTGTGCGTCTGGCTTACATGGCACCTCCACTGCACTTGCTCCCGCTGCCCAGGGAGGGCTGGCAGGGCATCCCAGGCTGAGCACTGCCCAAATCCGGGACTCCGCCAGGCCACAGGAGAACCTCAGTGCTCCTCACTCACCCCAGGAAGGCCAGGCCAAGCAGTCGTGAAGATGCTCTCTGGCTTCATGCATCGAATTCTAAAAAGACTTTGCTTAATGCCACTTCTAAGATGGCACTGTGAGCATTTCAAGCTCTTCTAGAAGAAAAGTTGAAGAAACCTGTTGCCTCATTACTTCAACATATGTATTCATTCTGAAGAAAGAGGTCCAAACATTCATCTAATAAAAAACCTGGATCTTACAATCAAACTGAAATGAAAGTTGTTCTTGCTGGTATAAGACAACCATATTTAAAATTTATTTCAAGAGACAAAAGTCCTAAAGTTCGTGTAAACAAAATAATATACTTCTTAGGGTTACCATCTGCTATGATGTTGATAAAATAAATGATTTGACACAAAAAAAAATAAATCACACACTAGGTACTCAGGGTATGAGTTTCTACCTTTTATAGTTTCTTTATCCAATTTTGTTTCAGAGTAATGATATTCCTTCAGATAAGATTCAACTACTGAAATCAACTGCAAAAAACCTAGAGCACAAACCAAAACTGTTGATTGTATTTTGCATCTTAGACACCCAAACAAATCAATCTAACATTAGACCCTATATTGCGAAGGTCTATTGTGAAGTATGATACAAATTGCAACCCAAAATTGAATTTTAGGTCTAGACTTTCCAGTAAGGGGGTGCAAGGAGAAATACTATTTGATGAAAAATTACTATATCAATTAAAAAATCTAAATTTCAATAGGTTAAGGCTAGTTCTCAGCCTCTTCTTGTTGCTTCCATAAAGAAAATATTTCTCATTTTGTAGTAGACATAATATTTTTAATAACATAATAAAATAATTTATATTCCAACAAAGTACCTGAAATTTGCAAGCTAGATAAATAAGAGAAGATACAGTTCCACACACTTGTTACCCAGGGAGACGAGAACACAGCATAAGACACTCAAACCAAAAAGATGCTTTGATAGTAGATGTCATATGGTAGGCTTAATATATACAAAGCTAAGGGCATTAATCAAATTGAGAAGAGAAATGAAACCCAGGCAACCTATGAACAGTCTAACCACTCAAGTGCCATTGGGATCAATTCAGATGCAACACTGTAATTAGGCAAAAGACCAACCACTTTAATTTCAAACTATATAAATAGAGCACTTTACACCCACCCCACCCCCAAAGGAAAGGCAAAGGGAAGTACTTTAAGTGTGTTTAAAAAGACAAAAAAAAAAAAAAAAAAAAAACACACCAAAAAACAATAAAATCATGACAAACTTCAAATCTCAAGCCATACTGTTTCTTGGAGAATGCACCGATTCCCTTACAGCATATGGATATGAAGTTCCCCCGCCCTTCCAGATCAAAAAAGGAAGTTGCCCCCCTAGTAACAGACTTGCTCGTTAGAGGCACCAGTGGGAGTAGCAGAGCAGTGTCCCCTTGTGTACCTCTTGCTCCAGAGAAGATTAATGGAAGTGCTATGGATGTGTCACAGAAACACTATCTTGACTCAGAGCTGTCTGGTACAAACTGAGGACTCCACAACTCCTTCAGGAAACTTACTGAGGAATTTTCTTTAGTTGCATGATGCTGCTCACTCCCCTCCCTGTATTGAACCACAGAGTCACAGATTGAACACTTAATCCATCGCGTGGTCTAAAAGTGAGACTTCTCCCAGGCTTAACTGTTAGTTTCAATATCATTCCCCACCTGCCCAGTCGGGTTTATAACCATGAGAGTTGAGGTTGTTACCTACCAACCTCTCATGGCAGACATTTACAAGTGCAACAAAGTGCTGCAAGGACCAAAGCCACCCTGAGGAGGCATCAGTTATCTCTATTATTGCACACAGAACACTAGCTTTTGTTTTAATATTTTTGTTTGTAAGATATGTTTAAAGTATCAACAATGATTATTAATAGTAGTAAATAAATGCAATTGTATTTATGAAACATTGTTTATCCTGGAGAACCCCAGAGCATGATTATCTGACATAGCAAAGAATAAACATCTGCTATGCCAGTTATTGTGGAAAAGATTTTAAGAATAGGCAATAAGCTATGCTACACAAACTTAATTTCTATGCCCAGAACAAGCAATCACAATTAAAACTTCAGGAGAACAAAATTATTCAGATGGGAGGAATGCACAGCAAGCACACAACTTGCCTGGGCAATAACTAAAAAACCAAAATTTTTAACAGGCGTTAAAAATTAGTTTGAATTCTCTCTTTATGGAAAGCTGTTTAAAACCTATACTTTCATACAGAAACTGATCTGCAAGAACAGTATTTTCTCAGGTCAGAAACTTTGGGGTGTACACTTGAAGAACCTTTGCTAATACAACAAAATACTTAGCTTGTATCAAGTCAGAAGAAAATGGAAAAAAGTCACACTGGTTCAGGAAAACTGAAGAAAGCTTTAATTTGATTAAAAAGTGTGTACCAACATCAAAAGTCAGTACCGGTAATACAGTTCCTGTATAACTACCAAGTATGTTTCAGATTTGTTTCCATTAATTATCTAAATATGGTTTGCTATTAAAAAAAAGAAGGCCATTACTACTTTTAAGTTAATTTCACAAACAATTCTATTCATTTATTGTAATAAGGACCATGCATTCCCTAAGAACATTAGATTATTAATTCCTGTAATAGCAGCACTCTTACAGAAATGTCAGAAGTTACCTGCTTCTCCTTTTTCATATTCTCTGCTTCCTAGACTAAATCACATCACTGAACACACCAAGTGACCTGGCACGACCTGGAGACTTTAAATACAATGCAACTTGCTCAAAATAAAATTGTAATTGGCATTTCCCACCCAAACTGTACTAAATCCGAAACTGCACATTGCCACACCCACCTTGCCAGAAAAAGTACATCAGGTACAATTCAGAGGACAGCATATTTATAATACCATATGTAACATGCTGTTGCAATACATTTGTTGCTTGTGCATGTTTATTCAGACAGTTAAAGTATAAGCTAATCAAGAAAACTGTCAAAAAATATCATTCAAACTAGTTTAAAACAGAAAAGGAAACTTCCTTAGAAATCCACAGAGCTGCTCAGAGCACTACACAGTAAAGCTATTCTTTGCCCATGGAAAAAAAAACAAACCCTTGTATCAATACAAGCTTTAATATTATTCTTCCATCCAATTTAAGGTTAAAATTCTATAAGAAAAATTAAAATGCTAATCTTCATGGATTATATCCTGTATATAAGTAATATTTACATGTGTTCACACAGAATGTATTTTGAAAGCACCCCGGTTACAAACATGAATAAAGCAAACCAGCTTAGAGATCAAGCCTTTAGCAGGGATACAATCCAGAGCTTTTATTCACATGCAAACACAGAGTTAAATTGCTATTAAATTGCATCATGCTGCTTATTCCCCTCTCTGTATTGAGCCATGAAGTATCAGATTGAACAGCTCTAACAAGTAAGTCTCAGCCCTAAGATATTAGCTATCATAATAATCCATTCTACGGGCAATTTTTCCTGTGGTTACTTCAGTTATGACTCAACGGCTTTATATAACCATAAACTTCAATACATGTGTGTGTGTATATATATATATTTATATATACACCAAATTAAGGCCAGTGTCACAAGACTGCACACACCAGGCCAAAAATATTCAAATATAGTCTCACAGTCAACAGCTACTGCTACCAACTGTATTACAACAGTGCAGAAAATGGCCCATTCAAGCAGCAGGACACAATACAGTTTGAGTGTTGTAACTGAGGCGCTAACACTCATGAGTAAGGAAAACACTGCAAGTGTGACAGCTTTTCTAACATGTCTAAAAAACGTTAAGAAAAAGTGCTTTCAGTCATTTACTGTAATCACAAGGTGCACAGCAAACTTCGACCCTCTTGAAAACAAACTCCAGGATCAACCTGAGGTCAGCATCCTTTCATGGAGTGGATGATTGTCATGCATCTTTGTACACGTACAATTAAAATTATCCCATTGCAACAAATCAGAAGTACTTTGTTGATATTCAGAACATCATTAATGCTCTAATACTCAAACCTTTTACAGCGAAAGACACCCTCTGACATAACAAACCGTTTAAAAGCAGAGGAAAAAACCACACACTTAAAAACAAATCTGTGAGAAATATCACGTATTTTTAATTTCTGAGTTCACGCAGCTAAACCAGAGGAGAAATAAAATATCAAACAAAACCCTTCTATCTTAGCAAGCCAGGTTTTAAGCTTTAGGTAAAATGGCAATTATAGTACACATATAGCCAAGGAAATGCCAATGCAGTTCTACATTTACACTTCCATGATGGGGAGCTAAGATATTTGCAGACATGCAGTCAAGATCACAGATTTCTGAGTCTCATCTTCAGAAAATCTAGACCAAGCTGTTTCCTAAAAGCACATGGAAGAAAACCTGTATTTTGCAAAGGTACATAATATGTCTGTACCAGATTTTTGGCTACCCTACACTACTGAAATCTAAAGTTTATTATTAACTGCAGCACAGCATCTCGGCATCTCACATGAAAAGCACAATACACTAACATCTTAAGTTTTTTCTAAAACAAAGCATGTAGAATACAAAGAAGTTTGAAAGGTTTTCAGGTTTATGTCTAAAAAGGGCATACCTTTAAACAGATTATTTCTTACAATTACTTCTTCTAAAGAGCACATCTAACACTCACCCACAGGACTGAACCCTCACTACTGAATGAAAGAGAAGTTACACATCAGGGGTTGAGTGAACATAAGTTCTTCCTAAGAGAATTCTGTCTCTCAGTTCAGCTGAGGAAAAGTGTCTATTATAGGAACATGTCAGCATTAGACATCATCTTTTAACGCTAAAAACAAAAGTTTATCTGTTCAGTATTTGAACAGGGAAGAATGCTTAATGGATATATGAAAGCTCTGCACATCTCTTCATCTATCCCAGAGATGTGGTAGGCTAGTTCTAAGTTACATTGAAAAAACAATGGAATAAATACAGCAAATGTTGACTTAGATAATTATTGCAACCTGCCTCAATTATCTTTCCCCTCTCTTGCCGAAAATCAACAAGAAACCCTCCATACTTCTTCATTTTCATCCAAGAAAGAATCTTCTGCAGGGATAAGGCTTCACCATTTGCCCTGCAGCACAATGAAGTGACCAGCTGGTTTGTTCAAGGGAAAGACAGTATCTCTCCCCTCAGTAAAAAAGCTGCCTAGAGCAAAAAGTGTTTTCTTGTATTATTTTAGGCATGGAGAAAAAAAATGTTTGAAGTAATCTATTAAAACTTTCAAGAAGCATCTCTACCTGCATTTATACAGTGGGAGAATTTGAGCTGATGGAACTCAGCATTAGTCTGCAGTATCAAGGACTAATTTTCCAGTATGCATTTTGTACTAACTAGTGCTGGAATGTAGTAAAGCTCTTGCCAGATATTCTCCTTTTGCAGAGGTCCAAAACCAATAATTCTCAATAATTCCATTACTTCCAAAAGTCATAGCCAGATTCCAATCTGAACAAATGATGGAGATGTGCCCCAGCCTCCACTGTCAGCAGGGCCCTCAGATACCTTTTAAAAAAAAAAAAAACAAAACAAAAAAAAAAAAAAAAAACCACACAACACAACAAAACCACAACCCCCCACCCCCCCAAAACCCCAAACAAAAAACAAACCCACCCCAAAAAAAACCCAGCACCAAGAATGCTTTCTTTCCTCAACATTGAGATGTTTCTTACTAACCATTTCTTCAACAGAGATGTTATTGGCATTTTTGCATCTCGCTCTCAAAGTAAGAAAACATTACATTCTCTGACAAAGAAGAGAAATTTGCCTTTAAGTGTCCCAGATATCATAATATCTGCACAAATATTTGCTGAATCAAGGCCCTTGCTGCCTGGGCTGTTAAGCTGCCTGCTGAGGCAGCAGGCAAGCTTTGTGTTGACAGCTCCCTTGGCGTGAGCAGCAGTAAATGATGGTGTGCCCACCATGCCTGGAAAACTGATATGATACAGTTCAGTCTCTTACACCAACAAACGAGGTGGAAGGAAGATTGCTGCCTGATGTTAATGGGCCTTGCACTAATACATAGCAGTACTGCAGCAACTGAGATGTCTCAGGGAGCCTAGCTTACCTTCGAACCTCAAAAACATTCGTTCCTGTTCATTAGATGTTTCCACTCTTTCCTTTTATTTCAAAGAGAGGCTTTTTCTCCCATTGAACCAAGATGTCTCACCACAGCTCAATGACATAGTAAGTTGCTGACGCCTGCATTCACTAGTTTCTTCCTTCGTAACCAGAAGTTATTAGCTGATCTACTAATTTCTGCTGCACTTCGGAATCAGTCACATTTTAATGTTCTTCTGCTAGTATATCCATGTTGTTACAGCTTTTAAGTCTGGAAAGATTACCTGCTGACAACAAAATTCCATCTTTTGAGGATCAGTAACACAGAACTAACAACTCTAGAGTAGTTAAGACTCTGTTCAGCATTGTGGTAACTAAAAAAAAGTAACTTATTTTTCTACTCCAGAAAGTAACTACTAAATCTGGCAGGATCTCGGTCTGGTGTAAATGAGTCCAGTAATAGCTACGTTTGCTAGTGAAGATGTTGAGATTTCTCCAGCTTTCCTTCTTAACCAAAGACTTTTTTTTCCCCTGTTTGAAGACTTCACTGCTCTTCCTCAATTTCTTCTGCTACCTTCTCATTTAATATTCCATAGTCTGGTTGGACTGTGTAACATTTCTCCTTGGCTTAAATCCTAAATATCACACTTTTTATAGAAATGTGAGTTTTCGATGCTTTCCTTGTAACAAGTGTTACATGAACTAAAACACTCTTAATAAAATGCACTTAGAAACCATACACACTTCAGAAGCAGAACTTTGATGGAAAAGTTAGAACTGGAATTTATATTCAAGTAATCCCATATTAAATTGCCTTCCTTCTCTTAGCAACGTTATAGCTGGAATTGACATACCTGTTGCTGTTAAAGTGTATTCATGCCTGTTCTTTCTTTTTTTTAAATGAGGACAAGTTGCACTTTGAATAAACAAAAAAAAATTGCTGCCGCTTCCCAAAAGTATGCTGTTACAGCAGTTCTGTAGGTTACAGCTAGAAAATGCTGAAAGCTAATAAAATGCAGTAGGCAGTCTTTCCGTGGTGAAAAACACCCTTACCTGGTAATTATCTTTCCTACAATAATAATGCAGTATTAAACACTTCCTAACATTAACTTGAATAGTCTATAGGCAAAAAGCAAGCAGCAATCAATAACTATTTTTTTTTAATTAAAAAAAATCCTCTTCCCAGGATGTTTTAAAAGTCTGTCCTTCTACAAAAGCATCAAATAGTCTCAACAACTTCATTCCCATAGAGTTTACACCTTAACATTCAGAACAGATTTCTTGGGATATTTAATCAGAATTAACTACACAGAAGCTAATGATTTTCCATCAAAATTTGGACGAACGCTTTAAGTTTAATATTACAGCTGAGTAAAAATAAGTAGTGGAAGGATACTAAAACCCTTGCAATTCCCCAGCACTGCAAAGAGCGGGTCACCACCAGCCCTGCCAGCACAGCACCCAGCAGAGGGCCAGCCAACATGCAAGCTACAGCAGTACTGAACCTCCTCCTGCAAAGCAAGCCTTCCAACAGGCAAGCAACCATTTACCAGCTCCTCACAAGGGATTTTGCTGCAGGAACCATTGCCAGACAACAGCTTATGAGTCAAGTTTTATGTATGCAAACACAAGCCTATCTCACTAACAACTAAGGGCTGGCTGCCACCCAGAGGGGCCATCCTGCTTCCCTTGACACTTCACTGTCCCCACTGCCCACAGCCCAGCTTTTGTGTCTCCCAGCCTCATGCCAGCACCACTGTTCTGTAGGCTCCAGTAAACCAGTTCAGGAAGAAACTAGTAGAAAACAGAAGGATAAAACACCCTTTTCTAGTTTCTGGCCAGATTAGCTCACCCAAGTATTACACTACCAGGCCAGAACACCACCAGCGCTGGCAGAAAGGTGATGAGAGCACAAGAATCAGACAAGGCCAAAGCCAGGGTTGCCTGAAAGGCCAGGGAAGCCAGCCCATCACTTTTCAAGCATTCACTAGCTTTGAGACCAGCTATATTTTAAAACCATAGGGATTCCTGCAGGAGAACAGAGGGGAAAGGAGAGGAGAAAAAGACTACATCGCTGTGTGGTGATGCATAAAACCCTGCAGCCTACTTAGGGACCACTGGCTTTATTGGACCATTGATGCTAGGCCAGTGTATGAGAAAAATAACTGAATAAATGCATGTTTGAATTGCATCAAACACCAATAAGCTTCATAGAATCTTAAAAATATCAAATCTGCTCAGTGTTAGGGTAGAAACAGGTTACCAGGAAGTTCAATGCTGGCAGAACACTCACACACATAATTTATCGTTCACTGGCTGGAATTTTAGCCAAAATTTAGAGAAAGAGTAAATGACTTCAAAATAAATGGCAATAAACCCAAGAATTTCCCTTCCCTCTGTTTCTTCCGTAATTAAAAAGACAAAAAGTAAGATTTTTTCTTTTTAAGTACACTTTGAATTTTAGCCAAAACAAGTCTTGGGTTCCATGTGCCAAATAAGTTTCTTCTATAAATCACCATAGCCCATTTTCTCTTTTGTATTTTAGAATCTTAAGCATTGCCAAAATGAGCCAATTTAAATACATTGCCTCTCTGGGTGGTGACTAAGTTTAAATTTTGTTGGCCTTAAATCCTGCATTTGGTTCTCTTTATGTTACTGCTTTTAGTCTGGCAACAGTTTCAGATTTTGCTTCACTTGGTACTTTACTTCTTCATACTCCAACACTCCAATATGATGAAATTTGTTTAAGTGCCCAGCCACTAAAAATAAAATGTTACTGTTTGTAAGGATTATCAAATAGTTTCAATGGAAGACAAGACTCTTCATATTCTGTTAAAATACGTAAAATAAATAAAAAATGGAAAAACATTTTCTGCCACTTGGAAACAGACAACTGTGGCTCAGTATTTGGGAAAGAATTTCTTATATTCTGATCAGAAAGAATATTATTACCCTTCAATGTACTATCACTTCAGTGTTTTGCAGATCACACTGTGAAAGGGTAAGAAGGCATCAAACGTCTCTTCATATCCCAATTTATCTGTGGAGGATTACTGACACAGGTTCAAAAGAAAAGCGCTGACCTTCCGTCCCAAATGTAAGAAAGCATTCTGGAGAGTCACGTGTAAAAGGGCAACCCAGAATAAACGTCACATACAGCTCCACCACACAACTTCACATGGACATCACTAAGCAGAGCATATTCCTCTAGAAACGGCTGGTCTACGTACTTTTGAGAAAATTAAGAAATACTTGTAAATTGAAGCAAATTCTTAACTGAAGACTCTTCACTTGAATTCAAACAAGTGTAATACGCTCACGTAACTGAAGGGCTATGTGAGGCTACATGCACCGTCTTTTACACCCATTCCAGGTCCCCAACAGTGAAACAAACAAGTATTTTATACAATCCTCACCTGTGATATGAAAGCCCAATGAATTAAACAAATACCTTAAGGCACCTAGCCAGACGCGCGTGAAACAAATGTACAAATTCAAGTACAAAGAGCTCCAGTAGCAATTCTGTTCTACTTCACTGCACATTTCTTAGGATGTAAAGCTAATCTTTAAAAGGTCACACAAAAGTAAACATGCACATCGCTCTGGTATATATATGGAATTTGGACTTGAAAAAATTCAATGTACGTCACTGATTACAATATCAGCTTTACATTAAGGAATATGAATTCTCATTAGGATTTCATTCCTTGCTTGGCTTTTCGTTTTTAAAAAAGCAAGAAATAAGGCTGAAGCCACTTCCTTTTACATTTTCAAGTTCACTGTTGTTTTTTTTTAAACATCAGGGGCATAACTTGCCTTGAGTAAGATATACATTCTTAACTAATTATCAAGAAACCATAACAATGTATATACACTTCAACTAAGATCTCTTCAGCCTAGTTTTCAATTTTCTAATGGACTCAGAGTATATCATTATCTTAATGCTGAATCTATTATGGGAGAAACAAGAGAAAACTAAAACCAAAATACTGTGCAATATTACACTAAAAGAAAGACAGGATAACAGACAAAAAAATGCATGGAGAAACAATCTATATCTGCTTTTATTTTAAAAAGTTCAGCCTGTACAAAAACTTCATACACAGTGGGACCTGTTAAGATCTGTGAAGCCTCTAAGTTATCTCAGGACTAATTAGGTTTTTAAGAAGTCTTAAAAATCTAATACACCCTATCTGTACAGAATATCAATTGAATATAGGTTCTTAACTCTTGCGTTGTAAAGCCAGAGTTTAGTAGTTTACAAAAGATTCTAAAAATACAGATTAAGCTAAGCCACTTCATCTTACTTTCCATTAAGAATGAAGTACATTTGAAGCCAGAATTCTATACTCCCTGCACTCTACTAAAGCCAGAGTAATACCATCTGTAATGCTAGTTACAGACAAGTAATAGAAGTATCTGATGTGGTGCCTGTATTGATCTAGTATTCTACTTAACGATTTTTCTCTTAAAAGTCAATTACATCTCCTTCATACCCACATCCCTCATTCTAACACAAGGTTTACAAGATTTTGTTAAATATTAATAATACATTTTCTGTTGAACAGAAGATATAAAATTTATAGAAAGGAACTTCTGCGTTTCAAACAGGTCTATCAGACTAGATATTTGGTGTAAGAAAAAACCTGACAATTACAACTGTGGCATTATTACGTGCATGCCATCTCTTACACAAGAAAATCCGCGCAAAGCCATTTTTAAAACAGCTCCAAAATTAGAAGTCTGTAACTGCAGCAATCTTCAGGCTGTAAAGCCTCCAGACCACAGCCAGCTCATAGCCGGGCTGATTAGCTCAATCACAGCACCTTGTTAACAGCAGCTGAGAGCTCCAACCTGAATCTAAATCACATCAAGCAACTCAAAGCACAGGCAAAAGTACTTTAACCTCAAATCACCAAGGATACCAAAATATAAAAAGGATGAATAACCTACAGAAGTTTGAGAGTCAAATAAAACCCTATGATACATAATGTTTCCCCAGACAGTACATAAAAATATTATTTAGAACAAGACTAGATATCAACTTCATGAACACTCTTAAATCAGGGAATACATCTAAGTTTAATGTTCTGTCTGAACTTAGTGATTGCAAATATGGTTATAGCATGAAAAAAGTCATGAGGGGTGGGAGGTAATGTGCTGTCCATGAAAGACAGGGGGAAGAAATAAGAACTAACTGCTCTAAGCTAGGTTTTTACTAGCTTTTTTTGCCCCTTTGTGTTCTCAGCCTCATTGGAAAGGGGAAATCTCTCCACAGGATTTGTTTACTTTTCAAATACAATAGAACTAATTCAAGGCCACCAACAGCCTGAAGAGGAAGAATGAGCCACCTGTAGAGGTCAGTATTCTAAAAGTGTATCAGCAAAAATGAAGCAAAAGATGTAAATTCTCTCTTTAGGAGGAATGTCATACTAGGTGTGTGGAACAATAATGATATAATGCATCTATACACATGTGTTCTTCTCTGTCCTTCTGGCAAATAGACTCATAGAATCATTTACGTTGGGAAAGACCTTTGAGACCATCAAGTCCAACCAATAACCCAACACTGCCAAGCCCGCCACTAAACCATGTCCCTGAGCACTGCATCTACCGTCTTCTAAATACCCCCAGGGATAATGACTCCACCTCACCCCTGGGCAGCCTGTTCCAATGCATGACAGCCCTTCCAGCGAAGACATTTTTCCTAATATCCAACCTAAACCTCCCCTGGTGCAAGCTGAGGCTGGTTCCTCTTGTCCTGTAGCTGGTTTCCTGGGGGAAGAGACCGACCCCCCCTCGCTGCAGCCCCTTGCAGCAGCTGTGGGGAGCGATGAGGTCCCCCCTGAGCCCCCTCCTCTCCAGGCTGAACCCCCCCAGCCCCCCCAGCCACTCCCCATGGGACTTGTGCCCCAGCCCCTTCCCCAGCCCCTGCCCGGCTCTGGACACGCTGCAGCACCTCTACATCCCTCTCGGAGTGAGAGGCCCAAAACCAAACACTGTATTTGAGGTGCGGCCTCAGCAGTGCCAAGCGCAGGGGGACAGTCACTGCCCTGGCCTGCTGGCCACACTGTTTCCAACACAAGCCAGGAAGCCATTGGCCACCTTGGCCACCTGGGCACCCTGCCAGGTCACTTCCAGCCAGCCATCAGTCAGCACCCCCAGGTCCTTTTCCACCAGGCAAATAGCACAGGAATAATTTTGCTCTGATTAATACAGTGTGGAAGCAGATGAAAACAAGCAAATTTCCTGGCCTGCTTCATCACAGAAGTAATACTTGAATAAAACCAGCTTCCTATGGCAGAAAAGATCCACCACTGTGATTAACTGGTTGATGAATTTAATGTCAAGAAATTCTATAGACAGTTGCTTAGAAAAACAAATACATAGGTGGCAGGTCTACTTCCACACTTACATACAAAGTTTTCCATATTAAATCAAGTGGTAATTTTACTTTTCAGACCACAGAGTTTTGCTCAACTCATATCGCAAGACGTATACACTGAAGTAAGAGGTCTTTCTGGAAGACTACGAAATGCATGTTCAGACAGTTCAAAAATTTAAAATACATATTGTACAACAATTAAAATCTCTTTGACTAGATCATAAAACTTAGTTAGATATAAAAGAATACATGCATTATTAATATGCTATAAGGTGAAAAGGGTCATGAGAATTCCAGCCATTGCACCTTTTCTCTGCAAGTCTAAGACACACACCAGGCAATATATTGGGTTTAATCAGAACTTTCTATTGATATCAGCAGGAAGCTAGCATGGAAAACACCTGCTACATGAAACCTCTGATTTATTTCTTTTGGTTACACATAATTCTTCCATGTTGACCCAGGCATTTCCAACGCAGTTACTCCTTGCATGAAGAAGAGGGAAGCAATTTAAGTTAAGAAACAGTCTTCTCCACAAAAAAAAAAAAAAAAAAAAAAAAAAATCATTTGGAAAAAAAATCTAATGAGACTCCTGCAATAACATCAATGCCCAATTCATCTACAAAACTTTGTTTTGGAATTCAAAAGAGTTTTCAAAAAATAGTCTGTTAGGCATCAGAACAGTGAGGCAGGAGAAAGTTACCATATCTACTTAGCAAGTGGGACACAGAAACCACATTTTTGCTCTGAAATGGGTCAACATGAGCAGAGGAGATTTAAACAAAACTGTGTTTCACCCTGGAGCGCTGCCTCACTGGAGTTTTTTAAGTACTTTAACCTCATTCTCATATGTTTGTTTACCATTGTATCTGGTCTTTAGGACATGGTACAGATGATTATTTCTTTCCCGATTACCAATCCCTCCCTTTGGGAAATATTTTTTTTCAAGGTTCTCCAAGTTTCCATCCTTTTCAGTACACATCCAGTTACTGTATTTGGATCTGGCTGTCAGTTTTACAAACAATTCTGTCTCCAGACAATCACTTATGTGACAGAGGCTAGCAGCAATGGTCAACGGGGTTGATCTGACAAAACATTTGTTTAGGAATCTGCTTCTGCCAAGCCATAGTGTTGGCCGTTTGAAATTTTTTGCATTAGAAACAAGGAATCCATCTACCAATCCAGAACACTCACATTAATCCAACTACGCAGACAAAGCACGCAAAAAGTTATTTGAATAACACGACCTTTGAGAAATCCCATCAGCACAACTCCCTGCATCAAGGAGCTCTGCACTCTTCAGCCTATTTAAGCAGCCAGAGTGTGAAGGAATTACTTGAGTGCGTGATCAGAATATTAAATATACCACTCTGTCCAGATTTACAGTGAAGCAATCAAATAACAGAACAACAACTTCAGAGCAGAACTTTTTTGCTGACTACCATCATCAGTAGTACCAGTAACTGCAGCATCCTCAGTCTTGTGCCAGGTTACACACTACTGTGAATCGTCAGCTGCAGTTTGGAAAAAAACTTTTTTTTTTTTTTTTTTTTTTAAGAACAGTTACAGCTGGCAAACATGATCTTTCACTATTACTGCCAGAACCACTGTAGGCAGTGACAGACACTGTCTCCCTACAGCTTCAGTATCACCTAATTTTAGGAGGCACTGAGGTACTCTGACATTACTGAGAGCCTTAAGTGGATTAGCATTTATTAAAAAACTTACTTGAAATCCTGTCTCATAAAGGATGTCTTCTCTAAGTCTTCAACCAAAAAATACTTGAAATCACTGTGCTAGAAACACCGCAAACCTCAGACATAAGGTACAATTTCCTTGTCAACAGATTCCCACTGCATAACCACATCTGTAACACGTGGTAGCAAAAGTAGACAAGAAAAAACATAAAATAATATAAAAGTCTTAAATGGTTCCATAGTCCAGAAATAAATAAGTATATATATGTGTATAAGATATATATATATATGTAAAAACTATTACCCAAATAAATCACTACTTCCTTTAATCATTTCAGTTCAAAAATCCAGGTTAAAACTGGAAAGAAAAAAAACACAACCTGAAATTCACAAGTCACTTTAAAACTGCAGAAGGTGGTATTTTGCTATCGCAATTACACTGCAAAAATATTTTAAAAAATGAGCCAAACAGTTTCAGCAAATTTGATGTCTCTGGTGACAAACATGCAAAGTTAACCATGGACATTCATCTTAAAGTCACTAATTTCTCCAAGTATACTGTGGATTCCAACCAAGTTCCAACAATAAACTTCTAATGGTATGTCTGTTTTAGCACTTCAAAAGAGCGAATCTAACCAAGTAGCTTCTTTACAGAAGTTAAGCCGCTTTATATTGATATAAAAAGGTAAATTTTGCAGAAACCTCTTCAAATTGATGGTCTATCCTTTTCTAGAAAAGTCCACTCTCTTCCCAATAACAAAATTTTCTATGAGGTTATCTTCTCTCGAATTCCCTAATGCATATGAAGAACTCAGCAAAAGCTTTTCTGACTCAGTTGTAAACAAAAACCATCTGAAAGGAGTTACAAGTGAAAACAATTTGATCTAGAGCTGGAGAAAGTTCACTAATTGGAAAGATGACCCAGAATCTTTGAAATTGTTTCAAATAGTTTAGCTGTAATACAGAAGTATCCTTCCTCTTTCTTACAAGACGACCTCTCACCATTTCAGCAAAGTTTCTTAAGATGCAGGTCAAAGCTGAAGATGGAAAAAATTAAAACAAATACCCACACTACTTAGTATGTGTAGACTTTTTGAAATCAAACATTATTATGTGGCACACTGCCAAAATCCCTCACTGGAGAAATCAATCCCTGCATCACTGCAAACAGCGCGTTTCTTCTGACTTAGTAAAAAGTCAGTTTCAGGAGAAGCAATTTAACCACAACAGAAGTTGTCAGAAACTAGCTCTGTCACCAAAAGTCAGAAGATTTTAGTATACTTTTTTAAAGAAAAAAGAGAGACCCTTTAAGAAAGGAAAAATTGAAAAAGGAAAAATAAAAGGAGGAAAAGAAAAAACTACAACAGGACTGCTCTTCTCTAATGAGCAATTTGAGAATGCAGGAGGCAGACATTCCAGAAAAGTGCAATATTTCTTTAGAATTATTCTCTCCATATGTTAGCATATGGGCAATAGAATCAGCAAAGTAAGCGTTCATAAAATGATTGTCCAGATAAAGCTGTCCATAATTTAGGAATACAAAACAGAAACGTAAATTTTCATGATCTGCTACAGCAGCATGTTAGCATTTAATTAAACACAATATTGCAAATGTTCTACTGAATGATTTGTTATGATACACATATACACATGAAATACTACGGTAGAATGTTGAAGAACTGTAAGAATAAGGGAGATAAAACAGAAGAGAGGTATTCATCCAACATTAGATACCAGACACCAACATCCAAACTTTTAAAAGGAACCACACAGAAAGTACAACTTTGTTTTTACTTCAGGTTTGACCTATTTGTCTCTGTGATGACTCATACTTACAGGAATTTGAAACTTATTCCAGAAATTGTTTAATTTAAAACAATAGTACTAAAGATTCTGCCAAAGATGCAAACTCATTAATTGTCCCTACTGAACACTACCCTTCATTATTACAGGTTAAGTGTCCTCAGTTACAATTGTTCCACAAGCCTAAACATTTTCTCAACTGTATTTTATATTCTCTACTGCCTGTGTCAGAAAGGAAAACAAAAAAAAAAAATAATAAATAAATAAAATCCAAGGTATGTAAGTACAGTCACTTTCTCTGGAAGCAGTTTCTTAGAGGGCATTTACTGCCACCATTCATTATGGCATTTTGGTTCCCCCCCAAGCTTAATGATGCAGCCACCACTGGGTCGGGTCGATCCACTGCCATTAATCTCTTCTCCCCGATCAACTGTGTAAGTGACTACATGTCTGGCAATCACAGTGAAATTCAAATTTAGCCAGGTAAATATCAATCACGAGCTCAGTTTAGGTATTTGACATGTATATTTAAGGCACTCTGAACAAAATCCTGGCCAGAATTTCAATAAAGATTTATGGAAGAATCATTAGATACTAGAAGGGGTTTACATTTCATTAAACATATGAAGTCCAACTGCTTTCATATACTACAGCCTGACATCACACCATCTATTTCATTCTCTCTTACCTGGTAAACTTCTCACATGAACTGCAGTTTCGTTCACATGTACTAAGCCATTACTACCCTATCTATTCAGATGGAAACAAATGTGATGAAGATTCCTACCTTCATTTAAAAGTTACAAAATCCCAAACCAGGACTGTTTTTAATATGTAGACTTCCATTTTATTTAATCAGTTATTCCACTTTATTTAATACAGGACCAATTACTTGCAGTTTCATCTAACACTTTTTTTTTTTACATGCTTCTGCTCTCTTCACTTTCCAATTTTCTACAGCACTAGCACATACACAACCAGTTGCCAGAATGGTAACACTACCAGCAGTGGCTTGGCTTTTACTCTATGTGACAATTCAGAGAGTCTAAAATCCCATTATTTTTTTTTTTTTTACTATTAAATTTCAGATTGGTAGGAAATGTAGTTTTTCTTATTTTAACACTCCAAAACAGCTATTAGGGGCAGAAATAAATCAGCAAAACAGTCAGTTCCACAGTCCATTTCAAAACAATCTGAAATCTAGGCGAGATTGACAGATTTCCATGCATACCAAGACCACTAGGCAGAACCACAGTACTCTACAGACAGATCTCAGTGCCCCATACCACTACACATTATGCACTCCAAGAGGTAAAGAAGTTATAACCTGCTCCACAAGTTCACATTTAAGTCATAAAGGCCAGAATTTTCTTCTCAGAGGCAACCATTTAACTCAGCTGCCTGAAAAGCCTAAGCCACAAGCACTATTTAGTAGCAAATAAGAATTACTATCTTCCCCAAAATAATACCTACAACAGTGAACACCAACAGCCCCTATGGTTCCTTGATGAAGATGGAAACCTCCCTACACTGGCAAATGACAGACAGCCCGAGACAGAAACTCCCCTAACCAACTGCAGCCCAGTCCAAAAAAGCCATTTAAAACCTGTCCCCTTTGACTGATACAAACAGACGTGCTAGGAAATCTCCACACAGAGCTTTATTTTAAAGGACTAAGCCATTATATGCCTGTATATGGATTTTTTTACATGGACTTGTTTATTGTGAATGGATGTGTACACTGATGCTATAATTGCTTTTTATATGATACCGTAGCATATGTATTGGAAAAGATCTACTTGATAAAATATGTAAAACCACCGTCAGTAAAGATCAGTCTTGACTATATTGAGAGATATAAGTTTACCTGCAAACTAGGAACTGTGTCATATCTGTATTGTTGTAGTACAATCTTAAATATTACAGGCAGCATTTGCATGGAAAACATTTTTAATCAATATATTAAGTTAACAGTTCTCTTTCACATCTATTACATCTGTCCTTGGAAGTAAAAGATGGGAAAAGGTAAGAATGACTTGACCAGATGTTTTTTCTTATTAAAAAAGGTCCCAGTTAGATTCAAACACAGAAAACTTCCACTGTTACTAATGACTGCTGGAATAAGAATGAGAATAAAAGGAGGCAGAAAAAAGTGATGGCTTACAAAAAAAAAAGCAAGAGAAGTTCTAGGGACTCTGGGAATGAGAAGGTTTGGGAGGGAGAATACAAAAAGTAAAAAACAAGGTAAAATAAGAGAGACAGAAACAAAATGAAAACATTTGAAAAGCACCAAAGAAAATATTTTCTAATAATCAACTTATGTGCACACACATGTGCAAACAGCCCCCTACTCCTGTCTCCTCCTCCCGCTCCCCGCAGCAAGCACTCCCCATCACCTCCCAGCTGAACACCCCTGCCTCTGAGCATACAGGCAGGTGGCCCACAAAGACCTTCCAGCAGACAGGGCTTCCTCCACACGGAGCCTTCAGCCATGCCACCAGGTGAGAGCTGCTGCATCAACCTGGGCTTCCTCCTAGCTGAAGCACGGGGAAGTCAGCGTCTTCTTGTTCTTACCAAAGTGAGACGACTACTTTGGATAGCAAACAGGGAAGGTGATCTACATTACTACCTGGAACACACTAGACTTAAAAAAAAAAAAAGCCACCAACATCAAAAATCCCAAAACAACTCACATACCACCTCTGCCTACATTTTAATCAAGAGCAGAAACAAAGGGAAGTTAGAACAGATACTACCTGGGTAGGTTTAAAGAAAAAGGACAATTCTTTTCAACAGCAGGCTCCATTTTATCATCCAGGTGCCATAATAATATCCATTTTCCAACTTAAAAGCAGTTGGTCATGTTACAAAAGATCAGATAACAGTAACAAGCAACATCAGACTATTAATGCCACAGCCTCAAAGAACACAGAAAAGTGTTTAAGCATGTTACTGACTTTGTAAGATGTAAGATACCAGCACATATGCAACAGCCCATCCTTTTTTAAGAGGTTAACATGTTGACATTAAATGGTTGGATTAATGGATTATAAAGGAATAATACCATAAATTAATTCTGATACATCTCAGCAAAGCTGCTGAAAAAGAAAAGAGAAAGAAAAAAAGAAGAAAAAAAAAAAAAAAAGAAGAGATCAGCATTCTAGAAGTATCCCTGGGGGAAAACAGCAGCCGATCACGGCACACATTACCTCTGCCCCTTGTTCATCCATCTGCTGCACCCCAAGGAATGCCACAGGGGAAGCAAACATGTGGAGCACAGCTAATAACAGCAATTCTGTCCATATTAGAAACTAATTATCACCCTTTCTTATCAGGATCAGTGCTTCCAGAATTATAAGCAATTTACCCTACTAAATGCAGTCCAGAATTTAACACTCAATAACTCAATAGCTTTATGTTAAAAAATGCTGATTTGGACCTGCATATAATACAAATTGTATTTCCTTTCCTTTCTATACAACCTGCTTTCTTGCATACGAAGATTTAATTTTATTTTTTTTAATGAAGGGATGACGAGAAAGAAGCTCCACTTAAACACAATCCTGTGCTCAAAATCCTTGGCTCAAAACTGCACAATAGCTGTGATTAAGTCTATGTAAATCTAACAAAAAAAACCCAAAACATTAGTTTTCTATTGTATTAGCAATCTTCTGGAAATAACAGCATGAAATCTCATTGCTCCCTACCAAATATATTACTTTTCATTAGACACACAGACCATAAAACTACAAAATGAGATAGAAAGCTGTGAATAGCATTTTATATACTGACCTTGCAAATAGAAATCAGTTTTTCCTTGATCTATTTTCATTCTACCCAACTAAAAACTAAGAACTTCAAGAACTGCTGAGATCCCTCCACATTAGGCTGTTCTATAAGAAAGTAATTATTTACTTCAAAATAATCCAGTAGACATTGTTTTGTTTTAATTAACATCACCTATTTGAGGCACTACTTGCGCACACAAGTGGTACAAATGTTCTGCGGCACAATCCAGAGAAATGAGAAACAGGGAACACCAAGGAAAATCACACTGAGTGCCAAGACCCAAATAAAGAACATCAGGTATGGATCAATACAATGCTTCTCTGCTAAGGATATTAATTTCTTTCTTTTTTTTTTTTTCTATCCATCTACTGCTTGAGCCCTCACAACCCCAAGTTCCGTGCCATAGCCTACCAAGACCAAAGTACCCTCTACCCAACTCCCTCAGAGCCCCTCCTGGTTAGCCAGCAGGTGCCACTTTTTTTGAGAAAGACAAGGTCAACATTCCCCTAAGGATTTGAGCAAAATGCCTCCTCGAGCGAGCAGTCTGGGATTCAAACTTGGGTCTGCTCGCTTGAGACTGCACATGCTGGCTCAACCCCTTGAGGTAGCAATGTCAAGAACTGTTAAAGAAGGATTTACAGAAGTCTCAAAGATGCATGTGAAAAGCATTCTAACAAAAATCATCATCAAACTACTTTGTACCTCTGAAAAACCAGACATTGCTATTACCCTTTAAAACATTTTTAGATGGAAATGAAGTATTCCCCAAAATATTTACTTTTGAATTAAAAGTACTTTTGAACTTAGTGTCAGATGCCGAAGAACTAAATACATAGTAAATACATAGTAGAGCATTACTATTTGTACACAGCCAAATGTATTACCCTTACACACTGAAGTACTTATAAAGCTGTCTTTTTTTTTTTTTTTAAATCAATAGTCAAGACTATTTATGCTCAACTATATCCTTCAGCATGAAGGGATACAAAGAACAAACGTAATGCAAAACACCAGCAACTTGGCTTAATAAGATTAGAGTACATTAAAAGGTGCTCATAAGCATTTTCTATAAATGAAATGTAAAGCCTGATGACTATATACGTTCCGGAAGACCAACCTAAGCTCATAATGAAGGTATTGTGACAAAGCTTAGTGCACCATTCTACTGGCGTTTCAGGTATTTTTGACGTAGTTGAAAATTTTACACCGATTATAAAACAGCCATGGTCAAGGGACTCGTTTTAGGGTAGTAGTGTTCTAGTTTCCATGATCTATGTAACAGTTAAGGCAGATAATACTGAGTTTACCTAATAAAGAATATTATTCTTTCCTACAAATCTCACTTCTCAAAATGACAGCATATTTACAGTGTAATAGCACATGGCTGGAAAATTTAAGCCACATGTCAAATAAAGAAATCAGAAATAATATATGCATAATTTAACTCAGTACAAAACAGTTTGTTTTCCTCAAATGCAATGAAAAAAGATACTATGATCTTTTTCATAAAAGGGATATTCTCGTGCTTTTTCACAGGAAAAACAAACTGGCAGACTAAAACGCCAGAAACTGTATCTATTAATCCATATTAAGTAATGGCAGTAAAAAGAGGGGGGAAATCAAAACCCAACACCCCTGCACTCCAATCACACATGCCCTCCACCAGTACACAGCAATAAGTACTACAGTGAAACAATAAGTATCAGGCAAATTTGGTTTTGTTTCCTCACCTTTGCAATTTTGAGCATGTCTCACCCCATGGCCACCACATGTATAGTCAGCTATTTTTATATCCTCATCTGCATCACTCCAGAAAACAATCCTACAGAAGATAATCTAGACTAGTAATGACACCGATTTTCCAAAACAGATTTGTCAGTAATAAAAACCAACATACAGACTGTTTCACCAGCATCCTACTTACTTCTATCTTATTACTGTTCCTTAGATTCAGTAGCTAAATTTACATTAAAATAATTGTACCACTGTGCTTCAACATACAATAAATACTGTGTTCCTTAATGTGTCAGCATGAATCATCCCTAGGCTTAGGGAAAACAAAAGAAAAAATATTAAAAAAGCTAAAACATAGAAGCCATCATCATTTGACTTAACACCTAGTTGTCAGTCTAATCAAAACTTCAATTAAGTCAATACCAGTTGCGGTCTTTCTTTCTCTAAATGATATC
The DNA here is from genome assembly GCF_963210335.1 of Falco punctatus. NCBI lineage: Eukaryota > Metazoa > Chordata > Aves > Falconiformes > Falconidae > Falco > Falco punctatus. Next base: position 54,888,462 of record NC_137587.1, read on the forward strand.
TCAAACCATAGATACACATAAAAATTCCACTTTATTTATAAGTTACCAGGAGATCATTGTGCATGCACAATGCATATAGTGTGCTGCCGAGGAGGAAGATCTAAATTAAGGATACTCTTACACAAGCTAGTCACCCATTCTTGTCGCCATCTCCTAAAAATAAAAATTAAAAAAAATCTCTTCTATAAACTGAAGTGCCTAAAAGGTTTTTTTCTGTTTGTTCAATTAAAAGGAAAATTAAGTTCAGAAAAAAATATATTCATTATTTTAATTTGAATTCAAAAGACATGCAGGCCTCGGAGTAGATTATAAACCTATAGCCAGGTGTCCTTTTCTACGCATAATAAAAGCAGGTTTTTAAGCACAGCTCCTTTCTGAGAGAGGATATCTTTCCTGAAACACTAGCAACTTGTTACACACCACGATATCAAACCGAAGGGCCAACTTCTTCATCAACTTATCACTCCTGAAGAGCGCAGATCTCACTAGCCCTCCAGGCACACACAGCTACATCAGAAGCTGCGTAAGGAAAAAGGGGGGGTGGGGGTGGGGGGGGGGGTGTTGTTACTGAACAATATGCAGCAACTTACTACATTCAAGCGCCTTCACAGTCAGCGCTAGCAATAGAAAAGGGAAGTCACATTCATAGATTGTAGGCACATTCAGCAAGTTTCTACTTCGCAATAACTATGCGTACCAAGGCACTTCCTTCACTGCAGTACACCCTGTTACCATGATGTTTACTTTTAAAAGTTTTCCATTCCCAGCCACATGTTACAGAAAATATTTTTTAAGGACGTGCAATATTATTATTAAATTTTATTTGAAACAAATGAGCACAAAAACCTTCCTAGGACCACTTTCACTAACTCCAATACTAAGGGGCATTAAAGGGAAATGCTAGGAGAAGTCATCAAAATCCCCGAACAGAAAGTCAAAATAGAAAGGCCAAAGACAAAAAGGCCAAAATGTGATATATCCAGCACAGGAACACTTGAAGAGTCATATTAGGACAAGTCCAACATGAAACAGTACGTTAGAGGCATACTGAGAAGAGCGTACTTTAAGGACAGAGCCACCTCTCCTTGCACACTGCTGCCTACCCAGGCACCTGGCAAGGCACTTCCAGTATCAGGGAATGCCCAAAAAGCAACAAAGAACAATTTGCAGGCTACAAAAGCACACCTCTTTTGGACTTCTACTTCCCTACAAATAATCTTACAATCTCTTGTAAGAGAGTGAATGACTCCTGAACCAACACGAAGGTCAGAGGCAACAACTTCCAAATAACCGGCATCGCCCCAAGCTATTAAAACAGAGTAATGGATGGGCAGATGACAGTTTCTGAACCTACATTTCCACACCCCAAAACCCCTTAACATCCCAAATGAGCTCTTTCCCTCCCAGCTGCCTCCTTGTGCTATCATAACCAGGCTGACAGTAGGAGCAGCACGAATTTGTTCGCTGCAGCAAGTAAACCACGACCGAGCCCCACCACATGTGCAGCACTAGCTGTATAAGCAAGTGGCTTCCAGCCAGCCTGACTCCTATCAGCCACAGGCAGGAAGAAAACCAGACAGGCCACTTAGGTGAAGGCTTGTTCACTGTGGGACAGCAACAGAACATTATTTGCACAATTGGAGCCATTATGCCAATACCTTCTGTTCGCTGACACCCTTTACAGAAATCCACACTGTTACCTTCCCTCAAAGGAAAAAGCTCCAGCACGGAGATAATGAGGACACACAGCAATAGCCCCAAAAACGGTTGAGACCATGTGGATTTAGATACGAAGTATGTAACGAGAAGAGTAGAAACTGCCGGCATGCAAATGGCTTCAATACAGACATAGTACGGCATTGTTAATCCAGACCCTAAACCAAATTCCAACAGTATATCCTGTCCTACAAAGGTAATGCCACTGCTTGAAGTGTGTTATATTAGGTACAAAATCCTTAAGTCTTCTAAGAGCTCTACAACATCAATACCTCTTTTGCAGTCTATACATGATTCAAATGAACCCCCCCAACTAAACCAGGCACGTAAATATGTGCTTGACTTTTAACCATACAGGTAATATCACCGATATATTCGCTGGTCTAAAGTTACACATATCTCAGTTCAGCAAAAGATGTAAATTAATCTAAATTACAAGAGAACAAACCAAGGAAATACTAACTGGACATATTCTATCAATTCATTTACTGTCAGGAAAAAAATGTTCAAGAATACAGAATGCAAAAAGGTGCTTAAAAATAATGGCAGACAACCACCAAAGTAGAAGTGACCAGGAAGAAAAAAACAAGCTTCCAAGATTAAGAAAGATAAGGTCTTCTAAGGAGCTGTGATAAATTGGAATAAATGTATGTAGAAACAGAATACTAACACTAGATTACTGGGCAGAACTTCAAAAAGTGACAAAGCTGACAAAAATTAACAGATTTCACTGAATTATCAAATGCTTACTGAAATTCCACAGGTGTTTAGAGATAAAAATCGAAACACAAAGAGACTAAAAATATTTTAGATAAAGGAAAAAGATTCCTTTCCATGAGAAATGAGATTATACCAGAATTAGAGATTCTGGCAACCTGCATCACAGCCTCAGCCCATTTGCATACTGTGATAGAGCAGGATCAGGGGGGAAAGGCAGCCGGTATTTCAGTGCTGACAGAAGCAGGACACCAGATACCCTTAGTCCTTTTCCACTTCCAGTTTGTTCCTTACTACTACTGTTACAGAACACAACATGGTTTTTCACAAGTGTAAGCATTCCTTACATTGTAAGCTTTTTTTTTTTTTTAAAAAAAAAAAAAAAGGAAAACAAAAAAGGCAGTCCTCACACAACAGATACCAAATTTGCATTTCATCGTAAAGGTGCCCAGGATTTTAAAAAAAAAAAAAAAAAAAAAATCAGACTTCTGAGAAATGAAGTCATTCCCCATCTTGTTAAATTTTATCTGAGTAAGTTTAACAAACTTCCTGATAATGATATTATTGTTTCTTCTTAACAGTATAAATCTGGATGCATGCCAATTAGATCTACATGTTGTGTGTGTATTTCAAATATAATTTCCGAAAGGGCTGGAAACAATTATTTTTTTTTTAATCTGTCTACATTTAAAGTCAGTCATGAGGGTTCATAGGAAAAAGCAGGCTGAAAATATATTTAAGTCTATTCCTAGCCCCATGAGAATGCAAAGTCTCAAAACACTAGATCTGTCACTGGTTCAGGGGTGACTGCAGACACTACTGTGCCTCCCAATTATATTTTCAGTTGTACATCTCCAGAAATATACATGTGAAAAGAAACTTGAAAGAAAAGTGTTTTTTTAAAAAGGATTTGAAACTGCTCAAAGATGATTATGGCAATCTTCATTTGAGGCATTCTGGAAGAACACACAAAGTGAATCAAAATATATTTCAGAACACAGCCGCTATTCTTAAAACTACTTCACATAACACGTACTCTTTTGTTGTATACACACACACAAAAACCACTTCTGCAGGACACCACTGTATCAACAATATCACAGCACCAGGAACAGAAATAAAAGAGAAAGTTACAGAATTGTTCCTTAGCATTTTGCCCACCAAGGCATTTTAGAAAGATTAACTGAAAGTAAAAAACACAACACCAAACACAGCATTCATTTGGTTCACATTATACAAACACCTGGAAGAAGCATCTAGAAACAGTTAACTATATTAATGACATAGATGAAGTCAAGCCTAGGACAATGCAAATGACCAAATAATTTTAAAAAATTGTTACATATCAGCTGAACATCCAAATTCAAATCTACCCTGTGCAAAAGAAGTTAGCTTTACTGGTTTTCTTGCTACCCAATGGCAATACTATTAAGGAAGTTTTAATTGTGACATTAATAGTTACTACTAGAAGCAGCACCACTAACAAACTGTTACAAAAAAAAGAAAATATTCTTTAACAGCTCATCTTTTATTTTTTCTTGGAATTGAGAACTAAGTTCATACACAAAAAAAAAAAATCATTTCAGAAATTGAGACGTATTCCACCTCAAGGCCAGGACAAAGACACCCCTAGCTACCAAAACCAGTAACAGAACACTGGTAGTGGACGTGGCCACCTGTATGAAGAATGCCAAGGGCAGAGTAGTACAGGTTTTTTATTTCCCAGCTTCAAAGTTGAACACTAGTCTTTATAAATGTTGATGCTCTTAAGCTTTGTTCTGAATTTTTGTATAACACGATCCTGCCAAAATAAATATGAAAGTTGCTTTCATATTCTGTTTCATTACCACTTAACTCAGACAAATATTCTTCAAGAACAAGTCGGAGAAGGCATCTATCTACAATAACAAAACAAGGATCAAACATATACCTTGCACATAAACAACACCAAGTGGTAAGAATCCCTAAAGTTTCTTGCACATCAGGTACATGGAAAAAGCAAATTAACTTCTCACAGTAACAGTTTCAACAGGATCAACCTGAGCTCCCCTGGAAGACATTTGTACCTCCTGATTTCCCCAGCATTCTGGGTCTCCCCAAATACTACCTTCAGTGCAAACATCCTACTTGTCTTAAAAGCTGCTGTGAAGCTTAAGAAGAGGTACCTCAAATCACTTGTAGATAATTTGGGGGGGGGGGGGGGGAGACTCACAACAAGTATCCCATTCAGAAGTTGCTGAAATGTAACCCATAAATTGGGGTGAACAGTTAATTCGCCTTCTTAAAGCAACGTTTAATTCCTTAAATTGGTTTGCACTCTCTCCCCCTTCAGTGTTTTCTAAAACATTGATCCTGCTAGCTGTATCAGAAGTTCTATTTAAAATAAGAGGAAACAAAGTTACAATTTTTGGAACACTTGTTTTTGTCCAAACCTGGTTGATTTTACTGAGGTTTATGAAACGTAAAGCAGCTTTGTTTCCCAACAGCTAGAACCAAATACAAAACCACAGTCATAACGTGCTAGTTTGGCAGAATACACTAGTTGAATTTTCATTACAAAGACTTGCTGGAGAGCCAAGGCATCGTTTTTCTCTTAAAGGACATTTAGATACAACATAGGTTTTTACTAGTCAAAGGTAACTGAGACCAAAGCACGCTGTTAGTATGTAAAGCATTTGTTTTCAAAATAATCTGTAGTGCTTGAAGTCTTCCCCTTTGACATGTATTTACTCACCAGCACTTCTTAAACTTCCCCTTGCATACCAGAATTATGATACAAGAATTGTGTGTTTCACAAAAGGCTCTATTTAATGGTATACAACTATTTTTATGACAGAAGAAAACAAACAAGTTGAAAAGCACTGCAGGGGAAGGAGAAATTAATGTATTGAAACCAAGTTCTTCATGATCATTAGGTTAGATCAAATTTGTTTCATAACTTTTAAACACATGCTGTTGCAGCACAATTACCTTTTCCATCTCTGTTAAAGCATAGGTTCTGTCTATGACATCCCAAAGGGTATTTATTAAGTATTCAGAATACAGGCACAGTAGCAAATGCAGTCACATTTAACACAGCCTTGTTTCTTGTTTCAGTCAGAGTAGGTTTTGTCAAAAAAACCACTTGATTACTGAATCTTTTTCGACGACTTGTTACCATATCCATGATTATTAGATCATGGCCATAGGCTAGACACTGGTACATATATCCAGCTGTCAAAGTGAATTTAATCCATTAAATACAAAGGATAGCTATGGACAGGGCTGTTTTCTGTTTACTTATCAGGAAGCCTTTTTAGACTAGTAATTTTCTTCCTTGAATAAATTCAGGCAAATTATTTATCTGCACTTTCTTATTTGGATTAGATTCAAATAAAATTTACAGAAGTGAGAGGCATATGTAATCTGTGAAGGTATGCTGAAACAGTTTGTAGATTGCTATGAGTCCTAGACTGAAATTTGCATTTCCATATTTTTAAAAAACAGAAGGTACATTTTAAAAGCTGTACAGTAGATATTAAGAACTGCATTAAACACTATCAACCTAAGTCAAAGATTGAATTAAACAGAGACATAGTAATTATATACAAAAGGAGGGAGTAGATATTAACACTGAAAATACGTGCAACCTAATTTAATTCTGCTTAGGTCATATGAAGTTATTCCTGTTAACCCGTTCCAAGTCCACCATTTCCCTGAACTGAGGAAGTCAGAAAACACTGTCTCATCTACAACATGAATACCAGCCCACATTTTACAGCTGAGGAAACAGGAAAATAGAAAAGAAAAAAAGCAGCTCTTCAAAGGGACATAGGAACTGTGCAGCAAGGTATGAACAGAAACTGCCTCTTTGCTATGTCCTTTAAAACTCAAGATTATCTTCTCTCCTTTATGATGCAATACAATCTTGGCAAAAGTTTTTGATGGAGACATTAATGCCTGCTTTACCTCATTTAAATAACTGCATTAAGTATTAAGTGAGTAATAATATCTCCAAGGAATTTGCTATTCCTAGTAAATTTTTAGGTATGAATTTCAATGAAAAAAGTCAATAAAACAAAAAAAAAAATCCACTTACTGATAATTTTTTACTTTGTTCATAATTCAGTATTCCATATCCCTATAATTTAACAGATCTGATAAAACAGTAGCATAAATGAAAACAAAACCAGAGGATATTGAAAAGTATTTCATATCTCAACACGGAAGCTTGTTAACATGAATTACATGAGCTGCTCATTTAATTTTAAAATCGGTCATCCAAGTATAAAATTCATTCAGAACTAGAATTTCAAAAGATAAAATACCTAACTTCTTGTACTAAACTCATTTTAAACACTATCTTTGCTAAGCCTGATGAAATCAGGCCAGTACTAATACATACTTAGATATTCCGAACACAATGAGCTTATCTCAATGTATTTCAATTGAACTGCCACAATCCTAAAAACAGTGCCTACTCAATCTGGATTAATTGACTTGAAGGCTAAAAGGACACATAAATGGAACTTTTGTTGGAGCCGTGAAAGACCTTTTTTCCCCAAATGTGTGACTCAAGACCAGCAAAAGTTAGAGGAAGCTTGAGTTATTGCTGTTGTTTTCATTCCCAAGGATAGCTAGAGAGCTTCAGTACACATGTCCGCTGATACAGCATTAAATTTGCTTAAAAAGGGAAAACAACAACAAGCAGCCACCTTGCTGAGTCTAATTCCCTTGGTTCACGCTCTCAGTGTTATCAATGCTGACCTCTCCTTGGTACAGGATCTGGTCACCACACCAAGGTCACTTACACCACAACTTGTCTATCCAGGTTAGAACAAAAATGTAGAAACTCTCAGTAACAAGTCCTGTCTGAACTGCTTAGAGCAGCAGCTCAGTAATGCTTCCCAAGGCCAAGGCAACCTGAAGCTATGTGTCTTTCCTACTCCAACGAAGGGGCAAAAGCAGGCAGGGATTGAAAAACAAAACCCAAACTTAAGATCACTAGTATCGCACATGCACACATCTGCCACAGCAGGCAGAAAGTTCTTTTTAAGTACAAATAAAGTATTACTTTTTTTCATTTTTCCTTAATTTCACTTGGAAGGAGAAAAAAAAAAAAAAAGAATTAAGGGTTCGTTTAAGTCTCATCTCTACCTACTATATTAGAGAAAGTGATAAAGCTAAAGACTATGTTACATAAAAAGCTGCAAAGGCTGGAGCAAGCTATACAGGTAACTTCAAAATTCTTTTCTAGAGGCTTTTTCAGTAACACTTAAAATGTTAGATTTTTAACATGAATTTTAAATTTTAAAAATGAAAAACTTAAAGGAACACTTAAACATGGAAATCCCAGTCCACATGAAAGAATATGCTGTAGCATGGTAATCACATTAGTTTTTTCCTTATGTAAAACGATCAAACTATTTTTAAAATGAGGAATAGAAATGAAAAGTCAAAATTTTTGTAAGACAGGAGACAATCAACTCCATCCTCACAGCACATGTAGAAATGGGTGTTACTGCTGCCTAGAGTATCAGCGCTATACAAATGGTCCCTGAACGCTTACACTTTATCTTGGGGAACAAAACCTCACTTGTCGAAAAGTATCAATCTGATGGGACACAAGAAATTCACAGCCTTTTCTTAATTTGGTAACAAAACCACACTCTGAGGATAAAATATTTATACACAAAGATCTAGCAGTGTTTGCTAAAAAAAAAGATCCTACATAAGGTATTTAAAAAAAAATAAAATATGGAACTATAGGTCTCCAAAAGCCCATTACTGTCACATTTAGGGCTCTGTAATAGAAATCATTTACGGGATCAAATATGGGAGCACGGCAACCATTTTACTTAGAAAAAAAAGAAAACATCAAGTTGAAAAGCATTATGAATAAAACTGTATTTTCACAATTGTTTTGCAGTAACCAAAATCATGGAGGAAACTCTCTAAAAATACATTTTCCAAGCACTGAAAGGGACAAGTACTGTAGGAAACCATGAAAGCCATACAATAATACTTTCACAATGAACACTAGCTCGCTGTTACTACAGCTCAATCTATACGTGCATTCAGGCTAAGTATGTTATATGAGAACCGTTCACAGGGTAAAATTTTAAAAAGCCATATGTAGCTTTACAAACAGGGGGTTCAACTAACAATTAGCTGTGGGGGAAAAAAAAGAAAATGATGTATTTTAAAGAAATCTATACTTCCCGCTCTTTTGACTAAAGCTACGTGCTAATACTGACGAGGTACTTTCAGATCAATGCACCCAGCACTTCAGGAGATGCAACAGCTCTGCCAAGAATCCTGCCTTCAAAAGGACTTTCATTGCTATGGCAACAGCATGTTCTCCAGTATCCAATTCGGAGACAACTTATGACACATACATGAGATGGCCAAACTCTGACTGATGCCTCACTGCAGCACAAGTCGCATTGTCATATATAGAGAGATATAGATATACACACACAGCTATCAGTTTTCAGTTGCAGAAATATAAGGTACAAAACAGATTTTTTTGCTAATAGTTCACAGGGTACTTAGATTACCTACCAATAAACAGCTGCATCTAGGAGAAGAAATGCCATTCACTTTAAAAAACAAACACAGACTATTCAAAGACCAAAAGGAATACAACCATTAGCACAGAATATGAACTGCATTACACAGCATCTCCCATATGCAGGTATTTACCTCTTCTCTGATCCCAAGTTCCCCTAACACAATGGGGGGGAAAAGGAAAAAAAAGAAATGTTGGTACATAGTAAATAAGTAGATGATTGTCATTCAGTACTCAACAAGTATCCTGAAAACAAAGGGGGTTTAAAGAGTATAAAGAACATGCGCAAATATAAACTCTGGTTTTACTGCATTCACTCGGGGTGGGGGAGCAGTAATCTTTTATAATGCTTCACCTTCTACCCAGAAATGTATTCACAAATGCACAGCCTTGACATGACTTGAAATTTATTCACCTAACAGTTTCAAGCATCCATGCCACATATATCACTCTTATACTTGTAAGAGTTTGTATACTACTACATAGGGATCAGCCAGTAATTCAAGCCATTAAAAAGGACAAGGAAGAAATTGAAGTTAGTTACATATCCATTTCTGCACTTTTATTACATGACAGCTTTGAAAAAATAAACAAAAAACAGCCTGTTGTTGCTCACTTAAGTTCATTCACCCCAGAGGGTCCGATATATCTTTCCTGTAACACAATGAGAAAAGTAACAACGTGGTTGCATTCTTTACGTTCCTGGCAACCCTAAAATAGTTAAAGCAACCTTTAAGATTACCTCTGGGTGTACTGTACAGCACTCATATACTGACGACTAACATAGAAGCAGAAACTTTGCAAACAATCGCAACCTCCTTTAAAATCTTGGTGGAATAAAAGATTAGATTAACTTCCACAGAACTTGACTACTTCCCACTTTAAAGAGGTTGGCTGACAAACAGGGAAAAATAAAAGGCCCTTTCACCGAGTCATGAGGCCTGAATGACTTTTGGGAGAGAGAGTTTGGAGGGGATATGGTCTTACATCCTTTAAAGCCTCCCTTTGCTTCCTTTTGAAGTATCAGGCATTATCTAGCTTGCTTTGCAAGTAGTAATATTACAGATTATTAAAAAAATATTCCAAATAAACTAACGAGATGAACAACTGAAACTGAAAAAAGGTGGGGTTTGGGTTTGTTTGGGGTTTTTCATGGGGTTTGGGGTTTTTGTATGTTTTGGGGTTGGGTTTTTTTGGTTGGTTGGTTGGGTTTTTTTTCCAGTTGAGGAGCTTTTTAAATCCAGCATCTTAAAAGCACTTGCAAGAAAAATATCTAGTTCAGATGTTTCTGTCACAAGTAATATTGACAAAGTTCATGCTCCAGTTTTTTGTGTGCTTATTACTGTCGTCTGGCAAGGGAATATGATATCAGAGATATTTTCAAGGTTACCAAAATAAAAGCATTACATAGAGCAGAGAATACACGTCAGACATTACATGCATTTATACACATAAAGTGGCAGAGATGTGCATTTCTTTTATATCAACTAAAAAAACTCAAACCAAACTACAAGAAAAAATTTTTGATTTGCCATACCCATTCAATCACCTTGTATCAAAGCATCACAAGCACTAATCTGGCAAAGACATACTACAAAATACAGCTATTTGAACTCTGCGATAGTAAGCACCACGCATCATGTTTAGAAACATACAAAAGCTTTTCATTACTCCAAAACTCGGTCATCTTCATTAAATCACCATCTCTTCATAAAAGCCTTGGCTTCATTTAGCATTCGGGAAGATGAAAGAGCAGCTACCCTCCTTATGGATTACTTCTCTATTACAAGAGAATGTTTTGCACGTCAAAAGCAAACATTAAAGGATTAAATGATATTGTCATTTCTGCTCTTGTTTATTTGCAGTGGGCAGTGAACAGAATTGCAAAGAAACAATTGGTGATTATTTTAAGCTGTGTTCTTTTGCAAGGATTATGACTCACGAAGTTGCTGCATAAAGAAACTGGAACGGGATAGGTGTCGCATTGAAAACCATCAAAACATCACAATATAAAAAATGTTTGTCCTACAAGCAAAGCTGTCTGGTTTAATCATTTCACAGAGTAGCCACAATAGCTCTTGGGATAACACCAAGACAATAGTATCTTACATTCAAATAAAAATAAAAACATAAACAGTGACTTCCATTTTCCTACAGAAGACTAAAAATACTTTAGGATTTTCTGAAGTACATTTACTTACACAGCATCCTACTAACACTCATGCAACACAGTAGAAAATTCAAGACACTTGGTTACCAGACATCCCTGCAGCATGCAAAGTGCAAAATTCAGTGACTTTATCAGGGATTTATCTACATCTTTTATGCTTTAAACACATTTGCCAACAGAACTAGAGAAATCAAGCTTGCAAACTGATGTTGTTTTAAATTAAACTTTTAATATTTTTCTCACACATTATATGCTAATGGGTATGAATCACACTCAGCAAGTTTCATGTTTCGCTAAATCTTCTGATTCTCTTATTATTGCCTCCAAGTAAAAAACACAGATTTTTTTCTTTTAGATAGTTGTTAGAGATTCAGGTTGTACACACAAAATTCAACCATGTGCATTCAGGTTTTATTTTATGCAAGGCTTGGAACCACTCAATACACTACAGATTTTGTCTGTAAAACCTGAACCTGGAAGAAGACAGGAGAATTATAAATCAATTCACTCTCCAAAGGCAATAATATACATATTAAAATTAGCAATACATTTTGGTCATACTCTAAACAGAATAAAAAAAGATACCAGGTATTACTACAGATCAAGTTCTTGCTTATATTGAATTAAGGGCAAACTTTGGTTTAAGCTCAATTTCATTTAACACACACGCACAGTTCATTTAAGATGCACAATCTGATACTGATTGTTATTTTACCCCAAAAGGTACTCAACTAGAAATGACCACATTTTTATTTTGTTTTACTGGGTGTGTTTTTTTCAACAATTAGTTCTGCCTATTCATCTTTACATTTAAAAAAAGAGGGGGGAAATACACAGTCTAAAAAGTAATTTTCACAAATCAAGTCTCAGAATACACTTCTATATAAAGCTCCAATCCAGCCTAACTTAAGTTTCTCCATTTACCATTGCTTCGTCTTCAGCAGCAAAGAACTCTTCCAGAGACAAGGCACAAACAACATGTTTCCTGCATTTTTGTTCAGGCAAGAGAAAGTAGAACAGCAAAAGCAAGTGGTTCAACCTATCACTAGAACTCCACGTAACTAACAACCTGATGAAGGCACAGAAATACCACCATTTCTGCAGTACAGCTGGTACGGGGCCGGGGGGGGGGGGGGGGAAGTCTGCAATACCAAAAAAAGCAGACTTGAAAAGCGTAATATAAGTATCTCACATGCTTACAAAAAAACAAAAACAAAAAAAAACAAACCACAGTATAGGCAATCTCTGCAGAAGATCACAGCAAGAAATCAGGTCCACTGCAATAAACAAGATTTACTTCAGAAAAAATAACTCAAAACTGTCAACTGTATGTAAAAAGATCTACCTATTTTCCACATACCAATAAAGAGAAATTGCGTGTAATACCAGAAATGTACACTTTTTACCTTCTTTTTTAAACACAATTGTATTGTATGAGCAGTTTCTGAAGTTTTCCATAGCACTAAACTAATACAGAAGTATACAAGACAAACCTTACTCAGTTTTACACTAAAGTTTTACTAGCATTCCTAGAGAGCATTACCCTACTACCAGGGCTGTAAAGTAAACCCTTTTTGTCAAGTCTCTTCTTCTTCCACCTCCCATTTCAAAGTATTCCTTAAAACACCAACAACAATTATTCTGTTGTGATCAAGCGAGATTTCTCTAAATTACATCAGTAAGAACATGAAGTTTATTAAATTTAAAGCAATTTCATCTTCTTCTTAAAAACAAAAAAAACACACACAACAACAACACACACAAAAGCCAAACAAACACAAAAAACCCACCCACAAACCCACACATCCCTAGCATACAAGAGGAATCTAACAAAGTCCTAAAGATTGATTGGGTACATTTTAGCCTGATTATCCTCTGAAGACAATGGGATATTATTAAATATAACAGAAGCTGCTCTTTCTGATCATTCTTGGTATTCAGTTAACATCTTCACCAAAAAAGTATGTCCTTTATGGTTTTGAATGTTCTGTTTACAAACATTGCTTTGTTTTACAAACAAAAAAAACAAGGCACTCATTCAAGACACTTAAAAAAATTATCATTATCTCATCTCAGACTCATAATAGGAAAAAAAAAAGTGCCCCTACAACCACTAGTAAATAATGGGGTTTAGTATTTAAGAAGTCCACAAGTACTTCCAAATCATCAGGTTAAGGTATACAATAGAACTGGGGGACTTGTAAACTTTCGTATTAATAAAACACCCAACAAACTGAAGGAATGGTCAGCACTGATTAGGGGAGGGGGAGAGGGGGAAGATATTAAAAATACATTTACTGTCCTTATAATACTTTTCCCCCTTTTCTTACAATGTTTAAACACCGAAAAAGTGATTAAGGTGCACACTGAATTTAAAACTACTTATCAGTATTCAATAACAATCTCCATCAAATAATTCACATACAGAAGAAAACAGTGCCTTTTCTTACTTCTTTATTTACTATTTAGTGACTTCCTCAGGGCAGAATATATGAAACTAATCAAGTTTTGCTATATACTTCTCAAGGAGTGCTGACACATTAGACAATGCCTCTAAAAAAAGCTTTCTAGAGAACATACTTTATTCAATGAATTCATTTACTGAAACTGACTTTTCAAATATGATAAACTATAGTATTTCTTTTGAAGGAAATTTAAAATAGAAGACATTATATAACATAGATCGCATCTGGCTGTATAGGTAATTTAAGAAATTATATAAAGCTTCTAAAAATGCTCAGTGTTATTCCCCAAAAATGTAATCCTCCAACATTAGAATACCAAAAAAAAATTAAAAACGTAGAAAAAATGAACTGCATCTCCACAGTCAAGATAAGTCAGCTCAAGAGGTCTAGTAAACTACTAAAGTTAATAAACATCTTTCCATTTTAGAAATAGTCTCCACAAACCCCAGTCTTACCAAGTGATATAGTATTACATTAGTGTTTTAATCATCCTTCTGTTCACAATACACACAATTTTCAACATTAGTGTAGTATACTATACCTTTAGCAACTTAAATAAAACACAGTTTACCAAGTTTATAGTAGACTATATAGTAGATTAACAGAAATGCATGTAAGAGTATCTATAGGCTCAACTATGGATAAAGTAGAATTATCCGAGACAAACAGCTGTCATACCAACTCGATAGCAAAATGACTAAGGGGTTAAGTTCCCTTTGTGTGACAGCTGGAAAGAAGGGGCAGTGTATGTGAACTTTGCTATATATGTATGAATGACAAGCTTTTAACTTGAAATTCCCTTGCCAAAGACCACAAACAAATAAAACCAAAACCCCACATACCCTACCAAAAGCTACAGACATAATAAGAGTATTACAGTAATCAAGGGACTGAGTATAAGTTCAGCTGTCATTAGAGGACAGACAAATACCCAAGAATCTCATTTATACTTCTCTTTAAAGAAAAGGAACTCCTCAGATGAGACACGATTTTTCCTCAGTCTCTTTTCAGGATACTTCCTCCTTTTCACCCAAACCTTCAGTCCTCGTGTTTATATCTACATCAACACTACTCTCTGGGTAAATCCAAATATACAGCAACAACTTCAGATCATATTCCTTCCCACATGCCATTAAGACCCCTCTCCAAAGCACCTGGATACTCTTCAGCACTTACAGCGGATCAGCAAAATTTGGCAGATCAAAGAGCTGCTAGCTGGGGTGGATGGTGATGGTGGGAGGTGCCCCATCCTGGGTAGTTTTACATCAGCAAAGGACAAGGCACTACTGGGACCCCGGACCTTCTGAAGCTGCCCAAAAATAACACTGCAAAGATCTTCCTTGAGTTGCAAGACAGTAACATTTATATAGGGATTGGAGGTTAGATGTTGTGCTTGTAAACACAATGACCAACCACATCGCTGCTCTCACCCAGGGAAAACTGATTGCTGGAAGTAAGAGATAAACTTTTTGAAAGAATGCTTTCTACAGGTCACTACAGCAAAAGTTACAGTTTCCCTTATTAACAGCTTCAAGTGTATATCTAAACAGAAGACAGGACAAACACGACTAGAAATTCTACAATTTGCTATTTGAAAGACAGCAAGGGATTTCTGACCAAGTGACATGAGGTTTATACCATCACCTGAAGTGATAAGGGCCGTTTCAAAACAACGGCCAAGGGCAACAAATGGTGGACAAACACCTACTTACCCGGTCACACAGCTACATTCAGAACACTGTTACTGTTCCACTTCGGTTTTGGTTTGTGGTGTTTTTTTTTTAAATCACAAAAACCCCTCAACATCCACGTGACCACAAACACCTTGCAAGAGACCACCTGCTTTAAAGTTGGGTTATCAGTTCCCTCCATTTATCAAAAAAATTTCCCCCCCTCCTCTTTCTTAAACAAGAATATGGAAGAAGTTACTTAGCCCTTTTACATGCAGTACTTTTCAGGACTGTTCATGGAGTATGTGTCTGATAATTTATCTTTCCAAAGGCAAAGGAAGGGGAGGAGGAAAAGGGACAGCAAGAGTGAGAGGAAGCCTGCCAACAGGCAAGCAGCAGAGTCACATATTTATCAGCACTGCGTCACCTTTCTAGGTTTCTAACTGCAATAGGTGAGAGAACCAGACCGAAACGTTCATCTCACTTGTGTCTGGCCCATTTGAAGGGTAATTGATGGGTCTCCCCTACAAACAACTAGAGGGGAAAGCAGCTACGGACACCTTTCTGCTTT
The DNA here is from genome assembly GCF_963210335.1 of Falco punctatus. Lineage (NCBI taxonomy): Eukaryota > Metazoa > Chordata > Aves > Falconiformes > Falconidae > Falco > Falco punctatus. The sequence continues at coordinate 54,904,321 of NC_137587.1, forward strand.
CAAGCACAACCCTTCCCAGAAGAGGACAGAATACAGCACCCTTCAGGCCCAAGATGAAATACCAGGTTACCAGGTCTGCTCATTCACTTCTAATGGAGCTAGAGGACAAAATCCGATACTAAAAATAAAAATAATAAAGCAGCCACACAGCTGCATGACCTAATGTTTATGTTAACACGCCACCCTAGATTTCTGGCATTTAACACACACTAAGCTTATCTGCTTTTGAACAGTAAACAAAACCACATAGGATCATAACACATTTTGGATGATAAAACCAGAAATAAAGGCATTTCACTATTTTTTTTTCTAATTTGATTTTTTAAGGGTCTGTCGTGACCTAACACATCGTAGGACTAGACTATGTGACTACATGAGACCTCTCACCAACTCCTTAATACAGAGACTGGGAGCAGGCACTGGGAATTTCCTACACCTCAATGGCACATCGCAACCATAAACACACATAGAAAGGTATCAGGGAACTGATTCTCCTTAGGAATCACAGTTCTGAAAACAAAAAAAAAAAAATGTATTCTGAAAGGTTAGGAGCACTGATTTACATAAACAAAAAAGTCTCATCTTTCTGCAGTTTTTGCCAAGGCTGTGATTTGGCTGTCAGAGTTGAGAGTGCCTTTTCTCAACGCTTGCTGTAGATTAATGAACACATTGTTTAAAATACTATCCAGCCAGGTGTCTCTCCCAGGTTGGTTGCTGGTTTTGGGGGGTTTGTGGTTTTGTTTTTGGTTTGTTGTGTTTGGTTTTGGGTTGGTTTTTTGGCGTTTTTGTGTTTTGGTTTTGGTTTTTTTTTTTTGGGGGGGTGGGGTAGGGTGTACAGGAACTGTTGATGCAAAACTAAAAAGAAAATAAGAGTTTAGAAGACTGACAAACAGTAATCGAGTCATGTTTTGCTAATTTTGTTAATGCTGTTTGGTAACTTAACAGACCTGCTAAAGAACTGCCATTGTGTCCAGTCTCAAGACACCCGGCCCTAATTTAGGGACACCCAGGTTAATGGCAGGCTATCAACTTAAATGGTCTTTGCATCAAGCCACTAATTAGTAGCCTATCCCAATCCATTCCTTACAAACTCAGTAAATTAGCAGAAAGAAGCGGAAAGGGCAGCCTCTTGCATTTGCATTAAAGGGACCAAACCAATACAAATGGAGATCAAACAGACAGATTCAGGAGCTTTTTTTCCATGTAGGGCTAGGATGAGGAATGTCTGGGTACACACAAGACTTGTGCCCAAAGCTGTCCACACACCAATGCATGCACTCGTTTTTCACGAGCTTCAGGAGAAACAGGTAAGAGGTCATACTCTGACAGCTTAGCTTTTTAACTGTACCTCTTTAAACTCTTACCACTTTGTTTGCTGTTAGACGTCCACATTATCTTACCTCAGCTTTTCAACTGATACATCCCATATGCAAGTGCACAGCCACATGCAAAAAAAATGCCATTGGCACATAATGCCATCCTTGAGGAGGCTACAAAAAAATCAAGCTAGTAGGCCACATAGGAAGATACTGTCTCAGTTATATTCTTCTTTAACCTTTAACAAGTTCCTTGCATAAGAAAAGGAAAAAGGGGTTTGTTTTGTGGTACCACACCTGAGATTAGAGAATTTCCACCACAGGAAAAATTGAAATTGAGATCAAACCTACCAGGACCCATAGGAAAATTGCACTATTGTTGCCTATGGCAGGCATTTGAATATTATGACTAGATTTTTATGGAGTTACTGTAATAAATAAAGGGCATTGGGCAAAATCGGTAACCATCCAGGTCTGTATTGGCACATATTTTGTGGCTTTGACAAAAGCCAAACAAAGCAAAATTTCACTGTAAATCATAAAGACTGCTCTTACCCATAGCAGCAACATAGAATCTGCAAAGAAGCCTGATGAAGAAGCCCGATAGAACATAGTATCTCTGACCTTTGCCTTCTCCTTCTACAATTTCTAAGACAGAAATGGCTTTATCTTCACAAGTGGGCTTTGGAGGGGAAAAGAATGGGAAGTTCTGTTTTAAACAAGAGATAATTACAGCAAGTATGACAAGGAATGTTTTGTGACTTAACTCACTGACTTACGTATCAGGTTACTTTTCCAATATGTTTATTTTCACCAGTAGTCTGACCAAGTTATTTGACTTTATCAGCAGCTTACACAACTTACTGTCATAAGATACTACGATATATCAGATTAGTTCACTTATTTCATCTGCAGCTTTCATTCATAACTGACTGACCTGTAAAAAGCAAGCCTGCCCCAACACCAGACTTGAGCTATCTTTTAATCAAAATACAGTATTTGTATGTTAATCCATGACAGCATTTTCCTACAAATTACAGGTATTGGTCATATTAGCTGTTTTATTTATTTTACGCAACCTGATGACAAATATATTTTTACAACACAATCAATAGAAATATTGCAAAATTGTATCAGATAGAGCTCGTTACACCAGAATTAATAACATTCATCCTGGTATTTCCAACACTTTGCAAAGCCACACCTGAAAAACAAATGGAACTTAATCATCTTCGAACAGCAACTGATTTGTCCTTTTAAACAGGGGCCCTGGGTGGTGGTAAGGAAAATGCATCATGACCATTCCTTTCTTGTAAATCAGATTTCCCAGAAATATACAGTCTTAAGAGCCATGCAGACAGGCAATTGATTTAAACCTACTTAACGGGGGCCGTTAGGCTGCATCTAGGTGGGGACTCTATAATAACAAACAATAAACACATTCTTATTGCAACTAAGAAAAGGAAACCGGAAAAAGAAAAAAAACTGAGTTTAACAGGAAAGATACTGATGGAAGCTTCACGTCTGTCATGCCATCAAAATCATAGAAAGTCTCTGTAAGAGGCAGCACCACTCCATATTCAAAGAAAAAAAATTACAAGTACTTTTTAGGAACCTGTGCATACAGTGCTGTACAGTACTAGATAGCTCAAAGGAACAAATACCTCCTCCTTTCATGTTTCTCTTTAAAAAGTGGCCTCTAGTAGTAAAACCAAAAAAAGTTTCAAACATTGTTTCTCCCAAAAGTTACAGAACACTTGCAATTAAAGCAAGATTACAATTAAATCAGAGTGCTAGAAATTAAATGCCTGTACTTTGTCAGCAAACTTAACACAGTCATTCTACAATACTTAACACTGACTCAGAACACAACTAGTATCCAAGTTTGGCGCCTCTCACTCCTGCAGAGTGATCTCCCTAGGTCAACACTTAGGTCATAACGTTATAAGAATTAGGGCATACAATCCCGCTAACCAGTAAACCTCTACAACTAGAAATGTTTTGAATTCAAGCCCACAACTATATACCATTATCTTTTCCAAGGGGAATTCACTTGAGGTTGCAGCTTGCTTGACAGCTGCGGTGTATTGCTCATGATTGGTATCTGTGTGATGATACCCTATACTGGTGAAGAAATTCAAGGAGTCAGTAACACTGTTTCTTCCAGAAAGCTAAGTATTCTGGCATTCTCTCTTTTTCTGGGCCATCCAAGGAAAGAAGGGGACACATTACCTACAAATAGGGCAAGGCCCACTACCGAAGACTGATCTGAGAGCTCAAGTAAAAGTGAAAGCTTTATTATTCAACAGAAAGTTATTCTACTCTCTCAGGAAAAGCAAGGGGAAAGGGAGACAAAGGTGCTCAGGTTGTGCTCCCCACAATAAGTTTTAGCTGCCTGAATGTCTTCTAAAGCAAGCTTTTGAGGAACAACAGTCCTGAATATTTGGGTTTTTTTAAAAAAAAAACTTATTAACTACACCGTATATGAATTTGCTGTGTTACTATTGCCAGTTATTTAAACCTGACACACTTTCAAAGAGCAAAACAAAACCACTTACATATTTTTAGGAGAGAAAAAGTTAAAAGCTTCTTCAGGTATGTGACAATTGCAACATCTGCTACATATTTTCATTAATTTAAATGTCGCAGACAGTTGAACTCTCTGAATAGTCTGCAAAATTATGATTTAGAAGTTTTAAGATGCCTTTAAAAACAAGTTTTAAAGCATCACTAAAATGCAAGGTGTTGTTTGGACTCAAAGTAACAGCTCTGGCAGTAAGAGCTGAACTGGCGATGTTACTGCACAACTTCAAGCAACTACTTCACCCCTCTACTGCTATTCTAAAAATAAATTCTCATTAACCTTAACTAAAACCACAAACATCACTTTGTTGTATTCATAAAAACAAAAATATCACTTCACAGTATTCACAGGCAGTAAGGATACATTAAAAAAAAAGAGCAAAACACATTGTTTAAAAGTTACTTTCGTTTCTCTTTTGGTAAGTAGTAATAAATACACCCTTCACAAGAATGATACAAAGTATCTGTTAAAAAAATGCACTTATTTCCTATCACAGGCTTAGCCTAAAAGCCTCTCAAAACAGCCATTAGGTGGACCTCGTTGAAAAGATACTGAAGCCACAAAATACATGAGACTTGTGAATAGTTACTTGTTTTCCAGATGCACCGATAAAGCTTGAGCATGAGAGAGTTCTATTGGTGGAGATCTTGAGAACTACCCAGTACTAGAAAATTGTATTAGCCTTACATTTTCCTTAAGAACTGCATTTTGAAATATATCCTTGAGTCAAGAGTATTTCATTATTTGGCATTTCACTTAAGTGTTCTCCCCTTTCATACAGGGGCTAGGAAATACTTACCGGTAGGTTTGATTTTATCAAACTAACAAAAACAAAGAAGCCATTAACTTTTAACATAACAGATAAACAGACCCCTTGCATGTCAGTATGACTAGGGATACTTAACACCTCGCTGCACTGGTATGAGTAGTCTGAGGCATACAGGGGAAAAGGATGGTTAAAGTACTATAAAGTCAGATCAAAAGAGCACATCTCTAATTAATCTGAATGTCTTATGAGAATAGGTACAAGTGAAGGATTTACCACACTTCAAGCACACAAAGACTAAGCTAAAAACATTGAGATCTAGTTACATGAACTTTATGTATCTTGGATGCATCCTACCTGATCCACTGAACTGGCTGCTTCCTAGCGTAGTCGGTCTGGTTTTCCCACTATTAACAGGTGGGGAAAACATCTGCAAAAGGAGGGGAAAAAAAGTGTTTAAATTGGCTTTGAAACTCTGTGCTAAATTATTAACTTTTAAAAGATGTTAATTGGAAACAATTATTTCATTCATTTTTTCCACTAGAAAATAAACATAAGGCAAGATGCACATTTAGACCCATAAAACCAACAAGCTAAAGCTCTCCTTGCAATTGACTTACACCACAAAAATCTCTTCTCTACATAAACACAAACAAGTTTAAAGAAAATAAAATGAGACCTACTACTATGATGGCGATTTAAAATTGTTATAGATCTTAAATTTTGCAACTTAAAATGTGTTCCTTGCTGATCTGTGAGTTTCAAGTCACTGGGATAAAGACAACTTTTGAGGGGCCAGTAGTTTTCTGTTGTGTTTATAAAAATCAAGCACCCTTCTGAAATCTGTTCAAAGCATCACACAGAAAACACCTATAATTTTCTATGCCAAAACTATCCATAAACAACCTCTGTTATTTGCGGGCATTTAGCTTTCTTTTGGTTTGTTTAAAGAAAGAACAAAAAAAAGCCAACGTACCGGTGCCACACGCCAGCTTAACAAACGTTAATTATTAGATTATGCCATCACTGGGTCAGCCTGATTTTAACCAGTTAAACCAATTGACCCAGCTGGTATTACAGTATTAAATCTGCAAGTCTAGACATTACATCAAAGTTCAGGTGTCCAACTTGGCTGAGCCGGAGCCAGCCTGCCCCTGCTCCGGTGGCGTTACCGGGCAGGAGCGGGGAGCCCCCGCGGATATCGTACCGCGCTGAAGTCCAGCAAGTCGCTCAGCTCCTTGTCCGTTCCTATCGCGGCCATCCTCTGCTGCTGGGAATTCATCTTCCTCCGCTCCTCCGATCACCTCCTGGGCGCAAGAAGAGAGGCACAGGCAGCGCTTCACCGCGGGGCCGGCCCCCGACACCGGCCCCTCCCGCCGAGGGGCCGCCGGTACCCGCAGCCCGGCGCTGCCGGCGGCTCCCCCGCACTAACCAACTCTCCTCAAGTTTCCCCCGGCTCCCTCTGCCCCCGCATCCCAGGCTCCCCCACCGCCAGCGGGGCACGGTCGCGCCGCAGCGGGGCCGCCACCGGGAACCAGGTCCCTCCCCCGCGGGCCGGCGGGAGCGCCGCGAGCAGCCGCGCCGAGCTCGGAGAATTACCGGGAGATTAAGTGACTCACGGGCTCCCCAACAATGGGGCGGGCGAGCGGGGCGGGATGCGCCTCAGCGCGGCCATCTCTGCCCCGGCATCGCCGCCCGGAGCCGGCGGCCGGCTCGCTCCCGCCCGCGCCCCCGCCCTCCGCCACCGCCGCTCCGCTCTCGGGACCGCGGCGGGGCCGGGAGCCGCCCCCGCGCACCGCACGCGCACACGCGACGCGGAGCCGCCGGGCGCGCGCGCCGCCGCCGGGCGGGCGGGGGGCGGAAGGCGCGTGCGGCGGCACGGGAAGGCGCGGGGTGGGGGGGGCAGGGAGCCGTGCGCGCGCGTTGGGGGGGTGGGGGGGCGCGCGGGGAAGGAGGGGCGGCGGGGCCCGCGCCTTCCCTTGTGCCCGGCGGGGGAGCGGCGGGGGCGCTGCCGCAGCCCCGCTCCCCGCCAAGTTTCGGAGCCGCCCGGCGCGCCCGGGCCGCGGCCGCCGCGATCCTTTATGAGTGCCGGGAGCCGCGCGGCCCGACCGCTGCCCGCGGGGACCCGCTCCTGCCCGGGGCCGGGGGCCACAGCCCTCCCGGGGTCCGCGGCCCGGCCCGCCCCGCCGCCAGCGGAGCCCCCGGCACGCCGCACACAGCGCCCCGCCGCCCGGGCTGGCGGGCCCCGGCTGCCGCCCCTCGGCGCTCGCCTCTCGGCGCCTCCCTTCCCCACCGCGGCCTCCCCGCGGCCCCCAGGCAGCCCCGCTCCCGCCCGGCCGTGCTCCTCGCCACCGCCTCTGCCCCCGCGGGCGCCCGGTCGCCGCTGCCCTCCCCTGCCGCTCTCTGCCAACTTCTCCCGGCCGCCCGCACTTACCTGCTGCCCCCCGGACGCTCCGGTGACCAGGGCCGGGCCGGCGGCGGCGGACGGGCCGCGGGCTGGGTGGGAGGCGACGAGCTGAGCGCTCCCCCCCCCCCGCTGGAAGGAACTTGTGGGTTTCCCTCAGGCAGACATTTTTTTGCTTACCGAGCCTCAGCACCACGTTCACGGCTCCGGCTCCGTATCCCTCCGCGCCGAGCGCCGCCACGGCCTTAACCCTTGCCGCGCCGCGTCGCTGCCGGCCGGGGGCGGGCGGGAGGTGCTGGCGCGCTGACGGCGGCCCCGCGGGCACCCCTCGGAGCCGGCCCGGCCCCCGCCTTACCCCCGGGCTCCGCCGGGACGCCCCCCAGCCGGCTGGGGAAGGGGGGGGGGGGGGAAGGCGGCCAGTGGATGGCGGCGGGTGCGCCGCGCGGAAGCCCGGTGGGCGCGTGGCGGCGGCTCGGGAAGCAGCGGGACCCCCCGGCCCGCCCGGGGACAGCGCCGCGGGCGCACGGCAGCAGCCCCCTCCCCGCCGCCCCCAAACCGCCGGCAGCAGCGCACGTTTCCCCAGCGCATCCCCGCGCTCGCCCCGCACACGCACGCCCGGCGATGTGCTGGAACACTTTTAATGGGTCAGTACAAGCACACAGCCCCGCTGTGCAAACACCACCGCGCGTCAGTCACATCGAGTTCTGAGCGCTCTGCAGCAGCTTCCCCTGAAACACGCGGTTGAACCCGTAACGTGTCAAAGCGCGGCAACACGCACGGCGGTGCGGGAGCGTGCGGCTCCCCGGAGGGGGCGATGCCGGGGCCAGCAGCCCCCGCCGGCCACCCCCGCTCCCGCCCGGGTGCAGGCGCGTCCCGCCGGCAGCGCGAACAGCCCGGCCCGCGGGGAAGGTGGCTGCAGTGTGCAACCGGCGGGGCGCGGGACAAGGTGCGGAGCGGGGCAGGGCAGGAGCGGTGCGGAGCAGGAGCGGGGCAGGGCAGGGTGAGCGTTGGTGTGGAGCAGGATAGGAGAGGTGCGGAGCAGGTCGTGAAGCGGAGCAGGCGCGATGCGGAGCGGGGCAGTAGAGGTGCGGGGCAGGGCAGGAGCGGTGCGAGACAGGCGCGGTGCGGAGCGGGGCGCGGGGTAGGGCAGGCGCGGTGCGGGGCAAGGCGTGGGGCAGAGCAGGCGCGGTGCGGATTAGGGTAGGCGCGGTGCGGGGCAAGGCGTGGGGCAGAGCAGGCGCGGTGCGGATTAGGGTAGGCGCGGTGCGGGGCAGGGCGCGGTGCGGGGCAGGGCGCGGCCCCCGCTGGCGGCACGCAGCCGCCCGCGCCTCTCCCGGGCCTGCAGAGCCCCCCGGTGGCACCGCCGCGCCACCGCCCGGGCCCGGCCCCGCGCTCACCCAACGCCGGGCGCCGCCGCCCGCCCCGCTCGGCTCCGCGGGGGCACTAAGGGCCGGGAGCCCCGGCGGCTCCCGGCACGGTCCGTCAGAGCGGGGGGAGCGGGGAAACGGCGGGACAGGCGACCTCAGCCCCGCAGGAGCTAAAGCGCTGCGGGCGGTTAGCGCGGTGCGGGAGCGCACGGGGCGGGTAGGGGCGGGGGTGGGCGCCCCTCGGGGGTGCTGCTGGCGCCCCCCTGGGCTGGCACGCAGCCAGGTGCACGGCGCGCTCCGGCCCCCGCCGCCCCTTCCAGCTCCGCTCTTCCCACCCCCAGCTCCAGCTCCAGCCTGTGACACCTTCCGCAGGAAGAGGAGGGTGATAACAAACTTACCACCCCCGGGCAAAGGCACGCTGGAGGTTTTGGAGCCTTAAAACATTCTCCTTCGGTTTTCTCCCATGTGTGCCGTGTACTGGATGATCACCTGGGCCTTGTGATTCTATGAATATTCATGTACTTGCCACTTAGAAATGCAGGAAGCAATTTGTATTAAAATATCAACACAACGACTTCCATTCCCTGTGCCCCTGAGGGACATAAATATGTACTTTTTCTCCTTGATGTATAAATAGTCGTTCATTTGAAAGCACCCAGTGACAGAGATCACTATACATTTCATGAGGAATGCCCTTTAACATATTTTAGTTACAAGGAAGACCCCGTTTACATACTGTGAAAATACTATTGTTTCTCTTGATGTCTTATTTCTTAACCAGCACTGGTGCTCAGTACCAGCTAGTACCTCTGCGATGCCAACAAGCCTTGGTCAGAAAACTGACTAAATCTAAAGCAGCTGTAAGCAGGAATGCTAACAATTGTTTGTACTGATATGTAACGGTATTAAAATTAATTTCAAATGCAATACTTTTTATTTGCTCTCTGACCTAAGGTTTTAAGTTTCACATTTGTAGGCTTTTTGTTTTACAGCTAGAAACTTTTGAGTGGAAGATGATACATCCACAAAACACATGACATAGGGCTTCAAGATACACAAAATACCGTAAGAGATTCCATTTGGCCCACAATGACGTGCCACTTTCTCATGCAGACGCTAGCAGTAAGCACGCTCATTACCAAAAGCCACATTACAGCAGCTGTTCTGCTGCATTGCTTCTCTACGGGTTGACTGTCTTCTTTGAAGAACTTCACTTCCAGGCACATGTAAAAAAATGACTGAAACATAAATGAAGTTTCCAGAAATTATGCCAAACAACTTAGCAAGTACCCCAGGACTCAGGAAAGGTATGCTTTGGCCAAAAATAAATCGTGAGTACAACCTAAAGGAGATTGCTCTGGGGAGCCAAAATTGTAATGACTTGTCTGAATCAGAAATTCCAGAAGAAACTCATGCAGGTAGCTTGAGTAAAACTGCTGTGAAAGATCAGTAACTATCACGTCCTGTATTACAATAAAATTGTAAAAGAGATTTAATCTCATGTTTCCCGGGTACCAAACATCATCACTGGCAAAGATTTGGAATCTTTAACCTACTCAGTTGCTAACCCCTCTTCATGTAACACTGATAAGAATTAACACGTGCACTCAAAACATCAAGGCACGATATCCATGCAATAATGTCTTTCACCTGTTCTCAGACTCTCCAACCCCTTTCTTAAGCTGCTACTTAGAATCCTTTTATCTCTGACACTACCTGTAAATTATTCCTGTTCAGTGCAGATAGGATTTAAAAAAAAAAAAAAAAAAAAAAAAAGACATTCCATATCCTTATGCCATCAGTCATACACAGAAAATGAAACAGAAAACAATGTGGTCAACATTTATAAATAAATAAGTAAACAAAACAAACAATATCTCTGCTTTTAGCTATTTAGAGATCTTTATGAGACAATATGACTAAGACTTCATAAACATTTTAAAACACTTGAAGAAATAGGTATCTGAAACCTGGTTGGGACAATGACAAGAGCTGTCCATTTGCAAGCAAATACTTTCAGTTTCATTCCTGCTTCAATCCCTAGTTACGGTTCTGGTTCTTTCTTTACACATGTGCAAATGTGGCAAACATATGACACAAATTGTACAAAACCAAAACCTGCCAGCTTTGCTGTGACACAATGGTACCCGCCTTGTACATTACACACAAGGCTGAAATGCTACTGTCTTCTGCAACTGTTACGCCCTTTTTTCTTTCACTTCTTTAAAAACAAAAGGTCTTCCCTACCTAGGGAGCAACAGATCAGGTGGATAGCAGAGGAATATAAGAGCAATCATAAACAACAATTGTTTTGCTAGTGGTTTTGTAAGCAAGGACTCCAGCGATCAGGACTAAGTTCCTGAAGATGCTTTCCCATTCATATTATCATCAGTGAATTTTCTATCAAGATAAATGAACATATTCATCTTGCAGGCAAATAACCTCTCCTCAGAGAAGTCTCAGGTCTGTCATGGAGCAGAGCAAGGAATAGGCAGGCAAACCCATGCACGCAGAGTCATGGGTGAACTCCAGGCTCTGACAGAGCATACCACGCAACTGTAAATCTTTATGGTAACAGCCCTGACAGCTGATCTACCAACATCAATATGGTCAGCTACCAAGCAGTGCAATCAGGAAATTGCTAGTTGCCAGATGGCAATGGCAACATTCTTCCGCATGCTTCTACATGACCGTGAAAATGAAGAATTACATACAGGACATAAAAAAATTAAAAGGAATATAAAAACAAAATCACTTGAGTACAACCCCCTGAAAATAATCACACTCATACGCTGTTTCCACAGCCTTCATGAATTGCTTTCCACCCACTCCTTAAAGGAAAAATGTTTGATACAGCAGACAGCTGTTGTGCATTCAGGGATGTGAGAAAATGTATTCCATATTACTATTTAATGTATCATGCCTGTGTGAATAGAATCATTAAGCTTGCATGTCTCCTTTTGGTTTATTTATTCTTAAATTTATACACGCTGAATTAATTCACCACTGCCACCCAAACTGTATGAGCTCCTAGGGTGTTCCTCGGCACAGCATTTGACCCAGGATGGAGTTTTCACTGGAATGGCTCCTTTAAATCAACACATATGTGCTCAGCCTACATCCACAGCCAGCAATTTATCCGTGATAAATGCTATTGCTCAGCAAATCCATAGCCCTTGAGAAAAGTCAGCAAACCTTTCCTGCTCCAAGGTTTTCTGCTGGCATTTTTTTTTCTCTTTCTTTACAACAAATTCCCACCCTCACCTAAACCACAGAATCCTTTCTACTGCTCCCTATGGACCTCCCGGGAGAGACAGCAATGCAACCTTGTTTCCTGGAACTTGCACGGGCCAAAGCAATTCCCTTTTGACTCGTTCCCGGTGTCACCTGGAATCTTACTCAAGCCCATTAAAAATTAATTAAAAGATTTTTGTTGTCAGGCATGAAACTTTGGGATGAAGCGCTTGGGGAGGCACTGTCTTCTTCCTCCAGCTCTTCCTTCCAAAGCAGGCTATGGAGCAGTATCCCACAGACCAGGGAACACTATTCCAAAGCAGACCAGGGAGCAATATCCCAGGAAGGCGCTTGCCGCTACATGGCTGCGGCCAAGCCTGGGGCTGCGCAGCGCTCACCGCTATCTGCACGGCCCATCGCACTGATAACCCGAGTGCTGCCTGCTATGTTTACCTCGCGGTAATTAAAATTATATAACATAAATATTACGTAACGTATTGTACAATAGGAAGGATTTAGAACGTTTGCAGGAGGCCGTGATGGTGAAACCTCTCGCCAAAAGTATCGCTTAAGGGGTGACCTGGCAGCCCCCCGTCGCTGCTAGGACGCCCGCCGGCTGGGGCTCCAGGCTGAGCCGGGGCTCAGCTGGCCGTGAGGGCCGGTCCCAGCGGGAGGAATTCCGGCAGGAGCAGAAAGTTGGCTGGGGGTGACGGGGAGGAGGAAAAGGGGGAAAAAAAAAAAAAAAAAGGCCGATTAGACGGGGAAGCCGCAGCGAGAGGGCCCCCGGGGGTGTCCGCGCCCCGGAGCCACCGCCGAGAGCCGCGGGAAGCTGCGTCCGCTCCGCGCCGCCCCCGCCACGCCGGGGGGTGCCCCGTGGCGGAACCGCCCTCCCGCCGCCACAGGGCTCCGTGGGGGGCCCCGCCGGCTGCGCCGCGGCAGCGCCCCGGGGCACGCAAAGCGCAGCCCGCCCCCGGCACCGCCCCGGACACGCCGGGTCCCGCTCCCCCAGGGCCGCAGGCGGGGCGAGCCGGAGGGATCCAAGTTGGCAGCGCCCGTCCGGCCCCCCCGCCCCGCCGGACTCCGCGCCCCCCACCCACCCCAACGGGGCCAGCGGCGGGGCGGCCCCCCCCATCCTGGGGACATCCCCCAGCCCGCCCGGGGGCGGCCCCGCTCCCCGGCGCGGCCGCCGAAAGTTGTGCGGAGCCGAACAATGCGGAGAGGACTATTTGTCCTTCCGCCGCCGGCTGTGACGGGAGGGAGGGGGAGGGGAGCGGCGGCGGAGGGGGTGGTGCGGCCCGCCGCCGAGCGGGGGGAGGGGCCGGGGGCCGCCGCTTGCCTCGGGCTCCCGGCGCGGGGCGGGGCGGCTGAGCCCTCCCGGGGCTGGTTATGAAACGCGAGGGACCGCGGAGCAGCGCTGCTGCGGACACACAGAGCGGTCCGGCCCCGCGGGGGAAGTCCCCTCTCCCGGTACTGTCGTGCCGCCGCAAGGAGCACAGCCCCGCTGCCCCGCCGCCCGCGGTTAACGGGAGCCCCGGTGCCGCCCGCCCGCCCCCCTGGAGCGCAGCGCAGCCCGGGGGCCGTGTGCGCCCTGGAAACCGCTCACCTTCCCGCTTGCAACTCCAGAAACGAGCCTGAGCCTCAAAGTAACGCTTTAAAACAAAAAGTGGCTTTAAATCCGCGTGGGAAGTGCTCTGGGTACTTGTCCTGTTTAAGCCAACCTTTTTGGAATTAACTAAGAACAAGTTTTTTAAAAAAAGAAAAGTTTTTTTAAAAAAGTTTAAAAGCAACCGGATGTTTCATCGCTCTCGTGGTACCTTGCTACTTACAGAGAAGTGAGTGGTCACAGGAGATTTACAATAGCTTAATAAAATTAATCTAAAATTATACTGCCTTCAAAGGGGACTTAAAAAAAACCAAATCAGTGGGAGAGAAAGCGTGATTGAAATAAACACCCAACCGTATTCCCATGGATATGGGAATATCACCACGGGGAGTGCAGGGCCGGGCATGCTGCTGCTGTGCCGCTTCCCTCGAAGAAAACTCACTCAGAGGGTGTAGATTACGAAGAATCACGTCACTGAGATTCTAGAAAGGACTTCTTCTCAGCAAGGAAAACAATACCAAGTTTTAAGTTTCCTATGTAAACTACATGCCCTTCGCTACACATTTTGATGCTTGATTGCATCATGCAGCTCAGTGTGGACAGTTTGGAAATATCCCGAGGATAAGTGTTACTGCTGCCAGCAACTGGGGCAAAGCAGCTTTCACCTAAAAGGCATCTCACTCGGAAAGATGTTGGATAGATGGGTGGAATGGAGTTAATTCGCAGTGAGGATCAAGCATGAGGATCACCACCGCTAGCCTGGCTTCCTAGGGAAACCACTTGCAGGCGACCACACCGCATTCACGTGGACGGATGCGTTTCCTTAATAACTCATAAACTAATCTGCTAATTTCAGCCAAGGAAAATGGGGGGATCACATTTGCACACATTTAATGGAAACAGGGATTAAAGCGGGGAGGGGAAGAGACAGTTGGTGCACCTACTGAAGAAAAGCCTACTTGAGGGCAATCCTTGCCCGTGACCAAGGCACCTGAGCCAGGATGCAAGGCCAGGGAGGGCAGCCTTGGGTAGCTTCCCTTCTGGCAGAACCATTTCTGGTATTCTGCCTGCCACCAGAGTGGGAACAGGAACCAGCAATCTGTTTTACACAGAGCTTTTTGAACATTTCCCCGTCTCCAAAGTTTCACAGGAGCTGGGAAATAATTGCTTTAATGTAATCAAACCCCATATAATCCACAGATAATGTTTTCCATTCTAAAATTGCTTGAAAGAACGTAAGTGAGGTCTGACAATAGCCATTCACCAGCCGGTCCCGGCTGGGCCTCTCGTGCATGAGGTTCCCACTGAGCACTAATTCCCTCCTCGGCACCGAAGGGAACAAGTTCTGTCCCTCACACAACTAATGGACTGTCAGATGATGTGTTCTGGGGAACTAAAGGATGACAGAGAAGACCAAATTTACAGAGGAAAATCACAGCTTTGAAGAATGGTAGCAACTCTTTATACCAAGCACGTACAGAACTACACTTTAAACCACACTGAAAAAAGTTGCATTTCTTAAACCAGTGGAGCAATAATATGTTGGGTTTATACTGTTATTTGTCATTCGTCTAGGGGTTTTTTAAGGCTTTAGGAAAAAAAACAATCTTAAAGTTTAAGTTCTGTTTTTAAGGCTTATGCAGCCTCATCTTAGGTGGACTCTCACATAAAGAAAACTGTGGAATATTCAAATATTTCCCTCATATATTATCATAATTATTTTGTCCAACAGTATCTGCAGAGCGCATCAGATTAATTTTCATTTGGGAATACAGTTGCGGGCAGTCTCCTTGTCATATGTATTTCTAGTTTAATTCTTAAGTAACATAAATATTTTTGTTAGAAATAAGGGACAGTCTTGCAAGTGCTCTGACTACCTTTAATCTTCTTTTTATATAAATCATTTGGGATTTTGCTCCACAAAATACATCTTGCCCCCCATAATTTGCTCTTACATGGCTCTTAACACAGTAAAATCTGCAGGAGTTGACTCAATTATTGGAGGTACTTCATTATCTAGAAAGTCCTCGTTATCTGCCTCAGAGTGGACAAAACCACTTTCAGAAATACTAATGTGGTAGGATTACTGTGTATAGCGTAACACAATTTTGACCATAAAGTGTTTCCATGACAGATACGCAAATATTCAAGGCCAGATGACTTCAACAATGGTACCAATGCTTTTGATGAACTAGTTTGCACTACCTCATCTGATCCCCTCTTTTATCATACATAGATGAGACATTTTACGCATTCACATGGTTTTGACATTGTCATATGCAGATACTCATTGGAGCTACATAGTTTCCAGATGCTGCAGAATAGTACAGCATCATAGTCCGGAAGGCATCCAACAGGAATTTTATGAGTTTTCACTCAAACAAGAAACTAACGTAAAAAATTATGCATGTCATATCATGTAGTACATAGTCCCAAGCAGGTCTCAAGTCTAGAGCTAAAATATACTCCAAAGAAACTGAATTTTTCGAGTTTTAGTTTTACCTTCTTTTTTTGGGGAAGGGTTTACTTTATAAACAGTGTATTTATGATTTCAGTTCTTCTGTGCTTAGACAGCACTAGTTATAATTTCCAGAGCCATCATAAATCACAGGTAACCCTACCCTAGCTGCAGGTCCTAGAGAGCTGCCATGTGTCAGACAGAGGCTTCTGAATGAAATATGACCTTTAATCAAGTTTCAACAGCTTACAAGAACAGAGAACTGAAGAAAGGCCATGCTGCTCAGACCAAAGGTCCACCTATAGCCCAGTGGCCTATCTCCAAAATAACAACCCACTGTAGCGTTTATTCTTTTAAGTTTAATCTCTTGTATGTTCTCAATGCAGTGACTATTCAGTGGGGTTCTGAGAGCAGAGATGGGTTTGGCCCTGTACCCGTTCCTGGCATTGCATTGTTTTTTCCAAAGTAATGAGAAAGAACAAGCATTAGCCAGTACAGGACACTCAGGGAAGGATGCAAGAACCACGTACAAGCCAAGTCACCCTTTATCTGGCACACTCCCCCTTCTGTGAATAAGAAAATCAAGAATTTCTCATGCAAGAAGTTGCATTTGATTGTTGTTCTCAATGGCTATTGAGGGCTTATCCTTTCTGAATTTATTTTGTTCATATTGAACTATTTTAACTACTCAGCAGCTGTACACATAAGAGATTATAAAAGAAGAGTCAGCAAGTAATGAAACTTTAATACTATCAATGGGTCAAACATATCCCACAAGGGCAACTCTTTGAAAGTCAGTAAAGGAGATCCAGGTCTTGAAGGGAAGACTTGTATTTGTTCTCCATCAAATACAAGATAAATATATTGCCACTGAAAGCTCTAAGGGCCAAGTTTGATTTCTGGTAAAATCTGAGATTTTAGTCATTCATTTTACATTCCCTACATCACCTTATCTCCAGTTCTAAAATTAAGGTTTTACAATATGGAACATCCTGTGATTAGCCCAGGGTTTCATGGTTAGTTTGCTACGATGTGCAAGCTGTTGTCTCTTGGTTGGTGGGCAGACCAAGCAGAATGATTAAAGGTCAGTCCCTCTCTGCACTGGCCTTTGTAGGACTCAGGGTCTTCTACCCAGATTCTTATTTTCATTAAATCTACAGGGATTTAGTATGTTTGAGTCAAGTACGCTCTTAAATTGGATTAAAATTAGAAAATACATTTTAAAGTTACTGGAAAGACAGACAAGCAGACAAACTGGTAGTGCAATCACATAAACGTTATCTTCCATAAAGAAAAAACAGAGTAAAAGCAGCTATACAAGGTACTCGCCATAATACTGTTCTGATTGAAATCAATGGCTGTGAAGCTACTGGCTTCAAAGGAGGACGAAAGGATAACCCGTCTAGTGTCCCTTCAGTAATATTTCCAGCACAAACATCACAGCTTGTCAAATTCATATTACATGTGGAAATTTTTCATTAAGTTCCCTAAGAAAAATGGTTATTTCAAAGTCAAGAGCTTTTTCTTTCTAACATTGTTTTGTATTAATCCCCTCTTTTTCGAACTGCACAAAAAATTCAAATTAGTTGTATAGCTCAAGGCAGTTCTAAAGTTTACATTCATTGTTGATGGTGATTGAAGTGATGGTTATTAGAGACCTGAGCAGCTGCATTGCCATCAGGGTCCTGGCTCAGAACTGCAAATTGAGGGGTTGCTCAACCCAAGCTGAAGTTCAGAACATACTTTTATCTCTGGGAGGTAAGAATTATGGTACAGTTTGCAAATTTTTTTTCAATGTCAGACTCAGTTTAAGGTTTTTGAAAGGCTACTGTTGCATAAATAAGTTTGAGTACTGCCTTCCACTTCATAGCTTTAAATATTACAATCCCTGTTCTTACTTTTAATGTTGAGGAAAATATTTTAGCAGCACAAACAGAAGACCTTCTGCAGAATCTTGCCATCCTGAACCACCTCAGAGTTTTAGGTTTCTCTTCAGTGGAGCTATGATTGGGCTCTCAACTCTGCTAATAATCGAGTAAGTTTGTATAGGTCAGTTTAATTTTCTTTATCTCACTTGCCTCACATGTAAAATAAGAGTAGACAATAGCATCTCTTAAAGGGTTGCCAGGGAGAACTAAACCATAAGATCTTCAAATGAAACACATAGTAAAAAAAAAAAGGTTTTAGGTAATTTAACATTTAAAACTATAAGTGGGTAATATTTTGCATACTGGTATGACTGTATTTTAATCTTGGATTATAGGATAGATGTACATAGAAAAAAAACCCTAGTTATATACAGGTTACCACTAGGAATATACTACCTTCATGAAAAAAAGGCTAATAATGTTAATCTAAAAAACCGTCATTATTGCTATTTCATACCAAAAAGATTTAAAGAGACACTGTCCTACAACTTCTTCAAATATATTTTCAAACTGTATGAGAAATAAATTTTAAAATTACTGCCTGTAGAAGTATTACTAGAATATATATCCACATGACCTGCATTGCCTAGCAGCTGTACAATACCTAAAAAGTATCTTAAGATTTATTACCTGTGAAAGCAAGGATTCTGTACATTTTTTTTTTGTATGCAGAGACCATAAATTTAACTTCCTTTTTCTATGTAAAATTCCACTCACCCAGTTTCTCTGATCATGTTTTAAAATATGTATTCATTTCAATAGGAAACACTTTCTGTGGTTACACCTTCTACCTGATATTATAGAAACACTGTAAAACATATGTTGCAACTCAATATCAATACAGCCTTTAAACTCTCCTTAAATCCAATAACAAAAGAGGAACTATTAGAATATCAGTTAAGTGAGACCTGCTTGTTGGGGGAGGTGTTGTTTGTTGGGTATCTTTGGATTTACACTGCAGCTGTGTATTTGTATATTGCATTTGTAGTGATTAAACTGGAACAGTAAAATAGCATGAGGTATGCATATCTAAAAATAAAAATGTTTTATTCCATAGTCTGTGAGACAAGGCCATTTCTTGGACAACTCCAAACAAACAGGAAAATATCTTCCTAATAAATTTACAGCTATTTGGGTATTTGTAGCTTATAAATAAAACATTACAGATGTTTACTATGAGTTATTACTTATTTGCATTTCACATATTCAGAATATATTTTTTCACCTCTCCATTAGAGGATACACAATACACAGACAGGATGGTAGAGGGCTAAGAGGTCCAGAACTGTAATACTTAGCATAGATGCAAGTCTGGGAAGAAGGCCATAGAATAGCTGAAGCTGAAAAGAGGTGTCCAGCTTTTGCTTTCCATATCAAAGCCTTTATTTTGATTGACAAGAACCTTCCTGAGACAAGAAAAGCTTCCCGTGGGATCACTTTTCAGACTACCAGTTAATGATAAACAGTGATACTTCAGTATGTAAGCAACTCTAACTGCCTTGACACAAAAGAATACCAGAAACGTTGCTTTTATATCATGATATTCATGATACTGGTCTCATGACCTGCTCGGTGCCACCTTCTTGGTCTGACCTAGCTGTATGTATGATAGCTAGTCATCCCCACGTATAACATTTGATGCATTGACCTTCTGAGATCCCTTCCAAAGTGAACTGTCCTGTGATCTTGTGATCCCTTTGATTCTTCCTATTAGTTGGTTTAACATTTCTTTTGAGCTTTCACACCAGCAGAGAAATTGCCCATAAAAATCTGCTATAGGTACATAGAACTTTCTCACAGAGGAGGGAATGATGATGCTTCTGACCTATGGTCAGCTTTAGAAAGGTTAGCAATGAACTATCAGATAGTTTCTCAAATGTAGGGGAAAAAAAATCCAAACAAATTACTTAGCATGCTGTAAAGCCAAATTAAAACTAGGACAGAAAGCTTTTGGGGGAATAGACACATGCTAAATAAAAGTGGCTGCTGCCACTGCCACCCTGCAGGGCCTTACAAGATATCATGGAATGTGTCAATGTGATTTATTTTTATGAATTATTCCTATGGGCATTATGTATGTATTCTGTGAAGATTAAAAGGAGTTATTTCTTTAGAGATGCTACATTAAGAATCACCATAATGTTATCATTTAATTTTGTAAAATAAATTATTTCACTCACTGAACATAGATCAGTATAATAGAATAATTTTTTTATATATATATATTCCATCATAGAATAATTCACAAGGCTGAATACATTTTTAAAAGCCAATGAAGTTAGAAATGAAACAGATGAGGCAATAAGCAAAAATATTTTCCTCTTTTGAAGCAATATACTCGGAGACCTATTTCCTGTATTGTAGGATTTAATTTTCCTAATGATATCTGTTAGCCCTTCAGGAACTTAGGAAGCGGTTCCCACTATTGCCCACATTTTTAAAAGAGGTTACCAGTCTGTTAGTTGCCTGTAGAGGCACTGGTTTCAGAGTGTCTATCATTTCAACCCACACTGAGCAAAACTATGCTTATCTCAAACCCATATTTCCAGTAGGGTTTGTACCTTTCTAATAATCCGTATTGAAGGTCACATGGCACTTGATATAGGACTACTATGCAAATTTCTATAATCATGAATTACAATTGAATATTTTTCTGTGCAGTGCAGTACAGAAGCTTCAAGAAGCATATAGCCTATCTGTTTCAGCATCAGGAAGCATTCAATGACTGGCCTGTAGAGTCTGCACTGATTACCTTCTTGCTTCTGACTGTAGTTACCAATTTCCAGCAGAGTATGTGTATTTCTAACAGGTGCTGATTTCAGTGTAGACTGCTCCCTATGCTTGTAGTCATTGCTGTCTGGGAAAATTATTGGTGGGTGCAGAACGACTGCCAGAAATCTCTTTTGCTAAACCTTCTAGGACTAAACTTGGCTGTTGACTATGGCTAATACCCACGCTGAAGGGCTCAACTCCAAACTGCGCTCACTTTGTCAGGTACAACCTGAATGTTTAAAGCTTTAGGCAATATAGAAAGTTTCACTCCTGTGCATGAGAGGACATGAAAATAATCCATGCTTCCACTTTATACATAAAGCAAATATCTACTCCTAAATAAAAAATCTCTCATGACTGATTTTGAAGATCAATAGTTCATTTAATTTTGTAAATTAGTGTAAGTAGACAATGATTGTCTTCTTTTCGTATTGTTTTTTTTTCCCTTCCTGTCTTGTAGTGTGTTATGATTAGGGGAGACTCTTGCTTCTTAGAATTATTGTGCCTTCATCATTAAATGCAAATTTTTGTGGCAGACCACTTATGCATGAGAATGTAACTGCACTTGTGCATTAGTTATGTACATACATAACTACATACATATATATGTTAACTATAGCACAAGGTACTTAAAAAGACATATTAGAAAATAATTGAAACATTATTTATTAGATCAAAATTTGTGTTTAACACATACAAGGTACTTACTTGAGTACAGGGTCTCTTTCATATAGATTTAGTTCTAATTAAATGAGCTTCCTATAAAAATCCATGGACAGAAAAGCGAAAGAAATGCAGAAAATTGATTCTGTCACATTCTGGAGTAGTTATAAGGCAATTTATCACTTATGAAGGGACTTAAAAGCTCATGAGCATTTGGGGCACCACGTATCAGAAAGGAAATCAAGTTCATAAATGACTCGCCAAACATTACAGGAGAAGAATGATCCAGGGTATGTTAGAGAATTGTGATATATGTCCAAAGGCTGTTGCAGAGTAACAAAGAATCTGGGGAATGAGAAGCATGTGTAACATTCTCCTGTATTCTTTATGTGTGTATTCTTTTTATGTTGCTAATTGTACAAAAACACACAGGCTTAAAAATCAGTCATATAAACCTGTGTGCTCTGCATCAGGACCCTGAGCACAGTAACAACCTCTCTGTAATTAATCTGACCAGCCTCACCTGAGGTCTCCCCACACCTTTGAACAGGGAGTCTTATTTAAGCTCAGGCTGGGCATTTCAATTTTTTCCTGAAATATGTCTTAGATGGCCCGCTGCTGGCTCTGTTCCTGAAGTGCTGTAGTGCGTCTCTTGATGGATGTGGGACCCTGTCTTGCCTGATGATCACTGGACCACTAACAAGACCTGTTCCTGTTGCTATCCTGCTTTGCTTGCCTGTCTCTGGTGCTGTGGAACTGTATGCTGCTGGTGAGGTCCTTGCCCAGTCTGCACTGTAACCACCCCTTAGCTGCCAGCTCAGCTTTCCTTAGGGAGCAACCTGCTCTTGTTGTTCCCTGCCATAGTGTTTAAGCTGCATGCCTAAAAAGAGACACTGGGAAAAGAATTCCTGTATTGCTAGAAATGCGGAAAGCTTGTTGTTCAGTAAAGCCTTCCCTCCTTTTATGATGGAAAAGTATGCTGCAGCTGGACTGATGGTCATTGTCTGGCTTTGCTGTTAGCACCCCGTTCCTCAGAACCTCAGGTAGCTTTGGAGTCTACACAGACCAGTGCAGGATTACACAGTATATGATACCACTCAGGTAATTGCTGTTGTAATAGTGAGAGATGACTTTTATATGAGACAAAGTTATAATAAACACACATGTTTATTTTATAATACATTAGAATATAAGCAATGGGACAATTAAAAACGTGTTTCATGATTAAGACCTGCCTTGGCCATTAAGTCTTGACCATTACATTCCCATTCTGTTGTGAGAGAACAGAACAAACATTGTGGGTTTTTTAGAAAACAAAGCTCTCCGTATTATCTGTCAGATATTTTTAAGCAGGATGGTGGCATGCCTTGTCCATTCACTGTGCAGTTTCAACTTCTAAAACATTTTAAAGAGTTTAATACTAATCAAAACTTTTTGTCCATACACAGTCTCATGGAGTTATTTATGAGTGAGGTGTTAGGAATGAGTCATAATTTTGAGATGCCATTTTTCTATAGTATATTAAATGCAAGAATATGTCAAACGTTGTCACTGAGGTTTATTGTTAAGTCTGCAGATAGCATTTTATTCAAAACAATGTTTGCTGTATCTCATATAGCTTGAAGTCTAATGAGCTTCTTTACTGCAGTCAAAGGAGAAAAGAATTCTTTCTCTGCCACGAGCAGTAGTAGTGTCAGAGATCAACTATGCTACAAACTAGCAGTGCTCATTTGCAACTACACATTGAGCAGTTGTGGAGTTTCTTTGCCACTATATCTTTATCCCTAATGCAAGACTGATGAATAATGATGCTACATAGCTGGCTCTTCTCTAGTGGCCCCAGTCTCAGCCTCTCATTTACTGTACATTAAAGCAGCTACATTCTCTTCCATGGGCTAAAAGGTTTAGATGTCTACCTGAATTTGTAGCCTATTCCAGGTAGGTATGCTTTGCATTAGGCAAGCAAGTGCTTTATCTCACATATGCATGGTTATGTATAGAATTTGTCACTTACTGAAGTGTTACTGGGGAAAAAAATCACAGCTGCTAAGACAGGCATGGAAATGCGACTAATCTGTGTTGGGTTTCAGTTACCTTAGTCCATAAGACTGTGAGGCTTTGTGCATCATGAAGACCCTACTGTATAATTCAAACTCTTTCATCTAGAGAACGGCCTAAATAAGCAGTACAAGAACACAAGTAGCCTCTAATTCGTATAAGTGGAGGCATTCCTTTAGTTTTGATCTTCATGCTCTGAAGTATGCAGGGTTTGTGAAAGTGGTGATAAAACCACTAGTTTTTCAGGGTTGATTTGAAATTACATACTACCCAGATCACACTGAAACACCACTAAAGTCTGTGAATATTATTGACAACTGCAAACCAGCTACAATCTTTTCACACACCCTTCTGCAGGCCTCCCCAGTTGTGGTTTATGAGAATCAATATAATTTGTGCTTTCTAGAAAAGAGGACTTGAGGACTTGATTCTACATGTGGTGTGTATTTGTCTAAGCTATAAAAATACTATGGAAGGAGAGGCCCAAGGCTAAAATAGCAGGTGTTTTTCAAGCTAGAACTGAAATCAATTGGCGGCACTGCATGGGGGGAACCTTGCGCAGTATCTTCCTGAACTCTGTTTGACTTAAGCAAGTGTCGGCAATCGTTATTTTCATGAAGTTAAGTTTATCTATTTTTTTTCAAGAAGTTATAAAAAATATCATTTTTAATCAGGCCTTTTCATGTTAAAAAAAAAGCATTACCTGGGCTTCCTGACAGTTAGAAAAATCTGATCTTTTTTGGGATACAAGGAAAAGTTAATGTGAAATTGCAGATCTTTTCTAAGTGTTTTGAGCAGTGGCTTTATGATTGCAAAGTCAGTCATTTTTTTTTCATGGCTCACTTTTCAGTATCAGAACTATGGGTGGCATCAGGTGTCTAGGTTTTGCACCATTTAAACCTGGCAGCTGTTTAATTTACCTTTGTTGCATAATAAAACCTTCTTGGAATAAAAAGGGACAACTTCAGTAAGACTAGTCAGAGCAGGATCACTAGATGCTACTTTAGCTGCATTACACAGTTGTTCTTAGCATTTCACTGGGTACAGGTAACAATTTCAAAGGCAGATTCTCTAGGTTTCTGAATTCTTTATGCTCCTCAGCCAGTAAAGAAAGACTAGAAACAAGGTTGACAGCCAAGCAGAAAATGAGCGAAACAGGATGCAACAGCTCACCACCTATAACTGCCGATCTTAATGAGGAAGTGACTACAGCACCCTAGGGTAGGGTTGGTGAAGGTGACCCTAGTACTCTGGGTCACTGCTAAGTAGGAAGGATTATAGCATTCCCCAGGTTGCTGACATCTGCTATAGCCAAAGCAGAACTACAACAACAGATACTTTGTAGTACTCTTTCAGTTCCTCTTGCCTCCCTACCTAGCAGAAATTTGCTACAGCAAAGAATTACATAACCATTTTAACAAGATTTCTTGCAGTAAGGAGTGCCTTTGTCCTGGCTGCAGAGAAGGTTACTGTCTGGGCTGATTACTGTCTTTCATGCTACTCTTCATCAGTTGTTGATTTACTATAGGCACTGCTAAGCAGTGCTCAGGTTGGTCAGCATGAAGATTCTTCTTGTTATCATGACTGAGGGTTTACCCCATCATTTTTCACCCATGTTTGTCATTGTGGAGGTAGATCATATTTCCGGGTGCTGTTAAGCAATTACATTTCAAAAGGATCAGGAATGTATCTTGCCTTTTTTTAAGCAGGACAAACCTGATTCTTCTCAGTGGTGCTCAGTGACAGGTTAATAGGCAACAGGCACAAACTGAAACATGTTAAATTTCATCTAAATGCAAGAAAACACTGTGAAGGTGGCTGAATGCTGGAATATGTTGCTGAGAGTGATTGTGGAGCCTCCATTCTGGGAGGCAAGGCCCTGGGCAACCTGCTCTAGCTGACCCTGCTTGAGCAGGGGCACTGGACTAAACTTAAGTGTCTTCCAACCTCAACTACTCTGTGATTCTGTAATTAGACCACCTTCTTTAATGCAGCCATCACATGATTTATGTCTTTTACTTTGAGATTGGATAACTGTAATTGATTCAACAGGGCAAGGCCCCATGACCACTGAGAATATGAAGCTGTTAGATATTCATAGCCTAAGGGTGAAAATGAGCTACATAAAATCAAACAAATCGCATTAGTGCTTCATATCTATCCTGACTTGGGTGTGTTTGAGAAGGAATCTAAAAGAGTTGGGCTGATGAGATGTTACCATCCTGGAATTGCCCTAAATGAGAGACCACATCTCTCCTCCTCTGTTCTGCACAGTGAGCCAGAGAGGTAACAGGGCTAGCTGCCTTGCCACTGGCAGAACTGTCTGCCAGCATCTCTCCCCATGGGCATGCTTTCCCCTCTGGTCTTCAATAGGCAGCTGTTGGTAAGTCAAGCTAGTTTAAAAAGCTGCAGGAGCTTCAAAGGAGGTGTTGCTGAGAAGATTCTCTTTGGAGTTAGCAAGGTGCTTTTACTCTTTCAAATGTTTTGAGGACAAGCACTATCTGCTGCTTGCTGCACAGCTTTTGTAGGCTTTACTGGTTTACAAAAGGGTATGAGGAAGATCACAAGCATTCTGGTTGAAAACATCCTTTGTCTTTGCACATTCCAAATAAACAGTTTAAAATTCAGCTTCCTTAGACTCTTTTCTTCTTCTAGATGTTAGAGATTGTGTCATTCAGTTGTGTTGGAATATTTCCCCCCCATTTCAAAAGCTACCCATACAGAGATGTTTGGCTTCCCTTCAAATGGAACAGTATAAAAAAAACCCGAAACTGCTGAGCACAGGGGTTAGCAACAGTTGCCCTTTGAAGTGATTGATACTTGAAAATTACTAGGGGACTGATACATATATATATGCATACACACACACACTTGTGAAAATGGAACAACAGGTACAGCAGAGAGGCCATGATGAAAATCAGGTTTGTATTATGACCAGTTGGACTCAATGAAATGCGGTCAGATTATTAGCAATAAAACTTGCACAGATTATGGAGTCAAACTTATCTGCACAGAGAAGCCTCTGTTGTACTGGCTTGGAGGAATGCGGTTGTTTAACAAAGAATTTGCAAGAAAAAAATAGCTCACTTAAAAAGTTAGATGCAGAAGACTAGAGATTTTGATGTTATGCTTCCAAATGTGAGCAGAATGTGTTGGGTTTTTTTAAGTGTGCTTTTCAAGCTCCTTTCAAGGGATAGCAGTTCTAAAAAAAAAAATCAACCCCCCAAAATTTATAAGCAAATAATTGATCGGTAATTTTTAATGTTCTTCCTATGCCATTGGAATTAATTGTATGTATTATCTATTTCAAATGTTACAGCCTTAATAAAAACTGAGTATGTATTTAGCCAGTCCTATTAGTATGAAGTTACATGAGGCATTAATACACCAAGACCCCTCCTTCCCTATACCCCCAGAAAAATGATCCCCTTTCTTATCTTTCCAGTATAGCAAGCTCTTTTATCCATATCTTTTACAAGCTGCTGTTGCCACTATTCCCCTTCATGAGTCTTGACAGCTGACTCAAGTTGATGGCCACACTTCCACTGACTGCTTTAGAGTAACTGCCAAACCTGTTTCATACTGTAAGATGGGTGCTGTCTGTAACTCCCCCTTTCTGAATTCGCTCCTAGTATGTGTATAATTTATATATATGTTATTGTGGAAATGATATATGTGTAAAGTGTGGAAAGGAAAAAAAAAAAGCTTTTTTTCTTTGCTCTTTTGCTGAAATAGTCAAATCTTCAGGAGTTAATGCAGAACTCCTATGCCTAGTGTGGCTAAAACAGGTGAAAAGGACTGTGTTTTGAAAGCAAACTTTTCTACTACAAAAAAAAAAAGGAGGGAAAATGAGTTGAGGATGCTAATCAAACAGTAGAAAAAGTCCCTAAGGAAGTTATGATTGTGTTGAATGTGTGATCCAGGCCAGTTTTTGACTGAGGAAATAACAGTTACATTAGTTAAAACACACAAGGTGTGGGCTCAGAAGCAGAGACTATTGGTAATGGTTATTGTGTTTTGCAGACAATAGGAAGCAGGGTTTTGACTGGCCATCTGGTCTGCACTCTATAGCTACAGCTGTGTTAGCTAGCTTAGAGGAGGAGCTGCAGCTGTGTAATGAATATATACAGCGTAGGAGGGTGTGATATTTATGGCAAAGATAAGAATTGATGAAAAAGTAGCACTGGACATGCTTTAGGTTTAACGTGTCATTTCAAATCCTTTTGTCTATGATTCAATGCTGGACATTTCCTTAAAATATTCACAGACCTGAAATAAGATATTCAATTCATAACTCTGCTGTAGTATGTGTGAATACAAATGCTAGAACTTGGTATACAGTTTCCCAGGTCTAATTGTTCTAAGCATAGTTACACAAGCACAGATATTTTTTTTTTCTGCCAAGCAGAATGATCAGAAGTTTTTGGTTTGATAGCTCAGTATCTAAGAATTACAAATGTCTTTTAAATAGCTCAGAACTGTGAATACTTTGAGCACAATTCATTTTATATTATTCATGCTGATGAATCAGACCCAGAATTAGAGATGGTCTGGGCACCTGGGTAGAGCAAAAACTTGTCATCACAAGCATCTTGACTGATGTAACTTATTGGTATTTATACTTCAGTAGAACAAATATATACAATTTTTTTTTAATGAGACATACGTATATATACAGCAGAGGTTAAACATATTCTACCTACTGCCCCTTCTACAGAGGTGGTGAATAAGTAATTTGAATATAACTTTCTAAAGATACACCTTTCCCTAGAGAACACTATTTAGCTGCCACAGGTAAAACTATTTGCAACGGCCCATATACTGGTAGAGATGTACAAACCTGCCCACCAGTTACTAGCAGACAGGAGCTAACACGCGGTTGCCACAGCACACAGTAGTAGCAAGAAATTAGCCTGTAACTGGGTGGAAAAAGAATTGCCAGCAAGATTTGCTTTCTGCCTTGTAAAAGAAATGTACCTTGGATGGTAGACACTGCCTTGGAAAAAATACTCAGCTAGAAGCCCTTGAATAGGGAATTAGTCACATTCCTGGTTGCTTTTCCTGTGCCCAGGAGAGTTTGTGACAAGCACAGGCAAGTGTGAAAAGCTTTGATAATAAATCTAGAGATAACATTCATCTGAAGAGTTGGTGTCCCTGGAGCATGGAGGGCAAGTGTTATTCTCTAGTATTCCTTAAAATACGCAGAGCAAATGGGTATTATTCTGCTTATGAAGACATTTCTCAGAAATCTGGTTCTATAAAGTGTTACTGCCCTAAGAAGTACTACAAGAGACTTAACACCCTGTGCCTTCAAGAAGCATTCATTCTCAGTGAAAAAAAACGGGTCACAGTAAAACCTTAGATACAAGGGTGGACGCAAGTAGCTGGCATTTGTTTCTCATTTGCATTTATCTTATTTCATTGCAAATTTTAATTCATCTCTTCCAAATGAATATGGAACATTTCATTTGCTGATCTTTTGCATTAATGTGGTCAATATAATTGGAGCTGAAGTGAGCTGTTTGCCAGATTTTCTAACTGCTGCCAAGAAAAACTTGGGTGTCATTTTAGAAAAATCCATGGGTGGAGGAGGAGGAGATCATGACCATCTGTCTATGCATCAAAGGCTAAATCATTATAGGGGAAAAATAACTTCTCTGTTGTGTTTGCCAGCCATGTTCCCCTTTAAAGTAAGTTCAGTTAGTAACTTTTGAAGATAAACATTTTCAAAATTGTCCTGTGGGCTCAAACATTTCTTGGAAGGAAGTTGGGGAAAAATTTAAAGGTCAAAAATGTAATTTTGGAAGTGAATGAGGTAGCAGGAGGATAACATTAGAGAAAAATTATACAGTCTCCTTGGAATCTTCCCAAATGCTGTTGCATCCCTTTCAGTTCCAGGATCTAACAAGTATATCGAAAAGGAAGCAGAGTCTCTTACTTGTCCTGCAAAGTATATGCATGCCATGCCTTGTAGCATTTACAGACTTCTTGACTTAACATTTAACAAAGGGACAACAGACTAACAGCATTTGAGAGAAGTTACAGTAAATATGCACCTGGACCTACCTGAGCCTTAGCACTTCTGTTGTCAGTCAAGATAATAGTCTGAAAAGTAAACATTCTGCAAAAAAAATTCCATAGAGGAGAGGTGTATTACCTGTAGTATAGCTAACACTTTGCTCTTTTTATTTGGTTGCTTTTTTATTTAATGCACTGCAAAATTAAAATCTTGGCATCATGTTGAAATCCATCATAAAGAGCTAAACTATGAATGTCTTTGAAAAGCCATCAGTCCTTCAAACCAGCAGTCACTTGCAGGAGTGCTGTGGGCTCCTTTATTGTTAGTCGCTGTGACATAAAGGTCTCTATGATGAGAGTGAAATGACAGCAAATTGATAATGGCAGTAACCATGGGAGTTCTGTTTAGACTGCCACTTCCAGCATTGCTACTGTTCTAGTTGAGTCCACTACAGTAACTGCTTTAGTTCAGATAAGTTCTACCTTCTAGCATATATTCTCATAAAAATGTTTGCATTTTGTAGGGTATGACATCTAAGTCCAGACATTGTTGGTTAAAATATTGCTTTGGCTTCTTTGAGCAGGAATTCTTCATAGTGTCAGTCTTCAAAGGGAAGATTTACAGTTCTTATCAGAAGCATGGGATTTCTCTTTGTATTGAGGTTCTGAATTCTCTCTTCCTTT
The DNA here is from genome assembly GCF_963210335.1 of Falco punctatus. NCBI lineage: Eukaryota > Metazoa > Chordata > Aves > Falconiformes > Falconidae > Falco > Falco punctatus. The sequence continues at coordinate 54,934,176 of NC_137587.1, forward strand.
GAAGATAAGAAACCCCTGCTATCACAGACTTTATCTGAATACGAATGGTTCCCTGGATTTGATAAAATGTTTAGGACTACTAGGATCAAATCTTAAATATGTGCACATTGAGAGTTCAAAAGGTGAATTAATTTCACCTTTGTATGCTTGCTATTCTTGACTCCTGTCTTTCCTGACAATACATAGTAAAATTTAAAAATGTAATTTAGGATATTTATGGCTTTTTAGAGCTATACTTCATGTTCTGCTCCAACATTTTAAAATAATAAAAAAAAATTATAGGCAGATCAGAGTGTGACTTTTGGGAAAATAATCTGTTGCTTATTTTTAATAAATGCAAAACCAAGCACAAGTGAATTTTCTGTGCAACCAAATGTCAGTAACGTGTTTCACATACATGAAATGGAGCAAACACAATTTTAACTTGCATTACACCAAACAGTGGGCCACAGCGTTTGACCACATCTGGAATCTCTGAAGAGATATATATATCTGTGTATTACAAGTTTTTTTCTAACAGTAACTACAAAGTATTACCTTAGCCCCAGGTAATAAAATGCCAGCATAAAAATAAATGGAAAGATATAACTGACTAAAATTTTCAAGAGTTATTGACAATTCAGACAAATTATCCTTCTATATTACCAAGGTTGAATGGTATCTTGAAAACGCAAATTCTGCACCTTCTCTATAAAAACAAAATTTGTTCACTGCAGTGATATGTCTGGGTTTGCTAAATGTTCATTTGCATCAGGCTTCTTGCTTGAATTGTATGTTGATCACCTTTTTAAGCTTTTAGTCTTTAATTTTAAGTTAACAGTGCAACAGGATTTGTGTATTTAAAAAAAATAATCAAAAGTTAAGAGTAAAACCTAGTAACTAAGCACTCCTGTAACACTTGCAGAAACCTGATGGTAAAGAATGAATTGGTTTCATTATAATGAAAAGTGTGTGTGTATATATATATATATATTTACACACAGACACACACAGTTTCAGAACATTCTCCTAAGTTTTTTTTTTTTAAAAAAACAGACAAGAGTAGATACCTTTCTGCCCTGCCATTGTGTCACAGTGTACATTGTCAACAAATAGTTGACCATGAATAGTACAATTTACTGTCTGAGCTGAATGAGTAAGGCAGGAGTGTTAGAAATCGGCATGGAGGATTGAATTGGAAAACTGCCAGAAGTTTAAGGGCCACATCTATTTTGCATAAAATGGAGCAGATGGTAGCTGACTTAATCTTTGATACCATGGTACAGTCCACCGAGATTATAAATCCCAGCATGAAACACTGCATTTCTTTCTTGCATTGAGCAGGTGATAAAGGAAGATACAACGTATCTTGTAGATACTTTGCAACACCTACTTTGAAAACAGGCTCTATGCTGTATTACTGTTTCTCATCTAGATTTTTCTAGCAGGAGTTCTATTTTTAGCACTACAAATAATAGCATACAGTTGATTAGTAACTGCAATTAATTGGCAGTTTCTTGGCCACGTTATTGGAGCTTTGCCTATGCTGGCCTAGAGATTTATCTCAGGAAGCCTTTTTGCTGTGTTACCACAAGCATTTATAACTATTCCATTGTTATATTTGATCTGTCTGATGCCATTCACAGACATAATCAGATTCAACCAATAGATCAAATGCTGAGAGTCAGTATTTGAAATTCTTACACTGCTCAAAAAGCTTGTGGGACATTAACATATTATGAAGGAGAGGATGTCTTAGATTGTCCCTGAGGACCACTATCTAATAGCTATTTAACATGCCACAAATGGTTAAGACTGTCAGCTATTTTGGTTGAAAGTATAAGAAATTTAGAACCTAATTCAGCAAATCTTAAATTTAACAGTAGGTCCTCACATATTAAGCAAAGCAAGTAAACATGTGAAATAAATACTTTAAATAGAAATCTTAATGTGTACATCAAAATTCCAGGAAATCCACACCATCTACATACGCAGACTATGGAAGTATATGACATAAAAATGTGTTATGGGTAGTACTGAATCTGTCACTACTTGTAGATGTCTCTGTGCTGCACCATATCAAATTAATGCTGAGTATGATTTGTGATGTAATAGAAAGGATTTTGACTGGTTTTAGTTCCATTGCTGAAGTTCAGGTACAAAATATTAATCTGAAAATAATGGTATTCCAGATGGAAGAAGGCTGATCTCTTAAGTCAAAAGAAGTGAAATATAGAGTAATTTTGTCAGCTGTCCACAACTTGTTCACACAGTGCAAAATCCATTGGATATCTGATAACAAAAATTGTGTTCTTTTGTGCTTTGGCAATACTTACACATTTTCTGTCACAAGATTTAAAATATAGGTGCCAGAATACTCCTAAACTTCTGGAATATCCAACTACTATACTGTACTATATTTGGGCATATTTTACTTTCATGTACTTTGTAGATCCCTACAAAGGCACGTATGGGCTGTGACAGATTTTTGGTGTAACTACTTTGTAAGAAAATAGTTCAAATCTGATAACTGATCTGTTAGTAGAAAGGTGACCTAGAAAGTACTTAGAATGTGTAACTGCTAGTGCTTCTATATCTGTTTCCTTTAAAAAAGGAAAATGGACAACGTTTTGTCATCCAAAGTTAAAACCAGTATTATTCAACACTTGTGAAGCCCAGCCTTAGCCTGTCTGCTTTGCTCTGATCCGACTGCACAGAGCAAACAGAAATCTGGGTGGCTTAAAAAAAAAAAAAAGTGGAGAGTTCACTGGCATTTCTGAATGTCTTTCAGTTGCTGCTCCCCTTCTCCCATGTAGGTGCTGCTGAACAATGGACATAACTTTGTAGCTCTGTATTGCTTGTCAGAATCTCTGGCTAAACCCTTAAAACTGAGAGCTGAGGGAAGCTCAGTTAGATCCTTTATTGGAGCCTGCTTGGGGCTGTAGCTCTCACTGTTAGTACTATCCCGTTTGTCATGAATAGTTCCAATCTCATGACGTGGTAAAGCTACAGAGCCGAAGAGTTGTATCCATTGCTTCAACTGGAATAGCATTAGAGCTGCTCTTATTCATGCCAGGGTCTGACTCAGTGTGAAACCTAAGGGGCATCGCTGCAGACTAAGGGGTAGTTACTAAGGTTTACCACTTCTGATGAGAACTGCCCTGAGCCTATATTAGCAGGAATATTTCAGTTTTATAGATGGGAGAAGCAGAGAGAGATCAATTTCTTTCTTTCGATATTACAGACAGTTTAGCATTGAGGAATTTCAGCTCTTCTCCTAAAAGAAACACAAAAAATCAAGGGGAAAACCATTTAGAAACAATTGCAACTGCATCTTTTCTCTCCTTTTAAGAATTGTTTCCAAGCAATGGCTTCCTCTCACAGCTTTTAATACTTAATTAGTCATTTTCATCAGCATGGAGTTGTTCTAATATGTTACTTCTAAGTTCTGATTATGAAATACGATGGAATTCTAAATATTTAACGTGAATAGGATTATTAGCAATGTGCCCTTGTTGCGTGCTGCATTGTTATCCTCTCTAGTACTATAAAATATACAGTGTACCTGTAGCAAAGAGACCTTAGTAGAGTATACAGATGGAATTGAATTCCTAAAGCAGTCTTAGGTCTGCAAGTGTTATTCTCAAGATCTCAATACAGCCTTTTTAGATTATTATACATGAACATCAGAGAAAAAAACCTTTCTCCATCTTTTTAATACAGTAAGTCCACGTATTATTCAAAGATATACTGGTACAAAATTACCAGTTTGATTACACTCTAGAATTGAAAAGACCATTAAGTTTTGGTTGGTGTTCATTAACATAAAGTTTATTATTTAATATTTTACTGTATGGGATATCTTTCTTGCAGATTATAATGCCCCTCAGATTATTCTGGGTTCTTTGCTCACCATTTTAAATGATTTTTTCTAATATTCTTAGAGAAAAGTTAGACTCTGCCAAAGGCATATAGAGAAATACTCTAATTTGAAATTGAATAGTACAAAACATTACAGTTTAAGACTGAGAATCATGTAGTGAGATCTTTTGTTTATGTATTAAACCACTGAATGAAGATTATTATAATATATCTGATAGTCAGTGGAAGAACACGGGGTAGAAAGCCTCCTAGATTATTTGCTTTGGCACTGGTGGTTTTGAAAAGAGAAATCCATGCTGCAAGCAAATCAGATTTTTGTTTACAAGTTGATAGATGGAAAAAGGACATATACTTTATGCCTCCTAAGGTAAGCTTTTCCCACCGAAAGAGCTAATTCTAGGTTGGCATTATATTTACAATGGTTGAAATTAAAATTCTATTGGCCACTTCAAAAATGTAGCAAGTCAGTGTGGGATTTTGATACAAGCAAGATATAAAAATAGACCAGCAGCCCAAAACATTTACTGCTCATAGGCAGATATGCAACGAAAAGCCTGCAATGTATTTAGGGCTGTGTTATAGATCAAGTTCTACGTTAAACCATCTGTGGGAAGAGAAAGATCATGACAAAGTCAGATTTTCTTTATAGAACAGCTGGTGAGACCAACAAAGTTACTCATATGACAGAGAAACAAATTAGCAGCAACCATAGAGGTAGGCTGCAGTAAGAATGAGTAAAATGTATTATATAGTGGTCAAAAAGAACATGAAATGAAGCTATTTGTGAGTTGCTGGAGCAAAGTAAAATACATGGTTCATCTCGTGTAGTATAAGCAAGAGCACTGCTTATGAAACAAACTACCTACCTCCTTTTAAGCTGCCCGTTGTTCTCAGCTCCACTAGAGACAAAGATCAGGTCAGTAGCCGGGTGTCAGTCACTGGTCCCCACAGCCTTGATTGCTGTGTAAATCACAACAGTCCAACTGGGACTGCTGCTGCAGAAGCTGGTTTTCATGTCTTGTATCTTGTCTCACCTCTGTTAGGCTCTGTCACAGACCAGCTATCTGCTGTGCTCCAGCTTCCATTCAGCCATCCCTTATCCTTCTGGATCTTGACCACTGCAGATATAAAGCACATCAAGGGCATTTTTAAAGCTTTTTTTCTCATTAACTGAGGCCCTTCCTTACTGCATTCTTCAGCCTCATTTTGAGGTTGTGTCTAGCTGACAGTTATACAGCCAGGACAGCATCTAAGCCCCCCACTAGCCAAAAAGATTTATTTCAAAGAGTATTCCTTAAAATTCTTGTAATGTAAACTTTCTCAATAAACCTTATAAAAAAGTCCAAGAGTAATCAGAAACCAAACATAACATTTGCATTGGAAAGGTGATTTCCTTGAAAACAGTGAAGGAATTAAAGTGTTTATCAAACAGTGATGACAAAGTCCAATTAGATCTTGTTTTTCACAGAAACATGGAAATCAGGTGCAGGGTGTTCTTAGCATTGTTTGTAACTACAGGGAATTAGGAAATGGAATTAAGTTGCAATATGCTACATATGGATGACTGACTTCTTCAGGACTGATGAAAAGAAAAAAGTAGTTAACCAGAAAGTACTAAATAGTGGTTTTCAATATGAAAAACATTCTGAAGATGCTTTCTCCTACATATATATGGAGTAGTTCATAAAAGAAAACTGTAAGTCAAGTCATCAGAACTATTGTTATTCTGAAGCTGCCTTAATTTCTAGTTGCTTAATTTAGTTGCTTCACTCTTCTTCAGACAGGATTTTAATTTACAGCATCTGGTATAATTTTCTTGGTATTTTCCAAAATTCAAGTTTGGAGGAAAAATTAGGTTGTTGATTTGGAAACCAAAGATTTCTACAATAAATCTCCTCTAACAAGGGCATGAAGATTTTATGTTATCATGTGACTCTTAAATTTGCAGGTACCAGGAATATAAGTTTCAATATGTGAATATGTACGACTGTAATTTTTTTAACTCAGTATTAGGAAGCCAGATATAGGCAAACAGTTTGTCCCTCCACCCAGAAACATTCCAGACAGAAGCTCTGGGGTAAAGAGATGCCTAACCATGCAGGGTTAGGCTTAGAACAGCTTTGAATCAGATCAAGAACTGCTTTTTGAAAAAATATTCATACTCGCTTTTATTGTCAAGTGTAGGTTTTTAGTAATACTGTATAATCTTTCACTTTAGTTTTTTTAATTTCTGAGAAGATATTAAAATTGGAATTACTATCAATCTCAATACTCTTTTTTTCTTTCAACCTATGTTGTTTTCAGCCTTGAATACCCCTGAAACTATATAACTGGAATAGAACTGTTCTACTCTCGGGCCAAACCCCCAGACTCTTATTTTGTCAGAAATAAATAGTCACTATTTACATTTGCCTCCCATTCTAGCTCCCAGTTTTCCCATAAAAAGAACCAGGACTTCATTCTAGGATTTCTATAGTTTTAAATAGCTAACTTAAAAATAATTGAAGCCTATTCTATTATGCTTTGAGGGCTGTGCTCAGTCAATCAGAGTCTTACCAACCTACCCACCCCAGAAAAAAACCCACAACTGAAAAAGTAAAGGGATGCAAATTTTTAAGGTGCGCTTTCACATTATCTTTAATTTTTTTCCTAGGTCTGGAAACACATGCATTGCACTTTCATAGCTGTCATCTATTTCATTTCCAAAAGTTTTTCCATTGCTCCTGAACAGTACAGAACTATGAAGATCCTCATTAGTGCCATAGATATTAATGATTACTGACACTATTACTGTTTCTGTAAATATTGTGTATTCCATTAATATCCAGCTTTATACCCAAAGATAACTAACTGATCACTGCAAAAGAGTACCTATAGCTGATGAGGTCATTATAATGGATTTCAAAGTATTGTTCTGGAAACTGTAAAAATGCCCAAGAACATTGATCCTATCCCAAGGACCTGGCGAAGGTCCCAATCCTGGCAGTGGATCCACATGGAAGCAATTTGTGTCCAACACATGGCCTTTTGTGTATTTCAATTTATTTATAGAAGATAATTTCTGACATCTAAGACATCAACTTTTCTTCTATAATATTGTTCAGCAAGTTTAGCTGTCTTCAGATTTACAGTGCTATTGAAGGTTTTACAATAAGTGTTAGCACTTTTAAAGCAAAATCCTTGAGTAGAAATGCAACCAAACAGTAAATATCTGGGGAAAGACACTGCAGAAACCTTTCTAACTTAGCATATTAAAATAAAACGTATCTACAGTAGAAACTGGTAAAATAAAATATTTCTGTAATCCAGTTAGCACACTATTGGATTTATATACGGTGAGGAACCTATGCTTTTAATGGTCACAAGAATATCTAGTTTGGACTTCGGAAGCATATTGCTTTAAATATTTCTATGTTTAAAAGGACAAGTTTATCAGGTGGATACATTTTACTCCTCTCCAATATAATACAGAATTGAAAATACTTTAAATGATTACTGTAAGATTCCACAGGAGCAGGATCTCGTCCCCTATTACAAATCATTAAGTGGTTAACAATGTGAATGAATGTGGCTGCTTCCACAAATTGTTTTCAATTAGCTGTTGAAATAGGAAACTCATCTAAGAAACTGCTCTAAAATTATATCACAAGTTTCCCAAGTGAGTACTTTGCTGCTAAACTAAAAGAGCAGTCCTGTAGCTTAAGTCACTAGAGACTGTTAATAATCAATGCTAAATTTTTCACAGGTGCTTTTTTTATATATTTTGTCAGGGTACTGGCATTTTACAGCTAACTCATATTTTGCCACACTGAAAGTTGCAGTTTTAGCCCACACAGCATATATTGATAGAAGCAAGGTGTGTTGTTCAATTTGTAAGTCAATTCCACTTGGTTAACTTTCAGAAGATAATTTTATTTAAAAATTAACTTTTTGTCAATGCTGTAACCTAAGTTGGAGCACTTTGTGAAAGTCTTCTCTAGAGTAACAATTCTGAACTGAAAGCTGCCTTTAAGTATTACTGCTCTGTATATATCACTACTTCCTGATATTTCATCCTTCTCTTTCCTGAAAAGTAAAATATTAACCTGTCATAAACCTTCAAAGGGCTGAGCTGTTTTTTACTGACTTGTACATGGTCTTTTAAAAAAGTAATTTTGGGGACTGCCAGATCTGGTGAGTAATCCTGGCTTGTAGTAAAGGATATGCACAGTGTCCACATTAGTTTAGAAAATATGAAAAAACCCACATTTTTTTTAATTCTGTCAAATTCAGATAGGCATCTGTTTGTTGTAGAAGTTTAATATCTGTACTCCACCTGTCTAAACAGAAGCAGAGCAGTTGACTGATTCATTGTTAATGCTTCCTGGTGAAACCATATACTAGAAGTAGGACACCAGAGACTACATCTGACTCATTTTGTTTGTGGCAATGAAATCACAAATAGTTTAGGGCTTCGGTGTTTTGCTGGATGTTTAATGTCTAGAAAAATTATTTTTTACTGCACATAGATTTGTACTAATATATTAGCACAATTAAGGAAACCACCCTGTAAATGCCTGCTGCAGGCACTTAAAAAACCACCTGTTAGAAATCTGTGGGTTGCAGAATGTTATGATCAAGATCCCTTAAAGAATTATGTGCAGCCTCTGCTTACCTGTATTGTTAGGATGGATTTTATTACCATAGCATTGTTGTTTGTGATTTAATACTGCATGTTCATATAATGAAAAAGTTATTTTTCAGCTGCCCTAACATCAAAATGGCATTTCTGTTATCCTAGGCTACAAGAATTTTCAGCTGGTACCAATGCAGTGCTATTAATCACAATGTCACTTGAAAATTCCTTTTTCTCTCTGTAAATCTTCACTCAAAGATCAAAAAAGCATCCATCAAATTTGACTCTCCTATAACACTGTTGTTTTAAAGTTTAGCTCTACAATCCTTAACTGCTCTAGGTTCTGGTGCTACACTGGCCTCCATTGCTACCCGCCCATTACGTGGGTCTAAACACCATACTATCATCTTTACAATAGCTGCCATGAAAAGTAACATCGGCCAGACACAGAATTTGAAGAGAGAAATTAAAGGATATTTTCACTAGTTTTATGTGCCTATGCAACACTGGAAGATGGAATAATAATAGCGTATATTGAGAGGAAATGGAGCACTATGGGTGTTGAGAAAAAGGAAAGAGAACAAAGATAATCAACTTGAAGTGAGGTTAGCACAGAAATGGTGTCCTCCCTCCCTCTTCCATATGCTGTGTAATGCAAAAAAAAGCTGCGAGTTCTAGTTTGAGACTTAAGTGAGACTATTATTATTTTAAGAAAACTTGTAGGATGCAGAAAAGTAATACACAGGTCAGCAGGATAATTCTGTTTGTGATAAACAGCTAAAAAAATGTTAGAGGTGATAGAATGACACAGGATCTAGCTTGGACTCTAGCTGCGCTTTGGGAGCCAACTCAGTCTCTGATTGCTCATGGCCCATCCTTGCCCTTGGAGTTTAGGAGTTACTGGGATAATAACTGTGCTTTCCCTTTGCTAACTCAGGTCTGTGAGAATCACAGCAAATGAAACCTGGCCCTTGCTGGCAATCTGATGGAAGCCACAGTTGTGGCATTTCTCAGCTCTCTCTCCTGGACAGAATGGCAACTCTTCATTCTAAGTCTCAGTATGGGTAGTCTCGACCCAGTAGTTTCTTTCACAAAAATTTGAAGCTCTTTATTACTTTAAAGGTGTATCTACCCTTTTATCAATTTTGTCTTGAATCAGCCTGTGTCCACAAAAGCTATTAATGGGACACACACACATGCTACGATTGCACAAATCTCCTTTCCTTAGTAAACTAGGCTAAATACCTCTAAGAAGCCAAACGAAGGTATAATCTTTAAGAAATTACATTTTTTTTTAAAAAATATCCATTTCTTATAGACATTCCTACCAAAATTAATGTTATGTAACACTACTATTCAAATGTGCAGGAATAAATAAATTATATTCTTTATAAGAATTTTTGATCCCTCCTCTATATTTCTACATGAAAAACATGATTTTCTGTCAAGCTGTGTGGAACACCCCAGATGTTACACAGCAAATGATTGCCTTGTCTGCTTCAGAGCTAAGTCAATATTAACATCAGTGAAGTATGCATCACCATGGTGTTCAGAGGGACTTTGCATTTTGATTGAAGTACAAACACATTCAGGCTGCCAGACACGTGTAGTCCAGGTGGGAAGCATGCATTCTGTTTTGTAATTCAAGGGAAATACAAACTGGCTAAATTTTAGTCAAGGACCAAATATTCAAGAATCTGGAAATGATGGTGAGCCTTGACAATATTAACTCTGTTTTAGAGTTGCTACTCACAGTATTGTTTCTTACATTTTCTTCAAGGACTACAATAATTCCTTCTAAGAACACTATACACCCAACAGAAGGGAGCCTGAAAGAAAGACAAACAAGTTGACTCTGCTGAATATTGAGGCAAAAAGGAAATAGCTGTGTAGATATGAGGGCTGTTGGACAGTTTCAGAGTTTAAAAATAGCAGTCAGTGCCTCACAAAACTTAGGAAAAAAAAACCCAGCACATTATTTTTTTTAAGTTATCATTCATATGCTACAGAGGAGTTATCTAAAACTGAAGAGAATATGTTAATCTTCTAGAGACTGTTCTCAATAGAAACTGGCAAAAAATGCAGTTGAAGGGAAGGCAACGATACAGTATTCACATGAAGTACACAGAATGTTTGAGAGGCCGATGCTTTCTATTGATGGTTCCTAAACTTCATAAAGCAGTGTGAATGCAAAACTCTAGGACATGACTGGCTACATTCATAACAAGAAAAGGAAGGTGGAAATGATGCTGCCTTTTATCTGAAAGTCCAGGCACTAGTGCATTCATCTGGGAGAATGCACTAGGTAGATCTTCTCTGCCGAGTTCCCTCTCCTGTTTGAGGAGGTCCGCTCACTCTGACTAGTTTTTGGATTTTGGAATAAACCTTGTTTTATTTCACATAAGTGTTCACTGAGTCAGAATGACTTAAGCCTGGTGTGTAAACCAGGAACTGGGGAGGTAGGGTGCTCTTGGTTTTTAATCCCTGTTCAGATAGACATTTAATGTTCTTTAAGTGGAACAGCTAAACCAGAGAAATGCACTCCAGATACTCTGCAAAACCCTGATTAGATCAGACTCATAGGAAGTGTTGATTCTAGGACTAACAAGGGGTTTTCCTTTACAGACTGTAAACTAATTGAATGGTGGATGACAGCAATCCTCACTGTTTTCTGTTTTGTTATCCTAACACTTTCTTTTCTTTCAGTTTGGCAGCCAATCTGATAAATAAAAATCCGTTATTGGCAAAGACTTTCTCAGAATTAATGGACATTTTACAGATGTGATGATAATGCCAAGGAATCGGTTTCAGTTCTAGTTTTATGAACAGAAACTTGTAGGCAAATACATGATTACTTGTAAAGAATATAAAGAAATCTAACAACCTAAAAGTGTGTCACTTTCTCCGTACAGTGATCTGCCCAGAGTTGCTGATACCTCGGCAGAAATTCTAAGTAATATTCTACCAAAGGAATGTTACATAGACCATTTTCTTTATTTATTTCTGTATTATTAGTTTGTTTATTTTGGATGATGGAAAAATACTTATTGCTTAGGAGCTGGTATTTTTAAGATCTCCCTAATAGCAACTCATTGTGATGCAACATAAGTCATTTTATGATTTCAAAGCAGACACATCATTTATTATTTCCAGTACTATCTGCAATAGTCTAAAAGCCGCATTGGAGCATTGTACTTCTATGAGTTTTAACTCACTTTTTTGTCTTTTCTTTTCTGGAAGGAATTATTCTCTTTTTGTCTGCCCATCACAATGTGGTTTGCTTGTGGGATATCTTATATGAAGAATGGCTAATATTTTGTGTAATGAATTAATCAATTTTTACAAATCACAACAAAAGGAAGCATCATAGAGAAATTTTCAGTTCCTGTTTACAAGGGCACATACTGTTGTGTATCTGTTCACAATATTCTAATGAACTAGAGTATTCTGGCAAAGAATTTCTCCCTTTCTTTCTCTGACAAGGCTTGTGAGAGAGAAACCAATGTAGCAGTAGGATTCTTGTAGTATAGCAGTTGTCAGTATAACCTGGCAATTGTTATCAACAAGACAACTTCTCCAATAAATATACATTGCTCCCCCTTTTTTTTCAAAATTTTTTAAAGCAGAAAATATGACAGTAAACCATACCCAATAGTGTCATTTTTCAACAAGAGTCTCTGGGACTTTTATTGAATTGGTATTATGTCACTCTTCATGCTACTTAAGGCTTCTGCCAATATAACAATGTCTGGAATCAACCCAGTGGAACCAAGTTCTTTACTACTGAATTGCTTAATTGAGTAGAAGTGGACACAAAGGCTAAACCAAGTAGTTATTTGCTTGCATTTTGTTTACTATGTGGAGTACACACAGTAGTAGACATCTAGGATTGAATTTGTTATAAGGTGAATGAGAAAAATTAATCCAATAGACAAGTTATGTGTCCTGTGTCTCTAACCTGGGAACCAGACAAGCATTTGCAATAGATAAATGGATGTACATAGTATTGTTTTTCTAAGAACAATTTCAAGCTTTATTTCTTAATGTTCATCTACTAACTTTAATTTAAGCTAAAGTCACCATGAAAAGCTGCTCAAACAAAAAAAAAAAAATTTAAGAAATACTTTTCTTTTGCATCCCAGTAAACAAACAGGATTTGTAATGGCAATGGCTCTATTTGTAGCCATTTTCACTCTGATAGCGCTTATCCAATTCAAACATGTCTTGTAACTTTTAGGATGTGTTGTCTGATGAGTTTGAGTAATTTTGACAGGAGAAATACATGCAAACTGAAGAGACAGTGACTCTCCTAGATGTTATTTTTTAATTATTATTCTGCACAATGGTATGTTGGAAGTGCTTGAAAAGACAACATATGGTTTGGGTTGTTTTTTTTTTTTAATTTACAGAAGTATACTTTTAAAGTTTAAAAGACTGGAAGCTTATGATTTCTTCAGGGTTGTGTATTAAGCTGTTCATATTTTCTTAAAAAAGAAAGGATAAACATGTTACATATGCCTAAAAAACATTATAAAATGATGTTATAAACAGATTAGATCACACCTTAGTGTTTATACTTATGCCAAATTCCTGAAGGTATGATATTGTAACAACAAACCACAGCAGACCAAATGCAATCAATTTCACAAGCATACCTTATGGAATACTTGAATACTTGAGTAAACCATACATGTGTTGAATAATGTTTGTTTTGCAGATGTTCATTTAGGATCTGTTTGTGCATTCATAGTTACAGGCTTCCCATCTGAACATATCTATTCTAATAAAATTTTGGCAGCAGCTCCAATTGCAATGTCATGCGGGTTGGTACTTGTGTATGTGTGTAGTGCCTCTAAGAATAACAAATAATATTTTAAAAAACCCATAACATCAATGGTAATGAGCAAGACCTCCTCACTCTACTGTAGTTTTTTTCACTAATATACAAAATTGGAACTAGACAATTGCACTCTGATTCCCAGATTACAGCCAAATAGTGACCAGATACAGCATGAAGTCCTCATTCAGTAGGGTTTTAAAGAAAAAATCATCAAGTATATTTGTCACAGTAGTTTAGTAGCACTTCCCCCAGTAGCTTTCTAGCACTTAAATGTACCAAGTCTGCTTCCGACATGTGTTCAGCTTCAGAAATCTTCAGTGATGGAGACTTCAGGGTCTCCCTAGGTAACTCTGACAAAGTAAACTTTGATATTAATAATATGACAGATTATGTTAAATTCAAGTCACACCTAAAATTTGTTTTTCAGGATTCTGTTCAAGACTTTTCAGAACGTACTTATAAACTTCTCCACTCTTCAACCACTCTCACCAAACGTTAACTTTGTTTACTAAATCAGTAGTGAAGAAAATAGTCAAGTTCATTTTTAAATATCAACCTGAAACTGAAAATTATATAACAGGTATTTTAGTATCAGTAGAGCAGAAGGGGAGGTCTGATGAAAAGTGAAGTTCTAATCTGTAACTGTTCTGGTTTTGTTTTTGTAAAAATTTTGATAAATTTATGTTCTCCTTAGTACTCTGCTTGTGTTTCTGTGTAGGTAAATTCATGATCCCAGTTTAAATACCATCACTTCCTTTGTATATGGCACTTTCCTTCAACTGGAACGCTGCTGGCCCTCTTGCATTGGTCTCTGAGTTCTATGACAGAGGTATCTGCATGCTGGTGGTAGCTTAATTGACCCCCATGTTTATGCAATCTATAAACCTAGAAACTTGTGTCTTGCACAAATAGTTTATGGTGACATCTGTCACTGCTTCAATTAAGAAATGTGAATTCCCTTTTTTTGGATACTACCTCCCATTCGTCTTCACTGTTTGTAGACAGAGTTGGGGAAGACTCTTTCAATCTAGTGAAATTGGTTAGGTGATCATAATAACAAAATGAATTTCCTAAGATGAACATCAATAGCAATAGTTCTAAGAATTTGTTTAGAAATCCTTAATCCAAAGGTAATGTAATTTGTAATGTATATTTTATTTTTTGAATCTTTAATGGCATAGTTAAAGGTTTTCCAAATCAGCCTGTAAGTACAGATTAATAAAACCACTAGCTTGTCTTATGATTTCATGGTAAGAGGTAAGGTGGTTTACATGCTTTAAGCACACATTTTGCTGTTCTTGCATAGCAAAGCTTTCTAAAGCATCAACTACATTTCCTGGTTTCCCACTACCTAGCTCTCCAGTCTTGATTTGGAAATACATAGAAGTTCAACCAAACTATTTGTGTTGCTAAAAATCTTGATGGAATTTTTGCCTTTTGCTACATATGGATGGCATAGATGTGGTTAAAAATCAAAAGGATCAACAAGTTAAAACATATGGTGCCAGGGTGAAAAGTAATCATCCAGCTTTTGCAGACATCAACACATTGTGGAAAGACCTGCTAATTGATACAAAGAGTAGGAGGATTTTTTTTCCCAGCCCCAAGCTTTTTTCCACAGGAGAAAAACGGATGACCACCTTGAGAATTATTATACTGGGCCTTTTGGTTACAGAAATCAATGACAGATCAACATTTTCTTGCCTAATTCTTTTCTAGTCTCTATGAATCAATATGAGGATTTTTTCTTTTTCGTTAACATTTGAGGTGAAGCAATTGAGAACAACTGCTGTCCTGCAACTTGCTTGTCTCTAGTTATTAATTGCTGCTTGACAAAACACGCTTTGGTTTCCTGACTGCAAAATCCTCATGCTTAGTTGAGTGACACTCTTGCCTCAAAATGCCTAAACACAATAAGCAAAGTAAGAACAATATGAACAGCTGCTGGCTGATATGCAGAATAAAGTTGATGGTTGTATTCATAATTTCTCACTTATTGCACTCATCCCTCTATCAGTATAAGGTCAGAGGAGTCAAAACAGGAGATAAGTTATATACTTATATATATATTAAGTTATATACTTATATATATATAAGTTATATACTTACAAATATACCTTCTGGTGTTGTGAACAATACAGCTACTGGTTTCTGCTATTTCTTAACAAATTTCTGTATGTCTTGTCAAAATGAGACTATTGCCTGCAGTTCATCAGTGGTTAATAGAGGGTGATGTGGGGGAATAGATCCCTGGGATAGAACAAATGACAGTTTAGTGGGGAATTTACAACTGAGAAACAAAAGTCCTGCAGAGCAGAAGGGGCAGATTACAGTAACAACACAGAGAATCTACACTTAGAATGAATCTATGAATCTGTCATTGCAAGTTCTTTTGCTGGGGGAAAAAAAAAGAATGGCAGTGGAGAAGCAAAATACAAAAGCTAACAGACTTTGGGTTTTGATTGGACTGGCAGGTCTAACAGCCACCAGAGCTGACAGTATTAATGTGTCTAGTTGCCTACATCCATGCATCCATATTAGTCCATGCTGCAAGTGTCTTTATTTTACAAATGCAACTCACTTTTATCAGTGCTTTTTCTTTTTAACCTGCAGCAAGCAATAGAAGGATTTTGTACCACTGAGATGTATTGCAATCAACTGATTTCTCTTGCACAATGCTTTTGAGACAAAAAACCAGAAACTGATGAGAGATTACTGTCAATAACTCTCAGAAGGGGAAGGATTGTCTCTTGAGTAATTAAGTCACCAGCCCGTAGATGTGAGATGAAGGAATTCAGACTAGTTAGCTTTCAAGCTCAGCTTCACTACTATAGCCACAGTGCATGCACGCTGCCCAACTGCACGAAATACAATTGTTCTTTGTAATCAGCTTCTGCTAAGTTTCTTTTATGGAGTCTACAGTAAGTTTGCAGTTTTCTCTTAAGTTTTCAGACATAGTTCTGCTAAAACCTCATGTTTACCTTTTCAGTACCTCCTTTTACATATAATGCAGCCTTCCGTCATCATACTTGATTCCGACTGGCATCTCCAGAATGTGCAGTTTTGTAGACTGCATCTGAAAGAACTGCATATCTTCTATCATACTGGCTTCTAGGGGAGATATAAATCTTCCTGTGCGGTGCATCTGCTTATGCTTTTCTTATTGCAAGGACACCATGGAGGAGTGTGTTCTTTAATTGCCTGGATCTGCTGGCTCACTGCTATGATAACTGCCAAGGACCATTACCAGATGTGGGAGGTTAGGAATCCCTTTTTTTATTTCCCCCCATGACAGCTCCTCCCATGTCATTTCCATGGCTGATGAGGAACACTAGAAGGGCACCTTCACTGTTGACAGTTTATGAAGTCCCACATCTTAATGTCAAGGAGACATAGCTCATCTATATCAGAATACATTGAGTTTTCAGTCTCTTCTTTATAAAGAGTCTTTTCAGATCTCATTAAACTTTTTACTATTTTCTTTAGTTAGTCACCAATTGTTTGTTGTAACACAGTTTTAGGGCTTTCTCATGAACTAGCTACTAAGCTTAGCCAAGATGCCCATCTATAAACCAAGAGAACCTTGGAAAGAAATATTTTTTTTGTAATTATGAGGGCTATTTACTATCTTTCATTCCTTTGTGAGTTTCAAAGTTCTGAACGCTTATTAATTCTCACTTGATAAACTTGTTGATCTTAGTTCTGTTGATCTCAGCAGAAGAGTTGATCTTAGTTCTGTTATATCACATTTACCAATGTTTTACCTTGTAATCTTAATATTATCTTCACATTTATCTTGCTTTAGAAAGAACATAAACACCTGCAATGATTCCTTAGTAGGTAAATGAGTAGTTGGAAATATGTGTTTTAAATAACTGGACTGTATCTCTTTCTTCCCAGTCACTTCTGTCTAAAATAAGTTTCCCTCTCTAGCTGTCACTCTTTTCCTCCATTCTCTGCCAAATGTCAAGAATATTTCTTTCTCTCTTTCTTTTTTCCTCCTATTTTAGTTGTGGCATAGTTTAGTAATTGTTTAATAACTAAACTGCAATAACCAAATGATTTAATGGCATAATCACTAAGCAGCAATTATTTAATTACTGATGTTTATTTTTTTTCTTCATTTCTCTGAGGTTCCAAAGTGCTTTGGAAGCATCTCAAGGCTAAAGATAATAGTGAAAATGAACATAATATTTTCCAGGCTAAACATGGTAGTCAGATCTTTGGAACTGAAGTTCACAAGAAGAAGGACCCTTCATTTATTCCTCTGAAAAATACCTACATTTAAGAGAGCATTTACACTGAATAAATTGAGGATGTCTGAAGGCAGCTATGGCAGATGTCACCAACAGCAAATTGTGACTATGTATGTGAAAAATTATGGGCTGAAAAAATTAAGAGGTACAGATTACATTTGGGTAAGTACCTTCTCATTATTTATCTTCATAATTCACCAGAATTATTTTTGTATTTTACTAAAGGAAGAATTACACTTTAATTTCATTAGGGTAGAATGGACAGCAAAAAAAAGAAAATCTAAACTTGGGCGCATTCTTTAGACAGATGTTTGCCGGCGTGAGAGAGCATTATAGACAAAAAGGCATGAGAAAAAAGAGATTGCTTAGTCACCTTTTGATTCAGAGATTTTCACATGCAAATTCTGAGGTGAGTGAAAACTCTGTGGCACTGTGCTCCAGGACTGTCATCTTTAGCAACCACAGCTTCACTGCCCAGTTGAGGCCTTGTCTAGCAGTTTTGCAATGTCGCACTGAAAGGAACAGGAATGTTTTATTTAGTAAAGGCTTGGCACAGTTGATTATGTATTTGATTATGTTATTTAACCTGCTGGGTAAAGGGCAATGAAAAACCTCAATGAAAACACAGGCACACAAGGAACCTCCAGACTGAACAGCATTTTTAGTATCTTACGCTCCACCAATTCCAGCAACATACTCTGTTATGTTCTCACCCGTTTGTATTTAATGTTAACTGTGGGTACGCCTTGCCCCAACTTTTGTTTGCCCATACGGCTGTACGGACTTAAAGGCGCTTGTGACCGACGGTACCTCAAGGGTAAGGCCTGCCCGCCTGTCACAGCCTACCAATGGCTGCCAGGCCTGGCAGCTGCGCTTGCCCACTTGGCAAGTGCGGCCTACTTACAGGGCACAGCTGAGGTGCGAGCTGCTCGCGGGGCCTGCCGTGGCTCTGGCCATGGCTCTGGCCATGGCCCTGGCTGGGCTGGCCCTGTCAGCCCGGGCCCAGGCGGCGCAGGGCAGGCGGGCGCGGCCGACGCAGGCTGAGGGGGCGCGAGGCCCGGCACATGGCGCGCGGCTCCGCCCCGCGCGGCCCGGCCCGGCCCCGCCCCGCGGCTGCCGGAAAGCAGGCGCCGCTGTGGGGCTGACCCGCGCTCTACCCGTCAGGCAGCGCGCCGGGCGCCGCGCGGCCACCCCCGCCTCCCTCCCCCGCCCGCCCTCACTCCCCCGGCGGCGGCTGAGGTGGGGCGCCGCGGTTCGGCGATGTGAGGCGTCTCCGCCAGCGCGGCCGCCTCCCATCCCCCCGCCAGCCCGGGAGGAAGGGAGCGGGGCGGCCCGCCGCGGCCTCCCTAGACGCGCAGCACGGTAAGCCAGCCCGCTCCTTGCCCTCAGCCCTGCCTGCTGTGCCGGCCTGCCGCCTCCCCGGGCGGAGGGAGCCGCCGCTCGGCGGCGGGCGGGCCGCGGGGGGATTGTCGCCTGCGAGACCGACGCCATCTTAGGTCGGAGTGCGGCCTTGCCCCCCCTTCGCGCCTCTAGAAGGGGCCCCCGGGCCGTGAAGGCTTCGCCGGGCCGCCCGCGGAGCCCCGCCGGGAGTCGGGGGGGCTGCCCACGGGGGTGTCTCGGGCCAGGGCCCGCTCCGCTCTGCCGCCGCAGCCCAGGGGCCGGCCGCGGCCAGGGCCCCCAGCTGCTGGCGGCGGGAGCCGGGCTGGCTGCCGGGCCTCTTCCCCTCCCGCCGCGGCCGTTTGTGCGGGCCACGGCCCCGAGCTGCGGGCTCAGCGCTGTGCTGGCGGCCGCCGGCCGAGGGGAGGCGGGACGCCGGGCAGTCGGGCTGCGCCGGGGGCGGCGGCGCCGGGGGCGCTGCGGGCGGAGCGGCGGCTGCTCGGCTGCCCTCGGGGACCGGGCTTCCTTCCGCGGCCTCGCACCCATCGCTGCTCGGGGGTGTGAACTTCTGGCGGCTTTGCAAAGGCGATGTTGCCCTTCCCTAGGCGGAGCTTACACCGACTCGTGGTAGAGGGGGTAGTGCTGGCGATTTAGGTTTGAGTTTGAGGGAAGTTGGTTTATATTTTTGGCTTTTTAAAACTTCCAGGTACGGTTTCAGCTTGGCCATCGTTTCTGCTGAAACTAATGCAGCACTCAATAAAACCACAATTGCTCACAGTCTTGATGAAGCTGTGGATTGCATGCTCTTCTACAACTAACACGATGCAAAGTTATGTGCCTGTATGGGAAGTCTTCTGAAAAATACAATGTGGGTGCTCACCGTGTGATCTCCTCATTTGAAGTGCAGCTATTGAACTGGAGGGGGGGAGGGCGGGGCAAAGTTTGAATAGTTCATTGGTAATGGAGATATGGAAAGATGACAGACAAAGTTAGTCTGAGGACTTCTTGGTTAATGTAGATGTCCTCATTCTTCAGGCTCGCTACCAGTTTCATGCTGGTGATTTGGTTGCAGCTATTTTTAAGCCAATCCAAAGAAATAGTGAGTATTGGAAAGCTCCCTTGACCTTAAGAGTGGAATAGGTGAATTGCATCTGAAGTAATAAATGGATTTTCAGTAATGTTAAATCTTAGTGGAGCTGCATTTGCCACTTCCTGTCATACTGATTTCTGTACACCCTTAACATGGGTTTCTTCAGATCACTTTCTGCTGTTTTTACTATAGCTGTTACACTTGTGTTACATTTAGTAACGTTTGTATCATTTTTGTTGTTTCTATGTGAGTGCTTTTAAATTGTAACAACAAAAAAACCCCTCTAGGTTATAAATACAACTGGCTTTTGATAAAGTTAGGTATCTTTAGATGTAATTGCCATGATAAACAAACATGTCCGGACTAGTGATTTTAAAACAATTACTTCATCAGAATCTTATTGCTCTTTTGTGCAATTGGTTAGTTTTTTTCAGTCTTGTATCAGGTTTTTAGTTCATTGCTTGCCAAGTAACTATAATAGTGTTCCAGAAACCTGTGTTTTTTTGCAGGTTGCCTGCCTAATGAACTTTAAATAGCTTTAGCTTTTGCTGGGCAGTTGTCTGTTTAAATGATATCTTGATATAGTCTAATGATATTTTTAAAATTTTTTAAAGAACTTGTTCACAATTTTGAGTCTTTTTAGCCTAGAACAATGGTTTAAGACCTTCGGTTGATTTATATACATACAACATTTCATTGGAGTTTTGGACCTCTTAGATCCATGGACTACCTTTAAGGACATGTGTGTATAAATGTGTATGTATGCTTATACATATTTAAAAAATGGAGGAAAATAAAGTCTCTTTGTCAATAGGCTTACCTTTCTTACACAGGCATCTGCCCCTCCACTGGGAAATATTTGGGGGGAGTTGGGGAAGGATTCACTGTTGGTTTAGGCTTTGAGAGCAACCGCTAGCAGGATTCCTGGAATGTATTTTCTACGTTCACGTAGTTAAAGAAGCAGAAAACTTGGAACCTAGTTGTACTCTAAAAATGGGTGTAGATGTTCCCTTTGGCAATGGAGAAGATGTGAGCAGTTCCCACACAACTCCTGTAATCAAATCCATTCCCTCCTTACTGCAACTTTGATTGCTTAGGCCACAGAATTTTTGACCTCTCAGTCGTGCTGGTAAAATTGTTACTGGGCCAGGTTATTTTTAACCTGCAGTGTTTCACATCATAGTCCTGTGAAAAGTTGTACTAGCACAACTGAGGGAGCAGTGCAGGAGCAGGATGGGAACTCACTAGGCTAGCTTTGTTGCCAGGAAGCAAGTCAGATTGACTTCAAATTTTAGCATTGAAATTAAAATTACTTTGAAAGATCTGAAATAATCTTGATACTTGTCTTTTAAAAAAGCTGTCATACACTTTAAGTCACTTTTTGAGAATAATTAATGTGCATCCTGATTCACAAATGGAAATTCCCGTAAGAGATGCCACCAGTTGGTGTAACTTCCTACAAATCCTTGCTTATGTTATAAAATTACTTTTACCTTTATAAAAAAAAAAATCAGCTGCATTATAGTGTAGCTGAGGTTATCACATGTATCTTGTTAGAATTCTGCTAATGTATAGATTGCTTGTATCTGTTTTGTGCTTTTAATATAAACTACATGTGCTCTTGTTTGCATTCCTTTAGCACATTTAATAACTGATTACTTTCTCCCTGAGGTCAAATCAAACTTTTTTTAAAAATTAAAACCCCACAACTCAAATTTATGTTGTCATTTCCATGAAAAAAAATCCCTGAAAATGATCTTTCATTTTGCCTTGAAGTCTAGTAAGTTTTTCCCCTGTGCTAGTAGAGAAAAGTCATTCTAAAGAATGTCTTTCTACAGAGGAGAGTCAGGTTTGATTCCTTTTCCAAGACCTGATATGTGGCCCCTGTTGTCTCTGTCAAGAGAAAACTGGCTTCAGACTCTTTTCTGATGACAAGAATCTAGTTCACTGTCCTGTTCTCTTCTTTCCAAGCCCCATGTTTAACTTCAGCACTCTAAGCTGATGGAGGGAGGAAAAAAGGAGTATAGCTTTGCTATTTTACAAGCTTAGTCTTGGAGATAATATAACACCAGCAGCCCCGTTCTCATACACTTTAATGCGAGTAGGGGCACAACTCTGCCTGCTCCCCTGTGATAAGCTATTACAGACTAATTATTTCTACAGTCCATCGCCAAATCTAGCAGCTCATTACTCCTATCCTGACATTGTGTTCTCTTATTAGATATTAGACAGTTGCTCATTGTGTCTGTGCTGAAGTCTTCTATTTCAAACACTATTGAAAGATAATGAGGGATATGGTATTCTTAGTTTTGCGTAATTACAATTTTAAAAAAGAAACTTGACCCATTGTTTCATATGTTGCTTTTGAAATATTTTGGAAAGGAGAAAATCATGGGAAATTGCACAGAAAGCTGTGTTGAAAAAACATCTTCTTAATCTTTCAAGATAAATAGTGTAGTTTAAGAAATAGCCGGTTTTGGTTATGAATGTAATTTCGTTTTGTCACCTTGTGTATAAGATTTGATAGTCTTTAATGACGCAATCCCTTAGTGCTGGTCTGATGCCCTCGCTATTAGGTTTAGGGCTCCAACTATCAGAGAACTATAACTGCTTGATAGTGGGAAGTCCAGCTTCCGTAACTAGTTTGCTTTGTCAGATAAGTGTTTATCAGCACAAGAACGAGAGAGATATTGGTAATGGGTTTTGTTGGCCATAGCCTGGTAATAAGACTCTAAATATTCTTACATTGACTGTGGCCTTCACGAGAAGAATTGTTGCTGGGATGTTCTTAGCGTTGAAAGCAGTCCAATGATGAGTTGACTTTCATTTGCTTAACTGCTCATTAATTTCAAGGAATCCCTATATTGGCTGGAGTTGCTACTATCATGTTCCTCATGCAAAACTCTACTGTTTCCCCTCATTTTTTTAATTTTTTTTTTAGAAAGGACACATTAGTTTTGGGAAGCTCCGTGTCTTAGGCAAAGCAAACACTGTTGTATTGGGATCCTGATCCTGGTTATTGGTGAGACACCTGTCTGGTTTTATGAAATTACTGGTCTTACTAAAAAGTAGGCTATTGGTAGTATGTGTAAAGACATATAAAAGTTTGTTTCCTGTATTGTTCAGAAAAACTTTAAAGATTATGTTAGGGGTGAGAAAAGAAAAAACAATGCTTTGTTGACCATCACCATTTAATTACATATTTTCATATGTGACTTTTTTTCCTTACTGTAAGAGCAAATCTGCAGACATGAGGGACTCAGTCTCATGAGTTCTACACAAAGTTTTTATCAAGTCCTAACTGGCAATAAAAACAATATGCAATATGTTGTGGGTATGGGTTTGGGTTTTTGTTGTGGTGGGTTTTTTTGTTCAATGGGCAGTTTGTTTGGGTTCTGTTGTGTGGGTTTGGGGGAATTTTGTTTTAGTTTTGTTGGGTTTACAGAAAATTTGACTATATGGGAAGCCCTGGCCAAATCTTACAAAATTTGTGGAGCTGTGGTATGTTGTGGGTTGGATTGGGGTTTTTTTTCCGATGTGAAGAGAATAAAGCTGTAACTAGTGTTTCAGTAACTAGTTGTGCCAGGTATATTACATGCTTTGTAGTAGTAGGGTCTTCATATTTCTTGTGAATCACTTACCTGGAATAGGGGTATGTTTTGAAAGATACCTTTCACTGTGGTGTCAGAGGCTTCTTCTGATAGTTACTGGTGGATTATACCAAAATAGTTTAAATTATGTGAAGGGTATCTTTGGTCTTTTCTCATCTTTAACAGCAAAGATGAGAATTCAAGTAATTATCAGAAAGGTGATGTGGTATCAATCTCAGAAGATCTTCTCTTATCAGATCAAGTTCAACCTATGTAGAACATGGCGTGGGGGAAGGAAAGCCATTCCATGGGAATTATCCTCAAGTCCAGTAATCTTTACTGAACAGTGAAATATTTTTTCATGCGAGTACTGAATGTTTTGGTATGAGTGTTTTGTTTTTTACTGTCTAGTCTCAAGATGGCAGAATTATTTATGGAATGTGAAGAAGAGGAGCTAGAACCGTGGCAAAAGAGAGTGAAAGAAGTGGAGGAGGATGATGATGATGATGATGAGCCAATCTTTGTCGGGGAAATCTCAAGCTCAAAGCCAGCTAGTACATGTAAGATAATGTTTTCCATAATTTAAAACAGATATTTTAAGGCGTAAAACTTTTACTGTTCAAAATTGTGTATTTTCTAAGTAAGTTTAGACTTAAGAAATTCTACATCTTAAAGCTGTTCTGTAGGTCTCTATCATACTGAAAATTGGAATTCTTTGGAAATTCTGTCCTAAAACCCAGGTTATTTACAGCTCTGTCTATCTTTAATCTTAAATCTCTGAAGTCAAACCAAGGATGTTTGAAGGTTTTAGTGTTAACAGTATGGTTAAAAATCCAATATATACAATACTGAAACCATGCATGCAATTGCTCTCAATGTCATTGGTATTTAGTTATATATTTGGAAGTGTCTCCCTACTAAAGAAATGTGCATGAATTTAAGCCTTCATGTTGCAGTCCCTCTTTTTTATTCCACCCCACATTACTTGTGTTGATGTACATAATTCTGACAAAACCGAGGTGACGATCTTAAGTGTCTATAATAACAGCACAATCAGGAAAAGTGATTAATATGAGAATCATAAAGTCTCTCTGTTAAGTAAGAGATTTTTATAAATGAATTCATTCATCCCCTGTAAAATAAAGAGTTTTTTTCATCAAGTTCTGTAGTTTTCTCCTAATGCAGGTAGTGCAGGGAGTGAGGTTAGGTGGTTGTGGTGGCAGCAGATGTGTCAGGATTCCATGTTTGTCCTGTGCTTGGGCTTTGGCAGGTAAGTGAAGGAAAACATTATTTTTGCTACTTAATTTTAGTAGTGAAACTTCTTGATATCTGTGCATGGCCATCTGGTAGCCAGTTGTTGAGAGGTTTGACCAAAGGTTTCTCTAGCTATTGAATACACAAGACTTTGCCTGGTGGGTTTTACTGCCTTAAGTTTCTGCCTCATTTCTGCTATGCTTGTATCTAAGGTTTCTGTAGTCAGTTTTCTGAAGGTGTATAGTTCACAGTGAAGAATCTCAAAATGTTAAATAAGGCGCTCTGTCACACTCTGCTGCATGGACTTTGGCGCTATTATTAGCTCTTCAGTCATTTTAGTTCACAATACTTTCATCTTATGTCTTAACTCTTGTTTTACTTTGTTACTCACTGCAGTAATATGTCTAATTTTTCTTACACTGACTTTAAAAAGTGGCAAATTATGTTTTAAATATTAACCAATACAGAAGCTGATCTTAAAGTTCTCTCATCTGAAAATAGTTCTTAAGGGTTAATATTTTTGAATGTTTAAAAAATATTATAGATCCTCTTGAAAATTTGAAGAATATTTTTAAAGTACTCTAAGAAGTTTTTTGCAGTTACAAACTTTTAGAAGGAGTGAAAAATTCCCTTAATGTTTTCTGGAAGGTCTTGAGAACTCTGGATAGCTGTTGGTCATTAGCAGTAGGTCATGGCATAGAACGACAATTGAAGCACTAGGCATATGTTGGAACAACAAATATGCCAAGTTTCATTGCAGTTGTTCTTGAGTAGTCTCAAGAACTTTTTGTAGTCATAAAGGATAGAAGTATTTTGTTCAGGCGAAAACTATTAAATTTGATACAATTCAGCAACTTTCAAGAACTTTAGTAAAAGACAGAGACCTAAAATGTATACATCTTATATTAGTGCTGTCCGTGCTCGATCCTGACACAAGTGAAATCACTTATGGTATAACTTTTTACTTTATCTCTTTTCCTTCCCTTTCCTCAACTTTTCTCTTTGTAATCTTCTACTTCACTATCAAAAACAGCTATGGAAGAATGACCTCAGTTCTTCTTTGGCTTGTAAGTAGTACTACCTGGCAGTAGTCAGGCTTCAGTTTGTTACTGGTGATAGGCAAGACAGAGTGAACTGAACTTTGCTTATCACTGTTTTTTAGTTTTTACCTGAGAAAATTCCTGTCTTGATCAGATAAAAAATTAGATAACAAATGGAGACTCGCATGTAGTTCTTAATTTTTCTGAAAGGTATATTTTCTGCAATACATAGCTATTTTTTAACCTTTTCCTGGCAATGAAATTATCAGTTTTTATACAAACTAGTGTGGAAAACCTGAAGGAAATAGTTAAAAACCCATCTTTGATCTGCTGGCACACTGTCATGTACAATAAAGTGCCTCTTCTGATGTACTGGAGGATTAGTTTGACTGGGATGATAAGTAATTCACAATTTGTTGCCTTTACTATTTCCTGCAACTGCTCATTTTTCCTACAATTATTGCTCATTTTTCTTGTTTATTTTTTCATAACGATACAAACCTGTAATTTGTTGCTAATTTAAAGTGTTGTTTCTGCGTGTTAGCTTTCTTATATTTCAGTGTTGTTTTACGTAAACAGGACAAATAACACTTTCATGGGGCAAGGGAAAGGGTGCATCATCTGTGATGAATCACTTGTGTAAATCTGGTTTGTAATTTCAAATCACTGACTTCCTGAAATGTTCTTTTTAAAAACAATAAAATCTACATTTGTATTTTAGGACATGAATTGTGTGTGCATCAGACTGAAGCTGAATATGCTTTTAGGGTAGTAGGTAGTTGAAGGCTTTAGTTTCATTTCATTCTGGGATTCAAATGTGAGGTATACATTTATTAACAAACACAAAAAAGTATGTATTCAGCTATATCCTGAATTAAGTTGATCCTTGCTCATAGTTAGTGCGTTGAAGTAAAAATACTATTACTATTACCAGATGAGATTTTGTCATATCTTAAAAAAATGCGAACCTGTTTGGATCTGTTGGTTGCAGCTGCTTTTTTATTAGTGTGATGTAAAGGCAGGTGACAGGTTGAAAGCTGTGATCGTCTGAGCTCTACTGCTATTAGATTTATATATCAACCTGGGTAGCGTACACTAATGAGCCCTTGCTGGTGGAAACAGCCTTAAGGTTGTTAAAACCAATGTGTAGATAATCTTAAGATCTATGGTGTGAGATCCTGATGTAATTTTGACCCTGGTTTGAGAAAGTACTTTAAACCTTGTTGGTTAGATATTGGAGGATCTGTCTAGTTTCATATGCATATTTTCACATGTCAGAGCAAGAAACTTGACAGCAACGCTAACGGAATTGAGAACCTAGGGATAGAAAAATATTTTGATTCGATGAATATTTTTGTAACATTCTGGAACAATCAGAAACCCCAAAGTAAATCATAAAGTTTGGGAGTATTGGTGTCATTAATTAGGGAATAAACATCAAATCTAATAAGTTCCATGTGTTTCTGATGAGTTAGAACTTTGATCATAGACTACCATGTAGGATATCTAAGAAAATTAGTCCTCTTGCAATACAATTCCAGCACAACTCCTTTGGGTGCTGGTCTGTTATTTTTCTTTTGCTTTGGAAAATTAAGTCTAAAACCAAGTTTTTAAGTGCTGTATTTTCCTGTAATACAGAAGCAAATTGTGTAGTTTAGAGGAAATACTTCCTTTAGTGTAGAGCAGTTCTAGTACTTGCGGAACTTATAATGTATGTGAGAAACAAATGAATAAATGCATTATAATCAGCAAAGCTAAATATTTATGAAATGTTCTTTTTTGTTTGTTTGCTTGCGCTCTTATTTTTGTGTTAATCTATTTCCAAGATAAAAAAAGCTGAGATTCTTAGGTGAACTAGCTTAACCTAAGAGAAGGGGAGTAGAAGAACATGTTTCAGTTTGTACAAAAGACACTTTGTTTTGCCAGGTATTTATTTTAGAAATAATATTCTAATTTATATGTCAAATCCTACTTGGCTTCATTAGTGGATATGAATGCTACTTTTAATTTGAAAAGCAATTAAGCTATTAATTTAACTGCAATTAAGATAAATGTAACTTTTGACAGATATATTGAACAGAGTCAACCTCAGCTCATCACGAAGGGGGATACAGAATGGTGCACCCAGTAGAGGTACTTTATTGTCCTAATATGGTAATTAAAACCAAAAAAATCCACAACACTTATGAAATATCTGACTGCAAAATTATGTAAAGATAACTTTGGAATCCTTTGCAACAGGTACAGTTACTACATTCAAGCCTGACAGTCACCATTATGCACCACCTGCCTCCAGCCCCAGTGCCATGCCTGTTTCATCAGTCTTTCAGTCCGTATCCAGACCTACAACTAGCTCTGTAGCGGTTCAGCCATTGTCTATACCAGTGAATGTTTCAGGAACTTCACAGACACTGCAGAGACCAGTTGCTGGATGTTTATCAACACAGCAGATGCCTGGATCAAGTTCTGGAATATCACAGCCTGTTAGCAGACCTGTAACCATTCCAGTGACGACACAACCAGTATCAAGAAATATCACGGTTCCTGTAGTGGCTCAACCTGTATCCAGGCCAGTGACTACTGTAACAGCACAGCCTGTAGTACTCAATCCGGTAAGTTTTTATTCCTTTAAACTGTAAAATACGTGGTGCAATTAGTTTTGAATGAATTAACAAGGAACATACTGACTCAGTCTAGTAGCTTGAAGACCTGGACTAGATTATTGACTAGTATTATATAAACTGTAAAGATTGTAGGACCGTAACGTTGCACTGGTGAATTAAAATACATATTTGAAAATACTGATTTGCAAGACTGAAAGATGATAGCTTAATAACAGTGGAATTATATTAAATGAAAATCTTAGGCATAAAAAAAATCAGTACTGTTTAGGTTATTTTGTTTAAGCTGTGTGGAGAAATTACAGAAATTCTCATTTTCGAAATACCGGAGATTTCTCTGCTTAGAGACGGATCCTCCATACTGATAAAATAATGTCATTTTTTTAATAGCTTGCATTTAGTGTTTAAAGTAACTTTGTGGGTTTCCTACCTGATTTTTATACTGCCTCTCTTAGGATTTTCGCTTTGTAAGAGAATGCTGTACTAGTAGCCCCTCAGGTGTTTTTGCTTTTTGCTTCATGTAGCAGTTGTAGTGAAATAGTAGTATGGTAAGGAGGACTTAAGCAACCAAAAGTTGCAGTGTCAGTAGATGAAACAATCTGGCAACATACTTGTTTTATTGGAAAAGTCCAAGGGAATGACATACATAGATCGTGTATCATAGATCTTCCTGGATTGCCACAGAACCTCAGAATGATAACTGTAGGACTCAAGTTAGATGCTGGTTTTGTTGCCTTAAGCCATTGGACATTTTTCAGAGAGAAAGAATGAAGATGAAAATTAAAATTTCATATTTGTTACGAGCTAAACTATGATGATATACCTTTATTGAAAATAATTTGAGTTGGAACTGTTTAGACAACTTGCCTGTAGTATTAGCTACTACTTTTGGGTTAAAATAAAGCCTGACAGCAGGCACCATCTCCACTGTCCATGCAAATATACACACCTGCGTTGGTCCCAGCTGTCAGTCTTTTGGTATAAATAAAAATCATGCAGCCTAAGGTATTCTGCATTTGCTGAACAGGGCAATCAGTCTGAATGAACATAGTTAATAAGACCATTCAAACATGAGAAAATTGGGTGGCATTCTTAAGGTTTGTGGCTAAATCATTGATGATGCGGGGGGGTTGTATTTTAAGAAAAACAATGCAATGCAATCATTGCCTGTCAACTGGGTAGCTGAATCTGGCAGATTCATTATGAAAGAACTTACACTGCCCAATTTTGAGTCTTCAGCAGTTGATTGATAGTTTGCAGAGAGAAATTGGACATATCTAATGAAGAAAGCTAGCTAAATCAGTCTCACTGTATCTAAGGCGGGCTAAAAATTATATAATCGAAAGTCCAGATATTAGTAGGATATCTAGGTTGCCTCTAGAGTCCTCTTAATTCTGTCTTTATAAAGCAGGACAGATTAATAGAGAAAGGTCTGCAACTTCACATGATGTATAAACATATTTCAAATCTGTGAATTTTATTTTTGAAAGTGTTTATGCTTTCTGTTTTTTAAAGTTAGTATGCTGCTTTAAATCCTTCAAAGGTGTGTTAGGGTGTCTTGCAGAATCTTTACTGCAAAAGAAAGCTTTCTCCTTTACTTCCGTCACACATACATGCTCATGTTTTTGTTCTAATAGATAAAGCTGCTAGCAGATCCTACATTGTTTTTATTAGAAAACCATAAAGACATCTAGGAAAGCTGAACTTCTCCAAATGGTATATGTGAGCTGCATATAACTCAAGGCAGTGATGTCCTTTAAAGACACTATGCACACAGCACTTATTTTTGTGAGAGTTCTTTCTCAGTCATCGAGTTTACTTTCAACAGGAATGTCACAGATAGGGCTTTAGCTAAGTTTTATGGTCTTACTTTTCTAAAATCTGCAGGTGATTGTTCTTCCCTGGCAGAGTACAGAAACACCTATTTGAAGCAGTTGCAGTCTGAAATATGACTTTCAAGGTACACAGCATGGAAAGGGATCTCTAACCATGTCTTGGTCAGTTCTGTGTATTCCAAGTTAGACTGATATGCTCTAGAAAGTAATGCATCCTTTTCTGGGATACCCAGTGCATACATATTCTGTGGTCTCTTAAAACTTCCACAGTTGAAATTATCATATGTTATATGTTTATTTTTACAGTGTTGACATTTTGGGCATGGCTTTCACGAGCTTTTATTTTTCTCAAGTTATCCTAAATGTAATGTCCTATTCTTTGGATGTTAAGAAAATCTTGAGTACCTTTTAGAAAGATTTTTCTCGGGTTTTTTTTTCCTTGCTTAAAATATGCTGAAAGTGAATCTTCCATCTCTTCAGCTTTTCTTGATTCAGAATTGTATTGCCAATTTCAGCCTTATCTAGAATAATTTGTTTTCTTGTTTTTGTGTTGTTCTTGCCATTTGATTATGTCATACTTTTTTATGGGAAAAGAGGCTTGTTTAATGTCCTGTGTTTTATTTCAGGAGGTACTATAGTTCAGCTTCTTGGGCAAAGTTCTGTGATTTTTAATCACTCCTACCACATTATGTCATTTTCTGTTCTTAGCATCATATGTCTGCTACCTGTATTTTGTGGTTCATGTCCTTGGTTTGAAGTGTCTTCATTCAAGAGCTCCTTAGGCTTCCTGGATTCCCCCTCACATTGCATCTAGTCTGTATTTCATATTTCACTTGGGACCACGGCTCATATTTTCTGCCTTGGGCTTTCTGTGACATTTTCGTTCACATTTCCTGTTTCTTCCCAACTTGATTCTTCCTAAGTGGCAAGAGCTTCAAGTAAATTTTTCTGGGGAATGTTTGATGTCTGGATCTTCCAGATGTTGAAACTTATATCCAAAATTAAAAAAAACTGTGTTGTGAAAGGTTACTGTGAGATATGAGTAGACACTGTGGCAGGACTTTTAATGAACATCCTTCAGAGTGCTTTTGCATTCTTAATATGGTGCAGTATTTTTTAATGACAGTTTTTTCTGTGGGAACTGATTGCTTTTGATCACTAACTGGTTGAAACATGTATTTCCTCATTTTCGTAACATCTAGGTCTGTAATTTACCTTTTGTCGGTGTTTGGTATTCCAGATCTATCATTGAAATACCCCTTTTCAATCACAGGCTTGGTCCACTGACTTCCTGTAAAAGTCTAGGTTTTGTATTCTTGTTACTATGCTATGTTAATGCAGTTCCAGAAATTGAGTTGAATTTGGCTTCAGTCATACTGTTACAGCAATTCTAATGCAGTCAGAGCTACTGCTATTGTATATGATAGCATAGAGCTATCCTTTAAGAAAAATTTGTTGTTAGTGGTAAAGATTTTCTGTAACTCAATGCTCAGAGTCCTCTCCAGTAAGCCTCAGCCAATTCTGTCCATATCTTTCCTCTACTAAATAGGGACTTTCTTCAGTCTGAGCTTGATTCAGGTTCCAGTTTCTCATAGTTAATTTTGGAAGAGCAAAGGTCAGATAACATGCATTGTAATTGCTCTGTGTGGATTTCGTTACCAATTATTATGTTGGTTTCCACAGTTAGAATATTTCGGATTCAGAGTATAAACACAGTATTTTCAGTAGTCTCTTGGAAAACTTAAGAGTGGTGGTGGGTTATTGTTCTTTACTTGAGCCCTAGGAACTTACTTTATAAAGGTGTTGGGTTTTGCATGTGAGGACACCTGTACATGTTAGTTTGATTTTTTTAATTGATGTGGTTAAACTGTTTTGTTTTCTTCTTTAAAACATTTTTGTTTTCTGAAGCATAGGAAGATACTGGAGGGTTTTGTATGTAAAGTGAGAGAGCCGAATTGCATGAAAAGAATAATTGTGAACAGAAAAGGACATTTTGCAAATTATGAGACTTTGAAAGTTCCATGTTGTCTTGTTTACTTTTCTGCCTTCCAGATATGTTTAGTATATACTAGGGAGATATACACAAGCCATCAAAATACCCAGGCTATTATTTTGGAGAAAGTTAAAATGTTAGCAGCATGTAAAAACAAACTGCAGATTTTATATGTAGCTATGGTATTGGACATATTTCAAATATAAATGTGCATAGTTCTCCACACAAAGAGCCTACCACAGGCTAGCCACCTGAGTGTTAGTTGTGCTTGAAGTGAGGTTTGCAGGCTAAGCTGCTTTACTTGCAATTTTACTGGCTAGTCTGAAACCATTATGGCTGCAGTAACACCTGCTCTGTGACTGCAGCTCATGTAGCTGTTAGAACACACAGAGCAGAGAAATTTCATAACTGTTTGCACAACTGCTCTTGAACATTCATGTTTAATTTGGTTAGGTTGGGTTAGGTTGCTCATCAGGAGAAAGAATGGCTCTTCGTTATCGTGAAGGTCCTGCGGGGTCTTCATTTAAGGAGTGGACAACAAAAAGGCAGGATGGGGAGAAGCGTCGTCTTTTTGTTTGGTACTTAGGAGTCCTAAAATAGATTATCATACCTGTATGCCTACTTGTGTGCTTCTTTAGACTTCTTTCCATCAAGTTTAGTTGATGCAGTGGTAGTTAAAAATGTGGTAACTTCCCCAGAGAGATTTTCAATTAAGTAGCACAATTGTGCATAGGAAGCATTTTGTTAGATTGATCTTCATCAAGTTTTTTGTTTCGCAGTACAGCTTGATGAAGTGTAACCAGCTGAATTATTTCAGAGTAAAAAGATCAAGTGCCAATATTTTGCCAGTCATACCTTAATGCTGAAATTAAACCTAACTTCGTTATAAGGTTTTTCTTAACTTATTATTGTTGAAAATATTTCATTTTACAGATTGATTGTTAGAATGAATGGCCTATTAAGATGTGAGCAGTACTGATGAATCTTGGAAAGTGTGTTTCTTCTACCTCAACCCCCAATCTTGAATATCTGTAAAGAGAAATTTCATGTTTCTTTTCTCTCTAAACGTTACCTATTGAGTGATGAGTGAAGGTGTTTAGTTTTAACAGTTCTCAGTGTTGCAGCCAAGAAATGTGGACTACTTCATTGTTTTTAGGTTATGTGTAGTACTAAAGGGCAAACCTTTTAAACTGAAGGATAAGGTGATACCTGTACTCGGAGATGCTCAAAATTTGATTTAACAGGGCACTGAGTAACAAGAACCAACTTCTAGGTTAACTGTTCTTTGAAAAGAGGGTTTGATTACATTATTTCCAGAAGTCCTTATGAAATCACTCTACATAAAAGAAAAAAAAGCATTAATGGTGTTATGAATGAGTGCCATTCCCAGTCAACATGCTATAGATACACTCTACTTCCGTTAAAGCTTGACCATTTAGTAGACTTCGATGGATTTTTGTGTTTTATCATCTTGCTTTGAGAAGCTTCTGCTTGCTGCAAGTATGTGCTACTTTTGAGTTCTGTTTTCTGATCTTTTAAAATGCAGCTAGCTGTTACGCAAGAGTAATAGGCAAATGCCTGAGTTTGGGTTGAAGGAAGTATTAGTTTTTTGAAAAACAATTCAAGTCTAATTTGAAACATCATCAGACTTTTGAACAGAAGCAGTTACAATTAGCAGTTCAGACAAGTTCAGTAATATTTCATAAAATTGACTTTCCTAGGTCTTATGGTTGTTTTTGCTATTCTGATACACATCTGTGAATAAATTAACAACCACTGATGAGAGCTGCAAACTTATTAGAATGTCAAAATAAACTATTTTGGGGAGATTGTAATTAACTTGATTTACAGCTGAGTACTTAGTAGTACTTTTAAGCAATCATATGTTTTTAAAGTAAACCCTTTGAAGCCTGCAAGTAAAAAAATGTTAAACCTCAAATTTCTTTTCCCTCTTGAAAATATCTTATTAGGATTATATTATGGATTCTCCACCAGCTGCACCAGATAATACATCTGGTATACTGTTTGGTGTGAGACAGAACTCGGGAGTTCCACAGTACCAGACTGGGCCAGCAGTGAATGTAACAGGTGGGTATAACTGTAGTAGTTGCTAAGAGAAAGAAACAGCCTAATGTCATTTAACTGTAGTGCAGATCTTTGGGTTATAAATTAAATAGGATTTCTAAAACATAGTATAGCTACTTTTTTCTTCCCCCTGTACATAACACCGTATAATGTTTAATGAAGTAGACTTTGGAGACTTGTGTTGTCAGACTTTGCTTTTCAGCACATTAGACTGACTGTAATATCAACTGATGTCTTAAAATTATCATGTAGACTGAAAAAAGTACTGCCAGATCCACTGTAATTTTTTTGACTCATAAAGGCTCATTTTCAGTATACCCAGGACTCTGACTAGCATGAATAGGAATGACTTTTAGGAAGAGGGTGCTGTGAACAGTACCAGAAGAACTTTCTGAGTTTGCTGAGTGGATTCTCTGTGATGATGATCTTGGTTTCCTCGCTGCTGTACGTAGGAGTCAGAGTAGATGGGAGCAAAAGGATCCTGTCTGAAAAGCAGAGGAAGGGACAGAGTACATAGGTTGACAAATAAAATATTTTTTTCAACTAGCTAAATTGTGTTTCAGCAGAAGCTGTTTAACCTACTTAAAAATAAACAAAAAAGCACCTTTTTTTGTGTCACAGCAGATGAAGTGTATTTGAATCATGTAGCAGGCTTTAACTTGGGACTTGTCTTCTGTGAAGGATTGTACTTAGTTAATAACAGACCAGAATCTTGTAAGTCAATCTGTAAGTTACAGATGACAGTCACTTCTGATTCTTGCATGAGGTAACAGGTTATGTACAATGAATGGCCTAAGTGGTCATACTAACAAATTACGTAGAACAGAGTGATTGCTAGTTTATTCTGCTTGATGTGATGATTTTTCATCACTAGTTTAGGCATTCGCTCTAGCTGCTTATCAGTGAAGGGTATTTCCCTGCATGTGTCTAACTATTCTGTGATCTTATTATTGTCTTACTGGGTTAAATAGCTTTTTGTAAAGTGAACAAAGGTTTTACTTCTTGCAAACAGTTCTGTATTCCAGCCCTTGTTCTCTAAAGAACAGGTAAAACTTTAACTGTCCATTGTTTGTTTGTTGGGGTTTTTTTATTATTATTTAGGAGACCTGCTTGCATATTTAAAAATTGGTTGCATTAGCCTCTTAATGAGAAAAATAGAAAATACTTAAAAGCATCAAGGGTTGTCATTCAAAGCTGTTGTGTTTTAACCCCAGCTGACAGCTAAGCACCACACAGCTGCTCCCTCACTCTGTCCCCAGTGGAATGAGGGAGAGATCAGAAGAGGTGAAAGTGAGAAAACTCATGGTTTGAGATAAAGACAGTTTACCAGGTAAAGCAAAAGCCACGTGCACAGACAAAGCAAACCAAGGAATTCATTCATCACTTCCCAGTGGCAGGCAGGTGGTCAGCCATCTCCAGCTAAGCAGGGCTCCATCATGCCCGACAGTTGCTTCAGAAGACAAATGCCATCACTTTGAAGGTCCGCTCCCTTCCTTCTTCACTCAGCTTTATGTGCTGAGCATGATCCATGGTATGGAATATCTCTTGGATCAGTTGGGGTCAGTTATATTGACTGTGTCCCGTCCCAACTTCTTGTGCACCCTCAGCCTACTCACTGTGGAAGGTGTGAGAGGCAGAAAGGCCTTGGCTCTCTGTAAGCGCTGCTCAGCAGGAACTAAACCAGCCCTGTTAGCAACACTGTTTCTAGCACAAATCCAAAACATAACCCCATACCAGCTACTATGAAGAAAATTAACTGTATCCCAGGCAAAACCAGCCCAAAAGCATATTAAATATACCGTGCTTAGTCTGTGTTTATTTCTGTAAAATGGTGATAGGATTTAAAAATTACAAGGTTTATAATTGAGGGTTGAAACAAGAATATTTTTATGACACAGTAAGCAAATTTAAAATGCATTTCACTTCACAATGAGGAAGTGTCTGCATGTTTTGTGGTTTGACTTGCATGGTGAGGTCACATAATGTTCTTATGTTATTGTTATTTGTATGTGCTGATGCCTACTTGCCTGTGTTGGTGCTATGCTTCCTCTAATTCCTGTATAGCACTATGGGCACAAGACGTTATGGAATACGGCATTTAAAAGTAGAGTCATTTTGGGAACTGGCCTGTGATACTCTGTAGGACAATTTCACTTCTGTACATGGATCATTAAAGATTTCTTAGCTCAATGTAGCATCAATACTTTTTTCTGAAGTCTAAGCAGGGCAGTAACCAGACATTTTGTTAGGATGCTGAATAGAATGTGGTATTAAACAGCATTGGTAACTTGCCTGCAGGTTGGATGAGCACTGGGGATGTATGGAAAACTGCAGCTTGCTTTCTGAGAATATTTTGAGATCATTCTCCCACAAACTTTACTGGTTTTGGGGGAACCAGAAAATGCTGTAACCGGTAGAACTGTTCTGTGGTATTTAGGAGTCAACTGGGCTGTATACATGCATTCATAGCACTAGATTAGTGGGAGATGGTGGTGAGAGACAAGGCACTAGAGGCCTGAAACAGTTTGGCTTCCATGTCAGTGTTCTGTTAATCTGATATGACTGTTACCACAGTACATTTAATGCTTTTATCCTAGGTTACTATTTATAATGTCTTTTGCCATCATTCATAAAATCAGGCCCAGCTAGCCCAGATGTACCGAACAGTGTTAAGGATTTTACAGTAGTAGTGATGTGTGTTTAGAAACCTGTTGGCAAGGTGATACTGCATCCAGTATATTTTGCTCCTTCTTGCAATCATTTTAGATATTGTACACAATAATACTGTGTGTATGAGTTTAGCCAGCTGTTTCAAAATAGATACAAAATATTTAGGAAAGTATTCATTAACAATGTGAAGTGAAGGTAATGGATTTCCAACGAGCCTGAAAGCCAAACAAGAATTGTTTGGCTGCTGCTTTTCGCTGCTGCCTTGAGTACCTAAAGTCCCTGACAGTTTCAGCTGTGTGGTCTGCTGGGTAGAGGACTGGACAAACTAGTCTGGAACATGGGTGATCCAAGGAATTC
This sequence comes from Falco punctatus, assembly GCF_963210335.1. NCBI lineage: Eukaryota > Metazoa > Chordata > Aves > Falconiformes > Falconidae > Falco > Falco punctatus. The sequence continues at coordinate 54,971,660 of NC_137587.1, forward strand.
CTGTGTCCACAAACCAGCTGAGAGAGGTGCTTTGATGAGAAGAGGAATCAATCTCATTTATACTAGCTAGGTATTAAATAGTACTTGGAATTGGTTTGATTATTTTTCAGAATAGGCTTAATTATTTCTTTTAAATGAACAAACAACAGAATTCAAATGTGAACCTATGTATATTCTCCTAGTATTATTGCAATTCTTCTGAAAAAGGGAATTTGTTAGATCAGAGTTGTATTAACTGAGTTAAGAATGTTCACCTTTATAAATACAAAGTGTTCTTCAAATATTTTGCCACAGATGTGTCAGGTTTTTAATTGAAACTATTTCCAGTTTTATTAACATGTACAAATAGTTCTTGTTTCCAAATTGGGTTTTCTACAGTAAAATAAAATAATTCACTGAAGCTTCTTGTAAAATCAGTCAGACCTCCTGTCTTTTCCCTGGTCCTCATTACACAATTACACATAATTAAATACTTAGCAGCAGTTCCTGCTGTAAACGGATGATGGCCTGATGCTCGAATAAACTCAGTGTTACAGGGGAGTGCTAAAGTCATAACAGCTCTGTGGAGGTCTTTGTTGATCAGGGCACATGTCAATGTAACCAGCTCTACACCTAACAGTGCAAGTATAAGTAAATTCAAAAACTTCAGGTAGTAGTAGTATCTAATGAATAACCTGTTTATTTTGTGAATGTGCTGATTACCTTAGGCAAACAATGCATAGGGTGAGACATTTGAGCTTAATATGTTCATTTATGTTAGAAAGAAGGAAGGGTGTACAGCAAAGGAGAATGTAAGGGTGATTAAATACATACATAACAAGTTAATTATGTTTTCCTGTATATGAGACATAGTGTGGTAAAATCTTTAGCATGCTTAAACATCAGCATTCCCTGTGGGGAGTCTTTGCGTCTGTGGATTGAATGGGGAGATCATCCAGTGTTTGCCAGGTGTAGGTAGTCACCACTGGGAGAGGGTTGTTTTGTTTCTCCGAAGAAGTGGTTTGATTAACTTGGTGGCACAAGTTACCTCTGCTTGTTGAGAAGACTTCTAAAGATAGTTATTCAGTTTCCCAAAGAAATCACTGGAGTAGCTAGACCATTGGGAGGGGAATATACAAGAATGTCCTTAGTTTAGGTCATTGTGTCTGGACCAAAATGTGGTCCTTGCCTTGGTTCATGATAGTCTTAAGGCTGTTTGCAGTCTGTGATTGTGAGAGATTTGTAAGGCCTGTGCTGGCACTTCAGTCGTCTTGGTATGTACTTGTGCTTTTTCAGGTCTACTTGAGAACTGATCTCTGTATTGAGATTACATCATCAAGGGTAACCTTAGAGTGACAGAAACATGGGTTTCAGGACAAGATGGAGCCCAGTATTGCTGGACATGTTAATCAGGCACTGATCCTTTGAATTTGAGTTATTTTTTTGTGATTTTCTTTTTTTAGAGAAATACTTAAAACAACTGAATCAACTCTTCTTTCAGAAGAGAGCAAATAGGTGTGCTGTGATTAGGTCATTAGAAGTTACACTTCTTATTTTCCATACGCACTGGAGTCTCAAATGATTTACAGACTTAAATAAAGAACTAAACCAGCATTAACATTGTGCCCGAAAAAAGGAGAGATGTTTTTCATCAGAAGGGCAGAAGTTGTTCCAAATAGTGGGCACTGCAGAAACCAGCTGCTTAGCTTAATTTTATTATTCTGAACTCACCTTGTGTCAGATTAGTGGGGGTCAAGATCTAAAAAGTAGGCCAAATAAATTAAGGTGATAATAGTATGATTGACTGGCTTCCAGGGATGGTTCTGTATCTCTTAGCATTTGCTGTTTCCTTCTCCACTGCCCTTAGGATATTCAGTCTGAGTTGGGTATTGTTTTCTTAATGTCTGTATAGCTTATTATTTTAGGGAAATCTTAAGTGCTTTATGAGACTTGTCCATCCTTTAAAGTATAGTTATCACTAATGTGTTCATAATATACTATGGGAAAATACTGAGGTTCTTTAATTTAAACCACTGTAGGTCTGAATGAGAGTGGTTTTGTATCTAAGCGTCCTGCTACTTCTGAAGGCAACAGTGTAACTCCAAAAAAGGCCAAGCCTAATGAGGTTGGTGCTGGAAGCAATTCAGCTGTTTCACCTACAGTTAACTCTCCAACAGTAACACCATCACAAAATTTATCTTCAAAAGGTAGGGTAGATGAAATGGTCTAGCTCTCAATCCATGCATTTCTTTCATGGAAAGAGCTAGCATTCTTTTAATGTTTAAGTTGATAGATATTATTAATGCTATTAAGGCAATGTAAATAATAACTGTTCTGCCTTAAAATAAGAAAAACCTTTCTATGCAAGGATTTACATAGCTTTACAAATTAATATACCCTAGGTTTTTACCTGTGCAAACTCTAGACCTTTATTGTTTAGTAGGTATGTTTGAATTCTGTAAAGCAATGACTAGTTAAGTTGTTCAGTGGCTGTGAAGACAGATGACCAAAATAAATGCTCCTGACTTCATACTCTTAGTCCAGATTTTTCTATGTCAAAGAACTGAATAAAGTTGAAACTTTAAAAAGCAACTGAGAAAATCAAGATTGAAAGAATTCTGTGACTGCTGAATTTATAAACTAATTCTGATTGGATAAAAGAAAGGAAAAAATCATTGTAGGAGCGTCAGGCAAGGCAGCAAGGGCTCAGATTGTGGAATCCCCATCCTTGGAGACACAACCAATTCAGAAGTTGATTGGTTGTGTCTGAGCATGCTGGTAAGGTTGGACTTGCTTTGAGGGAAGGCAGGACAAAAACACGTCCACAGGTCCAACATAAATTATTCTGTGATTCTGTACTTGGACTAACTATTGCAATATATGTTTTGCAGTTACCCCCTTTATTTCGCAGCAGTGTTTTTGACACAGTTTAGAACAGTAGTAGGAAGGGAGGAGGGGGATTTTAAGTTTCAAAGAGAGGGTGTTTTTTGAAAGACCTTTTCCTCCCTATAAGAAGAGAGGTAGTCTAGCTGTTTCGGCTTATTAATAATTAGGTGCATTTTCCTTCTGAGCCAAAAAGTGCTTTCCAGCTGATTGTAATAGACAAGGATTTAATTTTGACTTTGAGATACTTGAAACCACATACTCCCGCCTATAATGTTAAAATGAGGAGCTACATACAGTTTGATTCTGTGGTTTGGAATAATTTCATGTTTGGGTTTTCTGCATGTCTTATTTGCAGCTGGTTTGCTCTCAGACTCTTCCCCAGCAACCAGAAGGAAGTGGCCATAAGATGGAATATTGAAGCAAAAAATTCTCTTCCACCCTGTGTTGGGTAAAACAGATACTGTGCTGCAGCCTGTAATATACAAAAGATAGCTGGAGGATCTTACTAAATGCAGTAACAAAGCAGTAGATCATATTCACTGAGAACTTTACTTTTATGAGTTTGTCTCTAAGCTGTCCAGTGCTAGCATAGCAATTTCTAATCTGTCACAGAATCCAGCACTGAAGCACCACAGAACACGAGATTTTGTTGCAGAACCCATTTGCTTCCAGCTCAACTTGCACTTAGCTGTGATGTGTCAAAATGTTTTACAAACTGTAATAGTGAAGACTTGCAGCACTGTTTTGTGGTACATCTCTTGCTTGGCCATCCACTCATGTGAAGGACTTTCTGCTTAATTGTGATTCTTAACAGTACTGTTATCTTCAAGGAAAAATGCTTTTTGATCCATGTCTACCTCAGGGACTATGCAAGATATTTTTTTTGTGTAGAAATGCATAATGCTATTGTATGGTCATCTCTTAACTCGTACACTTACTCATTCCCTTTTTGTAAGGTGGATGTATCTGTGTGTTTATTACATTTTTCCATAGCCCTGGCAGGGTACAGTTGACTCTGCAGTTGAGATGTTACTTAAAACTTTTCCTGTGTTTAATCTCTTGTTCTAAACTACTTACTTGGCATGGAGTCCTCCAGATCTGTGAATGACTTGAGAATGCAAGAGAACTTCATCTGCAGAAGTAGCTCTCACTTTGATGGTTTCTGGCACTTTGGAGAAAACTGGAAGCCTGGGTTTATTCATTAAAGTTTAAGCTAATGCAAAGCTTTTTTTGTTTCATTTTTGCTTAAAAGGTATTAATCATTTCATATTGATAAAAAATACTATTTCCTTTCATTGCTGGGAGTAATTATTTAGAGGATTTCTTCTCCAGGTTCTCCAAAGACACCTTTGCTCCACAGGAATGATGCATCTGAATAGGCCTAGGTTCCAACAACTGTCAAGAGAGAAATATTCTCATCATTGAGAACCAGATGGTGAAATTCCTTTCCAAAACCAGTTATCTGAACCGTATTGTGATGACAATCAGGTCATGGCATTAAACAAGTTTTACGTGTTCACTTGAGAATTAAAGTTCTTAAAGGCATCAAAAATTCATCCTATCCTGGGGATGGGGGAGTGGTGGTGCACAGAATTAACACTTTGTCTCTACCATGCTACTTTCACCCACTCCCGTTTTTTTCTTATTTGTTGCTAAGATTTTGTAAAAGCTGTTTATAGGTCTACATCAGAGAGAACAAACTCTAAGTCAGTTTGGAGAAAAGGAAGGGTGGTTAAAAGATGCTTGTAAAACCTTGCTTATGGTTACTACAGCTGTATTAAGTGTAATAGTTGTCATTTGAAATAAGGTATTTTGCTAGAATAATAAATAATAATAAATCAAGTAGTCTGCTTGTGAATTCTGAATCTTAACGTGTTACATTTTAAATTTTACAGGTACAAATGCTTCATCAAGCACCATTAAAAATGGAGGACCTTTTCCACGAGCTTGTCCAAAGTGCAATATTCATTTCAATCTTATGGATCCTCTAAAAAATCATATGAAGGTAATGTATTTGGGGGCTAGTCAGCATTATAAAAAACTTATGTGGGCTTCTGTTGGTTATGAAAGTGTGCCATATTTTGATATGAAGATAGTCTGGCTTCTGGCTATGATCAATCAGAGCCCAAATGCTCGGTGTCTTGCAGTCAAGGAGAGGTAGGATGGAGTAGGGGAGCTCTAAATCATGCCATGTTTTGCCTTATGTTTCCAATGAATGGAGGCATATTTGCTGTCTCTGTATGATTTCTCTCACATAGCTGTGACTGTTGGCCAGATTCAGGTGAAATTGAGGAAGGTAAGTGCCTGTGATTATAGGCAGCCAGTTGACGCACATCTGTGTTAGATTGCTACTGAGACAAAGATGACAGTGGAAACTTACCTTTTAATCTTGACATATCACTTGTAGCTAAAAAAATGTTGTTAAGCTGAGGGGAAAAATTTAATTTGTAATTCATACTAAAAAAAATGTAAGAAGCTTTCAGAAACTTAGCATCACTTAGTCTGCTTATGAAATTACTTGTTATTGTTTCTGGAAACATTGTTTCCTAGAAAATATATATTATTATTTGGAGATTCATGCAAATATGAGGCGTATGTGTTCTGTTTCAGGGGGCAGAGAAATGGCTGTGAATATCCTATGCAAAAAGGAGAATTACAGTGTAACAGAAATCTGTTGGGCTCTGAGTTACTGTTAACACAGATCATTCTGATTTACTGGGCTTAATGTTTCCTAAATGGTAGCTACTGTCCTCTTCAGCTTCAAAACACAATGAAGAAACATACGTAACAGTGAGGAAGAAAAAAGGGGTTTATTTTTCTGTAATCATTATTTGTAGAGAATAGCTTTTGCACTGAGTATATCAACTGAATGAAGGAACTATTGAAGAAATGGCTTTACATAGTATTATTTAATTATTTTTTTAGTTTAACTATGTGGGATAAATATACTGAGTTACACTTCCAGAGTAGGAAATGAACCCTGTAATAGTGGGCTTATAGAAAGTAGTCCTGCATGATAAGAACCATTATGCAGTGGGAGAAAGATCTGTCTTCTGAAACATTCTAATTTTGTTCACTGTTGGAAACTTCGTAGTATCTTCTGTATGAAGTACTTCATACTTTTTAAGTTTCATAGTATAGCTGTTCGGTTAAGCATTATGTACATCTTGACATAAAGAAGCTTAAACAATGTGTGTTGTGTGACTTAGAATTTCTGAATTTTTCAGTTATTCTGGAAAGAACTTTAGCAGGTTTCAATGTATGTCCTCCCCAAAGAAATAAAAGCTAAAATTTCCCATTAAGTTCTTGGTAAACTTAGCTTGTCAGCAAAATACTTGCATAAAAGCTGCTTTTCTCTTTTTTGTTATTAAATCTTAATGAGTAGAGATTTTTCTAGTGAGTACAGCAACACTGGTATTCTGATTTCTAGCTTAGATTTATCTTACGTGAACCTACAAGAATAATCCCTTTTCAGTTTTTATAATACAGAGTGGTTTATTACGTAAACACTACCACAAGATCAATAACACTTCAAAATCCGTATCTGAATATGACTGAAGTCAGTATATCAAAAAATTGAGCTTTGCATCAAACTCCAGTTAGTGAGTGGCTTCCATTTTTAAAAAACTGTTGTCATCACTACAGTTTGGCAAGAGAGACTGATCCCTTTGTCTCTGTCTCTTCTCCTCCCCCTTTTCATCCAGTATTGTTGTCCCGATATGCTGAATACCTTTTTCCTGGGAATGGCCAAAACAGAATGTTCAAGCACAACAAGCAAGACTGCTGAATCTGAAAAAGGAAAATTGATTATGTTGGTTAACGACTTTTATTATGGGAAACATGAAGGTGACACCCAGCAGGTACAACAGGAGCAGAAGACTCATACGACGTTTAAATGCTTCAGTTGTCTGAAAGTTCTTAAAAATAACATAAGGTATTTATTTGTTAATCGCTTAAAGCCCATAGCGCTTAGTCTCATGCACTAAAAATTTGTTACCTTGGAATAGAAATTTTTTTTCTTACTGAAAACTGATAATACTGGGTGACTGAACAGGAATGGAATTAATTTTTGCTGTGCATGTATGGCCATAACTTAATTTGTACTCCAATGTGTAAAAAGCTTTTAATGGTGTCTAACAAACAGTAGTTTTAATGAGAACAGTTGTAGGACTGAGGTTAGAAAGGGCAACACAAAGTATTTTACAATTTGCCATCTGGATTGATGGTGACATCAGTAGATGTGAGTGTTAATTCCCTTTAGGGATGCACAATGACTAATAGTTGGTGGTTTACTTATGTAACATCTGTTACTTTGATGGAATAATTTTACTTCTAAATGCTGCAAAAAACTTCAGTAAGCTATTTTAATAGGTAGACGAGTTTGTGTCATTGTTCCTTGGGAAGTTAAGGTCATTAAACTTTTTTACATGCATTCTTCAAAGGAAGCTGAAGTAGCAGAATGTAAAACTGAAAAATGGGCTATTCCTTCAAAGGGCACAGTCTGCAAGTTAAAATGAACAGGCTTATGCTGACATTAGATAAATATAATTTAACAAAACAAAAGTTTCATGTAATTACAAGCATTAAATTTGCTATTAATCATTCAGTATGTGTAAATTCTAAGTAAAAGTACTGGTAATTTGTCTTAAGCAGCTTGAAAACATTGTATGTTGTTAGACTTCGAGAGAATCTACTCTCATGATTTTATAGTTCCTGTTAATTATGACATTTCATCCTTTGCAATTTGTGTTTTTAAGACCAATGAACAATATTTGATATGGGCCAAGAGGCTTTTCTTCTGGTTTTGTATGCATAAGACTTTTCAAATAAGCCTTTCTTGCAGTATCATGAAAAGTAGTCCACAGAAGGAATACTTTATTGAGATACAGGCTCTGTTTTAAAAGACATTTTTCAAGCACTATTTTCTACTCAGCATTATAGTGTAAGCTATTGGTGCTATGGTGCCTACATGTTCCACAGCAAGTGGAGCATTTACAAGTCAGTAAAAATGAGCACTTAATTTTTTTTCTTTTAATTTCTCTAGCGTCTACTTTCAGCCATGTTAATTTCTGCTGTAATGTTGTAGCTGTATTCCATAGTTTTATAACTTCAGAATTTTTATTCCAAGGTATATTTTACACTTTTAACCATTTATAGTGGACAAAACAAATACATAGCACCTCTCTAACTCTAGTGGAGCTTTTCTGGACCTTAGTTTGGAAAAGCTCAAAATGATTCATCAGGGTGCTCCCTGCTTCCTTTAGAATGTCTATGGTTGAACACATCACTGAAATAATGTTCTGTTAAGGTAATATGCAGTACTAGTGTCAATTCCTTTATTCTGCTTAGGGACCAAGATATCTTCAATTAGCTTTTTTCTTCTTTTTTTTTTTTTTAATTTTTTTAAGCAACTGTGTAATACTAGAAGCTTGAGTTCAAGAGACTTCTCCTTGCTCATTTGTTTTTTTTCCAATTCCAAGGTCACCCATTTGAGAACTACATTCCTTTTGTGAGTTTGACCTATATTTAATAGTTCCTCTGGCTGTACTGAAATGAAGGACATTCAAAATAGAACAGGTTTTGATGTTTAACAGTAGTGGGTTGTGCAGCTAACTTGTCCTTGTGCTGCTCTGCCAGTAACTGAGACTTGCCAGTGTTGTCATTGGTGCCTAGACTTCTCGGACAGAGCAGGTTCCTACTACAGGTAGGGGGACTATTAATGAGGAAAAGGTAACTTGTAGTAGTAACATACCACCACGTTTTTCATATGCCAGCTGTGCAGTGGTATGCTTTGTTAACTGTCCTTCATAATTCACCTTCAGTCCTAAATGCTTTATACAAAGAAAGCTCCTGTTTTGAATGGAGGTGGTTTCAGATAAAGCGATAGTGTCCTAATTGCAGATATGTTCTTGCTACTTAATAGTTTGCAGCAGAGCTAAAGTTACACTTGTTTCAGAATGTGGCTTTCAGACTCTGGTGGTGGTGAAGTGTGATCAGCTGACATGTTTTGTTGTTGTTGCCTTTGCTAATTTCCCTTTATTTCAAGGCAAGAATTCAGTCTAAACAAACAGGGAAAATGCAATTGATTGCTTAGTCTTGGAACATGTTTCAGATATGTTGCATGTTCCTTATAATAGTCAACATTTCTTTTTAAGCTTTGAAAGATGATTTGTGGCATGGTCAGCCTGCTTAACTTTTAAATTAACTTTTCATTACATTTTTTTATTCCTTAGATTTTTATTTTTTTTAAATTGAGGAGTCCTTAGAGTCAAGTTTCTAAAGTATCTGGTACGTCTTGCATGTGATATGTCATGTATAGTGAACAAGTGCAAAAACCTACATTTTAACATTCACTGCCGTTTCAAGGTTTATGAACCACATGAAACATCACTTGGAGCTTGAGAAGCAGAGCAGTGAAAGCTGGGAAAGCCACACCACCTGCCAGCACTGTTACCGTCAGTTTCCCACACCATTCCAGCTGCAATGCCACATTGAAAGTACACACACGCCTTACGAGTCATCTAGTAAGTTGGATTGTATCACATTGAATCTTTTTGTGACCTGAAATTTTTAGATACTTTCTTACTTTTAGTTTGCTGGTTTCTAACTTCAGAATAAAGCTGTTGTACTTTAAGAGCAGTCATCTTGAGATTTAGTATCAGAACTGAGCACTGATACAATTTATTTTGGAGCAATGTGTGTGGAAAAAATATTTTAAAAGCATTGTTTTGTGCTTTTTGTTTAAGTGAAAGCTTGACTACAAGGATTCGCATTGTTTAAGGGCTTTGCGCTCCTGGTTTTCTGAAATCCTACAGGGAATTTCTTCTGAAGAGTAGAATAATTGTTAGATTGCTTGACCTTCATAGATATATATGGTTCACATATACATATGTGTTGTATTTTATCTACTTATGACTCCAAATTAATTTTTACTTTTTTCTTGTTTTTCACTTTTCTAGCAATTTGTAAAATCTGTGAATTATCCTTTGAAACAGAGCAAGTTCTTTTGCAACATATGAAGGACAATCATAAGCCAGGTGAAATGCCGTATGTTTGCCAGGTATCTCAGAGTAACTGTCTTGTATTTAGATTACACCCCGTGCCCCATCTTTACTGTCAATAAACTTTTAACAAGAAAGTCAAACTTTTTGTTCTAGGTATGCAACTACAGATCCTCAGCTTTTTCAGATGTAGAAACACATTTTAGAACAGTTCATGAAAATACAAAACATTTGCTGTGCCCATTTTGCCTCAAAGTAATTAAAATTGGAGCACCCTATATGCATCATTATATGAGGCATCAGGTAAGTCGGTATTTTCTATCCTTAATGCTAGAAAAATGCTGAATATATGTAATGAAGCACTCTAGAAAAAAAGCATAACTGATTTGTGTGGTTGTAACTGGATAAGAATAGTTAATAAAATATGGTAGAATTATGACTGCTTCTTTTGAAAGGCCTTTTAAGGGAATTGTTAGACTGTTACGTTTTTGTGTGACAAAAGCTTACTTTTAAAAAAACCTCTGAATATCCTTGAAAGAATATTTCTACTATTTGGTTTCAAGTACTGTGTCATCTTGTAACCTGATTACTCCTCCTCTTAGTAATGATACTGCCTTGCATTTTCTATTTAATTCCTACATAGTATCTTGGCTTTGTGCAATATTAGGAGTTTGTTCAGTTGATGTTTTAGAAACTGGATGACCATTGTTTGAGACAAGCTAAGGCTGGAGTTTTGTTTGTCATGACATTCATACTTACTATAGATTGTCTTCCATTTTTAAAAGAAAAAAGGAATATACCGTTGCACTAAGTGCAGACTGCAATTTTTGACATGCAAAGAAAAAATGGATCACAAGACTCAGCATCACCGAACATTTAGGAAACCCAAACAGTTAGAAGGATTGCCTCCTGGAACAAAGGTAAGTGTTCATACAGGAAAATTAGAGGGGACAAAGGAACAAAATGCATTAGAGGGGAACAGAATGGAATAGAAAAATGTGCTTTTCTTCTTTCTTTTCCAAAGCGAAGATTTTTTTTTAAGGTTGGTTTGTGGGTTTTTTTGCCACATCTAAAACTAAAACTCTAAAAAATACTCCTGTTGCAAGGATTGCCAGGCACAGTTTATGATTTCTTCCTGATGATCTTTGGTGTTGCTCTCTTCCCATTCTTCCATACCATGTATATGTCAGTAGTCCAGTTAGTGCTGCTGCTTTCTTGAGCTGTTGGTTAGTTTGCTCCCTCCTGTTTATCCCTTCTTGTGCTAGGAGAAAAGAAGATAGTTTGGATGTTAATCTGAGGGGTCTGCATCATTTTTGTCCTAAAGTGGCTTAAACTTTGAGACAAATAGAAGTGGGAACTTGAAAAGCTTAAATCTAGAAAGAAACATTTTAAATTTCATACTTGCAGGTCACTATTCGAGCATCTGTTGGATCCCTTCAATCAGGATCATCAGCTACATCTTCTGTTAGTACAAGCACCTCCACATTTCAGTTATCACCTAAAGCAAAAAATACAACCACTAAAAATCATAACAAATCTAATACAAATAAGTCAAAAGCAAAATCAAAACCAGCTACATCAAGGAAGCAAAATGCATGGACCAACAGCAGAAAAAAAAAAGAAGTTACAAATACAGCATTGCATAATCTAAGGTAAAATATTAGCATTTAAAAATCTTTAAATATACTTTGAATGTAAATAACTGATCACTTAATTATCTTTTATTCTAATACTGCTGTACAGAAGATTAGACACTTAAGTTTTGCAGAAAAAGCAGGCGCATAAACTTTACACATACTGGTTCTGTGATTATAATTCTGAATCTTCATTCACCATTTTTGTTGGTAGTAGACTAATTTATGATGGAAGAACAGATGTTCTGGAAATATTTCTGTTCTAAATTTAGAATTTTTGTCTGCACAGAGCCACTGACTCTTGAAATAACTGACTCATTAGGCAGATTTATGTTTAAAAGTGACCTGTGGAGGGGAATAGATCTGCTTGGGTATTCTTTGCAAGTTTTCTTATGGAGAGGGAAGATTTTCCACCTTCAGTGTTTTAAGGTTTTTATTCGAACCCATTATTTAAAAGGTTAAATCTTGTCTGTCCTAGAAGATACCTTAATTTAGGGAGCTACAAAAAAAAAATATTCAAGAAGGTAAAAGCAAGCTGTTGGGAGAATGCTGTCCTTACATTTACAATGTATTGGGTTTTGCTATCCTTATATTAATGATTTAATGCATTTTATGGACTGGAATATGATTTCATTGGCAAAGTTAGCAGTTTTCTTTGCAAAGATTATAGATGTCTCCCTTCCAATAAGGTGCTAACACTCACAGCATGTAGCTCTGAGACATCCAAAAATGTCCAGCAAAATTGGGGAAGAGCAGGATTACATTCTTGCTTTGTAGATATCTCAAAGCTTGTGGGGAATATCGGGGGTGATGGGAAAGATTGCGGTGGATGAAGCATTTCTTTCAAATCCTTCTCAAGGACATAGAGACAGCAGTAGCAGCTGAAGTTGCAGGTTCTAATCTACTGCAGTATCTCGTTTCCAGAAGTGGCCAATATTACGTTAATTTTCTCCTTTTTTTATTAAGGTCATAGTGACAGTATAATTAAATAAAGTTTTCTTTATGTATTTTAACATAACCTATAATAAGTATTTAACAGATAGTTTTAAGTTCTTTTTTCCCTAATGTAGGCAAGCTTGCTACTGACTTAAAGCAAGAAGTTTGAAATAGTTATCTCATCTGAAAATGTTGATATTAGCTATTAATGTTTTCACATTACTGCTAGGTATCGTTTGGGAGCTCACAAATGCATTGAGTGTTACTCGGAAATAAAAGATTTTGCAAGCCATTTTCCTGCTTATGTCCACTGTAGCTTATGCAGATACAACACTAGCTGTAGCAAAGCCTATGTGAATCACATGATGAGGTAAGAACTCCTCAAAATTTTTGTTGGGTTATCAAATACTTCCTAAATTCATATAAGGTGTGTTAAGTGTTCCTATTACCTGAATTTTGAACTGGGTTATAGGACTGGCAGCGAAATGTGTAAGGTTGGATTTTTACTTTGTAATGAGGGCCTAAACCCCGTGTTCTTGTTCTGCCTTAAAAAACACTGGTTCAGGCAGAGTTCTCTCTTCGCTTTGGAGTTTCTGTGGGATCTTCCATTATTTGTTAAGTCTGGCTGAAACAATTGTGACTAATTGTTGCATGTTCTCTGGGCGTCAGATTGAATGCCTCATCCGATTTTACAAGTGCTGAATGCATACAGCCACAGCTATTGCTAATGAAATTTGTGCTCAGAATACCATGTAAAGGATGTCTTACATAGCATACTCAAGTGGGTACTTTTTCTTTTACTACTTCTCTTCTGGTCATCTGTAAAAATAACATCTCATTTTGCAGGAGATTTGTCACTGATTGGGGCAGTGGTAGGGTATTAGAGATGACAGCTGTAAAAAGGCCAGCTAAAACAAATGCATTAGTTTGCAGAGCAGTAGAATCATAGTATGCAATTAGACACAGACCACGTAGCAGTGACAGTAAAACAAAATTTTGAAAACCTACTTGTTAATCCTCTGCCCTGAGCAAACCAAATGTATTGCGGAAAAATACAGAATGCAGTTGTCTTCTTAAATACATGTATGTATAAAATGTCTTGGCATTTTTGAATGCTAGAATTCTTGAATTTGTTACCCAAGTCTTTACAAGTTTTTACATGTATTTTATATGTTGACCTATTCATACTAATTTCAACACACGTGTAAGTCCTAGGCTGAAATAGCTGACGTGCTTTTATGCATACAACCTAATGGTTGCATGCTTAAAAAAAATAATAAAAATTAACATGCTTAATTCTGGCTGTATAAGAGAAAGTTTACTCCAGAATGGGAGAGGGGAACCAAAAGGTTAACTGTTCCTACTGTTGTCAAATTCAACTGTGAAGTAAAATAGCCAGTCTTTTGTCCTTTCCCTGCTTGATGCACTAATACTCTCCCTACTTTGACCCCTTGCAGAACCTATTATCACCTTTTTTGGTGAGCGTAAGGAACGGAATCATGAGGAGGATGGCTGTTAGAGGGAGAGTGTTTCTGCAGTAGCAGACCCTGTACTCAGCTGCTTGCGTGTGTTCACATGGGAGGACAGTGATGGCCCATACTTAACCTGCATATGAGAGAACTTACAGGTTGCCTGAAGATTTAGTTTATCTTGTTTAAAGCCATCTCTTTAGGAAGCGTGAGTTCAGCAAAGCTTCACTTTTGTGGAGTATTGTATAGCTACAGCCATGGTGCTTCAAGAGCTAAACCGCAATGTAACTATGGTCTTGCAGGACTGTGTGAGAAAGTTCAGCCTGGCCCCTCCTGAACTTATTTACAAGGGAGACAGTGTTTTAAAGTAGCGCAGAGATTCACAAGCCTGTAAGCTTTCAGCAATTCAATGTTTTAGAATAATGCAGGTCAGTAATTGATGCTTCTATTTTCATGCCTTGTCATAAGCAGATTGCAGTACCATGTACAGTGTAGGTGATATGTGGAGTAATGTACGCGAGGAAACCAATCTTAAGTGGTAATGTTTTCTTTTACTTAGTTTTCACAGTGCTCGTCCAAGTAAAAGATTTTGGATCTATAAGAAGCATTCAGAAGAGCTACGGTAATTCAGTTCGGTTTAAGTTACAGATCATTATGTTTTTACTTTGATAGTGAACTGGTTAGTTAAATGAGATTTAACTCTTGAATTCGTAGGCCTCCACAATTTAGAAAGAGCAGGAAAATAAAAACATTAGCTCTTCCACTGGCAGTGTTCTCTTCAGTGACCAATATTTGTTACTTGTTCACATTTATTAACTTCTTTCTTAACTCTGAGCAGTTTTCAAAGATATTTCTATTTCTTTATTTTTCGATTATTCATAATGCACAAAATAGGGAGGAAGCAAGGGCAACAAAAAACCCAAACAAATGCCACCAAAACCAAGAAAGTCATGCTTTACAGCTAAATTTCTGTCTAAAGTGGTGTTCTTTGTACTACACCCAGTGCAGAGATGCCCTGGTCATTGACAGAGATTTCTAGGTGCTAGTTGCAGTATAAAAAGCAAGAATATGTTTTTGTGAGTCATCTTATGTAAAGTTGTAGGAAACTTTACTTGGTTTTTTATAGCCTGTCTAGTTGCTGGAAATTACGAAAACTGTTTTCACGTTTATGTTGTATTTATACTGCCTTTTTACTTTCTCTTCTCTAGAGGTGTGACTGTAGTGTGTCTTAACTGTGATTTCTTGACTGATGTTTCTGGCTTAGATAGCATGGCCACACATCTGAGTGAAAGCCACACTCATACTTGTCAAGTTATTATAGAGAAAGGTGAGTACATACAGTGTCTTTTTTATATAGTATACACATATAAACATTTACATGTGGATGTGTCTGTGTTATTGCAGTCCTTTTTTTCAGTTGCATTATCATTATTTCTGTGTACTTGGGTTTGAAAGTGAGTACTTTTGTATGTCCACATTTTAAAATATTTTTAATTAAATCCTTTATTTTTATTTTCAGTTTCTGTAGATATCCCAACTGCTGAACAAGTATCTGAGTAAGTTTCGTTTTACTGCTTAATGTTTATTTTGCTTGATTTAGTGACAGAAGGCCAAAATTTGCACTTTAAACTTGGGTTTCTTTTGAATTTCATAGAATTTTAAATGTATGGATGAATGTAGACCCTTACTTGAGCTTTTTGCTCTTGATACATACACAATTACAAGAATGAGGAGATAAAATGATTACTGTAGCCAAAAGCAAAACCAGGTTTTTGTTCAGTTTGGCCAAGGAGACATAACTATTTCTTGAAGTATTAGTTAGCACTTCTCAAGCCTGACTTATAAGTCTAGGCGTAGTGAGAATGTTACTTCAACTTACTTTTAATACTAACTTTATTAAATGAGTGATTTATGTTTTTAATGTAGTATTAATGTGATTTTTTTAAAAAGTGACCTTTATTGAAATAGGACAAATTCAGTCTTAATCTTTTATAAATATTTAGAAATTATTTTCAAAATTTTGTTATTTGTATGGTAAAAGTATACTGTATTGCATTAACTTTTTAATTCTGACTTTCAAAGAAAATTAATATAAGGGATTTGGCTTTCAGGTTTTTTTTAGGGATTTGAAAAAGAACCTGCAGTGTTGTGGAGATTGTGTTGCAGGGTTTTCTTGGATTTTTTTTAACCTTAGAAGAATCAGACATGCAGAGTCATCCCTGATGTCCTGAACAGTACCTGAGGCTTTGCAGTATAGTTTGTGAGCCTTCTTAGGCCTTAGTTGAAGGTTCAGAGGCGTGTCAGTTGAATCAAACATTTAACTTCTCTCTAAACTATTTCAGAACACAAGAACAGAAATGTCAGTTAGACTGCAAAAAAGAGATATTTTAAAAGATGGAAGAAAATAGTTTAACCCTGATTTAACAACGGGGTGTCATTGAGTCCATCTAGCCTACAGCAGTTTTCTAAAAGAGGTTAGATAGTTAGATATCCTCATGCATGATGAGAACTCCTCCAACAGAGTGAGAAGTTCTTGGGTCTTTAAGCATAAACTAGCCCTCACTGAGTGTTGGAAATATCCCTAATAGGTTATTTCATAGCTATTAAGTATTTTATTTCTTATTTTCCATAAAGTGGTCAGTAAGAGGGGTACTGAAATAATCTGTCACCTGACCCAAACATAGAAATACTTTCCTTTGGCTATGAGTAATAGTAGAGCAAAATATATGCTATAAACTTCAGACCTCTACTAGTAACTGTTTAGCATGTGATACAGTTGAAATAAAACTGGTGGTCTGATGGGATGACTAATAAATATTATTAAAAAGAATTGAAAATACTCTGGCAAGGATGAACAGGGCAAGGAGGTTAATTTGGGAAAGCCTTCCAAAAAGTGATTTAAAAAATGAAATTTCTGATTTTTGGAGCACAGAATACTGAAATTGAACAAAAAACTAGGAAGAGTCATCTGGGAGGGTGAGCTATATTCCCTTCGTTAATCCAGGGTGGCTTGTGTCCTTTAACAGTTCAGATATAAGTGAAACTCAATGGAAGAATAGTGTTGGGTTGTGATACCTGTGAAAAACTTAGCTTTTCTACTTGGAGCTGGCATTAGGTGTTGGGAATTAATACTTGCTGAACTTGATATAAGGAGAGGTTACAGATGTCTTGAACAGTGGAGAAGGAGGTACAGTTTTGGCAGCTGTTATCAGTATTGTACAAGGATCTGGTTGTCTTGAATATATTGGAGATGTATGAAAATATTTAAGGATGTTGGATATACAAAGTATGTATTGCTTGGAAGCAAGATGGGTGAGCACTGAAAAGATCTGAAGTGGAGTCAAGAGTACGTGCAGGTTTGTTTCTACATGCTGTTAGGGCAAATGCACATAGCCATTACTTTTGAGAGCTCAGATGTTGGCATAAGATTAGTTACAGGTACTGCTTGAGGTCATATAATCTGTGTTGGTGCTTCTTGAAACTGTTGTGTTTATAGACATCATTAATTCCAGTAAATCTTGTCCTGTTCTGTATACTAATTCTCTGATACCTTGGACAAGAATATATCATTGCTAAACCTAAGTATACCTGTGTAGCAAAATTTTTAATTTGTTACTTGCAGTACAGAGTACACACAAAAATGTTCATCTTTTTGTGGGATGCTTCTTCATGGTACTCTGTGGTTTGCTTTGGAAGAAGAGGAACTTGCAGACAATATTCATAACTTCTGCTGTGTAGTTTCTCAGTGATCTGTGAAGGTTTCTTCCCATTCTTTGACCTATAATTCAGTGAGGTATGACTTGTTTGTGGAGCTCTTCAGAGTCACTTCATCATTAGAAACAATCACTCACAGTTGCAGTCTTGAACACTTTTGGATCTTCTCTTGCATCTCTCAGATGGTATCTTTTATTATATATTAGACTGTATGTGTTGTAAACCCCATCTTTATTGCTAATGTGTTCCATGAGGTCTGTGTAGTGTTGATGAGACAGTCTTTGGGCCAGAATCCTGCCATTAGTAATACAGATAACCTGGCTGGAGATGTTCCAGCAGGAATTGCTTTTTAATTTGTTACTCTGCATAAAGTCACCTTGTTTGTTTAGTGATCCACCTTGTGCTGAGGGAATAAGGCTTAATAACTACACCAGTACTCTTCTAATGCTCAACTCTCTGCTTTGCGCAACAATTAACATATTTTTAAATGAACTGACAGCAGACATTTTTGTTGCAGGGGAGTTGAAAGTGAGCAGGTATCCTATACTGCCTTGGCTCACTGATACATCATTGTGGACCTGAAAATTGAACCCAGTCCAGCTTGGGATTATTTTGGTATGTAAGCAAACAAGGATCTGACCAGACCTTTTCCTTTTTCTTCATGCATTGAAGCTGTGGTATGCTCTTCTTGCATCTTTTAGGCAGCAGGTCTGGTCTTTTCTCCCAGTATTGTAGTCTGGCAAAGGCCCTTCTGTGATAATGTTCTCTGCTTTGCAGCATTGACTTGCAGCTTTTTGGGGGCTATACTCCTTTGAAGAGAGGCTTACCAGGAGATTCACTTATGTGATGCAGTGTTTCTTTCCTGCTCATTTGCGGTGTGTCTTTGCCACTCAAGTCTATTGATACCATCCCAAGCTAGAGAGGTGTATAAATGATGATGTATATGTGTTGACATCAAAGCCCGTTTTGTTCTGAACTTGATCCTAGCTTCTGAAACTAAAGGGCTTTGTCATTCTCTTTGGATGTTCACTAAAACATACAAGTCCTGATCTATTTAATTTTCAATTAAGTTACATTTTTGTCTGCCAATGACTTTACAGTATATAGTGGCAAAATATGCTTTGAATGTCTTCTGTCACATGTAACTGCATAAACTGAATCTTGGCCAAAGGAATTTACTAGCTGCTTTGCTTTGGCAGCTAAGCTTCTTTTTGCTCCTAAATACTGTAGGAGGAAAGCATGTGATGGAAGCAGATACATTTATTGAGCCTTGATTCTGAGGGTGGAGCAGCTACAATTCATTCACACCTTGTTCTGTTGGTATCATCTCTCATCTTCAAGGATGCTGTACTCAAGCTGCTGAGACATCTGCTGCTTTTGATTTCACTGCTTCGACTTCATCTTTAGTTCTAGATTATCTATGGCAAGTTTATCCATCAACAGGTTGTCTGGATGTATGATGAGCTTTCCTTTTGTCATGATGAACATCTAGTGTTCCTCCAAACTCAACCTCCTGCTTACGGTGGATATGTGTCTTGGTTGAATCTCTCATTTACTAGCTTCCAAGCAACCTAACAGATAGAGGTAATCTTACTCTGAGATCAGTTATAACCTCCTAGTTACAAGAGATTATTTTTTATGAATGCAAGCTGTTCTTGATTTGCAGCACTTTCTGCATAATCACATCCTCTGAGATTAATCCCTTTTTACCGGTACTTTTGTCCTCTTCACTTTCAGTATTCAAACAGTAACAGTTTCGGTGATAGTGAGCTTCTGCAACCACTGTGGTATCGCTAATAATGGCAAGGATCCTGTCATCCATTGTCTCTTACGCATATTTTGTGATTGAGCATCTGCACACTTACTCAGTACTCTAAAGTCTCATCTTTTTGCTGCTTTTTTTTCTTCTGACAGAAGCTATTTTCGATCTTGAATGCTGCTGTACAACTTCAAGCATCAGTTACCTACTACAGGTTTTTCTTGCAGGACTTACTTCTGTTTTGACACAGCAGCATTCAAAAAAGCATAGTGGGTTTGTGTTTTCATTGTGAATATGCTGTTGCATTTCAGAGGAATTTGAATCTGTGATATTTCACTTTCATTCAGGTTTCCGGCAACAACAAAATGGGAATATGATCGCAGATTTTCATGGCTTTCAGAAATGTTCTAAGAATTTCCCAGAAATTGTACTAGTTTGACACTTTGATTTGAAGTTATGTTTATTACACCTCTTTTGAATGTTCATTTGGAATATTATCATTTGGTTCTCTTACAGCTTTGCTACAGAAATGTTTTCAGTTTCAGACTTGCAGTTAAAAGACTTGTAAGCTACACACAGATTTGCCAGCTTTGTGTAAATAGTTCATGTAGAAACAGTTGGCATATTGGCATCCTGTTTCCATTTGTGTGAGGATCACAGAAATGTTACTCATGTGGAAAACTGGTATCATAAAATCAGTACTAAACCATGCAAGTAAACCTGCCTGGCTTGATATTAAATATCCCTGAAGGTCCCAACAACTACAAAGTTACATGAATAATGCAACATATTGGATCACATCTGCAAGGACAGAGCGTGAATATGCATGGTATAAGCAGTTTAATTTATGGTCAGCCTTAACCTGTCTCTTTTTTTTTTTTTTTGTTATTTTTAGGACACTGAATGTCACTGCATTATGGGTTCTTAAAAGACATGTAGTTGCAGAGCTGTCTTCCTTGATTAGCAAATGATATATTACCTTTGTTCTGACAAGAAAGTGAATTTTTGTTTCTGTTACTCTGTTAAATGTAACTGTGCAGCTTTGTGTGTAACGACACTTCACTACTCATGATAATAGTCAGTTATGTAGCCATCCTCATTGCTAACAGCATTTTACAGGTGAGAAACTGGAGACAGTGTCAAGTAACATGGATGTCACCATCTTTTATTTCCCATTCAAATGTTAGCAGTGTAAAACACCATAGTGTAGAAGCAGCTTTTTCTTCTTTCTATACATTTACATGTACCTTCCCAGTAAATGCTCATGCAGTCGGATACTTAGGGGAGAATGGTGCTTTGAGTCATCAGCACTAGAGTTATGTCTTTCAAAATAGGGTATTTCTGCTAAAAGCTGGAGTTCTTAAAAAACAAAACAAAGCACACTCACACACAAAAAAAAACCCAAACCCAAAGACCTTTCAGTTCTTATTGGTTGTAAAATAGATTTGTATTTATAATGCTGGGTGTGGTTCAGTTGAGTGACTGGAAGGTACCTTGAGCCACTTAATTTCATGTAAAGTTGTTTTTTAGAAAATCTTGAAGTTAGTCATCCTAGAAAAGGTTACTTTTGGTTAGGGATAGATAAAAAAAGGGATGTTTGGAAAAAGATTCCAGCTCAGTTTCAGTGCTGCTTACCCGAAGAAGCTGTGGGAGTAACTCATGGGTTGTAAGAAAACATGACCGCAGAGAAGACAGTTGCTCGTGATTTGCAAATATACATAATTTTACTATGTGAGAGCAGGGGAAGCAATGAGAATGTAGGAATTTCAGAAATGAGAATACTCCCATCTGTACTTGGGACTGTGCATTCATAGTCTGCTTGTTCCACTGACTCCAAATCTCTTCCATTAGTCCTAGGTGACTCCTCGTGTATCAAATGAAGTTGCAGATCAACCTGAATTTAGACTTTAAGGTGTCTAAATAAATGTTCTTACTTACCTAGCTTTTATTCTGAGTCTCTTTGCTTTTATGGCCAATCCAATCTATTGAATATTTCAATCAAGCTGAAATTTTGTGCTCAGCTGCAACATTTTTGGGGCATTTTTTTAAGGGATTGACAATTAAGGGGCATTTTTTTCATTGGTCTTAACTGGAAGTTTATTTTTTTGTAGGATAAAGAGTCTTTGGAGAGGAGAGGTTTCAAAATTGCTCGAAAATGTGGACCAGCAGGCTGTACTTTACCAGAGCTAGTCATAATCTTTGTTTAATTTTCATGATGTTCTTTCCAGAGGCACTGTAGCTCCACAGATACAATAAAGTACACTGCCTTTGTTGCTGTTTGCAAACTATGGGATTTAAGATTCCTTACATCATAAAAGTGTTGGGAACATCACAAGGCGATAGCTTTCTGTGGTTTAGTATCCGTTTGTGAAACTTATGCTAATGACAAATTAGAAGGAACTACTTTCTAAAACAGAATTAAGGCAGAGAATGTGTGTCAGGAATCCAAGGTAAACCGTATTAACAGAGATGTGGTTATCACGAAATGTTACCAACCCTGTTCACTTCCAAAACAGCATAGACTAGCCAGTTTGAATCTCGTTTATAAGTTATAAGGCATAATCACAGAAATCTGTCAGAATGTGATCATGTGAAATAAAGCTTATAATGTATTTAAAACAATCTACAGATATTTGATCCAATTCATACCCATTTATTTTGGCGGCAAAACTTAAATTTATTCAGAGAAGAACAGTATGTTTTGTCCTTGGTTATACAATATCTGATTTATTTGTGTCTAAATTGTTCTGTTCTTCCAAGAGTGACTGTTTTTAGACAAACTACTATTTCCAACTTATTTCTTTAAATTCTTGCATAGAAATCATTAAAGCAGTGAAGCTAAGCTAAATATCTGGTGTCGCATCATCTTTTACTGGTGTTGCTGCTCATGATTAAATACTTCAGAGTATTCCAAGTCCCTGACCCAAAAAATATCTTGTCGCTTGATTTACCCTGATTTATCTTAGCATTAATTAGACGAGCATTGTTACAGCGCTACCATAGCAATGTTATTTTAAAACAACCTTTTTTTGTTAGTTATTTTTGGTAGTTTTATATTTACAATCTTATATTGTAAATTAAGATGCCATAATTAAAGTTAGTTATAAATATTTGTTTATACTACAGTCTAAGTTGTTGGTTAGCTGCTAGAATGTTAGTATTAGAAGGTGGTTGTGGTGTGCTGAAGCTGTGCTAAAAATCTTTAGGTCTGGTTTTAGCACTGCTTTCTTGGATTAAACTAGGAAAACACATGCGGTAGGTATCAATCAAACATTAGTATACATTTATCATAAAATTTAAGTTGGTAAAGCTGTTTCTTCTGTCAAGTATTTTCTACCTTGTAGACAACCATTAAGACTTGCTGAGGTCATGAATAATTTAATTTACGATGAATAATAATATTTAAATATAACAGAGGAAGCACCATACTTCAGCAGATTATATTTGCCTTTAATGCAGCATCAACAAAGAAATTACAGGCATAAGCAATTTCAAGGGTTTTGTTTAGTTGTGTTTTTTTTTCTATAGGAAACATTTGAAAGGTTAGGTTTTATATTAGAACCGATGAGTTAACAAGGTTCTGTAGGAGACATACTTGCTATCTCTGCGATAGTGTTTTCTTATATAAACACAGAATCAATTGTAGTGATGTTGTGATAAGCTGTTTAATTAATGTGGTTTTAAAAGCCGATAAATTTAAATAATTCATAGCTCATGTAGTGTATGGATTGTGCCTGCAAAGGTCTTTTGAGGGAAGTATCTCCTCCAAATAGTATTTGGAGGTCAGCTGCAGTGTTTTACAGTTGCCCTGAACCACAGCTGTGTACTGGTATTTGGGTTATTGTAGGCAATTAAAAGAAAACTGAGCTTGTTTTGCAGAATGTTTTTGTTGGGTCATAATGTAGCTTTATGCACTTAATTTAGCATTTCAGATCTTAAATGTTTCTGTCAGGTTTAAGAGGCCATTATGATGAGGAGATTATTCCTCATGTAGAATTGCAGTAAGCACTAGAATAAAAGTATTGCGAACCATCTAAAGGCTGTTGCTTCCTGGTTTTCATCAGGTGAGATAAGTGGAACAGGTTACATGAAACAAGATAAACTTGTATACCGAATAAAATATCTTAAAATTCTGAAATGTTCTTCTGGATCTCTGAAGTATGTTTAGGCTCAAAATAGGTATCGACTGTACAGATTTATTTCAGATCGCCAAGTTGCTTTCTTACTGTAAGTATCTTCATCCTTATCTCTGTTTCAACCATGCGGTATTTTAAAACATTGAATCTTAATTCATTATCCACTAGGTTAAAGACCGAAATCTCCATTAGAGAGAAAGAAGCTATGTTGGAGGTAATGTCTTTTCTTTTCTCCACACAATCAAACTATATCTCTGAACTTCATAACTAGTTTAAAGATCCAAGACAATTATTTTTTAACTATACATATACTGGTGGATCATGGTGTTCAGAAGATATGCATAGTGAAAAAATCTAGCTTTCTGTGAAAGAAAGATATGGCAGTGCTGGAGGGACACCTTTAGTAGGTCTGCACGCCCAGAGATTTCCAGTTTGCAGTCAGTCTGTTCTGGTTGATTTGTATGCCGGGCTGCAGTGAAGGAATGCTTTAGTTACTTTGTGTATCTTCATCTTCAGGGAACCTGAAAATTGATCTGAAATTTAACTTGAGATCAGGGTAAATATTGACTGTGAACTGTAACTTTTTGAGGTTTTTTTTTTTATTTGTGCTTGTTTAAAGAGAAAAATCTTTTGGAAACGCCTCTTTAGGCCTGCAGTTTTTTTTTTCTAGGCATGTGTGTGATTTTCCTCAGCTTTCTGCCTATCGGGAAGCTAAATGATGTCACAGTACCTCTTCTTAATTTTTTTCAGAAATATCATCTTTGGGTTCTGATTTTACAGATATTTATTTTTTTCCCTGTAAGAAGTTGTCTTTCTGTTGCCCTTAGGAAAAGGCAATCTGTTACAGAAATCCCAACTGGTAAGAGAGTGGGAGAAGTCTTCAGACCTGGGAAAGATTTTTCTTGTAACACTGCTTGTCTACTTTCCAAAATGCAAAGGGGTTGGTGATATTTTTTTAACAGAAGCAGTGATTTTGTAGAAATGTGAGAATACTGTTCATCTTCATTCAGCAGTGTTAAGCAAGATCCTTGAATATACACAGTAACACCTTTTCTTTCCATAGACTCCATTACCACTTCAGGTGTGTTTTCTCATACTTTTTCATTATTTTTTTTCATCCCATACTGTGTTTCAGCATTATAGATGTCAAATGTGCATTTTTTGCTCCAGAGAATTGTGTTCCACTGTCTTTCATTTAAAAATAAAACAAAAAACCTGCCAACATCCCCCCCAAACCCAAACAGAAAACAAACAAAAAAACCCAACAAACACAAAAAACCCACCCCAACAACCTAGCCCTTATGGTTGGAAAAGATGGAGAATACAGACAGAATGGGCTACTTTGGTGTTAGCTGTCTGAGCTTACAGGACATAGAGCTTTTAGAACAGTGAGAGTTCAGTATGATCTGGGCCACGTGGAACCTCTGGTTGTTTTTTCCAAGGTGCTATGGAATGCCTGTTATTTCGCTGCAGCCAGATGCTTGGCATTATGCCTGTTTGTTGAAATACACAGCAGGAAGTCAAAGGACAGTCCCCTAGGGTGCTGAAGAACCAAACAAAAATTCATGAATCAGGTTGTTTTAAAAATGTAGCATTCAAAATGCAGAAAATAAGTAAAGAAATCTTCCTTCCCTGGTAGTTCCCAGGGAGGGTTATGGTCAGCCAGGGCAGAGGATGATGGTGGATAAGGAAGGAGGTTCTATAGTAAGAAGTAAGAGTGTACTAATTTTAAATCTGAAAGTATTTCTTAGCATGGGTCTTGTATGACAGAAATATAGCAAAGCATGATAGAAATACAGCAAAAGGTATTTTAGAAGAAGACAGAATAAGCTTAACTTTACTACGCACTTTTAAAATACTTGCTGCATAATTTGGCCTCATTGAAACAAAATGTACCACCTCCCTGGGGGAAAAAAATATTATGCTAAAAGTATATAACCTTGTTTTTACAGTTTTAAATATTTAAGAGGTGGTGATACAAATAATACTTTAAAATATTTGTCTTTATGTACAATGACCTTTTCTATTTTAAAACCAAAATAAACTTATAGTTGTATTCAGACAGAAAAAAGTTTAATTCCCTGACTTTGTCACTTAGACACTTACAATTTCCTAGATGAGAATAAGATGGTATAGGCAAGATGCCCTGTAGCATAGGAAATGCTTTTAGAGGACTGGTGTGGCAGTTTGCAAGTGGCAGTTTTCAGTCACTTGCTTTTCTGCTGTTCTAAAAATGGGGGCAGGGAGGGAATTGCCTTTGTTCATGTTGTTAAAAAGTTATTTCATTGAGTAAGTTTTAGTAAAGACTCAAAAGTTTCTTCTGTGACAAGCATTTTGTTCAGAATCTTCCGTATACTTAACATTTAATGATAGCATCTGTTAGGGCTAAACCACTGTGTAATGCTTAAAAAAATATTCTGACTTCAACTTTGTCTTATTCGCTTCTCCCTTGCTTTTTTTCCTTTTTTTTTTCCTTTTTTTTTCTCTTCTCTAGCAAAACACAAGTTTAGTTCAGATTTTTAATTTTTCCCCTCCAAGTAAAAACTTGTCCAGGCTTAGTTTGCATCCTGTTCAAGAAGGCATAATCGAAGTATTGTATATGAAAAAGGCTACATGAGTTGCTTTAAAGTTTTGCTTTGTTTTCCTGGGTTTTTTTGTTTAACTTGGAAGACTATTTGCAAACATCTGTACTAAGATCCATGTTTAGTCTCTGCTACATAGCAGATCTATGGGAATGTCAGTGTGAAATTATTTCTACAACTTTATATTGTAATCAGTTGCTCATTGAATGTAAAATAAAAGTAATATCATTAATTATTACAGAAAATTTCAAGACCTAGTTTATCTGAAGGAAAAACAGAAACACCAACTTTTGAAAGGTAAATACAATGAACAGCTGCATCTTGAAATCAGGTATATAAAATAACACATGCTGTGTAATTTCTCAGGTAATTGGGTAAAAGTATTTAATTAGCATTTTCATAATGTGTGTGTTCTATGATAGAAAATCTTGAATGGCGGTCATAATGTATTTAACAAGACTGGTAGAATTTAGATTCCAAGTGTCAAAACACATTCTTAGTAATGCTTAAACTGCGAATTAGTCAAGATTCCTAAGACATTAAATAAATTGTACAGATTGCTAAAGGAGGCATTTTTTATAATACTGCATATTAGTTAAGAGTATTGTTGGGAAACAATTTAAAAACACAGTATAAAATATTAATTCTTGGATATTCATTTAGTTAGGTTTTTACAAACCTGTCATTTGCGGGGAACAGACAATCAAATTCTTAGCAGAGCAAATATATGACATTATTGGGTAACTAACAATTATAGCTCTACACTAAAAAATACTCAAATTTGTGGAATTTTTTTATGTATGTCTGGGGAAATAATTGATATACATTTCTTTTGGCACATATTGTGAGCAGACTTAGACTTCATATAATTCATCTAAATTATTACTGCAGATCCCACAGCCTAAGATGTCTTATTCCATTTAGTGTTTTTTCACAATTGTTGGTGCAAATTCAACCTTTAAAAGCTTAGTCAAAATGTAATTGTAGTTAGTTGTTGTATACACCATTATAGCGCCTTTAAAAAAAACCCAGCCTGCTTTCAGAGTCCCTCTGTAGGTTACTTCTTAGAAAAGGTTCTGCTTTATTTCTCTTTATTCTAGTCATGCAGTATGGGCCAAATAATTTGAGATTTTACTTTCACTTAAAATGCTTCCTTAAGAATTGAGACTAAGTAGTTAAGGCGTTAGAAGCTGTGTCTTTAAGCTACAGATTAGTAAACAGTCACTGTAATTCTAATTGTATATGATGTACTACTTTCTCCTATCCTTGTATTTAGGTAGAGAAAAGTAATTTTAATGTATAAATCTGTTCAGTGTTTTCTGTTAGGACTTTGATACTACATTATGAGCTTTAAGACAGACATCTGGAGTATTGTAGCTCTAGCACCAGAGATTCTCACTCCTCAAACACTTTTCTCTTTTATTAAGGCAAGGTAGTTGTGTTGATATTAGCTAGTAGTTAGTGCTGCAGGAGTAGATCAATAGATGAAAGCAGTTGATTCTGAGAATCTTGCATCTTCACTGCGCTATGGTTTGGAGGTGTTATTTTAGGCCAGACTTGTGTTCCATACTGTGCACCTATTCAGAGCTGTGTGGAGCATCCATTGTTGGTTTGGACTCCTGAGCACCCAGCTCTGTTAGGAGTTGCAGCAGTTGTGCAACTTCTAGTTCATTTTTCCTCAAAAAGAATTCTAGTTTGAATGCCCCAGGACTGCTGCGTAAAGCAAATCGGTATGTGGGAACAACCAAGGAATGTGCCTAAAAATCCCATAGTGTTGTTTCACAACAAACTGTTAATGTAAATGCGTCTGTAATACAGGTTTTGTTGCCTAGAAATACTTTTCCACAGACTGAAGGTGTGTTTGCACATACTTTGTGACTCCTGTTTATTCATATGTGTAAATGTCACTTGTTTACAGTTTTGTTCTGAAGTTGTGTGATATTTTTTTTCTTTCTTGCTGTAGAATTTTTCCCTGAATTATTTTTAACATCAATATATAACACCAATGTAAAATAATCAAGTATTCTAAATAAAGTTAAATTAATATGTGTAGCAAAGAGCAGCAAAAAAAAGTTGAGCTAGTAGGATTTTAAAACAACAATTGTTAAGAGCCTAACTTCCCTCAGCCTCACTTGGCACCCAAATCTTGCATTTTTCTATACAGTGAGGGGAAAAAAAAATAAATCCCTTTTAGTTTCTAGGCTTCTGTAGCTTGGCGTACGTGTATGTTTGCGCCTGGTAGACTCATCTTTTGGATTAAAACTTATGTTCTGTTCTACTGCCTTGAAATAGTCTTATTATAAAACCTGATTCCATATAGGCAATACAGCAGCTAGTTCATTAGTATAGCCCATATTTGATAGTCTGGCCACGGTTTGTATCATGCTTTAGAAAATGGGTTCATTGTTTTCATTGAACAAAAGTCAAATTTTACATTCTGTTTACTTAAACCCTCCTTTCTATATAGTATTTATTATCATTCTCACATTCTCCAGTCTTTCTGATGTCTGAATTTTTAGTTTTCTTACACTGTAACCAATACAGTTTGCACGTAGTGTAGTAGGAGTATGTTTCGATCCTAATACTGGATGGAAGGCTATTCTTTTTCAGCTGCTTACTAACAGAAAGATGTCTTGAAATCCTATATGATTATTCTATTCATTGCAGGATTTTAGTGTGCCACAGTTGCTAGGTTTTGCTTATTCAGCTGCAGTTCTTAGCAGAATTAAATTATTTCATTGGAGAACTGTTCTAAGTGAACTTCTTTTGTGTTCAGCAATCTAAGAGATCTCTGTACTTCGTGGATAATTGTTTTTGTGATGGTGATCGTTGTACAAAATCTTGTTCAATTTTTTTTTACATTCTGTTTTATTGGTATAAATGACTCGTGGGAGGGTATGCCTATGAGAGACAGTCTTTTTTTTCTGCATGAGAAATGAATATATATAGATTTTTCTTTTCTTCCTCCCCACTTGCTCTCCCTCCCTTCTTGTGTTTTGCCAAAAATGAGTGAGAATGAGAGGCTGGGTTTGGATGAAGCTGGGATTTTGGTTGCTAGAAAGTGAGGGAAACTGTGATGGACTGCTTTTATACGTTAAGGGTAGATTTGTCCTTTTGAAGAGTTACTCGGTGTGCATCTTGTATGTGTATGTAGATGTAATCCATCTGGGATTTCCAGCGTGGAAACACTACTCTGTGTGTGCTAATGAGTCATTAGTCATCCATTTATTCAAACACTTTTTTTTTTCATATCTCTGTTCAAAACTTCACACATAAAGCATAATACTTTGATTGTTAGCTCTTGAACTACACCTTACCCTCAAGCTGCTTGTTGAAAAATAGTGGCTAAAGGTCACGTGTGTATACACGGTTTCATGAAGAGTTGACTGGATTTTCATGTAAAAACAGTTCTAAATATTTGCTAGCATTTATATGGCTCTGTGTAGCTTAAGTGTTTCACTGGAATAGATGAGGTAATGAGAAACAGTTACAGCAAGACCAGTTCTGTTTCTACAGCTGATGGGTGGTTCCAAGTGTTGGCTTTCGTGCAGGAACTTAGTCTTGAGTTTTGCCTCAAATATTACCCTTTGTCCGCTTTCTTTCTAGAAGTTTGAGGGAGAAGAGAAGAACTTACATAAAAAATTTGTTGGTGCATTTGAGAATGTTATTTACTGGTTTAGATAGCCCAATAAATGAAAAAAATCCCACCTTTGTTTGACACAAATAGCAAATAGATTGTAATTCGATGAAGAGGTTGGCCTATCTCTTGAGTTAATTCCTTATTATGAATTAAATAAATCATTGTACTAGGATGAAAAGGTTCTTATGACTACCTCAGTGACTGGAAAGATTTCACCACTGAAAAATAACTCAGCAGTCTCTTATCCCTCTAACTTAAATTCAAAGTAGGAAATGCAATATTCTTGGATTAGTTAATTTAAGTGAAAGTAAAACTCGAACACAGATTTCTGAATGCTTGTAGTATGTAGCGCCCCTTCCAAAGGAACCATTTTCTGTAGAAATCAACATCATTTAGCATATTAGATGAATCGTGAATTGTTTTAAATTCCTGGATCAGTAGAACAGCATGCCTAAACTTTCAGCTTGAAAATATATCATAAAAACATAGTAGCAGGAAATTGGTTATTCTTTTTAAGAGTCCTGGAACTGTCTATTGCTTAGGCAATGTTAAAAGTTGTTTCATCCAAAAATTATTTCATTCCATTTTTAAAACCATTTAAAGAAATAGAGTACAAATGCATTTTGATTAATGAGATATTTGGTGGTATTATCTCTCTCGCATCCTTTGTAAGCATGTCACTATTCAGAGACTATTTTCAATTTCATTTTTAAATTGTAAAAGTTAACCGGAGATTTTGCTCCTAGTTTCACTCCTATATAGAATTTTTATCTGAAATCAGACCAACTGTTGTTCTTCCATCTTCCCCCCCCTGCTTTCTTTCGTCTGTCACCATCATCATGTTAGGTAATTTGAGCTACTTATTATTCTGAAATTTTGAATGGGTTAGAAATCATTAAACTTTAACCAAATTTAAATCTTTACAGCAAAAATTGAGCTACATCATTGAAAGGATGGGAGAAGCTTTTGTTCCTGGAAAAAATGAAGAGAAATATTATAAACTAGTATTTAGGATTTTGAATGTTGGAATATGAGCATGTAAGCAAATTGTATATAGCGATATGACCAGACTATTTTGTATTTTTGTGGGTACAGATGGCATCTGTAGTATACAGTTCAGTTTGTCTTTGGAGCATTTCTTTTTTTCCTGGTCACCTTAAAGTACTGTGTGCATGTGGCTTTACTGAAATAATACAAGGTTTAAACAAGCAGTTTCTACAAAGTTAATACGGTACGTTTTAGGTTTTATTATACAGTAAGATTCTCATTTTTACTTGCATAGTTCAGTACTGATCTATAAACAGTTTTACTCTGAGAACTGACTGAAAATGCTACTTCTCAGATTCATGTTTTCAGTGAATCCAAATTTGTAGTTGCTGAACTAAATTTTAGATTTAAGTTAATTTAGATTCCCAACTGTTAGCTTTTTTCTTGCTTTACTCTCATTAGTATTGCAGAGTCAGTTGGTCAGTATAGAGATACGAATTGGCTTGGTTTTTTTTGCATGTCATCAACGAAAGTTTCGAAGTAGTTTTATGTGCATCTATGTCAAAGAGGCTGTGCAGGTAGAGGAACTTAACGTTGTGTTTTGGAAAATTCCATGTGTCACACAAAGGGGAAAACTTAACCTTCCTTTCTGGAGATGAAATACAAGAACTAAAGAATACTGATTGACTGCTAAATACAAAGTTGTTTGTAAATAGGTAAGAAAAATGCAGCTGTTAAATTCAATCCATCTTGCTATGAAAATTTGTGAGATATACCAAATAGGAAATCTATAATACTGCTTTGAAAGTCACTTTGCAGAGTACAACCATGTGTTGCTTTATTTCATCTATTATAAAAATAACTTGGTTTGTTTTTTTCAGCACACAAGAGCATGACTCTTCAGATGAAACAAAAGAATGCACTAGAAATCAAACTCAAAAAGTTGCATCAGTTGAAAAAAATGAAGAAAACTCATCATTGTCAAATACAGAAAATGTTCCTAGTTTGGAACTCCCTGACAACAGCTCAAAGATTCCTTTGCATGAGAAAGGAGCATGTTGTGATTCAGATAATAACAAACAATTAGTAGATGAGAAACAAAAATGTATTATTGATGAAAGTGAGTTGAAAACTTGCCAAAGTTCTGATAGTGTTACCTTGAATGAGCAAACTAAGGTACATAGCTTGGATGAAACTACACTTTCAGCAATGAACGCAAGGGACTTGAAACTAACATTGGGTGAAGATGTTAGTTTTGAGCAGTTCTTGAGAAAAAGAGATGAACCTGAATCTGTTAGTTCAGACATTAGTGAACAAGGCAGTATTCATTTGGAGCCTTTGACTCCATCAGAGGTACTAGAACATGAAGCTACTGAAATTCTTCAAAAAGGTAATGTTGCACCTTCATCAAAGAAAGCCGGACAACCCTCTGAACAAACAGATGAGACTTCTAAAGAAAGCAGTCCCAGCAGAATGGAAACAACTGTAAACAAGACAGACGAAAATGAAGCGAGCTGAAATTATGTTAATTCTATTGTTTGTTATAAACAATGGTAAGAACACCATGGACCATTCCTGATGAGTGTGCTCATTGATGCTAATTGTTAAAAATAAAATAAAAAAGGGGGGGGGGAGGGTGTGGGTGGGTGTGTGTGTGAAGGAGAGGAAGAGACTCTAAAGGAAAATTTTGCATATGAAGATAGCATGTATGTATATGTACAACTGAATTCGCTAAATTTACAAAAGGTAACACATTCAAATATATCTTCCTGTCTCTTGGATGTGATATATCTTATTAGGCTGACATTTGAAAGGAGGAATAAATGCTAATTTTTATAGTTAACTAGCCTGGGATAAGGTGATTTGTTTGCCAAGAAAATATTTTTTTAAATCCTTCAGTGTTAATATCATTAAATAGTGGCATTTAGTATGAACTCACTTCTGATGCTGAAATGGAGCACACTTGTAATGATGGTTATTGGTCTGCTGATAATTTGGGTGAACATAAACCTTTGGACTTGGTGTCACATTCCTGTCTGTAAAAGCATGTTAACAGAATTATATGAATCTGTGCACCTCTGTACAGGTGTAATCCTGCCAGGCTGTAAGCTTACCTTAATAAACTTTCAGTGAAAGTGGAATTATTACAATAAAAATATATATTTGTGGGGTTTTCAGTGTTCAGGCTGTGCAGAATTACCGAACATAACTGTATAAAGTAGAACATACTGCTGGAAGTACCGTAGCTGTTAGGCTTTTACCATTGTTTTAATCATTCTTAGCTGTAGACCTGTAGGAATGGTCTGTAAGTCACACCAAAGTACGGTTTAATGTAAAAACTGTTTTAAACAAAAATAAGGAAACCCCCAAACTGGAAACATCAACAGGCATGCATTCTGCCATTTTGCAGCTGCTATTGGCTAACTGTTACAAAAAGGACACAAGGACGTATAAAGTAGAATTGTACAGTTCAATTTCAGGGTTTTTTTGTAGTCTAAATTGTGTACAGAAAGATGGCTGCTGGTTTTGGTTTATTTTTGGGGTTTTTTTTTGTCTCCTAGTTAGCAGCTAGATGTAGGAATGCATATGATTAACAGTAGCTTGCTCTTATGACTTCACTGCTCCATTTGAAACATTCAGAATGTGCTTTTGACTTACAGTTTTGTTTCTAATGAATGTTAAATGTTTTGAACAGCTATTAAAGCACTGCTGTAAATTATTACTTTTTGAGTAAATATTTGCAACAAAATTTTGTCTTTGTGCATAATTTTATGCTCAGCTTGAATCTTTGGGCATTGTCTTCCCACATCTTTTTTTTAAAAGATTTAGTGACAGTTCCAAAAACTATTTAATTTTAAAATTGTGAAATTGAGACTTTACGGGGCTTTTTTGTTTGGTTGTTGGGGGTTTTTTAAGAATTAAATGAGCAAGTGCCTATGCATGAACATATTTTTGTAGCTGTGTGCTAACTTTTCCAGGTTGTATAGAGATATTTTTCTGGGCTGTCAGCATGCAGTTGAAGTCTGCTCTGTCCTCCTAGGTTAACTGGGCTCAGCTGCTAAATGAGTCTAATCAGCAACAATATTAAAATTTAGAGACCATCCAGCTTATTTTTGGAGCCTCTAAATAAACCACATGTATCTCAACATCTCAAAAATTGCTTCAAACTCTTAAGAGTTATATGACTTAAATTTTGAATTGCATCTTAATTTTCATCCATGCAGGTTTAGAAGACTTTTAAAAAGAAAATTGGAACAATTTACATAGTCACAGCTCTTCAAGATTTGCCATTTTAAGAACTTCAAATAGCAAGACACATGAAAAAGTTGAGAGCGATAAGTTGCGGTATTCTTTGTTTTTTAAAAAAATTTTAGTGAAATCGTTAACTCAAGCGATGATTAACCAGTCTGATGTCTTCATGCATCTACATGTGGAAGATTATAAAATACATCACAATGAGGACAGTTTAAAGGACTTAATCAGCTATGGAAGTTGATGTATATGTTACTAAAGGAGTTCCTGAATGCATCTGAGTTTAAACCCAGAGGAATCTCTATAGTATTTTTAAGCCGATTGATCTTCCATGCAAATTATAGATTTTGAATAATGCTCTGACTTGTGGTGTTGGAAAAGATTAATATAAAAAAACCCTGGAACCAGTTGTATGATACTTGCTTATAAATTCCTCACATTTGTCTTTTCTTAAGCAATTAAATTTTTAAAACATTTCCCATTTTAATAATGGCCATGTACTGTTGAGAAAAGTTGGAAAATAAAACTCGGATTGAAAAATCTGCCTATTTGGTAGAAGTAGATACATACATTCCTACATGCCTAATATGTAAATCATTGCTTGTTTCAAATCATGTAGAGAATGCTTATATAAAAGGTAATGTTAGGTATAAAACACCCAAATATCTAATAGCCCTTCCAAAGGAAGAGGTGAGAGACAACTGGATTGTTCTAGCAAGACTGTTAGATAGCTTTAAATAGCAAGTAAGGTATATCATGAAAACAGTGGCATGGTATTTTTGTGAAGGAGAAAAACTGAAATGCATTATGGTTTTTCCTGTATGAAGTAATTAATTCGGTGACTAAATACTAGGAGACTGCATAATTATGAACATTATACTCTTGTCATGTCATTTTGGAGGTTTCCTGGAGATAAGTTAAATTGGTACTTTTGGCAGAAGTCACTCCAGAGGATCAAGTTACATGGAATGAGTTTTGAGTTATTTGAACGTGACTGCACATAATTGATTTTTTGTTTGTTTCTGAGTAATTTGAAGGTTTTTTCCATCTAGCCATTAGTAGTTTTTCCTCTGTGCCACCTCTGGTTTTTGTACTTGGGAAGACGTTTTACCTCAAGTTTTCACTGCTTTACCAAAACCCACTAACTTAAAGTTAATTCTTGGTGTTCACACTAGAATCACTGTTTCCCCTCATCTCAAGACATTCACTGTATTTGGTTAAGTAATCATTGCAGATTGTTATATAACATTTAGTTTTAAGGAAAACACATGCCATGTGTATGCTCTCTTCATTATTTGCATTTAATGGAAAACTCTTGTCATTACTAGCTTACGGTCAGTTGAGTGTTCAGTCATTTGGAGCTTCCTCAAGTGCAGCCAACATGTCGGTTTGTCTTGTGCAGCTTGGGAAAGAAACTTTGGTTGGGTTGTGGTTTGGTTTTTCTGTAACAGAATGGATGAGTAAACCCAGGGGGGAAAAAAAATATCTGATCAAATCATAGCACATACTGAATTCTGAGTATTGGTGGATGTCTTTTAAACGAGAAAATCTTTATAACAAAACCATGTTCGCTTTTCTTTTCCTGGAAATGGGGGGAGAGAGAGAGGAGAACCCTAGGCAATAGGGTT
This sequence comes from Falco punctatus, assembly GCF_963210335.1. Taxonomy (NCBI): domain Eukaryota; kingdom Metazoa; phylum Chordata; class Aves; order Falconiformes; family Falconidae; genus Falco; species Falco punctatus. The sequence goes on from NC_137587.1 coordinate 55,007,263, forward strand.
AAAAATCACAAAGTGGTGCTTTACTGCCAGAAGCCATTAGAAACAAGGTCAGGGTAACGAATCTTAAGTAATGCTTTAGTATTCTGCAAAACTTTAAATAAAGGATCTCAAAGCTTTTCTGTAGGCATTAAGTGTTATTATTTCTATGCTGGGGTGTAGAAAGCAGTTATTTTTTTATGCTGTAGTATATCCTAATATTGCACCAAAGACTGTTGGCCGTAGGCTGTCACAGTAGAGTTCTGGTAGAAGACTATCTAGAAATTTTTTATGTAGGGCAAATTTTATACCTGATTGTTCTCTCTTTTGTTTTTATTAGTGTTTGATTTTTGAGGCTTGTGAGCTTATTCTGTCGAGTTGCAACCTATATTTATTTGTTGTATGCTTAATATGCTGCTAATAAAAAAAAAATGGTAAGTATGTTTCACGATTACTTCGAATGATTTTTGCTTTTAATAAAACTTCAGTCTAGTTTTAATGTAGCTCAAAAGGACAGTTCATAATTTTGACTCTAACTTTCCCCCATTAATTCAGTGCTAAAAGGGAAAGTATGTTGACTGGTATTTCCTATTAGTTTACAGGAATTATGCAGAAAGTTCTTTGCTGTGCTCCTTGGAGTTCTGGCTCACTGTTGGAGTTCTAAGACTTTAATTTTCAGTCATTTCATTGACCCAAAGTAACCATGTTAAGTTGATGTTTCCTGTATTGCATCAGATTTAAAAAAAGAGAAAAATATTTAGCTGTGAAACACTTCATTTTGGGGGAGATTAACATAGTTGTTATGCCTGCAAGGTGCTATAAAGCTAATGTGTTTATTGATGTAAAAATGTGTTGGTTTTGTTGAGGTTTTTTTGCTGTTCAGACCGTTATTTCAGAGAGGCTGAGGTTTCTGTGACAACCACAAGGATAACTGTAATGTTATATGTATATCTGCATTTATATTTGGGCAAATTTAGCTTCCTATTAAGAAAATTGAGTGCTTAAATTACACGTATGGGCTGTATTACACAATTTTAAGTAAGTAATTCCATGATCAGGAAGTTTTAGCTTGTCAGCAACCAATTCTCCTTTTTTTAGGCAGCATTGCTAAACTAATTTCTTATGTTCTGAATTTAATGTAAATAAACTTTGGTTCAAATTTTAGTTCACTGAATTCTCAACATTCAGCATTTAATTCAAAAGAGCTGTTCTTTCCAAAAATCTTGGTGAATGCGGTAGCATGTAGTGGTACCTTTATAAAGACCGTTATAACATGGTAGCCTTGAAAATGTAACCTTCTTATGTTTGCTTATAAGCAGTGTAATTAAGGATCGATCCTTTTGACTGAAGGAGAGTAACCTGTGGGTCTGTTTCTTGCAGCCTCTTGTGACTTCTTCATTCTGATCCTGTCGTGATATTTTAGCAACAAATAGAAGGCCTCGCTTTCCTGGCTTATAAGGCTATAGAAGAAATGGAACACGAATACTTAATAGTTTGTAAACTGTATGTATTTGAATTAGCTGGATGTTTGCTGCCTGAAATAAGGATTGAATTTTGTGTACCTGTTTCTCAGGTTTTCAGCTGAATTCAGCTGAGACCTGTGTCGTGCTTGATTTTCTTGGGAAGACTTCACCTCCTCTTTGAACTAACAGGTTGATGGCACGTGGTATGATTTCCCCAGGACATTTGGTGAAATGCAGTGTCTTTGTTAGGTATCATTTAAATGGTTGCACCTTTGTGTCTTGGAATGGCTCCTTCTCTTGGTGGTTGGTGTATAATCAACTTCTAAGTTGTTGGCTGGTGATGGAAAGCAAGACACTTATACAGAGGAGAAGCAAAAGTAAGTTCAGAATTTTAAGCATGATTAGCAGTGTGCAACATGCAGGAGAGGTTGGTTAACGTGCTTTATCTGATAAAGTGAAGCTTTATTACTGATTCCTAAAATGGCAACTAGAGGAACCAGAGCAGCTGGGCACATCCACCTTTAATGGCTCTGAAAGATCGCAAAGAGCGTTAAGATACATGTATGAGATCAGAATTCCCAAAAATAGCCTAAAGGCAACATGTTTATGCTAGAGAAGCTTTTCTACTATTTGTGTGATTTTCCACTCTGTTTTCTTTCCTAGATAGCATACAGTGGATTCCCTCTTGAGACCATAGAAAGGCCAGTTATCCTAGAGGAGACAAGAGTGCTTGTGTGATCTTCCTTGATGGAACAAAGAAAAAGCTCTTAATGTGGCATGTATGCTGTTTTACATACTAAAGTAAGATGTACCTTAGTGCTGAATAGTGGCATTTTATTAATCTTTGCTAGGTAATGAAGTTCTGTGAGTTCTTCTATTTAAAATAAATAGCCTTTAAACTATAGCTTGTCACTTTTCAGTGGCCTTTGAGATAGCAGGCTAATAAGTACCACAGCAGGAAAGTGTCAAGGCAGGCTGTGTCATCTTCTGTTTTAATGCAGATAGTGACTTAGCCTTTCTTGAGGATAACCTATGGAGTTTCTTGAAGTTTGTTATAAGAAAAACTTTAATGCACGATACTTCTATTGTTTATAGACCTGCTTGGAACTGAATATTGATTTGATTTAAATTAGTAAGACAAACTTATTAAAGCAGAACATACTTTTTAATACTCTAAAACGTAATTGTATTTCATAAACGGAATCCCTTGTGCTCTGGGCTCTTCAGAAGCAGTCTCAATGGTATAAAAGGAAATCAAAGTACTATCTGTATTTAAAATACAGTAAACGTACCAAAGTTTCTCTTAGTAAAAGTAATACCAAGTTACTTTTAATACAAGTTACAAGGATGGGAATGTGTATAATAATCCACTCTGGCCACAACTCTTCTCCAGTTTTATTCAGTGGATTGAAAGATAAAGCTTCCTCCCTTCCCTTTGCAGTTGTTTCCCTTAGCATATTTAAAATAGTAGTGAGAGTGTAGTGCCAGTATCAGACCAGAGGTTACATTTGTATGGTCTGTAAAGATCAGAAACAACATTATCATCAAAGGTGTTTGAAAGATGAGCCTGGGAGCTAAAATTCAAACCTTTAATGGATATTAATGATAATGAACTGGGTACAGCAAAAAACTAAAACATTCCTGTTAGAATTTTGGCGTCATTCTTCTAGTTGACTCTGCTGTTTCATAGTGATCTCTTTGTCCATCCTGCAGGGTTTAAAAACCCTCCTAATTTCTCCACTACAGTATCTTGTGTGCTCTTCATTTGTTTAATCCGCCTTTTGTTTCAATTTGGGGAATTAATGAACTTAATTATTGCTAGCTTGTACTTCGCTGCAGTTTGTTGCTTCGGTTTCACAACCCAAGAAGGGCTATATACCTGAAAGTTTATCTTTCTATTATTAGCCACAGATATAGTTGAGGGGAAAAAAAGATTATTCTCTTCCCTTGTAAACCTGCATCACCAACACCCTTTGGACTATCTTACTACACAATGGACTTCAGTTAATCTTGCTTAATAAATCATCTCTTTTACTTGGCCGTTACGATTTCTTTAGATTAAGGTAGCTCAGTTTTACAAGAGGAGTCCAAGTTTAATCTCATAAATTTGCTAAACTGAGGCTTGTAAGGCTCTGATTCTGTAAGAACGCTTCCAATGATTGAAGCAGCCCTTTCCCCTGTAGCTGCTATGTCTTGCTATAGCCAGATTTTGCAGATACAAAATGCTGAGCTAAATCACAGGGCTGATCAGGCTGAAAAACGACCAGTGGCAGCAGCAACAAGCAGCAGCAGAGAACAAACAGCACGGCCAGTTTAGGCCATTCAGTTGCAGCTGAATGGGAAGCCACAGCCTAAGAAATAAAGCTTTTTGGAGTAGTCTGTAGGGAGTTGTAGAGAAATTCCTACTTTTTTTTGGAGAAAACATTTCCATAAGAGGAATAAACTCTGTGAGCTTTCAGTAAACCAAACAGCTGCAAGTAATGAAGCTATTGGATCATTTCCTTTGGAAACTGCTTATTATGGCTGGATCTCCAGAGGCATTATTAGTTGTGTATATTTCAATTAACTGCTGCCACTGAAGGTAGAAACTTTTTTTGAGGATGACCTATACATTCTTCAGTGTAGACTTGAAGGTTATAATACAACTTTAATAATTTGCATGCATGTGATGTATGTTGTTGTATCTATACAAATTCAGCATATTAGGTTCATCTAAGCAAGCATGTTGCAACAGGGGCACCCTATTGCAGTTACAGAAGATTAATTTTCAGTATAAATTCTGAAAATTCAAATGTTACAGTGTAGGATTTTAGAAAGTAGAAAACTAGTCTGCTACTCAGGAAGATGTTCATCACTCACACATTAATTTATGATTATTTATATATGAAATCTTATCATTAAGTAAACCTGGGACAGAATGGAGAAACTAAAAATGAATCCTAGTACTGTGAGTAATCAGGAAGAACTTGGCCGGAAAGGAAACCTTCGGAAAAAAGGAACTTGATAGGGGCTGAGTGATGGCCATGTAGGAAGTCAGGTGAAGTCTTAACTACATTAGACTGTTACTGCATTCCCATTATTTTTCCTTTACACACACGCACACTTGTTTATGTACAATTATAACAAAAACATAACTTGGTTTTATTTTTCCTGATGTGGATGAACAGAGTCATAAAGAACGAAAGAGGTCATCTTTTCTTGTTGTGTAAAAAGAAGGTAGATTTCAGCAACGATCCTTACGCTCTCTTGAGCACGAAGTTGTTTAAATGGATTGTTTTAAAATTGCCATTCTATTTGAATTAGAGCATCTTGTTAATGGAAGCACACTTCTGACTAGGTGAGCTACTCAGTGGAGGGAAATGGGATTTCATCTCTGCTCTGCATAAAAGTAGGTGAGATGTTCGCTAAGCAGACATCCCTCAGGGCTCTGGGAAGCATCGTCCTATGCAGGACAGCTGTGCCTCTCAAACTGTCACTAGACTTGTGCACTTCCACCCAGCTAAAGCGCATTTGATCCAGAGACATTATATATGGGAAAGTTTAATCATTGTTGAAATGAAAACAAAATTCTGCATGAAAGCAGACCTCTTTTTCTCTAACTGTGAGCTTTCAGGGTGATTCAGCTGCACTAGGGAACTGCTGTTTTAGCAGTGGGATCTTGGAAACTTTAACATGCTCTGAATTGCCATTGTATTTTGTCAGTAATAGAAATATATCTTTGCCTTCTCACATCATGTGTGGTTTATATTAATGTATTCTGTATTTGATGTGTTTATGCAGTCCTTGGTTTTGTCCATCAAAACAAAAGGTATTGTTTGAGAGAGCTTAGAGTTCACTTGCACTGTTATGGGAGTTTCTTGATTGTATTTCTTATATAATGTGTATGTTACCCTGCATAAAATAAACTGGAGGGAGCAGGGGGAGGGAACTATGAAAAAATGTTTCAAAGGTCAGTCTCTTGTTTATCCCTAATCAGAGTTGATAAAATATATCCACCCTGAACCTCTGACTCCCTGCAGTAACAGCCATATTCTCTTGCTTATAGGTGATGCTAAAGCTGGTAGGGATTCTGCTGAACATAATCTCCAGAGAAAATACAAAGCAGCAAATGAAGAGTGTTGTTGGATTGTCAAGATGCCTCAGTGCAATGAAAGATCAATAAGAAGCAGCAGCAAATGGGAACTTTACTGTGAGTGGAATACAGAACATGTACAGGCAAAATGCTTCTGCTTTTAATCTTTTCGTTAATGCGAGAAGAAGTGTCTATCAAGAAACAGGAGATTCTGTGCAGCATCTGACCAAATGGTCTGTTATAAGTTACTTCACAGCACAGAGAGATTTGACCTGACTGTAAACTGGTATTCTTGAGTGTAATGTACACCAATTAGGTAAAGGTCAGTAATAGACGAAGTTCACTCAGTCCAAACTCAAGTAATAATTCCTTTTCATCAAGCTAAGTATATTTCACTGCCATATCATTCAGGGGAGGTGAAAAGCACTTTCTGCACCTCACCTGTATTATCCACTAGGATGTCTTGTCTTAATCTGTTGAAAAGAACACGCACAGAGCAGGAAACCTTTGAGCTTGCCAGAGGACATATTAAGTCAATACTGACTTGTTTTATTTGTGCAACACCTTGCATTTTGGGGATGCTGTAAAACCAGTTTCAGTTTAACTATCCTTGTGTTCTTTTTCTAAGCATAGGAAAAGAGCTCTCTCTCCTGCATTTTTTTACACAAAACATATCTTTGCTGCTTTGCCATCAGTTTGACAGTGTATATTTTAGTTGTGCATAGTAAAGTTAGTAATGCTGAGATATAAGATCAAAGCGTTTAGAAAGAAATAGTTTTGTTTGTTTATAGAGCTAATATTCACCAATTTCATGGTGCCTCTCTAATACCCTAAACTTTTGAATACTATGCTGGATCAATTCTAAAGTCAGGAACATTCTGAACCTCGCTGGAGAAAGAAACTATTTTGGCGATAACTGCAAATACAGAGAAAAACCAACAAAGGTATAGATATAAAAACAAAGTTAAAAATCATCTTCCCCACCGCAACAGCAGGCAGAACACTGTGATTGTAGAGGTCATGTCATGGAGACACTGATCAGGCTCTTCCATACGGTGCCGAGTGGAAGCCCTAGAGGAAGTTACTAAAGCTGAAAACAGCTAAAAGAAAAGCAGATTTGTCTATTCAGGTTTCACAACGGTGTCCTTTAAAATTCCAGTGGGTTCTGCATCAGATGCTTGTATTTTTACCATTCCCATCATCAGCAAGTTCTGCATTACAGATTGTGCATGATTAGAAAAGTTAAAAGGTGGAAGTCGATAAAAGAAAGTTAACAAAAGAACTATTTTGTTCTGCACATAGTTGTGCAAATAAACTTAATTGACTAGGAACATGTATATCTAAGGAGAGGTTCTCAATGCATGTGCTGAGCTTGAACAAAGAAATTAGCAGCCCTTCTGCTGACTGCAGAAAGGCTGTTAAGGTGAAGCAGACAAGCCATTACTGTGTTTGTAGGTGGATAGCTACAGTAGTTGCCTACGAAACCATAGCTCATTAATCTTTGCACCCATTTATGGACTGTTAGGAGTATGTGGTGGGGTAAATGAATTGCAAGCTTAACCAGCTGCGGTTGTGAAAGGGAGACATGCTTAACTAGATGTGATTTGAGATATTGGAACTAGAGTCTCTACAGGCAGTCCAGGCAATGATTTCTCCTATTACTACAGAAGCAAAAGGATCGCTTATTGTTTTTTTTTGTTTAAAACAATACAACATATTTTTCGAAGTATGGCTGAAAATCTAGATAAAACTCTCTGAGGTTCAACGGATTCAGTAATGATCTAAGCTTGGTATGCAGTAGCTGTGCTGATGACTTGAGTCTGTAACCACTACAAGAAGATATTAGCAAAATTGAAAATAGGAGTAATTGGACCACCTTCAGACTTTAAAAAGCTCTTTGCAAAAGAGTGGAGGCAGCAGCTATAAAATATTCTGGTCTTCCTAAAATTGAATTCAAGAGTCTTCTTGTCAATGAAACATGATAGGTTTATTAACTATGCTGTAGAACGCTGTATGAGAAAATTGGTTTTATCTGCTCCAGTTTTTCTCCTTAATTTCAGCTGTATGTATGCTACTGCAGCTTCAAAACATCTGGGTACAGCAATTTTTTTCTTTTCTGCACCTGCAAGTGCAAGTACACACATAAACAAAAAAGAAATTAAATCTTTCACAGAGCCAAAGAGAAAGAAAAAAACCAACCAGCCATGAAGCTCAGGGGAGCAGTATGACAAGTGCTGAGCTGTAAACAAGCTTGAGAGGGATTTAATTCTTATGACAAGCGCCAGTGGTAGCATCTCACATGGACTCAGCATATGCACACATTTCAGAGGAGGAATCACAGAGGACTTAATGCAAATATAGAAAAGCTCAGAGCACATCAGCCTATACTGTTCTAAAAATAGCCTCATAAATCAGGATGAGCTAGGGTGGTAATTATCTTGATTTTTCAGAATTTTGCCACTTGTAAGAGGGTTTCTGCTTTACGCTCACACTACAACAAGACCTCATTGGGTGGTGTTTTCAGGGTGATGATACAATATAAAGGCTGAATAATAACGGCTGTACTCGGTTTTGAAGAAGCTTATTTTAGATCAGAAGCTTTTTTGTAGTTGTTTGTTAAGGAAAGAGAACTGATATGTAATTTGGTATCCAAGTGAAATTTTAAAAGCCTCTAATGCACTTAGTCCCTAATTACAGTCAGGTCCTTTCTCTTTCAAGTATGCTCAGAACTGCCTCATTTCTCTAGCAACCTTCTGAAAAGTACATACTGCAAACCATACCCTGCAGTCTGTACTTAAGCAGATTTCCTCATGGCAGTTGATGCTAGTGCTGCAAGATGTAGCCAATTTTCACATAACCTTCAGGCAACTTTGAGATGAGTAGCATGCTGCTCCAGCCACAGTACAGGTTTGACTTGTATAAGAAACCAGAGCAGTACTCTATTCACCTTGGATCTTCAATCCAGCTGCTTTTTTTCTGCTTTCATCAGTCTGCAGTAAATTAATTTAAAGGTTAAATTTACTAGCAAAGTGTTAATAATCCCTGGAGGTACAGGTTTGGATTGTCTGCAGGCTCAGCCAAATGCTAAAATGTGAGATTATTATTTTTTTTGTGTGTGTGTGCAAATTGCTCTTAATTTCTGTGATGTAAATACTCGGTTTCTTAACCTGTTTCTGGATGTGTGTTTTGGACATCCTCTGTACTGCAAACAATTGAAAATGGCCTTGCATTTGCATTTGGTATGAATAACCTTCAAAATAACAATTAACAGGCTTGACTTCACAATAGGAGTAGTTTCCCACCTTTGGCATGGAAAGCTAAAGCTGCTCTTTCCCTCTGTCACAAATAGAGTTACAGCTTCCATTTTAAAGTTATCTTTTTATTCTGATTTTTATTTCTATAATTTTTCTTTTGCGGACAAGTAAGCATAAAAGGAGCTCATTTTATTTTGAAGTAAGTATTCTAATGGTTTGCAAAACTGTAAATAAGCATTAAGTCTTCTGGGAACCTGTGATTATTTACTGATTTAAAATTACCTGGATAGATGAACGTATGGGAGAGCAGACTGTCAGAATCCTTTTTTACCAGGTGGCTAGAAAGAAAATGTTTTTAACTAATTCTTTGTTACCAGAGCAGATGGAAGCTCCCAGTCTGAACTGTCCATTATTTGTTGAAGTTTTGAGAATGATGTCTAAATACAGATTCAAATATTGAAGTAAGTTAAACAAGCATTAAAATCCAAGCATCTCTCAATCTTGAAAGTGAAATACCAATGTAGTTTGGATCCTGTAATGTGTATTTTCTTTTTGAATGTTGAGCATAGTGCTGCATATTGCAGAAAGCCACATAGTTATTTGCCAAAAATTCTTGGACTTTAAAGGGCTCTTGTGTGAAGGTAAGACAACATGTTTCCCTCTCAAAATAATCTTTTATGCAGATCAGGAGCTAGTATTTGATTTAACATAACACGTTATAGTGCATTTGTGCTGCAGTCCTTTGAAAGAAGCATTGTACCCCTGCCAGCGATTCGTTCTTTATTTGTGGCAAGGTATAATAAATTTGACTTCTCTGAAGAGCTTCTAGAAGAAATGCTACATAATCTGTTAGGATCTAAAGAGTCTTGCATTGAAGTAGGCTGAACTGTTACTTTGCATACGTTATGGGTTCCTCATTTTCAAATACCATTAATCATCCCCCTGAAGAGAAGGTCTAGGTTATGCTAAGTATCTCAGAGTAATTTTTAGAAATAGCATGGATTCTCATGTTCTACTTGTCTTGCTCAAGTAGGTTGAAAATAGAGGAGGGTTGTTTTCTTGATTATAGGCTCATCCCTAAGCCTCAGTGTCTTCTAATTTGACACAGGTAGCCCAGGTAAGTTGTTTACAGACCCTGGGTAACCATCTGTGCTCATCGCTGGTTTTGTGCGTTACTGCTGTTTGTAGAGAATGTGCTAAAAAAGCTGTATCTGTCTTGCGGGCTTCTTTTATTCTTAATATTCTCTGTTAGTTATTTTTCCAGTATTTGACAACTTCTGTGTGCAAAAGCAGTCAGAAGGGTGGTACTGAGAGGACACTGGCTACTGTAGGTGACAGTAGAACTGTTCATTTTTATTGTCCTGGGATTATGATCCTGTTGAAGAGAAAAAATGAGTATAGACAATAGACAAGGCTGTGGTAAACTGCTGTGCCAGTGGGTTTTCTGTTATCTGGGGATCTTTACAGAGGTAGCGATGCCTGGTTATATGCTTTATGATTGTCAGTCCTGCCACCTTGCCCTTCTTCTTAGGCAGGGCAAGAAAGTCCCTGCTCACCCTGTTTTGGGTAAAGGCTGGTTGTGTGAACACAGATGCGTAATAACTAAGCTCTTAGACCGACCAAAAGGCAACTATATAGTACACTATACTATTCATGCAATGTCCCTATAATATAGGAGCAGGCTACGACAGATAATTTAGGTGTATTTATGACTGGTGTTTTGTAAGCATTTTATGCAGAATGCTTCCATCAAATTATAAAATTTAGCAAAACAAAGTTGTGTATCTCTTTCAGAGGTAGAAGACTCGATTTATAAGAACGGTTGCTGAGGTAAGAGATAGTTAACTGCTATTCTCAGCTTCCTTGTGCTGGAGTGCTTTGTAGGAGCAGCAAAGTATGTCTGCCGGGCTCCCTCTGGCACCCCTCCATCTTCACCTCTTGAGTAGCCTGGGCAGCCAGCAGAAGGAGCAACTTCAAGCCTATCTTACTGCAGATGTCATAGTTTTGGTTCTAATAATCATACCAAAAAAACTGCTGATTTCATAGTAGTGGGGAGAATTTCTATAAACAAGGTGAATATCTGTTTCTTAAGGAGGGTCTCCGGGGTTTTTTGTGATTAACAGGGGTTAAGTTGATTGAACTTTGTTGTATGCTTTGTTATTGAACCTAGCTCACCCTTCTGGTGCTGTAACTAAAAGCAAGTGAATAGCAAGTTGCCAGTTTATGTAGCTTCTTCATATAGCTTACAGTTTAAATCTTCTTGTGCTACATTTAGGAGTGAGATGGTACTTTTAGTCCTCCGGTTGCATATATGGGTCTGAACGTTCAGCAGGTTTAAAATACTACTAGATTTTTTGTAGTAAAAGGCAGAAGTTCATTCTGTATGATGAAGACGAGATTCACCAAGAACACAAAATTATCCTAAGCACATTGGCTGAGTTTAAACCTTGCTCCATTAATTTCAACCCTCTGTGGATATCCAGGCCAAATATCAGTAACCTGCAAGGTTTGTTAAAGGCTTTACTCTTCTAATTCCCACTGGGGTATTTTAATGTTGACAGCTGTTAAAATTCTCAAACTGGAGCTTCACATCCATATTCTCTTCCTCACAGACACCTGTAATGGGATTCATCTGTTTTCTTTGTTACTCCCTCTGCTCATTTAAATGTAATGTGCATTTCTCATCACACCACTGGATTAACTTTTGCATAAAATTACTAAAATGCACAAATACACACATACATACATTTCTCCCGTAAGAACAGAGCATGGTGGTTTGCTTTTGAGTATAAAGCTGGCCAAAGATAAATACAGTACTACAATCATCATGCCTGCCTTAAAAACAAAAGATATTTTTTTTTATTATATGGCCAGTAAGATTTGGCCTTTTGAAGCTCCTCCTGAGATCTTCATCTTCTCCATCCCCTCAACACTGAGTGATGTTCCAGGAGTGGAGGAACTAATTCCATTAGTACTTCTGGTGTTTTACTATCAGTCACAGGCACCTCCGCTGCCCCTCCAGTCCATCTCTTCTGATTTCTAGTAGCTGGAATCATGGCTTTGCTTATTTTTTCCCTGGGAGGGGTTAGCCAGCTATCAGGTGGGTATTGTATTGCCTCAGGGATTATTAATTTCCAGGGCCTTTGTTCTGTAAATGATACGTTAATGGGTGTGTGAACCTGGTGTCTGACTGAAATTCCTATTGATCCAGTTCTTCTCTGCCTTGGTTCATCTACAGTGCAGGCAGTTCAGGGTGCCAGCCTTGTGTTTGCGCTTGAGTTAACTCGAAAATAGCTTGGATACAATGGCTGGCTGGTAAAGTTGAGAGAGGGTGACTGAACAGTCTGAGGCAGAGCTGTTAAGCCATACAAAATGTTCTGCTGCCGCAACTATGTTCCTTGTGACACCTCACTCACCTCATTTGACCTCTGTTGGTGAGCCTCCACTGTACTGTGCGTCCCAGCAGGGATCATCACAGAATAGACCTAGCACACCAATTAAAAGTATCAAACTAGCTGAGATTCATTAAGAATTTTATCTGCAGAAGATGCATGCTCCAATGCTGGTCCAATCAAATTCTAGTAGGAGCTTGGGCTTGTATGTATCTCATTTAACTCCCTCAGTGAGCAGGGAGCAAAAGAATGACTTAACCTAGTAGGTCAGTGTTACCTACCTCTCTGCAAATACTCTTTCCATACCAGCAGTGTTGCCCACTTAGCTGGAAGAAAAGCCTGCTGGCATGACGACTCGGGAATGATATTTGCTTTTACAGCCTGTGTATGAGACTGGCAGGCTGTTAGCTCCTCAGCCAAGGGTGGCTTTTCAGGATAAAGTGGTACCTAAGTGCTTAGATGAAGTTGTGCTCCTTATAGCTGTTGACAGAGACAGGGGTTAGACTTTGGTAATTTAGTCATTGGTTTAGTGGTCTTGTGAGGAAAAACAGTAATGCAAAGAAAAGATCTAAATACTTCATTTGAACAAGATCAGTTCTCGTCTGCCCTGACTTTTGACTTTAGCTACTTAACGGACTAGAAATAACATGCTGCTATTTTAACACTGCAACTTTGGCCTTTTAACTCCAACCTTTATTGTCGTTTTTCACTTCTCCTACAGCTGCACGCAGAAGCCCAACCCAGGTTTATAGTTTTGGTATATATGGTATAAACACGGTGTATTTTTTTTTTTGTACCTAGTTAATAACAAGTCCTGTAAAAAGTTTGCAGTGGGAAGCTGGAGAAAGGAAGGATTTTAATGGATCAAAGTCAGAAAGAATAAGCAACTTTCTAAAATTAGCCCTCAATGAAAATCAGATATAGGACTTTTAAGTAGAGTTAGTAGAAACAAATTATTTCCTTAATTTCAATTCCAGTGCTTTCGTTTACAAAGTCTTGCCTGAACAGCTGACCAAGACATAATAATCAAAATACACAGGGAGAAGCATCAATCAGAACAGAAGATTTATTTTGGAACAGTACAGATAAATTTGTTACACCACCCACCCACCTCAAAAAAAAAAAAATCCCTACAACACACTTTGTATGAAGAATGAAGGTATGTTTCTTGTTTTTATTTTCAGCGGTATAAAACTCAGACATATTTGAATAGGAAGATTTTGATGTCTCAAGGCCTTTTCCTGTCATACCTTAAAAGCAAAGAGAGTGTATAATAGTTTCTAATAATAAAAATCTTTGCTCTTTTTTAACAGACACATATTAGTATAAAGATGTTACCTGTGCATCAAGCATAAAGGATAATGTTGTCTTGTTAGAATGTGTCAAAATATTCTTTAATAAGAAATGGTATATAAAATGTACAAAGCAGGATAAAGCAGCTACTAATACCTTCATTACTGTCTGTCAAAAAATGACAGTCCTATCAGTAAATGAATGAGCTGGAAGGAATTAATGGACAGCTTATAGAAATTGCTTTCACAGTGATCTCTGAATACAGAAGATGCAGTTTTAAGCCTTCACATTTCAATACAGTCATTTTGGCAACAGCAATGTATGAATGTGTTAGGTGTCAAAAATGTTTTGCTCTATATTCCATAGTTAGGCTTTGGAGTATTTTTTAGTTTCAGAATTTTATTTGTAAAATACTATTATTGCGTTTTACCCTTTAAAAATTGTTTAGCCACCAGCATTATTCTGGACTGCAGGATTCAACCTACTAATTACACTTCTAACAAGTATAGTTATTGGGGTTTTGGCCTTTCAGAATTAATGGACCTTTTTGTCTTGCTTGAGGCATATCTGAGCATAATACCATGAACAAAATGCTGACCTCACCATTGGTTCCAGGACATGATGCTGGTGCATAATATTTGAGGCTCATTCCAATAATAACTTGCAGTTTTAATGATGATTCTGCTAACATATGGCAAATAGAAAACACTTTCCGTAGATTAAGCAACATAGCTTCCATTAAACCTCTGCAAGGACTGAAGAACAGTAAATTGTTAACCACCTGAGTGTTCATTTGTTGTACTTCTTGTTGAATTATTTAACATCTTTCTGCTTTAAGGTATAATATGCATTAGAAATACTATTACTAATCAGGTTACTGAATCTTAAATCATATATACTACTCCTGCTATTTTAAATCTGTACATGATGTTTACCTGAGAAGCATTGAAAGGATGCTATACTTCCCATAAATTAATTGATGAATATTTATATACCAGATGGTTTTTCAAGTGCTAGCCAAAACTGATGGTGTTTAAACCACAGCAGTTGACAAAGATTGAATTAAGAAAGTCACGGAAATATCTGTGGAGGGGTAGTACATTTGTGACTTCTAAAAGCCAAATTATTTATGGGTTTGGAAGTACAGCTTGGCTACTGCTCATACATTCTTGAGCTTCACCTCCTTGATTGTGCATCTGATCCTGTAGTTATCGTATGCTTTTTAAGATAATGCTTACTGCTGTGCGTAGCACAAGATTAGCAGAGGCTGAAAGTATGGTGACTCCAGTAGCATGAATCTCTATCCTCAAGTATCTTTCAGAAGTAACACTGCTCAGCAAGTGTCTTAATTTTCTGTGCAGACTTTGAAAAGCAAAATCTTTGTTTACTGATGGAAGGTTGAAGTATGGGACATGGGGGAAGAGGGAGCAGGGGAAAGGTGATGGTTTATTTTAAAAGGCACATTCCATCCTTTACTTAGTTTATGTGTATTTTATACAGTTTAAATTAGCTAAAATTCAGTACATTTGTTCTGTTGTGTTTCTCCAAGCAATCTGTCAGTTACCGAGTGGTGTTTGCTTTCAGATTGAATTTTGGTGCCATCATCTGTTGACCGTGTAAAATTGCAGCATGGGCAGATTGGGACCCTAAAACATCGAAGATTGCCCTTTTTGTATCGCTTGTTTCACATGTAACTTCAATTCTTATACTACCAGAAAGACTTTATATATGATGCTTTAAAGAAAAAAAAAAAAAAAAAACCAACCAAAAAAACCCTCACAAACACAGGAGTCTAAACAGCGGAGCAACCATTGTCTTTTGGGTTGAATGTCGGATGTGAATACTAGTGCAGACAAAGCAACCATTGTCTTTTGGGTTGGATGTCAGATGTCAGATGTGAATACTAGTGCAGACAAAGCAGAAATTTTGCAGGGAAATAAACTAGACACTGTGAACTCTAGAACAGTGTCCAGAAGTCCAATTTTATGTAGCCACTTTATGTCAAAACCTACAGGTGCTCCTGAGATTTTGCAGCAACAGTGTGTGTTGTAGTTGTTACTTAGTTTGGAAACTTCTGCTCTTGTTTAGATAAAGAGTTTATCTGACCTGCATGAACAAAACTATTTGAAAATAATTAACACTGGTTTCTGCTGCTCTAGAAACTAGAGCAAAAACTCCCATTCACTTTTCTGGCAATAAAGTATCCTGTCAGTGTTCTGTCTTCTCTCCAATACTAGCATCTGCAGAAAAAAGAATGATTGGTTTCTTTGCTTTACCAAAATGGTCTATTTAAATTCAGCAGATGATCCAGGGACAAGAAGATTTACCATGAGTGGATGCCTACCTTGTAATCAGGCTTTTCTAGCTGTGAGGTGTTGTAGTAGTAAGGTTCCTTTCCACATTTGTAGCTCATTATCACTGGGTGAAAAACTTATTTCCATTCATAGCCTCAGTTTCCACCTGCATTTATCAATTTTGATCAGAGTCCAGCAAAAGAAATAAGTATGAAGATGTTAGAGAGATGTCTGGAGCAAGAGTCACACTTGTCAGAATGAAGAATGAGCTACACCTCAGGGCTACATGCCTGATGTTTGTGGATGAAAGTCATTGTCCAGAGATGTCTGTGTCTGAGTTGATATTTTTCCATCGACAGCCAGTGGAGAGAGGTGCTGACATGATCTCACCCTGAGGCAGACACTTATAACTGGCAGGCAGACCTGCTTCTGTCCATTGGCAGGAACAGGACTTAACTGAGTTGAGATGCTCCAGTCTGAATTTTGCTAAGATGGATCCACACAGTCACCAGATTTCTCTTGTAGAGAAAGAAACTCCATGATGAATATCTACAAAAGGTTGTTGAGAGAAAAGAAATATTAGGAAATCCCAGAGCCCTGAAACCCAGAGCAACGTGCTGGAACCTGGCTCAGCTCCGAGCAGGGGGCTGGACGAGCAACTGCCAGAGTCCCATCCACCTACAGCTTGTGAGTGTTCCTGGGTTTAGAGCAGGTACCCTCCTCTGTCAAGGGTGAGAATCGAGGGGAGAGCTTTCTCTTGTAATGTGTGTAGGATTTCTGTGTGTTACAGGTGATCCTGAGCAGCCAAGCAGATGTATGACATTTATAACTCAGTGAGAAGATCTGTGCTGCACAGTAAGCTGCCCAGGTGAACTCAAAACTTGTCACCGATTTTTGCACTCTCTTAATCTTCCTGTTTATTCTGTGCTTCATTAAAGTCAATCTCTGCTGGACAGACTGTCACTCAGGCTAGGCCTGTCCTGCTGTCTGCGCTCTCTGGGGATCACCCTTCATTCTGATAAATGGTCTATTAGGAGAGCACGTGTCAGAGAGAAACCCTCCATGAAGCTAAATAGATTAGAGTCTCTTCCCTCGGAACAGTCTCAGTGGAATGGGGTAGGCATGATCGTTAAAGCGGATTTAGAATGAGGAGACATTTTTTCCTTAGGACGGGAAATTGCTCTGAGCTTAGAAAGGTACGGATTCATTCTAGTAAAGGTATAAAGGGAAAACTCAACAGTAGCACTTGCCACCAGAACAGGTGCAGTGTGGTGGTCCACAAGTATATCAACTTTCTCATGGTGCCCACTTGGGAACTGAGAAGATACAGCCGTTCTCTGTGGAAGTTCTGTAATACCTTCCTGTAATGGCTAGCACGGAAGAGCAGTATTGAAAAAGCATTCAATATTCTTGCAGTGCAGTTTAGCAGCTGCGGCTATGTTAGTGAGACCAGCATAAAGACCAGCAAACCCAGCAAAGGGAGGGAAATTTTTGTTCTTACACCTGTCCTGTCCCTCTAGCTGTGGCGTTGTAAGTCATTGCTGTGTTATCCTTGACCCTCCGACATCATCATGGTAACAGCAAGGCCAAAAAATCTCTTACAAATGGAAAAGCTGCCCTTGAAACCATCTGTTTACAAGTGTGAGTTAGTATGAGGCATCATACACTCAGATGCCTCTGGTTCATCGTCTGGTTCTGCCTTTTCCCTGGCACAGGTTTTTTCAGGCACAACATAGGGAGGGGAGAGAGGAGCTTGGGTTGCTCCTGTTCATTTCTTCAGGAGTTCAGGAAGTGCTGGGGAGAGGACGACGAGCTCCATTGTTTCTGAGGTTAGTGGACATTTAGTAGAGGTTGGCTCATTTTTCCTGCAGACCCTCAGAAGCAGCTTCAAGCTGCTGAGGTTCCTGCTCGTGCCTCTTTTTTTTTAAAAAAAAAAAAATAAAATTAATATTTTTTTTCCTTTGGTGTATTTACGTCTTCCCTTTCTCTGTGCTGAGTGGGAATGGAGGGAAAACTGATTCAGAGCCTTTCCCCACAGCTATTTGTGTCCTGAGCAGCCATTTCCTTTAGCAGCAAAAGTCTCAGTTTCTCTGGTCTTCAGGTTATTCACTGCTTGGTGGATGTTGGAGGTGTTGCAGGGGGTGCCTGTGGGCAAGAGAAAGCCTATGCCAGGAGTGTGCAGACGAGATCTTGGTGGTGCTTTTTTGTTGCTTGCAAGAACTAACATGCAAGAGCTGTGATTCCCACCCTTGTTGGAGCCAGCCCAACAGAAATATCTGTTCTGTTGGCACCAAAGAAGGTGACAGGTCCTCACAGGTGGCATTTGTACCCAAATGGGGAGGGGATGCTGCCAGGAGACTCTTTGTGTGAAGAGTGGCTATTGCCCAGTGAGAGGATAGAAAATTATGCTGAGAGAAATTAATTTTTAATTAATTAAAGGAAAATAAATTCACATTTTCTAGCAGAGCATCTTCCAGGAAAAATCAAATAACATAGAGGTAATAAACAGCAAACTCAACATCAGTTTTCATGAAGGACTAAGCAAATATTGTAGACTTTTTAATAATGGTGATAAACAGCTACAGGTAGCATAACAATATGCATGTTGTAAACTCATGTAATCCCATGCGGTTATTGTTCCTAAACTGCATCTTGGGTTTTGCAGCAGTAATATATTCTCTGTCTGTCTGGGAAGATTTGGTAGACAATGACTGCAATGATGGTGCAAAAGTTGAAAGAGGTAAAGTGGGGGAAAGAAAGTTCTGGAAGACTCTTTTCAGCTCTTTCTTTTGTTGTTATTTATTTAAATGCAAATCTTTCAGAAAAAAAAAAAAAAAGCAGAAGAAAAGAAATGTCCAAAATTTGATAAATATTCAGTGGCCTCGGTGAATGTGAGGCTGAAGTTAACAGAAATGGTGAGTCCTACAGAAAGTTGTCTGGGAAAAAAAGGCACCGCTGATATTGTGAAGTTAAGGGAAGAGCAGAGTACAGCAAACTCTTACATTAAGCCAATGTAAAGGCTTATAGTGTATTTTATTTTATATTTATAGCCATCCCCAGCCTGACATCCTCTCCCAGGGCTAAGGCAAACAGGTGCAAAAGCTCATTTCCCCTTTCTGTCCCTTGGTAAAACAGTGGTTGCACAGTGTGGCTTTCCCTGTCGGGGCAAAGCGCAGGAAAAATGTTGCTGCTCCATGTGACTTCTGTGAGAATGGTACCAAACCCTTCTGCAGCACTGGGTGGCCTGGGGATACTCCCCTCTCCCCTCCATCTGCCCTGAGGAGGGGTGAGAGTCAGCTTCTCCACCTGAACAACGCTATGACATGCTATCAATACATTAATTCTTGATTTTATTAAGGTTAAAACCTACTTGACCTGTTTTTAAAATGTCACTGTTTCCAGGGTATCAACAATAAAAATAATACCTGAAAGAGACCTACAGAAAAGCTTGGATGCATGTCATGAATGTCATGTTACTTCATGGCTTTATGTTTAAGCATCTTAATTACTGCACCTACTTACACTTAGAAGATTACCAACTAGAATGGGTTCAAAACTTTGTTTAAATGAAATCTACATAGCGTGAAAAGATTTCACAGTAAACATCTTTGGGATGTGTGGTTAGGTATTTATTGTGTACTGGTATTGTTATTTTGTTTTTTTAATGTTTTTACAATGCCTCATTGTAAGTTCATTCCAAGGGCTTTGCCTTTGCAGTATGACATGAGTAAGCTTGTTTAGCATTATTGTTGTTGTTGATATTATTATATCATTTGCTTGTACACCTTGCCTATTTTATTGCTGAATTATACATTTTTAGCAGTATTATTTAAAAAACAAATGTCAACAAATGTTTAGGATTTTTTCTGTCTTTACTCAGGTCAGTTTAAATTAAACCATTCAAACCCAAGATGAAATACTGCTTATTAGAGTCTGTCTGTAACCTTAACAGTCATTTAACGCTGACTAGGACTGGCCAGAAAATTAATATTTAGAGAGGGCTTCATACATTTTGGGATGAAAAACATCTTGAATTTTTTTTACTGCTTCTTGAGAAAAAGAGACAAGTTCTTAATCTGATGCAGCTGAGGGTATGGAAGGGAGGTCTTCTGCATCTGAGACTACTGGGTATTTAAGTTTATGTATTAATTAAGATATATCTCACTTTATAGTCTCAAATTTCACATCATCTTTGAAAGTGCATTTGAAATAACGTTTGTTTGTTTGTTTTCTTGCTTTCAGCTGGGGACAAGCTGCTACAGAGACTCCAGCTTGTGTCCTCAAGCTCAAGGTGTCCAGAGAAGGATTTGTGCAGGGGGACTCCACCTTAGGTCTGGACTGATTGGATGCCATTATCATCCCAGGCTGGGTGCGGAGTAACAGGGTGCTTTCCCGTGACTTGCTGCTCCATCTTGCGAGCCGAGCAAGGTGGGTATTTGCTGACAGGCTGCCTGGAAGGTAAAGAGAAGCAGTTTTTCAAATACTGAAATTCATAAGAAGGGCTTGCTTTTTATAGTCCTTCAGGAAACTGGCACATTACATAACAAGTAGGTAAAAAAACCCGTTCCTTTTGAGGCAGTTTTTAAAAGAGGAAAATATTTAGAAAGTGAACCTTGCAGTCTAGGTAACAGTAATTTTGTTTTATGCAGCTGCCACTGAAGAGTCTGGTGTCAAAATGCAGTGGTACTTGTAAGTAGTAATCAATAAACATGAATTATTTAGGAGACACAGGATGAAAACGAGTGAGTATTAAGATAGAATCAATCCACTATATAAGTGCTAAGGAATGCGTATGAATAACTAGCAAATTGATAGTGACATCCATTTGGAATCTCAGTTTACATGCATAAAAACAAAGTGTAAGTGAATATTTCATTATCTAGATGTAAATATATATACATTTTATTTAAACTGTGTGAGCTAACTGTTAAGGATCAAGTATCTTTATTTAGAACATCTATAGTATACAAAAGCAGACGTGTCTGGCCAGATGGTATGAGAATAAGAAATGACCGTGTTTCAAATAAAAAGCAAGCACCTAGAAATCATGTGCAGAGGGATTCAACTGACCACTATGTTTTAAAATGACCTGGAAGGAAGAAGTGAGACATTTTAGGAGTGACTGCTTTCCCCATGCAACCAGTAGAGTGAAGGTTTTAACACCATTCCAAGGCAGAGGGGAAAAGATCTGTAGTGGAACTGTCAACACGCAAGAGACAGACTGATTCAGGCAATTTACTCTGCAAGACGTCAGAAGCTTTCTAGAGGTTATAAGTGTTCTTTCAAAAAAATATCTCAGGTCAAGCACCCATGCCCAAATAAAACCAAGCAGAGAGGAGTCTGTCTGTTGGAGGGACAGTGAGAAAGTCTCATACAACACATTCACACTTTTTGCTTATTCTGTCTGCAGAAGTCAGGTCCCAACAGAGCTCTTGGATCCTGGAGAAGCCTGATGACAGAGGTCATTCCAAAGCCACCGATGGAGAAGTCACTTCAGGAAGAGGAAGGAGCAGTAATAGTCCTCACCTGTAAATGAAGTGAGGCAAGGCCTGGAAAGTGCTTCACAACAAGAGAAAAATTGAGGCCAGGAATGAGGAGTGCCCAAAAGAGTGCTTGGGAGAGCAAGTGCCTGCGGTAAGAAAATGCCAAACAGGTAATGGAGACAAGAAAGCAGGTAGAGAGAATCCTTCTGAAAATACTAAAATTAGCTTCTTAACCAAAAATTGTATCTCTGTAGGAAACGGTTATTTGTAAGCTAAAGCAGAAAGTAATAGGAGGGGGTAATTTTTTAATTTTTTTTTTTTTGATCAAAAAGCAACATGCATAAAATGGGGAGTGAGATTATGACCCTGTTCAAACCAGGGGCAAAATCTCTTTGACTTCAGGTCACAGTCAAGGCTGGTCACTCCTGATCACTCCTCACCATGTCACATAAGCACTACCTCAGTGTTAGAAGTCAATACTGAGCCTTCAGTTGCACACAAAGTTACATACATGCACGTGCAAGTGCTGTGTGTTTTGTACACTGAAGTGTATGTGGCTGACTCACATTTTATTGTTAGAAAAACTGCGGCACAGAGAGCTGGAGATAGGACTGAGGCTCCTGACTTGCAGCACAGCACTTTGTGGCTGGGAACATGGTGCTTCCCCCTGCTCTGGCTGTCCCCCAGAGCCCAAACTGCCCCAGGGACCTCCTGGGAAAGTGGTTCCCTGTTCCTAGAAAGCCTCTATCAGTCAGAGCGTGAGACTAGTACTACTTTATGGTTTGCAATGAGCAGAGAGACTGATGAGAATGGCAGTCATGCCTCTGGGCAAGTGTGAGTCCCCACAGCATGGCGAGAGCCCCTGATATCCAGTGATGTACACGTTCAGATGCTGTACAGGTATACAGGTACTAATCCATATGATGTTCCTCCTGTGTGAGTATGATAAGCGTTGTTGCAGGCATGCAAAAAAGCAGTAAGAAAAAATAGCTTTCTGAACGCTGTGCACCAAATTATGGACAAAGCCAGAATTCAGGCACACCTAATCCTCAGTCTGTGTCCAATCCGACTAATTGCTCGAAGTCTTTTTGCTGTTGTCACATACGAAAGGTAATTACATATTTGAAAATATTCCCCTGCTAGTTGCTTGGAGAGCTATTAAAGAATCCACATGCAAGGGATGAACAGAACAAGGCTGTAGGTTTCTCATTGTTTAACAGAAATGCAGGACTGGCAAACTCCCCCATCACATGCAAAATCGGTGCTCTGAATTGCAAAGAAAGACTTCTGTAGCAGTGTTTCAAGTGGAATCGACAAATCTGAGGATTAGCAGTCCACAAACTGTAAGAAAATTCATCTGAATATTGCAGTCCTTCAGTGTTTGGAATTTCCATTACTTCCAGGGTCTGCAAGATTAGCCCCCAGTTTACAAAGGAAAAGCCTTACCTGACAGGCTTTTGAGGAATGTTCCTCTTTGAAGAAATAATTCAAACCACCAGTTCATTCCAGAGCATTATTACAGACCTTCATCCCTGTGCTGCAGTTATTGGTTTCCTTGTGCATGGAGTCAATTAGTGCCATGTTTCAGCTGGATTTCATGATTGTATTATCCAGTCAGTAGTAAAATCCACTCGTGTCAACTCTTTGAAATACCAACCTGTTGTGGATGCAATGTCATGTTTCGTGGAAGCTGGTTACGTTGTGAGAGAAAGAAAATGTAAGCTGTTTAGCTTTTCTTTGAAACTGAACTTTTGGACAAGCAGGAGGAGGTAAAAAGGGGCAAAAAAAATCCTAAACATCTCTGGACGGGTAGAAGTTTCAGCAAATGACTGATTACTGAAGCATATTATTTGCCTCAAAGACAAAAACATCCTGTGCCTTTGTTCTGCTGTTATCCTGCTGGAGTTGATCAATTCAGCAAAGTTGTCCAAGCAAAGAATTAAGCCTACTTGTAGGACTTGCACCACTGGGCACTGAGTATTGCAGAGGCAAAGCACATTTCTCCTTCCCCTGCCAGGTTCTAACCCTGACCCCACACCACCTCGCACTTGTACAGGTGTGTTTTGCTGAATAGACAGAACGTGTGCTTATTTTCTTCTTCTAGCTCCACTAAAGTTTAAATTCATAAATTAAAGTTCCTTCTGCTGTTACTTCCTTAGCTTCCTCTCCTGTGACACTTTTAAGTATGTTCTGCCCTACAATCAGGAGTAAAAGAAGCATATTGATACTGCTTTCAAACTTTGCTATTAGCTAAAAGGCAAGCCCGTGTAAAATGTTTTCCAAATGAACTTGGTTAAAATTTGAAAAGTATAAGAAGACGGGGAGTGGGAATTTCCAGCATATCTGACAGCAGAAGAGAAGTAGAAACTGCTGAACATATCCTATAAAATTGTGTAGGTCACTGGCATCAGGTGATGCGCCCTTATTAAGGCATCGCAAATGTTTCTAGACTCACTGCATCAAAAGTAAAGATGTTCGACTGTGGCAGTTGTCTGTTAGGACAGCCAAGTGATCATGGATTCCTACATGAGTAACAGAAAGGTGAAGTTAAAGATCTTCAAAAGGAGGACTTTCTTAGCCACAAGGGACAAAAGGAGGGGAAAAAAAGAACCAAGGAAAGTTGTATACAAAGATGCTATTTAATGCAGATTTGCCATAAGGCAAGATAATAATGCTTGAATGTTATGAACTGCAGAAACTCTGTGAACACATTGTATTTTAAACACTTAATCTGTTTTACAAACTATGTACATTCTTCTGCTAAATAAGATGAATTGGGATTCAAGAAGCAGCACATCCTGACAAATCTCCTCCTAAAGGCATCCATTAATATAAATCAACACTAGCAATTTTGTTTGATCATTTATTTGCAAGAATCATTAAGGTTTATTAGCATAATTATTCCCTGTGGGACTTCATGTCACATAAATGAAAAATGGCATTATCAATATTTAAAAGATAAGTGCGTAATGTTCAGAGTACTTAAACAGTACTCTGCAGGTGGTGTCCAGCTGTAGCAAATTAGAATCGGTTTGATTTCTAAATTGTAGAAATACAATTTCAGTGCAACTGTTTATTCCAAAACTAAGTCTGCTTCTTGTGCAAGGTATAAACACACAACAAACTCTATAGTTACTTGTTACAGTACATGTGTGTACAAAGTTTTCTGATTTCAAGTAAGCAATTTGTCTTAAGATATGAAACAGGAAGCAAATATTGCTTACCGGTGGAAGTCCTTTTATAATCTTGTGTATTTTACTTTTTACAGTTCTATATGATCTGAGATTTTCTCAGTGAAATGAGAGGACTTTCTCCCTCACTCTCCTCCCTCCTCCCAAGCAAAACAGTAGTTACAGTGTCCTTAGATCTCCTTCTCTACAGAGACACAAAGAAGGGCCCTGCTTTCCTGCAGTAGCTCTGGGACTAAAATCAGCTGGTGCCTCTGCACCGACTCTGTGATCATCTCCATAGTAAGGATGAGCTTCAAGCAGGCACAGGGACTGATGCGTAGCAAAGCCGTCGGGGTGGGATTGCGCTGGTCCTGCCAGTTGCCTGCAGCACAGCGTGGGCCCCGCGCTCACAGCCTGTCCCGGTTCTGAAGGGTGCTGAGGAGGTCAGAATTGGGAAGAGAGTATCTGGGAATATAACAGCTTGAGAGGAAGGGTCACGTAAGTGGACTGCTGCTTGTCATCTGCTTAGGGGAGACACTGTGTGTCTTTGGTTCCCCTCGCTGCTGGAGTGCTGAGCAGTAGGCGTGACACGAGCACACGCTGCTTTGGGGAAAAGGTGCCGAAGGTTCTGGCACAGACAAGTTGCCAGCTGGGCGCTGCTCGAGGGACTGGTGGGAGTTCAGCTGCCAGGTGGCAAAGGAAACACAGCTTTGGGGGCTGGGTGAGCCCCGCTTCTGGGCAGCGGGTCACAGCATGCCGGGCAGCATGGTGCGAGGCAGGGAGCGTGGTGCAGAGCCGCAGCCTCTGAAAACAGCCTCTTCAGCCGCCTTGGCAACCGCTGGCTGTGCCGTGATTCCCCAGCTATGCAGGGCCCCATACCAGCGTGCCCCTTCACAGACCTGGCACGGGGGGCGAGAGGGGAGAGCCTGGGAATGCCTGGCAGGCGGGAACCTGTGGGCTTTAGTCTATAGCAACGCAGAGGCAATTTTCACCACTTCACCCCTGCAATTTCGTTGGAGCACAAAATTGCTGTTTTATCAGCAGTGAAATGTATCATTAACCACTGTGTGCTTTTTTCTCTAAAGGCTCTTGAATAAAACATCAGGGATTTTACTAAACATGCCCCAGGACTCCTCCAGACACATCCCCATGCCGGGCAGGGAAGCAGAGCCTCCGCCAGCCTGGGGCTCGTCACAGGGCTGCGCCAAGGCTGACGGGCAGAATGAAATGCTAGTGGAAGAGATGGATGCAGGCAGCAGAATTATTTTTCACGTTGCTCTCAGCCCTTTCTGGGACTGCTGTTT
The DNA here is from genome assembly GCF_963210335.1 of Falco punctatus. Classification (NCBI taxonomy): domain Eukaryota; kingdom Metazoa; phylum Chordata; class Aves; order Falconiformes; family Falconidae; genus Falco; species Falco punctatus. The sequence goes on from NC_137587.1 coordinate 55,032,964, forward strand.
GTTTTCTGTAACTGTCCTTCAGTTGCCCTTTCTGTTGGTTGGCTTAAGGTTATGGTTAGGATTAGTATGTTAAATACTCCGCTGTTTGCAAATGGCATCTTTCTTCTTAGTTTTCTGCTCGTTGCTAAGCTCCCCTTTGGAGCTCCTCAGCTTTTTAATTATTCACAAACGCTAAACTGAACTCTGGAATTAATTGTGTTTGGTGGTATCTCGCAGGAGTGACAGGGGTTCTGCATGTTTCTAAGTACGTTTCTTAGTGCGTTCTTCTACACTCAAGTTAGAACATATACTAACACCTGGACTCAGTGCTTCCAAGGGAGTAGGCAGTTATGGAAGCATATGCTGTCCAACACTTTTACTCAGTGTATACTTTCCTATGGGTGCTGCTATAGGGAGAAAAAGAGTAAACCTTTAAGTACTTGACAGTTTTTTCTCAGTATCTCATTTGGCCTTGGAAATTATGAATCTTCCTTCCAGAGGTGTATGTCCTGGTGGCATTGCATATAACACACTGAGAAGAAAACTGTGACCTGGTCAAGTGGTTAAATGACAGCCAAAATCAGCGGAGGTGACAATGATTGCTGGGTTGGAAGCAATGACTGGTTTCCCTCCAAGATGCTCCCACTGCCACGTTCTGTTGGGCACTTTGGCAGATGAGCTCGTTGCAGGCTGGTTACTCAAATGCCGCCTCTAAACCCTGCACAGGCAAGGATAGGATAGGATAGAGTAGCAAAAAAAAGTCAGTCTGGTATTTAATCTTTCTGCTTCCAAATTAAAAGCTACAAATGGATCTTGTTATCTTGAGGGGCACTTTTTGACAAATAATTAAATTAGAGCTCGCATGTAAATAGACGCAACTTTTTTGAAAAGCTTTTAGAAACAGAACTTACTTACCCATAAACATTTAGATTCTCAACTGAACTGTGAATTTCCTTAAGAGACAATTCAGTCCTTTTGCTTGAACTTATGATCTCTACTCTTTCTCATGGGGGACAGGAGTTTGGTTATGATAAGTGGATAAAGTTCTTGCTGCACAAAGCAGAAGTGTCATTATAGCAGCGGTTTTACAACATTCTTTACATAGAAGAACTGTATTTGCTCTGCCTGGAATATTTGCTTGAAAAAATGGAAGCAGAAAGCCTGGTAATTGCAACTAGTATTCTCCCCAGTGTTTGCTAGTTGGATTAAAAAGCACATGGTGGACGTGGCGCTCTAATTGTTTTTTTAATCACTGAATGCTAGCAAAGTCATGCCAAATGCACAGGAGAAATGCTCTGTTCCATAACCCAAATAGGTCATCTAGCCAGGCAGCCAGCTGGCAAGGAAGCTCAGACTCTGCTGTGTGCTGTAAAAGCTCATTTCCCAGCTCACTGTGTTGGATGTTGTACAAAACCTGGCTGATGTTGATGGTGTTGTAATTGCTGCCTGTTTTCAGGTTACCTGAAATTATTTTTTTTTTCAGGTTAATAAGAAGCAATTGAACTGCAACGTTAAAGTAGAGAAATGGTAAGAAACTGTAGAATATATAGGACACTTACTATGGCTACTACTAAACAATGTAAATAACGTTGATCGATGAGAGGGGTGCAGAAAGCCACAAACTTGGTATTGGGTGGAGTAATAGGAATGGGACAGAAACTGCAGAGAAACGGAAGCACCCAAAGAAAATATAAAAGAAGCAGTCAGAGAGCTTAAGGCATTCTCCCATCTTGACCCTGGCCAAATCCTGAAAGGCTGAATGCTGGCTGGAGAAGAGACTTGAAAATGAGTGATGAAATAAGTGTCCTAATTCCCTGCTATTGTTTTACAGCATCAAATGAGTTTGGGCTACATGGTTTAAGAAGCACTTATGTTTTCTGGTATTGCTAATGCGGAAACAAAGAAATGACAAGGATTGTGTGGAGGTAAGAGATTGTGGGATGAAAAATGATTTTGTCAACACTTAAGCCTGGATGGAGCTGTCTAATCCTTCTGCCTGCACAGAAGCATAATCTGGTGTACTAGTACTACACCACAATTTTTATTTTTAAAGATCCTCTCAACAAACTACCTAAGGAATTTGTTTTGGTGTTATCCTGTCCTTTTAACTAGAATAACAACTATTTCATGTCCAACCAGCAAAAATACCCTCTGTAAGAAACATTGGAGTGTAGTGTCACTATGGAGTAAAATTCATCTGTGGTCTTCGGAATTTATGTATTCAGTCATTAAAAGTGTGTCTCCTCAGAAGAGTAGGTGGGTGCTTTATAAACTCAAATAGTTGAGTAATAAATGATAATATGACATGTTAGGAACTCTTGAATTTACTCAGAAATACATGCTATACAATGATGGGGATATAAATGCATTTTAGTGGTTTTAGTCAACGTCAGCCTTTAGATGCACAGCTCACAGCTTTTACTCTTGATCAGTAGGACTGAGCAGAGGTGGAAGCCCAAAAAAAGCAAAGAACATGGCACCCCTAAAAGACTAGTTTCTGTTCATGTCCTTTGCACAAACGTCATTTCTGGGCAGAGACATTCCATTTATTCTCTTTATTCTTTGAAAACTCAATACTACACTAAATATTTATTAAATTCACATTTTTCTCATCGGGAACAGCTGTATTTCTGTTGAACATATTTGAAGCACTGAGTATTTTTGTTCCTTAATAATACTTTTGTTTACAGTCTGTAATGTCATAAGTAAAAGATCACTTCTCACTTCTGCCTACTGCTGCTACAGGACTTATTTTCTCTACTACAGCAGGATAATTAAAAAAAATAAATTAGTGTTAGGATTTTCTTGACAGTGATAGCCCCTTAGCTGCTAAATCTGCTATCCCATCCATCACTAATCTCAAGCAAAGCAAGCATTAGTTTCTTTGTGACTTATCTAGGTCTTTAGCAGATCAATAGCACAGCTCAGATGTTTCAGACTCTTCCTTGTTAATTCACATTTATCTTTTCATCCAAAGAAGGTAAATTACCTCACAGAGAAGCTGTGTGTTATCCCCAATAGCAGTTTATAATGTTGCAAAGTCAGCGTGACCCACATATCTTATCTCAGCTGGAATGCATTTGTCACTGTCTCCTGTTATGATCATCTGGTACAACGCCCTAGAAGAGAGGTAAACCTGCAAAACAGCTTCACCGCTTTTATTTAATGACCTTTTTTTGCCATGTGTTCCTGTATCACCTTCAATTTAAACTGCTAAAGTAAAGGGGACTTTTTCCTTTAATGCTCCATTTCATCATTTTTATCATTAGCAAAATTTTCATTCCTCAGCAGCCTTCATTTCTGCTGTCGTGAGAGATCAGTAGGTGGTGACAGCGAGACTGGGAATGGAATCATTTATTAATAGGTTAGTTCACCCTCAGAAGGGACTGCTGGGGTTAACTCTACGTTTGTACAGTTGGCTGCTGGTTACCTGAAGCCTCTCAGGCCCTGGGAGTCTTTAATGCTCTTAGGAAAAAGGAATGAGAAGCTGCAACCAGACTGCTGCAAGAAGAAATGCTGTACAAAATGAGTTTGACAGCAATTATGCAGCTGGGACTCATTCCTTGCCGAACTAGAGTGAAGTAGGTATTTCAGTATCTGTTATTCTAAAAACTTCATAAATTATGGAAAGAAAACATAAATACATTTGGCTTGTAAGGAGTCTGACCCAGCTGGTTGCAAAACCAGGACATTTTTATTCTGTTCCTTCAGGTGAGCTGAGCAACTTCTGCCTGGGCTGGACTCTGTTCTGCGAGTGTTACATTCTTAGGTCTTTAGCTGAGAAATTAATTGGTGCCATAGAGGTCTGCTCTTTGATGTGAAAAAAAGGTAGGTCTGTGTGATTTCTTCCCAAATCAGATTGTACAAGGGAGGCCCAACATGGAGCGCCCACTTTCTGTGGCTGCCCAGCTGGGAGGAATAGCAACAGCAGATGCTCGCCCCTCAGGTGGAGGTGGACCGTCCAGCCAGGGTGACCTTAGCGGGGGGAACTGGACGGCTAGGAGGGCACAAAGCGTTTGCCCAGGTGCAGGTGCGCTACCCGCGTGCCTGCAGCCCCAGCAGGTTTGCAGATAACCCAAACAGGGGGTCAGTGCCCGGGGGGCACCCAGCAGCAGCCCCCAGTTGCTGTAGGGAGGCACCAAGAAGACGAAGCCAGACTCTTTGCTGAAAAGTACAGTGGGAGTCTGAGAAGTCAGTGGTCACCAGCTGGGAAAAAAGGGAGAGTTCTGTCTGGATGTAAGGGGGGGAAAAAAATTAGATGACCAAGCTTTAGAACAGGAGCCTGTTCTAAAGTTTTCCTGGGGGAGCTCTCAAATTGAGGCGAGACCAGCAGGTGTGTCTGAACTGGGGGAAAGGATGGGTTTCCATCTGTACGTACTCATTTTCACGGAAGGAGCAGGGCAAGGGTATATTGGATGTTTCTGAAGTGTTTTCCCCTCCCTGTTCTCTGCACGGGTGACTGTACGTGCTGAAGTTACTTAGCCTTTCTTCGGAAATCTGCACACACCGTAAGTTTACTGAACTGTCCCTGTGGCTTAATTTGTGTTCAGGAAAACAACCAGGGCATTAAAGGTAAGAATTTCTGAACACAAACTGCCATAAGGTATCGAGGATAAAAGAATTCTCCAGTTGTGTTTCTTTCTTCTTAGCATTTTAAACGCTGCAGCAAACCTGAACAGGATGGGAGATGAACAATGAGGCACTGAGGACTGGAAGGCACAAAATATTTTTCCCTTTGGGATCTTAGCAGATAGTAGAGCTGTGTCCTGTCCCTTCTGTGAAAGGTACGCTGCTCACAAGTACCGTGTCCATGCAAATATAAGCCACCTCTTGATTTTAAAAACAACTTTGTAAACAGACTTATTGATCTCTGAGATATGTGTGGGGTTTCAACCATTTTTACTGCCACTTTTCTGTCTGAACGCCTTGCTGTGCTGGAGGCTAAGTCAAGATACACTTTTGTTCTCATTTGAGAGTGTTGCTGTTCCAAATTGAGGATATGGTGTGAGCAAAGATCAAACGTTAAATCTGAAGGTTGTTTGCTGTTATTTCCAGAAGCAAGGTGAGGGAACCTGATTTTGTTATTTTGTTTGACAAGAGAGAAATTTCCATTTATTTCCAGTGAGGTATGTAGCTGTTCACCAAGGAGAAGGGACAGCAAAAGGATCTTTTGCACCTTTTTTCCCTGTGCCACCTACAAGCCTTCAGCTCTGAAAGTTGGTGGACCTTCTTCCTGAGTCAATGGAATCCTTGGGGAAGAGGGGTTTGGGCATTTGTTTCCTGGCATGCTGTTGAAGAAACTGATTATTTAATGTTTTTTAGAGAGCTGTAGTGGTAATACCATTTGGGAAGAAGCAGTAGAGAAAGTTTAGGGTCTTATTCTGTCTCATCTCCATCCACTTGTATCTTTTCAGTTAATTGTCTACTAGAGTTTAGTTAGTTAGTTAGTTGTTTATATATATATAAAAACAATTTCTATATAGTTATCTAGTCCCCTGAGGACTGGGGGGAAATATTTTTCTCCCAAAAAGGGCGACTAGCCAAAGCTTCAGAAAGAATTCTGCTGATCTGGGAGATTTTTTAGAAGATTTGAAACTGATTTTAAATAGTATTTTTATCCCGTAGCTAGGCTGCTACAGGCATATTGAGCACAGGTCAATAGAAACGTGCAGACTTCATACCCGATTCTGAGAGGTGTTCTTCAGCTCAGCTTGTTAATTAATTTTATAAAGTAGGTAACGGGGGGATTTTAAACACAGCTTTAGAGAAGCTGAAATGGGGGAAGTTTTTGAGGGACCCACGTAGGAGGGAAGCTGGAGGTGAGAGGAGCTGCCCCGGGTTTCGCTGGCGGATGCAGCGGTGACCGGGCTCCTCTCGCCCCGCCCGGGGGGGGTCCCTTGCCGGGGACCAGGCGGCCGCGGGGCCCCGCCCCGCCCGTCGGGCTCCCGCCGTCCCGTCACGCTGCCCGGTTCCCCCAGCTCCCCGCCCCGCTCCCGCCGGCCCCGCCCAGTAGCGGCTAAAGGCCCCGAGTCACGTGCCGGGGGCGGCCCGCCCTCTCGGCCAATCAGCACGGCGGGCGGGCTTCCCCCGGAAGTTGAAGCCGTTGCCCGCCCTCCCGCCGCTGGTTGCCGTGGCAGCGCGGCCGGCGGCGGCGGCGGGCGCGATGGTGAGCGAGCAGGCGGGCGGGTGGCGGCGGGGGTCCCGGGGCCGCGGCTGCCCTGCGGCACCGCTTCTGTCTTGTCGCCCGAAGGCGTCCGGGCCGTGGGCCGTGGGGCTGGCGGCGGAGGTGGAGGAGCGCTGCGAGCGGAGGCGGGTCGGCGGGCTGAGGGCCTCCCTGGAGCGGGAGCGGCGGCTGGAGGAGGCCCTGCGGCGGGTAAGGGCCGGGGCCGGCGGGCGGAGAGGCGATCACGCTGCCTGGCTTTACCCTTCAGAGGGGGGTTCTGTCACCGTTGTTCCCTGAAGGCGTAGTGCTGCCCTTTGCCCGCTGCCGGGCCTGCGGGGGCCGTCACGGGCCTGACGGGCGTTGTTGGCCCTGGGCAGGCAGAGGAGGACAGAAACCGGAGGGAGCTGCAGCTGGAGCGGGAGGAGCGGCTGGCAGCTGAGCTGGCGAGGCTGAGCCACGAGAAACTTAAAGACGAAAAGATGAGGCAACAAGTGAGAGAGAACAGGTAATGCTTCAAAATCCTGACAGCTTTTTAAACTAGCTTTTCTGGTAAATCCATCTGAATTCGCAAAAGTGCCGTTACAGGCGCAGCCGGCCAGCGGTGTGCTTCCTGCACGTATTTTACTCTTCTTGATTGTGTGTCGGACTGAGCCATAGGTGCAGCAGGATGGAGCATGCAATGTTTTCAAGCAACAGAGAGGAAGCTTTAGTGTGCTAAAATCTGATACGCAATTTATTTTTTAGAATAGGCTTTAACTTTTTAAACTTGTGCAGCAGAGAAGACGATAAGTAGTAAGAGTGTAGGAAAAGGTGGATTTTGCGCAGTGCTCAGCGGGCAGTGCTTGGAGGGGATGCTCCAGGTGTCAGTGAGCAGCGCTGGAGGTGAGTGCGGGAGGCCAGAGCAGCGCCAGGTGCTGCAAGCTGCGCGCTGACAGGACAGGCCTTGTGAGAGTTGTAACAGAAGTGGAAATGAATCTGACCTGGGAGGAACAGTTATTTTAAGATTAAGGTATGATAAACAGTTATTGTAAGCAAATTTTGTTTATAAGGGTAAAACTGATCCACAAAATTTTAGCTTTTAATATATCCATATATATATGTACACTTACACATATATGTAGGCATACATGTTTATGTATACATTTATGTATATATACATACTTACATGTAAAATATGCCAAACTATTAATAGCACATGTAGAAATAGTGATAACTCTTTTATTTTTAAACAGGTATTGTTTTCTTTTTCTGCTCTTTTACTAGAGCATTATTTTTCATTTAAAATTGCGGTTTCCCCCCCAGAATATTTTTTTATGCATTGTGTTTAAATAATGATGGAAATCTCAGGGTTTTTTCCCCACGAGTACTTTCTTCCTTGTAGTAAGATAAATTATTTTTTTTTTCCCCACTAGTCTTGAACTTCGAGAGTTAGAAAAAAAGCTAAAATCCGCTTATATGAATAAAGAGCGAGCTGCACAGATTGCTGAAAAAGAAGCTATGCGGTATGAGAAAATGGTAATTAGCTTCACAGTGTATCCCAGCACCTGAGTGTTGTATCTCTTTGTATGGGAATGAACATTTCTCTTTTGAAGCTGATCTTTTAATGTAAAATACTGTTAGGTGTAAACATTCAGAGTTTATTGAAAATATGTTTTGTGTTAAGAAGGACTAATTAGCTTAGAAAATGGTTTACTTTGCTGTTGCAATCAAAGTAATAGTGAATTAGGCTGTATGAATGGATGTAGTTTTTATTTTACTGGGTTTGTAATATTTATCCAAGTTAATACTCTGATACGCTTTGTACAGTAACTGCTTATTGTGGTGAACCCTCAGGCACAGATTGTTGAAAATGTTACTATTATTAAACACATATTTGAATAACTTCAGGAAAAATTGTGAACTTCTGTTTATATATAGAATAATATTGTGATCAGGCAGATGATTCTGATTAATTTTTAACTTTTTATGCAAAAATCAGTTTACACATATTGCTATAAAGACAATGCATTTATTGAGGATGTTCTACGTAGTTACACCACATTCCAATTCTTATGCCCACATGAGCTAGTTTTACTCGTGCTGGATGCTTTACTTCATTTTTGCTCAACACGCAACTGCCTTTAATATTGTTACTTCTCCTCCAGTTGTGTAGTTATTGAGGGTTCTACTTACCGAATTAAGTTATTAAGCATATTAAGACGTGATAGGCTGAGACAGAAAACTTGCCTTATTTGTAATGCAGTGTAATTCCTTTTTATACTGCGTATTTTTTCATTACAAGTTGTATTAGTGGGAGTAAAAAAAGAATCTTGCAATATTTTTTTTCCCTCTATAGAAACAGGAGGGTGAAATAGCCCAAAAGATGAAGGAGGAGTACGAAAGGCTAATCAAAGAAGAAAGTTCTGCAGAACTGAGGCGACACAAGGAGAAGATAGCCTATCAGCAAGAACTGGAGAAACAGCTTGAGGAAAAAGAGAGGAAGAAGCAGGATGCTTACAAAGAGTTTCTAAGAGAGAGAGTCATGATTGATGAAATTGTAAGAAAGGTCTATGAGGAAGATCAAATGTTAGTTACTTTGATATTTTAATATTAATTTAAAACAAAACAACTCGTGTAATTCCACATTTGTTTCATAGACTGAGGCCCGTTTTAGTTTTCCTTGGTCATATTTTACTAACAAAAGACTGACTTGTGCGGATTTTGCTGTTGAAACATCAGAATGTGCTTGTCATTTCAGTCGATGTTGTGTCCTTGTTCCCCAAACACAAAATCCCCCTTATTCCAGGGAGTGCTTCCATTGGGCCCATCGTGCTGGCAATGACGGCATATGAGATATTTCTGCCTCGCTTCGTGTCACTGCCTTTTTGTGAGGCATGTTGCATGCCTGTCTCATGGACAGAGATAGGAAAGGAGGTTTCTGGGGGCAGGGGTGGGGGTGTGGGGAGAGAGCGATATTAGTATAAATAAATAAAAAGTTTAGGAGATCCTGGTGCACATTAGGCTACTGGGCTTCCTTCTTTCTGTTCGGATGGAGCATGTGAAAAACGCAGTAGTGAGACCTATGTGTCCAATGTGTCCTCCTGAAGAAAGGTGTTAAGGCATGAGATCCCCCTTTGGGGGCAATTCAGTGATAAGTATTTTCAACGCAGGTACCTGGTTCCCAGCTGAATAGGTAAGCAGAGCCATTTAAATCTTCGTCTTTGGAATATGTTGTTAAGGGTGGTCTGTTTAATATTACTCTGCTCTATGTTAAATAACATTTTTTCCCTGTCTTCTACAGGAAAAAACAATTGAAGCTAGATAAAATGAGAGCAACTCAGACATACATTGAAGAATTTAAAAAAGAACAAGCTACTTGGAGGAGAAGGAAAGAGGAAGAGATGGAAGAAGAAAATAGAAGAATTACGGAGTTTGCCAGCATTCAGCAACAAAGAGAAGAAGATCGGATGGCTAAAGTTCGAGACACTGAGGAGAAAAAGCAAAGGCTTCAAAGCATGGTAGCAAAAACTAAAGCTGTTCGGAAAAAAATAGTGTACATTGGTGTCTTTCATTTAGAAATCTTTCCTTCTTCTACCAGATTGCCCAGAACCTGGAAAGAGAACAACAGAAGCGTGAAGAACTGGAACAGATCCGCCAAGAGCTGTATCTGGAAGAACAAGCGGAGACAGAAAGGAAGAAGGAGATGGTAGGTGCTGGCAGGTAGATGAAGCAGTACCTGCACACTGGGGGGGAATATTTCACTTTCCCTGGACTTCTGCGCATACATACATGAGTATTTTGGTACTTGTCAGATAGCAGGGTTTTTTATATGTCCTGTGTATGTTACGTGAACCTGTGCGTAAGCCGTTAAGGGGAAATGCAAGTGGAGAGGAGTATTGCAACTTTGCCGTAATTCCTGGACAACGTTCAGGTTAGTGGAGCTGGTCTGGATGAAATTTATGAAATAAAAGTAGTAGTCTATATGCAGGAAAACATATTTCACGGAGCATTTGTAGCTATGGGTAGGCTAATCTGATTTAAGCAGACCAGATGTGAGAATTTTAAGAGAAAAAGAAACCATTTTGAATCACTGATCTAGAAATAAGTCATAAAACAAATGCAGAGACAGTATTTCACCCAGCCTTCCTCTGTCCCTTCACTACTTCTGATGTCTTTGTGGTGGAGCAGCGCTCCCTCAGTCTTTGGGCGTTGTCACTGGAGTTGTTGATGCTCGAAGAACATTTAGTGAGCCTGTATCCCGTGTGCAATTCCTTCTCTCTCCAAGGATGCTTTTCATAGGCCGCGTAACTCCCATTTCAATGACTTTTCCTCTGTCAATGCTGGCAGGTCTGTCGCGGTCTGGTCTGGGTTGGGTTGGGTTTTTTTTCACACTTTGGATTTGCTGAGTCTGCGGGGCTGTTTGTGACTTTGGGATGTTTCTGAGGGACTCCTTGAGCCCCTTGGAGTCTGTGAGCTGGTTCAAAGCAGAAATCTTTTAATTCTGACATGGGTTTAGGCGTATTAAATAAATCTGAATTGTTTTCAGTTCTGTTCTGGCACCAAGTGTCTATTGTCAACGCTATTTTCTAAATGTTGTTAGTTGGACAAGCACTTTGTCTATTTATTAAGTGGTTGGAGGGAAAACTGTCTTTTTGAGTTTCCTTTGCCATTCCTGTTGTATTTATGTTTTAATTTCAGGAAGACAACTGAAGGTTTTGAGTACCCTTATGGTTCCTTTCATACACTTATTTATCTCATGAAGGAGGGTGCCAGTAACTTTCAAGTTCAGGTTTAAGTTAAGCGGGTTAATGAACACTTGCTTTTGAATGGCCGTTTGCTTTTTCTGACGGGCTTGCCCACACGCTGTCTTACCTTGCTATGGGTGACAAACAAAATGTAAGGCAGGCTGATACACCTAACACTGTTATTTTTAGAGTGTTGTTCAGGATGACTTGTCTTGTTGATTTACTTCATGCTAGTAGAAAAAAATAATCTCCTTTTGTTCTGGAATTAGAGAATCTTGAGACATTTACTTAACTGTTTAATACCAGACAGCACCATTAGATACGGAGTGTTTGCTCCAGTTATTTATACTAGAAAGTAACAGTTACAGTAAACTTATTCCAAGATAAATCAGGTAGACTGGCTGATGGTGATCAAACTTTTCCAAAGTATGTTCAGTAACAGCATTTTATTAAATTTCCTTTATAGGCAGAAATCGAAAAGCGAATAAGGCAACGCTTAGACTTAAGGCAAACATACGAAGAGCAACTGGCGTTAAAGAAGCTGGTGCGACAAGCTGTGCGAGAAGAGGAAGAAGCCTTCAGACAACAGATGTTGGCCAAGTTTGCAGAGGACGATCGCATTGAACAGATGAACGCTCAGAAACGAAGAATGAAACAGCTTGAACACAGAAGGGCTGTGGAAAAAGTTATCGAAGACCGTCGCAAACAGTTTATTGCAGATAAAGTAAGAGTTTTCACGTTTGGTTTGAGCCAAAGCGTGTCAGTATGAGAATACTTCCGCTGTCCTAAGCAACAAGGCTATTGTTATAGGGAAAGGTGACAGGGGGATTGCAGAGAAATGTGCAGGGGGGAAGCAGGCCTTTGTTTTGGTTTGATGAGAAGAAACCTTTTTAGAGCTAAATTTTCTTTGTAGCTCAAGAGGTGAGTCAGCAACAGTCCTAGACCCCTGTATGACCTGATGTGTGCTGCAAGTGGCTCTTCAGGAGCCGTAGGATCAGCAACATGACTGTTGCCCAGTTCAGCATCCCTGCCCAGTGGCTCTGATAGACATGTGAGAAGGGGAAGCCCCAGCCTTGATTTTTGACAAGGTCTCTTGAATTACCATCTGAGGAAGAAAAGGCATAAACTGAAAACAAGCCATGCAATCCCATACTGCAGATTTTGGACCTGTATAGGGTGTACATCACATGTGTAATGCGAACTGCAATTTCTAGTCATCAGCATGAGAACACGTGCCTATTTCTGCTTTTCCTGGACTAGAACAGTAGGGCAGGAACAGACTAACTTGTCTGAGAGCCAAGAAGGAATCAGAACTTAACTACCTTTAGAAGGGCTTCTAGTATGAGACCACACGCTTACACAGCAGACTAGCCCCGTGTCTGGGCATTCAGTCTTCTCTACTGTTTAAGATCTTTTTCTAGTTACCAAACAGGTATTGTTTAAATAGTGCTGTGTGGCGTTTTCCTTATGCATTTCCATCCTTTTCAAATTAACTTCTTGTGACCAGGAGTTAAGTAAGTAGAAGTTCAAAATCTGCTTCACCAGAAGATTTTATCATGTGGTGAATATTGGTGGAAACAAACATTCATAGAGCTGAAAATGAACAGTTATGGAGACTTTCTCTTCTACTGTAGGAGCGTGAACTCGAAGAAAGACAGACAGAGGAGAGAAGACAAGAAGGCATCCATGCAATTGTTGAAGAAGAGAGACAGAAACTCCTGAGAGAGCATGCGTCTAAATTACTGGGTTATCTTCCTCGAGTAAGTGAATTTTATTTTAAATGCTTTAAGTACTTGTCCTGTAAATCAGTTTTCTCTCAGATTAGTTGAAATTGCAGAACCGTGTAAATTCCTGGAGTCAGTGGGTGTCCTTATTGTGTCAGCTCTCCCGTGCTCACCTTTTCCTTTATTTTTTTTTCTCTTTTTGAGCTGGGAAGCAATTTACAAAATTATGCTTTCAGACTCTACTGCAGTCTTGATACCCAGAACAGAACTTGCTGAAAGCTTCCACAGTGCTTTGCGCATCCAGTTTTTGGAATATGGAACGTTAAGTTTTAAAGCGGGGCTTTTCTGGCTAGACAGGCGTCCGCTGTATCTTAAACCCTGTTTCCACCAGATTTCTCAGTTGGGGTTTTGGGAGTTATTTCTTCAGAGTGTTGGCCATCTTCTAAGTCTTCTGTTACCTTGGAACAAGCCTCCTCTCTGTTGCAGTGCAATAAACTGCAGCGCTTACAGAAGCATTTCAAAGTTCGCTTTGTTTGTCCTTGTGTTTTTAAAAGCTACAAAGATGGAAGCAATTCTTGTCATAGGAACAAACTACAATTTATTTTGTGTTACACTACATAATCTGAAAGATCACCCGATGGCACACAAATGGAGAGCTGCTTGAGGGATGCAAAAATGCCTTTACAGTAGGGAGAGAATTATCTGACTATTTAAAGAAATTCTTTTCTGCAGTACTGGAAAACATGGTAAATGCAGAAGAATATAAATTTTATTCAAGTATTAATATGCTAATTTGGTGCCTGAATTTGTAAAATTGAGAGTGAGTTATTTCCTAACATAGATTTGATTAAAGGATAACTCAAACCGACAATATCTTGATACAGTTTTCTGGTTTGAATTTACCGTTGTAGGAAGTCTTGGCTGTTTCTGCGTGTCCAAGGCTCAGACCTGTTCCGTGGTGTTGAGATTCTGCTTTATTCTTTCTCTGTCTCAACAGTGTGTCTGAATCACGTGGTCACGCACCACGTTGCTTGACTCAAAGCGGTTAAATAGGAAGGTGCTACCTAATTGTAGAGCCTCCAGTATAAATTCAATTTATAATATTTTTTAAAATGTTGCAAGGTGTGTTCTGTAGGTCGTACACATTTTTAGCCCTAAAATTAATTGAGAATTAGTTAAGAGATTTAGATTTCTAGGTTCTTCTGTTTCCTTTCCACAAAACATAGGTTCTGATTAAGTTGTTCATTAGCAGCTGATTTCCAAAACTATTTCCTTGTATGGGCCAACTTCTACACCACTAAAGGTGGAGGCAGAGCCCTGCCCCAGCCAGTGCTGCTTTACCGTGCAGTTGCTTGATGTTACTAAACCCGCACCTGTGCTGACTACGATCACTGCTGTTAGAAGCAGAATGCGGGTAAATGCTGCCTTTTGTACAGTGCTCACGCTGGAATCGTTACGGGGTTCTCACCATGGTTTGCACAAAGAACGAGAGCGGTGGTTCTAGGTTGGCACCCCCTGTGCCAGCTTGGAACTCATCTGTTAAAGTTCTGTGATGGTTTTCAGGGCTGTTTGAAAGGTCACACCGGTACCGCGGGTACAGGCTGTTATGTTCACTTCCATAGAAAACTGCAGGGATCCACAATAATCTTGCTTAACCTTCCGATGTATGTTTCTTCCCCTTATTGCAGGGAATACTCAGAGACGAAGATGATGTCAACATGCTTGGAGAGGAATTTAGACTGGCTTACCAGAAGAGAAGAGGTAATGCTTTTTCAGAAGAGAGCTGAAATTTCCTGCATCTCATCTCCTCCTTTGCCACAAGGTGTCATCTCTTTTCTAAGGAAAATTTCCATATGTTCTTAACGGTGAGGAACTCCTTTTTAATATCATTAAAATCTCCATTTTAAGACTGGACTGCTAAACTGATGAGCAGTTAGTTTTCTTTAAGTGTATGTTGTCCTTGTGTTTTCATCAATAAACTCTTGTGGAGTTCTCAATTATTCTCAGTGATGTTGCAAAGTTAAAAATGTTTTCTCCAGCAACTCTGCAGAAACCTAAGCTAGTGTAAATTGTTGTGTGCATTTCAGTATGGACTATAAGATTCTCTTAATGCACTATTCCTGGTTTTTTTATTTTTAAATTTAAATTTAAAGATTTTCTGCACTGGCATTACACTAGTAAAATACTCATCTCGCTGTAGTTTTTGTCTCACCTCAGAGGGGTAGGTCTGAGTTACTTGTTTCACCATTTGTTCATGTTACTTTGCTGGTAGGATTCAGTAGAGACATTTTTCCATTTTGAGGTCAGAATCACCATTTATACTTTTCTTGCAGTGCATAAACTTGCTGTTTATGTGCCATGTTTCTATTCAATTAGTCTGAGGGAGGAATCCATGGAAATAGCAGAGGTTTGGCAGAGGTGCGTGCAAGCAGCACAGGCTTTTACGCTTACGTTCATTAATGCACACATGATATGCTTGGCTCATCTACACTCAAACTGTTATCTAGTTCATAATTATGATGATGTAATGAAATCTTGGATGCAATGCTTGTAGAGCACCGGTGGATACAGAGCCATCATTCCTGACCGTATCCCAAAGCAGCACTTGGATGGCCAGGGGAAGTTTTAGTATTTTCACCTTGACAGCAGCAGGAGTTTTACCCAGCGCAGCTGTATCAGGTTATGGAGCCTGGCTGGGCAGTGAGGGGTGAGTCTCAGCTATGTTTGTGCCAGCCAGGGTGTAAGGTGTAATAGCTAAAACAAGTTCAGACCGCTTCTGGAAAAGAGCTGTTGGTGCTTAAATTAGCTGCCAGACCAACTCGCTGGGAGGGAGAGCTGTTACAGACAACACCCAAGGCCAATTTTCCAACCACATGTTTTAAAAAGGCCATGACATTTTCTTCTCAACTGGATCCCTGGTTAATTTTTGTCTCTTGCAGCAAGGAATTTTCTGAGACTAAACCCTGACTTCTTTGGACTGAATATTACCTTAGCTAAGGTATATTTTTAAATGCTAAAACAGAGCAAATGGAGTTCTTTTGTTGGAATATTCCTTGCATGGTCTGTGCTTCTGCACTCACTGCAGAAGGGACAGTTTGCCCTTCACCAGAAATTTGCATTTCATATGATATTACAACACAAGCAAGCAGGCTTAGGAAAGTTAAACAATTTAAACATAAGCAAAATCAACAAAACCAGTTTGCTGGGATATGCAGTTATTAACTATTAACAAGCAGTCGTATACAGTGCCAAAATTATGTACAATCTGACTCGTATTTCAAAAAATTATTTTTTTGTATGGAATCAATTTCCCCACTCAAGAGCTTTCATGAATTCCTCTTCAGTAAAAGAAAGCATCTTAGCAGCTTCAAGGTGCATCTTAAGAAAAAGAAAAAAAAAAAAAGAAAAAAAAAGAAAATTAGGAGCAGGAGGTAAAACAGTGTGAATGACCAACACAAAATTCTTGGGATAGCTGAAAGGGGCTTCAGCTCTGTCATTCTGGGGTTTTGTACTATGGGTTTGGATGTTCACTTGTTTAAGCTGAAGCTGCTATTCATATTTTTCTGCAAAAATGTATAGCGTAGGAGTAATGTGATAAAATTTATGCTAAACATTGCAACCTCAGCTCTAGTAAAACGGGACCAATCGCTTTTCTTAGTTCCTTATATTGCTTTAAAAATATCTCAGTTTTAATGAGGCATGGAAAGTACCGAAAAATCTGACAGCTTTAGTGACTGTTAAAGAACACATATAAGAAAACTGCTATATGTTCTTTCAAGCTGATCAATACTTTAAAGTTATTACAAATCAAATGCATCATTAACATTCAGCATGCTAGCGCTTCTAATACGCATGACTTCATGTTAAATTATTTTAACAAGATAATATAACACCATTAAAACTTAACTGTCAGCATAACTGTGCTACAACCTCACAAGAAATACCTGGAGCTGACCACTGGTAGCTGTGTTGCCGTGTATCGCATCACACAGCTGTGATCCATTTTTGCACATAAACACACCCACACATACATGTGTACATATGTATATGTTTAAAAATCATACTGCAGTTTGAATTTGTATTTTTATTACACAGGATATAGCACATTAAACGGAACACTGAAAGGAACAAACTAAATTTTTTCACTTAAACAAGGCTATTTTCTGTGCAAATAACACAGTTGCTTGGAAAAATGTCATCAAGATCATTAGTGTTTGATGAGAAAACAAGAACTAAATGGTCAGTGTATTTGCACAGAACTACTGAGCAAAAAGGCGCGGCAGCCGGGAAGCCCTGAAGGCTTCCTGGGTTCTGGCTGGTGTCATGGCACAGGTCACAGCGGTGCCACATGTCCCCAGCACCACACCGGAGTATGATCTCTTCACCTATCGTTGTTCAACGTGGAAAGGAAAATGTCCCAGCTAAATAGTTTTAATAAAATGGTTACGTTTTGAAGAACAGAAAACAGCCCATGTCTACGAGGCGTCTGTTGTGGGGTGTTTTTACCTATAGACATTCTGTCAGCTCAAAGTGACAACACAGCTTACTGCCATCCCCCCAGACAGGGTCACACCCGCCAGCTCTGCACACCTCAGACCAGCTTCCCCTTGTGCCTTCTACAACTAAGATTTCCTATGAAATTCTCTCAAGCAGAGAATGGCCTGAAGAGACCAGCTAGAACTGCTCGCAACTACTCGCTGCCAGCTGCAGCTCGTCCTGCTACTGATACTTAACACCTTTTGGGCACTTTGTTCCTCTCTCACCCTTGGCGCAGTAGTGTGCCATCCCCTCCAGGCCAGCTGCCTGCATGGCCACGCAAACACTGCAAATGGCCCCAGCCAGGTTTCTCGCATTCATTCAACTAAGGCTCCCACGAAGGCAGCAGCCCTGAGGTCCTTCCTGTGAGTGCCGTTCTCTTTCAGGTTCTTTCGTAGTCTGTTCTGGAAGGACAACTAACAGCATCCTTCTTCTCCAAGTACTAGTTCTTTTGTAAGAAAAGGTAAGTGGCTTTCTCTACTACTGCAGTTCTGGTACAGTGTTTGTAGTTTTTAAAAAATGTATTTAATGAAGTTTCTTGAAGTTCATTTGAGACTATGGTTTTGGTTCACAGTCTAATGGAAATACTGCTCTTTTTTGACACCCCTTTCAGTGAATTCATTTTCTAGAGGACAATGAGCTACCTCACTGAGTTCATTTTGAGCGGGTGCTGTATCTTTTTCATTCTCAAAATGAAGTTGAAGGGCCATAAGGGCCAGCCAAAGGCTAAGCTAGCACTGTTAGATGAATTGCCAGGATCTTCTTTGCATCCTGTTACTGCCAGAAAAATTCTCTTCAGCTGGAAATGCATGAGCAGCCTGAGTTCCTCTTACTCCAGTTACCCATCCCCCTATGTTGGAGAGGTATTCTAGATTCCAGGGTGTATTTCCATATTGCAATTCCCAGTTCTTAGGATAAGTATGTGTATTTTGTTACATGAAGCTACCACTTCGTACAGAACTATTCTTCCTCTAGGGAGGCTTGACTGCCTCAAAAGCGTTTACAACATGCTTGGTGGTCACTGCAGTGCTCACAGGGTAAATAACGTGGTCTATTTGCTTATCTCAAAGGCTGGCCCTTCTAAGGTGCTTCTGCTCAACAAGTCACCATCCGTGGCTTGTTTCGGCTCTCTTACAGCTTGGGTTTGAGAGTGCAAAAAGAAATGGCGTTAACTCCATCCTGAAATGAATCACATCGGATTCAGCGGAGTAAGCAATTAGAGGTGAACCACACTCATGTTAAGATCCTATCTAGGCGGTTGTGAACCCTGTAGCCTGCATGTCTCGTGTAGCCTCGGAAGGAGAACTGATGCACCTGATAGCGCACAACCCCAAGTATTTAGTAAGTAAAAGGTGCGATGGAACTAGGAAGACCTAAATGCATCAGTAAGTGGAAAACTGATTTGGACAACATCTCTAAGTATACAATCCTCTCACTTTAATTCCTTTTGTGTAAACTCAGAGGTTCTTTCAATTTGTACCATTAAAGCTCATTTGACAGGTCTATGCTGAAAATACATTTTGAGAAAGGTAAGGTTTTTACCCACTCTGCAGTGTCTGAGGTTTCTCTGTCCGAGTAAAACAGCCCTCCTTTTTGGGACATCAGTATAGCTTTATCAAATACAATACTTAAATACATTTTCAGCCACATTCTCTCTGAAGTATTAGTCCACTTTTCACTACACCACCTTTCTGTGAAAGCCGTATCGCTAATTGGTCGGAGAAATTGTCAGCCTGTATTCTACTACCCATCCCCTATTCAGCTTCAGCTGCTAAAGGAACTGGAAGGCAGCAGCCCCTGCCCTCCCTGAGGGAGAGGAACAGAGGGAGATATGAAACCAACGTAGAATAAATAACTTTCAAAACGAGGCTAGCTGCAGGCGCCCTCTGGATGGGAACACCCATGCAGCCACGTAGATGTCATTACACTGTGTTCAATTCAAAGTATGCGTGATATTCCAGGAATTACAAGAGGATGGAGGTCAACTCCTTCTTTCAGTCTAGTAAATTCACACCTAGGAATAAGTACTCTTTCATTTTGTCTTTCCTTCCCCCCACACACACTTTTTTTCCTTTTGTCGTTATCGTGTCTTTTTTTTTTTTTTTTGTTTCCCCCCTTTTTTGGGGGGGAGGGGGAATGGGTTTTTTTCCGGGGTTTTTTTTGGGGGGGGGTTTTGTTTGTTTGTTTTGGTTTTTTTTTTTGGTTTTTTTTTTTTTTCCATCTGACATGCAAGGAGAGCTGCACCTGGGCAGAATTGTACATGTACAGAACACCTCAGAATATAAAGAAACAATGTTGATCGAGAAGGACATGCTTTGAGAACCCAGGAAGAATATAGGTCTAAAATGTAATGGCTCACTCCTGAGGGGCCACGCTGTTCCAGCTGCTGATAAAACAAGCAATATGGGGGGGGGAACTAAACTAACTTGCATGCTGAAAGGGCTTCTACTGACAGCACCAAAGGGAGCTGCTGTTACTGCCTGAACAGTATTTGTTCTTGAGGAGGCTGTCTGAGGGCTTGTCAGTAGTAACCTTTCACCATGACAGGAGATGTTCCAAGTTAGGAATGAGGTCAAGTCAAAAGACCACCAGCCTTTGCTATAAAGCAAAATATTAGCAGTAGGCACTAATGAAAGTGAGAGTGCTGCTCCCCTGCATTGAGACTTCCCAGTTCTGGGGCTTTAGTTTGCAAGTACCTTACTGGGCAACAAATGCATTTAGCTAGAGTGGAATAGAACTGGTCCTTACCTTTTGTCTCTTTAAAATATCGATTAACTGTAACTGCTTTTTAAAACCCGTCATTAGGTCTTCTTTTTGTTTCTGCAGTTTCTTGTTTTCTGTTTTTAATTCTTCAATTGTTTTGAGCTCTTGGTTAGCCACATCCTACCGTGGGAAGAAAAGGAGAAATGTATTATTTATGAAAAGTGGTGCTTTAATCAAAGAAACTTAGCATTACCTAACCAAATGACAAACAGCAGCCACACATGACACTTCTGAAATGAAATAGGATTAATCAAAATATTCCCAAATTATTCAATAAAATGAAAAAAAAAAAAAAGAGTAGAAAATCTTAAAAGAGCCGTGGTTTGCCCGTGTATGTCTTAGGTGTATATGTGTACTTCTCCCTTTTTCTAAACACATTAATTTTCTCACAAATGGGGAAAATCAGAAAGGTTATAACTTTTGTTCTGTACATTTCTTCTTCCTGCATAGATTGCAATAGCAGTGTCCCAGATAGTCACCAAAGGGCTTGGCAAGTTTGCTCTAAGTTCGTTTTGGGGGACTGTCTGTAAGAGATACGATGCATCCAAAGCTGTCCATCAGCCCTTTGTCTCATTCTAGCATTACTGAGTGATTACAGACTGGAACTTGTTTTCCCAAGCCACTTACCTTGTTACTTTGCTTCAGTTTATTGAGCTCCACTTTATACCTTTCTGCTTCTTCCAGGGCCCTGTTCAGGCGAACCTCCATTGCACTCTGACTGGTTGCAGCCTGCTTTTGTACACGCTTTAGATTCTCCAATTCCTATTTAAGAAGCAAAGGATAAAACCAAACATTACAAAATAATGGCATTTTAATGACTCCCATCTAGACAACACATTTACAGCAAGGCTGGCCCTTGAAAACCGAAGAGCCGCACTTCTTTGGCCTGCAGATACTCTGCCTCAAAGACAATTAATTCCACTCTTAAAACACCCCCTTCTCCTTTGAAATCTTGAAAAAGAATCTTTCAGATCTTTGTTTTAAACTTCTTTTAGAATAATTTGGAGCTGATCATGTAAGACCACAGCACTGACTGAGAAACCTTTTATGCTCAATCAGAAAAAGAGAAAAAAACATCAGTATGTCCACTCTGTGGCAGGTTTTGGAAGTGACCAGTATTCCCAGCTGCTTCTTCCCACCTGTTCCTTTTACCCATCTTCCCCAAATGTTACTACATGCAATTACCAACAAAAAGTTACAACAGCCTACTGAAGATAGCTGAGGGTAGTAACTGTTTCATCTAGCTAGCTAAGTAGTTCATCAAGTGTTTATGGCAGCAATCAAAACAATTCTCTCTTGTCTCTGATGATAGTATTTCACAGGGCTGTAAGTGGGGAAATGAGAAAAAAGAGACCAAGTTGAGGAACAGAATAATGAGATGAAAGATCAGGGAACATAGATAAAAGACAAAGTAAAAGAAATAAACAATTCTGGCAGAAAGAGCACAACTTTTCATTTGTAAGAAAGAAATAGGGTTTTTTTTTAAAACTCTCAAATTTTTAGTGATCAGCCCAGAAAGATTCTTTTAACCAAATCAGAGTAGAGAAGGGGGCTTGCTGTTAATTTTTTGCTCTCGGACTACCTTATTTCTGAGTAATTCTTCTATTTGCTCAGCTCCACACCAGCCCTTATGGTTCCTTATGATTTCCACATCACTTATCCAAGAAATACATACTAATTGATGAGTGTATGCAGCAAAGATGTTACGGTGAAGTTATGACCAGAACAGGTATTTCTGGGGAGCTTTGAATCTTCTCCAAATTGGATGAAGAAAACAGGAGAGTAAGGTGCATCTCATTAATCCTCCCAAATTCTGTTGGTGAATGTGTCTCCTCCAAGAGTTCACAAAACTAAATGTTGCTTCAACATTTTTATTTTGTTGCTAACCTGTCCATCTGATGGATTAAAAAAAGTTGGGTGAAAGCCTGGCTAGTCAGGCAGCAGAGCACCCTGGAATGCAAATTCATTTGCTAGAAACTGAGCCCTATGTTTCCCAAGAAAACGAGCTGCACAGCACGCAAACCTCTTGTCTTGTATCAAGATGATGGAGCTGTGAATAGCGTCAACTAAACGTTTTGTGCTATATATTTTATTCTGTGTTAATATGAAAAGCTTTGGAATGTAGCCTTTACTCAAAAAAACAGTCTGCATGCAATGCAGATTACATATCAGCTAATCATATCACTTAATGAACAAATTCTAAAAGTTCTTTTCAGGCTTTTTGACACTTACTGTCAAACATAATACCTTATCAAGGACTTTTTTGCAAGTCATCTAGTGAGGGTATATTGTTAAATATATTTGACTCCCAAGTTTTTCATCTGAAAAATGCCTGAAGTAAGTGTTTTACTTTGTAAGTAGGCAAGGTTTCTGCCAGTTCTTCAATGCTTTAAGTAAAAGCTGGATTCATTTTCTCATATAATGTTCCTCTAAGAGGGGGGGGGAAATTACTATGTTCTAAAACTGCATCCCATTTCAATCTCTGGGTTTTCTCCACTGTGCCAGAATGGCTGAGGTACTTGAGTATCAGTAGGGGAGGTGATACCAGAGAGCTTGTCCAAGAGTAACCCTCCCAGCAGCAGGCATAAACAGTGCTTCTATCTTTAGAAAGCTCAGCTACACCTGTCCACCCCCAAAACCAGTTGAGAGATAATATTTGCTTAACATCAAGCCCTTCTTCAAGGGAAATTATAAAATCCCTGCACAAAGCCTTAAAAGGAATAAGAGCACAACTTTCCCGTTTCCCTGACTTTTATCAAACGTTAAAGCTAGATTGAATTAACCAGTGAGAGGGAACACAGAAGGAATGTTCTTGTAGACAGGTGGTGAGAAAAAACAGGAGAGGTGATAAAACTGATTAGATCAACTAGATGGAAAAAAAAGAGGAAAGCTGGAAAGAAGAGTATGGAAGTTGGGGGGAGCACCAGAATTCAGCTGCTGCCTGAGATGGGTCTCCCAGCAGAAAGGGTCACAGAGACCAAACACCAGAAGAAGGAAATGTAAAAATAACTAATTACTATGTTTCAGGTAGTTTGTGAGAATCTTTGCCTAGGCACATACAATGTATCACAACTCTTTATCATTTATGTTGCAACCAAAATAACAACAAAACCTCCAAACTCAGAGGTTACATTTGTGCTGGCTCAACTATACAAAGTAATTTCTCTAGGGTGAAAGTATGAGTCTTGACAGTTTAGTGGCTCAGCACTAAAAACTCAGGCCCGTGTTCACAGGTAATTGTTTTTAAACATATGTCTAGAATTAATCTACCACTACATTAATTCCATAGTGTTGAATAATATTTCATACCTAAAGAATAAAACAGTTTTCAGATTAAGTCCGTAAGAGATTTAAACAGTTACTGCAAAATGATTTTTAGATGCATGTTTTTGGCAGATATTTTTTTTAACACTAGAAAAAATATGCAAAATAACTTCTGAATTAGCAGAGAACCATTCATTACATACACTTGCCTTTTTTGCTGCCTTAGTATTTTAAAGAACTATCACTGTTTGTCCTGATCATGTCTGATCAGTAACCTTGAGAAACTCTAGAAAACACAAGGTGTTAGGAATAATTGGAGCAATGGAGGATGGTAAGCGCAGAGCAAAGATCAGTATGGTAGCTGTACAGCAGAAGTGGATAAAGGTTTTACTACAACAGACATCTCCTCACTCTTGGAATAAACTTTCTAACTGTGACTGTTTACAAGAACCAGCATAGACCAAGGAAATTATGGAAATGGCCATTGCAGACAGCTTTAAGTATAGGTTAAACAAACTTTTGTCCAGGATAGTTTGGACAGAATCTATCCCACCTTGGTTTAAGAGAATGGACTACATGACTTTGTAAATCTTAACCCTGTTTACTGTGAGTACTACTCCTCAATATTTTTCCTGACAGAATCAACAACCAAGGTAGTTACTTAAGGGAACTTAAAACTTCCAAGTATCTGCACAAAAAGAACACATAAACTTAAAACATTTTAGTTTTGAAATGCCAGAACTACAGAACGTTAAGATGAAAGCATGCCTATACAAATACATAGTATGATTTAATGGCAGTATGAGACTTTGTTAGGCTGAGGTGTGCTATTTTCCCCAAATTTTTATGTGAAATGTTCTCCTGGTTCTATTACATGTACTACACCATACTGTATGTATTACATGACTCTGAAGTCAACCTCTTTAGCTCTAAGTAATTAAAGAAAAACACATGCTGCTCTTAGATCAAGTTCCAAACAAACAACGCTGTGTATGCAGGCCATCTGCTACAGCTAGGCACATATACAGTTTTGCATATGTGGCCTACAACAGGAGCCAGGTTAATTTTGATTGATCCAAATTAGAGTGGCTGGTTTTCAAACCATCCATTTTCAAGAACAAAACCACATCCTTTCCTCTACCTGCAGAAGATGCTAATATAAGCTGCAGATGTGGGTTTTTAATGCTCACCAGGTACTACAGTTTACAATAAAGCTCCTATTACCAGAAGTAATTTTGAACAATTATAATTAAAACCAGAAAAATAAAGTTCTCCTGTATTTTTCAAGATTCTTTTGTGAATTCGACAGCAGTTTCTGAAAAGGTTGTTTTGCCTCTTGTGGTCTTTTTACACCAGAATTTAATTTTAAAATACAGAAATGTATGATTGTAGAAGCAAAAGAAAACGAATTAGCAAAATACATAATTTCTTCCTTTAGAAAAGGGATTAAATAATTTTAAAATACAGCTTTTAAAACTAGTATCAGATTGAAATGCTAATGGGATCATTGGATACAAATCTAAGGTGCAGAGGATGACTTGATGTGGGTTTTTTCCCCCTTTCATGGGGTAAATGACACTAATATCTGCAATACCTTTTCTAGTGCAGTGACCTCTTGTTGCAACCCTTCATTTTTTTTGTTTGCTTCTTGTGACAGCGTTTTGTACTTTTCAGTCTGAGAATGTTGCATACTGATTGTTCGTTGCAGTCTGCTGTTTTCTTCTTTGGTATCTTTAAGCTGAGATTTTAAATTCTGATTTTCATCATCCTGTTTGACAGCAATGAGCAAAAAAACCCCAACTAAATTATTGCAAGAAAGCAGTAGGAGAATGTGATATTAATGTTCTGTAAATAAAAGTCAGTAAAAAAATATATATTATAGATACAGAGATAACAGTTTTTAAAAATTATGTTACTTTAAAATGTTTCATGATGGATTTCACAATAACTTTAACAAAGGAAACTACTAAGCTAAACTAGGAAAACAAAACCCCAATATACCAGGACAATACTTCAAACAAACAGTAACAATTTTCTCATTTAATTTTCTGCAGTCTTTTACTTGGAGCTGTCTTGTAGCAGTATGTAAAACATTTAATTTCTCATAGTTCAAAGGTTTTGAGAACTAACTATCAAAATGTTACAGAATAATACGAATAACAGTGGCACATAGATATTTTGTGACCTTTTTGTGTGAATAGCTAAAGGCACACTTTAGGAAAAATTCTGGGAAAAAGAAGAGAATATAATTACTGATAAATCAATCCTTTATGTTTTAGGAGATTATCTAGTTTTGACTTAAAAGCAACTAGTGATCCAGGATACATCAAGTATTCAAATTCCAGATTCTTTTAACATCAAGTAAATCCCGCATTAGATTTATGACCTACTGGCAATTACGTCCCACATTAAGCATTATAATTTCATGGCTTTTTTCTTTTATAACCTTTTAAACATTATAAGTGAATACTAATTAGGTTATTTCAGAGATACATTTTGCCCTTCGTTTCTTCTAAGAAAAAGAAATCAAGGCACATACAGAAATTAGGTTTCTATGAAAATGGGTCTTTTTCTCTTGTCCTCTCGGCCCTTAGGAATACAGGCTTCTCACCTGGTAAATATATATGTTTTACCCTCAGTTTCAAGTGACTGCACGCACCTTACAAACTCCCACTTCTTTATATTTGAAACAGATTTATTGCTTCCTTGTAATAAGTGGACTGTGAACAAAACCTAGAATCTATCTCAAGGCTTTGGCAAGATGAAATTTTTGTGATGTTCTGAATGTAATGAAAGTTATTTTCACACCAGAGAAACTAGTACCCAAAATGATAACATTTATATACAGAGTGCTATGGGAGCAGGACAAGAATAGGTACAAGGTTGTCTTCTGCCATCTGCTATAGTAACTGATTTCTGTAGTATTTTTGGCATGGAATGAAGAAGTTCAATAGCTACTGACAATATTATATTTGATTTGAAAATGTCTTCAAAATCTAATGTAACAACTTCCTTCTGATCACAGCATAAAAGTACTGAAATGCAGAAGCACCTGTATTGATAAAAATGAAATAAATTATACATATAAAATACCAAAATCTAATTCTTTCTAAATATTTTCTTCAGGCACCTCTCTCAAAGAACTTATTTAATACCATCCTGCTCCTTAACTCTAAATTAAAAGCTTGAGAGAAAACATATAGATGGTTTACCATACATTCTGAATGTCATCCCCACATTTGGGCCTGCGGAACAGGTGAAAACAAGCATTCTGAAGTTAAGAGACCACAACTAATAATTGTGTAAACCAAAAAGTTAGTTCAGAAACCTTGCTTGATTACAAATGCATGAAAAAAAGGTGATCCCTCTGGCAGACACACACAAACTATTTAAGGTTTTACAGCTCAAGAGATGTTTGAGCATCACCTGAAAACATCTTGCCATCGCTGCAGACCATAAAATTCAGTTGTAGTACACTCGAGCAGTAAAATATCAGTGTAGCTTCACAATGCCTTAACTTCAGTCTGATCTGCCCAAGCATGTAATTCCAAATACAGTCCTCATCGAGCGTCATCTTAACAATGGAGAAAGTCTAATTTCTGTTTTGATTAAAATATTCCATAAAAGTGGATCACAGATCAGCTGTTTCCACACTTTGTTCCACCAAGGACACACAAAGCACCTGACTATATTTCTCAAGCTTTTTTATTTCTCATTCTGCTTTAAACATCCCCTTCCTCCCATTGCTCAGGTCTGGGCACCACTCGTATTCTCTCTATATACCAGCATCTGTATTTGACTG
Organism: Falco punctatus; assembly: GCF_963210335.1. Classification (NCBI taxonomy): domain Eukaryota; kingdom Metazoa; phylum Chordata; class Aves; order Falconiformes; family Falconidae; genus Falco; species Falco punctatus. The sequence goes on from NC_137587.1 coordinate 55,059,919, forward strand.
CTAATATTTCCTCCTTTATCTCAGGCTCTGGTAACACTCCTTCCTACAGTGATGGCTAAGAACACTCTGCAGCACCAGTGTCCCTACAGCTGGGGCACATCTTCATTCCCAGTAGTTTTTTCCTGCCTCAAATTCTTTTTCATTAAGTATATTTTGCAAGCTTGTAGCCCAAGACCACATTTATACAGAAATTACTATCCTTGACTCTAAATTCTTAGGAAATTGCAGGGGGAAGAACCTTAGCTCTTAATATTTGAAAAGGAAAGGTTAAGAGAATTCTGTTGTGATTATTTGCTAAAGAGGAATCTGCTCTGTTTCTACAGATAAGAAAATTCAGCTCTTACCTTTTTCCTGCATTCACAGGCTACACTAGCCAGCTCTTCCTGCATAACACGCAACTTTGCTTTAAGAAATCTGATTTGAGCTTCTGCAAAACATAAGAAGTTGTAAATAATATCCACAAGTACTCATTATTCCATGCAGAAAAGAAGCAAGACTGATGTAAGAAGTCACTTTAATCATCTTGTTTTTAAAAGCACGATATATTGTTTATTAAAGAGAAGTAGGCAAATAAAAACTCAGATTTCTAAATAAATGGTGCGTGTTTCTCATTCTTAGGCAAAGCTTTGCTTAGATTTTTCCTGTCAATGACTGAACTCTACATTTTTAAATGTAAAAGACTTGTAATGCTCAAAATTGGAACTTACTGGAAACTTTTGTCACACTGTGCTATACATTACAGCATTCCTTGAGGCTGAAGTCAAGAAAACTATATTGTAGGGTTTGTCTACTACAATCAATCGGTACCTGCAATTTGTGTAGTTACACCCAAAGTAGTTTTAAACTGCTCACAACAAACAACTAAATGTAGGCTGCAAACCCCCCAATATGTAAATACCCCTCCCACACACTAGTCTATGCTTTTTTAAAGTACACTGCTAACATTATTCAATTACCAGTTTAAAATTAAATTGATTTAACCAGATGGTTTTTTCCAAATGCAGCAACTTCTTGCTCGTGGAGAGCTAAGAAATGTCCTATTACCATCATGACAAAACAAGCTGTGTGTGAATGGTCTGCTCTTCTACTTCCTATTTCCCATCTTTCCCCCAATCATTCACAAGGAACTCCACCTGAACTGCCACAGGCACAAAGCACAGAAACAGTATGATGATCAAGTTGAGCAACATAGAAATAACCATTATTCACAGTAGGTACAAGAGGAAAAGAATAAAGTGGAGGAGGAGTTTCTGGAACTGAATGGGAAGGGAAGGATGGGTACATGTGTTCATTTGCTGTAACAGGAATTCTTGTAATTTCACCCACCTTCCCTTATCAACTGTCAATTGCAGCTTAATTTGTAACTCTGCGGGGGCCAATAATTAGGATTTAGGAAAACACCATGAAAAAATAAGATACAGACCAACTTCTTTCCTCCTGTAACATCCTTGCTAGCTTCTGGTAACTAGTGGCTATCCTGAGATGGAGACCATATTGAAGCCATCAAGTTTAATACTCTTCCATGTACTTCTAAACTACTGAGTTGTTTGATTTTCTTTATAAAACATGTTGTAGTTTGGTAGTCACAATATCCTATGGCAATGAGTTGACTAATTTAATTATGCGTTATGTAAAAGAAAAGCATTTTGTATAGCTTGCTTTAAATCTAGTTTAACGTGGCACTTACTCGTGTTTGCATTACAGAAAGACAGCTTTACCATTACTGTTTTAATTACAGAATCTTTCATATTGCCCTCAACTCTTTTGTTTTCAAACTGAAGATTCAAATCCAAGTCATTCCACGCTTCTAATCGCTACTGTATACCCTTTCCTGTATCTTTCCTAGTTCTGCTTCCTGGTTTTGAGATGGGGTGTGCAGAACTGTGTCATACTCAAGATGGGGTAGCATCAGTTACAGAATAGAATAATGATAACAATACAGTATTTTAATTTCTGTTATCTTCTCAAGGATTTCTAACGATCCATTTGTCTTTTTCACTGTGAACAAGCAATCCTTTTTTCCCTGAGGAAAACCCATTTCTGACAGTCAGCAAGGAAGAATAAAAGCACTTAACTATGGGAGGAAACCTACCTGCTCCAACTTCATTTCCAACACTTGGAATAATATCATCTAGACAATCTGGTAAGCCTCCTTTCTCTAGTTTTTCCTCAATTTTGCTTATTGTTTTTGCTAAAGAAAAATCTGTGCAATCCTCCAGTATTGCAACATCAGCAGCACTTTGTACTTCTAGGTTTCTTATTTTTGAACTGAAAAGAAAGCACACCCTAGATATTAAATCTATAATACAAAAAAAATTTACAAAAATACAGCATGTCTGCTATTTTTAAGGGCGCGCAGAATTATTTACCTAATGCATCTTCATTGCTCACATTCATCTGAATAATGCATTGATGGCAATTTCTCACGTTCTTTAAGATACTTTACCATATTCCACATAAACAGTTAGAAGACTGTACATATTATAATGTAGATGGCAGAGAAACTAGTACCATTTTCTACTGAGAAGATTTTGGCATGGTATTCTCATCCAACAACTTTGTAACTAAATCAGAGTAAAAGAAAGAAACAGAGGAATCTTCTCTTGGCTTTAGCTACTATCGACTGCCTTAAATTCTGCTGGTTTTCTCCCCTGTACATTAACTTCTAGAACTCTGTCCTCTCCAGTTATACTCCTACCTTACTACAATTTCTGTGTCATTATGCCTGGCCTAGGAAACCTCATTGATCCTAGAAGCTGCATACCAGAGTTTTCATAAAACCAAAACACAAGGTATGTGACACGTGCTACATAGGGTATCTCCTCAGCTTTCTGTTACAAAAAGGTGGCATTGGTTCCCACAGGATCTGAAGCTCCTAAGTTCTTATTCCAATATATCCTCATCCCAATGCAGCCTCCAAACTCCTCCTTAGCTGCAAACTTTCTCCCACAGCTTTGGGTTCACCCTGCAGGTATTGTATCTGTACAATTCCGCTTCTAAATCTCATGATGTGGTGCCAGCATGACAGCCTCCCCTGAACTGCCCAAGGGAGGTCCCAAGTGTCCACAAGTGACTTCCAAATCCTGCAAGACAACCTTGGCCTGTGTCAGTACCATGTTCTGCCATCTTGCAGAAGATTTTCATCCTATTCTGGTATTTGTTCATACCTTGTGGCAGTTTTATTTTGCTCCCAGGATTTTATACACTTCTCTACTATTTCCTTTTGCCCAGGTGTCCATTTCTTGCTTTTACAACCTTGAATATGCTACCTACACAGCCGAAGCTATTCAGCCTGAAATCCCTGAAAGCTGTGGTACTACTTCTGACTCTCTCTTGGCCTGTGAGCCCAAGATTCACCAAAACAGAGAAGGCCCTTGAGGGCCTCATGTTTCCCATGACAAGTCTGATCACAGCTCAGCCTGCACCACCTAGGTGTGCCCTCTCAGGCTGCCTCAGATGATGTATTTCCCACATGTGTGCTCATTAGGCGTCCTTTCACCAAGGGAGTTAACAGACTGTAGCTGTCAGCCTTGAGAAGTGCTTAAGCAGAAAGCAACAGTTTCATTGTTGTAATATTAATCACATGTGCTCACTAATAATTTTTGGTGCTCTCTGCAAGTGAACAGATTGCTACATGGTGGAGCTGACTGAGGAGGACCAGAAGTTTGATACATTTATTTATACAAATATATGTAAGTGTAGAAGCATATATGAATAAAAAAACCCTGATAAACAAAAATAGCAACTACAATATTTAATTACAGAGACAGATGTGTACAATATACCTTGAAGTGGTTCTTTTTCCCTTACTTCCAGAGTACGGTCTGTTCTGAGCCGTGGGCACGGAAGCACATTTCTTCTTGTTTGCTAGCTACAAGATTTTTTCAGAAAGTAGTGATTTATTTTTTTAATTAGTTAGGAATTACTTTTTTCTAGTATTTTTTGTGGTTTGTTTTTTTTCTTTTTCATATATTCAGACTCAAGAATACTTTTCAAATATGCTTTTGAAACTTTTAAAAGCACAGTTTTTCAGTTTTACTTGCACTTGTCTTTATCTTGCAACTTTTATGTCCATATGCCCAAGTTATAATACACCCAACAGTCATTTGCTTGTGAGAGTTTTTGCACACATACTCATAATAAATTCATGCATAAGCAAGGCTCTCAGCTGTTATCAAGATATTAACTATTGGACTGTCAACAGAGTGCATTCCTTTGAAAAATCATACCTTCAACAACATGCTGTGTTTATGCATTATTTTAATCTTATAAATTCCCTGTAGAAGGAAGATCTAACAATATTTTTGTTACTTTCACCCAAATAAATGTTCTTAAAATTTAGAAGGGGTTCTACTGTATCCTGATAAATAGCTGAAGACAGTATTTTGGAAGTTTTAGCTCACCTCCTAAAAAAATCAATGTAATTGTAATTAGAGACAATTGAGTTTGTTCCTGATCAGTCTCCTTTTTGCATTATATTCCCTTCCTGTACTCAGTTATTTTGACTACTTGTTTATTATTACACCTAGAAAACAGTAGTACTGCCTTTAGTATTATACTGGTGGTGGAGTAAAGGGGAGAAAGGAAGAAATTACTTATGTTCTAATATTACACTAGGAATTCTTAATTTGATGTTCAAAACAGTGAACACTTCTGTTAACGCTTTACAGAAGATGAAACTTAGAACACAACAATGAAACATGACAGAGATCCACTTCACCACCAGTGGCACTGAGAAACCCTGGTAACACTGTCCTTGTAGCACTGCTCTGAACATCATTTCCTTCTGGCTTCCCACCAGTGCAAGTCCCCAGCGTAGCACAACCTCAAACCCAGAAGTAATAATGTGGAAATTATATCAGAAGAGAAATTAACTAGGACAGCTTTGACTTCGGTACCTTGGCATGTGAGTGTGTAAGAGATGAAACTTCAGGGCAGAGTGGATCTCTGCAGGAAAAACAAACAAAAAAAATATTGCTGAACATGTGTACCAAAATAAACATTTTCCAAAGCAAATTCAACCCCCCTTCAGAATCGGGAGAATAATGTTTTCTATGTCTAGAATAAACAATATAGCTAAGGTGGGAACATGTACTAAGTTTAGTCATAAATTCAGTCTAATTCTCTGTCTTTCCAATCTACCTCATTTGCTATCTAAATCACCTGGTGAGCCTAGCGTATCTAATACAACAGTTTACTTATGTACCAGAATCTGAATCTTGTCTTTCACAATTCAGGCGATTGTGGCAACTACTGGCTTATTAGATCAATGATTCCCTGCACCAGGGAGTACTTAGCCAGTACGCACAGTCTTACCAGCTTCAACAAGGGAGACTAACAATCCATTAGCAAAGATCACCGACAGCTCAGCAGTTAATACATCTACTTGAGACACAAATTCCTGATTTAATACAAAGAAAATGAAGATATAAACCACCGTCCCCTACAGTCTAAGAGGGGCTCAGGTTGACTGTTGTCAAGTTAATTGACAGGGACTGTCAAATGAACATGAGGTGGGAGCAATTTATAAATTAAGCCTTACAGAATTTTCTCTGAAATAAATATTACAAATATTTTATCCATTTTACAGATGAAAAAGGAATAAAAAAGAAGCCTTCTTATCTGCTTATTTGGCTGAAAACCATACTTCTTAGTGACTGAACTTCAGGTTAAATGATTATTTTTTAAACCTGCTGGAAACAAGCCGAAAGTTTTAGCATGCTGTATACTATCCAGGTCAAGTTTCTTGTCACATGTATAATGTTTTTGCTTTCAGAATGAGTTATGGTTTTTACCACCCTTTGTAATTTTTTACTTCAATTAAAATACTGGCTTATAAAAGATTTGGAATAAAATTGAAATTTCAGGCACATCAAGTCACTTCAATTTTTTTGCCCAGCTCATTTGAGCAAATGCTGAGATCTTGCCTTTAAAAATTTCACAGACATCCATTCATCAAGAATTATCTGCACAAAGCTCCATGTTTTATTAATCCCAAAAAAAAACCAACCCTGGAGAAATCATCTGTGTGTGGTTGGCAACAGACTTCAAGAATAGGGTGATTAGTTTTTGTCTGTTTACCCTATTTTCCTCAAGCTTCCTCCCTATTGGCTAGCTTTAGGAATACGCAGAAGGTGAGGATTTGCTGCCACAGAAATAGCAGTTACATGTTATTCTGGAAAATATGAAAGTACAACACACTCTATACTCAAGAAAACAACAATGTTCTTTCCATCAATAGACTAATTTGTTCCTAGTATATCTGTTGTCTCAGGGCCTTCTTTAAAACAAACAAACAAAGCAAAACAAATGAAAGAAAAACCTCATTGTTCACTAAATTCCTCAAACTTGTTTAACCTTAATGGTTTCTTTCCTCTTCCCCGTGCATGACAACCCATTTTTAAAACCTCATAATACGGTTCTATAGTTGTTTGGTAAGTGAAATTAATGTGCAAATCCTGAAAAGGTATACAAATAAGTAGCTAGAGTGTTGTGGCAACACTGAAACAGAAGCTAATGTTTAACAATTCCATCTCTGCATGTAAACACGAGATGCATGTGCATGAGCAAACCCTTTGTGTTTGCTAATCCTATTCAAAGCCTATAGCATGCTTGCCCATGCGCGTAGGGTTCCCATCGCCATGAGCCGGGCAACGCTCTGAAGAGTGAAAGTGTAAACAAAAGCTGATTTCAATGTGGTGTCACTGGAGCTGCTTTGTCTCTATGCAATTCAAGTTTCTCAGCAAAAATGATACTATAAAACCTCCAGAACAACTTATTGAAAAATATGCACTGACTTGCAGAGTGACTTAAATATTTGTTGCCTTTTTTTTCACTTTGTTTACTCATTTTTTTTTTCTTAACCTGTCTCCCCCACCCCACCCCACCCCCTGACGTTAGCTCTTTCTTATCTTCAGTTTCTCCCCTTCTTTCCAGTTGCTTTAGTGTTCATTCTCCTTAAGGAGTCAATGGAAACTTCAGGTGGGTATTTCAAAAATATCTCAAGTGCTTCCTTTAGATTTGACCTGTCTGCTTGCACAATTTAGAAATATTTTTTTAATTAAATATTAAGTACTTGAAACTAATCTAATTGAATGGCCTCAGTGTTCACTCATGGATAATCAGTATGCCTAATTCCTAGCACACATTTCTAATGTTTTTCACTACAGCATGGGATTTCAATTCTTCTTTCACATAAATGTTTACCAGAACACAGACTGTGGTTGTTTTAAAATGTTTTAGTTTATGTAGGTAACTGGTAGATGGGCTGCTACTCTGATACGCTAATTGCCAATATTTTTTTAAATTCTTCCAGCACTCCCATTTATTTCAAATGCATATTGTCAAAGCTATTAACTCCCTTTGGGGGGCTGAATCCTCCGATCACATTACTTCATAAAACAGCCCTGTAACTCAACTCCAGTTTGAAGTTCTTAAAAATCTTCTGTCTGCTGTTCAATAACTAACTAACAGAACATAAAAGTAGATGCAGAATTTGTTTCCAAATCATGATTATACTGATAACACATGGAGTTTGGTTTTTTCCCTCTCTACAACTGACAGATATGGCTTCAAAATAGCTCAGGAATAATTTTAACTATAGTAGCAAACTTGCTGGTGTAGCCAGGCTTCTCTCACAGACTTGCTGTCACACCCTTTTGGGTACTGAAAACACCCTTTTACGTCCATAAAACTCCCTCACTTTTTGTTTTCACTTTTGCTCTGCACACAAGTAATTGTTTGATCATCTCTAGCAGACTCTCATATATACTATCTCAAAACACTCTCCCAACTGCAGCTTAACATCTGAAGTACCTTGTAAATCCAGCCTTGTAGCTTTGTTATCCAGATTAGCGACATGATAAATTTAGGAACCTAGGGGAGCAGGTCCTTGATAAACTGTGAGTTAGTCTTAAATTCACCCAATTGCTGTAAATAATGCCCCTGAACAACTAAGTAAACATGGCCATGTATCTACTCCAGAGCTAACAGGTTTGAACACAAGGCCAAAATGCACAGCTGTACGTATGTCCATACAGGCTAAAGGTATGTGGGACCCAGAAGTGTAATGACGCCCAAGTTCCAGAGGGTGGCAGCTGAATGTTTTTTCAGTCTCAGGGTTTTGTGTGTATATTTTTTGGCATCAAGCACTTCCTGTCCCAGGAACATTTAGGCCGAATTAAATGTGAACTAGAATCTATTTCTTCGCTTTGTCAGCCCAGCTGGTTAAAAAAATCTACTGCTGAGTGTCTGCTGTTTTGTACTGCAAAGAAACTTGTTACCTTACCTTGCTTTTTTTACAGACATCAGCACTACTTAGCATCCTAGATAGAACATTTCAGCAAAATTAAGACTTCCTTGAAATAACAAGGAACGCCACTGACTTAGTATCAATTGTTTCAAATAACATAAAAAAAAATTTAGACTCCACCAGTCTAGTATGCTGCAAAGATAAGATAAAACAGGAGCATGACTAGGGCGCAGGTTAGGTGTGCATGGCCAGTGTGAAAGATTCACCACAAACTACATGCAGCAGTTGTAAAGCACATACCTCTCTCTTGTGTTTTCACATGATGTAGTCTGTACTGTAACTGGTCTAGATAGTATCTCCTGTTGGGCTTTCTTTATTAAAAAAAAAAAAAAAGTACTCAATTTTGGGGGAATATAACCCATTAAAGATTAGTTATATATTTGTAAACCACAGATCACAACTACAGTCTACTATGGAAAAGAATGGAAACTATAGTCCACTGTGGAAAAGAATTTCTCAAACATAGGAAAAGATGGATAAAAAATAAAATGCTATTACTATCCCCCAACATTTATTTCTGTTCCACAAAATGTAGTTGCCCTTGGCCCATAGAACTTTTGCATAGCTTAACATCATCTGAGATGCTGCTACCCTCCCTCCTTTTTCTCTGAAATATAGAGGTAGCAAACGCACAGCAGGTGGGACCATTCTTCAATTTTCCATACTGTGCAATAAGCCTTAAAAATAAACCTTTATTATACATAACCATAATATATATATTATATATAAATATAAAACCATAACTGGACACTGATATGTTGTATGTATGAACAATTCAGTCTGAATGCTGAGATAGTTTCTATGTTGCTAAACTGCACTTATAAAGTGTAATCCAGAACAAAATGCAGATGTCCTGTTTTGTGTTTGGGTTTTTTTTTTGTTTGTTGTTTTTTTTTTAACTTAGATTGGTTTTCTTCTATTGTTAAATGTATATCTGTGCAATCTGGTAGTGCCATGTAGTATATTAAGTGTCCTAAGAATGTTTGATCTTCTGTTGTATTTAGAGAAGGGGGGGGGAGGGCGGGGAGGGAAGTGGTTGTTGCTGCTTTTTAAAGGAAAGGGACTAGATGCTATTTTGGCCACTTCATCTGCTTCTGTTCAATGCCAAGCAGTTAGCCTCAGCTTGTCACAGCTCAAGAGAAGAGTGTTTTCACAGGACGTAAAAAGGAAGTTTCAACAGTAGGAAAAGTGCATACAAGTATGGCTTTCCAGAAGACTTAATAATTTGCTTTTTAAGCCTTATTTATTTGGGTGAGTGCATTTACATTGAATATATGCAGAACACCTTCTCCAAACTGTTTTGGGTATAAACCACATCTCTCCTGTTCCCTTTTTTAAATTTGTCCAATTTTCATAGAAAAGACTTGACTCGTATCAGGTACACAGCCACACCAATGTCAGAAGCTACTACTGACAAACAGGAACTTTTCCTGTTTTAAGAAAGCTGCCTTCTTATTAACTACATATTTTCTATTTATGTTGCTTATTCTTTGTATTTCTTTCAGCTTGAACAATGTACATCTTGCTTCACTAGGATGTTATTGGAACAGTATCTGGTTTTCAATTACTAATGTTTTTTTTAGCATATAAGACATAAACCACATACAGATACTTTTCTTAAACAACTAAACAAGTTTTATGTGGGTTTATGTATATATCTGCAAAAATGCTCTATGCATCTGTGTGAACATCTACCTGCCTGATTAAATTTATATAAAATTATTTTTGGATGTGTTTTTAGTAGAAGTTTAAGGTTCTGAAAAAAGGAAACCAAAAGGTTAGATTGCATTTGAAACCAAAATACTTTTACTTGTCATGGTCTAAGTAATTTCTTTTGAAACTTGACCCTGTGTGCATGTGAATCAAGGCTAAATTATGTAACAGTCTGCAGAACCTACTCACCATTACTTCTTCAGCCTGACGCACCAGTTTTTCTGTTTTTGTTTCTAATTCTGCATTCAGTCGCCTGAAAAAGTAAGAAAGCTTGTCACTGAGTTTTTGGAAGTTTTAATAGAAATAAGTGTAAGCATGACAGGATCTCTGCCTGAACTAAGTAACATTTTAGTAACTCCTGCCAAGGAACACTGAAGCATACTTCAGGGTATGAGCAAAGTTATGTTTCAACCATTTCCTGGGTTTCTGTCAAATCAATAGTAATAAAGTACCTACACCCATCAAACAGTAAGGTTTGGACTGTAATTCTGAGATAAAGGGTGGCCTTGTTTTTGGCCGTGTCCTTGCTTAACACACCTCTTCAGTCTTTATTTCCTCATCACTTTCTGTTAACGTGGTCCCTAGCTGAAGCATGCTTAGCAGCAAGCACTGAGGAAGGAGTCATGTATGTTTATGTTATGATCACATAATTAAAATGTGTCGTTATACCTATGTACAGGTTAAAATACGCTTGTGTTCTCGCACGCTTTGCTGTACGGCTTTCCGTGTGGCATGGCTCCCTGTCCAGCCCCCCACGGGCCCAGAACCGACAGGTAACAGAGCAAGTGCTTTTAAATGTGCTTTCACCGCATTTGTCACAAGCTTTAGCGCTTTTAAGCTTTTTTCTTTTGTAAGAGGCTCAAGCACTTGGGTAGTTATAACGTCAAGGCAGCGCTAGAGCTTTAGCGGCGGGGCGGAGGCGCCGGGCGCGGTGGGCGGGGAGCGAGGCCTAGCGCGGGCAGGGCGGGAAGGCGGCTCCGCGGCGGGGCGCGGGGAAAACGACATCTGCGGGGCTCCCGTGTGCTCCGGGGGAGCTCGCCCAGGGACTGGGATACAGGGGATTAACCGCAACCTCCTCAGGGCGGCCAGCGGGGTGGGGCTGAGGTGACAGGGCCTGGCCGCCGCCCCGGCCGCCTCCTTACTTGTACTCCTCCTCCCGGGCCAGCAAACCGGCGCTGATGGGGCCGGGCCCCGTGGCGGCGGGCGGCAGGGGGCCGCCGGGCGGCCTCAGCACCTGCAGCGAAAAGGAGTTGGTGGGGGGGGCGGGCACGGCGCGGCCACGCTGCCCCCGCTCGTCTTCCCGTGCCCCAGCCGCCGCCTTACCGCGGGCAGGCCCCTGCCCCGCCGGGCCCCGCCGCCGCCGGCCGCCGCCATTTTGTTCACGCGGAGGCTGCTGCGTGGCGTCTCCTTCGCCAGGGCAACGGCAGCGGCGGGGGCGGCTCTGCTCCGTCCCCTCCTCCGCCCCGGGGCCCGGGGACGCTCCTCTCCGGCCGCCGCACGTAGCCCTGGCCGGGCCAGGAGGGCAGGGACAGGGGCAGCCACCCGCTGCGGGGTGGCGGGGGGCTGGAGCGCTCGGCCCCCCGTGCCAGGGTGCCGCCACCTCGGCGCCCGGTGGCAGCCACTGTCTGAGGGCCTGGGGACGGGATCCCGAGCTGGGGATCAGCTGGCTCCGGGCATGGCGCAGGGCCACCATGGGTTCAGGTGAGGGGCAAGCGATGAGGTCTGAGCTGGCATTACACTTATTATTGTAATAAATATTTATTACAGCCCTTCCGTTGGAGCCTTTGGCCTTGCCACGTCGTGTGCTGCCACCACCCCTTCACTTCAGCGTATTAAACTCCCTTTGCAGTGCTACGGCAGGAGTTCCGCCTATGTACCACTCTCCTGCCGTCATCTTTCTGCATTCGCTGTTCCTGGTTTTCCATGATTGCGGTCTGTTTTTAGCCTTGCCCTCTGCCACGCGTTTGAATCTCTCCATTATTTTTGTCCCTCACCCCCACACTGATTTTGCTGCGTTTCTCCTTCCCCATCACCCACAAACCCGTTCCCCTTCGCATCCGTCGCTCCCGCTCCCCTGCTCATTCACACTGTTCCCAAGTTTCCGATGGCTACTGCCCCACCGCACACCCCACGTCCCGTGAGGTCGTAGGTCGCTGGGTATATAGCATGAATAATACAGTTCTATACCCTGAGTTACATGGCCTGTATATGATTTTAGCAAAAAGATTTGCACAGGGGAAATCGGAAGGGCTTAGCTGACTGGAAGTAGAAGGTCCGTGTGTAGTTGAAGGATTTCTGCAGAAGTATTAGTTGCAAAACAAGAAATGCTTGGAGGAGATTAACTTTGAGCACTGAGACATGCAGTGTAACGGGATAAATGGAGGTGAAATGAAAGACAGGACAAATGTGATTAGTGGAAGGCAAAAAATAGAAATATCAACATAGAAAATGAAAGTGCTTAACGGTAATGTTGATACCTATTGATATGTATAATGATGAAACATACTGACACATGGGGGGAAAGAGCAAGCCTGTGAAAAAAGTTATGGAGATTTTGAAAAAAACTCAGAAAAGAAGTCAGTCCATGATAATAATTTTTGATATTTTTTTTTACTAATAAAAATACTAAGAGGTTAATGGTGGCCTTTCAAAAAAAGATATACAGAATTGAACACCATCAGTTATACTTTTGATTTGGAGAAGCAAGAAAGGGTGAGGTCAACAGCAGAAACAAAACCTCTGCAGGGGGAAAGACAGGTTTTGTTAAGAAATATTTTGTAGATTCCATGAGATATTAAGGTGTCATAACCACAGTGAGGCTTTAGAAGCCTCTCTAGTGAGTTTTAGTGAGGTTCTGAAAGATTCCAAGACAAACAGAGGAGTCAGAGAAGGGAAACAAGGTTGGCAAGATGACAGCTACAAGAAGAAATGTGCTCTTTCTAAACAGCAAATTCCACCCCCCCACCCCCCCCCGAAGAAAATTACTATTTCTTTTTTCAGAACTAAAATATCATGTTAGTAATATTCCTACTGTTTTTAAAGTTCCCATCCAATATAGCTATAAAATCGTAACACCTTAAAAATGCCGCAAGTATTAGCTAGAGGATCTCTGCTTGTTAGATACTGAGGCAACAAAATCACTGGTTGAGATTAGAGAGATTAGAGCCACTGGTTTTCTAGCCAGCTTTTAGTTAAGTCTTAATAAACAAAAGAGGGGTAATTTATTATATCATAAATGATTAAGTATGTTAACAAACATGGTGATGCAAGGTCCTTTTTGTTTAGACCCCTCTGGGAATAACAACGTACATATATATCAGGATTGCAGATTTGCACAGTTTTTCTAAGATCCACAACATGATTTATTTAATATGACTTATGCTATTGAAATACTGTCTCAACTGAATTTAAAATTCAACTACCTATATTTGAAATGATATTAAAAGATTAGTATGTTTAAATAAGTATTTCTTAGTGAACTTTAAAGTATTTCTCCAGAGATGTAGAAAACAGAAATAAGAGATTTTGTTACATTCTTGATTCCTTGCTCCATTAAGGTTTTATCACTTTAAAGTTGACCTGTGACCTTCACAGTTGTGGTTAATTCTCTAATACATAGTTAGTAACTATGAGAGGGTAGAGAATAGGCTTAGATTAGAGATGGCAACCAATAGTGAGATACGTGAGGAGCCAGGAAAATTTATCTCAGTATTTATCTGGAAAAAAACAACCCAACATTTGAAAGCATAGCATTGATATGGTATAAAATTTAGCCAACATAATTTGTTAGCACATTCCCATTTTCCATTTAATCATTTTTTAGAAGTTGACGCAAACACTGTGACTGTAAAATCAAAATGTTTTTGTCATTTTGAAATTAAGTGTACATCAGATTAGATGCAGATTTCAAACAGATCAGTGTTTGCCATCACAGTGAGCTGTACTTGGGACCTATTGCTTGGGACCTCCACGATTAGCATAGTACATCATCATTCTGTATTTTCCAAGTGTTTCAATTTTTCTTTGTTTTTTGAAGGATTGTAAGATCCCAGAATTAAATGGCTCTAACAGAAATGTTAGATTTAAAATTAAGTGGTTCACTACATTGCCACTGTTGCTTTTCCAGCAAAGGAGGAGGTAGATCACAGAACAAAATACCTCAATCGATATAGCTGGTAGGAGTGCTTCAGGACAGAAAGGTGTGCATAGCTGGTATGGTGTTAGAACAGTGTATTGCAGAAGACCACTGAGGATCAATATACAGTGTTTACCTTTGAGTAGACCGAAGAACTGTGTTATTTAATTGTTATCTATGGCCTTATTCCTTCTGCAGGCCCAAATTTTGTGATACCCTTTTCCTCCTCCAATAAAAATATAAAAGCATGAGATTTTTATATTAAGCTATTATCTTTACACTTTTAGACACATTTTTTATTTATGATAATCTTCTTATTGGCTTAGAGATTCATTATACAGAATTTTCCATGTTTCTCATAAAAGTTGTGCTATTTAGTAGAGACCTAGGATATCAACAACAGTCAAAATTGTAAGGGCCAGGATTTCACTTTATATTACATTACTTGTCAGAAACTAAGGAACAATAGTGGTTTAGGACAACATTTTCTTCCATAAAAATAATTGCAAATGTATCAGACCAAACAGATAACAGCTGATACCCTTGCTCAAGTTTTTGCTTTTTTCTTTTATGCAACTCGTTGTAAACAAATAAATAGTATCAGATATATGCAACAATGCGTACAATTTTTAGACCAAGAATCATGCTAAGGGTTAGACGTTGTCTTTCATATGTGGTAGAGCTACATTAAATTAAGCTTATATATATGAGAGAGGCCTGAGATAAAATATTACCTCTGTTGATTCCACCTCTAGAAGGCGAAGTCTTTTACAGGACTTGCTGCTGCCTGCTGTACCTCCATCGTAGGAGGGGTGCTTCCCTGAGGCATTATAACACAAAGTGTGTCATTTCCTTGTAAGCTAGTTTATTTGACCAGAACAGTCTGTAGTGCTTAGATTACCCTGCTCCAGGTTAAGTGGTCATGGGGAGACTGTTTACTGCAGCACATATACACTCTTAGGTCTGAACGCTGGTACTTTCTCAGTCAACACCCGTGGTTTTAGGCACGAGAATCCAAAGCAATCCAATCCACGCTCGAAGGAGATCTGTGTTACCACCAGGGCTGCCTCCGACACAGCAGCGTGCCACACAGTGCTGCCATATCTCATGGTCCATGTCACATAAACCGCCGTTCACACCATGCCTCTTATCGGTGTGCTTCACAAGCAGGGCATGCACAGGGAGCCTCACGCCGAGCAAAAACCACAGCCTGTGCAGGCTGAACCCAGTCATAAGGAAGTAAACCAGAGACAGCCTAACTGCAGCACTTGCAGATGAAGGCAGAGAATTTAAAGCTAGCAAGCAGTTGTTTGTTTGTTTACTTATTTATTCCAAGTGTGCCAGACAGGATGTCACAGTTACTTCCAAAGCATATCACTGAAACCTGAGCAACTGTAACAACTACAGACCCTTCACACTTGAATAGTTTCCCTACCTTAAATTTCTTAATTTCTTAAATTTATACTTTATTTTTCTAGTTCCAATTTTCTGGAGGGCAGAGAGGGAAGAGCAGAATTTTGGAATGGACTGTAGGTAAAATTTAATACTTAGAAACTTTCAGAAAACTTGGAAATTTTTTTAGGTCTGAATACTCATTGTAGTTTTTATTTTAAAAGATGCAGTTGCTATTTCATATTCCTATTGTGTGGAGTGGAAGTAACAGATAATCTTGAATTCTTCTGAAAATCAGACTAAATCACATAATTTCTGTGCAGTAATAGAAAAAAAAATAACGTAAACTCATGCACAGCATTTTCAAACATTAGTGGAGTGGTAGGATCTAGACAATGTGTAGCTATTAAATCAATAATCCAGACATCGAGGGAATTCCCCAGACAGCTGTTGGATTTTTCTCCCTAATCAGTAATAATAATCCAATGGTGTTTGTAATGGCACGACTGCATATCAGAACGTATTTTTGTGGTGATATTTCCTCATGTGTCTCTAATGGCTCCCTGAAATACAAAGATGACCAAGTATTATTAATTGCCTGTATTTCTTATGAAAAAGCTGCTAGCTGAGCTGTTTGGATATATGAAGTCTGCAAAAAATCTTTAGACCTTACTGACAAATACCCGAAGCTGGTTTACCGTCAGTGTAGCCTGGTGTCTTTTGTTTTCTAGCAGAATGACCCTGATGGATGTTAGTTGCTTGTGTCAAGTTTTGTGTGGCAGAAGTTGGGGAGGTGTGTGAGAACTGAGCAAGCAGATTTTGAGGGACAACGGGCCCGGGGGATGGGCAAGCTGACCTAATAAGTCTCTTCCATCTCCAGTGTCTCCGGTTTTGCTTTCATATGGATTTCAGTGCAATGGAAACGTTTATTCTGTTTCTAGTATCTGTGTAGACATATAAAATACCTAATTTCTAGGCTACTCTAAGTTATTTTTTATATATAGCTATAACCAGCATACTTAGGCTATTCAGATTGCTATTTAAAAATACAAACATTTTTCTTTGTTCTTCTCTGCTTCGCTGCACTATTGGGGCTTACTTATTTCAGTGTCATCCTTCCTAACCTAATCCAAACAATAACCTTGGCTCAACAATTTAAACATATTGAATCCCCAACCAGAGTAGTTTTCCCTAGTAATACTCTGATTACAGCAGCTTTTATGTCTGAACAGGAAAGGACCTTAAACACTAAATCTCATCAGCACTGTAAAAAATAAGTGGTGAGCATCAGTCACATTTTCTTGAAATACTACAAGTCTTTCTTGAGGCCTAATCCTTTAATCTCTGGATTTTGGGCACTTCTGTTCTGATTACTAGGGATCAAAAGGTTTGGCAAATACTCTTCAGACCACTCTTCAAAGTGGCCACTGTAATATTACCAGGTTGTTACGACAGTTGTATGATTTTTCATTGTAGTAGTAGCTGGCATTTTTGGAAAAAACAGAGAAGCTGGTTTATCAATGCAAAAGTCTGCCACATTGAAAATTAATTAAAAAGCACATGGTCCTCCCATACGGTGGTTCAGAGGATTTCAGAACATGGCAACATCAAAGCTAAAGGGAAATATCCTTCACTGATGATGGGAATTCCTCCTGCTGTGTGAGATGCAACATTTTCTAATGGAGGGTACCCTTAAAGGGCTGCTGCAACATACATAAATGCTGTTTTCCTAGCTTGTTCCCAAAGCTACAAAGTAATAACTCATTTCACTGAAACTAGAACTCTTACACCATTTCCTACCTGAAATACTGTCACGTTTGAAGTTACATTAGGAAAAAAGAAAGAATTTTGCATGTCATCCATACACCAAAATCAGTGCTTAGATCCTGCTACCGGATAGTTTTGTCAAATGTTCATGGGTCTGTTCTGGAAGTAGGGTTTTTCCCTAAATGAGGTGATTTCCTCATCCTGTTTCAAACAAAGGATACGGAAGTTGAAAAAATCAGTGACTCCTCCTCCCCCAGTTTCATTTTACTTATTGCAAACTAGAATAAAACTGGGCTAAGTATTTTTCCCTATATTTGATCACCAGGACTCCTAAAGACTGTCCCTTTACATGTTAGATCTCCATCTAAAAAAACCAACCCCATCTCACTTAAATTTAAGACAGTTAAGAAGCTGCTTTTGAGAAGAAATCACTCACTCTTCAACAGAGAGGCATGCCATTGACCCGGCAGATAAAAAAAACCCCACAACAATCTTGTCACCTAGATGCAGAACCTTGCAGTTACAACAGGAGTAAGTACAAATCTACCTGTGCTCTTCCTGTTCATCACAGCCTTTGTTAGGGGTCTACATTTATTGTTCCTCTCATGTGGTTGTCGGTAAGAAATCCAGTCGTGTATTTAGAACCAAAAACCCTACAGCCTGAAAGAGCCAAATACTCTTCTGCACTTTTCATGAATATTTTAATTTGCATAGGTGTGTCGCCACTTGTGTCCAATTCCTCTTCACTTGGAAGAATGTGTTCCCCTACATAGCATAAAATTAATTTAGAAAACACTTTTTCATACTGTTGCTTTCATGGGATGTGCCACATTGTATATCTGAGTGTGCATATCAAGGGTGAATGCAGATAAGGTCTTTCAAAATTACTTTGCTGTGTTGACAATGCCACAACAGATCTGGCCTTTACTATCAACTTGCATATTTTTATTAATTTTTCATTCAGTGCGGAGTAAGACATGATGGTTCTAAAATATTCAGTGAACACAGTGTGGCATCACCAAACAAATTAATATTATATAACAAGTACAAACAAGTTCTAACATTTCCAGTGTGTCAATGTTAGCATTCAATGTTAGTCTTAAACTGGAATACCACATGCTTGGGCATTTGCTTGTTCAATGTTGCTTGATAAAAGAAATGCTAATTCAGTTTACATTGCCAGTTCAGCCCTTGGCTTCCCTGCTAATGCTTACTCTCTATCAGAAAACTTGTTTCAGTGTAATAAAATGTAAAAGTCAACCTACATGTCCCTGTGTGAACCACCTGGATGAATGCACTTGACACGTTAGTGCATTTCCGCATTGGAAAATCATTTCAGCTTAGGGGAGGTACAAACTTTTTCACTAACTGTAGTAAAAGATGTGTAACTCAGTGCCGGCTGGGAGGAGAGCATTAGTTTGTTATCTTTTGCCTGTTTTCATAAACAAATGCTGACAGCAATTGTTGTTACTGCAGAGCCAGCAGAAATTCATAGGGGTTTTCTTTTTGTTGTTCTGCCACACAAAAAAGAAATGTTATTTTAACAACAGAATGTTTGAGAGCTTTTAAAAATACAAGTCCTTATTTTTAGGCATGCTGAGCCCCCCCCAGTTGCCATTGAAGTTGGCTCTTGCTGCAGATGCCCCACAGCACTCTAAGGAGTCCCTCAGATTGGAGGTCCAAGACCAACATTAGGGAACATCTTTTATGTGAGGATGGCCACCAGGAGAAGCACAGGGGCTTTTGTTTTCTATACATGAACTCAAATTGCACTGACTCTTTTGACAGGTACATACATCGATTGTGTTCCTAAACTTGGTCAAGGCCACAGCAGTTGGCCTTAATAGTAATGTGCGAATTAGCTTAAACTGAAGCAGGGCTTCTCTAATGAGAATTGCTTTGTGAAAGGGAATGTGGAGGTAAGATTTGGACGTAACTACTCTGAGACAATTGGGCACAGCAAAACATCTGTCTTTTGAAGAAACTACCCATGGCAAAAATGGCCCTGGACTGAATACTGAGCTAAATTCCCAGGCTAGGTCCATCTGACAGAGATCTAAAGGTTTCTGTTGTGTGGTTACAATGAGTTTTTTCTCTTAGAGCAGCTGAGGTTTTCCCAGGATTCATACCTCAGCAGGTAACAGTTAACAGATAACTGAGAAGGCCTTCTGGAAAAAAAAATAAACCCAAAACACAGAAGATTTCAAATCCCTGAAAAAAGCAAATACATAAATACAAAATGTATTAGTCGCATGCACAAACATAGTGGGAAAATGCCCTTGCTTCCGTCCTATCACCCTTTACTGTCCTCTTTCCCAAAAGTTCAATCCCTACTTTAATTTAGGTGTTGTATATTCATTGAGCGTTATAGGACAGATGTACAAGCAATGTAGTGGCAGGTAAAGGCTGTGCATTCCTTTAAAATTTATTGTCCTCTGATTTATTAGCATTATTAAATGAATGTCTGTGTTCAAATGCTCTGAACCTTTGGTTAACAAGACAGGAGAGAAGAAAAACTGGCTGATGTTAGTTTTAAATGCATCAGCTTTTATGCCTTTGGCTGTCCTGAGTAAAAAGAGCACTCCAAAGGCATTTAATTTCAAAGACTAGGTTGTGAATTCTTTTCCCTAAAACCTGATCAAAAGAAAAAGATCCATTGGAATGGCTGTTTTGTTTACTTAGATTTGGACATTCTCCTCCAGTGTTGGCAACTCAGATTTTGCAAGATCTTGCCACTGCATAAGAAGCAGAAAGTGGAATGTAGAGATGAAAGCATATGTTTGCTATCAAAGAAAAGTTGAATTCTCACTGTAAACAGATAGCTCGAACAGTAAAAATATTAATTGTAAAATTATTGCTGGTATCAGTAAATTAAAAACCTTATGCTTAAGCATTAAGTGAAAAGTTGCATTTAATAATTTTTTAAATGCAAAAATGAGCATATTAAACAGCTGTGGTTATAAACATGATTTTGTAGTGCTTCTTTTCATTGTATATTGAGTCTTAAAATGTATTTAAGTAGAGTTAAAACTTAAAAAAAATAAAATTCTAGGTTGAGATTGTCATAAACTTGTGTCATACCTCCAGAATGGTGAGTTCATTTCTGTGAGGATCACCTATCATTTCTTAAGCAGGCTGAACTAACAGCTGTATTGCAGATTATAGTCTTCATGCAAGCGTAAAGTCCAAAAGTGCACTAAAAACTACCACAGAGCTGATACTGTGAAACACAAAAAGCCGCTCTGCTCACTGCAAAGGCATTATTTATAGAGGAAGTCATTACCTCTGACGTGAATTTTAATGCCTTCAGTGACAACAAACATATTGAGACTCTTTTCTTAGGGACTATCTTGTTAAAAGTAACGTGTGATGCTGGTCATGTAAAGTTGCAGAAGTCTGTTAATTAATCTTATTTTAAATATTAGAAGACTAATTAATTCAATTAAAAGAGGAATAGTTTCAATTTGAAATCATATTAAGGAGATGTTGAGTGCAATAAAATCATCTTAATATTTTCTAATAAGCTAACTCTTAGCAGAGGACTACAGGTTTCTGAGACAGTGTCAAACCCTCAGGAGTTTGCTCACAGCATTCCTGTTTTCTGTTTTGCTGTATAACAAACTTGCTGGTAACTCACGTGTGTTGTTCTGCTCCATTCCCCGGCCTGAGGCACAGTAAAATAGTGTCTGTCCGATGCACAGAGGAAATCAGAGAAGGAACTTTCTCTGACTGGTTTGGGAGATGATGCTAGAGATCACATGAACAGAGGAAAACAGATCCCCAGAAAGGGTTGTCAGAGCTCATTTAGCCTTGGTGAATGATCTAAAGAAAGGGTCTCCAAAGTCGAAGCGGGACAGCAGATAGCTGTTGAGAGTCTAGCACTTCACCTGTGTGAGAGCGATGAGTAGAGTTAATGGAGGTTTGCCTGATGACTGTCTTTCAAATCAGATACAGGGAAAGGCAAAGAGAAGAAATCACTTAACCACTTAACCTGGCAAATTAAGGACTGGAAAAACCTTTGTAACATACTGCTTATGAAAGAGCAAAAAAGCAGGTAGTGGCAGTAAAAAATAAGTTCCTTTTTCTCTTTGAAGTCAGTACAGCAATCATACATCCCTTCCCTGTGCTGTCCGGGCACCATGACTAAGTGCTGGCCTGTAGTAGAAAAACCACCTCCACTAAGGTTGTGGTTTATTTTCCATGTAGCCTTTCCAACTGTGTTGACATTAACCATAAAGCTGCACATAATGTTATTCCATGCCACGTATAATTGTGTTTTTCCTTATGCGGTCAGCTGTCCAGTGGGAAATGAAAATAAACTGCCTCTTTTCTGGACCGCGTTGAGCAACCATTAGCTAAGTGCCGACCACTTGCGTGTCTGAGCATTCAGTGTGTTACAGCGCAGCGTCCAGGTTTGTCAGTGGAGTTTTACACAGCTACCCATGTGATGATGGCAGTTGCTGATCTGAGGGGGCTACGCTAAAAAAGCACTACTTGTGTAAAACTGAAAACATATTTTTCTCAACTTGAATAATATTTTTGTAGATCTTGTCTGACAAAGATTTGAGCTTTGTTGGAGATTTATTCTAATGTTGGAACTCTGTTTCAGGAAAGTGAGTAAGCTTTTATATAGTGCTAAGCATGTGAGCTGTTATCTAATTACATTGCTGGATCAGATTTCTAAATTTTTTTCATCTCCTTTTGAATGGAAATTGATCCATCTTCTGAAATACTGCTCATGCTAATCAAAACATATTTATTTTTCCAGAAAGACATGCTAGTTGAGTTAATATTTGCCTTTAAAGTTTGGTTTCTCCTGGCAGAGGGAATAGTTTAAATTATGTCTGGGTTACAGTAGAACAAATTTCATAATGAACATATAAGAGATGGGAGAAGCATATCTAGCATTCCTGCAAGTAATATGAAGCACCTTATTTTATTGTTTGATCTATGTCTGTGCTGTACTGTTCGGGATCAATAAGATTTCTTCTTTTGCTTTAAATCTTTTCCTAATGTTTCAATCACCCAAATTATTTATCCTTTAAATTGGTAACATGGTATGAAACCATACTGTCTCTTTCCAAGTTCTTTTAGAATTTACTTTTATACATGAGTTTAGCTTGATTTAAAAAAAAAAACCCAATGTTAAGGTTAGCCCTTTCCAACCTGTACTCCTTCACTTGCTGTACTTACTTTTCAAATTTTTTCTATTCTGCATGTTATTTTTGTGGCAGAGACCATGATGTAGAGACCACCTTTGAGACTGGTGCTGTGTGGTCTATAGTCTTTGCAATGTGTTTTGCAGTCATTGGCACAGGGTAGACCTGAGCTCAGTAACTCAGCTTGTCACTCGTGCTGTGACATTTGTGTCTAGGTGGCTTTAACCTTTTACTCTTAAAACATTTAATTGTTACCACTTCTGGTTCAGCTCCGTAAGAGCACTAGTCTATGGGCAGTTGATGTAACAACCAAGCTTTTGTCTTCCAGGTCAACTAGTATTTAGACATTCATCACAAAAGCAGCCAGAATAGTGGTGGAAACGGTGAGAAATTACTCCTTTGGTCGAGGGAGAAAAACTGAGGAATGGAACCAGTGTTTCATTATCTAAAACACCAGAGAGTGCTGACACTGAATCTGTTAGCACATGGGCACAGTTTGAGAAGAACCGCTATCATGCCCAAATTTCCATGGCATCTGCTCATAATAGTCCCTCTTTCTCACTAAAACCCCAAGGTTTTGGTGCTCTTCCTGAATTTGTTCTCTGGTGAAAACTACGTATCTTAAAATCTGGATGCAGCTGAACTCTGACTAAGGCCGATCCATTCATTTGTTTGTTTGTACTTTGACCAAAGGATTACATTGACAGTTTCCCAGGATCCAAAAATTGTATTTAATCTGTTTACAGAGCTACATACGTTGTTTGAATGAGAAAGAAGGAAATGAAAGTGGCCATATCTACATCAGCCGGTAGCTGTTCACAGGAAGCAGCAATTACTGCCTAGCCCTTGTCCCCGGGAAAGCCCTCCCGATTGCTACACCTGCCACGTACTGTGTGCTGCACGGACGTGCAGTGTCACCACCCAGAATATCAAAAAAGCATCAGAGAGCAATAAAAACTGATACACAGGAGCAGAATAATAGGAATTAGAATAATTCCTATGTGGACTTAACTGGTTGTGGTTTCACTTGCAATTGTCAAACTGAGCTAAATGGGCAAGCGAAGGAATGTGTATTTGTAATCAGTGGCTGTGCACTTGCAGCGAAGGAGAGACAACAGCACTGCACATGCAGACAGTAACACCCCTTTCACATCCACTCAGCCTGTACAGTAGCCTGTATTTTTCCTCTTTTGCTTTTTTTGGTCGCAGCTCACACATCTGTGAATCATTCAAGGGGAAAGTTTGAGAGATGCTATGTGTCAGGTCAATCCAGGTTCATTCACTGTATGTCCTTAGAAAGCCAGAAACATGGTGTGTAAACAACGGGGGAGGGGAAGGGGAGGTTTAACCAGACAACCAGGGTTAATCTTTTCTTTCAATATTGCATATAATTTGGTTTTCTGATTACTCACTACAGTTACATTTTCTTTAATTCAGTTACACAAACACAGCAGCCAATTAATATTCCTGCACTCTGTGTGTTGTGAAGGTTGCACAGAGAAAACCTTTGTTATTTTTCTGGTGCTGAAGGAGCTGTTCAAGTTAAACCGTATTCCTCTACACAGCAACAGCGAAGTAAATGACAACATTAATTCAATCCAGAATGCTTGATAAATTGAGAGGGGTTGTTTACCTAGTGTATGAAAAAGTCTCTTGGGGATGGGTTTTATGGCGATCTGCATAGTCATCCATCTTCCTATACTGTCTGTGCTCATGTTTGTGAGTAAAGCATATACAGTAATTTAGCATTCAGATAATCCCACAGCTATAATCCAGACAGATTTAGCTCAAATTTCTCCAGGATTTCTATTATCTAGATTTAGCAGTGTGGTATTGACTGGATATTTTAAATTGCTGCAAATGCTTTTTTTTTTCTACAATAAACAACATATTTTGATGTTCTCATAATTGAAGCTGTGGATTCTTCCTGACATTACCCACACATAAAAATCTATCTTTGTGAGGACAGTGATTGCACAGCTGGAGCATGGTTTTAATGGATTCCAGCTATTTGACTACATACCACATGAGATCATACAATGTTGATATGAAAATCAGTGTAACATATATGAAAGTACTAATGAGGATAATTTGAAGAACATTCATCTCCACACATCACCTATTTGAAAATGAAATCAACTGCTTCGATTTTAATAATGTTTTACTACAGTATATTAGACAATATAGCAATATAGAGCCTGGCTGTCTTACAGCACTTCTTGTAAGTAGATCAGAGCTTTTATTGTTTTCATTTTCCTCAGACAGAACTTCTAGTCTTCCTCGCTCAGCAGTTTTGAGGAAAAGAGGGAGTCCAGGGGGAGAGAGAGCATCATTATCCGCATGAAATGAGAGGATATTAAGTTCAAGCGCACTGGGTACCTTTCACAGCAGACCACCCTTTGTCATATGTTCCTCTGATTAATTGCAAATGTATTCAAGGGAGCAGAGCAGACACTGTAGAGATAATTATATATATTATTCTATAAGAATAGAGATATTCTTATACCAAAAATGCCAGCCCTCACACTTGCTAGCACTGGTGGAGCTGCAGGAGTAAGGATGCTTATGTGGGAAATTTTTAGGAGGCAAGTATACTGTGGGGAAAATTGTAAAGCTGTTTCTTTTACCCAAGTAGCTTGAGTGAGAGTGTCTGAACCGAGGCAAACTGCAGAGCAGGGCAGTGCATGCACTGTGCTCTGCCTAGTGATTGTGTTGCAAATGCACAAAGTACATTATTCACCCCCAGGCCAGACCTTCTAGGAGGAGGCTTGTGCACACTTGACAATAATCTGATACTCAGATTACATCATCCATAAGCGTCTGAGAAATTAAATAAGAAAACCACTTGGAAATGTTTGGAAAACAAACTCTTTACCATTTGTGGGATTTCAGATGCCTTGTGTCGTATTTTTGCTCCCTGAACTGGAGGATTTAGATACCAATTCACTAGGTGAATTCAGGTATGCTGCTCCTGGAAGCACCTCCTTCGTGCTGCGTTTCAGATACCTTCTCTGTGCGATACTGCCCGCCCCAATAACTGTAAAAATCTTAAGAGGGATTTTCAATGTGAAGAAAGAGGCTCATTTAATCAGTTATTATAAAGCTGTTCCAGGTAAGGCATTTATTTGCTTAGTCCCCAAACTGCAGGTTTGCCAGAACGATGCAAAAAAATCCCTCCAAAAACCAACACCAAAACTGATTTTTTTTAAAAAAACAAGCACGAATAAGAGTTTTATAGCTAACAATCATACTTCTGGGTAGAAAACTTCTGAAAGAAATATGCCGCATCTATGTGGCAGTACTTTTGGTTTCATACTCACTGAGTTATTTGCAATACTATAGCAACTGGGTTTCAGAAGCAGCATCGCTTACGTACTTGCAACAAAAAAGAAACAGAGCATTCACTTGCCTCGCTCCAATGCCCCTACTAAAGCGGCAAGCCTGCACTATCGCACTAAAAGCCCCCACTTGTGGCCTGAGAAATCACATTTAGGCTGAAATATCTATCAATATCCAAGTTTGATCCCCAGTAAGTCAGAACTATGAAGCTATAATGCCAGTGAGATGGAAAAGCAATCCGATAGCTCTTAAACTGCTCTTTCTTCCAGACGGTGGTGCCTGGGGCACCAGCTGTTGAAACCGGGAGTTTTCAAGCCCCAGTTCTCTTCTTTCTCAAAAGAATTTCCTTAAACCCCTAAAAAGTGGCATCAAAAAACCACAGATGAGCAAAAGAGTTTAAAATGGACCTGACATAAGTATGTCTTAGTTGCTTCTTTATTTGAACAGAAGTATAAATCAATGTAAAGTTTTACAGTCAGTGTCTGAGGAAGTTGCAGATGGACCCACAGGCCTTCCCATTGCTGCTCAGCTCACTAGTTGGAGTCTGGTTGCCTGCTTTTTTTTCCTTTGGGATTTTTTTTTTATCCTAGTATATCCTGATGTCTCATTCAGCAATTATTTTGAATGATGCTGAGGACACTTTTCCTCACTCCTTTTTGGATTTTCACTTGCTAATGCAAACGCATCTCAAAATATCATCTTCCCAAGTTATTAGATCCAGGGCTTGACGATGCATGCTGGGCTTAGTTGAAGTATCAAACCAGCAAAGAAAGACCAAGAAACGAAATAGCACCATGTAAATATTGACAGATTGTTTTTATGTCTAGGCTATAATTATTCTTCATTAATTTGTCTATGTTTTCAGAAAGAAGGGAGGAAATTTGAAAAGCAGAGTAGTATTTTTTTACAACGCGCAACTGTTGTAAAACTGTGTGCTGTGATTGTAGAATTTCCTATTCAAGAAAGGCCTCAAAATGAAAAAAATTCACAACAAAAAAATCTGAAAATATCTTACAGTGAGGCAAGTCTGGTATGTTTAAAAGTAACATCAGTGTGTTCTGTGTCTGCATCTGTAATTTGAGATTAAATATATTGCGGATAAGGTTAAAAACATAATCTTTTCTAACCACCTACCAGGCATTTATGCAGTATATTGTTTCCTTTTTGACAGTTAAATTACTAGTAATAAAGCTCTGTATCTCTGCCATGACAGTGTTTGTCCTCTAACATGGTTGTGCAACTGCATCATCTGCTATAAGCTGCACCAGTACAATAAGGGCAGAATCTGGGCCTTGTAGCATTTAGTTAATCACTCTGCGTGCCATTAGCAGAGCTGATACCTTTCTGTCCCCTCCCCGGAGGAATAAAGCAACTCAAACTACTCAGTTGCTGCAATTCTGAAAACAGATTTTCCATGCAAGAAGTTGCCATCTGCACAACCATCCTTTTCCTCTTCAAGTAGCGAACAGCCAGAAGGTACTGAGCCCCCTCTCCGCCTTGCAGAAGGAAGAATCTCAGACATGGCTTCGGTAGCTGGGCCCTGCTGTTTTTTTAACCCATTGAGGTATTTTCTAAAGATGCTCTTATTTCCGTGTGCTTGGCTGGTGTTATGGTGACCATGAGCGAGGATATCGAGTTACTGGTATGGGAGCAGCTCTGCCAGGAAGCCAGAGGGCATGTTCAGTGCAAACTGTTTTTAGAAGCCTAAACAGGCACAGCTCTATGTTGGGTGCCTGCTATGTTAATAAAAGGACTAATCATTACTTCTCCTACCTCCTAAAGGTGGAAGAACACAGCCTGTGTCTGAGAAAAGTCTTGCTCCTGGGTTGTTGTCACACTTGGCTAATTGGCCCTTACAGCACCATCTGAATAGCAGTATTCTCAAACTGGAGTTAGACAGTCAGATTTTTGAGTTGGGATCTGCTAGAATTTGGGGGGAGGACTTTTTAAAAACTGAAAGCAGAGAAATTAAGAAAAGAAGCAAGCAAGCAAGCAAGCAAATGCCCTATCCTTCCCAACATGGGAACTTTTAATGAACGCAATGCAATCAACTCATTCTAGGGGTTAAAGCAAAACTGAAGAGCAGAGGGAAAGCTGCCCCTCCTTCCTTTCTTCCCAATGTTGAGAGAGATCTGTTCCTTGCTTTGTGAAGGACAGAAAATTATCTGCCTCAGAAAAATTGAGCTAGGAAGGTGACCTACTGATTTATTTATTTTAGTCTTTGCATAGTGGTATAAAACATTCAGCTGCAAAGTTCACTGTTTTGTAAACTGAGCTGCTCCACTAGAGGTTATTAAGATTAAAACCGCAGCAAAACTCTGAGCACTATCCCAAAAGGTAAAGGCCAGGTTTCTATTCATTATAATTCCCCATGCTTTCCTCCTATCCCCA
This sequence comes from Falco punctatus, assembly GCF_963210335.1. Lineage (NCBI taxonomy): Eukaryota > Metazoa > Chordata > Aves > Falconiformes > Falconidae > Falco > Falco punctatus. The sequence goes on from NC_137587.1 coordinate 55,088,126, forward strand.
GATGATATCAGTTGTAAAATGGCAGCTTTTATCTATATTTCCACAATTTGACACCTAATATTTATTAAAAAGCTATTTAAATATATCAATCATCTTTTAGGTTCACTTAAAAATAGCAGAGGACACGAAGTGCTCTGTCGTACTGGAGTTTATAGCTTAGTCTGCTTTGCTTTTGAATTGTTAGAGAAATGTTAGAAGCCTGATAGTATGGAAATAGCTGTTTCTTGGCTGTATGCGGTATTGACTTGTAAGAGTAGTGATATTGTGACTGTATTGTAACTAATTAAGGCATTGATAAAGCATCTTGATAAAGGATGCCATTCTTCTCCTATCTAAACTGATTTGCTATTGGTGTTTTGCTAGGTTGAGCATCCAACCTAAACACGCTGGTTAAGACCGCAAAGATCGCTGTGGGTACTGAGAAGACTATAACCACCACTGCTGACTCATTCGCTGCCACGCTCGTCTGACATAAGAACTGCTACCCAGCCTCTCCATCCCACCCCTGTTCACATGTTGTTATCTGCCCATGGACCCATCTGCCCTCAGCAGCTCTCTGGCTTCATCCCCATCTCAGTGGTACCTTTCCTGATAGCCTAATTTTAGCTCTGAGCTAGATGCAGTGCCTAGATAGGGTAAGTAGATTTTAGCCAGATGGATTATGAACAACATTTTCTTGTCAATGTTCTTGGCTCCAACCCCACAGAAGATTGCTTCAGCCCAGCAGAATAAAATCCTGTCCTTCAGGCAGCTGAGCCAGTTGCCTTACTTTAGCATGCAATGTGTAATTATCCTGTATGTTCCGTATTACGGGTATTCCACTCAGAGCTTCTGTTTTGCACCTGAAATCTGGATGCGCTGCTGACTTCAGGACAACACAGTGCAAACTTTCTTGCAAAGGTAGATGAAGGCATTAAGAATCTGGACCTATGTATAGTATCATAAATGAACAGTCTTTCATTTCTTACATTTCACCCTGGTAAGAGAAAATAATGTCCATGCTCCACTGAGCTCAATGCTAGAAAGGAAAACTCCCTGTGAAGCCTACAAACCTGTTCAATGTAAATAGATAATATGACTTTTTTTTCCCAACTTGATTCAGATGATAAATGAATGAGATTTATTCCATCAGTCCTCATTGAGTAATTCTGCAGTCACATATTCATGCTGAGGAAGATCTTTCAGTGGGATTCTTTGCCAGCTATTGGAAGTGGGATCGTTGCAGAAGTACTAACATTTTCCTGGTACTTATCAAATGCAGCACAAATCTGCCTGGTATCTTTGTTAATTATTTAGAGTGTGGCAGACAAAGATAATATTCTTGGAGTTATTGTTGGAATAATTTATCATCTATTATGAAGTGAAAGCGATTTTGATATATGAGCAGTATTGGGGGGAATGGCCAGTGTGAAAACTCCAACCAGATCTCTGTGCATGATATTCTTGTCTCATAGGAAGCAGTGGGAGTAATATGTGAAAAAGAGTTGCTCACAAATCAGTATCCTTTGGAGCTGTCTAGATGACTTTACTGCACTCGGTGATATTCTGCAAAAAGAAAGATCCTCTTTCCCCTTCTTGAGCCTTTTTATGTCACAAACTGTGCAGACAAAGCCACATGTGTAACAGCTCACACTAGTTCTTCAGCAAAGAATGCAGAGTAGGATCGGGTACAAAACAAAGGTTCCAGTCCGTGATGGTGATTGCAACTACAAATCTCAGTGAAAAACAGTGTTAATCATTAAAACAAAGGTATTCTTAGAACTGTCTCCATTATTAGAGGCTGATTTATCTTTCCACGTTACAGTGGGATGAATACTGGACAAGCCTTTGCAGTGCTTTCACTCACAGCTTAACTGGAATCACAAACAGTTTTCATAATGAAGTCCACCGTCTGCAAAAGATTTGTATTCCAAGTGTATGCGTAGACTCTGTTGTTCCAGATTGTACTTCTTTCCCGAAGCATGCACTGACAAGCTCTTCAGTATGTTTATTACTGTACAATACTGTGAGCCAACTAATGTTTATTACTGGCTGTGTGTTAGGTCAATCCAGATTCACCACAACAAGGAACATTTTAAATGGGTTGTGCCTGAAGGGCAGTATCCCTTATGGATCAACACAGTGGGGAGAAGAACCTGCACCTTAATAAGGATGTACTGAGCTCCCACCTCAGCCTCAGGGGAGAGCAGGGAGACTGATAAGTCCTGTCCTTGTATTCCCTAAGCACAGCCACTCTTGCTTCGTACCTGGCCTTTTTCCAGGGCTCTGGGATGGAGGAAATCCTCCTTATGTCCTGCTTCACTCCATATAGCTGCACTAAGGCCAACCACAATTACTGGTATGGGTATAATGTTGAATATTTAAGTCTATGTAACATCATAAATACATGTGTATTATACCTAAGTTATGTTCACAGAGCAAAGATGCATCCATAAATATATGTACCAGACTGCTCCATACACAGATGCTATTTATTCTATATTAATTAATATTGCATGGAGAATTTCCTCCCTCTTTAAATATCTCAAACATCCTTTTTTAGAATCAAAATGTACTCATACAGATTCTTTTTGCTTTGACAGCTGACCGTTGTATTTTGTCTTCATTCAACATAGGTGGCTTTGGTTTGGTTTTATAATTGCTGTCTTGTGTATCTTCTATCTAGATGTCATTATTGTAATTCTGCTTTCTACTTAAATCAAGTTAATTGATTTCATCAGTTTAAAGGTGGAAAGCAAACAATGGTGCTAACTCTCCCAAAATCTGGAGAGTTAATAGGTCACGTTTGACAGGGTTTCAGTCTGCAGGTGTTGGCTTCACTGGCCATCACTTTTTTTCATAGTTTGTTTTTTCTAACATCACACATAAGGACAAAATGCAGCCACTGCCGAGATTTTACCGCTCCGTGTAACTTGTTCAGAAATACCGCTTGAGACATGTGGTCTTTGCCATTGTAATCTTATGACAGAACATTTCTGCCTTACAACTAGAGGCACACATAGATGTGGCTAAAACCAAAAAAATAATGGCACTATCATGGATATTCAAATCCCATTGCTTTAAGGGACACTAAAGGAAACTAGGCCAAAAACTTGACCTATTTTAAAAGACATGCCAATCTGTTCTTTTAAAAAATCATTCACGCTTCATTGAGTCTATCTCTCCTATACCATGAAAAATATCATAAAGTAGCAAAATTCGAAATTCTCTGTACAGTTTCCCATACAAATATTGCAAGCTGAATTCTCCAGTTTTAATTTTTTTTCTCCATCACTGATCTTGAGAAAGAAACGATCTTAAAAATGCATCAATTGAACTAATTAGGTGTAGCTAACTAAAATGTAGCTAGCCACATCACTGCACTTTCTCCCTAGCATTCGCTACAGTGGGCCCATTTGACAACCAAAAGGTCTTGGGGCCCATAAAGGATTTTTGCTTCTAGGGGCTTCCATGTTTTGAATTTGAGAACCAGGAGCAGTGAGCCATATTTCTCAGTTATTTTGTTGTTTGAAATCTGGCTGTGAAACTCTATTTACTTTGTGTTGGACTCCCGCCAGAGGAGGCCTGGTTTTAGCAGATGGTCGCGGAGCGGAGGCCAGACGTTTCCTGCTGCGTCCTGACGAGGCACTGATAGCACCGCTCCCAGGCACAGGCAGCGCTGCCTTCAGCAGCCACGGATGCTGGAGGTGCCATGACTGCTGGCGGAAAGGTTGTGAAGAGTGTGTGCAGCAGCCCTTGGGGCAAAAGCCTCCGTCGATGAGAGGGTCCTGATGTGGCGCTCAGAGGTGGTGGAGCTGCCGGCCACAAGATGAGCAGGGGGAGGGCTGAAGTTTTGACCAAGAAGAACTGAAGTGTTACAACCAGATGGACATAAACCAGTAGTGATGAGATGTGATTGCTTTGATCTTTGACAGGACACCTCACTGTCTTGTCAGGCATAAAGCGCTGAAAAAAGAAAGGCAAAATGGGAGGCTACAGCATCGTACTGTTGTGTGGGTTTACCTGTCTGCTCTACAGTCACAACGTGCAAATAGCATTTTCCTCTCCCCCCATTTCTGGGGGGCAACTTCCCTGAGAACAAAAATCCTTAATGTGTCCTCAGGCTGGTGTTTGATCTTTGAAGATACTGCCTGCTCGCAAGATGGGGAATCAAAGGGCAATGCCACCATCACAAGCACTTGTGTATTGCTGGATCGCTGCCTTGCCAATTTGCATATAGGAGAAAATGCAAACAAATTTCTCAGGAGGCTGTAAAACTTGGAAACCCTCCAAGACTCCCTCAGGCAGCGGTAGGATTAAGAACATCCACAGTTTATCTGGGGATCCAGAGCTCGGACCAATGTAGCTGCAATTCATGGTTCCTGTGCCACGTGGCTCTGCTTTTGGAGATTTGGGGCTCTCCAGTCCTCTGCTACCAGATACCTAGAGCCACTGCATTACTGTGGGAGGCTTATTTTGGGTCATGGTTTTATGGAGGTAGCAAGGCCCCTGTGAAGTGCAGCTGGCCCTCTCCTTGCACTCAAGCCATTGTGCAAGTAGGCAATGTTCAGTTTTGAATGCTTGTGCCTTTCCAGTTTACTGCTGGATCTCAACAGGAAAAAATTCAAGGAAAGACTAAGGCGTTTATTGCTCTGTTATAGGAGACTAATATGTATTTTTCTCTCCTTGGCCTTGATTCTGTCAGAATCTCCCCAAAACCAAACCTTTGAATTAGCACGACATGACTGACGAGATCACTCATCTGCGCAGGGGTCTGATTGAAAATATTTTTCCCGTAACATCTACCTGCAGGAGCATCAAATAGTCAAAAACACTGAAAATGGAAGGATGCTTCTGTTTAAAACCCCATGCAGTCAAGTATCAGACTTTGGTATTCTCTCCAGTGACAGCCCGCCCTTCCTGCTCATCAGCCTTGTACAGGGCGGTCTGAATCACCCCTTTTGTGACCCACTGTCCCCTTCTAAGTAGTCTTCTTAGGCTGTGGCAGTTGATGCCTTTTTCTTCTTTATTGACTTCTTCCATCTTGAAGACAAGCATGCGGTATATAGGAACACCATACTCATAACTTTTCCAAGCTCAGCAGCTGAGCCCATTTCACATTACATTGAGACAAAGATTTATTGTGCTGTACAGAGGAGGCAGTCTACAGAAATGAAAAGTTTCAAACTCTCTGTATCATCAGAGGACCTAGATGGACCTTGGAAATTTAATCTGGTTATCATGACTTACTGAATGCAAATGATCTGTGATTTATCCCAGCAAACACCATACTCCTCGTCTGACTGGCCATGGCAAGCTGTGGCCGGGCTGGTGTGAGCCAGGGCCATCGCTGTCTTGCACCTGAGGATCGCCCACATCTGGACAGGGCAAGGCCACATACCCATTGCCTTAAAACTGCCTCGCAGAGCTATAAATGACTAAACGGATGGCACAGCAGAGAGCTGGAACTGTGGTTGCCAAGAAAACTGTTTCCATAACTAGTCGGAGTGGTAGCTAATACTCTTTCTTTGCAGAAGGACTCATGACCATGTGGCCTACCTCAGACTTCCCTCGCATTTTTTAAAATATTTCCCCGTTACAGTCAGGTTGCAATACTGCCCACCACACAGTGCCTGCACCCGCTCCAAACAGATGCAGCAAGACCCAGCAGGCTTTCGTTATACCTGAAATAGCCCCCTTTTCACTGCCAGGTTTGAACACAGCCCCACTTCTTCTGTCGGGTGGTATGATATGAGTTTGAAGATTTCCTAGGTAAACTGGCTTTTTAAATTATTATTATTTTTAAATAATTGAAACTAAAAGCTGAAGTATTCATTAGAATTGGTTAGGTGAACTATGAGTTATTGCACTTTCATTTTACAGGTGCACACATGAACAGAGATAACAAAACAAAGAGAACCAGAGGGAGATACCTTGGGCATAGCTCAGGATACACGGAGACAGACATCCCTAGGGAAGGAGAGCTGCAAAAAGGCATCAAAATGGAGTTCACTGAACCAGCTTTTAAAGCTTTTGGAAAGTGTCTTTTTTTAGCAAGCCTTTAAAGTCAATAATCCTCACAGAGTATGTTTTATGTTTATCTTGAGGATAAAGATAGCGAGATTTCATCATTTGTCTGCCTCATACCTCAGGTTAGTCTCTGAGCCTGCAGGTCTCTGGCCCTGTCCTAGACCAGAGGTGGCAGATCCTCTCCATTGACACAGGAGAGTAATCGTCTCATCCCACAGGAGAGTGGGAAAAGCGCCTTCCCCTCCGTGCTGGCTGCTAGCTGGAGAAAGGGCAGCGAGGCATTCCTCCTTGAAAGCATGAGATGCGATATCCCCCGACTGTCAGAGACAATTCATAATGGAAGAAAAAACAAAACAAAGCCCCGCTAAAGTACAGTAGAGAAAATCCTGGAAATTAGGTTAGACAGTATTTCAGCATAACTTTTCCCTGCAGAGAGGGCTCATGTTAGATCCTAGGCTCCAGGAATAGAGGAAAAATAAACATAGCTTTTAGAATTAACCTGGCAAAATGGAGTTTGCTCCTGCCTGTCACAGGACGGCATGGTGGAGACTGTCTTTGTGTGGATAGCTGGCTCCTCCTTTCCCCAAAATGGCGCTGTCATTCTTTTTTGAAGATCATCCTCTAATGAATATACCTGTCCGGCACAGCACGCTTCCAGCGCTTTTGAGTTAGAAAAGACAGGAATTCTAGCACTAATACAGCAACATCACTTGAGCAAAGTCTGTCTGCAGAAAGGGAGAGGAGCAGGAAGGCCCCAGCCTACCTGCTCTGGGCTCAGCTGCTGCACACTTCCATTAGAAACAAACAGTTTGGAAAAAGGGAAAGAACAAGGAAGATCCCAGTCCTGCAAACAGCGGTCAGGTTTCTGACATGCCTAATCTTTCACACATGCCTTCATTTACAGTAATGGGATGCAAAATTAAGTCCTTTCTATTACTTTTTGTGTGTTTTTTATATGGAGCTGACCAGGAGCTCAATCTCTGCGCCAAATGAAGGTGTTCGGAGCCAGTGGGTACCAGAACTCCAGCAGGCAGTGGTAGAGGGGTGGAGGTGGATATTCCATGGAGGTCTCCAGTCAGTCCACACGAATTCAGGTTTGCCTCGTAGCTGTTAAATAATTCCCCTTCAAGTCAGTTCCGTCAGCCCGAGCTCTTTGCTTACACAGTTACTCTGGATCTGTTTGTTCCTTGCTTTACTTTGTGTATACTCATGTAAGCTGCGTATAAGCTGTGGCCATTTTTCTTTCACCCATTTTGCACAGCTTTGGAGACAGTACGAAACACAAGGCAAGTTCAGCTGGTTGCGTAGGAACGTTTACCAGCCTACCTGCTGCGTAAAGGGAAAAATTCCTCACCAGGTGTCAAAACAGGCATGCACCAAACATGCAGCAAACCCCGCGCTCCGTCCCACTGAGGGAATGCAAGGAAAGCACTGAGGGGGAGTTACTCCTAATAGTAAGTCATAGAGAAAGGCTCTGGGAGAGCGGAGTGTGGGCTTCCCTGCCGTAGCTATACACAGCACAACCCTGTTTCTTTCAAGGATCATGCTGGCAAAAAAATGTTAAATTCCTCTTTGCTGCTAGGCTCGAGGAGGAAATCTCTTCTTTTCACAAAACGTAGACCCTGATCTCACTTCGGGCCTCTGCGCAATCTTATTTTGGGCCTTCTACTCAAACTCGGCAATAGAAACTGCCTTCCAGCCGAGAGGCTTCACACCAAAAAAGCACAGGAAAAGAAAAAGGTGTTTTGTTTTGTTTTGTTTTGTTTTTTAAAAAAAAGGTGACTTGATGGTGAGATATGGGAGTACAGACATGGCTTTTGAGGCCCACTGACCACTTCCACCACAAAAATGCAGCCTGGGAGTCTGGCCCACTTGTTTAATCCTGTGCCAATTTAAGCACATTCTACCCTAAAACACCTGGTGCGATTACAGGGTGGCAGCAGCCCAGGGGTGCCAGCCTGTGCCTGGCGTGCCAGATTTTGCAGAAGAGATGTGACTAATTTTTTTTTTTTTTTTGGGGGGGGTGGCCTATAATGCCCATACAGCTGTGAATACGTGTGACTACAATGTGACATGGCTGGGAGCTAAATTCACAAGGAACTAAATAACGAATTCTCTTCCAACTGTTGGTTTAGACTGAAAGCAACACTGAAATGATGTGTATTTTCCCAATGTGTTGTAATAGTCTATGATCGTGCAAACATGAGACACATCTGTTGAACTTTATTTGGATGTGTAGGCCCATCAATTTCAATCCAGGACTGATAGATATGTGCTGGGCAGAACGTTTTTACGACTGGGATCCCTGTGGGTTGAGCTCTGGGCAGGCAGATGTCACAAGGTCCCATGAAAGATCCCAACAGAGGCAACCCTGGCTGTGTTGACACAATTGAAAAAAGTGGAAATTGCCATGGAACTAGAAAATATCATGTAGGATGCTCATCTTTGTCTTCCAGCACCAGTTTACATGCATCTTGTCATAGTTTCCCTGCAAAAAAGCACAGTGGTCAGGTATTTTAAATTGATTAACTTTCTGTTTACTTCTGATTGCAATTGTTACTTGTGTTTTTCTCTTCTTTTTTTTGGATGACCTTCAGAAATTTCCAATTAACGTTAAAACCAAAATGCTTTTAAGAGGCAGGAATGAGACCTTAGTTGTTCGTGGTTCTGATGAGAGGTTTTACAAGAAGAAAATCACCATCATTGTCACAGCCATTAACATTCTGATTTTGGAGCGATGGAAATGTAAGCGGAGATTTATTTTTGAAAAGTCTCGCTTAGGTTGGTGACACAGTAATTTACAAATACTCATCTTGTAGATTCAGCAATGCCACGTCTCCACGCGTGTATTTATGTTATTTTATGCCTTGAGGCTCGCATTTTCTGTGAGCAGCATCGGCTGGGCAGTGGCTCCCTGACCCTCCATACAGCTGACAGAAAGGGCACCTGGGCGCCATGCCCCCGCCGAGTGTGGCTGATCGCCACCACTGTCAATTCCCATCAGAAGATGGCCAGAATTGGGGCGATGGGGAGAAGCGCAGGGACCGCCTCGGCTGTGCGCAGAAAGCAGGGGGCGAAGGCCGGTGGGACAGGGTCACCGCTGCCCCATTGGCATCCAGGGGGCACAGAGCGGGGCTGAGGGCAAGGGGCATTCCGGCCTGCCCCGTGTCGGTGGCCACCATCTCTAGGGACGTGGGGGCACTGAGGCATTTTTTTTATTATTATTATTTTGGGGTAACACCCGGTGCTGGCGGTGGGGGGCAGGGGAAGGTGCGGGGAGCGCGCCGGGGAGCCGTGCCGCAGCTGATGTAATGCTGCTGCTGCTGCTGCTGCTGCTGCCGCCGCTGCCTTCGCCTGTGCCCGGCGCGCCGCTGCGCCCTATATACCTCGTGCGCGCCTACCTATGCTACATGTCTCGCTCCGTCTATACCAGACGCACGCGCACACATATGTGTTATTTTCGCCGCCGGCGCGCAGCGGGGGCCGCCCCCGCAGAGCCGGGCCGCCCCGGGAGCGCTCCCCCCCTCCCGCCCCAACCCCGCGGCGGGGGCCCGCGGCCAGCGGTGGGGCCGCCCCGCACCGCCCCCGGCCGCGCCCCCCGGCCCCGGCCCCCTCCGCGGCAGCCGCGGCGGCGCGGGGCGGCCCGTCAGCTCGGGCAGCGCCGAGCCTGCGCACTGGGCGCCCGGGCGGGCACGGCGGCCGCGGGGCGAGGAGCGGCGGCGCGGGGCGGGCCGGGCCGGGCCAGGTGCTGCGAGGCGGGGGAGCGCGGAGCGACCCTGCGCGGGGGCGGCGGCGGAGGCCGTGCCGCCATGCGCCGTGCCGCGGGCCGGGCTCGCCATCCTGCGGCGTAAGCGGCGGGACGCGGCTCGGCTTTCCGCCCGTGATGTCCCCCGGGCAACAGGGGAAGGCGACTCACTCGAGGGCTGCGGCAGAGGCCTAGTGCGGCTCCGCGTCCGCGCCGCCGCGCCCCCATGGCCGAGGAGCAGCAGCCGGAGGGGCAGCCGCCGCGGCGGCTGGCCGGCACCCCCGCGCCCGGCGGGGCCCTGCCGGCCCTGGTGCCGGGGCTGCAGGGCGGCGAGGCCAGCGCGCTGCAGCACAAGATCTGCAGCTCCATCTGGTAAGGGCCGGGCCCCGCCGCCGCCCGGGTGGGCTGGCCGCGGGCCAGCGCTCGGCTCCGCGGAGGGGGGCGGGCGGGAGCGCGGGGGGGCGCGGCCCCTTTGTGCGGGGAAGCGCGGAGCCGCCCCCCCAACCCCCGGGGCAGCCGTGCGGAAAACACGCGTGTCCGTGGGCAGGTGCGCCGGGCGACCGCGGCCGCGCCGGGCGCGGGGGGTTTCCCCGGTGGGCGGCAGCCCCCTGTGTGGCGGGGCGGGGCGGCGGGGGGCCGGGGGCGCGGGCTCACCTGCCGGGGGCGTCTGCGGCGCCCGGCGCGGCCCCCGGGTGTGCCCTCTGCGCCTTCCAGCGCTGGAGGCGCCCAGCACGGGCGTGCAGCGCGGAATGCAGCGCCTTGCAGCGCGGGTGCGTTTTGCCAGCCTCCCTCTTCCGCTGAGTTTCCCGTCTGGCCATTGAAATGCAATTTTGGCTGAAACTTGGGATGGTGGTTGGCAAGTTCCTGCGCAGGAATCCAGTCCTTCGGGTTTTTTCCTAAAAATCACAACAAAATTCTCAGTGAACCAGCGTTTTGCTTCAGAGTATTTATTTTGGGTGCCTTTGAGGGAAAGAGAAATTGAGTGTAGCTTGCCCTGCAAATAATATATTTTGTTTTTTTCAAAGAAAATACAAGCAAGAGGTGCTCACCTGCAGCATTTACGTTTTGTGTGTGTTTTTAAAAGCTGCTTTTGGCTGAGGGGGTTGATAAAAGTATTGCGAAAGTTGGGAGTTGTAAATATAGGTTGCTTATATGTGTTTTCCTCTATATATACCCGCCACATATATATGCACATACCATATATATATATATATGTTTATGTATGTGTACTCGTCCTAATAGAAACATAGTGATCCAGCTTGCATATTACTTCATACTATAGTTAGAATTTATGGTTTGAATTGATGCAGCTGGAAAAGAAAGAATGTAAATACAATGTTACCTTCAGATTCTTTTGTTGTATGGCATACTGAAATTGCATTTACTGTTTGGTTGTTGTGGGTGGTGTTTTGGATTCTTTTTTAAAAAATTTAAACCGTAAATTCATTGTCCTTAATCCACACTTGCTACCTTTTGTTTTGGTTTTCTCTGCAGCGTGACCTAGAGAGGGAATGCAAACTGCAGGATTTCCTGTCTGTTTAGATGACAAAATCTTCACACCCTGCTAATGTATTATGGTATTTAGTGATAGCCTTTTTAGATTTTCTTCTCTTTCCATGAACGTGCTGTTTGGAAACGAGCCTCAGAAAGCATGTTTACACTGCATTCAGATTAGGTATCATGTCCAAGTTGAAGACAAAATGGCTACTAAGTAAAATCTCTGCTTTTATTATGGGTTTTCTTTTCAAGGAAGAAGAGTACCTATGTTAGCCTTTTAAATGAAGGCTGCTTATTTGATTCAGGTAAACCTGCTGGATAGCACGAGCCCACGTTTGGGACAGAGGAGCGCAGCATTTTGCCTGGTGTGCGTGGCTCACCTGGTGCCACATGCCTGTGACCAGCAGAGGTTTTGCCAGCACCTTGCAGCCCTGTCCCCTGGTACTTTCGCCGATGCTCCTCAGCTCCGCACCTCACCTCCGCACGTGTGTTCCTCCTGGGTACCTGCTTCCTGCACCGGGCTGGGACTTCCCTGCCCTTTTCAGGCTGTACCCATTCCCTGCGGGTTATGCTGTTGAAATGCAGTACTTGGAAGATAAGGTTCTTTTTTATAAGAAAACTTTTTGGTATCTTCAAATCACGTGTCTGGGACCACTAGAAATTCTGTGTTTCTGCACTGTGATCCAGCAGACTTCATTTGGGGCTGGGGTTTAATTTTACTTTGCATCTTGATGTAGATGCTGTGGTGGTTTCTGGGCAGCAAGGATGAGGAGCACTGCCAGGGAAGTTGTGCACGCTGCACTCGGAGTAAACGGTGTGAAGTCTGGTGTAGTTGCAGCCTCGGATCTGCTGTTCTGTCTGGTGGGTGCTGGTGCTGGATAAACAGCGGGAGAGGTTGTGGAAGGTCACTCGTGAAAATGGCAGTGCCCTGTTGTTAACAGAACTTGGTGTAATGTGCAGAAGAGAGTTCCTCTTTTCTGCTTTCCCTCCTCTTCCTCCCCTTGTCCCCCGCCGTGCCAGTTCTGCCTGCCGGCAGGTTGGCATGTTCCGTTCCCCCTTTGCTTCCTGAAGGGTTTAGCACATCTAGGCTAGGACTCACCTGTATTGTTTCCCCCCTTTTCTGCTGCACGTTTGTGCGTAGTGGAGGGATGTTTTCAGTAGGTTTTGTTTCTTAGGGTTTCGGTGCTGTGTTTTTTGGTGTTTTTCCTGTGTTTTTTTTAATGATTATTTTTTAAAGAAAGGGTTTGGGTCTTCAAATTATACTGTCAATAAAAATACTAGTATAGCAGCTACTGAAATGCTGGACTTGGGGATCACAAACAAGTCTGTGCTTGTCCTTGCACTGTACAGAGAAATATAAATATAGTGTGTGATGTAGGCCTCGAGCGGGACAATGAGGCATTCATTATCTCAACTCATATTTAATTTATTCTGTTTATTAAATTAAAATGTAGTTTGACAAAAGTATCTCAAGTAATTGCGAACATGTGGAGTCCCTTAAAATGAAACAATAGGTTAAGTCCTGCTGGTTAAAATTACAGGCGTGGTCCACGTATGTACTGAAGACTTGAAAGTGTGCTTGCTAGGACTCCAGTCTGGGGTTTTGGGGGGTTTTTTGTTGGTTTTTTTGCATGTAAAGTGACCATTGGTTTTGGACTGAAGAGGGGAAGATAAGAGTTACCTAGCTGTGCTTAAAAACTGATCAGGAAGTATTTATTTGCATCACAGCATCACATACAGGTATTTAACTGCTGTTTGGTTACAATAATGAAAGTTCATCACTGTCTTGACAGTATTTTGTTTTTCCTGTCTGCTTCACGTGAACACATCCAGCAAAGTGGTGTCTGTTTCTGTTCTGTGTTGCGTATTGAGTTGCTAAGGCAGTTGGATGTGTTCTTACTGCGTCAATGAAATGGGCAGAAATAATATTAGATGTCTTTTCCCATTGACGGATTACAAGTCTAGACGGGGAGAACGCGTCTTTGGGAGCCTAGCTTGGTTGATTAGTGTCAGGTTGGGCGGCTTTGTAAATTGCCCTGGTCTTCACTGGACACTGGGCCTTAATCTGCCTGGGTTTATTTCCCTTCAGATTTATTAAAGCTTTCATATTTATTAATAGCTTTTTGTCCAGACGTTAGAGCCTGAGGCAGGAAAACCTCCCTAGTCAGCTGTCTGAGCATATAGACTAATGGGGTTTCAATTATTTTCTTCGGCTGAGGGTACTGTATTACCAAATGTGTGTTATTTGTATATGATGTTTCTGTACCCAAACATATGGTGGCGAAGGCAGAGTCTACTCAATATCACATTAAGTTGCCTAAGAATATCCTATAGCTGAAGACAGCCAGCAAGGTACATCGTAAAAGCAGGGTGGTCGAGGTGCGGAGATGACCAAGGGAGGATGGTGTTGGTCGAGGATCTGCTTTTGCTGATGTGAAAGAAAAAGACCAATGGTTTTAGGCAATTTAATCTCTTTGCTCACGGTATTAATCTAAAATCCAGTCCGTGGGTTCGTTTTCTTGTTCACTGTTGCGAATAACTGGTGATGATTGTTCAATGAGTACTTGTTTACTGTTGTAAATAGTAATCTGGTGCTTGCATCTGTACATGCATTGGCCCCAGCTTCTTTCACCTTGCCTGCATCTCAGCTCTTGTTGTCCTAAAGGCATCTGTTAGGATTTGATTATCATAATTCTGCCTGAGGGATTAATTTCTCTCCTCCCCCTCCCCAATATCTCGTGTGTAAACTGAGCCGAGGACCAGGCGGCGTGGAGTGGCAAACACAAAGCATTGCTTTTGCAGCCGTTTGGGTTGGACGTGGGTGTGGGTTTCAGATCCATAATTTTTGTCCTCAAATTGCTCTTCTAGCTAGAAGTTGTATTGGAAAACCACATGAGCTAGGCTGGGCAGTGCCAAAATTATATGTCCTAAGGCCCGGTTTGTCTCATGTTGAAGGGGGAGTAGGAGGTGAATCGTGCCCTTGTTAGTTTTGGGCTCTCAGTATCGTGCTGTAAAACCAGACTAGCTGATTGGAACAGTAGTATTTTCTAATCTTTGGAAGGCTCCATTCTTTCTTACGACTTGCATCATTCCTGCTCCCTCCTGCAGTTGCATCCATCACTCCTCATTAGGCATTGTCAGCAAGTGTAGATTGTCACTTAGCTGTTGGCAGAGCAAATGTTCTGCAATTTGGGAAATGCCATTGAGGTTTTTCATAATAGGAATTGCTACTTATTGGTATGGTTAGGTCAGCAGAAAAAAACCATTGACAGTCTTGGTATTTTTAATAAAATACCTGGCAATGAAGAGGGAAGCTCAGTGTGTATGTGTTTCAGGCTCTTTGCAAATGTAGGTGCAAACACCTTTTTTGTCGTTTTCTTCTGCAGTTGAAATCAGTTTATGTAGTTTTTTTAAAAATTATGGATTTCTTGATTTGGGTTGGATTAATCTGTAGACATCTGCATTTACTCTTTTTCAGTTTTCTATAGTTCTGGAGGGAGTGAGTCAGGGAGTAAGAGGGGAAAAAAACAAACCAAATCCTCAGTATTTTGTTAGAGTCTGTCGAAATTGAGTGGGGAATTTAAAATTTCCTGTAACTGATTACAGACCCTTTGTGGTTATTCTGTGCCTCCAGCCCAAAATGCACCAGCCAGCGTTCCCTCCTTCATCCTAGTTAATTCACTGTTGGAGGTGGGAAACAAAACTTAAGAGTTCTTCAATAAAAGGTTGCTAACTATTGTGAGGAAGAGCTAATAATTGTCATTGACAGGTGTACAGGCTGCACTCATTTCACTAAATCTGCTTAACATCGGCAGTGTGTTTACTACTTTTGAAAAAATACGTTGAGCCCCTCAGGTAAGAGGTGCTGTGTAAAACTGCAAAAAATTTCTTGTCTGTAAGGCAGTTTTCCCTGGCTTTATGGTTCCATTGTTTACAGGTGGTGGTGAGACTGGCCTGCCCTGGATGTATTTCCTGATGTGGTATATAAGCAGTCAAATACATAAGATAAAATTGAGCTGTGGACCATATTTTAAGGTAGTTCTTTGTTATTTTGGGAAGCGTCAGCCTTCCTTGGGCAAAGCATTTAGCAGCGTGTCATTCTCCTTAACACTCTGTTACCCCGAATGGATAGGAATAGAAAGTAGGGTTTGTTTCATTTGACATATGTTATCCTATATGAGTTGGTCAAGGTAGCTCCCTTGTAGTGGTGGTGGAGAAAAATATGCTTCTGATGTGAGGGCCATCTCCTAGGGAAGGCATCTTTATAAAACAATCCATCTGATCACTTTATATGCCTATTTCCCTTTGACTGTAAACAAATTTTAAACCATGTGCCAGGGTGTAGGCATCTGCGGAGCAGATCTCTTGAATTGGGCAGAACAAATCCTACCATTTGTCACTTCTTCAGGTCAGCTTATTTTCTTGGAGGGTGGCCGCTCCATCCCTCCGTGGGTTGTTTTGGACATCTTCCATTCCCTTGAACAAAGTCCAGGTACGCCCTTTATGTATTACTACGCATTCCTGTATGGAGGAAAATCCTCCTTTTCGGGGGAAGCCACCCTGGAAAAATTCCTTCTCACCAAAGTGGCTTAAAAAAAGCATTTACAGTTCTGCCCTGAAATGCATCCCCTTGCTGTTGGGAAAGCCTTCCTCCATGCTGCCGACTGCCGGGAGCGGGGAGCAGGCAGGTCAGTGGCACGCAGCAGTCCATGCCAGATCGGCGTGGGAGGAGAAGCAACTTTCCAAAACGGGGCACAGCCACCACGGTGGTGGAGTTTCTAGGTCAGCAGGTGTGGAAGCCAATTTGATCTGCAGGCATTTTTACAAGGTTAGAAAATAAACCTGAATAAAATGAATGCTGACCTTTATGTAACCTTTTGAGAATGGAGTTGAGGTTTTATTGAATATCCTGGCTCTGAGTTGGATGGAATAGCTTTGCAGAAAAAAAAATATCTTTGTAAATCTGCTTTTAGAAGAGTGGATTTTTTTACTCTTGCTTGTGGGTTTTGTTTGTCTTTGTTTCTTGAAACAATAGGTTCTAATGGAGTATATGGGGAAAAGACCCAGTATTCAAGTCATAAAAGGTTTGGCTAAGTTTTACTGCTGTTCATTTAAAATACATAGGAGTGCATTAAATCGTTGACTTCACAGCACCAAACACACGTGATTCCTTGTTCCAGAAATGTTTTACTTTCTGCTGCAGGAGTTCCCTTCATCGAAGCAAGTGGGATGGTGTGACATTGTGATTCAGAGCAGCCTTTCTAATGAGTTCTCAATAAGCACACAGTTGCAGGATGGTCGTCCCAGGCCTCCGTAGCTGGGTTGCTCCCCATTTGGGGCGGTTCTGTTTGGTTGGCATGTGTCTGTCTGCCACTGGCGAGTAGGAATCCAAATCTTTTTCTGAAAAGAACACTTAGAACTCTCCCTGAAATTTTCTGGATGCCATATAAATTAACCAGAAAAAATACTGTAACTGGGCGAGATGACAGTACTGCTCTGGTTTGGGTGATCAGATTTACACTGAAGCACTGATTAATCTCTTAGTTAATTGGGGCTTGGGGTGGTTTTGTTAGTCTTTTTGTGTGTCCGTGTGTGTGTGTGTGTAGTTTTGAGAGCAGGGGTTGAGCTTAATGTTTTTACACAGATGCCATAACTTATGTATGTTGCCTTCTCTTGTTACTCCACTCTGCCGCTTGCCAAACAGAAGTATTTGGACAAGGGCCAGAGCTGCAAAATTCAGATCAGGATCCAAATTTGGATTTTTGGTTCAAGCCTTTCTAATATCTAACATTACAAAGCCTCCTATATAAATAAGGAGCTCCTTATTTTTAAACTGTGAAGATGAGGAGATGGCGGTAGTTTTCTGGCTTGCTTCTGGAGTAGTCTAGGTAGAACATGGGACTGCGTGTTTGAAAAGTTACCAGCAGGTGATTCCAAAGGTAAATTGAATAGATGAAAATGCAGTGCTCTGTCACCCAGAAAGAGCCCAAGCAGAAGGCCAGCCAGCACAAATGGGTAATTCCAGGCTGGTGAGAAGAGTCCCCTAAACACATCTAAAAATTCTGAAAGTCCTTGGGGTGTTTTGTCGTGTTCCCTTAGGTCTTTGGGAATTCTGAGGGTTGTGATTCGTTAGGTTTGTTCTAAATGGAGTTAGCCAGTATCTGAATTTTAATGCTTTCTTGATTTAATGGAGAAAGGATTGTCTCTCATCAAGTAGGATGTTCGTTATCGGCTGCTGTGCCATCAACAGTCTTTCAGTAAGCTGCCAAGTGTTTTCTGTTGTTGAATGTTTAATCATTAAGACAGTGGGAAAAAAACATTCAAAACTTGCCGAATATTTTCCCTGTTGCTTGTTTTTAATTGCTTGTGGTTGCTGCAGTGACATCGTACCAGTTGAAGGGTGGGGAGGCCGGGTGTTGCTGCAGGCGGGACCGGGGATGGGGATGGTCTCTGTGGGTGGGACATGCACCCTGGGAGTTGTGGCGGAGGGGCCTCCCGTGGGTGGCAGACCCACCAGGTTCTCCTTTTGGACCTACAGCACCCAGTGAGTGGTCTGGCCTTTATTGCTCCATCTGCGTAAGCTGGTGCCTTTTACTCACCGTGAGGTGTCAACATGTGGCAGGGTGCAGCGCGTGGCGGTGGCACAGGTAGGGGATGTGTCTGTGGGTCTGGGGTTTTGGGGTGTTCCTGTGCTCCTCCGGAGCGACGGGTCCTGCGTAGCTTTTCCCTGGAGCTGGCTGGGGATGGTCTCACTTACAGATCCGATAGTCAGGTACTTCAAGTTTGGGAAGAAAATCTTGTTCCTGGGAAGAACTTGTTTACTTAAACGAGGCATATTTGTGTCTCCCCCTGAGAGGAAATTTGTGGTTATATGTCAGGGTCTGTGATTTATGGCTGTCCTTTTTGATGGATGGTCTCAGAAGCATGGAGGCAATCTTAGTCAAAGATTTCTTAGTCAAAGATTCCGAAGTGCTATTATGAGGTTGTTGGGACTCCTGCCAGTGAAAAATTTGGATTGCACTGGACAGCAGGAATTACAGTTCATTACTTGGGTTGCCTGTAAAGCAGTGAATTAGATTGTTTTTAAAGCTGTCAGCAATACAGACTGTTGGAACTTTTTCTTAGTACAGAGTTGCCTGGCAGTGTCTGCCTCAAGCATCCCTCGGACAAACAAGAATTAGCTTGTGAGCAAGGTGTGCAGGATAGTAGGATGGGAAGTTTGTTTCTCTTGAGTTTTCTTCACCTTCTTGCCCGTGTTCAGAAATCACCTGAAGATACTTGGAGTAGTCTTTGTGACTTCAGTGAAAATACTCCTGTGTGCTTTCTCCTCTCCTCATCAGAACCGTTCCCATATTAAAATACATACTTAAAATTGACAGTTACTTGGTACCACAAATGATAACTGTTTGAAGGCCTGTGCATTGAAAAGCTTTAACATCTTAATAATTTTTTATTGGATTGAATTGTAAGTCTTTTTTTAAAATCTGCTTTGGAAAATAGTGACAACTCCTTCCTCCGGAACCAAATGCTAGTTTTGTTGCTAATTCAGTGGAGAAAAGTACTCGAGAGGCTCGGGTGCTTATTAAGCCAGGTGAGGAGCTGGGCAAAGGTGATTGTGGATGCCGGGTGATGCTGCGTCCAGAGGCAATCTGAAACTGGGACTTGAGGCTTCTGCTTTGGGGCTGGACACCCTCTGGCAGGCCTGGTTTGCTGTGCGTGCTGGTGTGTGCAGGCAGTGGTGTCTGGAAGGGCATGCAGGTGGCAGATGCCCCTTGGTGTCCCTGCTGTGCCCTTGAGGGAGGGTCCCTGGTCCCTTGCAGGATGGGTAGCTGGCCAAAGGGAGCGGTGCTTGGTGTTTCTTACCCAGCATTGTCTGCCTCCAGCTGCCATCTCCCGTGCTGTGTTCGGTTTCTGATGCTTTGTGCTTCTTGCTGTGTTTCTCAATGAAGGGTAAACCATCGCTCCGTGATCCTTGCGCAGGTTCTATGGAAGTTGGTAGCTGTGGGTGAGGCACCTGCGAGGTTGGCTGGCGCTCAGCCCTTGTGTGAAAGCTGCAGCTCTGCTCTGATGGGACTGTCTGAAGCAAGGGCTGAAAATAGTTTTGAAATAATCTTGCAGGAGTCAGAGACTGCCACAGGAACCTTTTATCCGAGCTCGTACAAAGTATGGTGTTTCTTTCATTAAGGGTACATAAAAAGTTTGCCTATTTTCTTCATGGTTTGATTTTATTATTATTATTTTTTATTAAGCCTGTTAGCATTATAAATGATGAGCTGTGTTAGAGCCTACAGTGCTATTAGTGGTCATGTAAACTACATGAATTGGTTGGTATTTAAAAGACAGTGAAATTACTCGCTGGCAGTAATCACAAAACTGCACACCTGGAACCACAGTTTGCTGAAGAGCACAGCCAGCTTTTGGCTCCGTGAGCCTGCTCTGCAGAATTACCTTCATTATGCTTGATTCCAGTGGTATGGTTCAATGATTAACTCATAAGAAGTTGAGAAATGAATTGGCAGCTGAGAGAAAAGTGGATTTGCTTCTTCTATTCAACAAGTGAATGAAGTGGGGTTGACAGATCTAGTTATAAAAATATAGAAAGGGATATTTTGAACAGAAACCATCAGTTGTATTTAACAACTAGAGATAGCTTACTGAGTCAAATAAAAAAAATCTCAACTAATCAACAAATGTGCTGAAGACGTAAGAAAAAGCACTTTTTGTCTTCTTTTTTACAGCTGGTTTGTGTGTGTTTAATTGCATCAGACAAAAGTTTGTCTAAATGCAGTTTATACTGAAACTTATTAAAAAATTAATTTTACAAGTTATCATTTTATCAAGCAAAAAAAAGCTAAAACGTTGACCCTGAAGATTTGGTAACCTATCTAATTAAGTCCCTGATCTGTGAAGATACTCAGACAACTATCTCTTATTGATTACTTCAGAGTAGAAGCTAGGTGTCTGATTACCCTGTAGATAATATGCCTGAACTTACACTATGAGTAGTCAATTTTCCTGATTATTAATGGCTAATAAAAAGGGTAATAGTCTTGATTTCTCAGGCTGAGAATAAAAATGAAAACCAAGATATTTTTCTTTGGTTTTTTGTTTTTTGTTTAGTACCACTAAGTTTAAGCAGTCCCCATTTAGCTTTCTTTGCACATATCCCCATGGACTGCATCTTTTCCTTGCTAGAAGCTTACTTCTCATGGAGGGATTAAGAATGTGTGACATTAATGTACCATCGTGGTTTGTAAATTCAAGTTGGTGAAACTTGTAGCTTAATGGAAAAACAAAATGTAGATTGTGTGTACAGTGGTTCAGTGCGTGGAAGCCCTCTCTCTGTGAATGCTTAGACACATATGTATGTATTGGGATGTCAACCCATAGCCCCAGATGTTCTCGGTGAAAATATTTATAATGGATGTTGGCAGTGCAGAACCTAACTGTTGTTCTTAGTCACTTCAGAGAAGTTTTGAGTATTCAGTGGTAACCTGTATTAAATCCCAGTAGCTTTGTGGCAAATCAGGCCCAGTGTAGGATCAGGAGATAGCTCGAGTGCATTGTGTTCCTCAGGGAGAGATGGTCCTTCCTAAACTCATCAAACTCAGATGAGCTGCAGTTTTGGCTTGATTAGTTCAGCTGCTGAGTAAGGGAGTGGCAATGCAGTGTATAGCTCACCTTGAAAATTGAAATCAAACTGTGTTAATAATCAGGAAAAGAGTTTTCATTCTCTTAACGCAAACATCTGCTCTCCCATGGACATGTTTACGTATGATGTGGTTCACAGGAATGAAAATCCAGACCGATCAATTCTGTAGCGCTCTTAGACAATACCTCCTTCTGGAAGGACTCATCAGACAAGTAACTGTGGGTAACATTAGTGTGAAGATTTTATACAAGCATAGTTCAATAAATTGTTAGATGCTGAAAGATGTTAGCCAGTTACGTGCTGCAGCCTACAGGTGAATTTCAACAGTGCGGTTATCTCAGTGAGTATTGCTGTAGTAGCTTTCTGTCTACATCTGTCTCAAATAGAATTCTTCGGTGCTGTGAGTTTTGGAAAGGCAGAAGTTTAATGCAGCTTTTCTGAAGTCTGTTCTAGATTTCATCGATGACAGCCTTGTCTGTTTCTATTTTACTGAGTAAGTTGTGGTGTAACTTTACCATTCCTGGGATGTTTAAAACGGACAGACTGTGACTAATGAATCCGTGCAGGTGTTCTGCAAATTGTCTTAATAGGGTGCTGAACTCAGTGACCTGCATGGCTGTGGCTTCACGACTTTGTACTAGGACAGGTCGCATGCCTTCTACCATGTTTTTGAAAGGAAACATGACAATATGAAAACTTTTAACATAGACATCAAAATGCTTATGAACAATGCCATGCCTGCAAAGCAGGTATGTTGCTTGAGAAGAAAATGGCTAAGTTCTCTGGGTTTTGAGTCACATTCCCAGCAGTTGCCTACAGAAGTAGGATGGGGTGGCAGAGCCAGGGATGGGTAGCACTGTCGTCTTGCCTGCTTCAAACTGGCTGCATTGTTCCAAGGAGACAAGAGTACAGAACCTTAAAGTTGTGGGGTATTAAGTACTGGTCAGATGCCTGCTGTTCATCATTTCCATTCATAAATGAGGTTTTAGAGGAAAGAAGTAATCTGATAATTTACTTGTTCATTCACCATGGCTGCAGAGGCAGCCTAGTAGTGAAGGAGGCAGTGAGTGGAGTGAAGGTGACAGAGTGAATGGTGCTCACCTGCCTTACACTTGTAGTTCATGAAGCGCTGGCAGTGGAGTTGTCTATTCTGGCTGCTCTGGAGCTGTACAGGCCTGATGGATGCTGCAGCCCAAGAGCTGGTAAACGTAGTCTTGGGTTGGAGCAACCAGTCCTGCAGTGCAGGCTCGTGTAAGATGCTTGTTTGACACAGTTAAGCTACCACCTAGGAGTAAGTGCAGTTGCGTTCAAACCCGGCTTTGTAGGTGCAAACTGAAGTAGGTGCATGCAGGTATGAACTTACACAACTTAATTAAATTTTGTGCAGCTTTAATTTTAAGCAAGCTTACAGGTTTAGACAGGCTCTTGAGTCTGCAAGTAAACTAAAGTTCACTTGGGCTGTAGAGCAGGGGAACTCAAACTTCCCAGTCTAAATCCTTGAGTATTGGAATAGTGCATGTTTGTAACTTTTCTGAAGATCCTAGTTTAGGGATTAAAGCAATTTTTAAAAGATGCCACTAGGAGTATTTTTTTCTTAGCCCAGAAGCAGAGGGTGGAAAACTGATAGGTTAAACTGTTTTAGTATTCAGTGAACTGACCTTTAAGGTAGGCAAGAGACTCGGAGCAACTTGCAGCTTTTTATTTGCAGGGACGACAGTTTCTGTGCCGGGAGCGGGTCGAAGCTGGTAAGCAGAGGTGGGTGAGAAATGCCCCAGGGTGCAGGTGCAAAGCTGAAGGATGGAGGCCTGAAAAAACCAGTGGCAGCTGAACGAGAGGGAGGAATTTTTTTGAGCTAGGAGGTTATATGACTGCCGCTGTCAGGCAGCAGTGACGTGTTCATCCTGCATATATGTTCAGCTGTTAAATTTTCACCTGTAAAAAAAAGTCAGGGATGGGAGTGAGGCTATGGGATGTTCCAGTGAGCAGTGTGGCACAGGTCAGGGAGAGAAGTTGCCTTTCCTGTGGCAGTGAAGCCGTGCCAATCCAGCACAAAAGAAATTGCCCTTTTAGTAGGCAGGTGCTTGGAGAGTGCTTGGAGATACTCAGGGCATTACTCAGCACAGGGAAACCGAAGAGGTTGCAAGGATTGAATTCCCTCAGAGTTACCAAGGTCAGCACTCGGGTACAGGTTCCTCAAGTGGAAAAAAAAAGTGCTGGGGAGCAGTGTGGTGGAGAGCTATGGGAGTGAGGAGGATGAGGAGTGCAGACCTCCAGAGATCAGGGCAGAAATGGAAGTGGAAGTGGTAGGATATTCTAAGCAGCACAGGGAGGAGGGGGCTGGATAAAAGCTGTATTTGTTTGCAGAAAGGCAGGCTGATGCCTAGGGGTGCGCTGTGCGATGCTGAGGGGAGAGGTGGATGTCTGTGGCATGGAGGAAGGACATGCCTGTGTGGGTTAAGCTGAACCTCCCCAGTGCGGTGTCTGTGCAGCCCTCAAAATGCTCCTCTGCTTCCTAGCGAGGGTCAGGCCCCAGGTAGCATTGGGATAGTAGCGTGGTGGGAAGGCTGGGGCTCCTTTCCAGGCTGACAGTGGGACACCTGCAGCTGTTGACCCTGCAGATTTTTGAGAGGGGACGGCTGCACGGGGTGTCTGAATACTGGCTTGTCATAGTGGGACATACTTTAGATTAAGTTCCTACTTGAGCCGTCTTTTTTTTTTTTTTTATGTGGCTTTATTGAGATCACTCCGCGTTTTTTGTATGTAGTTTTTCTAGGCAGTTGATCCTTGCAGACTTATCTTAGAACAACGCCCTGCAGTGCCCCATGTAGATTGTTAGTATATATGGGATGCAGCTCCTCTGAAGTCGTATTATCTTCCTCCGTAATGTGCAGAGGGCATCGCATCCTTGAAATAGAGAGCCCTGCCTGAACATAACAATACACACTGATTTTCATTCAGATCAGTGTTGAAAGAACCAGGGTGAGAGCCGTGTAAAAGCATTTTCTTTGTCTCTTCTAAGAGTTCATTAGAGTAACTTGTGGTAAAATTAAGTAAATGTAAAAAACCCCAACAACCCAGCAACTCAAATGACTGTCTTATTGCTGGAATAGAACAACCTGGCAGCGTGTGGTTGTTGCAAGTTCTTCACAATTATTTTAAGAATTGTGGAACAAGTCTTCAGTGCTGATTACAGCTAGATTTCTTCAGAGAGTTAATAGAGGTGTTTATAGACCTGAATTTCAGATGTAGGTATTCTGATGTCTGCCGGCTAGTTATTTCTTGGCAGTTCATTACAATAGGCTACATTTGAGACTTGGGCATTTCATTAGCAGCCTTATCTTCCTTCTTTGTTCAGCTGTTTGTATAGATTTTATGAGCATTAAATAGTGTCAGAAATGGTGAAGGGATTAAATTTTTATCCTATATGAAATATTTCACTTACAGTAACAAGTATTGAAGTCATGTGTTTGACCAGTTTTCACCTGTGCTAACTTAAAATGTTAATTTTAAGCATGCTAAACTGCTACTTTTTCTCAGCACTGTGATGCAGCGTTGCTCCTTGTGTCTGATGGAAAACCAGTCTGGCTTATTCTCTTTGACGAGTGGAAGGAGTTAGATGAGGTTAGAAGGTGGGAATAGCGATGGGAAGGTGAAATGGATGCCGCTTGGCCTTCTTGCGCTGTTTTATCGCTTGCTGTACTTGTTGCTGCCTTGTTTTGCTGAGAAGAGTGGTTTGGGTTAGGTTGAGGAGGAGTCTGCCTTCAAGCTGAAAAAGCCAGTATTTGCAAATTGGTGAGTACTTGCTTTGTTTACTTTTTGAGGCCTGAGAGTTGGACACTTTCTAGACTTCCAGTGGACACAACTCTGTGGCTATTTTTAGGGATTATTTCAGGGAAATAACAATACTTTATGTGCTTCCAAGATACGATTGCAATCACAGTAGCCTTTGTCTGCAGTTAAGGATGTATCTGTGTTTGAATACTGGAAGATTTGGTTTGCGTTAAATGTTTTGCTGCTTTTTGCTTGTGTTTGTGCAAGGTTCGAAGGCGTGATGCTGGAGTGTCCCCGGGGGGGAGGTGCAGGCAGGGAGAGAACCCCTAGGTGGCATCAGAAGCCACCTGATTTTTGGCTCCTGCATGGCAGCGGTGAGAGGTGCGGGTGGGAGGCGAGCCCTGTGCTCGGTGGTGCCAGGCTTGGCTTGCAGAGCTGCCCAGCATGGGTGGGCTTCCCTCGCTCAGTACCCTGTGCTAGCACAAGCTCTTACTCCGTTAGCTGAGCAGTATACATAATAGTCATTCTGCTAATTCAAGCATGTTCCAACCTTTTGCAGCTCTGCTTTCTAAATATTTAATTGAAATGCCATTTTACTACTATATCAACGTGAGCCAAGCCAGACAATGTAACATGGCGCATGTTAAGATGTTAATTGACTAGTAGCACGCATAGGTGGCTGTTTCATAATTTTCTCCTTAGATGATCCTTGGCTCCAGTTTAACATTGCTTTGTGCTGCTGAATGGAAGGTTATATACAGATACATTTAGAGCTGTTAGTCTAAGAAAGAGAAGCATTAATTCAGTGAGATTAAGAATTAAGGCCTGAATCCTGCAGGCACTGCTGGGACACAGTGCTTGTTGTGGTAAGGGTGTGATAATAGTACCTTTCTGATAGTACCACTTACTGTAATAGGGTCGGTAATCCTTTTATTGAGTGGTTTGTCACAGCTTGCAGAGTAAATAACGTGTTGGGGTTTTTCCCCCCCTGGAATGTCATCTGATTTCATCAGAGTTGTGGAAGAGATATCAAATCTTTCCAAAAGGCTGTGTGGTCAGTTTAGTAATGACCCTCTGTATTTTAACGTGGCTTTCAGAAAGATGACTTTGCCAGAACTATCACTGTCGGTATTTAGTAGGGGTCTGAGTCTGACTTGCTTTTCTTGGGAGCTAACTGGGTTTTTGCAAGAGGCAGAGGCAGCAGGACACGGCACAGGAAGAAGAGCTGCTGGGTGCTGTCACCATCCAGATAACTCCTGTGCCTGGTAGCTGCAGGCCTGGCAAGTGCTGCTCATGTGGCATTGAATCCCACAGAAGCAGCTTTTAAAGACTGCCTGTAGATCCTGTTGTTAAACAGTTTTGACAAACAGCCTTTGGATATTACGTGGGGGCGCGGCTGATGCAGTGGGGAATGGAGGCGTTGCAGACCTGAGTGGTTTTTAAAAGGTCATGTGGCCAAAATAATTCTTCCTTGTCAGACAGCTCTTAACTGCTGTCTTGGGTATCCTTATTATACAGAAGGCTTGTTTTCAAATATCAGTAAAAATATTGGGGCAGCAGTGCGTGGCTACACAGCATTAGGGTCGTACGCATGGGCTGGGAGTGGGTAGCTGGGAGGGTTTTGTGGCCCTAAACAGCCCCTTCTCTTCTGCGGGGACTGCACCGAGTTGTTGCTGGTCTTTTGCAGAACTCTCAAGAAAAGAAAATTTACAAGTGGTCTGGTTTGGTTTTGTTTTTTCCCCTTCTCAAAAGAAAGCTTGTTATAGAACTTTATAAACCTCCCCTTTCTTCATCATTTGTCTGAGAGGGTAGGTGGTTTACCGCCCGAGATAACTGGTTAACAGTGCCAATGGTAAGTAACCATACACCGGAGTTTTCCTTTCTAATTGCAGCTTTTCTTACGGCATCCTGTGTCTCAGGTAATAATGTAACGTAATGCACCAGTGCTGGAAACGGGGAGCCCTGCAGTGGGGAACCCGTGCTGTCAGATTCAGTGTAGCCCGTTTTTGTGATGTATGGGGCAGCTATTAGCAGTGATGGAAAGTGGTTCCTTTTCATAAATTGCATTGGGATTTGGCAGAAATAACGTTTTCCCTAGGCTGTCAAAAATGTACCAAGCCCAAGGAACAGCCACAGAGGCTGGTTTTGGGAGGGTGTTCCGGTTTATATAAGTGTTTGCAGTCTTGGGCTGCAGGGGCTACAGAGTATCTGTGGCAGATTCACTGATGGTGTGAAACTCCTAATGAAAAAATCACTCTGGGCTTCCTGGGTTTGACCACCTAGTCAAACGGTTACAGTGTTTTGCAGGATAAATTGTGGCTCTGCTTGTCCCCTGAATTTTGCTGAACTGGATCTGTCGCTGTCATGGACATCTTCCTCCATTTGAGGATTGAGCCCACTGCTAGTGCCTGAATGAGGAGAGCCGTGTCTCGTGTGACTTCTGGGGCTGGGAGGTCCCCTGCCTGAGCAGAACTGCAGCGTCCTGGAGGTGCTGCTCTCACACTCCCTGGGGACACAAGCGGGAGCCCCTTTGCCAGCATTGTCCTCCGCACAGCGTGTCCCAGGACAGGAGTTGTGCTGCAGCGGGTGGGTGTCGGTACAGCATGTCACGCTGCATGTGCTCCCCCAGTATTTGTTACGCGGCTAGCTTTCACGGGGAGCGAACGCGCTGCAGTGGAGAAGCTGGTAAGGGTTAGTTTCAATGGCTGTGCAGGCTTTGAGATGGCTCAGAGATAACTAGGCAGTAGCTAATAAGTTCAAGGGCTTTTGTTTACCACCCCCCCACCCACCTTCCTCTTTCTGGTCTTGCTGGCATAAGGCTTCTCGTATCCCTTGTGGTTATACGGCTGCTTCTATTTGCAGCATTAAGGAAATACTCGGTGTGCTCAGAGCAACTGAATTATGCCACCTCTTGTAACATGATAGTCCCATATTGCTCAGTGTAGTTCAGCTACCTATTCCTGAAAGTAAAGTATTGCTTAATTAGGGGAAGGTTGGCAGCATCTGGTTTTGTGCTGCTTTGAAAAAAAAATAAAAATATCACATCTCCTTGTCTTCTCCACCTACTTTTTCCCCTCCATCTCTCCTTCAGTGCAGAGTAAACCCAGCTGCACACCTGAGGAGAGAACACACTCCTCATTCTGCCCATGTCAAGCTGGCGCAGTTAAAATGGGGCTGTTTTGAGTAGAAATACAGAACTAGGTCAGGGAAAGCAGACATGCATACTTTGGCGTAAGATAGAAGAGCAGTTTGAGGAAATGCTTTAGTCTGGCTTCCTCCCCTCCCCATCCGAGTTTGTCAATGACTTCAGCATTGAGGAGCTTAAATTACTGCAGCTTTTGCAAGTTGCCTTCAAGATGCTCTCGAAGTTCTTCGGCCTAAAGTTTAAGTCAAAAGCTGAGGCGGTTGAGGTAGGCTGGAGGTTTCCTAGTAGGGCTGTCTGCTGCAGACCAGAGCAGCCAGCACGTGTTCCCGGGGAGGGCGTGGGGCTGGGGGGCTCCATGAAACACGGTGGCTTTTGCAGGGAGCCAGCCAGCTGTGTGTCTCTGAACCACAGGCGGAGAAACCCCCTTTTCTCTGCTGATTCACTGATCAGTAGAAGCCGGGCTCTGGTTTTTGAATGGCTCTGGTAGTTCTTCAGAGGTGAGCAGGTTGATGCAGGCTGGTGGTGGTTGGGGTGGAGGTGACGTTTTTGAGGAGCACTGCTACAGACGGTAGGACAGGGCTGTGTCCCTCTTGAGTTGCTCAGCGTGCCTTAATTTGCACAGTGGTATCCACTGAGCAAATGTTTCATTGTTGGTTGTGATAATAACTGATTATTATTTCTTTTGCTAGGTTTTGGTACATAATTTTATGCTACCAGGTTCTTGTGGTGAGTCAGTATCGGGTGCAAGCTGGTAAATCCAAGGCAGCTGTAGAAGCAGCCAACTTTATCACTCCTAAGAGACAGCTACCCCCGGAATTGGAGAAGGGCACCTTCTTGTCCTGGGTGAAACTGCTTGTAGTAGTCTGAATTGAATTTTAGATCAAGGAAGTCAACTAGTTTAACTGAAGGGACACTGTCAGTGTGAAGAGCTGTGGAAGAGAGTAATGTCAGCTGTGCTTCTAGGTGTGGGTGAGTCACAGCAAGCCCCCTGGAGCAGCTCTCCAGTAGAAGCAACACTGACTGTTGGCTTATTGTGTGGTTTCTAAGTTTAGTTTTCCAACAGGCTCAGGTCCCTAATAGATTCAGTTATTTTCATTAGTGAGAATATCTCTCGCTCCTGGTGCTCTGCTGCAGCTGTTCCTAGACATGCAGCAAAGCATGTGGGTAGTGGCCTCCAAATACTAGAAATGGCTCCGTGTAGGGCCTGGTTCAGCCTTGCTCTTGGGATTGCTGGTTGCAGTTACTGTAATTGCAGTAGTAATTTGGTAAGGGATACACTTGGCAGACTATTTGTAAATGAAATTTCAGCTTTCAAAACACATCTGTCCTGTTAGTGAGAGAAGAGGGGTGAAACAAAAGTGGCAAATGCACTGTAACTGGAGTCGCTGCTCCTTTGCCACCTTTGTCACTTGCCCTTTGTCTCCTGACTTGGAGATACGTCCTGCAGTGTCACCAGACTGAGCTTTTCTGTACAATGCTCAGGACTGTGAGAAGGTCACTGTCCCAGTACCTTCCCAGTCAAAGGGCTGGTTCCTCAGGCTTGCTGTTGCTTGACTTTGACATGGATCAACTCCACTGGAAGATAAATGAGAAGCATTTGTCATTAGGTGCAGGCTTTATAGAATCAGGCTGTGTTAACCTGTGCTCTGGTTAGGATGAAAGAAGCCTTAGTTGACCACTAAGAAATTTTAATGGTGCCCTCCCAGTATATTAGGGAGCATACAGGGAGAAAAAAATTGCTGTTAAAATAGACATCTCACTTATCCCTGCTGAAGCTGTAGGACCTTTGCCTTTTAAAATGTCACAACATCTGCTTCTAGATTGAAGGACATGAACTTAACTATCCTTTTTGTGCCACCAGCTGATGAAAACGAAACACAGAGAAACTCTATTTCCTGGCTTTATTATTGCTTTTGTGCTGTGGCTTCTCAATGCAGTTGATCGGTGCTGTAGGAGCAGAGGTCACTCAGAACTGAGTTCAGAAGAGCCTGAACTAAATGTGAGAGTTTACATTTACTGACTCAGACTGGTATTTGGAGATAAAAGGACAGCTCTAGGGATCTCCTGCCCAGCTGCCTCCTGGCAACTTGCCTCCTTCTCTTTACAAGAAGAAAATATTAATGCAAATGGGCGTGCTTATGTGCTGTTCGGCAGAACCTAGCAGAATGGGAAACTGTGCTGGCTGAAACGTGTCCTCCTGAAAAGCCTAGCACACAATGTCATCTTCAAGGCTGTAGAGTAGATGCTGTATTTGGACTAAGTTTGAGCTGCCTGCATCCCCTTGTCCCCAGTGCTTCTTTTCTGCATTAAGCTATCGTGTGAAGCCATAGAAAAGGTTTAGGTACAAAAATGGGTGTATATGCCTAAGCCCTGTTGCCTGCTGCCACAAGATCATCTTTTAGGAGAGTCTGTGGATCTGTAGCAGCACAGGGATGGTGAGACCCTGCTAGGGGTGGGAGGCAGTGGGGTGAGGTGGAGTCCAGGGTGAAAGAAGTGCTGCTGGAGCAGCTGTCTGTTCCAGCATGACTTTGGTCAGCATGCCTGAGTCAGCTTTGGGTCGGATGCAGTGATGACTCCGAGCAGCGGCAGGTTTTCATGCTTGGTGTGCTTTGACTTTGCTAGTAAGATCGTGGTTTTTGAAGAATGAGATGATGTTTGGGTTCCCTTCAGTTGCTACAGTAGATGCCTTCTCCAAGGCAAGGGAAAGCTCCCATTTTATGGTCCTTAGCATTCCTTGTTCTCATAAATCCTCAACAGCTCTGCTTTACTCTCTCCTTGGTATTCCCAAGTGTCTACTTATCTGGTCGTCTTCTCCTACACCATCACCTGAAGCAGATGTCTGCTGATGTAGCTACTTCAGTGGACTTGTATATTCTTACTTGTTGAAATTCTCTATTGTATTTTGTCAATATAGCATATGCAATTCTTGTATGGGAAGGGGCATCAGTATTACCAGCTTCTGCACAACAGATTTGTAGACCGTCTGGTTTCAAGATGAGGTGTTGAAACCGGCAGGATCACAAGCTCTTGTCACTGAGTATCTGATGCATGGATGCTAGTTCAGTAGCTTTGGTTCCTGTCACCACCAGACACTAGATCCATTTGTTTTGCTTGCTGCTTATGATTTCAGTCTTATCCATCAGATACCTTACTTGGTCTTTCTTTGTATGTGGTAGCACCTGTGCAAAAGTAAAATGACTGGAAATGAGATGTTTTGTTGTGTTAATGGGAGATTGAATTATGTTTTATTCTACTAGGAAAAGAATGGCTGCCTGAACTCCAAAAATGGTTGTTTAGTTCTTGTTCAGTAGGTGTCCGCCAGTAAAGGCTATTGGGTTTTGCATGGTAAAGCTCCTGCTTGAGCAATGATTAAAGTCCTTCAACTAATGTAGTCAGGCCAAGCATGTGAAATACAGCACCCTTAAGAAACACAAAAGCTGCTTATGGGTGTGTTTATATGAAGTATAATAAGTTCCATACTGTTTGCGCTCCTTGGCACATGTACTGAGGTCATTCATGGCATACTTTAATTCAGTCCCCACCCAACGTCGTCTTAATAAGCCAGCTGGGAGGTAGTGAGACTAATGTGGAAAACTCCGAAGTTGCCAGTTGGGTACCAGTTGTCTGCTTTGTAGCAGCTCTTTGGAAGGCTAGAAATAAATGCCTTGAAGTGGTGGGATTTACTGAAGCGTGGTGGTGGTGGTGGAGTTAATTGTGTTTACAGATGAACACGTAAAATGCATCTGACTTGTGGAAGAGCTTACCATAAGAGTAGCAACATCCGTCTTGGCTGCCCTGCAACTTGGGACAATAGCTCCCAGTTGCAATGGTATTTCATTTTTTAAAAAATGCAGTTCTTGTATAAAGAGCAAAACAGCAAGAATTCTAACAAACAGTTAAGAAGTTTGGGCTGATTTATTACAAAAAAATAGCCGGATGGGTATTTTTCCATAGACTAGCAGGATATTTCACAGTAGGAGATTAAGCCTGTAGTACAGTGAGAGAAATTCTAATATTTAATATTTTTGTCATTGCTGCCTAGATTAACTCAAGATTTCTATTCTCTCTTTCTTCCTTCACGTCTAGCAAAACTGTACAATCTAAAGTGGACTGCATTTTGGTAAGTACAACTCCAGAACGCTTTTTAATATTTAATAAACCGCAAGACCAAAACAGATGGTTCTAGAGACTGACAGCTATTACAAAGCCTTTCCTTAGCAGTACTTTAAGGAAGTACCACTAAATGTGATCAAAATTAGTTCCCATTGCCAAAAAAAATCCATTATGTGGGTTTGGTGTTTGTTTTCTGTGGAGGTATTGACCTCTCATTGCCAGCAGCAAGGCTGTGCTTGCCACTTGTAGAACTGTCAGTATAGATACAGCACGGAAAGTTGACTTATACTACTTTTGTAAGCATGATTTTATTGAGTGCAAGATTATGTATTGCATAGATGAGAGTATGCAAGAAGCTAATTGTGTCTTCAAGTTCCATTGCTTTTTAGGCCTTTAATGATTATTGCTTTTGTTGTTGTTTCCTTGAAACAGCTAATTTGTGGCCGGTACTACATTTTAAGAAAGGAACCAGATTGAACTGCATGTCTGCACAAAACCTGGCAGACTAATGTCCTGGTCTGTGAAAATCTTGCAGATGTCATAATTACCAGGGGTTTTTGGTTGGTTTGCTTGGTGGTTTTTTTTAATCTTGCTGTCCTCAAAAGTTGTACGCTATCTCAGGAACCTTCCCAGAAATATGCAACCCCACAGGTCCTGTTAGCTCCGCTGCACTACTTAGGACAGAGGGATGTATCATTTTTTGAAGGAGGAAAACCCTTGAAATGAACAAATATCTTCCTTCATGCATTAAAATAACAGGATCTAAAAAGATAAAGATTATTTCTGGGAAGCAAGTATATAGCACTAACTCAGAAAAAGGTGTTATTTGTTTGTTTTTAATAGTGAGCAGGTTGCGAGTTTCTTTAAATCAGAGTCTGAGTTCATAAATCTTGAGACTGGAAGGGACTGCTTATTCTGACTTTCTACCTTCGGCATTTCATCCAGAAGTACCAGCGGGTAAGATAAAGAGATGACATAGACAACCATCTGGATACTATCAAATAGAATCTGTTCAGCCGAGCTATATAACAGTACTCCTTAAAGTCACATCATCAAAGGCGAATTCAGATGGCACTGAATTACCTTTCCTTAAGGTGTTGTCTTAATTATTGTAGTAAGAGGTTTAAAGTAAGCTGTGTCGTTGTATTGCGGACAAACTTTGGACCCAATTTTGCTTATGCTTAAAAATTCTTGGGTGCATCCAACTAAAATAGTGATGCAAAATGTCATTTTTGTCCACTTAATTCCTCATTGATGTTTGTGGATGCAAAGCAAGTGTCTTAAGATTTTTTTTAATTTTTTTTTTGTATGAGTCTTCAGTGGCAAAAGGGAGAATTGCAAGACTGCATTTGTAAAACTTTTTAGCACCAGGTTTTTCTGTGGTGAAAAATGGGAAGTGGGGCAGGCGTAACTAAGTAGCATCAGAGAGGGAGTAAGTAAGTAGGAGGTTAACCAATCATTTGCTTCTTGGAAACCCATTTTAAGAAAGTGGAATTACACTAAGACAATTCTAGCATTAAATTCCACAGGTTTGCAGAGCTAGGGTACTGCGGTGGGGATTATCAGTTTGTGTGAGCCCATTTGTTTGTGTAGTCTTGTCCATTGGATGGACAAGCTATTTTTTGAATAATGCTTTTGAATGCAAAGCGGTCTCTGTAGCTTGACTTGGAACAGAGCAGCAGTCTCCTGATGGTGCAACTTGCTGTTCCAGATGCCTCATCTGCCCTGCTGAGGAGTTCAGAGGAGTCCCGTCAATAGTGGGAAGGCTACTCTAGGTTAGAAAAGGTAGATTTGATGCTGTTCAGGCAGTTTAAAAATCAAAATCCAAGATCAGAATAGTTTCAGGAAATAAACATTAAGCTGAATTCTGGCAAAATGGTTTCTGCATTTTTACGTGCTTTTGGAAAGCCGCAAGCTGCAGGGCAGAATCTAAAAGTGTTCAACTAAAAGGCCATAACTACATAGCTCTGAATAACATCTTTGGAGCTTCCTTGCAGCCCTGGTAGTTTCGTCCGGCAGAAGGTAGGTGAGTGGGTTGCCCCTTCAGTGGAAGGTGTCTGGCTCTGTCAGAGCGGTCCTGTGACTGGGATACCAGCTGGCTGCAGGGTCCCGACCCCAAGCTTATGGGCAGGTCAGAACATTCCTTCAAGTGATGCTCTCGGGTGTTCGGTTCAGACAGAACCTTTTCGGGGCCTTTGAATCAGTCTCAGGAGGCACGAAGCACCAATGTCCGTCCCTTGTCTCCCTTCGTGCTGTAAGGAGGAGATCTGGGACTAGCTTTCGGTTATATTGGTAGGTGCTGATGATACCTTAAAGCATTTAAAGTTGGTTTGCTAGCAGTCTTAAAAAAAAAAAAAAAAAAAAATGTCACCGGTAGAGAAAAGTCAGACAACACTTGCTGCTGCTTGTGTTTGGTAGCACCAGTGACAACCGCAGTGTGAAGAGCCCCACAAATGCTCTTCAGCACATAGACTGCCTAGTTCAACACAGGGTAGCAAGACAGAGAGAAACAGGAAGAAGAAACAGAGGTGAAGGCACAGGTCTGTTGTGGAGGCAGCTAGCAGCAGAGGACTACAGCAAACAGCTGGTCTAAGGGCACTGGGACTGCCATTACTCATGTAAGAGACCGAAGTTATCTGCCTTGTACTTGTGACACTTCGCCACTTACATTCTGACATACTGTCAGTTTCTGGAAGATCATAAGAAAATCATTGTATACTCTGCAATCCAAAAAAGGATAATTAGCAAGAATTGTGGTGTAAACAGCCATTAAAAATTCATTATAACATCTTTTTAACTATAGTAAACATGTCTAGCAGTAGATTCTCTTATGACTTTGCTTTTTATATTTGTTGCCACACACTAAGTGAACTCTTGAACCCGATTTTTAAAATGATACGCTCCATATAATCGCTCAGCAAGAAGGTTAAGGTTTTTTTCGGTAGTCCTCTGAAAAGAGATCAGTGCTGGTGAGCGTGCTGGATTGATGGCCACGAAAACCAAAGCTGCTCGTGGCTGGAGCAGTTACAGTGTGGGAAGCAGCAGTGTGTAAGATCTGTTGAAGCAATGTGCCTTGGTCCTGCTACAGAGAAGGTGGTAGCTTGTCACTTGTCTTTTTTGGCCCTACAGCAGAAAGGCAGAAGCTCTGTGAAGCGCTGGCAGCTGTGCTTGGACACTGTCAGTACAAAGCTGCCATGTGTTTTTAGGTCTCGTTTGGAATATCTAGCACCTGAAATAAGTTTCAGCTTCTGTTCAGATAAAACATACCAAATATATTTTTTAGCAGCTTTTTAGAATATTAGGTTCTCTTTCAAGTATTGGCTATTTCTGTCCTGATAGTATTTCCAACAAACCATCTGACCTTGAGCAAATTACTTAACCTTTGCTTCTTGTTTCTCTGTTCACAAAGTGGGGAGATGATTGCTTGACTGCTTTGCTATTCTTAGTCTGGTTGTTAAATAATAAATGTTTGTTCTGCGGAAGTATGACAAGTTTTAGAACCAGTCTGCCAGTAGGTGCAAATGACATTGTCATTGGCATAGCCTTTTTTACTTGTATTAAGAGTATAGCTATCTATAAACACTGAAAATATGGAAAGAAGTATTAAAATCAGTCCATGCTCTCTAAAATAGTAGTCTTGCAGAAACCTTGCAGCAGTGCCCCTGGCCTTCAGCTCCTCTTCACCAGAACTTGGGGACAGAAATAACCTGTAATTCTGCCTTCGTTGTGGAAATACGAAGTAGTTCAAATCTGGGTGCCATTTGTCACTGTGTTTGTTACAGAAATTGTAACTCTGCTAATTGTTCCTAGTATATTCTTTCTCGATCTTTTTAAAAGTTTGGCCTGACTAAATACTTTCTTCTTTAAAACAATCCAGAAAAAAGCACGTTCCGTGGAGTTTTCCCATGGTAATTCCTTTTGACAACTTTAGGATGAAACTTCAGTGACGTTTGTGACCTGGCAGTAGATGAGCAGTCAGAGAAAACCATGTAGAGAGAGCCAGTCCACCAAGGTCAGGACACCTTAAAATGATATTCTGTGATTCTGGAGGCTGACATTAACATCTCTAGGTTCTCTGGTTCAAGCAGGAACATGAATAAACTCATGTTATCTGTAACGCAGATTAAGTCCTTCACCACATTCTGTGTTGAACTGATCTTTGTCTTTTTGTGCTGAAAAAAGTTTCAGTGTCTAGTTAGTGTCTCTCAGAATGAAACCAGATGTCAAAACCTGCTATTGTCATTTAAAAAAAAAAAAGAAAGAAGAAAACAAACCCCACAACATTTTGGCCATCCTGCTTTATTTCACAGCTATTTATTTGCTCAATCATAATGCCTGTTAGAATGAAAAAGAAAGTTGCGTCTGTTCCTAAGAGATCTTTGTTCTCTTTCTGTATTAGGCAGCAAAAGGACAGATTCATTCTGAGATCTATGCGGCCACTAATAACGTGAATATAAATAGATTGCTGGTTAATTAGTTTGTTACATATTTTGTGCATTTCTTTAGTGAATTATCTATATTTGGTAACTGTCAAAACAAAAATACTGGAGATTTCTGCTCCTTTATATGTAAGACAAAAAAAAAAGTCTTTGCTTAGCTGTGACTTGAGGTTTCTAATTCTTTGTTCTTAGTTTTTCTGTCTCAGAATCTAAGAGTACTTGGATATCTTAAGTATTTAATGTATTTTTGGTTAAATTGGAGTCAAGTTGTGAAAATAAGTATGAACACTGCTTGTTCTCCACCTTCACTGAATCTTCCTTTATTTAATGTGGTTTCAATTACAGGAGATACAAATGCAACGTGTGAAGACGTAACAGAGGTGGTGCTTTGTGATGGCTTTACACCTCAGTCCTGCACGCAGTTCAGCATACTCATGCATTTTTCTAATGCAGCTTCAAGAAATAGGTTTTATAAATAGCCTTTGGAGAATTAAACAGTCTTCATCTGATTTGATAGAACCAGTCAATCAAGGTCAGGAAACTTCAAGCACAATTTTTACTGAGATCCTTTCAAGTAGCGGAACAGGATTCCCCAGACACTTTACATTCTGTATGGGTTTTAAAACTACTGTAGCATAAGCTTTAATGGGCTACGTACAAAGGGGAATTCGTCCAAGATGATGCTGGCATCACAGCCTTCCTTTTTATGCTGTGACTCTTCTCCAGTCTATTGGCCTATTTTTTCCACTCTATTGATCTTCTTGGGAGGTGGTGGTGGAGAAAATTTACAGTGTATTTTGTGTTCTTGTTTCTTTTTATTCATTTCCATATGCATCCAACTTGGCACAAAGGAAAAACTCAGGATGAATGAATCTTCCTTGTCAGTAGTCAGTAGGGCAGCTGAAACATTCCTCCACTTTCTCAAATTCTTTTCTGATTGCATTAAGGAGTTTGGAAGTTTTGGTACTTTGTGAACAGTTGCAGTAACAGAGTTATTGCTGAATTCACCAGACCTTCAGCACTGAGAGCTGGTGGAGGTCAGCTGAGGTTGAAGAGGGGATTGTTCTTACCGAGGTTCTAAA
This sequence comes from Falco punctatus, assembly GCF_963210335.1. Lineage (NCBI taxonomy): Eukaryota > Metazoa > Chordata > Aves > Falconiformes > Falconidae > Falco > Falco punctatus. Next base: position 55,125,579 of record NC_137587.1, read on the forward strand.
GCAAGTTTTGAGAGTTTTAGAAATGTTTAGAGAAAACAGCCTAAACAAAACAGTGTTTAACAAATTTTTTAAACTAAACAAAACATTGTTTCCTGAATCTACTTGCACTGACTGTCACACTCCATCTCTTCGCTGCTGCTTCTTCAGTTCAAAGATGATTTTCTCTAAAGAGATTCAGTCTCATCTAATTAGCTTAGGTTTATCTAATTATCGCCCAGGTAGCATTACCTCTGTGAACTGCCTGTGACTCCTGGCTGCGTGTTACCTCTCCTGCTTTGAGGCAGTTCTGCCTCCCCGGGATGTCTGTGCAGCCACTGATGGAAGCTGGAGGAGTTGTGCAGAAAGCACTGCCTGGGGGCAGTGGCGTGAGGAGGAGTGGGTTTTGAATGAAAACTTGAAACAACATCACTGGCCAGCTGCTGATGCTGAGGTTGTGACAAAGCTGTAATCCTCAGCTGCCTTAGCTCTAGGGATGTGGTTTTGCTGGGCAGTTGCTGGCTCGCTTGCATCCTTTGGAAAAGGCTCTGCTAACATGACCCTGGTCAAATTTTTTTCTCTAACATTGTTAGGTTTTGGGGGTTTTTTTGTAGGGTTTTTTTTTGTTTGTTTGGGGTTTTTTTTTGTTTTTTTTTTTTTTTTTTAGTTAAGGGGGTTTGACAGACAGGGCCTGTGTAGCAGACCTTCTGCAAGTCAGGCAGGGCCCTTGCACACAGCCGCTTTTGCCAGGACACAGCAGATGCTTCAGCTGCAGTGGGCCCTCATGCTACTTCAGTCTATTTTGATGAAAGATTCAACATTTCTTCTAAAACCTCGCCCTTTGTGTTGTGCTCTGGCACATAAGGCTTGGAAGTGAGAGGGTGTCTTCCACCTTGGTGTCGGAGTTGTCAGGAGCATTTTGTGTTTTTCCTGGGATGCTTTTGCCGCACAGATTAGCGCTCACCATGCAAGGGGATCTTACCCGAACTGTGCCCTTTGGTGTGCTGCTTTGGCATTTGCTGTTGGAAACAAAAAGCAGCCAAGTTCCTTGAAGAAGAGGAGGTCTAATAAGTGCGAATGTTCTTGCAGCTGTAAATTTCCATCTTTTCATAAATAAATAGCTAATTTTCTGTAAATTATTTCTTCGAATAATATCGATCTTTTCAATAATGGCTTTGTTAAAGGAAAACCCAACAGTCCAAATGCTGTGATTTATGCAGGAAAGGAAGAACCGAGAATTTGACAAAATGGACCCATTAAGAAATATCTTTCTAGATGTTTGGTCTGAGGATCACTGCTGTGTAAGCTGCTGTAGAGCCACACAGAAATCAGTGTCAGCAGATTTAACACCCCAAATGTTGTGGTTTGCTGCAGCTTATGAAAGCAACAAATCTAGTGTCTGTTACCTGGCTGCTGCTGAAAGTGTTTCTCTTGGCTCTGAGAAGGTCTGTTGCATCGCTGGTGGCCCAGTTTTGTGGTGGGTTTAGACAGCAGGGATTCAAGAGCCCCCGTGCTCTCCCAGTGTCCTTCCCCATGCAGCATGTCCTGCTGGTCCTTGCCCGGAGCCTGGGGTCAGGGAGGGGACCTGCCTGTTGGGCACAAAGCCAGCAGAGGGGAAGCAGGAGCTCACCTCTCACCAGTGCTGCTGCTAATTGTGTGCCAGCTGAAGTGAGGAGGATCTGGATGTGATCGGGTCGAGTGGGGAGCCCCAGTTTGAAGTGAAGGTTTAGGTTTTTAGCTCTCTGTTCTGCTTGTTGCTGAAGTAAACTGCCAGGTCTCACTACTTGCTGGTCCCACTCTCTTCTTTTTCAAAAGGTTATATTGGCAGTGAGACACCAGTAAATTAACTGTAATCCAAGAGCTGTATTCTGACTTAAAAAGAGATCGTGTGAGTCTTTGACTCTGCACAAATGGTGCACCACCTCACGCGTTGCTTCTGCAGCATCTTGAAGGAAGACCCTTTTGCTCCTTGGTGCATGGCTTTACTTGCACTGCTGCTCAGCAGGGCTGAGCATGTTAACACAACTGATTTTCCTAGTATCGCTAAGTCCATGTAGCTGGTTTCAGATGACCAAAAGCTAGTTTTTATGTAGCCATCGCTGTTTGCATACACCGGGTAAAACTCCCCCTTGTGTCTGGTCCTCAGCTGGTATCCTCCAGAGGAGTCATCTAGCATCACTGAGATTCATGTTAACTGAATGTCTTGTCTTTAGTACCTGTTCAATAACTCTGATTCCCAAAGGAAACAAAAAAATACATACGTGTATAGGTAGATTTTAAAATGTCTTCATTGAAGTCTGACGCTTAACTTTCACTGCATAGTGGATCACAGGATCAGATCTGCCATGACATTTTGTTACAGCATAGCTGTTTTTTGACACTGTGTTCTCAGAGGTGGGAACTGGACTCTAATGAACATTCCTTGTGTCAGCAGTGTTTGCTTTTTTAGAATCTGGGTCCGCAGTTATTATCATGCGTGCTCTGAGAAGATAAAAGTGTTCATGTTATATGCCTGGTTACAGAAGTGATCTGTTATTGACATTTTTCCAGATTCTGCTTTTGTTGCATGTGAATTTTGTAACGGTGACACATGCTTTCTAGTGTGTAATGGTGTGCAAATAAAATAGAAAATTATGTTTCTAGGCTCAGAGTGCTCACAGTCACATTCTTTCACTTTTTTGTTTATATTTTCTTGTTTACATTATTTATATTTATTATTTATATATATCTATATTATATATTTATATTATTTAGTAATTTATATTATTTAGTAATACACTGTCAGGTGACAGATTTTAGGCTGTCAAGCTCAACTCCTGTTGTTTGCTTTTTCTCCCCCTGCCTTCCCCTGCCCTTCTGGTTTTTTTTAAACCAAAACACCTTTGTTATCTAGCAAGAAGTTGAGAAGTTTACAGACCTAGAGAAACTCTACCTCTACCTTCAGCTGCCTTCGGGTCCCAACAATGGAGATAAAAGGTACGTGTGTGAGTGTCTAAACGTGAGCAGCTAGTACTGAAAACTTACTTCTTGTGGCGCTTACCTGCTGAGGAACCATTCTGTTTGGTAGCAGAAGCAGTCTTTATGAAGCATTAAGGACTCTTCATTTCCTGAAGAATTTTATTTATTTATTTATTTAAACTTTGGAATTTTTAGTGCCCAAATAGCTTGCAAATATGAATCTCCTAAAATGCAAGAGTCCTCAGAGAAAGTCTTTTGCAGCCAAAGTGTAATCATTCCTTTGCTTTTTATGTGGGAAATGATGATACAGCAACACAAATGTGATGGTGAGGGAAAGAAGGAACTAATGGTGTTTCCAGGTAACATTTGTTTGACTAAAGGAAGGTCTAGAAAACCAACCTGCAGGTCACAGCATCGCAAACTTGGTATATGTTCCCAGTAGGTATAGGCAGGCAGGTGCCTACAGGAAGCACTGAGCATCTGCTGGGAAAGTCGGGTGTTTCCAAAGGGCAGCTGGCAAACAGAGTGGGCAGAAGCCTGGAGGTGGTCTAGTAAGGAACAATACATTTAAGACGGGGGGAAGTAGGTGAACTCTCACCCATCACTGTGTATGCGTGGCTGTGTATCCATCAGGAACCGGAGCGTGGAGTCTCTTAAATTGTGGAGCAAAAAGGGAGCTAACAGCTGCCACTGTCTTGAGGAATAGCTAATTGTGTGAGGTTCTGGTCCTCGTTGTTGCTGGTGTTTGTTAACATGTGTAGCCAGACAATTATTAAGTCTTGTAAGTGAGGAGGAGCTATGGAGCGGTCTTCATTGGCACTGCTTCTTCTTTCACTAGCGATCAGATCTCCATGTCGTCCAGCCGTGCCCAGCAGATGCACGCCTTCTCGTGGATACGGAACACCTTGGAGGAGCACCCCGAGACATCCCTTCCCAAGCAGGAGGTTTATGATGAATACAAGTGAGTGCTTCCAAACTGGATCTACGCGTGTGGCTTTAGCCAGTATGGATAGTTCTGTGACACTGACTCTAAAACCACTCCGTGATGTACAAGTGCACAGAGCAGAAAAAGGCCCTACGTACTAACATACCTGGGAACATACTAGCTACAGTGAGGGGAATTGTATTCTGCTGCTGGAGATAAGACTGTGATGTTTAAATTGTGCATTACATATGCTGAAGGAAAAGTGCAAGTATTTCTTAACAAGTAAATATCTGTATGAATATTGGTTTTTGTTTTGTGGGCAAAGCGGCACAGGTAAAAAGCACCAATTACTGCCTTACAGTACATGTTGGTCTGCTTGTATATACACACGTGTATGTCTGCCTTAACAAGGATTGGGGTGGAATTGTGCCTTCTGGAAATGCAGCTATTTTGCACATAAGACCTAGCCAATAACATCTTTCGTTCCATAATAATGCATAAATATTGGACCTTCCTGCAGCAAACCTGATTTCTACAGAGGCACAATATATCTGAATATGTATGAAAGCAGTAACCAAGGCCACTGCGAGTCTGTGTTGTCAGGTCTCAAAGCTACCATGTAACAAGAAAGCGATTAGAAGCAAGGGAGAGGGAGCTGTCTGATGGGAAGTTGGATTTGAATTCATTTGCAGAACATTCCCCACGGAGGAGGGGGGGGAAATAATCATCCTTAGCCCAGTTGCCTGAAGATGAATAACAGATTTATGATCTAGTATGAATATTTCCATAATCTGACCGATTACAGTAATTTGCAGCCAGCTGAATCCCTTCACCTCCTAAGTGCCTACAGGATTCAGCCCCAATCAGTAACTGTTATTGCAGGGTTGCCTTCTGCAAATATCTCCTTTTAATTAACTCTCTCTGGTCAAGTTTTTTTTACTCTGAGTGAGCTGAAACATGATGGCATTTGCTTGCCTGGGGTTGATAAACATGCACACACCTATTTCTGAAATCTGGCCATGGACCGGAGCGATGACGCAGCCTGGAAATAGAGCCAATGGCACAGACGTGCCGGGGTGGCCAATCCCCGAGCAGCAGCCGCTCGCGCAGACACAGCAACAGCGGCAGCTGCTGTGCGGGAGAGAGATGGAAGCGTTATTCTTAAATATATTTCTTATTAAATAATTTATGGCCTGCTTCAGCAACAAATCTGCTTGGCTTCCATGCTGTGCCAAGCTGCAGATGCCCAGAAAAATCATCATCTACAGATTGTGGAGTGTGAAATTTGGATGGCTTTTGTATGTAGCTGCATCAAGTATTTGTGTATTGTATTTCTTTCCCCTAACAAAATAAGGGTGGTAAGCAAATATTCAGGAAAATATCAAATGTTTGGAATCTGTTCTCCTTTGAAAGCATCTGTTCTGTTTTTAAAACATTCAGTTTCTTTGAATATTTTCCTGAGTTATTCTTGCACACCAAAGGAAAAGTAGTCTTCGAGTGGGAGGTGGGTAACAGGCATATAAATACATAAGAGTTAGTTTTGATACGTCATTTTTCTTTACCTAAGGGTGTTAAGACCTCTCAAAACTCACTTCTGTCATATTAACAAGTTAGCGTTTCTCTCCTCTGTGTGCAAAGATAGATGTTGCATGAGCTCACAGTGAGCAAGCTGGTGCACTCTGTACGTATAAATCCATAGCGAGGCCTCAGAAGACTGCCGCATCATACCAACATCTCAATTCCTGTTGGAAATTTTCATCAAAATAAATCTTGTCAAAACTACTGGGCTTCTGCATCACCTTTCATGTGGTGTTTTGGTGGGTTTTTTTTCCTATTAAGAGGGAAAGACGGAAGCTTGCACTCCACACAAGTCTACTGTTGGCAAGTGTTGGTAGTGCTTCCAGTTCCTCCATGTTTCAGCAGCCTCTTCTTGCTGAGTTTATACAACACAGTGACTCTTTATATTTTCTTACTCTTCTATTTAATTGTGAATTCACGTCTGTAACTGGATAAAAGTGAATGGATTCATCTCCCTTTTGAAAAAGATAAAATAAATGAAAAATGCATCATGACAGAAGGCAGTAGCACTTGGGAAGGTTGAGAGTTTGCAGCTGAATTTCAGAAAGGAGGTAATAACTAGTTCTCTCTTAATGCTGCGCTGCTGCTTGCACTGACAGAAGACATTGGGCTGTAAGAAGCTGTGTTTCTGTTGGCACACATGGTTCTTCTGCCAGCTTCCTTTGGGAGTTATGGGGACATACAGACTGGAAAATATTGTGGGAACTCATGGGAAGCTGCCTGATGTGTTATCTAGCCTGCAGAAAGTGGATGCTGCTACCCATCAAATCCTTTCAATATTTTCTTGTAAGTCGGTTTTGCTTGGGTGTCTTCTTATTAGTAAACACCCTTCTGGAGGCAACTGGGTGTAGGTTTAGCTGAGTTGAGAGAATTAAGATTTTGAGTCTTAAGTGCAGTCCTTCGGTACTTATGCAGACAAAATCCCTGTTTGCCCACAAAATTATTTGTTGAGCCTTCAGTAAACACTTGGCTCCTCTTATCTTGCTTCTACTGCAGTGACACAAGGAAAGAAAGTCTTTTAAGTCTGGTGCCCTAAAGATTCACTTGATACGATTAATGTGGATTAGGAGGTCTTTGAGTCATCCCGTATCTCTTTCCTTTAGTCTGTAAATCATTAATCCTTGCTTTACTGGCTGCTGGGCTACTTGATGCCACCTGATGCATAGATTATGTGCGCTAAGTGTTAAGAATGTTAACCAACAAGTTAGAAGAAGCTAGCACAGAAGAGGGCAGTAGGTATAGGAATACCATGTCTGTTAAATAAGACATATACTAATCTTATTTGATAGCACTTAACCAGAGTTTCTGAATAAAACTCCCTGACAGGAACAGGATGGGACCTATTGTGTTGTAAAGTCCAGTCCTCTCTCAAGCAACAACCTGTATTCCTTTTAAAAGCTAATCAAACTCCATTTAAAATAGTTGTTTCCCACCTCTGCTACTGCTTTTGGGAGTCTGACTTGCAATTTCATTTCTCTAATGATTTTCAGCCATCTGGATTCCATCCTACCTGATTTTTTGGACTAATTTCTGTGCCAGCGTTGCTCATCACCTTAATGAGAACCTGCCTCTTCCTAAGGTTCTTAGCTCTAACCCATTTTTAGAGACCAGTTGTTCTGCTAGATTGGATAAGCCAAGATCTTTATTTCGTTTCATGCAGTGGATTCTTCATCATTTGCTGTTTGTAGTGGGTTTTCTGCCCATGGCTGGGATGCATAGCCTGACCTGTCTTCATTGGCTTTTTGGCTAGGTTTTTTTTGTGTGCATGGTTTAATTCAGGTATGCTCCCAGTGTATTTTATATCTTCAGTACATTTGATTTGAGGACGTTACAGGAAAATAAAAAGCCTTTTCTCCTTATCATGTAGGGGAGCTCTGTACAAAGGAACATAAGCAACTGCATGTTCATTTTCATTCCTGTCTCTGCGTAAACCTTCCCTCCCCCCATCTATTTCCCACCCACCCTTCAAATAAGCAAAACAGCTCCTGGGCTCAGCAATGTGCCAAGAGTGCAAGTAGCAGAGAGAAGAGCTTCAGGGAAGAGACTCCTGGTATGTGTTGTCAAGTCAATGAGAGACCACAGATGGACACGGAGGGTTCTCGGCTGAGCCAGGAGGAGGAGGGGCCATATGGGATGATCTGTCTGAAAACTGAAATTACATGATGATAATAATAATAGCTCAGAAATCACAAGCTTGCAGGAGCTGCCAGGATGGATATGAGGGGACCGTGTAACTGTGTGTTTTGCTGCTAGCAAGTAATTGTCTTGAAACAGATGTGCTAGACTTGAGGAACAGATTATTTTTTTTTCTTATTTATTTTCTCCTAGGGAGAGAGTAACTTTGACTTTAAAGTTGATTGATTGGTAGGTCCCTAATCCTGTTGTTTTGCTGGGTTATTGTTTAAATTTTATTTTGCTGACATGATCTTTGACTGAAACTCAACACTGCTGACTGTGGTAGAGACGTTCAGAGAGCCCTCCTTTGCACACTGGTTGAGGCTTAAAGTCCTGTAATCAGCATCAGTAAGTGACAAAGACCCACCTGTTAGGAATTTTCAGAGTAAAGTTGAAATCCGTTGGAGCCTGACAAGATGCCAAGGGGAAAACAAAACACACAGGGATCTATCTGCTACGTGTAAAGCCATGTCTGATTCCTAAGAGGGTGCAGCGAGGCAGGTGAGGTATTCCTTTGTAATAACTTCAAAGGGGCATATCCAAATCCAGATTCTGTGACTGACATGCATTGAAATTAAAGACGTTAATTTATAAATTGGATAAAAACCTCTTGGTGTCCCATATAAAAACCTAGACTAATGGCTGACTCTATACCGGGTTGTAGGCAGCATCTCCTGGTTTCAAGAGCTCCCAGTAGCTGGGGAAAGCAGGCGTACACAAGCTTTGCAGGGAAAGGACAGAACCAAATAGCATGAATCTTGCTGTTTATCATCGTCAAAATCATTACATTTGTGGTGGTGCTCTCCAGGTGGAGGATACCTACATACTTTCTTACTGTTTTTCTGCTCTCCTGATGATGCCCACACGGGACCGTGTACAGTCACCTCTTCAGAGGCAGATTGGTTTTGTACATTGCTGGTAGGACTTCTCCAGGGGAAAGGAGGTCATTGCTATCTGATGCTGACCCCCTGACCTTAGTAAACTTGAATGAGAATGCTGTAACTGTACTTTTGGGGCCTTAGCACATTAACATCTGTGAAATACTGCAGGGCTTTTGAACAGAAAGTAATAGGGCATCCATATCTTTGTGCAGCCTTAAGCACTTGCTGCACAGGTGAACCTTCCAGAGCAGTTCTTGATTATTTTTTTTCTCCTCTGCTTTCACATGTTTGTGATTTTCCAGAACATTCACATTTAGCAGTGAAATCAATTCTTCTTCTTCTTCTCTGTCTCGAAGAGATACTTTTTAAATGTCTTGGATGTTGAAACAAAATTCCTTCTGCTGTTTTTGAGATAAGTGTTCATTTTACTAGAATAAACAAACTTAGCAAAGTAATTACCTTTTGTTGCTCTGTTCCCCTATATCATAAGGTTGTATACTCAGTCACATGAAGGTCGACATTTGCAGAGGCAGTTGAAATCTCTGTTAATTTAGGACTGTTAATGAATATAAGGATGGCTGTAACTAAGCAGCTCTCCTCATTCAGTAGTGGTACAGTGGTAAGAAGACTTAAGTCCTCACTACGTGTTTATGTTACGCCCATAAAGGTGAAGCTGGTTCCCTAGGAAGGTATGTTTTATTACATTTAGTTCTGTTAAGCCTTGTCAAATTGAGGTTGTGTAGGCAAAATCTTTCTCTGGACACTGATCAATGTCTTAGCTACTGCTTTTGAAATATTCCTGCAGGACTTCAGGCCTATCCACACTCAAGCTATACTTCTGCCTAGAACAATGTCCCTGCTTTTATTATGTCCTAAAATAAGTGAATTGAGACATATGCTGCGAACTGAGTTGTGGAGTAAATCTTAACTGTGCTCTAGATAATGCCACTACTTGTTATGTCTCCATATGACTTGCCTTTGAACTCAGTAGAGAACAAGGCAAAAACTATGGTATTAATAGCTCTGTTTATACATTTTTAATGCATTCAATTCATTGTGGATAGCTTCATTAATGTTAAATGTGGTTCTAAATATGGATCGGGTATAAGTGTTTTCTTTTGAAAACCTTTGATGAAGACTAGCGTGCAGGCTGGCCGCTTGTATTAACTTTGATTCCATTCACACTTTCTTTCTCTTCATTGCAGGAGCTATTGTGACAATCTTGGCTACCACCCGTTAAGTGCTGCTGACTTTGGAAAGATCATGAAAAATGTCTTTCCAAATATGAAGGCCCGTCGTCTAGGCACAAGAGGCAAATCAAAATATCCTTTGCTAGAATGCTTCTCGGTAACTTCTGCACTTGCCTGGAGAACATCTGTCATTATGGCTTAACTACCAGCTAAATGTAGAAGTAACGTTCAATAAAAAATGCAGACACTTTCCCAATGCTCTTTAAAAATTACTAATTGTGGTAGTGTTAGGTTGCAAGATACAACTTTGGAAACAAGTACTTAAATAGGTTCTAATGCTTGGTTGTCACAGCAGCGAGGAATTAAAGAAGTTTTATGGTTTAGTACAAAGGGAGATACTGGAATAGAGGAACTGGCCTTATATATGTGCAGTAACTAATATTTTGTTGGTAGTACAGCTCAGACTTATCAGAACGTGTCTTGCTTTTGTATTATACTTGTGCACACCAGTAATTAAAAAATTAGTTTTAAAGCCAAAGATCCTTTGTAAGCGGTACTACAGGTATTTCGTAAGACTGCCTCTTCTCAACCATTAGTACGCTGGAGAGAGAAAAGGGAACTGGGAAGTTGTCACAAAATCTGACTTCAGACTTGGAAGGCGTAATCCGAGCCTTGTCCTACCATCAGAGCAGGGAGACTGCTTCCTTCACTGCGTGGTGCCAACCTCCTCAGATAGGAAAGGCAGTTAGAGGGCAAGAGTGGTTCAGGTGGGGGAGCACTGTCTCTGTCGTGACTGCAGAGCCTTGTTCCCTGTGCGCACAGTGGGAATCAGCTCACTTCCCTGGGTTAGGGAAACAGTCCATCCCAGAGGAGGTGCAAAAACACTACCCTGTTTAACTGTTAACTTAATAGAAACCTTAACTTTAAAAAATGCATCTTGTCATAGTGTACGTAGAGGGGGGTATCTATCAGTCCTAAATTGCTAATTCAGAATTATTAAAATGTGACCTTATCTCACACTTGCCTTAATACCTAGCCTCCTTACATTTATTTTACTGTGATTATGCTCCATCCAAATTAGTGCAAGCAAATGCAAACTCCATGGTGTAGGAAAGAGAAATACAGACATATTTACAGAATGTGAAAAATTAGTGATCCTGAAAAGGATTTATGTGTCACAGAGAAGAGACAATGTATGTGAACTCCTAGAGTAATGCTGTGGAGAGGAAAAAAGGCTGGTTTGATTTTTAGATCCATAAGCAAGTGACTAAGAGTAAAGGAGGGAGTATATTGTTGCGTACTAATTTGATAAGATCAATGTAAGAACGAGTCTGGGTATTTGTGTCCATGTTTTTATAGAAGAATTATCATGGGTGGGGAGAGACACAAAAATTGTGTGAAATCTTAGGAAGAAATGTCCTTATCAGTCACTTTATCTTGTCATGAGGAACTTCTTCACTTTGTGGAAGTCCCTTAGGAGAAGAAAATGTCAGGAAACTTGTCAAAGAGCCAAAAAAGAACAACTCACAATAAAGTAAAACCTAAATTTGAAACCCAACTTATAATAAAGTAAATCCTAAATTTGGAAACACATTTTTCAATGGTGATTAACTTTTACACTTGCATTCTCAGTCTTCTTTTGGGCCTGATTTAGGAAGAGAGTGTAGTTCAAATTCATGTTCATTATTTAAATATTGAGTAACTAATTGAAACTACTTGGCATGGTTTAGTGGTTCATCAAACAAAACTCTTTAGGCCCAGCCTCACTTGCTCCTCTGGGTAGATGGAGAAGCCCCATGACCTGCCCAGGAAGGCAGCAGTCTGTAGGCTCTTGGTTGTGCTGGCTGTGAGAGACGATGTTAATTTTTGTTGAATTAATGTTGTTGAGTTTGCTTATAAAGCTTATGAGGGCTATCGCAGGAATTCCTTCCCTTCCCTCCTATCCCCCACTAACAGGCGGACAATTTAGACCTTAATTCTTGTTCACATATTGCTACAGTGGACTGAGGAAGAAGGCTTTTGTGCATATGCCAACACTGCCCAACCTTGACTTTCATAAAACTGGAGATGGGGTATGATATATACTTGTGTATTTACATATCTTTCTGCAACTTAACATTTATTATGCTGTTTTCCTGTCCCAAGTTTTCAAAACGAAGTGAAGAGCTGTGTAGTTTTTAAGATTTTTCTTTATGATACTTATATTCTGAACCAGTTTGATGTTTTTCTGTAATACTCGGAACGAATTGCAGTGCTATGAAGGAAACAATAATTGAGGAGGTGAAGCAGAGTTTCACAGTGTTGCTACCCACAAGCTATATCTGTCAAACTGATTCTGGTTTGGGTTTACTGTATTGTGTTTTTTTAAATAAAAGTCAGTGCTAGGGAAGAGGAACCCCAGTGAAAGAAGCAGTTCCTGGGTGACAGGGGCTGCTGAGCTGACAAGACTCTGGATGCAGACAGCATCAGTTGGTGGTGGTCTAGATAATAGGATCGTCACTGCAATTTTCTTCCAGAAATATCAGCTCCATATAATGCCTTTGGAAACAACCAGTAGATTAATGTTAAGACATTAATTTTGAATGATACTGATGATGTGATCTCATTCTCCCAATTTAATGAAAAACTGCGAACATACTTTTTATGTGTTTCTGATCATCATTTGCTCTCTATTTCTGTTTTAATGCCTTAATGACCCTTCATAATTAACCTTTCCTTGTTTGTTTTAGTTGGATGGGGCAGAGCCGACTGGACAGCTGCAAAGTGCTGATGAGGAAGTCGTCTCTGCAGCCTGCCGGCTGGTTTGTGAATGGGCGCAGAAAGTGCTGAGCCAGCCTTTTGATACAGTCTTGGAATTGGCTCGTTTCCTTGTAAAAAGTCACTATATCGGTACCAAGTCAATGGCAGCTTTAACAGTAATGGCAGGGGCACCGGCAGGTAATGAGATAAGTGTTGAATCAGTGTAATAGGGTATTTTTTTTGATAATATCTTGGTTTGAGAAAGCACATCAGGACATACTTTAAACACCGACTGAGCATTTGAGCATACATTTACATGATTTTAGTCCACGTTGCAGCAAACTAATTTTCTTGCTGGTAGTCTAGGTGAAGAGAGCTAAAATAAGCTTGGGTCTCGGTTTAATGTGTGATTCTCACGTTCCTCCACTGAGGACCCTGGTCTTTTAAAGCACTTCAGGGCATGTGAGTAATTGTGCTGTTTGCTAGATTAGGAATTTGGTGCTGGTGCTGTGCTTGTTTGTAGACAGACTGCTGGTGTAGCTGTGTTTCTGTCTGATAACTTGCCCTAATTTAGAAACAATTGTCTGTCTTAATTTTCTTTCAAGAGCAGATTTTCTTATGGCATTTCTGGTGTCAGGTGCAGATTCTCCTGAGGTGTTTGATCAGTGTCAGGTAGTACAGGTATGTCAGCTGCTGCTGCTGTTGATCCCATTAGAAATAAGGGCTTGAGGGGCATTCTCCAGGGGCAGTTGTGTGATTGAGATTCCAGCACTCGATTTCAAATCTTCATTAAAGACTGAGGTAAAGAGGAAGGGTTATTTTGTATTCTGCTACATCAGATTGAATTCCTGTTCTGTTTGGTCTCTAGGTTGGTTGTACATTTTTGTGTTCTGTTTCCCTCTTCATGCTCAAAATCAGTCACTTAATCATTTAAAGTGGGTTTTCTATGGCTGTGGATGGAGTAAATTACAAAAAATGAAGGATGAGCAGTGCAGGTGCACAACGTGCTCCCCAGACTTCCCTCTGGGGAGTTCTGCCCAGGCCTGTCAAGCAAAATGTGTTTAGATCAAGGCAGATCTCTTGACTTGAGGCAGGTGATTTCAAATGGAAACTGGTGGTCAGGGCTGTAGGTTGGGGTGATCCCATTTGGATCACGTTCTTTCTCCTTCCAGCTCTTCCCTTTATTGCAACCTGGAACTGACAGGTGGCAGTGGGAGGTTTTGCTGTCTGTTTGCTCCTCGTTTACACATCGTTGCTTGGCTTCACTGGTTCTGCTTGCTGTGCTGCTAGAAGGAACACTAGGTATATGCACAGCTCTTCAACTGATGAACCTTCTCCCCCTTACTTCCTTCAAGAGAAGATGGTTTCCTTCATGGAAAAGGGCAGTTAATTTCAAGTGCACGCCTCTGTGGCTTGAGTAGTCATTTTGGGAGAGGTTTTTTTTCTAGAATGACAAGTAAAATATTCCTGTTCCTCTATATCACAAGGAACTACAGTGTCTCTGTGCATTAACTGAGGAAAAAGCAAACTTTTACCCTCCAAAGAAAAAATTCGGGTTTTTTTCTTATAAATGTTACTTGCCTTCAGTATTCAGCTCATCTAGATTAATTGTTTTGCAGTAATTGCAATACATTTGGGCATTTCACTGCTCTGTAAAGAAGGAATTGTGAAAGTAGAGATGCGGTAGTGTTCAAGCTATTGTGGTACATGCAGACGACTGCTGAGAGGGTAGGCTCCCAGACCACAGTTGCTAAGCATGTAATGGGTATCTAAACTGAAATACTTGCCCTGAAGTGTTGTCAATTAATTTACAATTAAGAGTTACTTTAAAAATGATGAAGCCTTCGATGTGTAAATTAAAGTGTTAAAGCATTTTTAGAGGGGCAGTTCAACAGGGTTCATTGGGCACTGAGAGAGCATGCTAATCCTCTTTGACTGTTAATAAACAAAAGATTATAAATGTGATGCGATTTTGTAAGGGAAATAGGTACCAGCTGCACAGATGAGACTAATTCCCTGTTGTTCTCCCTGGAAGCACCACTTGCTTGCCTGGGATCAGCAAAGGCATTGTCTCTATAAAAAATGTTCTCCCGTTCTAATTTCCATTTCCACTACCACCACCCCTTTTCCTTCCTTTTTTTTTTTTTTTTTTTCTTTTTTTCCCCTGGACACTTTTCTTGCCCTGCTTTCACCATTATCCCTGATCACACGCAGGTTGTGATCCATTCTGATATTAGATGCATTGTGTTTAATGCCTTGGCATAATATCATCTGCTCAGAGCTGCTCCTCTGTGACACAGACCCACAGCTTTCTGGAAAGATTTTTCATTTGTAAAGCTGCCTTAGACACTGATAACAAAACAAAAACAATTGTAAAGCCTCCTCTAAAGCATATCTGCTGCCCTCTGCTGTCAGTTAAAGGAAATGCATCGTTTTTTCGATGTTGCTGACACAAAAGTGGCCGTTTGGGATTACTAGAAACAAGATGCCAGTTCGTAGTGGTTTTAGCAGCTAATGCCCAACTGGTCTAACAGAGAGAGGTTTTGCCACATATGTGGAAATAAACGGAAACACTGAATAGGTTTGAGCATGAATGGGTTTGAGCAATTTGGATGGGAAGCACCTTGTGGAGGAGGTGTTCCCAGCCTGGTTGTGGAGATGCCTGCCCTGTGTTCTGTGCGGTTAGATACAGAGTGGCACTACAGCAGACCAGGTATGTGTGGTTACAATTCATTCTTCTTTTGTATTCAGGAATAAAAGGGATCCCCCAGCCCTCAGCTTTTATACCTACTGCTGAAAGTAATTCCTTTCAACCGCAAGTGAAAACTCTGCCATCTCCTGTTGATGCCAAGCAGCAGCTGCAGCGTAAGATCCAGAAGAAGCAGCAAGAACAGAAACTGCAGTCTCCTTTGCCAGGAGAGTCTCCAGCAAAGAAAACGGAAGGCTCTGCAACCAATGGTGTGACCAGTATATCTAATGGAAGTCCTGCAATTCTGTCTCCTCCGCCTATTGGCATTGTTGTGGCAGCTGTCCCCAGCCC
The DNA here is from genome assembly GCF_963210335.1 of Falco punctatus. NCBI lineage: Eukaryota > Metazoa > Chordata > Aves > Falconiformes > Falconidae > Falco > Falco punctatus. Next base: position 55,141,041 of record NC_137587.1, read on the forward strand.
AATACCGGTAATGCTCTCCAGCAGTTCTCTAGAGAAACCACCTTACAAAAGGGTTGTACGTTGCAGTGGTGTCAGTGGGATAGAGAAACTGGTTCCGCTCAAAGGCTTGGGTCCCTCGATGCTTTTCTGTTCCAGTGACTGTTTTACCACATGAGTTTCAAGATCGATACAGAGGCAGCAGATTTCTGATCACATAGCATAGGCCAAGTAGGTCTTTGAAGCTGTTGACAGTGAGATTTCAGCTAGCAGCAATTAAGGTTATATGTGGGAATAATTGCCCTTGAGATGAAGTTTAACCAGACGAGAGAGCTGCCACCAGTCATGTGGGTCACTGAGCCCCTGACGTGGAATCTAAATTGCCTTTCATTGGCCCAACACATTTAGTGACAGCAACAATTTTATTTTTGCATGAGTGTCAGTAGTATGGAACATCTTTGTCTTTCAGCCATACAGAACTGGGCTGGGGGAGGCGGGGGAGGTTATTTGTTTTTAAGATGTTAGCTGTGTTGTTAATTTCAATAGGTAAGCCGATTTTTCTGCCTGATAGTGGGTTTGTATTTCACTGGCTTTTGAAACCGTAACAATGAGGACTGTTTGAACACATCCTCTCCTCTTTAATCTTTGTATGTCTGTCTTTTTGTTCTGTGTGGTGAAGGATTGTATGAGAATGACCCTTTCCATCAGCAGAAGAGCAGACTAGTGTGTAGACCAGTGCCTCATGCCTTAAAAACTGAGGCCACATACCTGCGTACCAATCCTTAGGCAGACAAATATAAATTTTCTTGTGTGTAGTTGAAGTGCTTGCTTTTTTTCAAACTGACATTCACTAGATTTGGTGTATTGAGCTGTGGTGTCCTTCACCTTTGACATGTTTGGGAATGAGGTGGTCTGTGGGCTTTAGGGACTTTCTTCCTTCATTGCCACACCTTTTGTTTCTCACTCTCTCTACAGGTGCCAAGGACCAGGCAGTTGGTGACGTCTCCAAGTCCTATGGGATCATCTGATAGCAAGGTCCTGCCGCTCAATGTTCAGGTGGTCACTCAGCACATGCAATCAGTCAAGCAGCCACCAAAGACTCCCCAGAACGTTCCTGCCAGCCCAGTTGGTGACCGCTCTGCCCGACATCGCTACCCGCAGATCTTACCGAAGCCAGCAAACACCAGTGCTCTCACCATCCGCTCTCCCACGACGGTGCTGTTTACCAGTAGCCCTATCAAGACTGTTGTGCCAGCTCCACATGTGAATTCCTTAAATGTGGTGAAAATGACAGCAATATCCCTTGCCCCAAGCAGCAGTAGTGTGCCCGTCAAACAGACGCCTTCAGTTAGCAGTAGTGCAGGAGCAGTGGAAGAAGGGAGGACTGGTCCACAGATCAAAAACGGATCTGTTGTTTCACTTCAGTCTCCGGGATCCAAGCCTAGCACTGTTGTAGCTACGCCTGCAGTCAAGATCAAAATGGAACCAGAAGCACTGCTGGATGAGAACTCAGTACAGGGCCAAGAGAGCTCTGATGTGTCAAAATCCATAAAGGCAACCCCTGACCTGCCTCCTGCTCAACTAATTAATTTTGAGGTTGCAACCTTGAAGGTTTCAGCTGATGATGTTCTGGAGGCAAAACCAGGTAAGGGCTGTGATCAGGGAGCTGAAGAAGCAGGGACCAAATATAAAACACAATCTAATGAGATCACACCAGTTTCTTCAGCAGGCAATAATCAAAACACTCTAAAGCTCTCAGTTGCCAGTCAGAACTTGTCCAGCACCAGCATTGGTTCACCTCCTACTGGTGAGTCTACAATTAAAGACAAAACATGCACTAAAAGTCCAAGAAAGCGACAACCTTCTATGCTTCAGGATTCCCAGGTACCACCTGTAAAGAAATCTCTGGTGGAGCAGCTTTCAGCTGGTAATGCCACAGAGGGTCAAAAAGCAAACGGTGTTAAGAAGTCTCCGAAGGTTGGATCGTTAACTAACAGTGACAATACGGCAACACTTGCTCAAGTTCCCAGCACAGTACCTGTGAAGGTACCTGTACCCTCTACAGCTGCAGCAAACTTAACAACAGACCTTTCTTTGAGCACCACTTTAAATACCAGTGATTCTACTTTAGGACAACAGCTTGCATCAGCATCATCTCCAGATATTAAAGTAAAATTGGAAGGAAACTTGTTTATCTTAGAAAACGATTCAACATCCGATGGCAGCTTTAACCCAAATACATGGCACCATATCACCAAAACCTCTGACTTCGCATCTGTGAATTGTGAACAGCAGCAAGATATCAGTGTTATGACTATTGCAGGGCACTCTGGCTCTGGTGACTTGCAGGAATCGGCCTGGGAGCCGGTGCACTGTGAAGGTATACAGCAGGATGCGTACGCCCAGCAGTTACAGAGCCAGATCCAGGAGTCCTCCTTGGGTCAAATACAAGCACAGTCTTCAAATCAGTTACCTCTGCAGTCTGAACTGAAAGAGTTTGAACACACAGTCCCTCAGTCGAACGAAAACTTCTTTTCCTTTGATGATGACCTTACCCAGGACAGCATTGTGGAGGAGCTGGTGCTCATGGAGGAGCAAATGTCCATGAATAATTCCCATCCTTATGGTGGTTCTCTAGGAATGGCACTTCAGAGTCAGACGGCAGCTCAAGGAGCTCCTGTGTCATCTCATCCAAGCAGCGTGCACTTTTACCATTCGATCCATAACAACAGCACTCCAATTCACACTCCCACTCCCACCCCCACCCCGACTCCCACCCCCACCCCGACTCCAACACCCACCTCTGAAATGATCGCTGGATCTCAGAACATGTCTCGAGAGAGCCCCTGTTCAAGGCTGGCTCAGACAACTCCTGTAGACAGCGCTCTAGGAAGCAGCCGGCATACACCCATCGGCACACCACATTCGAACTGCAGCAGCAGTGTACCTCCGAGTCCTGTGGAATGCCGAAACCCATTTGCATTTACTCCCATCAGCTCCAGTATGGCTTACCACGATGCCAGCATTATATCGAGTAGCCCTGTGAAGCCAATGCAGCGGCCTATGGCTACCCATCCCGACAAAACCAAGCTTGAGTGGATGAATAACGGCTACAGTGGTGTTAGTAATTCCTCAGTTGCAAATCACGGCATCCTTACGAGCTATCAGGAGCTGGTGGAAGACCGCTTCAGGAAACCTCACGCTTTTGCCGTTCCTGGCCAGTCATACCAGTCCCAGCCGCGCCACCACGATACTCACTTTGGTCGCGTGACTCCTGTGTCACCCGTGCAGCACCAGGCAGCCTCTGTCAGTAGCACCACCAAGCAAGAGGGCTTTGCTGTTCCTGCTCCTCTGGACAACAAAGGAACCAGTTCCTCTCTCAACAACAGTCTGAGATGCCGGAGTGTGAGCCCTGCTGTCCATCGCCAGCGCAATCTCAGTGGAAGCACTGTTTACCCAGTTTCAAATATACCACGCTCCAACCTGACACCTTTTGGAAGTCCGGTGACTCCTGAAGTTCACAATGTATTTGCTAATATCCATGCAGACACCAGTGCCAATAACATAGCGCAAAGAAGCCAGTCAGTCCCGTTGACTGTGATGATGCAGACGGCCTTCCCATCTCTTCAGAAACAAACAAACACTAAAAAAATAACTAATGTGTTGTTAAACAAACTTGATTCTGATAGCGATGATGCAGTGAGAGGTTTGGGAATGAACAACATGCCCTCAAATTACACAGCCAGGATGAACCTCACTCAGATTTTAGAGACATCCGCGGCTTTTCCTAGTGCCAACCCGCAAAATATGATCAATTCCAGCACTTCAGTTTATGAATTCCAAACACCAAATTACCTCACAAAAAACAGCAGCACCGATCAGATCAGTTTTTCTTCTGGAGATAACCAAGCACAGTCAGTCATCGGAGAGCAGCAGTTAGATTTTAGCAGCACTGTAAAAGACCTTTTAGGGGAGGACAGTCTGCCAACAAACCAGCAGCTGGTGAATCAGGTGGCATCAGATCTTAATAACGTTGCATCTGTCTTTTCCAGCGACATCAGGTTGTCTTCCGAGCTCTCAGGCAGCATTAATGATCTGAACACTTTAGATACAAATCTACTGTTTGATCCAGGTCGTCAGCAGGGACAAGACGATGATGCTACACTGGAGGAATTAAAAAATGACCCCTTGTTTCAACAAATCTGCAATGAATCCATTAACTCAATGACTACATCAGGTTTTGAGTGGATGGAGAGTAAGGATCATCCTGCTGTTGAAATGTTGGGTTAATCTTGTTTTATAATATGTATGTAGCACACTGTATCTAAAAGACAGACGTATTGTATTTGTCTTAATGGAAGTGCCTCCCGCAGCAGAAACACTTGCTATGTATTGTGGCATTTTTAAAAAAGTTTGCTGTACCTGTTGCTCATTCTTCAGCAGGGAAAAAGCAGTCTTAACAATTTTAAACAAATCTCTGAAGGTGATGGGCTATCAAAGAGCCAGTATTAAAATTTGAATTTTATAGCGTTTCCCATTCAACATTTCTTACTGTAGCAAATAAAGAAGTGGTTAATAGCCAGCCAGCAATGCTGTGGTTTATATAATAGCCAGCCAGACAGCTATGGCTGAGGCTTTGGGAGGGTGTTAAGTCAGGCTCATTAGTAGGCTTTCCGTACTTTGTATTGCTTGTTACTTCTTAGTAGGTGATCCTTCATGGGCCTCTGTTGTTCAGGTCTGAAATACAGGGTGCCTGCAGACAGGTAGGTGCTGGGGAGTGGGGAGAGGTGAACCCGGTGACTCACAGGTGCCCGATCATTGTGTAGCTAGCTGCCTTGAGCACTGCGCAGTGGTGAACTGTGGGAAATCTCTGTAGCACGGGTGCCATCGGCATCTCTAGTAAAATGCAGAGATAGGAAAAACCTAACAGGAATGATCAAGGAATAAGAAAGATGCACTAAATTTTTTATTTAAGAGAAATAAATCTATGTAGTTATTTTATCCATTAATATTCATGACATACTTGATATTTTAGTTCTCACTTAAATGTTTTTATATTAGGTAAAATTCATGCGAAAAGATTGTGAGCACTGAGATTTAATCTAGGCATAACACCCTATTTTAAAGTGATAGGTACTGTTTAATTATTTATCAATGCTAGAGAAGGAACATATATTTTCCCTCTTTTTTTTTTTTTTTTTTTTTAAATAAAAGGGCTGCTGGAGCTCATTAAAAACTATTTTTAAAGATTCATTTTTTAAGTTTGCTCTTTCCTAACCACATGGAGGGTGTAGGAAGATGTTCTTTTCTCTGTATTTCAGTAGGTTGAGCCTTGCTGTCTTTCTTGCTTGCGCTCTCTCAAACAAAAGATGATTACAATATTAGAAAATGTGGTTGATCTAAAAATATTTCATATAGAGCCATAATACTGCCAGGCACTTTACAGATACACAGTAAGATGTGATCTTTCTTTTGGTAAAACTTCTTTTAAAAGTACTTACTGTTTTAGAAGGATTAATTCCATTTTCATAAGTGATTTGACAGGACTGATGAATCTGATTATTTTATATTTTTTTTATAGAAGTTCTTAGCTGCCCCTCTGGAAAATGAGATTTCTGCCTCACTAGTTGGCTTGAACCAAAAAAAGACCTTTTGTTTTATCAGCATGGCATGGATTCCTCTAATGGTCAAAAGACAGAAGTACTAACCAGCTGTGACCCTGATGCTGGAAAGGACTTGCAGAGGCAAGCTTTTACAAAAGAAGTGGTGCACTGAGGATACTACAATACCATCCCTTAAGCTTCATATAAAATTGATTATTTCGCCTGTGAACTGACACTCACAAAATGGAAAACAGAGCAGAAGACATTTTCCTTTCTTGCATTACTTCTTTGTGGGGTCAGGAATTTATGAAGGGGGAGGCACAGGCCCGATAACCCCCCCCCCTAGGTTTACTTAAGGAGAAAATACTCAGATTTTTTGAGTGATTAGTGGGGTTTTTTGTTTAAGTGTCTTGATGGTCCTCTGTTTCTTCCGTTTTTGCTGATGAATTGAGATCCCAGTACTGGTCAATTTCTTGGGCAGTGCTGATTCAACTTATGCTGCTGCATTGGCACTCAAGGTGCTGGTGTACCACGACTTCTTTTCCTCTTGCCCCAGTTCATCACCAGTTTGTGGCCTCCTCTGTGGGGATAAATTGTGCCAAGCTATAGCACCTTAGGGGGGCCTGATTTCACTGTGCTTGCATCAGAAGTTTTGCCGCTGTGTCAGGAACAAACTTGGAGAGTTCAGATCCCTCCTTGAAGCACATGGATGTGCAATAGTGTGGTTTGCTTTATTTAAGACCAAGTGACCCTTTTAAGTTTTGTTAAAATTGGGAGGAGACTAAAAAGTGCATGGTAGCCTTCTGCTTGTTATCTTGCCAGGTGTCTGTCGGTAAGGCTTGAACCATTTTTTTGTAGACTAAAGTTGCTGAAGACAGGGCTTGAGTTCTGTACCTGCCTGTGGCCTTTTGCCAGAGATGTGCTGAACATCCTTTTGTTGACTTCACTGGGTCTGAGAGACACTCAGCACCATTTTGTGTGTGGGTTGTTTTTTTTTTTTGGTTCCCTCCTCTGACCCTGTGTGAAGTGCCAGCACTACTGTGAATAGGTGATACTTACCTTCTGATGGAGTGATGGGGAAGGACACAAGCGCTGGTGCTGCAGGGAGAAGCCGCATGCACGCTGCAGCAGTCCATGCGCTCGCATGATGTGCTGGCCTCGCCTCCAGGTCGTTAATGATGAGGCTGAGGTGGGCTTGGGGGAAATAAGTTTTTGCCTGACTCTACTAGTTTTTTAAGAACATTTCTCGGAAAAGCAAGAGTAGAGTTAAAGCTGATGTATTCTAAATTATGCAGCCATCACCAAAGGTGTTGAAAAGTATTTTTAAATACAGGCATTACATTGGGCCTAACATGGCTTAATTAGGGGAAATATTGTATAATCAGTGGTTTTAAAGCAAATGTACATCTAAGAAGTGTTAAATTCAATAAGGATCGGTTTCAAGTAAAATCCAAGGCACAGGCACAGCTTTGTACATTGGTATGTATTATTTTAGAGGTGTGTTTGTATTGGTGTTAGAGTTAATAATGTTAGGTCCCTGTACTTAGTGCGAGTTAGTTCTTTACAATACATTGAGACAGAGCACTACTGCACACCAAAGTATGCAATACCCAAAGGAAAATTCTGTGATTCTAACAAATGGAAGCCTGTCTGCGTCAGATACTCCAAAACAAAGAATTTGAGACAATTCTGACCCCTTGTTTACATTATTGGCTTCCTACTAACATGAGAAATAAATTATTTTGATAGCAGTTTTTGCTAAAGTATACTAACTAGTGAATTTGTACCCTGTGTACAGTATTGCCAACACTTTAAATTGGGTTGGTTGGTTAGTCCAGCAAACTTTCTGGGTTCATATATTGCACTAAAATTCTGTTGAACCTGTGGCAGGCACATTCCTTAGGATAAATGCAACAAATACGGCCCACAGATTTAAAAAAAATAATTAAAAAAAGCAAATAAAAAAACCTTTTTAATGTGTTTCATTATTATAAAGGCAAAATGTCATTAAAAGTGACAGGTGAAATTGTCTTATGTAGCAATGTGCATTGATCTCAATGAGATATTTCTATTATTCTCTTACATGAGAATATTACAGCAGGAAAAATTAAGTTTAGTTTGCTTCACCATGTTAATACATGATCACAAAACGTGCATGAGTGTTAATGACTTAATCTTGTACAGTACTAGATATATTCCTGTAACCACTTATTTTTTTTATTCTTTTGCTGTATTGAAACTGGTTCAGTGTTAACCAGGTGAGCATAGTTATTCACAAGTTATTTACTTTTTTTATGTTGACTAATTCAGCTTAGTTATTGTTGAATATGTTCCTTTCTTGGATTATTTTTTATTGTTCTGGTGTTGAAAAAACATTTTTGCATCATTTTATCATGATAAGAATTCATGAAGTAAATAATTTGCAAATAATTGCAATAAGCACTGACTTCTGAACTGAAAAGAAGGAAAGCGTTTCTTGTGCAGTGCATCTGAGGTTCATATAATAGTCTTGTACTATACTGTGCTTTATTTACTGCACCGTAAAGAAAGAAAAATCCCTGTTCCACGTTTTCATTTAGTGCAGGAAATCCAGTTTCTCCCCTTTTCCCCAGTGTTTTGTTGTCTGTTGTACTGCTGAAACTACAGTAGTTGAATATTGCAGTAGCATTTCAGTTATTTTTTTTATTGAAAGTGCTCAAAAATTGTTTTTTAAATGTTTTCAAAAACAATAAAAACATTTTATATTAAAATGACTTTTAGAGTTTTTTCTTTGTATGGAAAATGCATGTTAAGGTTGACCTAAAATACAGAGCTCTCTAGTTTGGGCGAAGACATATCACAGCTGCCCAGTTGTACCGACTTGCAGCAGTCACACACTTAAAGCTGAGGATGCAGGTGAATCTTCCTAGCTGGGATGCCTGGCCAAGGGGTCAGTCTGTGCTCTCAGACTAATCTCTTGAGAGAAGTTGGTGGTAATGGGCTTCTGACCATTCACTTTATCTTTATATTCCATTTCTGTAGGTATCCCTTTTAAGTGGAAAGCACTTGTGTGGTGATACTGTTACATTTGGGGGAGAAAAACAGCTGCAGCTTACAGTTGAACCTGACAGTTCAAATTTTCCATCAACTATTCAGATAACATTTTGGCTGAGGCTGTACTTCAGCACATGGTGGTGATAGTTGTGCTGGTTAGAGTTGTCATCACATGTGGCTCTTCCATGCTGCAGACATCCTGGTGTGGGTGCTGGTCAGAGTGTTAGTTTTCCTGTCACTTTCAAGTGGTGGGTCTTGCTGTTATGGCATGCAACATGCTGTTGCTGGTATAGCCATCCACAGGGTGTGTGTGTGCTTGGTTGTTTTTCCTTTTTGATACTAGTAAAAGCATTCTTACAAGATGGTGTTATGGTGCAGTTTGACTTGCTGCCATAAAGGGGAAAATATGCTGGTTTGATCTATGGAGTCCTTTATTTGGGTTGTAAAATTGTATGTAAACCCAGTGGTGTTCCCAGCATAGTCTGTGTGAACAAAATGAAGGTATTGCCACAGAGCAGAAACTGACTACAAGAAAATGAAGGTGGGGATAAATACTCAAGTTTTCATGCCAAAAAGATAACACTGGTTAACAGCCTCCATCCCAGACTACAGAAGTGCTGAGATGAGCTGGCAGGTGGCAAGATTTGATGGTAGCACAAAATCACTTAGGTTTGTCAACCAAGAAAAACAATCATCAGGGAGACATAAATGAGACAACGTGAATGAAAGTGCATCAGAAAGACTTTAACATGACATTGGAGGGAATTCTGTTAATAGATCTCGCAGGATTCTATATTAACGTGCTCTAAAAAGAGTTCTCAATGAACAATACATGGGCATGCTTTCTCTGTATTTCAGCGTCATAAGAAATGCAAATTAAAAATTCCCAAGGATTGAGATGGACTATAATGTAGGAGACACAAAAGTCTGTTTTAGAAATTGATAGGTCATCTGAAGTAATAATGGGGTTTAATTGGAATTTCTCAGCTGTAGACTGGAAAGAATTGGCCTTAATGGTTAATAAAAACGGTCATAAGAGCAAACAAATGTATGACTGAATGGAAATGGCCTAACAGGAAAGATCTAAGAAGGTGGAAATGTCAGAACTAAATGTGTGAGCAAAATACCTACCTCAAAAAGTTGACATCATGAGCTCTTTTGGTTTCAGACTAGATGTTCACATGTTTAATGAAGACATCCAGAGTAAGTTCCAAACAGCTACTTAGAAATATTTTTACATCTCCAGAAATACAAATCTGCACGTGTGAGTGCAGCTGATATTTGGGTAAACAGAATTCCCCTTCAAGGGTCATGACTGCTGTGTTCAATTAGCCAGTGGTTCATGTAGTCTATATAGGGTCTCTGGCAATTGATAACATTATCTTCTCCAGAGAAAAAAAGCCCTGCATTACTAGGTGGTCACAGAATAAATTGCTTCTGCAAAAACTGCTTTCCTAGACGTAAGATCTAGAAGCTCAATCTGAACCCAGTGCATTAGAACTGGGGGGTCGGGGTTGGGGCTGTGTCGATAAGGTGATCTCCAGAACTCCCTTACAATCTCTTTTTTTCAGCATGTGCATCAGAGCTGAGTAAACCTAACTGGATCTGTGGAGCATGACTGCTCTCACTCAGGTATTAAGCATCACATTTGATGATCATCAAATTCATTTGACAGCAAATTTTTCATTACCTAGGCTGCCTCTGATGCTTAAGCCAGAGAGAACCCAATGCTTGGATCTTGCTGTTCTACTTCCCCTCTTACAAATAGCACAAGTTAAGCTTGAGTAAGGAGAGGAAATACAAGATGTATAGTAAGGTTTACAAATTGTAGAATAATGCTGGAAAGCAATTCCAAAGTCAAGTAGTAGTGGTGACCTGACTGTATGCTTCAGATATTTCTGAATAATGCTTATAAGGGAGTGCAAAGTTAGTGATTCATGCAAAACATTTAATCTGCGTAGCATTTCTAGTAGTTACCTGTAATTATCCAGACCAGAAGACCATTAGACAACAGGGAGCTGGAGACCCGCATAACGGTTAACCTGAATATGCCCAGGCCTGTGCAGCACTGTGCTGTCCCTGTGTGGTGCTGCACTTACCCACTGGCTGCAGGGTAAACTTGGCCAGGTAACAGGAGCTTGCCGACAGCTGCCGCTTGGTGCCAGCAGCTATGCCACTTGCGTGTCCTTGCCTTTATCTGAAAGTGCAGCAAGAAGTTCTCCTGTGAACATCCTTTCTGCTTGATGGTAGAAATGATGAACAGAGTTGTTTTGTTTCAAGAAAATCCTGTAATAGCTCAAATGACCAAAATGGGGTGACCCTTCCAGAGGCAAGATCTGCATGTGAATTGGAGACCTGTTCAGTGCTGCATAGCTCAGGGATCTGAAGGGATGTAGGACCATCTGTGCTACCCTCTCTTTATAGTGCTAGCTTTAGCAAATGGCATTTTAAGCAATACTCCACAGAATACGAGCAACTTCGTTACTACTATAACAAACCAGCACCTCCTAGTGCATAATAAACATTGCCTAATGAAATGGCAAATCTTTCAGTCTCTCTTGCTTTTCCTGCTCATTTTGTTAAAAAAAAACAACAACAAAAAAGGGTAAAATATAAACTAAGCAAGGCCAGATCAATTACATCAAAAGTGAACTGAGGACATGGAGAAATTTGTCTAGAAAACATACAGTGCTAAAAAGATGGCAGTTTCATTCTACAGATTGCTTAAATACTCAAAAGACCACCTCAATATAATGCAGAATATATAACCAAGTGATTACAGTTCCTGATAGGTCATAACATTTCTGCTATGTGCTTTGAATATGTAGGAGATAGCCTACTAGTGATGTAAACACTGGAGATGTGTTGCCTTGGAACATTTGCATATCTGTTCTCCAAGGGCTTGTTGTGGCTCCTCCTGAGTCTGTTCTTCCTGGGCCTGCCTACCCGTTTTCTATATCTGGTAATGCCTCAGCTCTGAAGTCATTAAAAAGGTCCATTTTCATCGTGTGGCTCATTTTTCCTCTGTTGTCATCTTCCTTTTGAACAAACTGCTTTTATATGGATTATGATAACTTTGGATTATGGAACTTTGCCTATCCACGCTACCTAATTAGATGATGCCCACTAGAATAAAATTTCAGTTAATTTCAATGAAATTCAGATAATTTCAATAAAAATCTCAAGCTGCCATTTTAAATAACGTTCAAATACTCTTAGCAGTATGCTACTGATCTGGAGCACATTCTGTTGTGTATGTAGGGTTTTTTTGACACAAATGTTAAACTGTACTTAAAAAGTTGGCCCAGGTACGGTAATCAGTCTCGGGAGCTTGTGAGAAGGTTCCTTCTTAACCTACCTATGCATAAAAGTAGCTACTTATGGTAGAAATATTTTCAAAGTAGTATATAAATTATACCAAATAATCTAAACTTCCTTTTAAAGCCTTCATGTACCTTAATGGTAGGAAAAAGGAGATGCATAAGAAACTGAAAATGCATTTCCATTTATTCAGGAATGGCCTTATGTCCAGTTACTAACTTGTTGCTAGTGGATTTTTGTAAAGCGTAAATTGAATAGGGTGTTACCTGGCTGCTCTGGGGCTGAGTCTGTCTGTTTTCTGAGTGCTGTGCAGAGGAGGGAGGCTAGTAGGTATCAAGTGAAGTGGTCCTTGCAGCCTTCCTCAGGTAGCTGACCTACCCATCACTACAAATATGTGCTTCTCAACACACTTACTTTAGAGAGCTATTGGGCTCCCTCTTCTCAAATACTCTTCTTTCTTTTTTAGTATGGCTGGGAAAACACAGCCTGTATTACGTTATAAACTAATTAGGACTCACTCTTTTCTCTATCAAAAATACCCTTGAGTGTTCAGTTTGCTTGCTCCGTATCAGTACTTCAAAAGACACTTGTTCCAAGTGCTGTGATAATCAGTTCCCAGAGACATCAAGCCCAGTTTCTCCTTGCTCTGAAATAAGAAGAGGCGTTTTGAAATGTGCTGTTTAAAAAGCTATGTATAAGCAATGAACTGGAACAAAATGCTCCTTGCTTCTATTTCAAATTGCTTTGAAAATTCGTAACAATCTCTACTGCTATGTATGTATAGATGAGAGGGGAGACGAAGTGCCTGTGTCCAAGAGGCCCCACTCAGAGGTTCTTGTGCCAATGGCATAACTAAAACCTACTCTGACAAGGATTATTTGTGGGACGCAAAACTAATTCTGGGGCCTAAAATGGCTGCAAGAGTGAAATAGGAGATCTCAGTGCTAATACGGAGTTGCTGAAGACCTATTACAGTGCACATAACTTCAGAATTAATTTACTGCTTTAGGAATTATCTGAAGTTGCATTTTTTTATAAATAACATTTACAAAAGGTAGCTATATAGTACAGGAGGATATCTGGATTTCCCTTTGTTTGGCAGAGGTAATAGTCTTCTCACTAACAGGTATCCTTTTATACCATGCAAAAAGCCCTACATCCTTTCCAGTCATCATGGTTTTTAGGAGTACTTCCTCGTGGGATTACTTTCTATGCCAGCCAGGCTTGAAGATGTGTGAACACTTTTTGGGTGGTGTGTTATAAAGTCTAGTTTGGCCTTAACGGTAATTAATTCCCAGTGACACTTTCAAGTTCAGTGGAAGCCAACCAGTGGAACAAGGACAACACGTTGAAAATCTGTACTCAGAAGTATTTGAACACTAAAAAAACCTCAGAAGTAATTAAACCCAACTTATAATGGCAATTATTTACTATTCTCTTTTTCCTAATGGAGTAAGGGAGAAACACTACGAGAAGGAGTATCTTGTGTGAAAATGAGAGGCATAAAGATGGGAGTGCATGAGCGCAGCTCAGTCATGCACCAAGTCAGAACAGTAGTTTCCTCTGGCCTCAGTGATGCTTAAGGCACTAGCAAAGAGCATATATCATGTACCACTTCAGATACATACGGAGAATTATAATCTTGAGGTATTTAAAGAAGAAAAGCCCAAATACATCATCCCTGGAAAGATCTTACTTGTGTAACATTGTGATGGGTTGAGCTGTTAGCAGAAATAGCCATAATGCCTGTGTTAAACAGCGTGACAGCAGTTGACTGGAGCTCAGCACCTCCGGGTTTCTGTTCTGGCAGGTCTCCTCCCCCTCAAGCTGAAAATAGGGAGAGAAAGATGACATCTGAGTGGTGGTGATTCAGACAAGTGTTTACCACTTCATTCAAATGCATATGCACAAAATGAGTGTGACTTTCCACCTCCACCACAGTTGCTCTTCTTACTGTGCAGGTTTGCTCATCAAGCCACAGAGATTTACAAAAGAAATTGCTTGTAAACTGTTATATTAGTCACAGAAATCAGGAAAAACATTTCTTACATCTTTGCCTCCTTGTAGCCTCCCCCTGTAAGAGCTAGAGGTCTCAGCAGCTTTCCTAGGGGACAGGGATCTCTACTAATGGGACAGTGGGAGCTGGCCCAGGGCACATGTTAGTGCCTCTGGAACACAGACCCACACTTCAAGAGCAGTGTTAAATTTTGCCTGTAGGCTACCCTGAAAAGGAACTACTTGAGTGGAGAATTTCTGGTTCACATCTGGTCTGTCCCTTGGTGATGGTCACGCCTTGCTGTCATCCCACAGGGACAAGTAGGGCTGCAGGGTTTGAGACAGCTGGAGTCAGCAGCTTGGCAGCAGGCAAAGCAGAAGGCAACACACGTCCAAACAGAAAATATGTTGCTTTTAAGGGAAAGAAGAAAAACTGTGGAAAACAGAACCAGTGACTTTGGAGAAGTGAGAATGAAAAGGAGCAATAAGGGGCTGGTGAAAACCTGAGCGTGAGCTAACAGCAGTCTAGTTGCATTGCAATGCAGAGACAACAGTCAGTCTGGGGTGACTTTTACCATACTGAAGTTCTTGCTTACAAAAGATAAGCTTTCATCTTTGTAACAATTTTGCATTTTATTATCATGGTGTTTGAAATCTAGAATTAAGTGCCAGGATCTAGCACGGTTTTGCACGTAACTATAGAGCCAAGAAGAGTATTGAGTGTTGGGCTCCGAACTGTATCTCCGGTATTAGTCTCATTAATGAGTCATTGCCGTGGTAGTAGAGAAATTGAGATTACTAGGCTATCAATAGGTATTTACTTCTCTTAGTCATAGCAATGACTCACTAGCAATGTAAATGTTTTCTATTCATTCCCTCTTGTATGTGGTTTTCCATTTACCTGTCACTATGACGTTGTGAGTGGTTCATCATAACATTTTCTATTGTATGACTCAGTAGAACAAAAGACAATAGGACAAAAATCTGTTTGTGTCATTTGCATCCAGATTTTTTGTTTAATTGTAGTTAAAATGACTTTTGATTCCTTTGGTTTAAAGGAAGACCAGTGAAGATAATTTATCCAATTTCATTTAAAATCCTCTGTAGCAAAAGTGTGTCCTATATTCAATAAGATAAAACATACTTTGACGTCACATGATATCCTAGCTTTTGTAACTTAACCGTGCCTATAGTTAATATATCTTCTTAACCTAAAGGTTATTTTATTATGATAACCGTTTGGAATTCTGAAACAAATCTCATTTTCCTACATTATTTCCTCCTTTAAGAACAAATACTGCTTTGATTTTTCAGTGTAGTGTATGGATTCTCTTCAGCTTATAAAAGCATTTACAATAAAGAATGATGCAAACTAAATACTGTAAATGTCTATAAAATTCAGACCACAAATTGGGTCCATCAGGCTGAATGCCATCATCTAAGACATGGAAAATATTTTTGAAGTTTGTACTTTTTTGATCTTTCAAGGAACTGAAGGTTAATTTAGATGGCAAGAGAAGTCAAACTTCTTTGTTACCAGATGAGACCTCATTATTGGGATGGAGTAATGAGATAAAATATTAATATGTTTTTAATGGTCTTGATACACAGCTAAAGTGTTCCATTGCACTCAGATGAACAAACTGCGGGTTATCCTCTGCAACTGAAAATCAATTATTTGCAGAATAAGGAAGAGCTCTCTTCCACAATTAGTTTGTAATTACGTAAGACCATAAAATATTAAATGCTGGAGATACCTTTTTGATATTTTGAAAAAATATCTTACATAAGAACTGCAAGTTTGTTAAACAGATTGTGGTTTATTTGCCCCTCTTTTTAAGTAAAAGAGTAATTTAAAATTATTTTATTTTGATTGAACTGCTAGATATCCTGCTGGAATATTGAAGATAACTATTGATCCCACTGAAAATGCACATAGACCGTACCTTAGCATATGGATGCCTCTGGGTAACAAACCCAGAAATACAAGCCTTGTTGATATCAGGCCATCTACTTAGGGGTTTGCAATTTGACGCTGTGGTAACTCCCGTTCTGGACAATTAGTTTAGTCTTTCCACATAAAAAAAAGAATATAAGATCCTATTTGGGGCTGCTACTTAAGAAATGTAATATAACAAGTTGAGTATGCTAATGCCCTGTAAATTCCAAAAGGGCATTATTTCAAATTTCAAAATTATTGAAATGACAAATTACTCAGAATTTAACGTTTGAGTTTTGATGTCTTACAAAAAAGCCCAATGAGTAATGTTCTAAGAAAACATTCACAAACAAAACCTTTGTTAAATAGAACTTCAGGATGCTTGAGAGTGCTTCTTCACATTGCTTCTAGTGTATACAGAAGCTGAGACTGAGACTGTGGAAAAACAGACAAGCAGAGTTCAGGCAAGTGATAGTAACGTAGTAGAAGGTTTATAGGAAGAAATAAACCAGTATCTTTTATTAGACTAACCAATACAATTTTGAAAAAAACCCAAACCATAAGCTTTTGGGGGTCTGATGCTTTCTGTCTGACATGGTTTGTACACTCTAGCGTAAGAGGCAG
Organism: Falco punctatus; assembly: GCF_963210335.1. Lineage (NCBI taxonomy): Eukaryota > Metazoa > Chordata > Aves > Falconiformes > Falconidae > Falco > Falco punctatus. Next base: position 55,157,532 of record NC_137587.1, read on the forward strand.
CACTGCAAATACAGGTATTTGTGCTCAACAGCCACAAACCCACCTGCTTCTTCTAGCAATCTGTAAGAACAATTTACTAACCAACATTAGGCTCAATCCCAGAAACAAGTGCTTCACAAAGTAACTGGACCTGGAAATTGTGCCTGGTGTAACTTAGGCAGTTTTTCCTTTCTTGGCTGTCACCCAGGAACTTTCCCACTTAAATTTGGACAAGCCTCTAAACTGGGCAAGGCTGAGCGAAGGGAACTGGAGAGATACACTGGGTGTCCAGAGGCTTGATTCAGAAACAGAAGGGGGTTGTTTCTTTTGAATTATCCAAAAGTTTACCTGGGTCTTTTTCCCAAACTTTATCAGTTGGTCTAATAAAACACATTGTTTCCCCATGCAAATCTACCTGTTCATATTCACAGACAATCAGGACTATGAAGACACTTGCCCAAATGCCACTTTGTTTCTCACTCACCTGATTTTCAATAGGTAAATCCCTGCATTGATTTTGGAACATGCACAAACTGATGATGTTGCTGCTGAGATTGATTGCTTTTCCTCAGAACCTCCTGCTAGCCCTGGAAGGAGAGCACAAGTGTGTGTGGTAATGGGCACAGCTTGCCTGAGCCCTGCCCTGGAGGTGTTTAGTTACCTGGGTGTTCTGTGATCTGCTTGGGGGCTTGGGGCACAGTCCAAAGAGCTGACCCTGAGTCTGTGTTTGTTTTGGAAAGGGTAGAGTTTCTCATCAGATGATGACAGAAATAGGTCACCCAGGTCATGAGGGGCCAGGTTGGAGGAGCTGAAAGATGAGCGAAGACACTGGTTCCCTGCCAGTGCAGGTGTTGCTACATTTGTTTGTTGTTAGTGACACACGGGATTTTCCATGTGTTCATCCTAAGATGAAGGTACATTCTCTGCACCCACAGGCTGTGCAGTGCCTGGAAGAGTTTGGCTCAGGCTTGTAGAAAGGATTATGGCTACAAGGCTCAGACTAAAACACCCTACTTTATTTATACTTTTTTCAGCATAGCTTTTCCTATTGTCCTCTGCCAGCTGGGAAGGCCAGTGGACAGGGAGGGACTCCGGAGTGAATCACAGGCAGCTGTTCAAGGCGGCATGAATTCAAGCCATTTACTGAACCATCATGGAACCCGGTCCTTCCAACTGGAGTGTAGGTGATGGCTGGGAAGCACTGCTGAACAGTGATTTGGGAATGACTTCAAGTGTTCAGCCGAAATGTTGTCACGCTCCCTTAGCGACATGTTGCTGCAGCTTGTAAGTTTGCAGGGGACAGATTTTTCTTTTGAGAAAACGTAGTGTCATTCCAACACTGTTGCTTTGATTTCAGACAAGGCTTTTATAGTTTATCTATTTTTCTCTTCTCTGGCGTTCTCCCTGCTTGGGTGTTAGCTCAGGCCAGCCCCCTTACCACAGCGGGGACTTCCTTCCTGCTCCCAGTAACCTGGAAGGCAGCACTACCTCAGCCTGGTGGGGGAAGGTCCCTTCTGTGCATTGACAATGATTATTTTTTCCTCTCGGTTTTCCCCAAATTTTTGCAATTCCAGAAGGTTCCCTAGATACGAGGGGTTTAAGCCAGAGCCTGCCACAGCTTGCACTTAGCCCTTGGAGATGCAGAAAAGACCCCGATGGCGTAACCCACAGGGAAAATCTTCAGAAAAACGACTGCACTAACCCCGTGGCCTAGTTAAGGTGTGCCCCTCGAGCGGGGCCCGGGGTGAGGGGTGGCACAGCGCTGTTCGCGCACCCCGAGGGCGGGCGGCACGGGGCGCCCTGAGGGGCTGAGGGAGGCCCGCACGCTCCCTCAGGCTGCCCGCGCGGCGCGTGTCTCCGGGCGGGGCGCGGAGAGAAAGCCAATCGGAAGGCGCCGTCGTCTCCTGGGTGGGCGGTGGCGCGGGTTTCTGCACCAATCAGGAGAGACGAGGGGGGGGAGCGGAGAGAGGAGGAGGGCTTGGGCTCGCGCTCGCAGTGCCGGGGGCGGGGGAGGGGGGCGCGGCGGTGGCCCGCGCGGCGGGCTGTGGGCGGGGCTGAAGGCGGGGCGGTGGCGGGCCCCGCGGCGGGGCGGCGGCGGCGGCGGGTAAACACGGCGGCGGGGCTGCGGGGAGCGCGCGCCGCTGGGCCATGGCGGCTTCTCCCGTGGAGGTGTTCGGGCTGCCGGGCGAGGAGGTGAGGCCTGTGACCGCCCCCCTCGCGCTTCCCCCTTCTCTTCTCCGCGGAAGGAGGGCGGCGGCTTCCCCGCGGGGCCGGGCCGGGCCGGGCGGGTCTTCCCTCAGGGCGGGTGTTTTTTGCGGGCCCGCCGCGGTCTGGTGTGGCGGCGGGAATGAGGCGGGCTGAGGTGAGGCGGGGTCCCGGCCGGCCGGGGAGCGGGGCAGCTCCCCTCAGCCCTGGCGGCGGGGAGCTGGCGGCTGCCCTGTCGCCTAGCACCGGCACTTCTGTCTCTAGGCTGCTTTCCGAAAGCCCTGCGAGCCTCCCCGGCAGACGGAGCGACGCGTCTGTGGGGCAACTTCCTCGTGACGGAGCTGGAGGGGCGAAGCGGGATTCTTTTCCCTCCGCTCCCTCCCCCAGCCCTGAAGAATAAAGTCTTTGTTTCAGGCTTTGTCACAGACAGTATGCACACCGCTGAAGCGATGCGTGGATTAAAATTGTGCAAAAGGTAGTTCGCGGCCTGAGCGACGGTGCTTTTCTCTGCGTTGCCATTAGTGAGAGTTATGAAATCTTGTGTGCGTTTTGGTGGGTTTTGGTTGGTTTTTTTGGTTGTTTCTTTTTTTTTTTTTTTCCCCCCAGTAAACTCGTGGGTGACTGAAAGTGACTTCGTACTATGGAGACTTCTGTCGTGAAGTCGTAGTTCCTGAGCACGTGGGTCTGGAAGGTGGCGGATACTGATGTACCTTTTACAGTGCTCAAGTGGTAGACTTGAGGCTTTTGCATTGCAACTGCGGCTTGTGCACAGGGCAGAATACTGGTGGAATAGTTAACTTTCATCAAGAAGAAAGAAGGTTACTTGTTTTTTTTTAGTTGCAGGTACAGGAAGACTAAAAGCTGTATCCATCTGAAAGCTGGTTGATGACCTGTGTGAAATGTCAGTAATGTTGTCTTTGAGCCAACAGGATATTTACCAAGACTGTCTTTGATCAGCTCTTTTTGTGTCCAGGCAGTGATGATCTCTTGTGTCAAAACACAGTTGTTGTGTCCTTAGCAGGAATTCACTTTCTGAATAAATGATGAAGTATTATTCCTGGTCTGTTACCACAGCTCTCTTTCTCAAGTTGTGCTTCACTTCTGGAGAAGTAACTATAAAGGTCTCAAATGCTTTTTTTTTTTTTTTTTTTCTTCTTCATCTTAATATCTGAATTGCATAGGAGTTCTAATAAAAAATTAGCACAGCATGCTGCAAGGGTTGCATAGCACTTCCCATTGCAAGATTCTGTTTTCAGTTGATAGTAACTTCTTGCGGCAATCTGGTTGGTCTAAATCATTCAATGCCTCAGGCTCTGTATTTTAATTTTTAGTCAGTTTATATTTTTATATTTATATTATTTATATTTATATTAAAAATATATTTTATTTTTAGTCAGGGGGGAATATTTTGAAATCTAGTCAAAATGGAACAATTCTCATTTTCCCTTGATCCTTTGGAACATGTTCCTTTGGAACAGCAAGGGGGAATGGGAAGAAAGTTGGAGTATGTAACAAATGTATCAGATCCAACTTTTTCTGTATTTCAAAAGCTTAGCCAAATTTCAAGTTACAGATTGAAAAATGCAGTTTATGATCAGTCTTTGATATTCAGTTGGTGCTTTTTAATTCATATGTAAAGAACTTGCTCAGTGTTCTTCATGGTTTTCATGTGTAATTCTGCATGCACAGATGACAAAATGCTGCCAGCTGCTTTTGCCTAGGGTGCTAGAACAGAAACTAGGGTTCTGCCTCTTTAGATTGGGTTTTGGTTATTTTTTGGTCTTATCAGAATTTTAATCTGGAAGATTGCATACACAGAGTCACTACAAAAACACAAAGTCAGAAACTAAATTGTATTGAAAGTAGCATCAAGGAGTTTTCTGTAAAAGCCTTCCTCGCCCTCCTCTCATGGGTTTTTCGTAGTCTGTCTGCACATGGCAGCTTCTGTAGGGCTGCTCTGTGACCCATTCTGCAAGATGGATTTGCTTGGGGTATGAATTGTAATTGTCTGGTAAAAGCAGTGTTAGCTGCAAAACCTCTTTACTTGTTGCAGCTATTGCATATCATTATATTGTAAATATAAAAACTAAATAAGGAAGGTGAGGAAAAGTTGGTCTAATTGTTGAGGCAGTTGAATGGAGTATTAGAGTATGGATTCCCCCCCCCCCCCAAATATATTTATGCTGGATTTTTTGGTTAATGGTGTATTAGTCACTTAGACTTATTAAAGGATTGCTATTATGATGATCCTGACACATAAAAAAAAAAAAAAAAAAAAAAAAAAAAAAGCTGGGATGCAAAGGAAGCTGTAGCTGAGGTTATTGTGTATACAGTGTGTTACTGTATGTGTTATATTTAGGTATCTGAATTTTTGTGCTTGAATGTAGCAGGTGCAGTTGTCCTTTATTACTCTGGTTCAGTTTTTCTTCTGTAATATGGATATTGTATCCTTCTGTCACCCATAGGACTTTGTACAACTTAGTTGGATATTGAAATAATGAGCACTAGAAAAGTCAATAGGGAAGACTTAATAATTCTGTATTCAGAGTGGGGTCTTAGCAGTGTGTGGAAAATGAGGTCTGGGGTCATATGCTGAAAAATGAAGATAGGGTGAAAATATTAAATAGTAAGCAAAATTGGTATTGCTCACATAGTAAGGTGTCTGTCTTTTGGAAAGAAATAGTTTATGATCCTATTATCAGACGTTCTAACAGGATGAATATGCAATAGCAAGCTAAAATGAATATAATTAGGAACAATATTAGACTAAAAATGTTGATCATATTTCTGAATGTCTTTAACTGTCAATTATTTTACATTGCAGGATAGTATATAGAAAAAAGGCAAATAAGCAGATGATACACCTTGCCACAGTTGATCTCAATGTAGAAAAATAAAGAGCTCTGATATTTTTTTTTTTTAAAGAATTATTTTTTATCCTCTCATTAGGTGTTTTTTGAAGAGGCAAAAGTATACTTACCACCTCCAGGTCAGACTTTCTCTCACAGTGCTCGTTGCCTCAGGCTGCTTAAAAAAAAAAAAAACAAACAGGAGCATTAACTGCTGCAGACTTTGTCTGGAGTGGGTAACTGTGCCTGTTGTTGCATACTTGGGATATGTCTGCCTTTTGAATATAGTTGCAAATGTTGGTTCAGATGCACAGGCACAGCCTGACACAACTGCTGCTGCTGCTTTTCTTTGTCATAGCAGTGGTAGCTTTGCCAGTGCTCTTAAATGTGCTTGTTGAGGTGGGATGCCTATAGCTACAGGGTTTTTAGCTGAGGGACTCTATAATATAAAACTTTCAGGTTGCTAAGATTTAGATTTCAGAAGATGAAATGCTTTAAGCAAGCATTTTCTGACGCTGAGCTATTAGCTTCTAGTGGCTGTGTTTTTGTGACAGTTGACTGCAGTACAAAATACAGCATTTTCTAACACTTATTGTGGAATGATCTTTCAAAGGCTGAAGGAGGAATTATTTTGAAGGATCTGTCCAGAATGACAATGTACTTATTTCTGTTTTCTATGAAAATACCTGCTTGCATTGTAGGGCTTTGGAATGGCATTTAATATAAAATGATGCTGCTTGTCTGTGTACATGTATTTCATAGCCAGTTTAATTAAAAAATTTCCATATGTCAGAGTTCTTCCAGTCCCAGCCTGAATTAAGAACTTTGCTTAGCTCTTTTTGTATTGCCTAAATAACATGCTAAGTTAGCTAGCCTTTTTGATCTTTTGAGTCTATTATGTTTGATGTGTTTCTGGGATCAAAACTAGTAATGGCAACTTCTCACAAGCAAAAATACACTTCCCACTTGCACGTGTCTGCCATTTCAGGTTTCTCAGTCACTTGAGAGCTATCCTATGTAGAACAAGTGTTATTGTTTTCTGCAGGTCACACAGGATTTCCCATAAGCATATGGTATTTCATTCTGGAAAGATTTAGCGATATCCTAAAGGAATATAAAAATAATATTACTGGAGTAGTTGTTCATGGTTATTTGGCTTGCTGCTGGTGAACTGAATGTCTTGGATATGTGGTTTGTCTTCTCTACTGCACGCCTTACCCCACAACCCTTCTCATATTGCTGATTGCTTTTGAGACTGGCATGGAGTAGTCTTCCTCTGTATTGCTTCTGATGAAAACAGGAATTTTTTTCGGCTCATTTGCGCCTGAGCTTGAGGCAGCTCAGTGCTTCGGTTCCTGTTCAGACCCTGTGCACCTCTGTACTGGACGTCTGCTCCATCTGACTCTGGGGCACTTAGGCTGGAGGGAGGGAAGGGAAGGCAAAGATATGCATGCCTCTGCTTCAGAAATGCTCTGCACTTAAGCTAGAATCCAGTGTATTTGTAGTAGTTTACACTTGTAAAAATGCTTTTTGGGGTTTTGGTTTATTGTTGTTGTTGGTTTAGGGGTTTTGGCTTTTTTTTTCTAACAGCAATATAACTTGTGTGCATCTGGTGGTTTCCAGAAACTATCTTATGTACCTGGGTTTGTTTTGTTTTGTTTCTTAAAACCTTTCTTTCAAACTGAACAAACACTGGCTGTAACTGTTGTGGTGTTGGGTTGCACATGTTGAAAAGGGGTTTGGTGGTTGTTGGGTTTTTTGGTTTGGGGTTTTTTGTGTTGTGTCTTCTGGTGTTTTTTTTAAAAGTAAAATTTTGTTGGCAAATGGGTAGTTCTGTTAGTGGACTCCTGTCTTGTTGAATCTTTTTCCTTAATTTGCGATTGAACAGAAGTGTTAAATAGAATCTGCAGGAACAGCCTGCATTTCTTGAAGGAGAAACTTCCTTATTTATGAACGCAAAATGCTCCTGTGGTACAATTAATGGTTAAGTTCTTTTAGTGAGTTAGTAAGACTGAACTGTAACCGTCAGGTGGAAGTTAATGACTTTCATTATGTTTACAAGATTGATTAATGTAGTTCTATAATAGGAGTCTACCTGAATTGAAAACTTGATTTGAGAGAATTTCTTCTAAGGGAAATGGTTCAGCTCTGTTCATTGACACAGAGGGGAAAGAGAGTGCTCTCTGTGTTGTGCAGGAACGGTCATAGACAGCAAAGTCTCCTTCCTGCTTTGTACCTCCTGGTGAAATGAACTGGTGATGCTAACAAAAGTTAGTATCATTTAGAGGTCACTTAATATACACATTGGCCTAACTTGCAAGGTCTGAATATTGCAGGAACTACTTTTCTTCAGCTAAGGCTCACCATTCTGTGGGAAATTCTTTCAAACAAGATGGTAAGTTTTAACAAACTCATTGGACCTATTCCTCATGCTGTTAGCTTTGTATCTGTCTCCTGCTGGAATTGCTGAAGCTGAATATAGCATATATAAGTGTATTTAGTTAGCCTGATCTTATAATTGTTTTGGGAGTGTTTTGTTTAGGAGCTAAGGAATTTTATTTATAATTCTTCTGTGATATATGAGGAAGATCTGTTATTAAATAGTGTTTTTTAATTTAGGCAGGTGAAGAATGTCAATACCTTCTGGACTGCTTAAGGGAAAACATTCTGGGTTGACCTCAGTGTAGGCAATGGAAGAGCCAAATCCTTAATTATGCAGACTGAAAGGTTTCTTTGAGATAAGATGACTGCTTATCGCTCCAGTAAATGCCACTAAGGAATATATTTTTGTTGTGAAACTCTCAAACATAACTTTTATGGTTATTAATGATCTCAAGAAAAAAACAAACAAACAATAACCAAACCTTTAATGCAATCTGAAACAAGTAAAGTGCTCTTGGATGGGAGATACAGGTTAGGAAACATGCTAAGATAGGATTTTTTTTTTTTAAACTTACAGAAACACAGCAGTTAATCTACTAAAATGGGCAGATGCAATGAGCTATCTGTTCAACTGGAATATGTAGTCACTTTAGCTGTAAGTAATCTTTCAGCATCGTTTCCAAGCTGCTCCTAGGCTTCAGAGCCTTTTATGTGAATATGTCTGTCTTTAATCAACTGTACTTAAAGTACAAGTTACTAGTAGGGTAAAGCTGGGTACCTTGTGTAAGATGTCTCGGAGATTTGAGAAGCATGATATAAAAGAAACTATACGTTCATGATGTGTATCTCTTATGCTAGTAATTACTCTTTAACAGGCTTAGTGCACTTTAATTTGGCTTTAGTGCACTTCTGCCCACGCAAGTGTCCTAATGTTTCTCTCTGTTTATAGCTGTTCCTTAATGAGGTCAGCAGTCTGTGTAGGTGTGTGCTGCACAACACTCTATAGTAATTGATAATACCTGTTTGGTGTGTTGTGTTTTTTTTTTTCCCCTTCCCTTCTGCCGTTCTGGACCTCAGTACATGGGATGGCAAGGATCACTCTACAGGGGATGTAGAATATGTTCAGCCTGTTGAACATCCATCCCTTCTTTTTTATGCTCTTTTCACGGGGCCAGGCTATTTACTAGTTTCAGTTTTGAACTTCCAAACTATGTTTATTTCAGTTTGCCTTATCTGCACTTACCCAAATCTGATTTTTCTGTTCTCTTTCACTATATGCAGACATGGTATGAAGCTTAAGAAAGCCTTAATATATAATTCCTGATATTACTAGAATCTTAAAAGGTGATGCTGCTGTCCTGTTTTATTGTTGTAATATCCTTTGATGCTCTTTTCTTGGCTTGATTTAGTGGTGGCTGATTCTTGACCTATCTAGCTGGAACAAAAGAATAACAGGATGTTATTGCCTAGAGCAATTGTTTACTAAAAAGCGTGTTCTCTGTTGGACTGCTCAGACATTTTTATATTGGCTTCCTCAAAAAAAGCTGTCTAGTAGTCCAGCAGATACTACCATTTTATGTTTTACGTTAATTTAACCATCCTGGTTTTGGTGTTTCCTTCTGTCCTGCGTGAATCTTTTCTGTATAAGTATATTAAAAAAGCAAACCCAAAATTTGAAGCAAAGATTAAAATAGGAAAGCCAATAAAAATAATTTTCAAATAGTGATCAAATAAGTACTCTGAAAAACTCTTCTCCTAGTTAAAAAACTTTATCTTCTATTGCTATACAATTAATTTAACTGGATTTTGTATGTATTGTACACATGTCAAACTGCTTTTTCTGTGTGGTGGTTGTTTATCTGCATCTTACTTCAATCCCAAACCTGCTGTAGGGTTGGGATGTGTGCAAACTGAGAAATGGATTGTAACTTGCTGAAAACTCCTGTAAAATCGTTTGGACTTGAAGTGTTTACATTAACATCAGAGAGTGCCTTTATAGCCACTGAGTTATCTAATAGCATGTTATGTGTGGTTTTTTTCTTACTGCTTCAAGTGAAGGAGAAAAGTTGGTAGTATAATATGTTCATAGTTGAGTTATTGGATGTTGTTACATTAATGACTGGAAAAGGTAAAAGCCTCTTGCTGGTGTAACATTATAGTGTTTCAATGCCCCAAATGAAAGAATTTGAGCTTTTTCCCCTGCCCTCCCCTGACTTGGGTATAGGCAGCAGCTAAAACTTCTAAAGTGACAAGTTACAACTCTTTGTTGTGATCTTATTGTGAATCTTAACACATATAGTTTGTGTAGGAAATATTTTATTATTTATAGTCCATGGAATTAGCACCATGCTTCAACTGTACACATGCATGGGCTCACACTCAAAGCCTGCATCCTACCTTTGGGGATCTTCAGATGAGGATCACACTTCATCATCATTCTCTGGTTTATTCAGTATTTTGTACTACAGTAATCACTATGTCACCATTTCTAGATTTGTGCCTTCGTTCTCACCCTTTCATCCTGCATATGCTTTTTCTTGTGTCTTCTGCTCTGTCTTGGGCTTCCACAACTAAAGGAGGAGTCAGTCTTGCAATTGTCATCAGCATTATTTTCCTACCATGTGAATTTGGGAAGGATGAGGGTGAGAATGGACAGTGTTAATACTTGTCCTTTATAGTCATTGAGTATAAACAGCTGTAACCCAGGCAAGACTGTTCAATTCTGATAAACTGAGCAAGTTTTAAACTTAAAAGTGTGAGATTGCTTTCCAAACACAATCCATTTACAGAAGTGCTGCTTTATTTGTTTGACTCCTGCATTGCTGTATAGAGTACACATTTTAAAGACAATGCCTGCCATCCTGCGATACTTAGAGGTTACTGTGACACAGAAATCCTTTTTATGTATCCCTGTTAAAATAGTTTTAAAGTTATTGATTGATTACATATCAGCTCAGAAACCTTCTATTTCATTGTCTTATGTACTATCCCTTAGTCAATAGATTCATTGTTACAGACTGTGAACATGGCATGTCTTTGCAGACCCAGCTATTTTGACCAGTTATATCTTGAACATGTACTTCAAAATATACTGATAGGAATAACAATAGAATAATGATAAAACCTGGAAGTTCATAATAAGGTAACTAACTTGCTGATTCAGCTCTGTAAAGGATGTTTTGTCTGACTTAATCAGACGAAGAATTTTTGGATAGTTCAGTCTTTGTAATATGTGGTAGCATTATCCTCCTCATATGTCCCACCCCTTAGCTTTAAAAATATATAACCCCCCCAAAATAATTTATCCTTGAATTTGTTAGGAGCAGACTAATGTAAACGGTGTCATTTGGACTTCATTTGTATGCAGCCACTCCAGGCTGATGCAGTAGTTTAACAAATACTTCTTTTCCCACGCTGTTTTTTTACCAGATTCATATTGGGGTACATGTATTCTCAGAGGGAACAGTTTAACAGTTCACAGTTTTAACGGTGAAATGGTCTGCTTGTATTTTATATATGATGCTGTGTTGTGAGCTGTTTTTGTGTGACCCCTTCAAGTTTATGTGGGTAGGCATTTACGGCCAGGAAGGGACTCTTGAGGAGATAAACTGGTCTGAGAGAGCAGTTTTCTAGATGAGCTGCAGTGCTGCTAGACATAGCTGGTGTGTACCTGGCTACTGACTAGGTGCCTATCCCTTTCCATGCCACCAGCACCACTGGAAGCACCACAGTGGTGGAAGAGAATAGCAAGACAAGATTGAGAGTGTCTGCAGTCAATGTAGAACAGGTACAGGCTGTAGCCTGTGTGTTCTTGGACCATGAGAACACCCTCAGGTTGTAGCTGCCTGTGGATCTACAGAAGGATCTCCTGAGCACTGTGAATGAAGAAGAAAAGGTTCAAAATGGCCTTTGACCCAATTAAATTTTGGTTTTAAACCTATTCCCTTTGGATGCGAGAATAGAGTAGCTGATGCTTTGGCCCTGTGCAGAGCTTGCATAGCCTAATTTTTGGCTGCATGAAATGAACTTCAGATAGTCCTAGAATTCTTTGGCTGTTCATCGCTTTCTGGGATCAGTGTGTTTGGGGCAGCTTTTGTGAGCTGTGGCAGTTGTTCCTTAGCAATTCTGTCATCGGTGAGAGGGGAAAAAAGGTCATATGGTCACAGTGCAGACCTGTATCCTGTGAGCAGGCCTCTGCCTCTTCCAGGATGTGTGAGGTTGGAGCAAAATGGGTCTGCCTGGTGTAAAGCGTTTCTGACTGTCTGTGGATTGAGCTGTCTGTATTTCTGCTGGTCTGCCTTGCTCACTAGTGTGACCAGAGACTCTCATAATTAAGTATTGCCCTTGCACATTAGTGTGTTTTTTTTCCTGAAGTTTCTAGCCTTTATAGCTTGGAAAAGGAAGAAGTGGACCTTTCAGTATCACCTATCGGTTTAAAAAAACACACAAAAAGGGGTGTGGTGAGTTTTTGTGGGGTGAGAGTGGTTAGTGGAAAAAGTGAAACAGGAGATCTGTGGGGAAAATTCTTGTGAATAATTCAGAGTTGGTTTTTTCTTAATTTTTTGTTATCTAGAAGGATATTTCTACATGGCAGTTCATAAGCAGATGTCAGTTTGCTTATTTGTTCTGCTGGCCTATCTAAAATCCTGTAGCTGTCCTAGTTTGCCACTGACCCCAAACAAACAATACTTTGTCTTTCAACAAGGCATGTTTAAATCAACCTCCAGCATGCCAGCCTCAGGTCTGCAGCTTCTAGTTTCCTGAGATCATGTACAAACCAACTTACCTGAACGCTGTTTTACAGAAAGACAAATTCAGATCTCTATTATGATACAAGGAAACCAACCAAGTGGTGAAGCCAGCTTTAAAATCTGAGTAGTGTGGATCCAATTTCTGGGATATCCCCCGCGTGGACTACATTGATACCCTGTTAAGCTTGGCCCTGAGTTGCCCATGGCCAAGAGCATCTCATTGTCTTTACTTTACTCATGCTCGAATAGCTGAGAAGCACTTGTGTCTAAGCTGCTAAATGCAGATTCAAGAAGAGGTGTTTGTCTTTTAGGGTAGTGTATCCTACATCAGCATATTTTTCTGAGAAGGAAATGGGGAGATTGTTTCTTGAGCTGGTTTCTGTCAGTTAGGTCCCATGTTCTGTAACTGAGGACCCTGCTTTGTTGGGAGAGGGTCATGGTACACCGAGTGAAGTGCAGAAGTGCTCAGTGAGAGCACAAATGCACACATAGACTTGCTGATGTTGTTTGCTACTGAAGGCAAGTAATTGACAGAGATAAATAGGATGCTGTTTTGAAATGTTAAAAGGGTGACTATTTTAGGATATTTGTGATATATAAAAATACTGACAAATGGCTCTTCTTAATTTGATGCCACCATAGTATTATACTTATTCTTTCATAAATCTGGTGAGTTCTTTTGCTGTCATAAAACATATTGGTAACGTTATGTGCCCTAATGCCTGGTCATTCATGACTATGAATTTTGAAAGCGTAGGACACCTACTGGTGGTCAGTGCTGAGTGAAGTTTGTTATGTCTTTTTTTTTTTTTTTTTCTTTACTTCCCCGCCCCCCCCCCCCCCCGAACTATTAGATTTCCTACTAGGAGACAATTTTCTTTGAGGTGGAGGTGGAAGATAGACTTTTGATCTAGTTGGAATTGTCTTGGCCAGTTGACTATTTTGTCAGTAAGTGGAGATTGTAGATGTTCATCTTGGTCCCCTGGCAATCAGCTCTAACTGTAGAGGGTAGGAGAAACTTGTTTGATGGGTTTTTTTGGGTTTATTTTTATTTAGTGGTTTGGTTTCAATTTTACCTTGCTAGCCAGTACTCTCTGCCTCAGGATTAGCATGCAATTCTCTGTTAGCTTTACGAAACCCTCCAATTAGTATTGATTAGGGAGTCCAACCCTGTGGCTATATAGAGGATGATAAAACAGACTTTCAGAGTGCTTTCTACAGTCTTCTGAAAGCACTTTCAATCATATGTGGAATTCAGGAAGGCCCCAGAGACAACATCTGCTGCTTCACCCATTGCTCTTGGTATCTGTTTAACTCTTTAACCACCTAGTTTGGATCAGCTTTCCTCACAAGTCTCTCTGACTAGCTGTTGCCTACAAACAGTCCTTCATCTGCAAAGCTTTTTGCTTTCCAGAGAAACAGTGCTTATTTGTCTTCTTCCTCTGACATGGTCACAGCTGTTGGGATTTTTTCCTCCTCTTGAATTCAGTAGCTTATCAGATGAGCCATGTAAGGCTCTGCACAGCTATATTAATTAACAGGAGGAGTGCAATCACTGATGTCACTTCTGTGAAGCAGTAATCTGGATAATGTGTAACTGAAACAGCGTTTTGGTTTTTGAAATCTCATACCTTGCTGACAAGTCATTTCAGAAATGCTGCTATTTTGAGCACGGCCTCTCCGTGCTGCAAAATAAAAATAGATGCAAGAATTCTTTATTCTTCCCTTTTCCCAGAGTTCTTTACTTCTTTATTAATCTGTTCTGGTTTACACCCCATTCATTTCCCTCAGGAAAGAAAATTTATGGTCAGTCTTCTTTCCTACTCTCTGATGAATGCCAAGATACCATTAGGTGAAAACTTGATTGGTCCATATGCATTTGTCTGAGTGGCAACCCATTCCTTGCATCCTAACAGATCATGTGCACCAGAAAATGTGATGCTGTTGAGAGCATGTTCTCACAAAAGTCCTTGCCTACTCTGTACAAAAGATGGCTTAGAATTGCCTGCTGAGAAACGGGAACTGCTCATGGAAACTGTTCCCAGATGCTCGCCTTCCTGTGAGCAGTTGGGAGCGTTAGCAATCATGGGCTCTGTGAATTGTGGCAATAGCAGCTTGCCCTTATCACTGCCCTAGGAGAAGACCTTCGTGTGTGCTGTGCAGTACATAGGTACTGCATCCAGTCTGATACAAGTGTATTGCAAGGCTTGCCAGGGGAAGGTGGTGACTGCCACTGCCAGAACAGTTTGGAATTTGGGAAAGAAGGCTGGCTGGAACAGTTGTATGCTAGGTTAATAATCCTGCCCTGTGGGGTTAAAACACCCAAACTCAAACCAAAATCCCATACTTTTAGAATGCTGAGAAACAAACAAACAAAATAATTGTTTTTTAAAAAAACAACCCAAACCCTACTCTAGTGACTTACCCGCTTTTTCTGGATTCTGTGTCTACCATCATATGTGGGTACAGTGGTGGTAAGACTTTAAAAGGGTTAATGGTAGAATAAATTGGCTATTGAAACTTCGAGCTGTTTCTGTCAAAGTAAGTGCATTACTTAAGTCTATAGTTCTCACTGTAAGTTCAAAATTATGCCATTAATTGCTTGTAGCTTTGTGTATAAAAAATAGATCTGAAAAATAAATCTGAACACCTCTTGAGTTATTGTTATTTTGTATTTTAGGAGAACACACGAATTGTCAGGGTGAAAGTTATAGCTGGAATTGGCCTGGCCAAGAAGGATATCTTAGGAGCCAGGTAAGAATATATGTTGTCAATATATTAAGGCACAACTGCTTCTTTATTTTCTTGCCATCGCTGTTTCAGTAAATCCTGCTGTTCCTCTTTCCAAAAACATGAGAAATGTTTTAACTGGTAACCTTGTAAAATTATCAGAGGCTATATAAACATGAAGATACCCGTTTTCTTACCCAAGAGTCACCTGGATAAATGTGCATTGGCAAAGCAATGTGTGGGGAGGTTTAGTTCTCTGCATGGTAAAATAGTTCTGCCATGGAGGATAGATACATGTATATATTTTACTTCAGGTCAACTACAGCTAAAATAACAAGAGTACAATTATAATCAAAATTCTCATCTGTGCTTTAAAGACTTGGAATGAACACAACACTAAACATGGGTAGCAACAAGACTATTTCCACTCAAATTATATGCAGAAGAACAGCATCCACCAGTTCTATAGATGTGGGAAATGCATGCCAGTGGCTGCAGGCTCTGGGTATGTACAAATTTAAAAGTTAACAATCCATGTAAGGGAAGAAACAAATCAAGTGGCTTAACGTTTACCACAGGAAAGATCAGACTTTTGAACTGGTAATTGAAATGCTTTGTAGGATCTTGTAGATTTGACAAGTGGCAGCATGCAGCTTGTACTAAAGCTACTTTTTCTTCTGGCCCATATACAGAGGGTCTAGAAAAGTACTGATGGGTTTAGTATTAGTTCTGCTATCAGCTGCTTTGGCACGTGTACAGGAATGCTGTTATTTTAGCACTAGCAGAATTGTTATGTGTGATACCGGTTTAGCTTTAGGAAAAAAAGTTGTGATATTCATATTTTCCTTAAAGCCAAACAGTCTCTCTTCAGGTTTGTTTTTTTTCCACATATGAGTTTTTTTACTTTAAACAGAAATCGGGCACCTTGTCTCATCATAACTTAAATATGTGAAAACCGTATGCTGTTTTGCTGTGTGGCACAGTCTTGGTTGCCTTTTGTAACTCATCTGCTTGAGCAATTGAATGCCTTGAACTCTGTTCATGAAAAGTAAATATTCTTAAATTGTTTTTTATTGTGCCACAGGAAGGAAGAAAAAATACCTGAGGCAGTAGGCCATTTTAAGCAACCATATTAGGACATTGGCATTGATAGAAAAATTCAGGTTAAACTCTGTGAAACTGATAGAACATTAATAAAAACACTGCATGTTCAAGGAAGTACCTCAAGTTCCAGGTGTTTTAGATTGCTAAACCCAAGATGTTTAATACTTAAAGTTCTTTCAATTGCAGCTGTTTTCTTTTCATGTATGTCTTGTTGAAATGCATGAGGGTTTAGTAAATCTGTTCTCATGAAGTAAGAACTGTGAAGGAATAGAGAATAAAACTGTAATGATACACAGAACATAAAATGGCATAGCTAGTATGGTCATAATCAGTAACGTTTAGTCTTGTGTCTAAAACTATTTAGAAAATGATGGTAAGTACATGTATATGGTGTCCCTAAAGTAACTCTTAACTCCTAGTTTCATAGCTTCTATTAATTTAAGCCTTTTAAAACTCAACTGCTAATAATGCTGACAAAAAAAAGGATGTATAACAGCATGCATATCTCTTCCTTTCCCCTTCCCAGTGACCCATATGTGAAAGTGACAGTGTATGATCCGGTGAACGGAGTCCTTACCAGTGTTCAGACTAAAACTATTAAAAAGGTTAGCCATCTTATCGTTATGGGTGTGGTGGTTTTGTTTGTTTTGGGCTTTTTATCAGACTCTAGAGAAAAAGTTAATACTGCAGGAAGTGGGAGAATTAATATGTCTCCTTTTTGAATGGACACAGGGAAAGGAGTGTTCCATGACCTGCTCTGTTCATGGTGTTATTTTGATGTTTTCTCTTCAATAGTTTTAATGAAAGGTAGAGAAAGACTAAGGGGTATAAGGTGAGTACTGATTCAAAACTACATCACTTGTGGAAATACAGGATTGTTCTGATAGAATCATACTTACCTGGCAGGGGAGACACCATGATCAGGCAAGTGGTTTTCCTGGAAACTACCTGGAAGGGGGGGTGTAGGCAGGGGGGGGTCAATCTCTTCTCCCAGATAACCAGTGACAGGACAAGAAGAAACGGCCTCAAGTTGTGCCAGGGGAGGTTTAGATTGGAGATTAGGAAAAATCTCTTCACTAAGAGGGTGGTCAGGCATTGGGACAGGCTGCCCAGTGGTGGTGGTGGAATCATCCATCATCCCTGGAGGTGTTTAAAAGGCACATAGATGCAGTGCTTAGGGACGTGGTTTAGTGGTCGACTTGACAGTCCTGGCTGATGGTTGGACTTGAAGATAGGTCTTTTGCAACTTAAGTGATTTTATGATTTTCTGAGATCTTTAATGACAGAAGAAACTTTCTTGCTGTACAACTACTATCTTTTTTATGTTTGAAACACAAACACAGTTTGGTGTGTTCCGTTGTCAAATTGCACAGTTCACATGAATTACAATACTACTCATTTATCAAGAATACCTGCAGGAAGTTCATAATTTCAGGATCAACTTATGTTTGCATATAAGCATGTGGATAGTTGACTGAGAAGGCAGTGATGATTGCTGAAAACAAACCATAAATTAACTGATTTGAACTGCATAATGAGTCTTCTGCATCCATACCATTAGCCAGAATCTGAGAGTACATAAATTGTCTTACATAAATTGTCTCTATTCTGCACTGTGTTAAACAGTAGAAAACTCCTATGACTTCTACCAGTGATAGCAAGATTATTTGTACTGTAAGTGGATTGTTACATGGGATAAACCAGAGGTAAAACATAAAAAAAATACACCGATATAGAATTGTCACTATAATAAATTCTGTCTTCCTTTTCTTCCCCCCATAGTCCTTAAACCCAAAGTGGAATGAAGAACTCTTATTTAGAGTAAGTGGGGTTTTTTTACAGCTTTATTACCTATGTTGAATATTATGTTTACACATTAGGGAAATGTTTCCTCATTACTTCAGCTTAAAATCAGAAACATGTCTATAATTAATGTTCAAAAAAGCTCACAAACTGCTTTTCTTAGAAATACATTTGTTAACATTTCTATTTGTGTCAGAGTTAAATTTTCAGTCTTGATGTTAATCATCTTTGTTCCATGAATGTTTAAAAACATGAACATGGATTTTAAAACAGTTTAGGATAGCACCAGTCTTTGCTCGTTGGTCTTGATAGAAACATGTTGTATAGTGAAGTGGCACCAAAGTGTAGATTTGCTGTATAACTTGGGTCTTACGTATTTCTTTCCTCCTGTATAAACATAAGAGGTTTTGCTGAAAACAAATGTTGGAATTCAGCATAAATTTTAATTATCAACATTTTTTTTTCCCTAGGTTAATCCTCAGAAACACAGACTCCTTTTTGAAGTATTTGATGAAAACCGTTTGGTAGGTCCTTTTGTGTTAATATAACGGTGTATTGAAGACTTGAATGAAAGTAAGTTCATCTGTGTTCAACATGGATTAAAAAAATACCCAAACAAAATAATCTTAACTTCTCTAACGAAACATAAAGCTAAAGGCAGACCCGATTTGTTTACTTATCTGACACGACCACACTTTGTGATGCTCTGAAACAGTTATATTATTATTCTTGATTTCTAATGTGTGTTATAAAAGTGTTGTTCTTTTATAGCACTTTTCAAATGATATGTCCAAATTCTTTGGTGATACTGAAAGCTCTGATTGTGGGGAAAAATAAACATTCAAAGCAGTGTTGTGAAATGTAGGTTTCTCTGTACACAGTTGAGGAGTAGCATGAAAGAAAACGTGCATTTTCTTTGGAAATCTTAACAAGCGGACAGTGGATTGTGATTTTGTAAATAGGCATCACTGTGAAGGGCAGGTTGAAAGTAAGATAGGGCTAGCTTGTGCCTTTATATTCTTACTGAAATTCAGACTTATCCTCTGATGCTCTGGTTTTACGTGTGAAGATGTCCAATTACCTGTCTTTGTGACAGTATGTTTTATTGTAAATGAGTAAGGCTAGTAGCAGTACAATCATGTTGCTTGTATCCTAGGGCCACTTCACAGATACTTATCACTGGAATTTTTCTTCTGCAATAGTTTGAAACTAATAGGAGGGGTTTAGTGCTCTTTGGTTTGTGCTCCAAATGCTGTTTCATTCTGATAGCTGTTATAATGGATGTCTTTGTGCTTGGATAGTGTGTTGGCTATGAAAAACTTACTATTTCTTCCTAATGCTTTCTGCATATATTTGGTAATACGTTGTATGTTTTATGGAGGTGCTGCTCTGCTGAAGTTGGGAAGTGTGAAATGTATGTAAATCTAAGTACAAACTGTCTAGAATAATTAGTCTGAAGAAAGAAGCAGCTTGTTTCATGGTTATAGGCATTTACAGACCTCCCAAACAATTTACTACTTGACAGGTGATACTACCTGTCCCAAGTATTTCAAATATGGTGTCTCTTTTATTTTATGAAAGCAGTTTTAAAGGGAATCACCAGCAGTTGTGGCTTAGTGACAGATTAAATATGATCTTTCAGGATGCTCAGCTGTACATCTTAACTTGATGATACAGGCTACAGTGTATTCATGAGGTCAGAGTACTTTGTCCGTGAGCCATTGGAACATTACTGCCACCCCCTGGAAGCCAGAAGGCATGAATAGAAAGTCGGATTCCTGATTCTTTGTGGGAGAAAGCCAATGCTTTCTTTGTGGTTTCCAAGATAATTCCTTAGAATTCTGTCTCTAATCTGGAGTAGATAATTTGTTTGACCTGTTGGCTTATGGGAGAGGAGCCGTTAGAACATTTTATTGGCATCAACTTGGAAATGGTGCTTTGTTTCCTATGTATGATTATATTTAGAGATCAAAGCATTATGACCTCATCAGTCACTGTATAGTTCTACAATAACTCCAATATTTTTATATTTTCCATCTCCTTATTCAGTGAATGGAAAAAGCTGTCTCCCTGTTTCACTAGCTTGCTCTCAGAAACAGTAAGTTTCTATCACAGATGTCTTGAGCTGTTTTAAATAAGTCAAACTTTTGCTTTAGCATTGACAAGCTCCTCCCCCCTTCTATTAATTCATCTTCATGTGTCAGAAATCATAGATGCATTGCACTCTTACTAGGATACACAGCTATGATCAAAAGGTGTTTCATCTTCCGTTATTTTAGGGGGCTTCAGTGTTAGTCAGCCTTTGTTTCTTCTACCTATTGGATGACTGTTTTAACTGCAGATGTGAGCAAGAAGGGAAAACTGAAATTCTTACATTTGTCGAGACCTCTACCCAACAGATAATTGCTGCTTTATAAAAATGTATCCCAGTTGCTTTTATTTCCGGTAACTTTTAGGGATAAAATGAAGTCTGAACTCTCTGCTGTTTGTTTTTAAGAAATGTTGCTTTCTTGAGAACTAGGCTCAAAACTTCAATGCTAGACTTAAATTCAAAGTCCTGCTGCATCGCTTGTATCACCAACAATAGGAGTTCTAAAATCTTTCTGTAGTACCTTCAAATTTCAAGAATGCCTGTCTTGGATTTGGTAAGGGAACACTAAATGTAGTTTTGTTTTGCTAACTTGTTGCAAACGATTAGTAGAATAAAGGGCTTGAGCAGTTCGTGGAGTCCGTGGTTACATTAGAAAAATCTGTCAACAAGGACAGTGAGTTCACTTACGAGATGGACCAGTGAAGGGGCTAGATGACTTTTTGTTATGTCTCCCTGTGTTACAATAACTTGATGCAATTGTGTATATACATCAGATGAAGTGCCAAAATCCATTATTGATAACTGAAGTCGTCAATTATGTTAAGATTTGAATGGAGCTGTTGGTACTTTTCAAAAATCATGATTTTAATTTTTGTCAGGTCTTAATTCAGCAAGATAAAATTTTGCATTTTAAAAGCCATTTTATGTTGGCTAAGGAAGCTGTAGTTGGCTGACTATACCTATACTGTTATAGCTAAGGAAAAAGTGACGTGTTGAGAAATTTCATTTAAATCTTAAGCCTGAGTTACCAAATTATGTCAGTTTATCATGTTCTTAAAGGGTTCTGTAGTAAAATTGGAAAAACATTTTGGATCATCCCTTTGGGGAGAAACTGTTACTGCTTTCAGTAAAAAAAAGTATTTAATACACTGGTTACAATTTGTTGTGTATCACACTAAGTTGTTACAAACCATGCTACTAATTTGTTGTTGGGGAGAAAAGGACCTTTAAGAAATGCATTTTTCACTCTTCGCTCACATATCCTAGGGTGGGTTTTTTCTTGGTGTGTTTTTTTTGGGTTTTTTGGGGTTTTTTTTTTTAATATGTTGGAGTTCAAATGTATCTTTTTGAAACTGTGACCAAAAGAATCTTTTATGGTATTTTTCCTTTCGTCTTCTCCCCCTATCCAGGCCCCATCCAATATAAGATTAGAGGAAGTCCAGTTGGTAAAGCATAATGAAATAAATGAACTATTGTATTTGTTGGCTTTCTATGAATAAGCTAGTATTCATTTATTGCTGCGTTCTAATAATGGAATTCAGGTAACGGAGGTTAAGTAAGCCCTGGAGTATAATTAGAAAACAAATTTGTTGCTTGCAAACAGGGCACTGTGAATTTGATTCTTGGCCCTTTTTTGGGAAGGAGGTATAAATGTTAATTTTACTGCCTTCTAGCTTAAAATACAGTAAAGGTTAAATAAATATGGAGCAAAAAAACACCCCAGTACTATGACCTATAAAGGTATAAATGGCCTAGTGTTCTCTGCTGTTTGCACTTCTTTAGCAGCACTAAGTAACTTCATGTTAGTATGGTAACGTTTAGTACTGCATTATACGTGGCTTCTGTATTCAAAATACATTCATAGGCAAATGCTTTGTTTGTTTTTTTTAAATAAAACAAAACAACAAACCACAACAACAACAAAAAAGAACACTTAACAGTTAAGCAAGATTCGAGATTGTCTTTTTTCAAAAGTCCCACTAGGTGCCAGCAAAGGACCTTTTTCAGAGGACATGAGCCAGTGAAACCTGTAGTAATTCTCAATCCCATTACTCTTAAAAGAGTTAATGGTATATTAACTTCTTGACATGCTGATAATTTTATTTAAAAAATAGTCTTTAGCTTTGAATGTATGAGACAGTTTGTATGTAATTTTACAGCATACTTCTGTCATTGTGCTTGGTAATCGTATTTAACTCTGCATGCTTAGCTTAGTGTTCTGAAGTTTGTGTAGCTGGTCATATAATACATTTGCATGCAGAATTGAACTCTAATGAATGTCTGGTTATTGCGGGCTTCCAGCAAATAAGGTGAGATAGTTCAGCTTGTAAGTATAGTTTGCTTCTTTCTACCTTTAACAGAAGTAATTTGGCAATGTTAAAATATAAAATAGAAGGTTAATGTGGTAGGCTGAAAATAAATGCCAAATTATAAATCAGAATAACTTTTTTTGTTCCAATTCAGTTGCACCTTGCTGAAAATTATGACTCGGTGGGAGAGGTTTCTACTATGTGCAGATCTTTAAGACAGTGTGATAGCTTAACAGCATGTTGATTGCAAGATAATGGCATATTTCTTTCAAGTTTTATTTAAATAGTGCAGAAAGACTTCTTTTTTTTTTTTTTTTTGAAGGGGAGGAGGCTTATTTTACTGGTTTATGCATAATTCAGACCTCAGCAGTTTGCTAGCATGGTTACTATTTGGAAATTCAATCCTAGGCTTGATACTCAATTATATGGGACTTCATTCCTACCAACTTCCTGTAATTCTAAACCTATGGGTAAAAATATTAGTAGTCATACGCTGCTGAGGAAAGTACGGACACATTGACTCAGCTAGTGCAGCTGCAGCAGGAGTTGCTGTTTTAAACTTGGAAGTACTGGAAGTTTATTATTGTGTTCATTTATGCAAATTACAGAAGGTGTGCTTGAAACAAGGTCAGTAGTGTTTGTCAGTGTGTTGCAGCTGAGGTCGTTGGAATGTAAGTGCTTTGTAAATGAATGCTTTCTGACTGCAAGCAATCAAAGACGGTCCAGAAACTGCAATTCAACGAATGGCTGACTTATTTCAAGAGGTACAGTTTGGTTTTATTTAACACTAGTATCTTGTAGAAATTAGGACAAAGACTGCAACTTTTACGGGCTTTTACTGTTGTGATGTACTAGCTTTAGGTTCTGTGCAGCTGCCTGTAGCCTTTCTGCTGAAGGATCTTTGTGGTTTTCATTTGCTAACATGCGTGGAAATGAGAACAAATGGCACGACGGTTAAGATTGCATTTTGCTACCCAAAGAAGCAACACAGATCCATTATCCGAAGCCTCTGAAGATGTTTTGGAGAGTTACAATTGTATGTACTTCAAAAAATCGCAGAATTCTCCACCTAATGTTACAGAAATGAAGCTAACTCCTAGACAAGTTGCTTATGCACCTGTAATGCAACAAGTAATTAATCAAGAAGAAAATGCAGCTATTTCTTCATTTCAAATAAAAAAGAGCACCTCACTGCACATTTCCCTGCAGTCTAGAAAGCATAGTGGATGTTTTCAGTCTGGTGATGCTGTATCTGCTGGTGAAGACACTTCATTCATTGGTATTGATAACGAAGGAAACTGTGGTGCCAGAATTGTGGTTGATCATCGATCTAATGATAGCCTTCTGAGCAATACTGCTTCGTGCAATGGCAGTCTCGTCAGTATTGCAGCCAGTGACAGTGGATCGTTCAGCAGTGCTGGCAGTGACTATGGATCATGTGCAAGTACCACAAGTGATGGAGGTTCTTATAGTAACAGTGTCATCAGTGACAGTGGTAGTGGCACTCTTTCGACCAGTGATGGTACTTTCTGTAATAGTGTTGTGTATGGCGATTCTTTGTATAGAAGCACTGCAGACAAATGTAATCCCTATAGGAACAACTCGTCTCGGGAAGCTCTGTGTAGAAGTAATACTACTTTTGACCAGGACGATTTGTCGGTGAGGAAGAAAACAAAAATTCCACTGCGACGTTGTTCATCACTGGTTATTTTCCCTAGGAGTCCTTCCAGTACTCCTCCAGCTTCTCCAGTAAGCTCAGGTCAGCTACCACATAGAGGTGCCTACCAAACATCCCATAAACTAATTATTTCTCCTAGTGAGCTGGCACAAAAAGAAGATCACGCTATTTCCAAGGGATGCCTTTCAACAGCAGTCAATGGACTTCGATTATCTAAAACAGTTTGCTCTTCTGGCGAAGTCAGAGACATTCGACCGCTTCACTCGAATACATCGTTACAAGACAAAAGTCAAATGTCAAATAGTTCCGAGCAGGCAACCTGTGAAGAAGCAGCTGATGGCTTCTCATGTATTTCAGTTCATCTCACTCAAAAAGCATTTGCATCAAGCAGTGAAATGGTTAATGGCAGTTGCAGTCCGGAGTTAAATCTGAACTCCAGTGCAAAATACCCTTATTTAAAACTGGCACGTAGCACATCTGTGTGTTTACCCTCAAAAATAGATTCAGAATATCAGGTTAATATAAACGAACTAGCAAGACCGAATGCACAGCTGAGCAAAACCCACAATGTTTTGCAAAGAAGCGTTTCGTTGGAAGGATCACATCAAAAAGTTTCTTGCTGTTTATCCAGCCTTAAATACAAGTGTCATAGTGCAAGGACGTCTCAGTTGCACATACAGTTCAAACCTGGGAATGAAGGAAAAACAACTGGTGTTAAGAAAAGATACGGAACCTCTAAGAGGGAAATGTCTAGCACTTCTTTGTGGAGGCCCCATAAGGTGAGTGTTCTGGTTTACAGAAAAATTTGACAGTGTTTTACAGCTGAAATTTAACGGGGAAAATAATAAAATTTACAATCAAGACTTAAACACAGTGATTTCAGAATTTCCAAATGGTGTCAAACTGTCACTGTTAGGAAGTTTAATTTTTATATTATCTGCAGTATTTGGTTTTTAGATTTGTTTTTTAGGATATGGTACATACAGTAGCGTAGGTGAGTATGTCTTGAAGTGAAATACCTGTATTTAATGTATTATAAATAAATCCCATGTCTAGATAACCAGACAAGAAAATCCCTTTGAGTTCATGTGAATAAGAAATTCTTGTTTATATTTCAGATGAAGTTGTGTAGTTTTAAATATATAACTGTTTCTTAGTAAATCACTATTGATTACTAAAATTGGTAAAAATGAGTGGATTACTTTACAGACTTTTAGGTGTATTTCATATAGGCTTTATTTTACAGAACAGTTTGCTGTATGTAGAAATAAAGATAAGTAATATTTGAGCAGAGAAACTGTAAATACCATTTGTTTCTGTATACACCCTGAACCACAGGAATTTTCAGTTTCCTCTCCTTTTTTTTTTCTTTTTTTTTTTCTTTTTCCTTCCAACCGCTACTTCAGCCTGAGCAGTACACTGTAACTTAATACTTCTCCCAACAACATTGCTGTTCAAATTATAGTACTTGGTTCTAGAAGGCTTATATTAAATATTTTTTTTTGGTAATAAAGCTAACGTCCAACTAAACTGCAGAAATGTGTTTGCTTTTACTAACTCCTCAGGCAGTTTATGTTGTTAGTAAGGCATAAGCCACATGAAATACGGATTTTAAGACTTGTTTCAATAACATTATGAAGACATAAATGATCTGAATATTATATCTTAGTTTTAATTGTCAATGCTGATAAAAGTGAAACAATCACTGTTTACCAAGCATAAATTGACACTGCTATCATTGAACTAACATGCTTGATTAAGCAAAAGGCTTTATGCCAAAGATCTACAGTTATGACAGTCCCTTTCAAAACTAGTAATATTGTTTGATAAACTTGGAGGTATTAGCCTGTAATTCACAATCTGTTGTTGCTCTTAGAGTAGTGCCTGATGATTCTACACTTTTTGGCTTCTTTGAAGTTTTCTATTGCTTTTTGGTTAAAAAGAGTTTGAAGAAAAGTGCACTTTCCTTCCTTGTATAACTGTGATCTGTGTTTAAGCTTCATCATAAAACTCACAGTGGATCACAGGTAGTCACTATGCATATTGTTTGGTGATTGCTCATCCCAAAATCAAACTGTGAAGTCAATGATAAATTCCACAATAAGCACAAACAGATTATGACATATTTTAAGTAGTCTGGATCTAGTTATTTTTTAAAAGTATACTGCAAAAAGGAAAACATGTTGAGTCATGCACTTCAAGTACATTTCTCATCAACTTGCACTGCTAGTTGCTGTCTTTAATGGCAGTTGGTATGTAAGATACATTTTAATACTGAGTGAATTTTTAAAAATTCAATTTAGGTAGAATTCAAGTTCAGGATTAGATTGGTAGCAAACATTTCCAGAAAACCTCATAGGCCACTGGACTGACAATGATTTGTTTCAGTTCCTGGAAGTGGTGTTTACAGTGGATTGACATAAAATCTAAGGAAACTTGATTTCTTAAAGCACTTGATGGCATGCTTCAGTGGTAGTTGAGCATTTGTACTGTGGCAGCATGTTTTAAGCTTCCTGAATACTTAAGATTTCTTCTTCTGACGAGAAGATGAGAGACACAAGTATAAAAAACAGAAGTCTGAATCCCAAATTGGTGTAGTTATCTTTGTACATTTCATGTATTTGCAAAAGTTTAGATTTGTGCCATGACTACATACAAATCAAAAAGATCTCTGACATCAGAAAACTGGACACTAAAGATTTTATAGCAGTATACTTGTTTCAGATTCCTTTATGCAACAACAGGCACCAGGAGCCTTTCAGTTGTGAAATGGCCTTTTCAGTCTTTATGTAAAACCAGTTTTTATAGAATATCCTATAAAATGTTATCAAAAAATTTCCCCCCCGAACCAAGCAAAAACCAAAGCTGACTCTATAGCAGTTGAGCAATTCACTGGAAAAAAAAAAGGATCTATTGTATTTGTCACAGACTATAATAGCAAATACAATAGTATTTATCCAATGGCAATCATTTAATTATATAGTCCAGTTAATTATCGTGGTGTATTGTGACTCATTTAAAAATAAACAACTCCCAAAATATTTCGCTTGACTCCAGTTAGTCTGGCCTAGTATATTGATATGCTGAGTCTGGGTTCAAATTTAACAAGTTGATACTGGAGTAGCATTTAGTAATGTCAGCTATCTGTACAGAGCAGTCATGAAATCAAATCGGTGCTTTGGTCAGAGACTCGAGAGTCTGAAGCAGCAAAAGGTCTATGCATTCTTTTCTTACGTGCCTAGCTACTAGCCTTCAGCCACCTCATATCAGATGTCCTGCTTTCTATAATCAACAGCTTGTTAAAGGCTGACTTAAAAAAAAAATTATTTTTTTTTGGCAAAACACCATTTCTCTGACAACTGGCCTTGGATTATTTTTAATTGACTTGAAAATTGTGGAATGGTGATGGCCCACATACCACAGCTGATCTTTACTGGAAATATATTGAATAGATTCTGCAGTAGTTAGTGGAATTTAATTTATGCAAAGCAGGAGGAAGAGGTAGTCCATGGTTGCAGCATTGGAGGTTGTCCTTGACTTTGTATTTCTGTTTTTAATGTTTTTCAGTGCATCTCTCTCTGGCTTAGGGCAGAAATAAATCTGCAGCTAAAGCATTTTGACATCATAGCTGTGAATTGGGAGGGTAGGCGTGAGTAAGGGAGCAGTTTACATGTCATCTTATGTATGTAAACTTTGAGGAAGGCAGAAGCAGTGACTAAAGTTCCACTTCTTGTAGATGATAAACTTTAAAAAAAATCTATGTTAATCTCTTCCACAAGTATAATACTATGCTGACATCCCTGCTGACGTTAGCCATTCCTTCCCCCTGAGTATCACTGCTGGTTAGATAATGTGAATATTATAAATGTACTAGCAAATCTATCTCAGCAACTGCATACCTTGAGAAGAATCCCTTACACAATTAAGGGAATCATTGTGTTACTGTCCTTTTGTTTACAAGTAATTCTATTCAAGTTTTGTCTCTAGTGAATGAAATACATGTTTTGAAGCCAAAAAATTTCAGGAGTGTTGTAAAAATCACCAGAATGTTTTTCTACTGTCAGGTTCTTGTGAAGAAAACCTTTAGTTGGAACTCTCAGGCTTTTTTTGACCAGGTCCTGGAACCCTTTTGTATCTGTAAAAGGAGATGCTATTTGAATCTTTCAGTACTACATTTAAATTTTGGACAAACAGTAATTTGAGTGGGCTGTGTGTGAGGATGTCTTCACTAAGTTACCTCCTAGCTGATCTGAACTTGCTGAGGGGACCAGAGCCTGTGCCTGGAGGTTTTTGATTCCCTTGATAAATGCTGCACCACAAGTTAGCACTGAATAGTCTGAGGTTGTCTTCTCTTGCGTCCCTTTCAGATGTAGAACTTCAGTCTTAGCAAAACTCCTTTGCAGAAGGTAATGGTCCAACCAGGGAGAAGTGCCAAGAGAAGGGGAAGAAAACCGTGGCTTATCTCCAGCCATCTGCATCTTTTATATTGAGCAAAGGTGCTGCATATGGGTATTGGTATCCCAATTCTGTGCAAGGAAGTGAGTGGAAAAGGTGCAGGTGAAGCAAAACATCAGAGGCAATGCAAGGCAAAGCACAAACTGACATCTCTTTATGCTATTGTGCTGTGATAACCTCATCACCTAATAATTTTCATATTGTTCAGTATTGCATATCTTGATCATGTTACAGGACTGTTTATGGCTCATTGCTGTGTCATGATATATGAGTTCAGTCAAGGAGAATTAGGGTTGAAAGAAAGGTGGTGTGTTTCTGAGGAATATGGTGACAATTACGTTACTTGCATCATGTAATCCTATTTATGTTGTGTCTCAGGCAGATTTTAAAGCTGAAGTATATATAAAAGCATTAAATGGAAGACAGTGGAAACTCTGTTAATCACAGTTTATAATTAGTTGTAGGGGATCTCCTTTCATGTATGTAAAAATGACCTGAAGTGCTTTGATTTGTACTGATTTCTTCTATCTTCCATCTTGCTTAAATGCAGAGTTTTGTTACAGCTGCTTCTTTACCTTTCTTCATGTTTTGAGCTTTTGATTAGTTATCTTCTTTGGGGGCAAAAAAGATTACACACAAAGGATGCCATAAACCTTACAGTCAAGACTAGCTCAAGAACAGTTGCTACATGGAAGCATTAGCAAAAGAAGCAGTCAGTATTATTTAGTATCATCTCCATCCCTAAAATTTTTCTATGTTAGTTTTAGCAAGTTATATTTTGCAACAATGAACCATGTGTAACTTTCAGGATATGATCATGCTGTAAGGAACAGTGTCGGAGCTGTAGCAGAACACTTGAAGAACCCTGTATATTGAAGCTCTAGCACTTTGTAGCCACTAGCAGACACTACACATACATAGTAAAGAATTTATTTGATTGTGCTCTCTACAAATTATGCTTAACCTTATTCTGTTTATAGTCTGAAGCTGAACTGAGTTTGGGTAGGTTTCTCTTGCCAATAAAAGGGGAAACTAAAACTTCAAAACCATGCAGAGTGGAGCTCCTGAAACAGCTTATATAAATATTAAATTATCCAGCCTTCAGGTTGATTCATGTCCTTTTAATCTACCATGAAAGAGTGGGAAGCAGTGATGGTGTGGCTTCTTTAGTATAGCCACAAGCTATAGTTATTCTGTCTCTTAAGGCTTAGAATACATTTAAGGATGTTTTAAAGTAAAACTGTCACCAAGGCAAGATAAAGACTTTCTTCACTTTACTCCTGACCAGCCAAATAACTTAGTCTTTCAGTTATGAGACTGTGGCCGTTGCTGTAATTTCTGTTTTGAATGGTGTATCGTTTTTGCTTTCTGTGAGAAATTGGATCAAAACTTTGGGTTAAACAAAAACATTTCTCAAAAATGTCATGGTGATGTAGAAATCATAGTTTTTGTAAGCATTATAGCATAAGACAGAATGCCTTAACAAAACCAATAGTACTGCAGGTATTCTCCCAAGAATTGCCAAGAAGGTCAGCTACAAAATTGTTGAAATACATTCAAATACTATTTGCAATAGTTAGTATTAGATACCCATTACTGAAGGAATTTGGTAAGTAGCATGTCGATTTTTAAAATGACCAGAAGGGTAGTTACAGGCTACCACAACAGGCTGGTCTGAAAGAAAACGTACATGGAATAGAATTAGGAGACATATGATGTTTTGTGTTTACAAGAAGGGAGACCGAGCACTACTTTCATAAAAGGAAGTTGTGTCTTAAAAATCAAATTAAGAAATTACATGCAGAGATGACTGAGCTGGTTAATGCAGGACACTGAGCTTTTAAAAATATTTGACAAGAACCCTTAGCAGAAGTTCTGAATAATACTCTCCAGACATAGGTGCAGAAGAGAAAAGCTTCCTCGTTGGTGACAGCTAATTAAAAGATAGAAAACAAAAGTGAGAATTAGATTGTTACCTCTGAAGCAGTAGAAGATCTCATGGTAGTGAGTGACTAGACAGTAGAATGGACAATTTTGAAAATCACTGTTGATAAATGCCAAGTACTGCACACAGGAAAAACAGCTAACGATGCGTACACGATAATGGTCTCCTATACTGGTCAGGGAATAGTTTATGTCATGGTGAGTGACTCGCTGAAAATGTCAGCTGAAATCTTGTTGACAGTTGAAAGGCAAATAGAAGGTTAGGATTTATTGGGAATGGAGTAAACTAACAAAATTAAAAACGCCATTATGGAGTTGTACAAATCCACATATGTGCATGGCATGCATATTTCTGGTCATCCTTTTTCAGGAAGTGTGTATAACAGAACTAGAAAAATACCAAGAAGGGTCACAAGATTGGGATGAGTTTTATGTGAGGAGACACCAAGCAGATCAAGGGCTTTTCAGCTTTGGGGGGAAAAAAAAAAAAAAGTGGTATAAAGGCAGTTTTATAAAACTATAGTTCAGGGGAGGTGAATTTAAATAGAGAATCCATTCTTACAAAACAAGTATGTTCTCATATGTGTTGCTGAGCTCACTGTTGTAAGATGTTGTGCATACCAGAAGTAGAAATGGATTTCAGGAAGAGGTTAGATAACTTGAAGAAAGGTCCATCAAAGGATGTTACATTCTCAGTATGTATTTTAACGTAAGGAACAAGAAGTCCCATGACCACTCATTCTTTAGAAACTGGGAATATATCAGAGGAAGTACTATTCTTAACTGCTGCTTTTATTATTTGTTTAAGCATCTGCTCCTGGCCATTACTAGGGAAAGGATACAAGGTTATACAGAACATTAATCTGACTACTAGGCTCTTTGGTGCCTGCTCAGGCCTTGCAGCCACCTAGGATCAAATGGTAGAAATGCTCTTTCCAGTTCTCCCCTCACCTTGGGCTAAGTGTGCTCTTCTGTGTTCCAACATGTGTTTCCTTGTCTTCCAGAAGTGGATGAATTTCACAGATTGAGTAAGCAAGCAAAACAGACTGGCCTTTTCAGGCAAGTCATTTGCTTACGACTGACTTTCACCCTTGTCTGAAGGGGACTGCCCTGCATTTCTGTTAAGTGTCTCTGTTTCAAGTGAACTTTCTTCCTTACTCCCTGTGACGAACATAACATACTGATTGGGAATGCAGCCAGCAAAATGTTTGTAGCTCACTTCACTGTTAGTTTACAGATCTATAATCATCTCTGTTTCAAGAGAGTACATCACTTTTTCGCCATCGTGGCAGTTTATGGTAAACTGAAGAGTCTACAGATAGATACAGTTATTTTTTGAGACCTCAGGCTGCTTTCAGCTGTATCAACTGTAACATAAGCAAACAGCATTTGAGAAGGACATCAGCAAGTTCCTGGCTGAAGTTACATACTAACTTGAATTGGACTCATTGAAGTTAGGGTGCATTAAAATGCAAATGGTACGCTCCAGCTACTCAGTAAGCAGAATGTGGGAAGAAACATAGAATTGGATTCTTTTAGATGTAGATGATTTCTCTGGCAGCCTACAATTTTCCTAGCATGAGGGAGAAGGCCCTGTTCAGTAATGCAAAAGCACAAGGGCTTTTTGAAGAGAAAGGCTTCCAGAATTTATTAACATTACTTTTTTTATATAGTAGAGTTTCTACCTTAGCCAGTTGTGGTGGTAATCATTGCTTCTAGTAAGTTCAATTTGGGACAAACATTTAGCTTATAAAGAATAAATGCAAAGTAGTTAAAGTCTGGCAAATTATAGGCTGATAAAACCCATGTCTAATGTGGGAAGTGTAATGTAACTTTAGTAAGAAATGTTGAGTTTATTGGAAATCAAGTGTAATAGCACTTTTGTTGTAAAAGTAATCATGGGTGGATTATTTGTGTTGTGGTTGCTTTGTGTCATGGAGGTTGAGGCATTCAATTCACGTGACATATAGGATTTATAACTTCAGTGTAGCACAGCTTAAGACAAAACAGTAAGTTCTGCCGTATCCAGGTTGTCTGCCTACATGTAGGACTGGCAGCAGGTAGTTATGGGCTTGGAGCTGGGAGAGGTCTTGTAGGTAGGGTGTGGGGCTCTGATTCAGATCAGTGGTGGCTTAGGGCTAATGTGGAGTGCAGAAGAGCATGGAAGAGTGGCTGGCAGCACCACTAGCTGTGTGCTGGTGCAAAGGCCCAGGGAATTCCTGAGCTAGTGTTGATGTTGATCTTGGATCAACAGTAGCTGAGAACAGTAGACTTAAGAATGCTTTTGAAAACTGCTGGACTAACTTGGGAGTAGGCTGAGGCCATTCAGCCTGCATCCAGACCTGCTGTAGGTCTGCTGTCACAGAAACTTTTTAGAAGGGTTCTGTTATTTCTACAGCCTGGGTAACTGTTCAAGATTGCCTTTAGGGCTGGAAAAAGGCAGCTTACAGGCTCAACCTTATTTTATGCATCTGTACTGGACCTAATGAACTTCCCAGGAGTGAGACCATGATGCAGAGGTGCTCCAGTTGGTTGTCTGCCTTTTGGAGGCAAATTGGTTGCTTCTAAATTCTGTTTCTTCTTGCTCTGAATAACAAAAAGTTGACTGTGTATTGTGTCCTTCTGCTGAGTGTATTGATTAGCCAGTGTGGTTAACATCTGTCATATCTGGTTTATCTGTTGCTCATTTCAGCAAGCAAATTGCACATGCAGTTTAATGTTTGATAGGGTTTTGAATTTTTTGAGTGTATTAAGCTTTATAGTATTAATTGGTGAAGGTAAAAGTACAGCTGGAATTGTTACTGTGAGAGTTTGTTTTTCAAACTTCCATTTAAGTCTTAAGATTTGGCACCAGAGCCACACATAGATGCAGAAGTTTTATAGTTTTATACTATCATGAAGTTAACTGACTTGATATCAGGAATGGTTTGTTGAAATAGTACCTAATGAAATACTTGGTACTGTTTTCTGATTTATTTTTTATTTACTCTGTGTGTGTGTGTGTGTGTGTTGGCTGGTTTAACACAGGAGGCCAAATCTGGATTGGCTCTTGACTTCATAAAATGTAATATTCTTGCTTTTTATATGGTAGCTTATTTGGCACATCTGTCCATAAAACCAAAAGAACTCAAATTCCTGATGAATAAAATATACACATTACTAACTTTTGACTTGTTCTTTAAGTTGTGCTTAAGTATGCTTTGATTATATTAGGTTACTACTTGTCTTCCTGTGACCTATGTGAAAATGAGTTCTTGTATGCAAAAAAAAAAAAAAAAGCTGTCTTAAATAGCTTTGTTAATGAACATAAAGGCACAGGTTCTCAAAGTAGCAGACATTGAGTGGAGTAATAAATGAATGTTGTTATAAAATCACTGTAGACTAAATATGATCTTTTAAGGAAGCTGTAAGATTGTGGTTCTATATAAAAAGTGTAAGCTATAAATGAAGAAACAGATGATACTTTTGCTCTGGTCTTTTTAGAGAAGCAGTTCTCTGAAAATATCTTTGGAAGCGAGGGAGAATTAGTGAAAATAACTTCAGTGTCATTTCTAAATGCTGTCTGTTAAACAGATGGTGAAACTGCTGAGGCATGTTGTGCTGACACCTTGCTGTTAAAGCAGCCAGCAAGGCTGAAGGTCCCGCAGAAACATATGTTGCATAATAACCATTGATCTACGAGTATGTTATTTTCTTTGTTTTGAAAATGCTCATAGGTTCTTCGTTCTCAGTATTGCAGATACTTGATCATAGATGCCAACTAAAAAGAAATACCTACGTGTCATTAAAAAAACACAAACACTCCTCACCAGTCTACCTCTCCCCCTTAAAAATACAGGAGACTGGGACTGTAATGAATTCCATGCCACTAAATATTTACTGCTTTGCAAGATAAGAGAAAGCATTACTTTTAGAATCCCATGAATTTGGTAAGATCTTGACATGATAATTGAATTTTGCTTTTTTGAAACTTATGTTCCCATGATGAATAGCACATCTGGCAGTATTTTAGGGAAGAAAAATCCCCTCACTTTTCTCAATTTAAAATTCAAGGGAACCAAATAATATACTCGGCACAGCGTGAAAAGAAACATACTTGAAGTTTCTAGTGTAGCTCAGGAAAGTTTTGGGGTTTTTTTTCATTCTCATCAAGCTTGTAACTAATGTTGATGTTTGGGTGTTTGAGCAAGAAGAATGTTGGTTTTGTAAGGGATCTGTTGAGCTCTTGTTTTCTTAAGCTGCGATAGTCCAGATCACTGTTTGTTTTTTCAGTTTGAATTGATACTTATATTCCCTCCAATAAAAGCTGTATGATTTCTCATTCTGCTGTACAGCTGGAGATTTTGGTTGAGGACTGACTTGCACACAACTAGCTGTCTGTTTAGTCAGAAGAAGACTGGGAATATACTTGGGTTCTAATTCATGCACTAACACCAACGAAATTAGTCACAAAAGTTGGTAGAGAAAATACCTGTTATTTCAACACCCTGGTCTTACACAAGAGGTGTTTCAAAAGGCACTGTGGTGAATCCAGCAATTAAGAAAGGCATGGAATCAGTTAACTGTCTTCAAACCTGATAAATTATGGGTAATGTTCTCAGTACTGCTCTTCAAGCGTGTGACTGATACAAGCATGTCTGCTTAAAATCTACTTCTGTCCAGTTTCTGATGGAAATTGCAGAAAACATCCAAAATCTTCACTATGGAGGCTTATTAAGTATATTAGATTAAAATTAATTTGACTGGATTACTTTCTTTTGGTGCTTTTTCTCTTGGAGCGCTTGCTTTGGCATTACACTGGAGTTCTTTAAATGTATTGTATATAGCAGCTGTCTGTCCTCACATGTTTTTAATAACTTTCTATAGCCTAAACCAATGAATCAGTAAAATAAAAGGCCTCTTTGTTAGTGTATATCATTAATTGAGGTTTATGCACTTATAGTCTGGCAAGCAGAAAGTTTGAGTTCTCTGTTAAGAAATTAGAAGTTGACAAGAACAACTGACCCACTTGTCCCTCTTGGAAAATACTGGGATGCCTGCTCTCATGAAACAGAGATCCAAACAGTTTCAGCTCCATTGGCATTTAATTGTTAATGTGTGTGATGTCTGTTTCAAAGCTTCCTTGGCACTTCTTTGAAGGCAGTTAGTCAGCTCGTCATGGTGAGGCACATTGCTAAAGAGCATTCCTGCTATCTGATCTATGTATTAGTTGTTTGGAGGTCAACAAAAATCTCCACTGGAGGATTTTACTCTTTGGCTGGAGGAGAAAGTACTGTTAAAGGTTGGTTATCAAGGCTAGCTCAGCTAAAAATAGCGGGAGAGACAACAGAATAATAAAGTGAATAACAGAAGCCCATACTAAAATAATGCTGGTAACAAACAGAGTGTTCTGAGGTTTTCTAAAATACAGCAGACTTTTGTCCCACATTCCAGTAATTTATTTGAAAGGCATGTTCCACTTGAGGATTGCCAAGAACTTTACAAATACTAAGCCTTTTAACATGTCTAAGGTATGTGCTGTGCCATTTTAAAAAGAACCTCATGGGCAAAAATGATAGCTATATTTTTCCAGAAGCTTATG
Organism: Falco punctatus; assembly: GCF_963210335.1. Classification (NCBI taxonomy): domain Eukaryota; kingdom Metazoa; phylum Chordata; class Aves; order Falconiformes; family Falconidae; genus Falco; species Falco punctatus. The sequence continues at coordinate 55,193,394 of NC_137587.1, forward strand.
GTCTGTAATAATACAGAAAGTGTTCTTTCAGTGGTTCAGGGAAGCTTCAGACTCTCCAGGTATGAAAACCTATTGTAGCTTTCTGTCCTAAAAGAATTTGTGAATAAAAAGGTGGATATTCTGGGTTTCATTTCCACCCCCCTCCCTCCCACCCCCAATATTAATGTAAGACATACACACTATAAATTCATTTAAGAGTTATGTGTCGCTAGATTTCTAGCATGTTTCATCCATGACAAGTTCTCCAGTCTAGTTGTGCTTTTTAGAGGTGTAAAAAAAGTTAGAGCTTACACAAGTGTTGTGAGGCACTGGTTCTCCATATACAGGTATGGTTTAAAGATGAGAAGTACAAACTTAGGACAAGAGAGCTAAAGAAAAAAGGTCCCAGAATTATTAAGGGAGAAAGAACTGCTTCAAGAAATACAGATAGCCTTTAATATCAGAGTGGTTTGCATTCAGAATGCTGTCAGTGGGACAAAAAAAGGAGTAGAATTGGACTAGAGTTTTAATACTGTAAAACACTGTGATTGAGAATTATAAATAGTCGTGCTAGAAGAAAGGTGAAACACTTGGCTTTGCCCTGAGCTGCATCCTGCTGACATCTACTCCCTGCACAGCCTCACCGAAGAAAGTTTTATGGAAGAAGGCCATCCTTGGGTGAGAAGTTTGAATAAAGCTTGTGGTACACCAACAGATTTAAGAAAGAATAGGCACCAAATCTTTTGTTAACTAGAAAAACTGGGAAGGCTAGAAATGCAGAGGCTGCTCAGGCTAAACTGTTCAAGACTTTCACAGTTCCCTGCCCTGTCTATGCAAAAAAGCGTACTCTTGTTATAGTGTTTATTTTTGAAAAATGCCATAGGCTTATACGTACCTTTTAAAAATTTCATGCCCTCTTGATTTTAGCACACAAGCAGTGATACATCTTCATGTTAAATGACTCATATAATACATTTTCCTGCTTTTGTGGAGGTTTGCAAGGGCTTTCAAATCACAAATGAACATGAAACAACTCAGCATATGCTCGAGTAAGAAGTCTCAACTGTTGGCAGTGATTATTGGGGAATACTTGGATTACCTACATAAATGCTAAAGTCTTAATTTCTTTGGCAGGCAAAAATCAGTGATCAAAAGTAAACTGTACGGTGATACCATCTATTGTCAGCCACTCTCCTGGTACTGCAGTGTAGGCTGGAGGGAACTGGGCTGTAAAGCTGCTGCCTTCATAGTCCAGACAGCCAAGTCAAGGCACAATCTTTAAGATTTTAGTTGTTAAAACTAAACTTTTCAATGTGTGTAGGCAAATGGTATTTTTTCTTAGATACAACAAATTTTAGCATATTTTCAGATGTCAACAGGAATGTTGGCAGGGGGTAGGGAACACGCCAAACTTTGAGCTCCTGCTGCCAGGCTTGAGACCACTGGAATTACTGGAACTTCCAAAACACTTATCACAGATGAAACTTATTTTTGCTCTGTCTTATTTTTGCCAGTAGCTGTATTATTTTGAAAAGAAAAAGTTGTTTATATATGTTTTAATAGCTGCCTATGCTTATAGAAATTGTCAGGCACTCCTAGGAGAAAGGTCTTTAATTCTATTTTAATTTGTGATAAATGTTTAGTTGCTTAAGTATCCAACAAGACAATTATTTTACTGAAACAGCTAAGGGGAAAAAGTGTGTTTACTCTTAGCCCTTTAGAATCCTGTTTCTATTGGAGATGCTGACAATCTCAGTCCTTATGCTGGACAACCTTCTCATGCTTTATTAACATTAGTCTATATGATTTTTAAAAAACTTATCTAAATTTCCATGCCCAGTTCTCTGAAATTTCATTTATTTTGAGGAAGACAAAGCTGTCAAAGGCTTGTGAGTGTTGGGTCAATCAGAATTCATTCTGTACAGAACAAGTTTCATTGTCTATAATTTGAGAGTATCTTTGAATTTTTAGAAAGCATTGCTATGCTATGAGGGCTGTGCAATAATGTTTTTAAAACACTTTGCAACTTTAAACTTTCTGTGGTTTTTTTGTTTTGTTTGTTTTTATTTTCTGTAGACTCGAGATGATTTTCTTGGGCAAGTGGATATTCCTCTTTATCAGTTACCGGTTTGTATTTTTTGTTTGTTTTTGTTTTAAGACTATGAAAGGGAAAAGCATTCTGTATGCAACTGTATTTGTTATCTAAGGAAGTTAACCATACTGATAATATAAGTGATTAAATTCTTCTGGTCTGTGGGGTTTTTGTTTGGTTTTCTTACGGGGATTTGTTAGGAGTATTTTAGTGCTGGTATTTGTCAAAAACCTCTAGGTTATCTTGTGTTTAGATACTGGTTTCTGCTGTTAAAAGTTAGGGGTGCTTATAGCTTTTCCAAGAATAAAATGCAAGTATTCAAACAGTCTTAAAGACAAGAAGATACTGTAATTATTGTCACATTTCTTAAAATATTTTCTTTAAAGTCGACATATTTACTTTAAATATAACTTATTCCCATAAACAGATACAGAAGAGGGTAAGTGGGAAATAGAGCTAGTGTTGTTTTGTACATTGTTTTTGTTTCGGTTTTGTATTTCTTTTGCAAAGCACACTGTTGGTTTTTAAAGAAATATCACCAAGAACATTGAAACATGTAAGCCTTTTCATTTTCTTCTGAGTTTTCAAAACATTAGCAAATACTAACAGATTTATCAGCAACTGTTTTAAAGACAGGATAACAACTGTGGAAAAACCTTTCCAAGAGCAGTTGTACTTTCATTCCGGTAAGAACTGTGTCAGGAGTAGTTATATATGTCCCGTTTCCCACTGTAACTGGGATGTGAGATCACACTAACCCCTTTCCCTCAGTCAGGTGGGTTGGAAAGACCGACCGTAATTGCCCTCTGAAGGAGACTGTCTGTGTTCTCACTTCCCACTGATAAGCTGGACAGCAATATCTGGAGTATTTTGGATGTATTGGTGTCTTTTTTTTTTAATTTATTTAAAAAAAGCATGAACTAGGTTATAGAGCCTCACTTGAGTATTTTCATGGCTATTTTCTTACCTGCCTTGAACGTCTGCTTTTCCCTGTGTTCTGTTTCCATCCTCCTGGTTCCTTGTTATTAATTATTTGTTCTTGCCATCTAAATCCATTGTACTTCATTGGTCCAAATATAGGTGGATTTTTGGAAAGTCTCTCATTTATATAAGTAAATACAACTTGGATAAATAATCAGTTTATAAATTCTTTATTACATGCACTTTTGGTTTTGCTTCATGCTGTGCAAATGCAGACTACTCATAACTAAAAAGAGCTGGTAATTGCAGACATGGAAAAAGGGCAAATAATCTGCGAGGTAAGATAGTTGGCAGATACAAATTTGCTCTTTCCAAAACCAAAATGTTTGAATCCAGATATAATGTATTGTTGAGTCTGAGGCAGCTGTTCTTTTTTTGGGAAGTCAGAACAATAATTATAAAATTTAGATTAAGAAGATAATCTTTCTTTTTCTCTCCTCAGTGATCTATTTTCATAGTGTGTTTGTGTGTAGGTAGCAATAATGTAATGTTGGAGGGGGGAAAAAACCCATCCAAGCCCCCGCAAAACCAAAACCCAAGCTTAATTCCATTTAAATTTCAAAGAACTATTTATCTTTGATGTAAAACGATTCATTTTATAAATATAGAAACTGATCTTGCAGATAACACCAGTGTAACATGTATATTGTTACAGGATTGAAGATCTGCATTTTAATTCAGTGGAGGTGGAACACTTCAGCTTGTGTAGTATTTCTGAATTGTTTTATTAAGAGCTTACACTGAAATTTCTGAAATACAAGAGAGCATTTTTCTTTCTGAGATTTGATGTAATAGTTATCACATTCAGTAAAATGTACTCAGCTTAATCGTAGGAATTTTTCATAACAAAGTTCAACAGTTCCAAATAAAATTCTGTCTATAACTTAATAAAATGTCTAACCTTTAGATTCTGTATTTTTTTATGTCTCTTTCCAGTCAAATTAGCTCAGCCTTTGAGGATTGCATCGTGTACCATTTTTCTAAAGTAAAAGGTCTACAAATACAGCAATTGCAAGTTTTTCCTCATGTATTATAAAGTACTTCTTGAAACAGTTAAAATGTATTGGGTTAGCTCCCCAGAATTTACAAACGACTGAAAAAGGGGCAGGGGATATGTGTGTAGAGAGAATCAAAGAAGATATTTACAGATGTTTTTAAAAATACGGTATTACAAAAATGTTTTTGTAAGAATTGCAGAACTTCAGATGCATTATAAGTATTTATATTAACCAGAAAACCAAATCTTTCTTTAGTGATCTCTCATGTGTATTTCTCTATCTGTACCTGGGATGTATATTTATAAAATTATGTCTGTTTACCTCTGTGCTTCTTTCTGTTGAGCAACTTCACTTCTGTGAATTAGAACAGAAATGTTCTCAGAATGGATTCCTCTCATTATTTTTTATCCCCAAGTCTTAAAGCTAGAAGTGGCTTTTTGTGTTTGTTCTGTGTAAAACAATAATTGAAAAATAGTAAGGGAGGAAAAAGGGTTATGGTAGATCTTTTAAATGTGAAAATTTGAGAATCTGTTTCTTAATTTCAGGTTAAACAGTTGCTTGGTTTTTTTCTGTGCTTTAGAAACTGTAATCTATGTATACACTGAAAGGTAATTATTTTTTCTTGAACTGGGGAATTAGTCTTATTACTAAGATTAAAGCTGGCATTACTATTACTGTACCTAAACTTATAACTTAAATTGTAAAATGTTATGTGGCCTTTAAAGACAATTGTTGTAAATTTCTGATAATTTTCTCTAACTTAAGTGTCTGATACAGATTTTTTCTTGAAAAATGTTGTCTTATTCAGACAGAAAATCCAAGTATGGAGAGACCATATACATTTAAGGATTTTGTTCTTCATCCGAGAAGGTTAGTAAATGCCACATAAAAATTCTAACTTACATACCTAAACAAGGCTGTTAAATAATTACTTATTACTTGTACATATGTAAATATTGGCTGAACATTTATGTTTTCATCAAAGAAATTTGAGCAGCAACAGAGTAAACATTTTTGGTTCTACTAAAAAGTCAGTGTTTGTTTAAATACTTAAGAGATTGGTAAGAATAAACCATTTTTCTTCAGGCTGTGATATAATTCACATTGTAGCTTCATCTAAACCATTTACTACATCACTGAACAGTGAAATCGGTGACCAGTGTTATGCTGTAACTGATTTATCCCTTTCCAAATTGAGATTGTTTTTTGCCTTCCTGTCTCTTTTGTTTGCCTTTTTCATGTAAGCAGTTTCATGTGACTTTAATTCTAAACATAATAAAACTTAAACTGAAAAGCTGCTTAACATTTAGGAAGACCTCTGTTAAAAAAAACTTGAGGAATTTTTAAATGATAGGTAGCACTTTGACGCTGATGTTAAGTGTTTCATATTTGTTTTTAAAATGGAGATTCCTAACATAAATCTGAACAGTTTTTAGGAACTTATTTCTAATAAAATGCACAAAATGCATGTCAGCATTTTTCAGATAATAGGTTACAATTGAGAAATAATGTCAGAACATGTGGGATCTATAGATCTTTCTCAGCCATGTTGGTAGCAGAAGACTATTTTTACTGTAGTTATTATACTGACTCATTTTTAGCACATCAGTGGGTTTTAACAGGTAGTGACTGTTGTTTCATTTTGATCTCCTATTTTTCTGAATTTAACATTTCTTGTCCTGTAAATGAATGAAGAATAATATTTATTGCCTCCGCATAAATTAAATTTTTGTCTGTTAGTCAAGCATCTGACCTCTCCTTGTAGTGGCTGCCATGTGAATTTGGCAACGCTTTGTAGTAAGAGATGCTGCCATAGGTTCATGCACTTCTCTGCCTTGAAATCTTACTGTAACTTTTAGATGCTTCAGTATTGTTAATGCATGTTCTTCAATTTTGTGCATGTGTGCATTTATTTAGACAGGGATATTAATAATAAGGTTACTGCCTTCCCAAAACCTCAAGCTGAGTAAGAATTACTAATACGTTAATACGCTGAAATGAATTACTTTAACCTGCTATCTTACTTTCCAGTACAATGGTTACTTCCTCTTTCAAAGGGATGTAGGTATTTCTGAAACCAAAATGCCGTCTCTGTGAACATGTTTACAATCCAACATGAAATGCTCTTTCTGAGTATCAGGAAATGTAATTCGCTTTCTGTATTGGGGGGAGGGAAGCAAAGCATTAGACCTTAATGATGGGAGTGGGTTTTGGGATTTTTCTTTATTTTAGTAATATGATGTGCACGTATCCAAGTTGACTTATCAGTGATATTTTTAAGACTCTCTGTTTGTTTTTTATGCACTAGTCAAACAGATGAGATAATGCGGCAAATTTCATTACCAAGTGAAAATACTGAACAAATTCAATATGGGAAGAGCCTATTTTCAGACTTGAGACAGTGCATTAAGATAAATACAGAGGCAGATGCTGAAGTATATGAGCTTGCTGTAACTTAGTTTTAGGAAAAGTAGTCCTTTAAGTTGAAATAATACTTAATAATTTGACTGTGTATTATAATAATATGAATTAAATTCTCATCCTTCTTATTTTCTTGTTCTTTGTGCATTGTATACTAGGGAAGTTTTCAAAAGAGTGACTTGGAAAGAAAGGTTTTCCTTTGTGGTACCTAATACCAAGGTGTATTCAGAAGTCTAAAAACTTGATACTATTACAGAACTCAATTTAAAATATAAGAAGCCAAGTTTGTATTGAGAAACCTAAGAATAATCCTCTAGCTGTGCTTTTTAGCAGTTTTATTTTCAGCTAACAATTACACAAGTGCATAATAAGAACATTTTATTTTCTCTTCTGCAGCCATAAATCAAGAGTTAAAGGCCACCTTAGATTAAAAATGACTTATTTACCGAAAAGCAGTGGGTCTGAAGAAGAAACCACAGAACAGGCTGAAGATTTAGAGGTGGGAAAGATGTATTTATTGCTGAAAACCCTAGCAAGTATCTTTAGCTTTTAAGGGTAGCTACAGTAAAAATGAATGTTAAGAATCACTAAGCTATAAATAGTGTTTTAGAAACAAACTGGTTAAGAACAATTGCTTGTATCATACATAAAAGTTGTAAATGTATAAAAATTGTGGAGCAGTTTTTCTAACTCAAGGAGTGAGTTTTTCAGTATATGGCAAATTTTCTTTTTTTAGATACGTCTATATAACTTGTCTTGATTTAGAATTAATGGAAATATCATCGCCCAGTATTTTTACTGCTGTTTAATGTTGTTTGACCCCAGCCAGCCAGGCACTGACATCTTGCTAGTTTTAGTTTGAGCTCTCTCCAATTTATAGGGATATTTTAATCTTAACTACTTTACATTTGTAATCTTTTGTAAGCATATCCAATTTAGATCAATGGATTTCTTTTCAAGACTTAAACAACTCTAATCAGCATGGCCACCTTTGCTGTAATTAAACTTTCTGTTGCAAAATGTTGTAATATTTAATGTTACAGCTCATTTGACTAGTACATTTGCAGCATGTGTATGAAATGAGATCTGTTTACTTCTTTGGATGTATTCTATGAATGCTCTTTATTTTCCTGGATAAACAATTTTGGTGCTAATATGTTTAAGGATCTTGAGTTAAAAAAAAAAAGATTTCTGCATGCATGGTTTGTCCTATCATTTCTTGAAAAATACACACAATAAAATCCAGAGCCCATCTTATTGGCTTAAGATGTAGTGGAACTGCACCTTAAAAGGAGTATGGTTTAATAAATGGAAATGCTTTTTCAACTTTGGTAGTATTTAAGGCAGTTAATATTATATCTTCTAGCCTGGGTGGATTATATTGGACCAACCAGATGCTGCTAGCCAGCCACAACAGCAGCAGCAGGAACCTCCTCCGCTGCCTTCAGGCTGGGAAGAAAGGCAAGACATCCTTGGCAGGACCTACTATGTCAATCATGAATTCAGAAGAACACAGTGGAAAAGACCAACTGCCCAGTATGTCTTTTGGCCTAAAAATTCAAGTCTTATATTAACTAGTGCAACTAATGCACTCTAGTTACATTGAAAGCAAGGAGAACTAGAAAGCTTGAGAACCAGTAGAGAGCCTTCTATAGTTTAACCTGCGAGAGTAGTCATTTTAACTGCACAGTACTCTTCCTGTTCTCTGGAAGTATGCATTCAAATAGAAACTGGTTGCAATTGTAAGAGATAATAACTACAGTAATGGAAAGGAAATTATTTTCACACTCAAAGCCTGACTCCTCCTTCCCAGCAGGGACTGCATTAAATTATTTACCTTAGGTTTTTTCAGGGTTGGTTAGTTTGTTTTTCTTTTCCTTAGAATGTGAATTACAGAAATAATACCTGGAGTACTGTCTGGTTCTTTGGTTTAACTTGCACTTCACATTGACATGATTGCTTATTCTTTTTTTAAACTGTTTACATCAATTATTGCAGCTCATGACTGTTTCTTTATCTTCTGCCAAAGTGACCATAATAGATGTTTTTGCTGTTAGCCTAGCTCACTGTTGAAAGATAAAATACGGCTACTGTATGCTCACTCAACCCCCAACAGGGACAGTGTAGCTGTTGCAGATATTGGTAGCGTGCAGTTGGAGGCCCAGCATGTGTTCACTCACCGGCGACAGATATCGGAGGATACGGAAAATCTAGACAACAGAGATTCCCCCGAGGTAAAAAAAAACCACAAACATCTCTAAATGTTTCTGAAATGCAAGTAACTTGTAATACAAGCTTTCTGACTAGATTTAAAATTTGTAACTTGAAACTCCTTTTAAAAAATATTTTTTCTTTATTTTCTTTTTAAAGAGCTGGGAAATTATAACTGAAGATGAGGCAACAATGTATAGCAATCAGAATGTTCAAATACCTCTCTCACAGAGTAATTGTGATATACAGTCTCATCTTGCAGAAGAATTGAATACCAGACTTACTACCTCTGGAAGTTCAGCTACTGGCCAGTCAGCAGCCTACACTGTAAATTATTTTTCTTATTGTTCTAATATACAGAAATATCTGTGTTTTGCACAAAATGTTATAACTGATAGGATTAGATCCATAAATACTTCATTTAACAATTACATTTTCAATTTCATCCCTAAGGCAGAGAGCTTAAGAATAAGCTTTTTACTATTGAAGCCCATCTAAGCAAACATTTTATTCTTCCACACTTTTCTTATATGAATTTTTGCCTGAGATTAAAACATACTTGTGTGAAGTATTTTTTGGTCGTCTTACACTGTCATACAGAATGCTATTGAAAACTACAGGTGAAGGAAGGTGTCTGTATCCTGAAAGCTTATTTCTAAGGGAGTTGTGCTATATTGGTCACTTCTTCCACTAGGACAAGTTTTAAGATAATTCCAGTTTTCATTGTGAATACTGGGATAAGATTTTTATGGTGGGGCCGAGTAAACCTGGTGACTCCATAGCAGTGAAAAAGGGACCCTGTTCATACAGTTCCGCTGCCCCCGCACCAGTTATGAAACTTGCCTGACCTCTCAGTGAGTGTTTTCAGTTTGCTAACCCAGAAGAAAACTATTCTTTTTTCCCCCAACTCTGTTTTTGCTATTTTAGCAAGTTGAAACAATATGCTAGGTTGTCTGACAAATACTGTGGTGGCAAATGAGAAGCAGCAGGAGTACGTTGCCAGGAGTAGGAATTGTCTTTTTGGTGGTAGCGAGCAATTAAATAAGCTCAGCTGTCTTGTGAAAGCCGAGCTCCACAAACAGCCTTGTAACCTGATCTGTGACTTGAGAAATCCACTGTCCATTCAGGAAAGCCTGTAGAGGTGACCCAGACCATCTAGTCTGTAAGATTTAGGTGTTTAAATAAAATTATTAGCTTTTTTCTTGCTGTAAAATGTAGATTTGGAATTGACAGTTTTTCTGAGTTAGTAAAAAGGCATCAATAGTGTTGCTGGAAACGCCAAAGTGAGAGTTTGTTATTCTCGCTTTGCTTGATCTCTGTTATTTGGAATACTATGGATAACGAGAAAACTTATTTTTGAGTTGCTTGGGTGGCCTAAGATAAGAAGGAGGCAGATGTTCAAATTATTTGCAAGAGCCAGCTAGAATGACAGTCTTGCCTCCCTTCACCACTGTCACCCCCCCAAAAAATAAACTTATGAACTTAATCTTGCTTTTTCTTTGAATTATTCTAAAAGAGTATGTAGAGAGGGAAAAAATCCTTCAAATAACTGGGGAAATTCTGCAGCAAGATGAAATACAGTTGCTTAATTGTAGCATGTGAGATCTAAATTGGCTCTAGGCAGAAAGGTGGATGCTTATGCAAAGCCCAGGAATTGAATTGCTCTTTTCAAACTGGGTGTCTAAAACTCTCTTACCTTGTCATTGTTAACTTAATCTACTCTCAGAAAAGTTGTTAGCTCTGATATATCACAGGCTTTAGTCTACTGACAAGATAACACAGTAAGTTCTATACTGTAAATTCAGCTGTAACGTAACTGGTTTCAATTAACTGTAATGTTTTACGTGCCAAACCATCTGTTTTTAGGGTTTTTGAGAACTTTCACAAGCCTCTGTATTATTCTGTTTCAAGATTACAATACACACTGTGAACTTAACTTTTCTAGCAGTGTTAAAACAGGAGTTTCAAAAATATTATATCAAATTGACGTTTCAAAACAAATAAGACACTTTGTTCAAGATGAAAACTGTAATGAAGTGTGATAACTATTGTTGACTGTTTGCTGCCATTGGTAAAGCTGCAGTAATAGCTAATACATTATTTCTCTTCACTGCTTCCAGAACCATTCCAGCAGAAGAGGCAGTCTGCAAACTTACAGAGCTGAAGAGCAGCCTGCACATCCAGTGGTACGTCACTCTCCAGAAAACCACAGGCTTGTGTTGCAAAGAAGCTGAAAGATTTTCTTCATGTAAAACTTATTTTTGTAGACTATGTGTTACGTGCTGACATTTTAGATGAGATTTGGCCTTCTGCTTCTGGCAGCTGTCCTGACAAAATTGCAATTATAAGTGTAGCAAGATTGGAGTTCCGTTATAAAGCTTTCATATTCCAACTTCGTGGTTTTGGTTTAACGTTAGCTTAATGCATGGATAGAGCCTGTAGAAGGAAGTAGTCTTCCCATGAAAGTATGAGTTTTGTTTTTCAAATCATTTGCTTTGTAATTAAGGTAGGGTGGTGGTACAGCTTTTATGTTTTCATGGTGACGCTGCAAACTGTGAGCTCATAGCCAGAAGTACTAGGCTGGATCAGCCATGCCTAAACCAGGTTTATAAATTAATCCTCTTAGATGAGGAGCTTGAATTAAAAAAAAAAAACCAAACAAAAACAAAAACCAAACCCACAAAACAACCAACCAATTGTTACTTCATATTGTTCAGTAAGGACTTAAGTTCTGCTTTTCTATTTTATCCAATCTGCAAAAATCACGACCGTCTGGATTATAGTTTTGTTGTTTTAATTTGGCAGAGGAAAGCCTTTTCACAGTTTCATAATTTTCTTAACTGTTTTTCTTCCGTTATCACTAATATTTAGTTACTACCTACTTCATCCGGATTACCCCCAGGCTGGGAAGAGCGACAAGATGAAAAAGGGAGGTCTTACTATATAGATCACAATTCTAGAACCACTACCTGGATTAAGCCAGTTGTACAGGTACTGTCTGTCTTCTAATTTACTGATCTATTTATTAATTTAACCTTTTAAACATCTCACATAATAGCACTAAAGTTTAGAGAACTCTTTGAAATAGAATATGTGAAAGGCATAAATGGTAAAGCACTACATAAAGTATCTGACAGAATGCAACAAGAGATAAGAACAGTATTATTTTATTACTAATTATTAATACTATTACCAAGAAAGCCTTCTGGAGAGTTATAGCTGATTGAGAAGCCTGAAAGACTTCTTTCAACCTTGGTAGCATAATCAGTGATTGTTAGTCAATGTTATTGATATTAGACTAAACAAATCTATGTCTGGCACTTGCTTTATGAAACTGCTTTCGTGAGTCAAAAATACAGATAAATAGAAAAAAATATATTGCTCTACAGGGCTTTGATTTGATTTTTCCCCCCCCCCCCCATTTACCTTAGACTGCTATGGAAACAGGTCAGTTGTCAGCTGTGCAAAGTATTCCTGTAGGAAGACAACCACAAGCAACATCAAGTGATTCATCACCACAGTCTTCTCAGCAGCAGCCTGAAACAGAGCAAGGATTTCTCCCTAAAGGCTGGGAAGTCCGACATGCACCCAATGGGAGACCATTCTTTATTGACCACAATACCAAAACGACAACATGGGTAATGGGAAACTGCTGTCATGAACTGAAATTTTAGTTTCTAACAAGTCAAAGCTTTGCTGCTTTCAGCAAGCTTCTGTAGGTTTCTTTAGTGCCAAGATAACTGTGTCGTGTCTGTTAAGGAACATATGTAATAAAAATGTGAACTCATTTAAAATACCTATCATGGGTAGAACAGGGTGAATTTTACAAACTGTATTGGTACTTGAAAATTTAGCTCAGAAGGAGGAAAACACTGATGTGTATAGGAATCCATTTCACAGATATAAAGCATCTCCTAGATGACACCTCTGTTGTAACTGTAGAACTGTGATAGCTTATATGTGCTGTTAACAGAAATCAGTTTTGTAAGTGTTACTGCGACAGGAAACGTTACTTCAAATTTACCACATGGTACAGTGCCCAATACAAATTTCTTGAGGAAGCAGGCCAGGTGTAGCTACAAGATGGATGTGGGGTTGTACAGCTGCAGTTCCACAGAGTGGCACTGCACGCCACTAAGCAGTGCTGATAGATCGACTTAAGTATTTAGAGTAGGTCACTGTTACTGTGAAAGAGATACAGGAATGCATTAAATTGATTCAAAATTAATATTCATTTCTTCAGGATTACAGAAAGACCTCATTTAACACAAACACCTTCCCCCTACCCCCCTAAAAAAACCAAACCAAACAATGAAAAATCCCAACCACCAAACCCCAAAAGCACAAGGTGTGCCAGGAACAATGCAAAAAGATTAATTTGACTCAATTACACTAAAATTTAGTTGAATGAAGGATTTTAAAATAAATTTACATATAAAAAAGTGAGAGGTCATTAGAAGATGATTGTGCACGCTGGAGGAATGAGAATCCCCAAGGAACTACTTGGCTGCAGAATACGCAACAATTATCTAGTTGGTACTAGGCATATTCTTTATGCAATCATTAACAAACAGGAAAAAAAAAAGATTTTAACATGCTGTTTGTTTTGTTTTCAAAGGAAGATCCAAGACTGAAAATTGCTGCTCATCCAAGGAGAAAGGCGTCCCTAGATCCAGTAGACCTGGGTCCATTACCAGTAAGTAAACTGTTTTATACTTGTTTTGCAAATACAACAATTTAAATACTTAAACTAGCACCATTGAAACTTGCACATGAGAAAATGCAGCCTGCTTTTTTTCATGCAAATTTTGAATATTTGAAAATATTTTGAATTCCAATGCTGAGAGTAGATGGAGGGGGTGAATGCCCCTAGCTGCAGATGTTGTTGAGTTGTATGCAAACTATATGGTCAGAAATTTATAATAAAAGTGTCGTCTTCTTACAGCCAGGGTGGGAAGAGAGAACTCACACAGATGGAAGAATATTCTTCATAAATCACAGTATGTACAATGTAGTATTCTCCCCCCACTCATAATTTTATTTCTGAACATTATCTAAATTAATGAAACTAATCACAAAATGTCTTGCAGATACAAAGAGAACACAATGGGAGGATCCTCGACTGCAGAATGTGGCAATAACTGGACCAGTAAGCTTTCCTTACGTAGCCTTACATATTTTTCAAAATATTGTTAATGGAATCCAAACAAACTATTGTCATTTACTAGTTAGTTGTTCTAGAAGATGAAACTTCCAGGGTGCTTGAACAACGCGTTTTTATTTCTTTATAAAGACTGTTTAGAAAGCTTTCTGTGGAAATGGTCTTTAAATGCCAGAAAAAGATCAGTTCCTGTAGCAGTAAGGAAGTTTCCTTATAGACTGGAGGGGGGGGTTGAAGTGGGGTAGAAACTTTATTTTTTTTTTATCCACAGTGTTCAATATAAAACTAGCTCAATCCATGAAGTAAACTTGAAAACAAGGAAAGACAAAAAGAAAGAAATAAAAAAAAAAAGGCAGTGAAATGGCTTTAAAAGGAATGAAATAAATTTCGAACTGAAAAATAATTATCTACCCTTGATACTTAATCTGAAGTGCAAAATTACCAGGACTAATTGCAAAGATGGTACACATTATAATTATAGATGGGTTTTAGTGTTCAACTGATATCTGTGTTTATTAATAGCCCACATATGTAAACAACCTTCTCTGTCCATGGAAAATAGGGGTGTTTGTAGCCAGGTCTCTCATGATACAGCAAGGAGAGACCTCGTGTTATGTAAGTCACCAGAGGCATTTTGGTCACTTCGATCTGGGCCAGTCACATCAGCTAACAGTAAAGTATAGGATAAATTCTATGGAACGGATCAGAACAAATGATTTGAACGAAGGAGTACTTTTCATTCCAGATGTTTTGAACTGACCATATATTCATAAACTGAAAGTCTTCTGATACTTAGTAAAACACATATTCCTGTTTTCTCAGAACTTCAGTGTATGTCTATGCTTCATAAATGTAGACTAGTTTATATTGCATTAATTGTTTGAGTATGTCAAGTGCTTTTTCTTTTGGTTTTTATTTTTTTATTATTATTATTTTCCCAAGGCTGTGCCTTACTCGAGGGACTATAAGCGGAAGTACGAGTTCTTCAGAAAGAAATTGAAGAAACAGGTTAGTAATCTGTAGGAATCCAGCAGAAATTTATGTCCCTAAACAAAGGGAAGCTTAGGTTACAGTGAAAAGAAATTGGAACTTTGTAACCTGCTTATGGAAGATAGATTTAGAGTCTGATCAAGAATACATTTGTGAAACAGCAACTTGGTGACAATTAGCATTTAATCTAACAGTAGGGTTTGTGACTTTGCTTGCAGTCTCATCACTGCGTAATCTAATTGAAAAAGTAGAAATTCTAAAAGGTTAAGAAACGTTGTAAACCTGGAAGTAGGGTGGCAACAGAAAAGTTTGGAAATCACTGACCTAGCATATACTAGTTTTTGGAACTCAGAATATGGAAATAGAAGTTCTCAGAATAGATTTTAGACTGTCCAGATAGAAAGCTGTACTGTCATCTTGATCAGGCTAGATAACTGTAATAAATTGTTATAGCCTTAATATCTGAAGTTTATGAATGTCATTTGCAAGTTCTAGCTTGAAGTAGCAGTGCCAGATGTATTTATAACACATAACATAAAAGACTGTAAATAGCATCTGCATATCCAGATAACAATGAGTCTGCACAACTGCAATCAAATTGGGTAGCCTTGGAAGATATTATATATATATATATATATATAATATATATAAAAATAGCCTTTGAGCTTAGACCCATACTTTGCCTTTTACCTACCAAGTAAATAGGGCTACCTTTAGCCTTTCTGAAACCTGTATCTTTTGAACGGACACATAAATTGCACACAATTATATATGCATCTACATTTTGTGTTCCTAGTCAAGCAAGCTTGGCATTCATTGAAATGTCATTATCATGAGCTGAAAAGTGATAGACAACTCAGCTACACAATATTTTCTGAGTAATCTAAGAGTTAGATGTGTATTTAAAGCTTGTATTACTGCTGCCTTTTAAACATTCACAAATACCTCAATGACAGTTAGAGTGACAGATTGATTTATACTGAGATTTAATTACTCAATAGTCATTTTAATCAGCTAAGTTTGGTTTTAGTAATTGATTTTATTATTGCTTCAACTTTTTTCTGAGAAGTTGATTTGCAACTAAAACCAGGAAAATATATATTTATTTTTTTTTTTAATTTGGGGATATTTTGCTATTTTCTGAAAGGATGAAAAAGACCCATATCTCATAGTCACCATGTAAATTAGCGATAAAACATTGCACAGAATTCTGCAGCTTGGAGAATGACAATGTGTTCCTCTACTCAAAGTAATTATTTTTTTGTTTGTAGTTTGGATCAAGCTGTTGTTGGATACAAATAGGCATTACATTTAAATGCAGCATTCTATTTTATTGGCGGGGCGGGAACAGGCTATATTATTTAAGGAGTGTAAGAAAATAAAGAAGCGCATCTGAACACGTGCACTTCAGAGTTATTTATTAAATATTTCTGCATTCAAAAATTTGTTATTTCTACTGAGTGTGACTAGCTCTTTGAAATCTGAAATACATTGAGTTTCATTGCATGATCCTAATCTAGGCATAGAGCAACATGAGCTGAAATTTCCTGTTCCCACTTTCACTGAATTTCTCAGTTTTGCCTGAAGTAAACGCTGAAAACAAGTGAAATCAAGAAAATACTTTGTTCTCATATGATTTAATGATTCAGCAAAGTTTAGTCCTCGTTTATTACGGGCTTACTCTGAAAGCTCAGCAGCAAATATGAGCTTGGATATTTATATTCAAATGTTTTCCTGGTATGATAGATTGTGATTTGTTGCTGTTACTTCATATTTGAAGGGCACTGATTTTTATTTTAATACTGTAGGAATACTTGTGTGTCATTATATGTCTTAGGAGAATGAGACACCTAGCCTAATAGTTAGAATATTGAACTAGAAGATGTCAGGTAAAATTGTTCTAAAAATAATTTTATTTATAAACTGAGATGCTTTTTTAATCAAGCTTATAATATGGCGAATTTTCAGTGTTAAAAAGGATTCCATGCCTTGCTGCATATAGAACAACTGAGTATATACTGTTACCCCTAAGAACATACTTTAACCCTATCTTCTTCGTGTGAAATAGAACTTAGTACCCAAAACTTTCCATGTGAGTTGAATCTCATGTAATTAGAGTCTCTTGTCAATCATATCATGTTATGTTTACAAATTTTTAAGAACAGGATTTGTGTGCCATTCTTTGTCTGTTTACAGAATTTGCATACTCTGCAAGACTGAAAGATGCTGGGTTTTCTTCTATTATTCTATGTCTTCATTTTTTAATATATTTTTATTTCTAGAGTGATATTCCAAATAGATTTGAAATGAAAATTCATCGCACAACAATCCTCGAAGATTCTTACAGAAGAATTATAGCTGTAAAGAGAGCAGATTTCCTTAAAGCAAGACTTTGGATTGAATTTGATGGTGAAAAAGGTTTAGACTATGGAGGAGTGGCCAGGGAATGGTTCTTCCTTCTCTCTAAAGAAATGTTTAATCCTTATTATGGATTGTTTGAATATTCAGCTACGTAAGTAATACAGGTTTGGAAGACTTGAAGACTATTTAGGGAAAGGAGATCAATTGTATTTCTCATGCCTACCTTCAGAATGGAATTGCTTCCCCCACCCCAAACTGTATAGGGGCGTTTAGCTGTAAATGCCTGTGATGTTTTGCACCTAGTTCTTTGTTTGACAGGAGAATAATGTGGAGACAGTACCTGTGTTTGTTTTTTTCCAGCAGTCTAACCTAAGCCATGTCATCTTTGCATACACAAGTATATGCTTGTACTATTTACAGAAGAGGCAGTATTTAACAAATAACACAGGGAATGTTATTCTGATTACTTTAAAATCAATAGGAGTTAATCCTTTCTTTTTGGTATATCTCTAACTTAGAAAGATAATTCGTGGTGTTTCAAAACTGTTATTTCTGTTATGCTAATAGAATCATCTACTGAGTATTGTTTAATATTAGATTAGTGATTCACTAATCCAAATTGATTATTTTTTTCAACTTCATGAAAAGTAACACCTGATTTAACCAGCAGTGTCTTTTGGACCTTCAAATATGGGACTGTTCCAATAGTACAACATTTTGTTTTTCTTTTTTCTTCCCTACTCCGTCCCTCAACTTCAGAGATAACTATACTCTGCAGATCAATCCAAACTCTGGACTTTGCAATGAAGATCATCTCTCTTATTTCAAGTTTATAGGTCGTGTAGCTGGAATGGCTGTTTACCATGGCAAACTTTTGGATGGTTAGTATTTATTGTATGTAATATATTTAAATTATTATTGTACATATTTTGAATTCTAAGTTACATACTGTTCAACTTATTTGTTCTTCTTTAAAGCCTTTTTTATTCGTCCTTTTTACAAGATGATGCTCCAAAAACCAATAACGCTTCATGATATGGAGTCTGTGGTATGTAATTTGCTTTATCATCTATGTTAGGCTTTCATGTCCGTATTAATTTTTTTTAATACATCTTTAATGAAATAGTGAAGGTTGAAAGTGCATGATTCAAAGAAATTTTAGGCTGCATCTTTTGTAAGTCTGTAAGTTATATAGGATTTAAAACTTCCAAGGAAAATCAGAGACCTGAACTATGGTTTAAGTTAAGCTGTATTGAAGACTTGTCTCTAAACTTTCTATGATGTACTCTTGAAATATTTTTAGACACTAAGGTTCCTAAAATTAAATAATAAACATCTTCGGGACCCCTGTCTCAACGAGTTTGTTAAATTAGGTTTGTGGGTTTTGATAACTAAAAAGAAATGTATTCTTATACGTTCAGAGACTGAAAATATTAACAAGTGAGTACAGTGTAAAGTTTTTAGAGGGGAACATGGCCCTTAATTTTCTTCTTTTTTTTTTTTTTGTTTCCCTGGTAATGGTATAATGGTTCTTATCTAGAATAGTTATGGACAGAGTGATTTTTATTCAGTCTCTTTAATCTATAACTGATTAAATAGTCCTTTAAGACTATTCTTTATAGACTTTAATCTATAACTGCTTTTATAACTATAACTTTTATAATCTATAACTGCTTTTATAGACTTTAATCTATAACTGATTAAATAGTCCTTTAAGAATACAGAATATAGTTCCTATCTGTTTCTGAGTAATAGCTTTATAATGTGTCCTGGTTTTTTTTTCCTTTTCTTTTCTTCTTGTACTATAAAATTATGGGATGGTTTGGGTTGGAAGGAACCTTAAAGATCACCTAGTTCCAGTCCCCCCGCCATGGGCAGGGACACCTTCCACCAGACCAGGTTGCTCAAAGCTACATCCCACCTGGCCTTGAGCACTGCCAGGGATGGGGCATCCACAGCATCTCTGGGCAACCTGTTCCTGTGTCTCACCACCCTCACAGTGGAGAAGTTCCTCCTAATACCTAACCGAAACCTACTCTCTTTCACTTTAAAGCCATTACCCCTTGTTCTGTCACTTTATGCCTTTGTAAAAAGTTCCTCTCCAGCTTTCCTGTCGGCCCCTTTAGGTGCTGGCAGGCTGCTCTAAGTTCCCCCTAGAGCCTCCTCTTCTCCAGGCTGAACAGCCCCAACTCTCTCAACCTGTCTTCATAGGAGAGGTGCTTCAGCCCCCGATCATCTTTGTGGCTTCCTCTGGTTCTGCTTTAGCCGGTCCATGTCTGTCTTGTGCTGGGACCCTAGAGCTGAACGCAGTACCCCAGGTGGGGTCTCACGAGAGCAGAGTAGGGAAGAAGAATCACCTCCCTTGACATGCTGGCCATGCTTCTTTTGATGCAGCCCAGGATGTGATTTTGCTTTATCTTAATTTTCATTCCCTAAGGCTCTTTGTAGTAATGTCTGACAATAAAGGGAAGTTAAATACAGGATGAGAGACAGAGAAGAGTCCACAATACATTACTTCCGATAATGCTTTTACATCACCATTTTGCTACGTGAGAGTTTTTTGGTCCTGAGATTGCTGAGTCTTCAGGTTTCAGATGTTTTTGTAGCTTTGTACAGTTGCAGTGTCTTTGTATCCAATACAGGATTATCCTAGGTAGCAGCATTCACTGGGCAGTAACGGAGCCTCTTGTAGCTTAAAAAGCGGCTACTCTATTTTGTATTTACTGTTTTGTAATTCTCTCTCTTAGGATAGTGAATATTACAATTCTCTGAGATGGATTCTTGAAAATGATCCAGCGGAACTGGACCTTAGATTTATCGTTGATGAAGAACTTTTTGGTCAGGTTAGTATGTTTATGTAAAGTAGAATAGACAAAACACAAAAGAAAATATTTGACCTGTGAAATTAGCTGATTTTATCTGTATGGTACTAAGAAAAACCCTTCATTCACAGTCATGTTGGTTTGTTCACTCAGCTGCTGCGTTTAGCTGGCACATGCTCATGCAGTGCTCTTTTAGCCTGGCTGTGATGTGATAAAGGACTTGGAAATAAGCAGAGCTTTAAAAAATGACTCGTGCTTTTTTCGTAAGTAATACTTGTATTGAAATGTAGCTGTTGCTGTGAATGCAACTGAGACTAAGATATCCATAGTCCCATTAGTAATCTGGAGTAGAGACTGGTTTTCTGTGATTGGCTGGAATAGATAAGCTCTTTTGGAAATGATTGGAATCATAAATTTCACTGGGAGATAATAATAGGGTTTTTTCTAAGATGTACTAGAAAACTATGGAGTCAACAAGTTTGTTGTGTGGAGAGCTATCCAAGATAAGTTGTGTAGAAATACCACAGGTATTGAATAAAAATTGCAAATTATGGGTGTCAGCTAGATCCAAGTAGGACAGTAGCCTTTGTGGTCTTGTGTAACTAAATTGACCTTAAGTAGAAGCATGAAAATGTACATCCATAATAAAGTAGAAATCAGATATTTGTCTACTGAGGTTCTATATTGCATATATGCATAACGTTGTTATGCATATTGATTCACTTATTTAATGGAACCATTGCTGAAATTGCTCTGTGTTTTTCCTTGAGATTTGGAAAAATGGCTGGGTCACTGAATATGCACTTGGTGAAGTCCACATTACTGAAAACTCGTGTGCAAATCTGGCAGCCCTGAATAACACTTGCTTTGGGAAAAAAAAAAAAAAAAAATCAACCAAATTCTGTTTTTTCAGGTGAACTGTGACACCAATTCTGACTCTTATAGTTTTCACATCCTGCACTATTCGAGTGAACTAAATTACACAATACTGATGTATGAATTCTGTCACATACTTCTCTTATTTAAGACCTATTCTATGTATCACATTTTAGACCCATCAACATGAACTGAAAAGTGGTGGATCAGAAATAGTCGTCACCAACAAGAACAAGAGAGACTACATTCAGTAAGTAGTGGTCACTGTGTGTGACGTGTCTTACTGGATTGTCCCTCTAGTAATAGGGGCTGTGTGTTAGTTGTATTAACAAGAGGAAGCTGTTGCTTTGTGTATAAATTGCTTTTATTTTAAATGTTTTTGGTTTTGTTTTTTTTTTTTTTTTTACAGTCTTGTAATCCAGTGGAGATTTGTGAGCAGAGTACAGAAACAAATGGCAGCCTTTAAAGAGGTATAGCTTTAATTACTACAGAAATTCTAAGAATTTGTACTATCTAATCTTAAGACAAGCTTATTTGGACATCCTGAAGACCCACAGATAATATTGCTACAAGTATAAAAAAGGCGGTGATACTGTTTGTCTGCTTTGAATTATTTCAGCCTTTAAAATCTTTTTGGTATATTTTTACTGAGGTGTTTAATTCACACTGAGAAATCTGTTTATTTCTCAATCCTGGCTGACAGCTTTGGCTGTAGTGCAATCAGTTTAATGAATTCTGCAGAAATGAAAATTAATTCTATTAGTTTGATTTAAACTAGCTGGTTTATCCTTATATGCAATATAATTTACACAAGTATGATATTCAGACTTGCATATTCACCATTCAGTGTTGCACAATAAAGATAAGTCAGAATTAAAGTACTGTAACTGAACTGGGGGCTGCTGGTGTTCAAACATCTGTATTTGATGTATTGCTTTGGCTCTGTTTATTAAAGCATCTAAATATTGTTCTTAGTGAACAAAAACGCTAAAATAATGTTGACTTGATTTTTTTTTAAAAAAGAATCATCCCTCGTCTTTTTAGGGCTTTTTTGAACTAATACCACAGGATCTGATTAAAATATTTGATGAAAATGAGCTAGAGGTAAGTGTTTCATGGAAAAGGAAACAAATTATGTTGAAATTTAATGTTACCGACTTAAACTTCTGGTGGTGTTTGTTTTGGTGTTTTGTTTTTTTTTTATCCGTGTAGTTATTAATGTGTGGACTCGGAGATGTGGATGTGGCTGATTGGAAACTACATACAAAATACAAAAATGGCTACAACATAAACCATCAAGTAATACAGTGGTTCTGGAAGGTATTATGAAATTCTGATTATTTTTTTTTTAACTTAGAACCTACTCAAAAGCTGTAGTATTTCAGCTATGCTAGTTTATAATGCAATTCATTAATAGGTAGGTAAATATTTGACCATTAAGACTCCTGAGAAAGTAAGAAAACTATAGATGAGATGCATGGTAAGAATGTAAATACACTACTGATACTTGCTTTTTCCAAAAAATCCATGTCTGACTGGGGTTAAAATATTTCTGTGTAGGTTTTTCTGGCATGGTTACACTAAAGAGGTGTTAAACTCTTCTGTTTAATAAATTACAGGAGTTTGGCTGCTAGTTCATAACATCAGGAAACTTCAAAGAAAGTAGGGGCCAAATCTTTCAGGGAAGTATTTCAACAGCCTGCTTAGCCAGTAACCGTACTCCTGTTACAGTGTCATTAAAAAATTGTTGACTTAATGTCTTTTAGCAATAGGCAGAGAACTGTGTGTCACTACAAAAAAACCCCGCATATATATATATAAAGGATAATGATTTAGAAATAGAAACTTGCGTAAATCTGCTAGCTTAATACATTACTTTAAAAATAAATGTTTAATTGTAATCATTATCATACACAGGCAGTCTTAATGATGGACTCCGAAAAGAGAATAAGATTGCTTCAGTTTGTTACTGGCACATCACGTGTACCTATGAATGGGTTTGCTGAGCTGTATGGTGAGTACTTATGATTATGTTTACAATGAAGTAGCAGGGAATGTGATACCGACGTTGTGTCTACGTTTGAAATCAAGTATCACGACACTGTTTTTCAAATTTTGCTGTAAAAATGAGTGTATACTGGCTTTATAAAAGTGAAGTTAGAGTCACTCTAGATCATGTTTCCTGTGTTCTATAAATATGTCTTTTTAATTCTGGTTTTGGAAGTTTTTAAATGTGTAGGAGTTCTCAAATGAATGTGGTTTTTTAAAGCTCTTAAATAGCTGCAAAAATCCCTGTTTAACACGTGATTGAGCTTGAAGAAGGTTCTCAGTTATCCAAGATCTGATTACAAAGACATGCTGGCATTAGCAGTTAACTTAAGTTTTCCCCAAGTTCCCCAACTGCTTTTGCAAGCCACACTTCAGATACAACTGGAATTGTAAGGATATATTCTGAAGAGGACCACTGAAATGACACGAGTTAAACGTAATGCCAAAAGAAACATAGTGAACCTACAGTGCAGAGACTGAAACAAGCAGATGGCAGCAGGGAGCAGACTTCAATACCGAAGCCAGAAAACCCTCTGTGAAAAGACCATGGACAAGCGGATAGAACAGCCCACAAAGGGTGGGGGTGTTTGGCTTATGGGAAGTCTATTTTCAGCTGCCATCAGCTATTACTTCTTCTGCTAGACTACTCTATTAAGCCTTTAAAAGGGTTTGAGATCCTATGCAAATGACTGAATAGCCTAACGTGTATTTCAATAAACATTTCTATTAACAAATTACTGTTGTTTATAGAACGCTAGAACTGTGAACAAATAATACCCCCCATGCGTCCCTGTTTCTCCCTCTTTTCATTTTCATTTCATTTCATTTGTAAATACTCCCTTGTTGTGAGTTCCAAGGGAAAGGACAGTGCCCTCAGCAGACTTGAGCCACGTGTTTGCTGTTGCACCTGTACCTTCGCCCTGTTGGAGTTACAGTGCATGCACGTTGCAGTGGAAAGAAACCCCATCAGGATTTTGTGGCCTTCGGATTTTTATTTGTCTAAAAACACTAGCCAGAGATAGAACTAAGGAATAATATAGGGAAAGAAACTGTTGAAACTTGGCTTCCTTCTGCTCAGGGATTAGGATGGCCTTGGGCAGTCTTCTGACCAAGTCCCAGTTCCCATAGCTCTGTTTACTCAATGAAAAATTCAATTAGTGATTGCCTTGCACAGTGCTTTGACATTGCTGTTTTGGCTTTTTATTTCTGCTTTACTGTAGCCAACATGCCAATCTCCCCAAACCCCAGTAATGATCACAGTGGCATTACCAGTAACCTGCTTGAAGAAGTGTAGACGGTTCTTCAGTGTTTCATGTTGGCACAAGGCTTTTTGGTGCTGCCGGGCAGACCCTCCGGTGGTTGCCTTGCCACCTTCGGGCACAGCCCTAAGAGCTGGCTTCCTAGCGGGACATCTCCCTCTTGTGGCCCGGAGAGGCTGTTCTGCTCATGAAAAGGGACTGCTTGGGAGGGTTTGCTCCCAGACACCCAGTCTGAGAACTTCTTGTCGTGTGGTAGAATGCACCGTTGGTCGTAGAGCTGCTTCTCTGCTTCATCCGTATTCAAGGCATTCTTACTAGTTACTTTTCCTAACCAGCCTTGTGTGCTGAAGAAACACGTAAGCCAAAGAAGAAAGTAAAGATGAAGAGCTGGAAGTGTTCCCTCAACTCCTGACATGTATGTCTCACTGATAGTATTTTAGGATAAAGTGCACAGTGTTTGCTCTCGCCTGTCCAGTTCACTCACTAGGCTCGTTTGAAGTGTAGTTTCTGTGCGTTGATTGGGATTTCCTACCTTTTTCTGTATGTTAGTAGCTGTGAAAGTGTTTTCTCCTCCTCTTATTTTCATGGTTAGGATTAATTGTCTTGGATTTTTCTGTTGGTGGTTTTGTGGGGTTTTTTTGTGTGTATAAGTTGGCTAACATCCTCAAATCCACCTCCACAATGTGCATTATTACATGTGATCATAATACAAATATTTTTATTAGTAATACATATGATTTCTTTTTCGCCATAAAACCACAAATATTTTTGAATTGACAGTTATAACTTGTGTCATCAAAAAAACCCAAACATTTTGGAGGAGTCATGAAAAAAAGGGGAGGTGTCTCTCTGCATTATAAAACCAACTTGATTTCATAGGTCTAAAGGTACTCAACACAGCACTTACACCTCAGCTGGATTCACTGATCAACCTGTTCATATTACTGCTGCTCATCTTTAATCTGAAACATGTTTCACATTTTCTGTTTCAGCATGCTGCTCATACTTGGGTAGCCACCTGCCTTGGAATACCATTCTGTAACTGTATTGATGGTCTCCTCATAGAGTAGTCAGCAGACACCCACCATCAGAGATCATCTCTTGTTCTCTGACAAGATAGCAACTTTTTGTTACTATTATTTTTTTAAACTACATAGTCTTCTCCAGACATACGCAAGCGCTTTCAACAGCTTAAGGGAATGGTTACAAAATGCCCTTTGTGTTTACTTGGCAAGAGTTGAGAGGTCCGAGGAACTTTCAGATACAACATGCTGTAAGTCAGTTGCTGAAGACACAGGCATAGGTGGAGCTGCACTTGTGAGCCAGTATTCTCTCAGGTGCATACGTGCATCCCTGAAGTACACATACAGTCTCTGTGTTTCAAAAAGATATTAGTTACTCTGCTCTGCTGTGTTGGTGACGGTGGACACTGAATACTTGCTGACAGGTTATATAACTTGGCACGTTGTGATAAACATGTCTAAATTTTTACATGCAAAATTTACACAGGATAAAACTATCTTCCGCATAAAATTCTCAATGCCAACTATTATGTGTATGCATTTAGGTCTTAGACTCTGAGTTTAAGGTGTGAAATTAAGATGTGGCAAGAAATAATTTAAAATAAAAGAGAATTGGGATCAGTGACCGTTACTGAGTACAGACTATATTTGATTCATATAGATAGGTCCAACTAATGTCAGAATTAGATTACAAAACCCCAAGATATTTCACAATTTGAATTTCTGATTATAAAGGAATCTCGTATTGGAATGTAAATTGATGTGTATTTTTCTGCAGGTTCAAATGGACCGCAACTGTTTACAGTTGAACAGTGGGGTACCCCTGAAAAACTGCCAAGAGCTCATACCTGGTGAGTATTTAATTTAGGTAGATGATGACATTTATTGAGAATGATAAAAATATTTAAGAGGTTTTATCTGTTTTTCAGCTTTAATCGCTTGGATTTGCCTCCATATGACTCATTTGAAGATTTATGGGATAAACTTCTTCTAGCGATTGAAAATACTCAGGGTTTTGATGGGGTTGATTAAGACACAGACATAAATTATGTCGGTCCAGTGCTGCATTTTCATGTTAAGGGTTTACAAAAATCTGAATTTTCCAGGGACTACCATTGTGTTTAGTTGCATGGCTATTGAATCTTCACAGTATCTCTTGTAAAATAAGTAAGTATTAAAAATTCACTAACTTTTGAAAATATATTTTGCCATTTCCACGGTCTGTGTACTTTGCTAGTAACTACAGTATACACATTGAATGGGCCAGTGCCAAGTAAATCAAAAACATTTTTAAGCAGTTGCCTCTTCTACAGTATTTGACAGACTGTCCTACAGTAAACTACTGAAGTAAAACTGTGAAGAAATCTTTGCAGAGGGTATAAATTTGAATTGCTGCTTTTAAGAGGAACAACTGAAATTGTTAGATGTTTTTTAAAAGAAAAACAGAAACAAAACCACCAAGTTTCATGTAATGCAATATCATAATGTGTGCTGCTTCAGGCTGTTTGCTACAGATCTGCCCAAAGCACCTTATAATTGAGCATATTAGGTAAAAGATTGGAAAGCATTTGTTTGCATTATCAGCCATCAGTTTGCAGAAAATTGACTTGCTGACACACTTCATTTTGTTAGATTTCTGTTTCTACCTTGCTTTTGTTGAAAGAGTGTAACAAAACCAGGATTTTATATAAAACGGACAAGCAGCATAATTCTGAATTGTAATGAGAAATTATATCCATTTTTGTCTGAAATTGTATACTGTCAGTTTATTGAGTGTTCATCACTGTTTTTGATAAATTTCTAGTTCAGCAATGGATAATATTTTCAATTCAACCTTTTGCAACAAATTAATCTTGAAATGAAATTTGTATGCATATCACTCAGTATTAGTTCTTGGTAGTTAGAGGCCTTTATTATCCATTCTTGCAGTATTGCACTACATAACAATAAAGAACATGTTTACAGGGTTTTCTGGGCCAAATTCAGCACTCTGATATGTGGAAACTTCTCTGTGCCGCCTGGAGGTTATGCACATATAACCAGGTGCCGAATTTGGTTCTGTAATATGTTTACAGGTTATGCTAGTTTCTATAGCTGCATTTTTATATTTTTTTTCTCCACTGTTAGTCTATAAACCAAATTTGTTAATACAGTATAACCAAAGTCATAACCAACAATGTGCAATTTATTGTAGATCAACTTGTCATATAAATACTAGTTTGATTTCTTTTGTAAATGTGGATATCTTTTGTATTAATGTTAACACTTTTTTTGAGCAAGTGCTGGTTAAAATGATTAACAAAGTTGGTTCTAAAAGGAAAAATTGGTTTTTATACCAGGCTTGCTCTAATTTTAACATTTTATTACCAATATGATCTGAGGAAATAACAGTACGTAGCTTTGGCCAGCAAATTTCTGTTTAGTCACAGTCTTTATAAATATGCAAGAAGGAAGTGTAGCACATCTCTCTATAAAGATATGTAAATTACGTAACAAATTTAATGGGTCTTAAGGGATATTTAAAATCCCACTTTGTTTTATTCTTTGACTAGGTCATTGGGGCTGAGAATATTACATGTAAATAAAGGTAACTTATACAAATTTTGGAAATCTATATGCAGTTTTGTAAAACATGAATGATATATCAGTAAATCTGTATAGATTTGAATGTAGCAGGTTTTGTTGCATACTTTAAAGTATAAAATAAGGATCCTGAGAGCAGTAAATAAAAGTTTATTCTAATAATTTGTGGCTCAGTTCTTTGAAGTGCAAATCGGCAGTCTTGAAATAGCAAGAATTCAGTAACTTTAGTACTCCTAGTTAGACTGGGGCAGCAGTTCCACCACAATACGTTGCTACCTTTGTATAGGTGTTGAGGTACAGCAGCGCTGTTTCCTACTGTTCTGCTCCCAAGGCACGTAGTCTTCGAAAAATTAATACACTGTTTTCATAAAAGCTCTAGGTCGCTGTGAGCCTTCATTGTACGTACGGCCAGCCTAGAAATGCTGCACGGCAGACAGGCGGAGGTGGTGGCCCCCCAGAAATGCCAGCTGACTGCTGCTGCGGGAGGGTCAGGCTCCTCCCTGCTGCTGTAGGAACACCCTTCTCAGCTGGCCGGCTGGCATGCAGCCCACAGTCCGCGGCGGTGAGTGCGGCAGGGGTGCAGAGGGGGCCCTGAAGCTCTGCTCCAGGCAGCACAGGCTGCCCAGTGGCGATGGGGATGTGCCACAGGGCTCAGTCCCCCGTGCGAGCTGTGGGAAGCAGCCCCAGTGCGTGGGTGAAGGCTCCTGGAGAAAGGATGCAGCTGCCGGGTCATGGGCTGCAGGGAGTATCCTGGTGCCTCTCCACAGGACAGGGCTGGCCTGCCTGCAGAAGCTCTGCTGTGGGCAAGGCACCAAGTTGCTGCAGGGAAGAGCTACAGGAGGACTGAGTAGACACGTAGCTTTGGGAGGATAAACAGCTGAGAGGTCCTAAGGGTCTTCACAGGGACCTTGTCGAGGCCAAAGAGCAAACCACACAGTGGGAGTGAGGAAGAGGAGCTGGAAGCCCTGCTTGGGCAGGTGGTGGATGCATATACCCAAGGTGGGTGAAGCTGGAAGCTTGTGACTTCTGGCATCAGAAGAAAGGCTTCTTCACCTCTGGGTATGAATTTACAGAATTGTGGTGCTGAAGATGAGGAAAGGAACAAGTTGCATGAAGGGAGTGGTTTGGAGCTGGATGCGCCTGAACTCAGAGTTTTCACACCGAGAAGCGGTGGGTGATACAGAGTCCCTTCTGTGGGCTTTAAACTCGGTTTGTGGAGGAATGGTGGTAACAGCTTGTGGTTAAATAAGAGAAGAGAGGCCATTGGTGCTGGTGCGAAGTACCGGGGCAGGGCGGTGGGAGTGAGGCAGCCCTTCTGGAGGGTGCCACAGGCTGAAGGGAGCCCAGCTTCTGTGCCTGAACACGCTCACAGGCAGCCGGGGAAAGACCAGGAGGAACAAGAGACACAGCTCATGTGGCTGGAGCCGCTTGGATGGGGGGAGACCTGTGAAGGGAGGGGGTGACAGGCTGGTGCAGAGCTCTGAGTCTGGGTCAGAGGAGACACCAGTACAGGAAACACCTAGGCCACTGGTTTGTTGTCAGGAAGTGGGCAGTGGTCTTGGAAGCATCTCAAGGAATTGCAAAATGGCAAACCCTGGGTCTTAGAGGAGGCTAAACTCCCTGATGTCTGTAGGAAGGGCAGTACAAGGGGACAATCTGGGAGGCTTCAGGAGGGGGTCATGGACAGCTAAACAAGGGTGCTGGACTGGCCGGCTGGGGAGATGTTCTCCTGGATCTCCTGTGCGCCCCTCTGTACTTTTATTTTCTGCACATTGCACCTCCGTATCCCATGAAACGTACACTGGGGACGGGACAGGATGACTCCAAAGATGCTACTGTGAACACTTCCCTATTTTTTTTTGCCAGAACACCGTCCCTAATGTGGCTGTGTGTGCCAGCTGCAGGCCACTTCCCCTGGCATTACAGATGAGTTTGACAGCTGCCTCCTTGTGTATTAATGACCATCTGGTTTACACTGGAATTTCATTGCTCTCACCACCCAGCAGTGCCAGGTGAGGGATAAGACTGAAAAATCTTTCAGGCAGGTAAGAGCTAAATGCACCAGCCTGCTGAAAGGAAGGGTAGCCAGGGTTGGCATTTGGGAATGGATTTTGTGCAGGTCTAGTTAAAAGGATGTATCTGCGAAGAAACAGTCTGTTAAGGGGAGAGACTTGAGCAAGATGCTGATTCTGGGCAGGGACTGGCCTGAAACGCGAGGGAGAAGCTGCACCAGGAGCAGTTCCACTTCTCCCAGCTTTCAGAACACTGCACTGAAAATTCTGAGGGGTGTTTTGGCAGGAGCTTTGTGGGCTGCTGCAAGCCTGAGAGCTGTAAGCAGAGCAGTGTCCAGCCATCGGTTGTGGCTTCTGCAGGTTGATACCGATGCAACCCGGCTTTTCTAGAAAAGTACACTGGAGAATCTGCCCCGCGTGGCGCCTTTCCCTTCCCGCAGGAGGCTGCAGTCAGAAATCAAGGTCTTTTGACATTAACATTTGAAAATTTTGAATTGTCAGGCACAGAACTTTGATAATAATGGCTTATAAAGGAATAAACAAGAAGGTCAAGCTGCCAGTGCCCCCTCGCCCGCCCCCCCGTGGCCGCGGCGCTGCGAGTGGTGGCGCCGGGGAGCCGCCAGGGGGCGCCGCAGCGACCGGGCCGGGCCAGGCCCCGGGGCGGGGTGCGCGGTCGGAGCCCCCCGGGGCGGCGGCGGAACGGGGCGCGGGCAGCGGGGTGCGGGGTTGGCTCCCCAGGGGCGGGCAGATCCTCTCAGAAACTTTTCAGGCTTCAAGCTTCGCTTTTCTGGGGAAGTGAAACCAGTTCTGCTTCGTGTTTAATGTGGATGGCGGTGACGTTAATTAGTGTGTTAATTGTTACGGTTATCTAGTGAGTGGCGTTCCTGCTTCTGAATAAATAAATATGACGCTGTCGAAGAAGTGTATTTATTTAGCCTAAAGAAAGGTAAAGTATATAGATTAACCTCAGCAAAGACTTGCAGTATAAGCTGTTTACCAGTAAGGTCCACTGATGGCTGCAGCTGAGGCTTGCTTACATTTTTCAATCGATGTCAATAATTTGATTTGTATCGACTTAAAGGCATTTGGGTCTGAAATGGTCTTTCTCTAAAATATCTCATTTGTTCCAAGGGTTATCATGGATGTGGAAATGCTCTGCCGCCTAGTGCGACGGAGGCCTTAGGTATGAGCAAGAAGCACTGAACAGTAACTGGGAGGTCTGGGACAGCGGGGGCTGTGGTGGTCTCTTCCAAATGCATTTCAGCTGACAGATTTTGGGGTTGGGTGTCCCCTAGATGAAGTCTGTCACTTCGGGAGGTGGTACAGGTGATTCTTCAGTGTTCTTGTTGCATCGTGGGGCAGAGCTGTGGGTTAGTAGGAAGCTAAAATGGTAATTTCTTTTAAGTGCCACCGAGGCTTCACTTAGGCAGCTTGAAGGCCATGTGACTTGAATTATTTCTAATTACTGTTAATAGTAACTATTAATAACTATAATCACATCTGTAGCATATTAAACACATTTTTTACTAGAGACAGGGTTGAGTACTTACACATCAAACCTAGGCAAAATACGTGAGCGCAGTCTGCTCGTTTTCCTTTTCTATCCTATTTTTCCCTCTCAAACCTCATTATTTCATACATAAACTTACTTTGCAAGCTACCTAGTGCCTTTGGCACTTGATTTGTTCTGCGAATCCATAGTGCAGTTTAGTGCTATTTCACAAATTGGCTGTGTCTTTACAAAAAGCTATGTGTATATTGAAATCCACAGATGCCTCTGGCATACCGTCAATGAGAAACGTGGCCAGGATCAGCACAGATTGCCGCCTTCTCTTTTTTTTCAGTGTGATTTCAATGTTACTTAGCAAATACCTGATACTCTTATCAGTCCCCTAAAGTGGGAATTACATACTAATGATGATAACATGCTGAAACACAATTGAAGTAATTAAAACTGAATATGTGTAGTTTTAAATACTGCGTTTGCTTTACTCATTTCTTGTGTGGTCAGAAAGAATGTTGATTGTTAGGAGACCAGGCTCTTCTGTCTGTCGTTCCTCATGCTATCTGTTCATTTGTGTTTTCCTTTCTGTTTCTTGTTAATTAGTTTGTCGTGGTGCTTGGGTTCTTCACATAGGGTCTTATACAAAAAAAATAATTTGATAGGATTCTGCTTTTTGGGGTCAGTTTGTTTATTTTAATATCTCCCCTTTTTTAATAAATGATTTCTTTCAAGGAATCAACGTGCATCTCTTACTATGTGAACTGAGAGGAGCTCACTTATTTATCTGCCGTTAGAGCACCACCAACAAGAAGAATCTGTACTTCTGGTGCTAGAGAAGCACCTTATTGAAACTTCTACACATTTAAAAGGCAACCAACACCTACCATCTTCTATTGTTATAAATGGGAATTCAGCATTTAACAGCTGCCGTATAGCTCTGCGGCATCACCAAATCAGTAGGAGATGCAAGCACGGGCTTTGGTACTCTTACACTAAATCATTTTTCTTTGAAGTGGAGACTTAATTGCTTTTTCTATGTGGAACATATATCATTAGCACACTAAGCAGAATACAAACAGCTTGCAAAGGGGATAATGAGGGAGCACTTCCATGTAATGCTCAGTTTACATCCACGTGACTGTAAAAAAATGTTTTGTTTTGTTGCGCTGTCCTTAATTTGAGGTTTCTTGCTTAATGAGACTTCAAACAAATTCTGCATTGTAGGTTTCAGGTTTTCATCCCAGAGAGAGGCTTGGGATTTCGGGGAGTGAGGGGAGGCAAAGCAGCTTGGAAAACCTGAACAGACATTGAGTAAGTGAGCGTGCCTCTTGAGGAAAGACAGATAAAGCAGCTTTCCGAAATGTGACAGAATGTAAAACTTTCTGTTGAAATACACTGCAGTCTAAAAACATACATCTCAATTTGTTTTTCTTAAGACCTTTTGAGTTTAATTTAATGGAAAATGTTTTCATAATTGTCTGATAGCTTTTCTGGTATTTTCTACAAGCTGAAGTATTTCTGACTCGGGTTTTGTTTTGAGGGCTGGGAAGTGTGACCTTTCAGAGGCTGTGAACACACGTCCTACTAGGCAGTGCTGCTTGGGAGTATGCAAAATGCTAAAGGTTTAAATCAAATTGCCCTGAGGACTGCTTACTGACCTTTTGAATGCAAAGCTGTCAAAACCTTCAACTAGACTTCAGCTAGAGAAGAACACTTAAGGCAGATCAATGCAAACAGAAAACGCTGTGGTGTTCTGACTTTTGGTAATTCCTAGTTAGTGAGAAACGGTTACTGTGCTGCAAGAGCTGCTGGAAACAAACCCGCGCTGCTGAGGAGTTGCTGTGAGTAACATGTAATAGTTGTTTTGCAGGGAAAACCTTTTATAATCTACTTGAGAAATTAAGTTTTCATTAATTGCCAAGCCCTGATACAGTTATCTGAGCAGGATGCTTCATTGACTTCAAAGAGATTTTTGTCTGCTTAAGGAATGTGGGGTCAGGCCCTTAACTAGTGATAACTTTCTTCAGCGGGCTGTCAGATATGACAAACTGTGCCACTTGGACAGAAGTTACCCTGGCCTTGCCATCCCATCCTTTTGTCCCGAAAACTTGCTTTCTTCATTTGCCCACGTAATAGAGTTTCTGGGTGGTTGCTATATAGAAGAGCTTAGAAATTACCCTCTAGCTGAAGCTGTGGCTTACAGTGAATATGTTTTCTTTACCTTGAATAGTTATAACAATTATTTTCTAATTATGATACACTATATAATAAATTCAGTTGCGGAAAGTGCTTGGTGGAGTTATGGGTCATCGTCCCCATTCTATGAACTGCTGCCCAGTAATTAGTTGTCCACCCTTAATAGATTTATTCCTGATTAGTTGTTCATGCGCTATTGCTTGCTGTAATGCAGAGTTTTAAATAAATGCTTTCCTTTCTACGTAGGCTTACAGAATTGGACCCAAACCCAGGGGATTGAGAAGCTGCTCATTCATGTGTTGCATCTCAGTACAATAATGATAGGCACCCTGTGCAAAAAGTATTAAGCAATTGTGTTAAGCAATTATGTATATCCTGTGCTGAAGACTCACAGAGTAATTACTTCACAGGCTAGTAAAAATAATTCTCTGTGCTTTATCAGAATGATACAACTGCTTTTCTCTTAGTGTAATTAAAAGTAGCTATCAAAACATAACAGGTGCTGCTTCATTCAAGGCAAAAATAATACAATCTCTGTTAACATATACCTAAAAATTATGCTTTTTTTCAAAATAATTAATTTTTAATTTTCATACTGGGAATTCAAAGTCTGACTGTCAACCATTTTAAGATCAAATTTTTACTTACATAAATGTCTACAATTTTTTAAAGATAAAAAAAGAGGTGAGGTTGAAATCTTTTTGCATGCTTATGTAAACCTGAATTCGGAAAGTGAATAACATTTTGATCATGTAAATACTTTTTTGTACTGGAGAAAGCCTGGCTATTTAATTGATTCTGAAGGTGCAAACAGGCTGGATCAGTTGATGTCTTGCTGTAGAAAGAAATTAATCCTAATCAGACTGTATCTGACTTGAAGATGGAACAGATCACAGTTGGGGCTGCAGGCTGGGCATGGGACGCAGTGGGGAGCTGAGCTGCAGGATATGACCGGGGGTATCCCACACTGGAGGTGTTAACAGGGAGGGCTGCAGCTCGCTCAGGATGCCTTGGAAAGGGCATTTGTCCATCTCTGCTCCTCCTCAAGCCAGTAGGAGTTCTGATACTCAGGGGTGGATTTGGACTGCTTGCTCTGTGCTGAAGGTTTTCTTTTCTCTTGGAAGGGTAAGGCATCGTGCTTTCAATGCTGCAACAGCTTGCTGATGCTGAATGGGATGCACCTGTGGCCCCAGCTGCTCCAGATGGGATTTCCTCTCAGTGGCTTGCACTGGCCTGGTCCTCTGCTGAGCACAGTAGGCCAATTT
Source organism: Falco punctatus (assembly GCF_963210335.1). NCBI lineage: Eukaryota > Metazoa > Chordata > Aves > Falconiformes > Falconidae > Falco > Falco punctatus. The sequence continues at coordinate 55,228,176 of NC_137587.1, forward strand.
AACTCAAAAACTTACCATAAAACTCCACCATCACCACTCTGCATCCCCACCACCACACACACTCTTTTTCCTCTTTACTTAAGATGAACATTTTGGTGTGCACGTGTTGTGTGTTTGATACCTGTATTATTTGCCCAATACAAGTTATGTCATTTGGCCACTGTGACTTTTTAGAGGTATCTGACCATAAATGACAGCAAAATGTTATTTAGCCTTTAGCAAGTATAATCCTGAGGTAACGATTAGATACTGGATAGCAGCACAGCGGAAACCAAGTTACACTACCAGCAGCATTAACTGCGGGTTCCTTGGTGGATGCGCTATGCAGGCTTATCCATGGATGCCACATACTAAACCGAACCAGGGACTTGATTCCAGCAAAAAAAGTCCTTGTATACCCCAAAGCATTTCCATCAGGATCAGTTCTCTGGTCTGATTCCTCACCTAGCCGTGCAAGCTCTTAGGCCAACCCAACAGAGGCAGAGCAAGCTTCGAAGCTCTGAATTGCATCAAACAAAGGGAGGGTGCCCGTGGGTGTGCTTCCAGCGGAGCATCTGAGCTCCTCTTGCCCTGCTGTGCCTCAGCGTGGGCCAGATAGAGACCTGAGCCAGGTTAGTGGCAATGTGGGGGGGGGAGAGGAACTGGGGTGCTGCTCTGCTTCCCCTCAGTCCACTGAGAGCACTGTGATCCAGCCGTGCCTCCTGCCTTCAGCTCCTGCCCAGCACCGGGCGGGCAGCTCTTCCAGAGCCTCTAAAACACGAGGAATCCCCGTGGGCTCCCAAGTGACTCCCACAGCCCAGCTGAGATAAAAACCAGGTAAAATCCTGGTGGCTGCAGCTGACGGAGGCGGTAATTTTGGTATCAAAAGAAATGACCCCCATGGTGGCCTGCCTTTGGCTCCCCTGGGCTGGCAGCGCCTTGACACAGGCTTGCTCCTTGCACTGGGGTGTTGCCTTTAGCGGTTTAGCCTGAATTCTTGGTGGAACGGTTCTGGTGTAAGTCCCAGTTTCACGTGGCCCTTCAAACATCCCAGTATCCATCCCCAAAGCAGTGTTGTGCGCAGGGGTGTTTGCAGGGCGAGAGCCTGGGTGCATGTGAGGGGGAGGAGGTGCTGGGAACATGCCTTGAAGGCTTCAAATTTGTTTATCTTCACACTCCTGAGAGGTGATCGCTCTCCCGTGACAGGGCAGCGAGCTGGAGGGAGCAGCGCTGGCAGAGGGGAGATAAACCCATGGGGCACAGGCTGCTTTTGGCCAAGTGGCCTCTCCCTGACCAGCAATTCCTTATGTCTCTGTGAGATGAAATGGGACAAGAGCAGCAGGAAGCCTCCTCCAATCCTTCTTTTTAATAGTTCCTTGGGATAAATTGCAGATAAGAGGAGAGGCTGCATTGTTAACAAGCTGAGAATGCAAAGACAAAGGAAAGGGCTGCAAGCTTTCACAGCAAAAATAAAAAGGTATCTGTAGCACGGTATATTCAGCAGTTTGTCCAACTGCTAGTCAGTCGCTGATTTGCCTTGGTTTTCATTTGGTTTATTTCCAGTAATTGTTTCCTGATAGCAATCATATAGAGGAAAAGAGGCAGAAACGGTTTGCCTGTTTCCTGGTGTAACAGCAGAATGAAGGTAACTTACACAAGGATGAAAGGAGACCGTATTTCATGCCTGTTGCTAAACAAATAGCTGCCGAACATGGGTTGTCATGATAAGCAAGAAAGACGCTAACAAAAAGCTGCCTCTATCTGGAAGGTTCGTGAGATTCCTTTGTAGATTCAAACAGAGAAACTGGTAACCTAGGAGATATTTTCTTTCTGTTCAGTTATTCTTAGTTTGATACTTATTGTATCGACCCAGTGTATTAACGCTTTGAGTTATAGAAGATAACATCGGAGTACAGTACTGAAGCATTTCCAGGATTTTGTTTTGCTGTCTTACTGGGGAATGGGTTGAGAGGGGGGGACTGTACTCAGCCAATTAAAAAATACATACATTGCAAATGCAGTTTATGGGGCAGCTCTTCTTCACCTGCTGGCCATTCCTGCTCCTTGCTGCGATTTCCACATATGCATAAACGCCTAATGAAGTTACTCTGAGTGTTTCAGTGCACAAATTCCAGCTGCGGCTGCCCGTCTGCTGTCGCTTTGGTCCCAAGCCATCCGAGCACCGAGGGCTTACCTCCCAGGAATGCTGAGCATCCCTGAAGTCAGGGGTAGTAAACAGCGCTCAGCACCTCGTGGGGGAGCCCAGGGAGGCACGGCAGAGGCGTGCAGGCTGCCCTGGCCTGGGAAATGTTCATGGCAGTTTGGCTGAGCTGATCCAGGGCAGCCGCTGGCCCATACTATTGCCACACCTTCAGCTGCATGTCGCAACCCTTGGCATTTCACCATTCCTTTTACACTGCAGAGAGACAAACCAGGAGAAAGCAAGCTCTGTGGAAAAAAGGAAGAGTTTTCTGGCAGGTGACGTGCCCAGAGGAGCTCACTGCAGGCAGAGGAGCATCAGCTGTAGCGTGAGGGTTGGGAGAAAGAGCATGGAGCTGTGGTAAACCCAGAGTCCACATGGAAAGAGCTCTACACTGTGTGCAAGGGGAAGAGTGTTTGTGGGATCAGCTCTGCCCTCAGGTGCCTGCTCTCCCTCTGTAGCTGTGTGGTTTCTTAAATGTACCAAGACGACATGATGTCTTCCATCTAGGAAACAACAGAGTGACTGAGCAAAAACACTTTGGTATTTTTCCCACCTTCCAGCAGCAGCAAACAGGCACGGCAGATCCCTGTGAGGCTGCTTGTCCATACTGCCTGCGGTTGCCTCCAGCAGAAGGGGTGGATGGTGGGGAGTCCTCTTTCTCCTGCTGAAACTCAGGGCCTGGTCCCTTTTCATTCTGGTGTGACAAGCCTCCAGAAGAGAGGGTGAAGGCCGGGAGCCTGCTTGCAGGGCACTGTGGAACAGCCTGGCTGAGGTGCACCCACCAGTTTGGGCCAGCAGAGTGCTGTTGCGGAAGGTAGCTGGAAGGAAGAAAGAAAATGAATTGCTAGAGCAGCAAATAATTGTACTCCTTCCACTTTGGTGTTTGTTGGTTTATAACCAGATGAGATCTGTGTTAAAATCCCTTTGTCAAGGAGGTGTGCTGTTCCTGTACAGGAAGGCTCCCTGGAGAGAAAGTTCATTAGCATCCCGAGGGCTCATCCCAAGGTGTGTTTGCCCATCTGCTCGGGGAAGGAGTGACTCTCCTTTGAGAAGGCAAAGGAGATGGCAACTGTACGCAGGTTCAAAATGAAGCAAGAATCCACTAAGTGACCAAATGTGCCAAAAGTAAACATTTGTATGGTGGGTCTTAATAGAGTTAGCTTCACGAAGTGTACATCTGTGAATACAGTTGTAATTGGGTCGGGAGTTTGGCATGAGAAACAAGAAAGTGTCTAAACATGCCTACGGTGACACCAGATCAAAAACACTTGGAGCAAGAACTGCAAAGAAAAAAGGGGCTTCCCTGAGAAGAAGGGTTAATGACACCCCGCCGGGGGTGCAGCGTGGTGGCAGCCTGTTAGCTGGGTCTTGAGGACTCCACCGGCTGAAGGCAGCGCTGAGCCGGTGCGAATTGCCATAATTCCCCTGTAGTTAATAGGGCTCTGGCAATTACCGCTGCTCTCAGCCTGCGCTGAAAAATGACAGCCGCTCCAATGCTGCCGCAGCAGTGCTAAACTGCCCGTGGTGACTGTACCCCCCCCCCTGCACCCCGCGTGCCTGTAGCCGCAGCTTGCTTCACGCCACCGGTGACACACGGCAGCTCCGTGTGACCTGCCAGCAGAGGCGGAGGACAAGCTGGGACCTGGCACTGGTACCAGGGGAGGGTTGAGCCTGTGGGGCTGGGAGCAGGGAGAGGACCGGAGTAATGGTTTTATGTTGGTTTGAAAATGAATTTGGGCTCCTGGACCCTACTACCACCCCTTATAGGCAGCAGCTAACTGAGGATATGTGCCAGCGGGGACCCTCAGACCACGGTAAGCAGCTTTCTCCCCACCTCTCCTGTTTCCTACCCATGGGTGCTCACCCCTGTCCTTTTCCGTCCCACAACGTTATGGTGTTACAGCAGAGCTGTGCAATGCCAAACCAGGGGAATGGATCGTGTGGGCAAAGCCACGTTCCCATCTCTGAGCTTTTGAGGTCAGGCGGGACATGGCAGCCTGTGGGCACCCAGCTGGGGCAGTTTGTGGCCGTGCCAAACGCCATCCGTGCTGCTGTGACTGCTTTTCCCAGACCGCTGGAACGAGAGCTAACGTGATGCTATTCTTTTTCTTAGGTAGGGCTGAAATGCTTAGCGCAAAATTGACCATAGACCAAACTGAACTATTTCTGGCTTAAGGTGAAAGAAATAAAATTGGTCTTACGCAAGAAAAACCTTATTCTAACCTGGAAAGAAACTGCGTTCTCCACCCTGGGCTTGTGGCTGCAGACATCCCATAAATGCAGAGTTCACCTTGGGAAGCTCCAGTTACAGGTGAATTTTCAGATGCTTTCCTTTTCCTGAGGCTGCTACGTTCCATCCCAGGGAAGAGTCCTGCCTGTTAGTTCCCTTTCTGCATGTCAGTAATGCTTCAAAGCATATAAACATCATGGTCATACGTTCGTTCACTTCGTTCACGTTGGGAAAGTCCCTTTCTCTCTTTGCTGGTTCATAATGGGGCCAAAATCCTGGATTTTACGGCCCCAGCCCAGTTTAGCAGTCCTGGATGGATTGACAGCTGCCCTTACACGCACGCAGAAGAGCAGTGGAGCAAAGCCCTGAGCTAGATCTATTCATGTCAATCTGCTTGTTAAAATCTTTCTTTTCAGGAAACACATCACCTGGGCTTGCCGTGGCTGAGGGTGAAACTGCACCGTAAGGTATATCAGGTTATTTACAGACAGCAACCCAGGCAGCACGCCATATTCCAGTAGCACTTCAAAGAGAGCTCTTACTAGTGACTTGGGTTTTAAGGCATTGAGGAGCTGACTTCTGAAGTATTAAAAGTTATTATTTCTTTGCAAGATGTCTGCAGCTTGTGTGCACACCCCAAAAGCTAAGACAAACCATAGAAAAGGGTTTATATGGGTACGAAAAGAACCACAAACCCAGGAAGTTTGCATAGCTTTCCACGTATGCCAAAAATACAGTCAAACAAAAAAAAAAAAGTCGGTGTTGGTGACAGAAGAAAAATTGCTGCCCTGCAGCAAAGTAGGCACAGCTGTGTTCATGTTGGCTGGCAACACCTTGTACTCATCCTGGAGAGCCATTCTAGCTCTCTCAAGGTAATGCTGCTGTGAGATGGCTAGCCAGGTAGATAATTGTGTTTATTGGCTCCACATTTACTAACACGGAGTATTTGACAAAGTTATGGCTGGCGGTGCCTTTAAACTGTGGGTCAATGGGTTTATTAGCTGGCAGTGAAGTATGAATTTAGATATGCTATCGCAAGTCTGCGCTATCTCTAATTCAATTAATTACTGGAAAATGTGTTAACATAATGACTTCTAGCAAATTAAGGAGGGAGAATTTATGCTCTTCTAGTTACAGGGCTGCTTAATTCTAGTAAGGAATTAATTATTTGTTTTGCTCAACAGAAATGTGAAAATGGAAATATCGGTGTTTGCAGCTGCCCAGACCCAGGCACAAGGAGCGCTTCAGCGGGAAGCACTTTTCTTTGTTAAGCCATTTAAGACAAATATTGCATTTGATCTCACGAGTCAAAGCCTCCTGCTGGCACAGCATAGTCCAGGGAGACGGTAAAGCGGTTTCCCTACCACAGCAGAATAGAGCAGTGAGCACAGACATCACAGCTAATGGAAACCAGCCCACAAGTAGGACTGCAACTTGCTCTCTATCCGTGGGCTTTTTTTATGTCCCCCGGTCTACCAGGACCAACTCCTGCTTCAGAAAGGGCTAGTGAATAGGGCAAGGGGGTGTCCCTCCTGGGATGGTGGGGTAGTGCCCGCTGCTGGGTGGTACAGCACAGCACCCGCTCGTGCCTGCGGGAAGCAGCACCCTGCTGCGCCCAGGGCTGCAGGGAAATAACATTGCATCTAACCTGGGACAGCTTCAGCCTCTCCACCAACTGATCAAAGCACATGGCATAGGAACGTTACTGGGAAAGGCGTTCCCTGTTGGTGTTTGTCATCTTCCGCCGGGAAATCTCTAATTCAGGTCACTTTGATCAACCAGAGTTCAGCAGGAGAGAGTAGAGTACAGGCATGAGCTGCCAATGGAAGTCGTGAGTTTGCCACTAGAATGAAAGAATGAATGTTTAATCATTAATTATCAAAAATAATATAAACAACATTACTGGTGACACTTTTTTTCATAGTTCAAGCTTTTCTGACTGCCTAAAATAGAACACCAGGGAGATTTAACTGATCAAGTGGATCCTGTTGCTGTATTTGCTCCTATTTGGACACCACAGTGGTGCACATGCGGTTCTGCTCTGCAAAGTGATTGTGAAACTGCCTGGATGCCTTTTGGGTAACTGATTTGCATGTAAAGCAAATCTTTCCTAATTACTTTTCCTGAAAACTCGTGCTAAGATCAGAGCAAGCTCAATTCTTCTGCTCATGTATTTTTGACAAGTAAGGAAGGTGATATAGGTCAAACTATGGCTTATGTCATGTTTAGATAGCTCTGGTTTTCTCCTGAAGGCTTTTGGAGGAGTCACGGGCTGAGGCTGTAGCCGGTGCCGGTGATGATGCAGCAGAAAGGACCAAGCTTGGCTGCCAGCTCGCGGCTCTGTGAGCTTTGCAGTGCTGGCAGGAACAAAAAGCTGTAAAAACTTGCCTGTCACTGAAGTCAGCAGCTCTCACAATGAATGCTAACAGGGGGCAAATGTGCTGAGTAAGAAGATGCCTTCCTCGGCGGTAACTTTAGAAACTAGAACTCTGCACAGACAAAAAAAAAAAAAAAAAAAAAAAAAAAAAAAAAAAAAAGCTTAGAAATCACTCGCTGCAAGCATGGGGGGGAAGCTGAAAGCTTCAATGGTAGCGGCACCCTTTGAGTTGACGGTGTTTCACGTACAAACCGGCCCTAGGGTGCTGGCAGCGCAGCGCTTCGCTCCGTGCGTCTTGCAGTTTAGCTGGCACGTGGGCAGCTGCGTTTTGGGCTGGGGGCGGCTGCAAACCTGGGGCTGCTTTCTGGTGCAGAGGGAGCGAGGGGCGGCTGGTCCGCGGCAGCGGCGCCGTGCCCCGCACGGCCATCTGGAAGTGGTTTTACCGGTGCTGTGCGAAGGGGTCAGCGGCAGCGGCGGACAAAATGGCACTCCGTGTGCGAGCGGCACGCAAAAAGTCAGCGGCGGGTGCGGGACAGCCCGGTTCAGCGGGGTGCGGGGGTGCTGTGCCGAACCGGGGCGCCGCTGCACCTGCCCCGGGCCCCCCCCCGCGCCGTGGGGTGCCCCCCGTGGGCAGCCCGGTTCGGGCACAGCATCTCGGTACGGGCGGCTCGGGCTCAGCGCGCCTTTTGCTGGTGGGACCGGGGGGCTGGGGGGGGCCCTGCGCCGGGGGCACGGCCGGCAGCGCCCGCCCCGGCCGGGGGGGCTCAGCCCCCACCCACCCGCGAAGCGCGTGGCCCGGGAGCCGCCGTCCAGGAGAGGCGGCGGCTGCGGGGTCCGCGCCGGGCACCCCCCGCCCCGGGAGGGGGGGCTCGGCCCAGATGGCGCCAGAGCCCGTCGCCCCTCGTGCGCGGGGCCAGCGGCTCCTGCCGTCCCCCCCCGCCCCGGGGTATTGTCCGCCGCAGCCCCCCGCCCCGCGGCCCGCCCCGTCCAGCCGCGTCCCTCCCTCCCCCGCCCCCCGCCCAGCCCGGCCCCTCGCCCCTCTCCTCCCCAAAGGCCAATGGAGACGAGATGCGGAGAGTAGGGCCGGGACGGGCGCGCCGGGGCCGCTCCGTCCGTCCCCTGTCTCCTCCCCTCGGCCGCTGACCGGTCTCTCTCGCGGCGGCCGGGCCGGCGGGGCATGCTAGCCGCCTCCAGCTAAATGGCGCCGCTCCGCCGCCGGGCGCTGCTGCGGGCGCTGCTGCGGGCTCTACTGCTCCCGCTGCCAGGTGGGTCCGCGCGCCCCATTGTCCGCCCGCGCCCGCTCCCGGCTCGATCAACCCCGAGGCGGCGGGACCGGCCGGAGCGGGAACCGGCCCCGCGCTTTGTTCGCGCCGCGACGGAGCGGGCGGGGGTGGGGGGGGCGCCCCGCCGGCAGGGGGCGCGAGCGGGCCGCGGGGGGTTCGCGCGCGGCAGTGAGCGACCGTTAATGAGCCACGAGCTCGCGCCCTCGGGATGCCTGAGGGGCCGTGCGGGGCGCGGGGCCGTGCGGAGCGCGGGGCGGTTTGCGGGGCGGTTTGCGGCCCCCCCGCTCGCTGGCGCGGGGCTCTCGCTAACGATGCCCTGTAAAATCAGCCTTTTACGAGCCGCCCCGCGCCGGCTCCGCTGGCGGGCCGGTGAAATCAGCGAGCGGCGCGGCGAGGGCCGCACCTGTGCCGCAGCCCCGCCGCAGCGGGGGGTCCCCGGTGCCCGGCCGCCCCCGCGGTGTCAGGCGCTGCCGGTGCGGGCGGTGCGGGCTCTGGCTCGCTGGCCCGTTGGCGCAGCGCGTTGGCAAACGAGGCGAACGCCTGGGTGTTGCACGGCGTGGTGCCTTTGCTCCGCTTGGAGCCGGCCCCGCGGGTTTCCCGGAGTTTTTCCGGAGTTTTCCCGGAGTTTTCCGAGTTGGGAGGGCTGGGAGCCCTCCACAGCGCTTACGGCGTGCGGGGGCGCTGCCAGTGCGCTCGGCAACTGGCGCATCCTACTGACAGGCGACGTCTTTCTCCCTCTCTCTTAGGAGTATGGTGCTTTAGCGAACTGTTTTTTGTGAAAGAGCCTCAGGATGTTACTGTCTCAAGGAAGGATCCGGTGGTTTTAGACTGCCAAGCCCGTGGAGAAGCTCCTATAACTATTACGTGGCTGAAAAATGGAGGCAAAGTATCTGAAAGTGAACGGATCTACACCTTATCCAACGGCTCGTTATATATCAGTGAGGTGGAAGGAAAGAAAGGAGAGCTGACTGATGAAGGATTTTACCAGTGTTTAGCTCTGAACAAATATGGGGCCATTCTCAGTCAAAAAAGCCACCTCACACTAGCAAGTAAGTTTCTGCGCCTGTTTGTTAACCTGCTCCTGAGTTTGTGACAGCAATTCCCTGAACACCACACAGACCTCTTGTTTTGATTGTGTACATGAAAAGACAAATTACAAAAAACCCCCAAAGTGCGAGTCAATTCTGCAGAACCTTGGTTTTATTTCAAGTGTTTAAATATTGTGAGCAAAACTTGTGGTATCCCCTTTTCAAGGACGTGATGTGTCAGAAGCAGTGCAGCCACCTGTGAGACCTCGTGGGCAGTGGTACCTTGTGTGGGCAGCTCATGTGGGTCACTGGTGTCCAGAGCAGGTGGTGATGTGCAGTTGTGCTTGCAACGGGCTACAGAAGCCCTGGGTCTTGCTTCCCAGTTGCTGTTCAGGCAGCCTTAGAAGGGTTATTCGCAAATCTGATTAAAAAAAAAAAATGATTCTTTGTTCTATAGCTTGACGTTGTGTTGTGTCATCTTGAGGCAGGGCGGAGTGGTTAACAGAGCTGGCTGTCTTTGGGAGGAGAAAGAGAGGAAAGGTTTTTTGGGCAGCCATGAGGGTTATGTTACCAAGCCCTTGCTTTTCTGATATGTGTGTTCAGCCAAGCAGATGCAGGTGCTGTCCCTTTTGGGATTCCTCTGGAACAGACCATAAGGGCCTGTTAGGTGGTTCCACTAGGATGTGAGAGTCACGTTTCTAGGGTGACTCCCTGCTGCTGGATGAATGGCGAAGGGAATAGTTGTAAGTACCTTTATGGCTTTAACATTCTGACCCTGAGTGCATGTTGCTCTCTGTTTTCCTAGCATCTTTAAATGTATTGAGGAATAGATGCGTGTTGGGAACTGGATGCCGTGCCTCTTTCTATGCCAGTGCAGAGCTTTGCCAGTAGACTGCTTCTACAACACTGTTCTATGATTCTATGATTTTTTTTGCTTTCCAGAGGTACGCAGAGTCATTGCAAAGGAAGCGTAATGCAGAGAGTACACAGTTTATGTAGTCTTCTCGTGTTCCCTGTATAATAGGACTCAACTGATGAACTTAATCTAATAGGAAAAGGCTTCCTTTGACCTCTTCAACCCTCTTCTCAGTAGCAAGTTGCATGAAACTGTGGTGCTGATACCTCAATGGAAACTTGACATTAGTTGTAAATTGCAAGTTTTACCAAATTCAGTCTGAAACCGGTTAAAACAATTGGAACATTAAGTTACGTTAAAAGATGCCTCAGTGTTAACATCTGTCATTTTTTCTGTGTGCTTCTGAATTGAGTATAAAAACTGTCCATAGATATCCCAGGAAGGTGTGAAATTCCTTGTCCAGTGAGTGACAGCATTGGGCATTTGAAAACCAGCCTGGAAGCAGGTGGCTCCAAGTACGCGATGAGGTTTTCACATGCTGTAAGAGGCTGATCTGTGAACTCTTGATTTCAGAAACCTTAATACTTTTGTGTCATGGCATCTTACTCATATAGAGGATTAATAGACCAAGCAGTTCTTGGGTACTTTGCATAAAAAGGGGAAAAATGAAGTATTAATATTGTTATTTAAATTCACATCATTGGGTTTCATTAACAGACTGAAGAAAACCTTTCTTAAGAGGATAAAATTATTTTTTTTTAAATAAATATAAAGTAAAGCAGTGGCTGATGGATCCCATGTGTAGGACCGTGGAAAATTTAGGGCCCTTTTAAATAGGAGACATTGCAGTATAAGCTCTGTGCTCAGTATCAGAGAACTTCTGGAAAAGTAGTACAGAGCACTATCGTAGTACAGCATAGTAATATACTTGTAGTATCTGGTTTTATTCAGGCAGTACTGAACTTTTATAAATGTTTGTTTCTCACATGCACATTATTTCACCAGAAAGAAGGTTTAATTTTGTTTTGATTTTTTGATAATGAAAGACCTTCACCAAGGAAGAGTTATGAACCAACAGATTGCATGCTGTGGAGAGAGACTTTTAGTTTGCAGCCCCCTCCCCCAGACTGTGACAAAAGGTTTCTTTTTTTCTTTGCATACTTGAAAGGTTTCCTATGGCTGTTGGAGAAAACTGGAAGAGATTGTGGATCCATAATGATCACAGTAGGTGCTGTTGACTTAGCGATTAAGTGGTTAATAGTGGCCAAACATGGAGTTATGCTATGTAGCAGCCGCCTCTTTTGAATCATACTCCAATCTGATTGGTTTCAGAATGTCATCTTTACTATGAAACTGTGAAATAAGGCAGTAATTTGTATCGTTATATTTTGAAGCCCATAACACATGCGCAAAATTAGTTTTATATCTCATTTTTACAGTGTTTCTGCCAGCTATCGTGAGTTGATCAGACTTCACAGACGTTTCAAGTGAAATAAATTAAAAGTCTTGTGAGGGATTTTGTAGGCTTACAGTTTTGCTTAGAAGCAGTTGTCTGTTGCTGTGAAGGCAAATTACCTTGTGGTCAGGGTGCAGAAGGAACTATACATATTAAACAGGTGGAGAATAGGCATTAAATGGGCATTCTTTCTTTGGAGGAAAAAAGCAAACTCTCTCTCTTCAGTCACTGGTAGCAGCAGGGCGCGAGGATGTTCTTTTACTTTGCCTGGTCAGAGCTTTTGCCAGTAAGCTTATCTTTTGCTTCAGAATTGTAATGTTTAGTGTGGCATTTGGAAATCAAAAACTTTAATCTGTCCAAGAGTTTAAGATTTGAACACACAAGGAGATCAGGTCTTGGTTTCTAAAGTTAGGAACTGGAAGCTGAAGGTTGCACTCTTGGCAAGAATTCCATTATTCATGTGCAAATTAAGAATTCACAGGGTTAAAAGGTTAGAAACTGGCCAGGATGAGGTTTACCCTTGTGATAAAGAGCAGATGACCCTCATTCATTGGCCAAAGCTTTCATGTAGCTCCTCTGCAAAGTTAGTGATTGCCATGAATTGTTCTTGAGGAATGCAGAAATTCAAATGTGAGCAGGCCTTTCCTTAAGTGTCACTATGGAGCCTTATCTCCCGAGCACATCAGAGTAGGTCTGGAGGGACAGGGTTCCTCCCCAGAGGCCCCAAGGCTTTGCTTTCCTGTTGTTCATCCATGCACAAAAGAATTTGACTAATTTAGGGCTTTTTTTCGGTGAGATCCCCCTACTTTTTTAAAGAAAACTCTGGGGCTGAGGTACTGCTTAGGTAAAAATAAATACTAGTTTCAGTACATGCTTGTAGTTGCTTCCAAAGCAGGATTATTGTTGTGGGGGGAGAGGAGGAGGTTCCTGTGTGGTTCTTTTGTGAGGCAACATGTGGGGGTAAAACACTAATAATAAAGAGTATGAGTTACTCAAAATTCGACTTACTGCTGCCTATGCTAATAAGAGAGGTCTCTCGAATGGAATGTAAAAGGAACGTAGACTGTGGAGAAAGTCTAAGCACTTTTGGTACAACTTGGAATCAGCCAGAAAAAAACAAGCTGAGTTTTTTGTATTCCTGCATTTTTAAATTATGACTATTTTACCACAGTTAACTAAGATGCTGTCTAAAAATAAAACTAGACTTCCAAGGAGATGGTGTTAACGATAAATGGAGAAGGTGGATCGCACTCTGAAGCTAGCAACATGGGCTTTGGGCAGTGATTGGACAGGGTGCTCGTTTATTTCCTTTTCACAAGAACTGGAAATTGGAGTCTTAAGAGGGTTGGATGGGATATATACAGCTGGGTAGGAGAGTTCCTAGATAACCCTTTCTTCTCTTGTAACTTGGCTAAATTGATTTTAATGTTTGTGGATTACAGGAAACATAAGCCCAATTCTTCATGTACAGATTGCTGCATTTCACAAGAGTGAAGGTTGTGCAAGCAGAAGTTTTCTGGGAACATGCTGCTGGAGGGAAACTGCATGTGCGTGTTGCACTGCAGTTTGCAAAACGCTGGGCCTTTTACACGTAGCAGGGTATACTTTGTGGAGGGTTTGCAGTTTTGCTTACCTGCTGTGGCAGTGATGTGACTTCTGGTCCCACTGTTGTGCCAATAATGAGCAATATTTATGTTTTAATATCAGAGTAGCATCTTTTGCTCTGCTTTTAAATACTTGCACTTAAGAGTGCATCCAGCTGAGCCTTATCCTGTACTGTGACAGTCATGTTTTCTTAGCAGTTCCAGCTGTTTGTTCCCACTTCTGCATTGTGCTGTTCCTTGTGTGGGCACAGCTGCACGTGTGGTTAACTGAACAGGGAATTGATCTGGGTTAAAATAATAGAATTAAAACAAAAGATGGTGTTAACCCAAATGAGTTCCCTGATGCGGTTTGTCATGGAGCCACTCACAGCGATTGCACTGGCATAACTGAGAGGAGTGATGTGGAGGTGGAAAGACTTAGTGGGGACAGAGGAAGGCTACTGAGACTTAGACTGTCACAAAAATAGATGTTCAGCAAACTAAAGTATTTGTGGAACATGTGTGTAGGCAAAAACTTTGCCCTTCTGCTACTAATTTTTTTTTTTTATTAGTTTTAGTGTCTTGCCCTAAATGAAGGGATTAACAGCTGTGGTCTAACAATACAGTTATCAGTTTGTATGGAATCTGTCATTTCAGGTGTCTTCCAAATGCATGTAGACGTCAAAGGTGTGTTTAATTACTTTAAATGATAATGGATAGAGGAACAAATCCTGAGATGGAAGGGTGGGGTTAGGGAGCAGAAGTGGTTTTTGACTGAGATGGAAGTGAAATGACAGTTGTAGACAATGATCTTGTATTAAGAGAGAGGAAAGTCTTAATGCTGTAGAACTGGTGTGCATATGGACAGTTTGAGGAACGTCTTTAGGTTTTTACAAGTGCTGCATTATTGCTATTGCTTTGATTAGTTGATTTGAATGTCCTGACAGTATAGTCCATTTCTAAGGTGAGAGTGTGCATGGCTGAACCTTTGTGCGTTTAAATTCCAGTATTGAAGGCAGGAGGAGCACATTTAATGTTTCAGCAATGTCGCTTGATAACAGTGAAGGAGAGCAGTATGATTTTTCTTGTTTGACTGAGATACATTGAAGAAATAAGAAAACTGGCAAATACTCTCTTCTGAACTCTCTTTCTTTTAGAATTTTCCTCTAGAACTCCCCCAGTTATCTTTTAACCTGAAGTCCTACAACACCTTTACAGAAGAAATTGTCAACATCCTTTTAAGACATAACCACTAGTTACTTTTTTCTCTCTCTTTTTTTTTTTTTTTTTTTTTTTTTGGCACTATGGCATTCCCTATTCTTTCAGCAGTGACTGATCTGCACTTGTAAAAGCTCTTCCACAGGCTGAAGGATGGGCTTTTGTATTGTTGCCAGGACAAAAAAAACTGTATAAAACATTACTTATTGCACATGAACAGTGTTTGTTTCCACTACCATGTTACTAGAGTAGTAAGCTTTTCATGGCTTTCCTCAACACTTCAGTTTCAAGTTTGTGTTGAGTATAATGCCAAACTGAGGCATTTCATACCCTTGCTTTTCTTCCTAGCTAGTAAGGCTGAAGCTATTATGGCTTTTACTAGTTTTTATCACTGTAACTTTATAATGTATAAAGTTTTTACCAGCTTCTTTTTAAAGGAATGCCCAGTCTTATTGGGAGTGTACTGTATAGCTAGTAAAACCTTCACCTATGTGAGAAATGTTGAAGGAAAGCATGATACCGTGCTAGAAGTTATTCAGAGCTGTGACTAGAAGCACTCAGTTCTTACCTGGTGCAAGATCTATGTGTGATATGTGCACTAACTGTTGAGATTTCTTTCCTACTTGCAAACCAGTGTATGGCAGCAAGGGATGCTGTTCTGTTCTTGCAGTGTGGTGCTCCCCCCCACTGCTCCCTTGCTTCCTCCTCCCTCTCTCTGCATTTCTTGGTGTAGAAATTGTTGAAAGGGCATTCAATAAGGCCCCCTTTTGTCAGCCAGCTCTGATTATCCTAAAGAAAAGGATCTCACTCTGAGCAGTTGTTTGCCTAGAGACTTGTTGTCACGTCTTCACAATTTAACAGCTGTGGCTATTGATGGTGTGCAGAACAATTTAAGACAATGACAAAAGAGAATCTTGGAGGAAGAATTTAAAAGTTACTAAGCGTTTTCCTACAGAAATATGGTGGTTTCCATTGTTGGGCAAATTTGTGCTTAGTTTTTGTGTGTTTTCTTCAGTTTTTTGTATTTTTCCACATCTTATCTCCAAAATTGTGGACATAATCTTTTGTTTAGTTTTGCATTGGTTTTTTTGTTTCATCAATAGGCCCAGCTGTTAAATTGGGATTGATTACTTCCAGTCTTTATAACTGGTAATCACCACCTAAGTGAAAAAGTAATCAACAATGTCAAGTCTCCACATTTTGTTGAGTAAGTGTGGGTTGTATGGTCAACATTAGTTACTAGGGTCAACCTCCACGTAGCTTTTAAGCAGCAGCAGTTTAAGCAGCGTCTACATTTTAAAGTTGATTGTCTCAGCAATTGAGCTAGAGGTGAAAAAAAAAAAATCACACTAGATGATCTGTCGGGAGTTAGAAATCCATCTGGCAGCCTTCCAAAGCCTACATCTATAGTGGAAACATTTTTTGTTTGTATGGATGAAATGACTACTTTTTTAATAGATTGAGATAAAGAGCAGGTATAGGAAGGAGATGGTTGTGAAACCAGTGGAGTGTGGAGGGTTTGTCTGTGACTTACTTTATGAAATTACTGTGACCTCCTATGTTGTTTTTTCTATATATAACAGTTTTGGAGGGAGATGGCCTTCCTAATGTATTAGAGGAAAATGTAAATAAGCAGTACTAGACAGATTTTCTTTATTGCTTTTGGTTTGTTTCATAACTCTCAACAGTAATTCTGGTTAGTTGGGTTTTTTTGTTGTTTTTCCAATGAAATAAAATTTGATCTTTTAGGTGAGTGGAAGTTTTTTTGTTTTTAACAATGTGAATGCTCATGAATGCAAAATAAACTAAGTGGCACCTCGATAATACAGTTACCATCTTGAGACTCTGTTCCAAAGTGCTTGTTTTTCAATTGCCTGTCTCTGCTGGGCTTCTGGTAGGTTTCTGATAGCATCTGCGGCTTAGGGAAACAGGATCTAGGTATCATTCCCCCCAGATGCCCATAGGTCTGCTGTGTGCTTGTGAAGTTCACTTAGCTTTTTATTATCATAACCCAAAAATGACAGAGTGTGTGATCTTTGTAACTTATGGGGTAAAGGTTTCAGAGTTGCCGGTTGTTTCTGTGGCACTATTACACTTAACAGCTTTTAAAATTCCTGCCGTGGTCAGGGTTTTGCCTGAGTTTGGCTGATGGGAAAACTATGAATTTTTCAGTAGTTAAGCTTGAGGGAGTGAAGTTTGCTTCTAGCCTGAACACTTCATGGTAGTAATTGTGATAGTATTCAACGTGTACCTTCTTATTTACTGCATGTCAGAGCAGTAGAATGCAGTGTGAGGAGTGAAATACTGGAAATGAACCTGTTATGAAAGATGCAGGAACACTGGCAAGCTTTATATCAAAGCTGTTCTCAGAAATTAATCGTTAATTTGAGGCAAAAGTTGCAATGTACCAAAGTACTGCTTTACCATCTCTGGAAGGGTTACTGGGGACTTAGCTACTGGGGAGGGAGGAAGTCAGCAAGGAGTGCAGTGATTTAATCTTCTGTAATTGTGATTCTTGGGTTTATACCTGTATAAACTGATTTCCTCTTCTGTATAAAGTGGTAAGAAAACACAGTTATTCCCATAAATTATTTGAAAATGATCTTATGAAGTTGTTTCTGCACATAGGCAGAGTTTTGAGGGAAGGAATGACTTCTGAAATACGAAATAAATGGAAGTGCACTGATTGCAAAGGTCTAGCAAAATTGAAAACAGACAAGAACTTTTGTCATAAAACTAGAAAACGGATAGAAACCTTATCAAGTAGAGTTTCCTGCAGTCATGGGTGTGAAAGCTTGCGAGGCTCAGAGAGCATGTGATGCAGTCTGACCTAGCTCCTTCTAGAAATCTGTCCTTACTGCCTGGGATTGTTAATACAGGAAAAGAGCATAAGGGCACAAGGATGCCACCCATATCCTACATCTCTGTGGTTGTAGGGGATTTGTTCGATGAAAATATCTCAGGTGATCTTGAGAAATGAAAGAGAAGTAGAAAAGAAATGCAACTGTAATGCTTTCCTTTGGGATATTTCTTCCTGTCGCTAAATCTGGGCATTGGTTTTAACTAATGACCATACAAGAAACAGTTAGCTCCTGTAATTTTACCTTGTATAACATAAACTAAGGAATTGTTTCTCTTAAAAATAAAGAAAAAAAAAAAGAAAAAAGAAAAAAATAAGCCTGGGAAAAATGAAAATCCAAAGAGCAGGGCTTCTTTTCTGCAAAAATGATTAATAATCTGCAAGTGTGGAAGTCCTGCCTTTGGATTCCTCAGCAGACACTAAACTATTCTCTCAGTGGCTGTTTTTAAGAGACATTGCTACATGAGAAAATACAGCTGAGCCACTGCTCAGTTAAGTCAGTATTAAAAAACGTAACCCAATCAAAATCTCAGCCGTTCCTTCTATAGGCAGTGGTCAACACTTTTCCTCTTCAGACCTTACAGTTATGCTTTAACTTCTATTTTACCAGTTTTTTCAATGATAGAGTGCTACTGAGTAAATTACATCTCCGGCTGTTGACAAGAACTGTGTTTGAAAGCGGTGCCTGCCATAAGAGCCCTGGTAAAGTTCTCCTGGACAGCAAGGAGTGGAGTAAGGTCATTGTTGTTTCTGAGTTATGACAGTAATCTGTTGTGAAAAGCACGATTCTTAACTGCAAAGAGGATCTTTGACATCCTT
The DNA here is from genome assembly GCF_963210335.1 of Falco punctatus. Lineage (NCBI taxonomy): Eukaryota > Metazoa > Chordata > Aves > Falconiformes > Falconidae > Falco > Falco punctatus. Next base: position 55,246,068 of record NC_137587.1, read on the forward strand.
TCCCATGTATAGAATCTTAGGAAGAAAACTTCCTACATACTGGCTGATGCAAAGGGACTGGTGGTAGAATGAATTTTGTCTCAAAACATTGCAATTCGCCAAATCTGTGTTCAGATGTGGAACATCTTTGCCATGCCTGTGTTTAAGTAGATGTTGGAATGGGCAACATATTCCATTCTGTATAAGTTCACAGTTCTGTTCAAAATTGGCAGGCTTTTCTGAATCACAGCTTTAGGTGGGGTGAGTACATTATTTCAGCAAGGAGAAAAGAGTTTGTCTCTAGCTGCAGGCTGCACTGAGTGGTATATTGACACCAGAGCAGCAAAACTTACCTTGGTCTAGTCCTCCAGCCTCAGAACATGCTAAAATCATGATTTTGAATATAAAATTAGCAATGATTTACCTTGTCTTAAAAGTATGTATAATGGAAATTCATTCTTTAGTTCTGGGATGCAATAGTTCCATTTTGAAATGATTTGCGTATGAAAGACAGTTTTGAAAGAAATAATCACTTGATTGACCAGGGGTAAGGGGTACGTAAAAGTTATTACAAGCATTAAACTTGTCATCTGGTGTTCTTTTAATACATGGCTGGGGGCAGTTAAACCATGTCTTTATAGCTTGTGATGTGTATCTTGTGTATAGCGATGCGTGAATGTTGGAAACTGGAGGGAGTTCTATGAACAGAAGCAACTCTATCTTCGGATTTAATTTTTAGCATCTTCAGATAATAATCTTGTTCATATTGAATGATCACACCATTTATTCTCATTTCGGTATAAATTTTCAGAATTTCTTGTGCAAAACCTTTGTGTCTTAATGGTATCACTGACAAATTGATAGAATTATAAAAGTAGAAAAAATTTTGGATACTTAATTGATCAGTGTAATTTTACCACATGTGTATTAGCTCATCTTTGGACACTCTGATAGATACACATGACTTGCTTCTAAAATCTTGGATTACACCAAAGGTCTTTCTGAATCTTTCAGTCAGGAGGGTTTTAAGCTTTGATGATATACTTTTTTTTTTTTTTTTGGCTCTTCTTTGAGCCATTTCAGATTAAAGACAAAACAAGATAAAATATTATTAGACAAATAACTTCCTTTTCTATATCACCTCAACCTTTGCAGCATGAGTTTCTCATGCGAAGTAGCAATGATCAGCCTTCTGTCCCCCCACTAAAGGTCATCCATCAGCCTGTTTACAAAAAGGGATTTTCAGTTCTTTTATGCTTTATTGAGAGACTTCAATGTCCTGTATGCCTTAAGGAGAGGAAAAAGTATCAAATAGAAAAGCTTCTCGTTTCTTTGCTGCTGTGTTCTGATACTTGGGATTTTCTCATCATTTGTGTCCTCTCCCATGTTCGCACTCTTTTCTCTTTCTCATGTCAGGTACAGACTAGTTTTTTGCTGCATGTAGTCATGTTTGGCAGGGTTTTCTTTTCTTTTTTTTTTCCCCCTTCTCTTTTTTCTGTTTATAAGTTGTCACATATATGCTATTATCATTGTTCTGGATTTGCAAAACTGCTTTTGGTGACCCCCCCTTTTCTTATTCCTGTCTGATGACTGCAAAGAGGCAGTATTCCAGTGGAGCTTATTTTCACAGCTGTGGCTGGAGAGGGAAGTGTCATAAGATACTTCGAGGTCAGTTTTGACCCCAAATTTAGATGAGGTAAAAATGATTCAACAGAAGTGTAATATCTTGTCTCGAGTGGTCTGGCTGTCACTTCAAAACCAGATCATAATTATGATTGAGAAAAAGCTGTTTTGATAGCTGTTGCAATGTACAATAAAACCAGCTCAGTATTACACAGTATTGTTTTTTGTTTTACAACTTGTTACAACTGGAAGTTTCAAATAAGCCATTATCTTTTCAAAGAAACTTGAAAATTAATCTTAAGATCTTTGAACATGCAGAAGAGTTCTAAATAATTTTTTGCTTACTCCTGCTTGTACGATCTTCAATATATTAATAATTGTTCAGGTAACTTATCAGCAAATTAACTAGTGTAAATTGTTAAATTACTATTTCACTGTCCACATCAAAATCTCTAGTAAACCTCTAATAACTGTAACATGTGCCTCGGGCAGAGCTGTGCATTATGTATGTTCTTTGTAACGAGAATTTGTTGACTTTATGAAGCCATTGACGGACATTTATCATTTTGTTCATTAAACTTGTCTGTGACATCCGGCAAATTGATGTTAACTGGAAATATTCTCTGGGAGTTCTGGCTTGATACCGTCGTTTTGCCTGAGGAGAGAGAAACTTTGTACATAGCACATCCCAAATTACAAGGGTGAAACTTCCTTCCCCCACCCCCTCCCCAAAAGCATAAGTGAGTGTACCACCAGATCTTTTTTAATCTTGCTTTTAATGCCTATTTATGCAGAGGACCCTGTGGCCCCCAGTTTGCAAGCAGATTTATCATTGATCTTCAATAGAAGTTGAAAGTGGATACTGCTTTTATTAGTTCGGCCAGTCTGTGCCAGGAAGGCAGCCCAATTTTATCACACGACCAAACTATTGTAAAAATGATCAGAACACAAATCCAGTGCTCTGCACAGTGGCTCATGGAACAGGTACACATGAGTTTGTGTTCAGATGCATCAGCCTATACTCATAAAATAAGTTTTTTATATATTTAAGAAGTGGAGACATAATTGAGCATGGGGATTTTTTTGTTTATTCCAGTTAGTAAATTTTCTTTTCCCCTCTTTCTTTCCCCTGGTATTTTTTCTTTCTTTTTTTTTCTTTTTTTTTTTCCTGGTGTGAACTTTATTTGTAACTATGATTTCTAGTGTTTAGAATTCTTGGATATATATAAAACACTAGAAGAGGTAAGCATTGATACAGTGTACAAGAAATTAACCATGGAATTCTTGGTAGCATTCATGGGATTTCAGACATTCTCAGTGCATGGCATTTAGTACTTGTTTGTAATGGTCATCATCTTTTCTTGATGGTCCTTGTTGCTGATTCTCATAAAATACATGGTAGATGGCCAGATTCTTTGTGGGAAGCCTTTGTATACACATTGTAGAGCACTGCTTAGTTTGGTCTTTTAAAATTACTATGTTTGGAATGGTGAACATCATTGGTTCTGCACTTGAGCACCCAGTGTGGGAAAAAAATACATGCTTTTAACACCTGCCTGAGTTTGATTCCAGTGGATAGCTGTCTCTCATAATGGCAGAGGTTGTTAATAGGATATCTGCCCACCTGCTAGCGTTCCTGTTGTGCTACTAGCATCCAACTGTATCGGGGATCTTTCAAACAGGTATGAATGTACTAACAAATTGTGGCCTAACTGACTAAAATATTCATTAGGGGCTCAAAGATAATGTTCAGCTTGTAAAACCTTCCAAAAATTGAATATCCAAAAATCTATTACATAAAATTTTTGTCTTTTGAGAGAAAGAGTAGAGCAGTTGGCTCTTTAAAATATATTGTGTCTCACTACATAATAGTTCACTGGATTAAATGAATTTATTGATTTCTGCTTCTTTGCTGACACACATTTATGAGCAGTTTCTTTGGCACCGTGGCCACATGTCAAAGGTCATAACTTTCCTTCACTGTGGAAGAATAAAAGCTTTCAGATGGTGAATCCCTGAAATCCACACAGTGCTTTATCCCCCCCCCCCCTTACTGTTTTTGCATGACTTTAAGATAAATAAAGAATAATACTAAAATATACGCACACTTGAAAAAAACCCTGTACTATCTATCATAAAATAATTGCAGGAAACTGTTTCTCTGCGCAAAAGGTGACATAGCTAATCTGGTAATAGGTATCATTATGGGATACATGTAGTATATTAGGCTCTTTTATGGTCAGAGGTTTTATTGGAAATGGTCGATTCTTAGAATATAATAAACATTTCTCAGGAAGGATTTTATTACAGTTCGGTTTAGTAACAGTATTTCTTTCCTGTTAGAGCTGTGTCAGAGGCATATTACACTTTGTGCACCAGAGTTGATGCTGGAAGTAGATCCTAGTGAGAGAATGAGGCACATTGATAATCTGTGCTTTGTGTTTAGGTGAACGTTTATAATGTTGACATTTTCTTTAATGCCCTTCAGCAGTAGTAGCCTGTGGGATTTTTGATGTGTACTAGGTATGAAAGTCCACTGATGACATAAACATGAAGCTATTATAAAAGAATCTGCAATGGAATATAAAGAAGTTGAAACAGTCCACTAGTTTGCAGAAAGAGAATAATAAATCATGCTTTAAACATAAAGTGGCTGACACTAATTCTGAAGTTTTGGAAATGCAGAATAGGATGCAGTTAATGCCATATCCCTTGTGCAGTTTGTGGTGCTCATCTGATTGATAACCTGGCAGAAAAAAAAACTTTTTTTTTTTTTTTTTTTTAACGCTGGATAGGTGTCTAACTAATGTGGTTAGCTGTGATGATTTGAAATGGCTTTCTGTGTTATCTGACGAGTGCTAGAGCTGGTTGGAGATAAGTAGGCAAGAGCAGAAGGGATTTGGGATTGTCTGGGAAGAGTTTGTCTTTACTTTTTAGCAGCTACTAACTGGCAGTTTAGCTCTGACTGTCTCAAGAAACAGCAGTGTGAAGGTAACCCAACTTCCATCAGGTGTTATTTTGATTTAAAATCATGAAAATATTTGTGCTAGGTAAGGTGAAGCAGGTTTGAATTGTTAGCAGGGCCTGGCTATAGTCCTCCCAGCAGGACTGTTTCAGAAGGAATAGCGGAGCCTAGAGTTATATCAATGGGGAAAAAAAAACCACCATGATTTTTTAAGAAGACTTAAAAAGTCTTCCCATTAGAAAGAGAATTGGCTGCCAAACTTTATTTTTGCATAGTAGAAGTGAAGCCTGTTGATGTTTTTAAGCGTGACTCTTGCAAAAAATACTAGTCATAGACTTTTCTTCTGCTCTATTGTTTTGTGCAAATGATGATCTTATTCTAAAGGGGCTGGTGGCACTCTGCTCTTAGTTACCGAATACTTGTATTGCAGGACTCTACTTTTTGATGTGTTAACCTTTTGGATAGGAAATTGTCATGTTGGTATCCATCTCTTTGCTTTATTTTATTTTTTTTTTAATACAGTATACTTCTGCAGGACTGTTTGTCCTGTTCCCTAGAACAAACCCAAGATGAAACAGCTTTTTTTGTATTTTTGTTTTTCATTAGGATAGCGTGGGAATGTCTGCTTAGGGAACAGAGACATGGGATTTGCTGGGCAAGTGGCCTTTTGTGTCTGGAAGTAGCTTTTGCTGTTCCTATGAATGTATTTGCAAGTTTTAGTGTCCTGTAAGTTCTGAGGAAAATTTTCAAACTTTTTTACCTTTTTTTTTATTTTATTTTTGTTTTTTTGCACATGTTCAGCACAGACTTACTCAGCTTGAGTAGCTGGAGACACAGAAGAGGCTGTTTGTGCTGAGCGTGTTGCTTGTGAACACTGAGCTGGGCTTTCCCTCTAAGCAGCCCTAGGCAGCTGTGGACTTGCCTTTTTTTTTCCTTGCTCTGAATTAATGAGGAGCTAAAGTGTGATCTAACACTGCCTGGAGAAACCAGCTGGCATTGAAAGCTAAAGTAAGTGAAAACAATGGTCTAATTAGCTGGAGAGGAAGTTTGGGAGGGGAAGTGGGTGAGGTGGAGGTGTGAGTCTCATGTGTCTAGAGGTCAGGAAGGGTAAGGGAAGCATACTGGTGGGAAGCAGCTAGTACTAAGGCAAGGCTTGCGGAGCGAGGCTTGGGGTTGGCTTGGTTTGGAGACTGCCATGGGTGAAAGTTGGGAGTAGGAGAGGACCAGGGGGCTGGCAAAGACTGACACAGGAGTGTACCTGTTAGAGCAGCTGATCTTGCAGAACATGGACTTCAGAAACACAGAGAATAGCCTCCTAGTCAGGGGACCTTTAGAGGATTTAAATTGCATCACTGCTTCATCTAGAATTTCCTGCAGTAATGTGACACGTCAGCTTGTTCCTGCTTTTCATGGGAAGTCTTTGATTACGTATTGCATATGGTCTCGGTGTTTGATATGAAGTTCAGAAATTTGATCAGTTGGAGCCGCAACAGGTTGGGGGAGCTGTGGTTGCAATGCATGGAGTGCTGTGAAGCATGGGTGTCTTATCTTGGTCACTTAAATTTAGTGAATATTTTGGGCCACCATCCAACTGTTTGCCCAAACACAACAGTAAAATTAAAATTTTGGGGTGTTGTGGGAGTACATCCATTAACATTTGTGAAGAACTGTAGTGCAGAGCCCTGCAGAAAAGGCCACAGGGAAGTTAATAACTCTGTCTTCAGGGCAATGCTTAATAGAGTGTAATAAATAAGGAATGAGGCCACACACTGAAGAGAGAATAGAAAACAAAATATTGAATAGATGCTCATTATGTGAGCACCATTCATTTGGTGCTGTGAATAGCAGGGGAAGTGTGATTGATTGTGCAGTTGGATTGTTTCCTAAAGCATGTATGTAAACAGAACAAATCAGTTACATAAGCAGCTTAATTTCTTCAGTTCCTAACTTATGGGTATTAGGGTTTGGAAATTTTCATCTCCTCTGTGTGTGTATACATACATGTAAGAGGCAGATACACTGGATGCTGCATTAGTGGGAAAGTTTAGGGGTTGGCTTCATTTATCTAATGATGCATATAACCCAGCAAAAAACCAAAGTATTTTTGAAAGTATTAGACTTTTATACAGGCAGGGTGTCAGGAAAGAAAGACTCATAACAGAGGGCAACGTGACGACTTCTGAGACAAGTTAAATAGGTTAAGATTTATGAGAACTTTTTGATTCAACCAAGAAAATGTGGGCTGGTGTCTAATCATGTATTTAGCAATAGTTTTAACTTAATAATAATCCTTAGATAATTTTTTAAAATATATACATAAAGGTTTACTGACCAGAGAATATACTGTAGAGGTCTACAGACACATTTATAAGCCTGTTGTTAGTATCGTTCATCAGAGCGTAATCTGACTTACGAAACCATTTTAGCACAGTACTAAGAAAACCCACATTTAATTTATACTTTTGACCACAGTTTAAGCTTGTGGGTGGCAGATACTCACCTGTACACTCAGTGGTGTCTGTCAGTGCAACCTTTACTTTCTCTGTGACCTGACTGAGAGGAAGTTGGGTTTATTGCTGATGTATGGGAGAAGAGCTTTTTCGTGGTTCATGGTACTGTGTAGGTGCTAGGGAGGGCTGATGGCTCCACTACTGCAGATGAGTTAGCACCTGTGGGTTTCACCAACTCCTTCGTTTGGTCTGTCTCTTTGCTCAAGTACTCACTCCAGCATGTAGCCTAGAGTACCACCTACCTAGTAGGCTACAGGTCTTGCTTACCATGAACCACAGGGCAGCTTTCTGGAAATACAGCCCAGCAGTCATGGCTTGAGAAAAGCCCTGATACTCTTCTTTTTCCTGATACATTTGTGTAAAGGCAGTGAAGTATGTGCCTTCAGCGCAAGGTGCGTGCCTGGATCCTGTTAGGGATCTAGCCTTTTTGGTGTCAGGACCTTCTTTCTCTGAGGACGTTTTTCACAGGCATGTTCAGAAGCTGGAATTGCGAGGAAATGTAAAGCATTATTTGCCCTTATTTAATTGTTCCTTTCCTCACTATTTATTTGCTGCCATGTTCGCCATTGTCTTGCGTTTACCTAAAAAATGGTTGCCTGGCCTTTCACGAACTTGTGAAGAGGAAAGATGGTGACCACCTGAAACAATAATATCTGTGGCAGAATAGCCTGAGAACTTTAAATAACCAAAGGGGACGGCGTTTCCAAGGTAGCAGAGTGACCTTTGGATCCCAGAAGCAGGCTATTCATAGAGGCGAAGCCTTTGTCCCGCTTTGACCAGTGGTCAGTGAACTCTGGCAGGCCCCTCGGCTCACCATCTTGGCCCTAGACTAGCAGCTGGTGATTGATTCATTTAACTGTCCAGATTCACATTCTTCTGTCAAGGACTTGTCAAGGAAGAAAAAGGTTCTATGGAGGGCTATTCATTTTACTAAAAGGAAGGGGATGCATTATATGATTGAGTGGATTACTTTTGGGTCAGAAGAGTTCCTGCATTGCTCCGTTTTAATTTGGCCCTCAATCAGAGAGATTTAGTTTATCAGCGCAGTGTGGTGCTCATGAAGAGGGACAGATCGTTTCAATTCCATCAGTGCAATAGGGCTGGTTTTTTGGGTTTTTATTGTGGTTCCCCCCCCTTCTATGATTTATCTACCAGACCATTTTTTTTTCCCACCAGTAGATCTGCAGATTTTTGTGATTAGTTGATATGACAGTGTGTTAAGAATATTAATTTCTATTAATCTCACTCTTAATTTTAATGTGTATGATATATGAATGTTAATGCTCCTACTACCTCTCATATATGGTGTTAAGTAACCCAGAAAACCCTGCAGTAAGTAAAAGATTAGTGTGTTAACTCTGTTTTAGATGTGGAGAAAACTGAGGTGATAAATTCTACAGGATCAAACTAGTAAGTTACTTTCCTACAGACAATGTAGGCAGCTGTAAATCTGAGGGTAGAACCTGGTATTTTCTGTCCAGTCCCCATTTTCACCTGATGAACGAAAGTTTGTTGTAGAAACCCAGCATTTTGCAAATGCACAAGAGTGCTGTCCATTTGTCTGCTGGTTTAGAATCCTTTTTTTTTTTTTTTTTAAACGAGGAAAAAGTGTTTCCATGCTTTATGAAACAAGTAATTTTTCAATTTTTATAGTTAATGTGTCCAAAAACCCAATTCAGTTGCATGAGGGAGGTGTGTTTCCTCTCCATCCTGTTGCCAAGGTCTTCCATCCATCTTCCCTTGAGCTGGGCTGTGTTCCCTTGGCATTAGGAGTTTTTTGATGATCCTGTTCATGAAGTACCGAGAAAAGAACATTGTTGCTTAGCTCCTTCCACTGGAAATAACAGGCATTAAAGAGCAGATCCTGCCAGTTAACCTTCTGCCTCCGTTTGAATGAACATGATGAGCTGCAGCAGATGAAATATGACCTTCAAGTTTCTTTACCTCACTCTCGTAAGCTATGTATTGTTTTGATTTGGCTTATTGAACGCATTATGAGGGATTTCTGATTGGCTTCAGGCCAAGGTGTTATACTTCTGCTGATGGAAGTACAAGTGCATAATTTAGAAGAAACTACAGGAAGGCTTGGTCTGTTACGTTCTTTTTCTCTCCCTCTTTTTTTGAGGGAAAAGGGAGAATTTTGTTGAGATAAAGGAGTAGCTTAACTTAAGAGCACAGGAGAGGAAGGAACTCTGAGATAATCTAACTTTGCTTAACTCTTCTCTGTTCTATACGTCCATGTATGTGTCAGAAATCCGGGATAAGTACGACACCTGTTGAATTGGCTTCCTCCTTTCATGGAGGCATGGTAGTATTCTTTTCATGTCTGCAGTTGCATTTCCCGGGGATCAGTCTCCTTTCTCAGAGCTCGTTTGTTTCAGGCTGGGGCATGACTTCTGAGATGGGGATACTGGCTTCTCTGTGCTCCACATAACACTTCCCTTGGCACCTGCCTGGTGGCTTTGATTTGTGGCCTTGAGTTGGAGATAAATAATGAGCTTTTGAAAATAATGGAAAAGGAAAATGGGTTGTGATTGTGTATTACAGAATATAAGTAATCTAATAACCAGATGTATTACATACTTTGTAGAACATGGTTTTTTGCTTGCACTATGACTGGGCAAACTGGTAATCTGGTTATTGCCTCCCAGCCAAGAAGTCAACAACCATAGCAAGGTTTTGTCTTCCTTTAAAGACAAAATTTTTTTGGTTTCTTCTGTTTGCCTTTTATATGGGGGCTTTGTGGTGTGTTCAGAACAAATTTGCAGGATGTTTTCCAGACACATGATGGAGTGAGAGAAATTTACATGAGGAAAACTTTAAGGATTTCTATGACATTGAAGGCAATATGATTTTTATGTGGAAGCCACACTTCTGATTTGTTTTATGGGAAAATTGCAAGAGTTGTAAACTCTTCCCCCTCTCCTCCCCCCAAAAAATTTCAGATAAACGTCTAATTAGAGGATTTAAGTAACTTAAATAAAAAAAGCAGATCTAACAACGTCTTTTGTTTTACTTGGGGTTTTGGGTGAAGTTTGTTTCTGTTTTTCTCCCTGCTGCTCTCAGATTTTAAGACATTCAGAATTTTGCTCTTAGTTGCTACCCTCTGTAGAAAGACTGTTATTGGGGAGAGGTCTCTGGGCTGTGTAATGCAGTAGGGGGGCATTTGGTGACAGGGAAATGAGCTGCAGGCGTTTGGCCCTTGAGAGTGGAGGCATCTCTTCTTTCCTTTCCCCATGGGAATGCTGAAATGTTGACATTTGGAGAGGGGGCTGAAGGGCTTGAATTCCCAGTGCTTCTCCTCAGCATTTTGCAGGGAAATTGTGTCTTTCATCCTAGGATGCTGGTTGTGAAACACTGTAAGCAAAAACCGAAGAGTACTCCTATCTCTCAGGGATAGCGTTTCTGACAGGCTGAAGACTTACAGCGCTGCCGTATCAGCTTACGCTCATTCATACGTGGATGGTGTCGGTTTGCCACTGTATGAAATGAAACCCTTTCCTCTGCCTCCCCCCCAGATGTGAGGGAAGGCGCAGTGGTGGGCGACGCAGCAGAGGAATGTGTGGGGCCCCGCTGCTGTCCTGGGATGCTGCAGTGCTTCCTCTGATTGATGAGCTGGGGAGGGTGAGGTGAAGAGTGGGTATTGCGTTCTGCTTAGGGTCTTATTTTATTTTGAGCAGGAATAGCATTTATTTATTTTTGAAGGTACGTTACTGATAAATAGAGGTCTTGCCCTTCTGCTGGTGTCTGCAGTGAAATTCATTGATCAGAATGGGGCAGCTTTAGCACTTACAGTGCTGGAGGCTCTTGTTACACAGTGCTGATCCTGTCTTTTCTGTGTTGCACTGAGTGACTATTACATTTTTGTTGTTCTTTTTGGGGTTGTTCTTTGAGGAACCTTAGAATCATAACAGTCAATCTTTAATTTTCTAGTTCTACTCTTCTTTGTGTTTTGTTTTTTTTTTTTTGGGGGGGGAGTGGATGCTAAATTAGGATAGATGTGAAGGGATACATCTTTTGTTGCACAGTCCTGCTTGTGTTCTGATCCTTCTCTTCATGTTGTGAAGTGCAAAACTGTGCTGGATGTTCCCCATACAGCATTGGGCTATTAAGCAGAACTAATTCTTCACAGAATGGCAACAACTCCAAAGAAAGGCATCTGTAGGATTAAGCATAGATGCTAGAAGGCAATCATTTGGCAAACTGCTGAAGGAAAGCAGTCCTTGCAAGGGAGAAAGTGGTGTGTTCTTTCTCCTGAATGCTTGCAGCCACACAAGTAGAATAGCTTTGAAGCTGGTTAATGTGGCTTACTGTGTGCCTTTTCTGTACTATTTCCTACATTTCTTGTCTGCAGAAGAGCAGAGGGGAATTCCTTGACAAGTGCATTAGCATTTATTGTGCACTTCTGTGGCCACACACTGTTGCCTGCATGATAGATAGACTGAGAAGGGAAAACCCCAGCTGGGATGCCTTCAAAAGTGAAAAGATCAAATCTCTCATGCTTGTGTACATGATTTGGTAGGGTATGTCAGTTACACCATCAATAAACTGTTGAATGTATAGAACCCCATATTTCTAAGCCTCAATCTTTTATTTCCTTTAAAACAGTGCTAGTCATAACTCCTGAGGTGATATGTATTCCTCATTTCATTGGGAAGGGTTGTAGTGGTATATTTTAATTTTTTTTTCTAAAAATCATTTTTACTAGATGATTGAGGCGTAGTAAGGCAATATGTGTGGTTGTACAAATAGCTTACACGTAGCTGCCAGAAGTAGAAAGTGTCATTGTTGCAATATCATTAGCTGATTTGACCAAAGTAAAATAGAAAGACCTGGGTGTATTATCTTGTACTTTCCTCCCTCACAGATTGGGGAATTTTGATGTGTGCCACCACACTGCAATTCTCCGGGATCATCATCTTGGTGTGGCTCTAAGAGCACCCAATGGGCTGGAGAACAAACAGTAAAATAAGGCACTCATGGATGGGTAGTATGCCAGTTAGGGTCCTCCTGTTATTTTCTGTAATGCATTGATGCTGCCCAGGATCCCATTTGTTGTCACAGTTATGTTAATATGTCATGAATAACAAATTGTGTGTCTGTTCCAGTGGCCTGAGGAAGAAACAGTACAGTCTAATAGTCACCTTGTCAAATTGTACTTTTCTGTTCCTGCATGCGTGTTTCTGCATTTAAGCGAACTTTTTGAAGCGTGATTGTCCACTTCTGAGGAGCCAATTTTCTTTAACTGTTGCAATGTTTTTTCTTAACGTACAGCACACATGCTGATTATGAACTCTTTCTGTTGCTAAGGTTAACATGGTGAACATATGCTGCCTATTTAGCAACAGGAAAGAGCATCTTTCATGAAGTACAATATATCCTGAGATGAAATGATTGCTTTTATCCTTGAAAAAATGTATTGGTATCATAGAGACTCTTTGTGTATTGTGATGCTTATTATTATAATTTTGAATTCACAGTTTTACCCAAGAAGGAAAGCTTAGACAGACAGCCATATGTTTAAATGTTGAGAGCCTGATGTGCCATTTGATGTGTCCTGTGCCTAGAAAACACACATCTACAGGGCTGGACAGTTCTGACAGAGTAGTGGTATCAGTGGTAGGGCTTCTGCCTTGAGTGGTGGCCATGCATATGGGAAGAGGTTGTATTTCCAAAACTGCCAACTGCCTTACCAAAGGGAGGCTGTTCCAGAGCCACGTGCCTCGTTTGTCCTTTTTTTCCTGGTTTTTCTTTTCTTTTTTTTTTTTCTGGAGCAGCCAAAGATGATAATTCTTTCTTTGAGAGACTGTCCTCAGACCTTGCACTTCTAAAGAGCTCTTGCAAGAATGGAAGGAAGTTTTGTTTTGTTTTTAATGAAAACAAAAACAAACTTGGGAAAGTCAGGACATACAAGGAAAAGGCATGAATAAATAAAAAAAATTCTCAGTTTTTCCTGGTAGGGGGGAATTTGTACTTACCTTGTCGAGTTTCTTCTCCTTTCCTGTCAACTGTCTTCAGCGTGCACCCTTTTGAGTTGTCCTCTTCTCTTGGCTTTCTGCACTGGGATACATCGGAAACTTGCTCACGGTAGTTTCCATTCTGCATGTGGAGAAGAGAATGTACTTTACTACTTTCTGTGGATACTGTAAGAAAGAAGGAATAAGAGGATACTGTAGGAAAGAAAGAGTAAATGAGTATGTTTCCCTAAAAACTAGTCCAGAATTGACTTCCAACTTTCCAGGAACAGAAATACTACATATGAAACTTCAGGCTGGTCTTAACTTTGAGAAGCTGGTTGTGAAAATTTATCGGTGTGTGGCCAGAAACACTTTTACAGAATCTAGTTGAAACCCAAATGGTGTAGAGTTTAGTGATCTTCAGTGGATGTATTCAGACTTGGTTATTCCTGTACAGAGATTTTTAAAGTGATCATTTGTCAGCCACTGAATTAGGAGCTGTAAAGAAAGGAGCAAGGGGACCTGAAAGTGTTAGAGGAAACAAATGAGATTGCAGCTGACATCTCCAAGGGAACTTTTGTTCAAGGGTGCTCAGGCTGTTGACCTCTTTGCTTCTCCATTTCATTGCCTTTAGATTATAGCATTCTTCAGTACCAGAAAAGTAGTGGCTAGTTTGTGACAGGGCAAATGCTACCCTTTTTTTTTTTTTTTTTTTTTTTTGGTAGGGGTAACAATCATAGACGCTTCTGTGCAAAGCTTTTAATACATAAAGAAACAGTTTTGCATTGTATTTTGAAAGTGTGACTTTTATATAAGAAGCTAATGATTTATATCCTTTTTTTCCCTTTTTATCAGAGAATGGAGAATAATTCCTGGTGATCTGCATCTTGGTTTGGAAATCATTGTCTAAAAATTACACTTCTTAGATATCTGTCAGCATGTTGGCAAGAATCTGAGAGAGGAAAGGAAGAATTAAAATGTATTGTTGTTTCTTCCTTTTTTCATGCCTTTCTCTATTGCCCCTCCCTTTATTTAGTTTTAGTGGCACAGCTAAGTATATGGTAGGCTATAGAAGTAAATGTTTTTTCAATAAGGTGACCATAAGTTTTAGCAGAGCAGACTGCTTCCCAGGTGTAATTGACTGGCAGTTTGTTGGAGGCGAAACTGCAGTAAGCTCTGCAAAGGAGTTCACCCTTTAGCTTAGCAGTCAGGGCCCTGAAGAAGATTTGTCCAGAGCAGAGATAATGAATTGAGAACAGCAGAAAGGGCAGATGGTCGAAATCCTCACTCAGTACCTCATCTGGGATCTCCTTGGTATTTATCAGTGAAAGCTTTCTGTAATTACCCCTACGTGCAGAGCAGTTTCTGGTCCCTCCAAAACTCTAAATGTGATTTTGAGAGGGTCTCACAGACTAACGCTTCAGAAGGGTTTGCTCTTCGCCTATAACCTGCCAATACTATTCTGCCAACTGAAATGTGAGAAGTGCCTGGTGTAAGGGATCAGTTTTGTCTATGGGGAATGTCAAATTTCCTGGCCAAACCTGGGTCATTCTGTGTGCTTACATGTCTTTCACACTGTAGAAATGAAGTTTCTTATCTTGTTAGCTTTTTGCAGTATTTGGAGCTTAAAAAAAATTGTATTACTTTGTGTATTGTTAGGTTTGTGTTTTCAGTTGAATTATTGGCATATTCCACACTCATATAAAATTTTTTTAATAAACATTAGCAAAACAAACTAGAACAGCTCCTTTCCCTTTCAGTCTTCCTTCTTTCCTTGATCCCAACAAAGCAATATATGCTAGAGTGGAGTATGTGGAGGAACACACACATCAGCTAGAGAATTGAGGAGGCATGGTATTTTCTCAATAAAGGGTCTCTTATCTCTCTAAGGTAAGGTCCTGACTCAAACCTTATTGAAATCAAGGATAAGACTGCTACTAGTTAACAGGTTGGAAAAAAAAAATACGAAGAAATATGTGTCAGCAGTCTTAAATATCTGGTGCTTGAACTATCTGGTTCTGTGAACATAAAGTGCTTGGATGCCAGTAAGCTATGCTGGTAGCTCCAAAGCGTCATCCCATTTTGATAAAATCAGTCCTTTGGCTTAGGGAGAAAAAAATGGTAAGAAGGGAAGAGGAACCCAAGTTGTAGTGCTAAGTTAGTGGTTCCTAAAAATGCAGCTCTGCAATTTCCCACTCTACAGGGTTTTCTGAAGCAACAGAATAACAATCACAGTAGAATATGATTGCATTCTGTACGAGCTGTAATTCCAGTCCACCTTCTTTAAAATGTTAAAATGCCTGCTAGGAGATTCTGAATGGCAAATGGTTAAGAAAAATCTTTGGGATAGAGGCATTAATAGGTTTCCCATATCAATTATTGATAGTGTCAAATCAATGCAGCAGTTTCAGTCTCATTTAACCTCCCTATTATTTAATTTTAATGCTCTACGGTAATAGTGTGAGACTGGACTCCTTTTCCAATACAATTCTGAACTATTGTATTCCAGACTGCTGCTATGGTGTTCATACAGTGACAATGTAAGAATTTCTTCATATTGGTAAAGTCATACAGGAACATTCCTTTATCTTTTTGTTTTCATTTTAAGAAGAGATAATTGATGTATTAGGTTTATCCTGGAAATATGTTTAACTTAAGAAGTATGTGTGAAAATACACAGTGTAATCTGTTTCACAAATAACATGGCGAAAGGCTAAATGTTAACCCTGCTTGCAGATATTTCCAATGTACACAGCAGGCTGTGGGGGTTTTGTTCTGTATGTTTCTGAACAACATAGAGCTTATTAAAAAAGGGGGCATTATTTGCACTTCTGTGACTACTTTTCATTTCAGTGTAGACTAAAAGAAACATGACTCATTACCATACCCAGATTTACATTTTTGTCTAGAACTAGAATTTTTCATGGAGAAAAGTTTTGATGAATTTAAACTTAAACTTTTTTCTTAGTTGCTAAAGGGAAGGGTTTTCTTCCTCTCATTTTAGTAAGTCCAAGGTATAAACATTTCTTTTAAGGTAGTTTCACTGACACTTGGGTTGATTATAGAGGCGTTTCCCAAAACTGTTCTTGAGGAGAACCTCGTGACTTTTCTGAGATATTGGCAGTGTAGATTTAGGGCTGAATTTGCAGTTAGATTTTTCTGTACAGTTTGCATCCTGCCAGCACAGTACTTCTATAGATACATGGGCTTTTTGTCTTGTGAACACTCACCTAGCTATCGACCTGCATGTTCAGATGTTTCTGGAGAAAGGTGTTAACAAAGAACCTGGAAAGTACTGAAATATTTCTGTATGTAGAAACACTACCTTAGATGCCAACCAAGGCTTGCTTTGTAGCAATGTTTGTAGTAAAAAGTGTATGCCTGGCAATAAGGGCTTTCAACCTGACAGGATACGGTGGTTGGAGGAGTCCTTTTACTTATGTAACACTTCTGTTTGATTCCATCTCTCTTGTTTTGTTTTTTTCCCCTCTTTCTTCCTTGAAATAAATACTTTTTGTAATGTAATAGCTGTATTGCATCCTTTTTTTTCCCTCCCCTTCTGTTTTTCATATGCAACCTCTAGGTTATCCTGGAAAATGATTTTATTTTTCATATTGGGAAAATAAATGTCATACTACTGGTAAATAGCGTGTTTCTGTCATGTAATCTTATCTTAGGTTTGTATCCTGTCTTCTTTCTGAGACCGAGTTCTTAGTAACTGGCTTGATAGAACAAAGGAGAGGCAGAAATTAGAGCTAACATGAAGCTGGAAAATGACAGAAAGGTGAAATGGATGCCCTTTAACAGGGGTGACCACATTCCCAGAAGATTCAAGCAAATACTGATTCTAAAATTATATCTTAACAGTTTAGTGTTGGTGCCTCATTAAAAGCCAGGGATTAATAGCAGCAATCTCCTTGTTACACATTAAAAGAATTTGGTTGAATTATGGATTAGAGGCTACAAGGTGCCATTCTAGCAAAGTTATTCCCAAGGTATCAGTGAGGTGTAGTGGCATGGCTTAAAGACTGTGATTTCTTTAGCTGTCCCAGTTATACTTTACACACAAACACACCTGTATGGATTTTAAAATTGTGATGAACTGGTTCAATAATACTTTTAAACATATGTTATCTTTGGAAGTGAAATTGTCTGGAAATGCTTGTTTGAAATGTTAAGGGTGGCAGTTGAAGTTACAGTCCACACTGCCTTTCGGGGGCTGAAGGTGTGGTTGGGTTCAGGTTAGTTCAAAGACATTAATATCTGTGGATACTGATATTAGAGATTCAACCTGTAATCAAGACTTCCTTATATATTAGATGAGGATGATGTGCAATACTCTGCTTTGCTCTCCTGCAAGTATGCAGGAGTATGCAGCTTGTGCAGTGTGAGTAGCTGGAACAGGTTTGGTCATTATTCTCCTCCCTTTTGCACTACAGTACTACAGGTGTTCATAAGCATACAAGTGAGAACAACTGTCTTGAGAGCCTTAATTTATGAATTCATTAATTTGAGGAGAGGCATAGGATGAACTTATGGACACTTTAGTCCCCTCACTGGTTTTAGAATGTGGGGAAAAGGAGAGGACAATTTGGTTAGCTGTTTTATTGTTATCAGTTGCTTTTTGTTTAGGCTATCTCAGCTCATTAATACATCAATGTGTGATAGCATTTACTGCCAGGGTTTAACACAGAGGGGAAAAAAAGTACAGTTTTAGAATTCTAGTGTAAAAACTTAAGCACCTGACACAGTGTTACCCAGATTTTTCACTGAGTTCTTAACATCTTGAAGTGATGTCACCAGCCTGTGTGATTTATTTGATAGTTTTATTTATTTATTTCGTGATACTTGTGATTTTTTTTGGGGGGAGACTAATTTTTTTCCCAACTGAGTTTAAGTATCAGGCTTTCAGCACTGTATACACCTTTGGCTGTTAATTAAAAATAAGCATACAAAACTAAAGTTTTAAGCAGTAGTAGTACAAAACTATGCCATTTCAGAATATTTTTTCAAATGCAAGGATATAGAAAAAGTGTGTTTTAGTTAGGCTTATTTTCATAATGACTCTGGCAGAAATTAAAAATAACAGCTGGCTTTAAGGAAAGCCATACTTCCAGTTTATCAGAAGAGTTAAATCTCTGGTAGTTTACAAGAATGCCATTGCCAGTACGTTGCCTGAATTACAGTCTTTTTCTCTTTACTCTTTTATAACAGAATGAACTGGCACTTTTCCTTTGTGCCTGAAAGGGCCAAATGTGTTATGGATGGTATCGCTTCCTTTTACAGATGGAACTCAGTTCCATCTCAAACCTGATTGTTCCCTTAAACAATAGTCATTAATAGGAGGAAAATATCTGTGCAGACAGTGAGTGAGACTGAAGGAGGATCAAGTCTTTGCAGATGCTTCCATTCATGAGCTAAACTACCAGAGGTCCGTAGTTCAGCAGCAAATCTTTCTGATGCCTGGAGTGGTCAGGAAGACTCCAGAACTAATGTTTTGGTCCCTAGCTAACATACACCGTTGCATTTCAAAGAAAAGCAAAATAAGATAAAATTGAGTCTGATCCTTGGAGTTAGAGAAGGACCAATTACAGGCAAATACTTTGCAAGAAGCAAAATCCAACAAGTAGTCTCCTCCTCCACGGAGTGTATGTGGGGTTTGGTTCTTTTAATACTTTGTCTTTGGTTTTCTTCCAGTTGTGCTGGATTTTATGAAGAGGATGACAGATGGCTTGTTCCTCATATGTAGCTCATAATTCTGTGAAGGCACATTCTGTAATATGGTGCTGCTGTCTTCCTCTGATCACAGGATATTGGTAAAATTCAGTTTCCTCTTGATCTCATCTGCTGCTGCTGCAGCTGTAGCAATGCCTCTACTGGGACAACTCGTTGCTTTCCAGAATTATTTACAATTTCTGATCTACTTGTACTCACTTGCAAAGTAAGTGCTTTTTCTGTGTAAGGGGTCCCATTAACTACAGTAATCCAAACAGGGACTTCAACATAGTTATAATAGTTCTTCCAATTTATTCTCTTTCTCCTTTTCTATTTTTAAAAATACTATTTTATTTAAACAGAGGAAATTTATTCATTGGGTGAAGTCAGGATGACACTTTGTGAATTTTCTTTTATGGTCTTGGTCTTACTCACTTCCCCACTGACCCGCAACACCACAGGTTCTGAGTTTTTGCAGAGCAGGCAGTGCCAGTGATGTGGAGTTACCTGATTATCCATGGCATTTTGCTGGAAACAGATACAATTTGGACCAAAAAATGTCAACAGGAATCTATAAGGAAAAGCCAAGCATTATAATCCCTTTCATCAACTGTAGCACCTATGTTCAGTATGTTCCTGCTGAATAATACATGTTCCTGCTGAATAATAGATGTGTTAATGAAGAGAAAGTTGAAAAGGATACTTTCAAAAGAAAAAAAAAAAAGGGAAGAGAACCTGAGGGAAGGAAAAAATATAGCTTCCTTGTTAATGGATTTAAGATTGTTGTAAACTGAGATATGGTCTCGGACATAGAGAAGACAGCATTTGCTTGCAGTTGAGCAAATGCAGAAAAAAATGCAGTCCCTCTGCCAAGAAATTCACAATTTAAGTAGGAAAAAAAGACCATAAACAGATTCAGAGAGGAGACTACAAGGACATTACACTGGTCCACATGTGTGGTCCTAGTCTAGCAGCCAACGGTTACTGAAATTTTTTTGAGTGCATCATGACACAGTGAATTGTAAGGACAGGTCAGATCAGGAACCTGAAAGCAGTCCTGGCTAGAATTTGGAGTTCTCTGATGCTCATATTTTATATGGGCATATCCACTATTTTATATTCATATTTAGTGGTAACTGAAGATGTTCAGAATGAATTGGGAGATTCTTGGTACTTTGGTGACTTCATTGGGAGGATGTTATATTGCCTTAAAATAATAATGCAAAGGAGGTGTTTATAACTTACATTCTAGATAAGAGACAGTTTAAATCAGCCCTGTAGCCACACTTCTTAGTGAACTGGGAGCAGCATGTTCCCAACTCCTTGAGCAAAATACACGTCCTTTTAGATGACATTCAGAATTGTGTGCTTCCACATGCATTGATGTATAAGCTACTTCCTTAGCAGCTTACTAAAACCGTGACATTTTAAATGCCTCAAGAGCTGTCATCTACCTGCATCCTAGAAATCCTGTGTTATGAGACTTTACAGCTATCTGGAGAGATTTTCCTTGTGTGTTTAGGGTTCCATACTTTAGTATGGAACTATGATCATTGTATGTTGTATGCCACAGTTGACTTTAGGATATTTTTTTTAATTAAAACTATTGATTTTAAATTGAAACACAACCTGATTCATAATTAAAAAATAAAAAGGGCAATAATATTTTACTTTGAAAGGTTTGGATTTTCCCATGCACTTTGTGTTTGTTCTGTTTGCATGGATATCTTTCTTAAAAAAGGAGCTCTCATTTGTAGGCTACAGGCTATACTGGTTAAAGATAGTCAGGGTTTTTTTGGACTGAGAAGTTTAGGTTTATGTTGCTGTAGAACCGATCTCCAGCTTATTTTCAAATCATGAATGTATCATTTTAAATAAGTAGGTTAATGTTTTTGTTTTAAAAAATGGTTAGGGCTATCCTCCTCTTCCCGATGTAGTTGAATAGCTGTTGCGGCATCAGAGGCTACCTTTCATACCCGTTGATCATCTTGCACTTTCTTCTCTGAAGGAAGTTAATTGACTCACTTGGCTTGAAAGGAAAGCATGGATATGTGTTAAGGATATTAATAAACCTACTGAAATGCATCAGGTGTTGAATAGCAGGTGTACAAACCAACCCTTGTCCAGCAGCAGTGGTTCCAGGTGAGGTTGGGACCCTTTGCTGACTGACAGTCTCTGGCACTGGCTCTTTCTTAGATACCCTTTTGTTTATGTACTAGCTTTATTATCTTATCTCCACAGATTTTAGGGCCTATCAATGTAAAATGTGCTGCACTGATAAAGCTCTGAAGAGCAAAGAATGAAACAGAAAGTGGGGGTGGGATGGAGGGCTGGAAAACTGAAGAGCCTCTTCATGGAGATATACCTGAATTGTCTTTTGCCTGAGGAAGAAACCCAAAACACTGATAGATTCTGGATGTTTTTGACGGACAAAATTATTTTCTTTGTGAAAGGATCTTTGCTGTAGCATTTGGTGTGAGGAGAGTGGCAGGAGCCGTGTCCCTGCCCTTGGGTGGGTAGGTGACAGCACAGGCATCCCTTTTGCTAGCACTGTATTGCCTCCCGTACTTGCCTGTTCCTTGCTAATATATTTCCATTTAGCAACCTCACCTGGACTTCCCATGCTAGAGCTAAAGCCTCTTTCTGCTTTTTCTGTTCTTATGGATTAATGGCAGTCATAGCTCCCTGTCCTCTCTAATATCGCCCTTGTATATTTGTAAGGCTGTCACTTCTCTCTCTGGTTCCTTTCCCGGGGCTGATCAGGTCCCAGCTCTTTTAGTCTTTCCTTACAGGTCAGGTTCTGTTTTCTCCTGAAATGTCTCATTTTTATGCCTTACATTTTAAAAATAATAGTTCTAGGTCAAACAACACATTGAAAATTTTAAGGGTGAATGTAAGAAATCACTGTGCTTGTGGTAGCACATTCAGAACCCTTTCACAGTACAGTTATGAAAAACTTTATCCATATAGCTCCATTTGTGTGACATTCACCTCTGAAGTGTATGTACTAAGCAGAACTTGAGCTCTGAAATACTTTATTTGTTATTAGCATCTGGGAAACTCAGCAAAGGTCCACCCATTAAGTCACAGCTCCAGCTCTGCATATTCCAATTGCTTTAATGGAAATGGGGAGAGTAGCGATGTGTCTGTAGACTTGCCATCTGCCTGGATCTGTCAGTACTCATATAAAGGTTATTCCCAACTCAGATCCAGACCAGTGTGCTCTATTTGAGTAGCAAATCATTCAGAAATATGTGTTGATATAGCAAAAAGGCATGGCAGAACTTCTTTCATAATCTGTTTTAAGCCTCGCTCCTGCAAGGACTGAGGAATCACACTAAACTTCAGGAAAACGTGCAAGTTGGCTTTGGTACTAAAAATGAACACATGTATATTTGTTGCATTTTGAAATACTGTTTCAAGAGAGAGCGCATCATGAAAATTAGATCAAGAAGAGAAAATTCAAGATTAAGGTTGTCATTTGCTGTCCTGAAATCAATTTCTTTGGAAAAAGACATAGCTGTTCTTTAACATACAAGTTTGTTTTTCTCAAGTGAAACCTCTTCACCTGCGAATTAGAAAAAAAAAAAAAAAAAAAAAGGAAAAGGTTCTTGGTTTCATTTGAAGGGTTAGGGCTATTGTGTAATTCTCAATAGCATTAACACCTAAGTTCTACAAATGGCATTATGCACTTTTGTTCTTTCCACCTGAGCAGTTCATCTATCTGAGTGGCCATTATCTCTTGAGAAGCACTTGAGTGGTCAGTATGGCGCGTTGAAGTTTCTCAATATTTGCTGTATTCTGGTTAGATGAAACCCAATTCTGCGCTACTGTTTCAGTTCAGGGGTTTTATCTTCCATTCTTCCAGTTTATTTATTGTACAGTTGCAGTCCAGTCTTGGGCTAGTCTCAGCTGTGATGGAAACAGCAAGCGTTAACGATAATAAACATGTAGGTCATTGGAATTTCTTTTGCCTCCTAAGAAAGCTCATTCAGAAATTCACTTAATGACACAAAGCATGTGAGTAGAAAGTGCAGCATGTCAGGGAACAAGTTGCCTGGACTTGTGTTTGAATGAGCTGCTGGACTTCATTTCGGGAGTGAATGAAGTAGGTTTGTTGTGTTTCCTTTTTGTTTGTTTGTTTCTCTCTCTTTTATTTTGTTTTTATTGAGTGAAGGACTGCTGCTGTATTTAAAAAACCAAACAAAAGGTGTGAAGGTTGAGCTGCATGAGCTTTACGTACTTTAATAGTTAAATCTATGCAAACCTGTTTAGGTGCATAATATTTTTTTGCATGCATTCAGGATGGTATTTATTCTGTGTATGGTGCAGGAGACACCAGCAGTGTTTCTGTAAGATTTAATCAGCATGTGTCTGCAAGTAATCATTTGGATTTTGAGCTTGTGGGTGTTTGCTTCAATGCTAGATGAGGGAACTCATACCAGAACTGAACTCTGACTTCTGTCTGCATAGGTAAGTTTATTGGACAGCACTATGCCATCAAAGGTATTCATACTGAGAAGTAACTATACAAGCACATGTTACTGTCACATAAATTGCAGGAATTATAAAAGTAAATACAGTTTCTAGCTATTGTTTCCTTCTTCTGCAAGCAGTGTTTGGTATCTTGCAAGTTAAAAAGGGTGGGAGCATCAGCTTCTTGGAGTAGCATTAATTGTTTTCTTTTGGCTATAAATCTGGGAACAAAATGATTAAATAGCCTGGAGAAGAGGGGGAAAACTCAAATAAAAAGGCACTTACATTTATTGCGTTTTGCAGGGTTGTTTTTGGGAACAACGTATGTCTCTTGAGACTTTGTTTCTTATCCATTTTATAGAGCTCTGGCCTCTTAACAGCACTGCTTTAATGACTTGTTCTTGGGGTTCTGAGTTGGTATCAGCGCTTGCCATGAAAACAAGCCTGTTACAAAGAGGTCAGGTTTCACGAGACAGCAATAGACTTGTAAAAACAGATTTTACTGGAACAAATAAAGTCAGAATTAAGAAGAAACCAGAGATTTGCGTAAAGAAACAAGATACAGAAGGAGCAAGTATTGAGCTAAACTGATAAACAATGTATAAATTTAGATGGGAGATAAGCAGGATTTTTTTGTTTTGAAAACCACGCTTAGTGATGTCAATGAGTTTTTCTGAAGATTTTGTGCATTTCTCCGTCTGACTTTTGCTATCTTTAAAGATTAATTTTCTGAGGAAATACATTGTTCCTGCACAGCTGGCAAAATGTTCTTTAAATATCAGCTTCGATTAACAACCTGCATTGGATTTTCTAAATAGTATAGCTGAGTCTTTTCCTGCTTGCTATCATGATGACATTTTGTGCTCCGTGAAATACTAATTTTCCTCAGTTTCTTCTGTAGTTCTTGAGAGTCTCACTTCTGTCTTTAATTTTCAGCTGTGATGTGCTGGATGCATGGAGATAACTTTTTTACATACATAAATGAAAACCAAATATTGTTGTTTCTGTTGTCTCACTCTGTCCCTTTAAATAATTGTACCAATATAAGAAAATTCTGGATGTGATTTTATCGTTCCTATGGAGATCAAACTTTTAAAGGTGTGTAAGAGCTTTGCTTTGATAAGACTGTATAATTACCTTTTTCCCTTGTTAAAATGGTCCTTTCTTATGCCACTGTGTGGTGCAGCTTTGCTATGTGATAGCTTTGAAACTCATGTTACATTGATTTGTGGTGTTCTTATTATCTATGCCTTTATTACATTCCTAGAGATTTTATAGTGAAAGCTAAGCAGACTTGCCTGGTTTGCTACATCATACTTTCAGTAAATAAATGACGAATGCAAAGCACTGTGTTTCTTGTTAGAAAATCTGTTAAGAATAGCACTAGGGATATAGTATTCTGACTCCAGGTGAGCACATGTAATCAGTGTAGGGAGGAATTAGAACGGAGAAGGAGGGAAGGGAGGAAGACGGACAAGCCTGGATGCCTTCCTGCCCACCCCGGCCCCTTCCGTGGTGGAAAACCACAGGAGAGTCAGGTTGCAATCAAATGCAGCAGAAAGCAAATCCAGAAAGTTTAGAGTTATAGGAACAACCCAGGCTATGTGCAGATTATTTGACTTGTACTGAATCTTTCTGTTCTGTGAAGTCGAACTTCTGTAGGTAGGCAAAGAACTATTAAGTCTCTTTTTTATTCTTCTAATGATTTCTTAGCAATTGAAAGAAAACCTGTTTAAGAAGAGACCTTTTTTCCTGTCTCCCCCATAGGCTTTAATTGTAAGACTTCTGTTGTAACGTCTTTATGCAAGTTGTGGGATTTGTTTTGCTTGTTTGTTCTTGAACCTGGTACTGCTCAAAAGTGAAAGAAAGAACAAAAAGTGGAACGTAGAGAACTGGGTTAAATTCTGCTGGTGAGAGAGGGTAGTTCCCTCTGAGGTGAAGGTGTGTAGGGAACAGACTTCAGGGTGTGCTGGGGCTGTGGGAACCCACTGGTCATAAAAACAGATACCAGGAGCATCTCTGCTTGCGCCCTGGGAGTCTGGATCACGTTTGAGGGGCCAGACCTAGCTTCCGATGGCCACGGTGTTTGCATCATGCAGCTACAATGGCTTTCAGGTGATTTTGCTGTACAAGGTGGTTCCGTTGTTTTGTTATTCACATTTTTCGGGAGGTCTGTTCACAAAGCTGCAATACGTTCACTCTGCTGGTGTATTTAGGAACACTCATTCCTGCAGTGCTGATGCAACTACAGAAACGCAGTGCAAATAAAAAAAAAAAAAAGGATTTATCCTGATCTAGGAAGTGAAATTGGTATACTAGTAATAGGAATCTTTAAGCTATGTAGTTAGGCCCATGTTAGGAATTAAATTTGTGCATGGAGGAAAAAGCAACCAGGTAATGTTGTATCTCCTTCATACTCCAATATCAATCTATTGATGCTATGCAACAGTACTAAAATGTCGAGGGGGAGGATCATTCATTAGAGTGCTTCGTGTGCATCAGTACTGGATGTGTCTTTATGCAGAAGGGCATTGCGAACATGGTAAATAGGATGAAACCCATTTCGATTAATAAACAAGTAAAACAGGAATTCTTTGAACACAAAACTTGAATGTCAAGGGATGAGTAACTTACTAATATTGATTTATCTATTGAAATCATGTTTCTGTATAATTTATACAAGAGTATAAATTTATTTGAAATCTGATTTTTTAAAAAAACCCAACAAATCAGTACCATTGAGTTTATGCAGAGATGGTTCCCTCTGCAGTTACAGGGGGTGGAAATGTGTGTGGAATTGTTCTCTGAGTTACCCAAAAGGAGCTGCCTCTGAAGAGTTGTTCTTTCTGTTAGTTTTGTTGTAAGTAGCAGTAGATAAGCAATTAGTCTTGCATTCCTTTCCCTTTTGGGTTTTATTTTCTGAGAAATCCAACTACTGATCAATTTCTTAGGTGTCTGTTAGTTGTAAGGTATATAATGATCTGCCACTTCGATTATCTCAATTCTGTGAACTCCTGAAGTTGTACATGCTCAAAATTATATTGACACTGTGTGCGTCAGGCATCTACTTGGTGACCACTCGGACTCTTGGGATGGAAGTGGTTTTAAGTGATTAAACTTATATTAAGATCTTTTTTGGGTTTATTCCCTTTTCTTATCAAACATGAACTTGTGCAACTCTGCAGGTGCTTTTACGAAAGTGAGTATTATTGAAAGACTAAAATATGATTGTCAGGAATTAATGTTGTTTTGGAAATTTTCTATTGCAGTCAATTTTTATTTTTTTTTAAGCATAGTGGGGCCAATCCTAAACTAGTTGAATTGACATGAATTTCATTAGTTAATTAATATGCTTGCCAGCTGCATGCCAGTCAGTTTGTATGCTTAGTTCTATTTGAGAATGTCATATTCATTGAAACATTATTATACTGAATTAGGTTAAAGCAAAGTTATTTTAAGTAAACCTTTGAACAATGAGACTGTGCTGTTGTGTGTAGTTGATAAGGTAATTAGACTCATCTTCTTTTGCTTTGCATGTAGAAAAGAGGACTATTTGAAGTATTTCTGGGTATTTTTGCAAGTTGATCTATGGTCTGGAGCCAGGAATTTTTACTTGCTTTAGTCCTTTTAATTCTGTGTTCTCTTATTTTTAGCCATTTCTGCATTTGAAGTCCAGCCACTTTCAACTGAGGTCCAAGAAGGTGGAGTAGCTCGATTTGCCTGTAAGATAACAGCAAATCCTCCTGCCACTGTGACATGGGAAGTGAATCGAACAACTTTACCTTTAGTCATGGACAGGTATGTAGAGTTAGACATTTTAGAATGTAATTTATTTTCTGTGATAATTTTGAGCCTGCTACAAGAAGAAAATCTGAATGCTTGCATAAAAAAGGTTCCATGTGTATAGTATGTCTAAAATAGCTAGTAATAGTTAATCAACTTTAAATAAGTGTTAGGAGCGCAGACCAGAATCACCTGCTATTGTCTACACAGTAATCACTGACGTATGAATTTTTACTGGTGGATTCTGTATGCAAGTCATCCTTGGGAATGGGAGTTGCTGTGGGATGCAGAATAATTGGACTTTGGCTGTGGGGTGGTTTGAACTAGCAGGATTGCTTTCACAGAAGAATTGATGCTGGACCTGATTTTCTTTAGAGGGCCAATACAGAATTATGTGTACATAAAATTGAGTTAAAACATTTCACACTAGAGAAATTCTGCACAGGGGGGCTTCTCTTGAATTTATTAACTTGAAGCATGCAGCCTGCTCCCTGCTAGATTCTTTCCCTGTCCCGATTGTATTCTTGAACGTACTTCCATCTTTCTCAACATGTAACTTTTGTTGTATGTCTAAGGTACGTAGCTTGCAAAGGGAGGTAAAAAGAGAAACATGAAAATTCAAACCATAGGGAGGGTTTCTGGGAACTGTACACCAGTTATGCCAGTATATCAGAAATTGCGGCCAAAAATCAGCCAGTCTGAATAGTGTGGATGCAGTAGTTGGCTAGAGGTTGGGATGGTTGCTTCTGAGGGTGAGAAAGATCTGCTTGTTGAAAGTGAATTCCTCTGCTCTCATCCTGGTGCTGGGGGTAATCTCACCTGTAGTTCACAAATGTGGCGTGAGTCATGTATAATGTTTTTGAGTCTCCAGCGTGCTGTTCCCAGGTCAGTGTAGCAATGGCTGTCTGTAAATCAAGTAGTTAATGCCATGATGGTGTTCACAGGTTGCACGTTTATTTAAATTTCTTTTTTTTTATTTCTGTGACAGGATAACTGCTCTACCTACGGGAGTTCTTCAGATCTACGGAGTTGAACTGAAGGATGCTGGGAATTACCGATGTGTTGCCACAACGATAGCCAATAGACGTAAAAGCAGTGAGGCAGTGCTGAGTGTTATTCCAGGTACTTGCACCATATGAGATTTTTTTTTTTAATGTCATTATATTCTTTTCTTACATTATAGCAAAGACACATGCCTTGAAGAGCTGTAACTGTCCCCTGAACCACTTGCCCAAATAATAATTTTGCTTGCTTGTATCTTGTGGCTAAAATACTGTTCAGTGTAAGTTTCCACAATTACTGAAATAAGGCTTTAGTGTAAATTTAATTTTAAGGATCCTTTAAAAAAGAAATCACATTTTGTGTCATATTTAATTGAGGTTTTGGTGACTTGTTCTCACTTTCTTTGATGTTTTTTTTAAATATTTTTTTCCCTCCAAAGCCTCAGACTTGAAGCCTTTTCACAAGCCATCTATAATAGCTGGTCCTCAAAACATTACGGCATCTCTTCATCAAACTGTCATACTGGAGTGTGTAGCCACAGGGAATCCAAAGCCAATCATCTCATGGAGCCGGTTAGGTAAGTCTTAAAATTGCAGCACATGACCTTCAGCCTGTGGAGAGGAAGTGAAACCGGAAAGAAAGGATTTCAGCAATTAGGTTACTGTTCTGAGGCTTCGAGTAGTAAGTAACAATTAGTAGGTTAGGGTAGGATAGGTGAAACGCTTTTAGTTGCATGTTGCCATACTGTTGTTAAGAAGCCCTGAGGTTTTCTGAGGCTTTGGACTCCCTGCTTCTGCTGTCAATCCTGCACTGCCCCCAGCACGGGGTGGGCAAGGTGCAGGGTAGGGTGGTGACATCCAGGGGTCTGTGACTCAGACTAGAATCAGTAGTGAGTTAGGGCAGGTTGGGGTGGTTGTATCCTACGAAACAATCCTGTGAATGTTTCTCCTTCTTCCGAGATGCACTCTGTGAATGTGGTTTGGACCTTGTGTTAAGGGGCTGTTTGCACTATAGATAGGTATAGTCAAACCCCAAGTAGTCTGCCTGGAAGGGGAGAAGAGAGGGAATGCAATAATAACAATAATATTTATCAGTGCATCACATTTTCCCATGAAAGCTACCTCTGTTTTTATTCTGACGTGTACTTAAATGTGAAAGTCAGGACTGTACCTGTGGAAGCAAATCATGAAAAGTTTTCCTGCATTTTTATTTCTGAAAGTGTGAGAAATAAACGTATCTTTCCTGGTTGACTTGCAGACAAACAAGTAAGACAAAAGTTACCTAACAGTCATAGAGCATTTGTTGTGAAAATAGAAGAAAATATACAGTAATCAAATATACTCATTTTATCCCCAGCATAATTCAGAGGGTGCTAAATGATCTCTGTTTGTAAAGATGATGTAGATATTGGTAGTGACAAACTGAGTCATAGTGCCAGGGCAACTGGGGGGACACTAACTGGGAAAAAGGCATTAATTTTTTAGCTTTGATGGTGAATTTCATATATAAACCATTTACCAATTGATGAGACCCAGCTATCTGCATGGTTAGCTAACTAGTGAAAAGCAAAGCAAATGCAAAATGGAAACCTCTGAAAGCTCATCAGTGATTTCCCTTTGTATGCTTTGACTTCTGACTCTAATCTACACCCTTACTGCCTAGGCCACCCTGTTTAGATAAGTTATGTAGCTACATTGAACAGCCTTGTAACCATGCTTCTCCTGCTCTCTCAAACAGACCATAAGTCCATTGACGTCTTCAATACCCGTGTCCTTGGCAATGGGAACCTCATGATCTCTGATGTAAAGGTGCAGCATGCAGGCGTGTATGCCTGTCGAGCCACTATTCCAGGCACACGAAACTTCACGGTAGCAGTGGCAACTCTCACTGTGCTGGGTGAGCCTGCTTTGACTTCCACAGTGTGTTTCAACATCCCACGTCTGCCTGTCTGTCTTGACCAGTGCTATGTGCTGGGCTGAATTTTTATCTCGAGCGTAGTGCACTAAGGGCTGTAGGGACTGCAGAGATGAAATGTTTCACAGAACTGTGGCTGGTGCCTTCTGTCTGTTGGCTTAGTTGAGAAGTGTGAGATACTCAACATCAGAGTTACAAACTAGCAATTCAATTGCACTTGGAGATGCCCAGGTGCAGTGTTTGCTGTGAGAAGACAG
This sequence comes from Falco punctatus, assembly GCF_963210335.1. Lineage (NCBI taxonomy): Eukaryota > Metazoa > Chordata > Aves > Falconiformes > Falconidae > Falco > Falco punctatus. The sequence goes on from NC_137587.1 coordinate 55,276,249, forward strand.
GCTTTCAGCACAGAAAAGAATTGCATAACAAAGTAAAAATATGTCATATGTATGTATGTTTCGTGAGCAGTATGTCGTAGGCTGGAGTTTGATTTATTTATAATCCTAAACGCATGAACAAAAAATGTGTAGAAATGTTGCTATCTCTGCAGCTAGTATGTACCTTTAAACAAATGTACTTTGTTTACATGGAACATCCTTTCTGTGTGGGTATATGTATTTGAGTGCCCTGAGGGGAGAGGTTTGTGTGTGGAAAATTTATTATTGTTTTGGCTGTTGTTGCATTTGTAGGGGCTTAGTTTTTTATTTTTTTTTCTCTTCCCCCCCCTCCTTGTTATTTTTCTGTAGCTCCACCTTCATTTGTGGAATGGCCGGAAAGTTTAACAAGGCCTAGAGCTGGTACTGCTCGTTTTGCTTGTCAGGCAGAAGGAAATCCGGCCCCCAAAATTTCGTGGTTAAAAAATGGAAGGAGAATACACTCCAATGGTAGAATAAAAATGTACAACAGGTATGATTACAGTTGCTATATGAGAGCTGTGCCAGTCATGTATTTCCAAAGGATGAAATTCCAGTCACTAAATATAGCCAAGCAAGATATAACTCAAGTAAACACGAAATCTGACATGAAATGTGGTTCTGGATGTTTCCTTGGCAGAAGGAATGCAGATTAGTCAATACCTAACATCCTCAGCAAAGCCTTTGTGATCACTGCCTTACCTGGGGGGGGGGAACTGAAGGCTTTCACCACAGAGTTGCTCTAGATTTACAGCAGTGTAGCAGAGACCAGGATTGTGCTAGTTGTTTGAGGTTCTATTTCACTACTTCTGTGGAGTGAGGAGCTCGTATAAAGAGTTGGTTAAGGAATTACAACCCTAAGGCTCTGCTTTTTGCAGATGGGGAATAGATTTACAGGTTTGTTTTCACTGTGCCTGGCTTTGCAGGCATAAACATAAACGTGGCAGGTTTTGAGGAACGCTTCAAGTTGCTAAGTTTCACAGCTGCACATCCACTTCTAATAGAAGAATTTGTGGCACGTACGGCGATTATGCTAAACTCATGGATGATAGAATCATAGAATCATTTAGGTTGGAAGAGACCTTTAAGATCATCAAGTCCAACTGTTAACCCAGGACTGCCAAGTCCACCACTAAACCATGCCTCCAAGCACCATATCTACATGTTTTTTGAACACTGTTGTTGCATTATTAGAGCTAAGTTTATCCAAGATGTGAGCTTTTTTCCCCCTTTTTCTTCCTTTTGGATTCAGTAAATTGGTGATTAACCAGATCATCCCTGAAGACGATGCCATTTATCAGTGCATGGCAGAGAATAGCCAGGGCTCTATTCTCTCCAGGGCCAGGCTTACTGTAGTTATGTCAGAAGACAGACCCAGTGCACCTTACAATGTCCACGCTGAAACGATGTCAAGCTCGGCAATCCTGCTGGCGTGGGAGAGGCCACTGTATAATTCAGACAAAGTGATTGCATACTCTGTGCATTACATGAAAGCAGAAGGTAAGCGGTTTGATTTAAATACTATTTAAGTACTTGTATGTGGTAAGAACTTGAATGTCCTTGCAAAGACTGTTGAATTTGGATGGTTCATAACCAGGGCTGCATTGGAGCATACCAGCATATAAATGCATGTGGTAAACAACAGGCACGCTTGGGGAAAAATGCTTTTGCCACATCATCCCATTTGTGGGACTGAGTGTTCTTCCAACACACCCTTGTCTGATTGTGCCAGTGAGCAGATTTTGAAGTTAGGAATGGACTTTAAAACCTGGGGCCTCCATACTGCTGTCTGGGTTCCCCCTGTCCTCAGCAGGAGCTTCTGCCTGCTCAATTCCACATGTGTGCTTCGCAGGGAAGGACGGACATACAACAGAATCCTGGAGGCTTACAGAGTTGAACTTTTCACCAGAGACAACTCTTGTCCAGATCCCCAAATTGTTGTGACTTTACTGGCTTGCACGTATTTTGGAGTAGAATAATTGATACTTCATTGTAATTAAGCCAATCTTCTTCTAGAACAAATATTGGCTGAATGGTAAAATCCGTTTTTCTTTCACCCCTTGATCTCCTGTAATAAGAAAAGTATACTCAAACTCTAAAATATGCTGAAATAGCCACGAATGGGTTTATCCTTGTCTCTGAAACAATACATAAATTCCTATATAAAAGGGAATGGATAGTTGGAATAAAAATGAGTAACTAGACCTTTAAAAAACCCTTAGTATTGTGTAATTGCTTTGTTAATGTGATCTTTAAGGTGGTGGAAAGCAGGCATTTTTCATAAGCAGGAGATGTGATTGCCAAACGACTTGAAAATTTATTAGCTGCATGGCTTAAACCAAGTTGCGATGCGGCTCTGTTTTCTAGGAGTGATTTTGTTTTCCATTTCTATTCAGTAAGTGGTTTATTCAGGGACAGGGCTGCAGATGCTCAGCTCTGTGTGGAATACCAGTCTGCCATCTGCTAAGCAGAGGCAGAGGACAGGAAGGACAGCTTAATTACTCTAATACTGATGCAGGAATAGTGCTTTTGCTTTTGCAAATGGGATATTTCAGGACACAAGAGAATTTTGTCTGAAGAAAGGAAGGAAAGAGTTTTAAAAGATAATGAGGACAAGAGGTGCGGGAAGTTACCCCCTACACTTTCAGTCACTGAGGTATTGTGCTCACAACCCCCTCTTAAAGCTAATATGAATAAAGTCACACTAGATAAGTTATCTGGGTAATTGTATGTCCGGTGCCAGTGTGGAGAGCAGAGACCCGATTACTTCAAAGAAAACTGGAAAACTGTCCTTAGGGAAGTGTGTATTTGTGCAGGAAATACTCTTGCACAGTAGTGAAAGGAGGTATCTTCTGAAATGTGTTTTCTGCAAAATTGTTTTGCAATCCCTGCTTTGTTTGCTTGCTTATCCAAAGGCTCTATCTTGTGAAATGAGATTGGTTTAAAACCAAAACAAACTCCAAACAAACAAAAAACTCTGATTTACTTGAAATTGCTTTCTCAGATGCTCATTTTTTCATCTTTCTAGACTGGTTCGTGATGTTTGCTTAATATAATGCTGTTGTGCATCCTTTTGCATTAGTAAAGAAATCCACAGCAGGGAAAATGGGGAGGGCTGTGTTGAGTAATTACAGTGGTAGGAATCAAAGTGTAGGTGATCTGCATGCGTTTTTTCCTTGGTAGCATGATTGGGTAGTACATGAAGATCTGCATGAGGGCATAGAACCACTTTTGTCTCATTTCGTAGAAAAAATGTTGAGCTTCAATAGCTAGTGGACTGCACTTTGGTAAAAATAATTGTGTTCTAGGTGATAGTTGGTAAATCTTTCTGAGGATGTGTCCCATGTGTCAGAGGCGTTATTAAAAACCTAGAAAATGCCTTTGTAGAAAGTATCGCATCAGCCATCTCTCTAATGTAAATTTAGAAGCAACTATATTTAAAGAAAAGTAAATATTAAGGAAAATCGTTTGATGACATTCACACTATTCCAGGTACGTAGAGGTGCTAACATAGGCTTCTGACGTCAACACCTTATTTACTCTGTAAGAATTCTGGATAATTATGCATTAATGTAAATAGTTTGTATGAGTTTATTGCTTTCATTATTCCTTTCAACCTGCCTTTCCCCAGTCTGCCCTCACACACTGTTTCAGACCCTAATGAAGATTAAAAATTATCTCTGATGTATCTGACTTAACTAGAAGTATACCTTCCTTGCTTTAAGCTTCTCATGTGTAACTTTTTACTTAATACATTTACATTCATGTATTGCCCTCTTGTTTTAGTTAGGAACCACATTTGTCAATGTGAGTAAAGAACATTTTATTCCTAAAGAAAAACAGTGCTTGCTAAGTCTCCTAAGTCGTGCTAATGATTCCATAAACCTTAAACAGAAAGGAAAGCTGGATAATACGCTAATCATATGCAGTTTTGTAAAGTTATTTTTTCTGTAGACCTCACAATGTGGTAGCTAGTACTTTGAATACAAAAGATACTATCACTCATTGTTTAGTTTCACAACTTGAGTATTCTGATGTTTCACTGTAAAAACAGGTTCAGGTCCTCTTCCCTACTTTACAAAAAAAAAAAAAAAAAAAAAAAAAGAAAAAAAGAAAAGTTAGTGTTTTAATCGAGTTAGTTGAAGAAACTAACAGGTGGTTTTTTTGTGATTTTTTGTTTCTTTAAGCAGAATATTTTACATTCAAATCGGGGTCATAGTAGCAAGAAGAATAAGGGTCTGATGAGCATGCATGTTGGAGTGTGTTAATTCCTTGTTAGTGATTTAGAAAAGGCACAAAGGGAACACTGATTGTGGTGGAAGGCCAGCCTTGTTCTCTATTATGGCTGTTTCATTAGGGCCTCTGCATGAGGCCTAGCAATCCATTCAATGAGAGAACAAGTCCTTTTAATTTGAGCTCAAGGATCTTGTTTAGCAGGTCAGAAATCGTGCCTTGCAATTCCTAATTAACAAGCCATTAACTAGTCTGTTGTGAGATGCTCGTAATCTTGTCTAATTAAAATGCTATCAAGTTAATTCATAAATGTGGGAAAACTTAATGGTGGAATTTGCCTTCTTTTTTGTTTATAAAATCAGTTGTGAAGAGGAGGAGCTGGCTCTTACAGAGTTTTGATTAAGTTGACATGCACTTGGTGTGAATTGTTCATTAACACAGCAGCTTTCACCATGCTTATTCCACTTTATAGCCTTCCTCTATAGGAATAAAGCCCAACAAAGACAAGGACTGCTGCATGCATTGCTATGCGTATTTTAATGTGAATTGCTGAGAATTCCCCCCCCCCCTTTTTTTTTTTTTAACAACTCGCTAAGGAGCCGAGCATTTTTGAAGCTCATTCTCGTCTGTTCTTATTGGCCTTTCTCCAAACTAAAGAAAAAAACGTGTCAATCAAATGTAATAGAATTTGCAGGGCTAAAATGAGATCCTTTTGCTGAATAAATTCTTTCTGTTTGTTTCTTTTTTTTGGGGGGTGTTTGTTTTGTTTTTGGTGGAGTGGAGCCCTTGCATTCCTCTCAGTCTGCTATAGAAAGGTTCTGTAAATAGGTTTTGAAAAAACCTCCCTGACTCTAAACAAATAGATTTAGAAGCTCGGTATGAATGATAAGGCTATTAGAGGTTGTCTGTTGTGTTACTGTACATTCGGCACAGTTTGTTGTGATTAATTCTAAATAGGGTTTAGAATTACATTCAGCATCCCTAATTCAGGAAAATCCTGGAACACCACAATCTACACCACAGCAAGACACAGTTACTTCTGTGCATAAAAGAACTTTCACTTAGTAGAGTGGAAAAAATAGAGGTAGGCTGGGGAAGAGCATGAAATAACCTTGTAAGATCTTAAAGCAAAGATGTCGTGATGTTTAGGCATTGTCAGGAGTTTTCGTTTCTCTAACCATTGTTTTATGCCAGGTTTAAATAATGAAGAGTACCAAGTGGTCATTGGAAATGATACAACCCATTATATTATTGATGACTTGGAACCAGCCAGCAACTACACCTTCTATATTGTCGCTTATATGCCTCTGGGAGCCAGTCAGATGTCGGATCATGTGACTCAGCACACCCTTGAAGATGGTAAGACAAATTCCACTGATGTAGATGAATATTTTTATTTGCACTGAACAGGAATGTGCAAGCTGGTGCTAACAGCTCTTGAAGATCCCAAATTTCCATTGACATCAGTGTGGTTTCTGAATACGCACAATGTAACACTGGCTTGCTAATGGGAGCAGTGAGAATAAAATAACATTCTGACAGGGCAACATTGTATATTACATGGTGTCTTTTTTCATTAAATCATGTAAATAACTATTCTAGATCTTTTAAGAACTTCCTCAGTGTTGAGAATTTGATGGTAGTATACGGTTTAGTCTTTATGACTGTCTCTCAGGCATCTGAAACGTGAATCAAACTGCATACCCATTGCATCTTCTGCAAATTTTGGAGGAAAATGTGAAATGAAAATTGGCTATAAAAAAAAAAGGCTTTTGTTTGGTGTGGTTTTTTTCTTTTTTTTTTTTTTTTGTCTTTGTGCTTGTTAGTAGAATAGAATTTCATAAAAGTCTCTACTGACTTATTTCTGTGCAGTGATTTAACTAATCTGAACGTCATGGCAACAACAGACTATTTAGTATAGTTCATTAGAACTGATTAATAAATTCTGACAGGGTTAAGCTTTGGCAGTGTGGAACATTGCCAGTCCAGTTGTCTGTCTTTCTCTTTGCCAGGAGTTACTACCCTCATTACATGGTTGGTGGAATTAAAAACGCACTGGGTCTTCAACAGTACAGGTTGCTGTCTAGGCTCTGGGTTTAAGCTGCTGCATCTAACCTTGACAGTCAGTCTGTTGGAACATTAAGGTGCTGATTGCCTTTGATTGCTGCTGGCAGCAATAAGAGGAGAAAATGTTGAGGGCCTTACAGAAAGGAGCTTGCTAAGGCTATACTGCCTGCAGAAAGTGAGAAGTATAAGCAGTGTCAAGTTATCCTGAAAATAAACAAGAATCCATAAAACTTCTTGGATTATTTGCTCTTACGTTACTGACACCTCATTGTAGGCTAAGTTGCCAGCTGAGAATTTTCTGTCTCTCTTTCCCTGAGCTCAAAAGCTTTGTCTTTTCTTTTTTAGTTCCCTTGAGAGCTCCTGAAATTAGTTTGACAAGCAGAAGTCCTACAGACATTCTCATCTCTTGGCTGCCAATTCCGGCCAAATACAGGAGAGGTCAGGTGGTCCTGTACCGTCTGTCTTTCCGCCTCAGCACAGAGACAAAAATTCAAGTCTTGGAGCTTCCAGGGACTTCAGATGAGTACCTCCTTGAAGGTCTGAGGCCTGACAGTGTGTACTTGGTTCGTATCACTGCTGCAACAAGGATTGGCTGGGGAGAAGCATCTTTGTGGACTTCCCACCGGACTCCCAAAGCTACGAGTGTGAAAGGTAATTCTTAATGTTGCCGGCAGCCTAGAGATGGGGTCAACTGCAGGCCTCATCTGAAGGTGACAATTTTTTCTGACAGGTGGTGCAGGGATGTGAAATAGGTTTTCTCATTACATGTTCTTGCTCTGGTGATCTAGAAAATAGTGTTCTAACCATGATTCTGTGCATAATCTGTAAAACCTTCTGATTCATTTAATAAATGCAGTTAATACATAGTTTCAGGATCAAAAGTTGAAGAGGAACTAATCTGTCTTATGAAAGACCTTATATGTGACAGGAGAAGGAAAAGGTGATACGTTGTTTTGGTGTCAATCTTTGATTGTTTCCACATGTTGATGTTCACATAATTTGACATGGTGGCAGGAAACTTGAATTCGTGTTTGTGAGCTGCTCAAATGTTTTAGCTTGTAGACTCTTTTCCAATGGTAACAGTTTTCTTCTGTTCTATGTAATTTGAATTAAAAAAATAGTCTAACAGCCCTAAACCCTATTGTTGTTCAGTGTAAAACACCTTTCTGCAAACTAGGACATTACACATTAGCAGTGTGTACAGGCGCTTAAAGGATCTGAGTTGATGCATGTATGTCTGTATTACAAACAAAATGCATGTGTGCTTTGAATGTGCCAGTTGACTTGGTATTTGAAGTCTCGTTTAGGTTCTTATAATCAGCCTTAGGATTACATTATTATTTAGTAATGTAATGGAGAAGAGCATGCAACTTCGCATGAATAGCTTGAGTAACATGTAGGTTTGAATTTGTAACTACATTTCTTAGCTGTAGTCCACATCCATCCACTTGGGATTTTATTGAGTTTTGACTGCTATAGTGAATTATTAGCACTTGGTGAAGTGTGCTTTTATTGTTAATCACATTTGGTTTGGCTCACTTTAAAACAGCAGGTAATTTTATAACTATCTTTGAAGTGTTTTCGTTTCTCTTTGAAAATCACTGCCATTAGTTAATTAATTAAGATGCAGAATTAAAAAATTCTGATTTATCCTAAATCAAGTTGCTAGATTAGCTTTGCGTGAGTAATGCATGTGTGCTAGAATCACTCTTGAGTGAACTTTGGACTGATGGGCACCCAAATTTTTGCATGAGCATCAGTTGTTTCTAGAATATAAGAGTATTATATGTATTTCTCTAAAACCAGCACCAAAGTCTCCTGAGCTGCGTTTGGAGCCGATGAACTGTACAACCATTACAGTACAGTGGCAGCAGGACTCTGAGGACACTGCAGCTATTCAAGGGTACAAGCTGTATTACAAAGAAGAAGGCCAGCAGGAGAATGGACCAATTCTGCTGGATGCCAGTGATCTTGAGTATACTGTCAGTGGTTTAGGTGAGTATATAAAATATTTCTTAACTCTTCTGGAAGACAGAAAAGTCAGAGGCCATCTTAGACAGCTTAAATCATTAGACCTGTAAGGCAACAACATTAGGGTTGGCCATCCGTTTTCCCAGCCATAAGCTTTGCAAGCTGGAGTTGTGCTGCTGATGGAATAATCCTCTTCCAAAATATCTGTTGCACAACACTTAGATAACCAGATCTTGTAAATCTTGTGTAAGTTGGAAGAAGGACACCCAGCTATTTATCACAAGATACTGAACTTAGAGTTAGTAAATACTGATAGTAAATTACATGTCTTTTTAATATTCAGTTTAATACACTTTTTTTTCCCAGTTTTTATGTATTTATGCCTGATCTAGTAATAGTGGAAGATTAATACAAAATACCAAAGATATTTCTCTGGCATTTCTAGCCCATTTCTCTGTTATTTGTAGCCTTTGTAACAGCTATACTGCACAACAAGCACTGCTTGCTCACCGTACTAGCAAGTAGTGCTTGTGTGTGTTACTGTCCTGTTAGTATTTTTAAGGAGCACTGGCAAATATTTGCAGGACTGAGCACAAGGATTAGGGCGCAGAGCTCGCTGCGTCCCATTGTATTCTTTCCATTGATTACCTGACTCTGTGTCCTCCTCTAATTCTTGCAATGTGTATTAGCACAGATGTGTTGGTATCATCCCTAGGTAGAAGGTGCTTCTGTTTACATATATAACTGAGAATTTATTTCATAAAAAGATGTGATCTATAATGTAATCAGCAGAAGTAATATAGGACTTGACACTTAGTGTTTGAAGTGTGTTGAGATAGTTTACTTAGGGGTAGTGTGGAGAATTAATTTTGACTAAATTATCAAAATTGACCTGCAGGCTTAACTAGGTCAGATGGCCTCTTGACCATGCTCAGATATTCTCATCTGCTGTATACAGTTTAGATACTATTTTAGGGGAGATTTGAGGAGAGCATTCTGGTCTGTTAACTGGACAACTGACCATCTGTGACCATTTCTAGCTAGAGCATCTGGCAGCAGCTGACTGTTTAACAGAGCTGGGAGACAAAAGAGCAGTGGGTTGAAAGGATGTGGTGTCTGTGTGCCCTAGGACATAAATGCTTTTTTTTTTTGTCTTCTCATTATGCAGTTACAAAGCAGTAATTTCAGACACATGCAAACTTATTAACTGTGTGATCCACATCATATGGATTTTCTCAGTACACTAATACTCCTCAGATTAAATATTATTTTACAGAATTAGCTTAGAATGTATAGTCTCTGTGTGTTTTTACTAGTTTTTCTTTGCAGTAAGTGTGTAGACAGAAGAGAAAACAAAAGCAAAGTTAAGTTTGGGAAATTACAGCTTTCACATGGTCACAGTTAACTGAATTACAAGAAGTGTGGGCATGGAAGATTTCATGTGCTTGAGTTAACCATTCAGGCGTGGTGTATGTGATGTCTTGAGTGTTTATTCCTTACCATGATTCTAAGTATCTAAATATGATGACCAAAACATGATACATCCCATATTATTTGATCACCATAATTTATATTTTTCACATACGAGTAATTTATGCTGCTGTAGGTTAGATCCACTGAAGAGTATTTTTTCAAATAACTTCAGTAGAAGTCATCTTTTTTTAAAAAATATTTTTAATGGGATGTGTTGATTTATTTGAGGTATATATCAAATACGGGAAGTCTTCCTGTGTAAGTTTCTTTGGTGGTTTCATATTTTTGTTTGCTTTGTGGCATTTACAGAAAAAGGTGTTCATTGCTACAGCTACAAAAGACTGAGTTGGCACGGGAAATTTGATTAGGTCATGATTTTCCACTGCTGAGATGATTACATATGTTGAAGCTTGGGAAGTTCACACAGACTTCTCATAGTGACAGTGCCTGTGTTTGCCCATTGAGAAGCTGTCTGTTTAGAATACTTGTGTACACTAAATTATTTCTTCAAAAATTGTATACAACCAACCTTTTTTTGCCTGTGGCAGCTGCACTTGTGGAGAATGTAGCAGAGAATATTGTGGAGAAATATATATAGCATAGGAAATTATATGCGGTATATAAACCCACAAAGACTTCATCAACATCCATGTATTAAGAAGGGACTGATTTCCATTTTTTCTTTTTTCCTAAATTTTATTTCTTTTGAACAACCTAAATCATTTGGACCAGGTTATTTTATTTATGCATTTCAAATTTAAACTATTACTTATTAGGAAGTGGTCCTACCTGGTCGAATTTGAGATAAAACAAGGCAAGCTGCTGCTGTAAGTTCCACGACTACGGTAAACTGAATCTTCATGAACTGGACAGAGGCTTTGAGGACTAATGTTCTGTCATCCATCTGCCTCTCCTGAGGACACTAAACTACTGATTTATTGACAGCCTCTTTAAAATAAATGTCTTCATTATGAGCTACAGGAATTAGTAGAATACTGCAAGTGAGAAACCTGAAGGGGAAAGCGGTGTGTTAAGATTTTTGGTTTCATATATGTTGGATAATATGATCAAAAGAAAAGGTTCTTCCTGATTTGGAAGAATATGGTAATAATATTAGGTGCTTCCCAGTGGCAAAGATGGAGTAGTTTCTCATGCATTATCTGTTGCCACGGAGTTATGTGGCTTCCAAACACTGCCTCTTCGTGTCTTGGTTCGTCATGACCTAAGGCTGCTTTACTGTTCCCTGTTCTCTTGCAAAGTTAATAAACTGCAGATAGACTTCTAGTGACATTTGGAGCCTGTCAATACATCTCTTCATGGAACTTCCTGCAGGTGTTGGTACAACTGCCGATTGTGTAAAATCTGTGGATTTAAAGAAGATTGTTTACTTATTCCTTGGCAATTGAAGCGCATCACAAAATCAGAATTCATAATATTCTCTAATCAAAGGGTACATTAGCATTGATATTATAAACACTGTTGATTACATTGATTTTTGATAGCATTGATGTAAGTACTGTAAATTATTTGCATGTGTCTACAGGGCTCTTTAGGGAGGGACAAGTATGATAGGTAGAGCAGAATCAGCAATGCTAGTGTAAAATAAGTTACCATGATGGAACATTAAATACAGCAATATGAATATATGATGTACGTTTTAATCTCTTGTTGCTTGCTACCTTGTTTTTTTGAGAACTGACCTCTCTTACTCCAGTGTAGGTCTGCGCAGTTACTTCTGTGTATTTTTAAACTGGATTATTTAGCATGCTAGTCACCATGTAAATAGAATTAAATGATCTGATCAGAGTCAGGGCTGCCATTGTCAAAATAAATATCCACAGTTTCACATAGACATTTGTTTGTGTTAAAGGTCCTGGCATTTATTTTTCAATAGCAGGCCATTTCCTAGTCTAGTGTAAAATTCCATTATTACTTGAATTTGCTACAGGAGCAGACCCTTGAGTGCATACCATGCATTTTTGCCTGTATTTTTAATTCCTCCTTTGCTTCCTCCCGCTCTAGAAAGCTTTCTCTGACAGAAAGTCTTTCATTGTGAGACCTGATGAGTCTGCCGGTACAGGTTCTGTTTCTGTAATATTTCAGAATATATGTGTTCAGAAGCTGAAGTGAGTTCTGGTGGTGGAAGTGTTTGTTTGGGAACCTTCTTGCTGTGCAACAGGGGATGGATTGGCAAAGCTTGGAAGTTAAAGGGAGTGTCCAGAGAAGCTCATCTTCCCCTTTACATGTCTTCAAATGATTTTTTTCGGAGTATTTTAAGCATGTGCATATGCATCTCTGCCTCAGTGTTGCTGGTACTCAGTACTTTGCTAGGTGGACTGTTTGCCTTGGCTCACGGCTCACTGTGTTGGCAGCCATATGACTGGTAGGAAAGTAGAGCCTGTACAAGAAGGGCAGTGACTCAGAAGAACCCATTTTAAGCTTACCTGGTTTATTGGAGCCAGGAACTCTTCATAACTAGGTTGTCATACTCCTAGGAATCTCATCCTGGAATCTACATCTAGGGAGAATAAAATCAAATTCTTGGTTAACAAACTCAAGAAAGCAAGATCAGTTCTGATGCTGTAACGCAAGAACACTGTTCTTCAAGCTGCCTAGAAGTCTCCCTCTGAACTTTTTTTTTGTATTTTTCAGTTAGTGTCATGTAGTAATTAATTAAATAGGTGCCACTGGTGATGGGGGAATGCAGCATGTTCATGTGCTGTTAATGCCTTCTACACTTGGAGGGAGGGAGGAAAGCAAGAATTCACTCTGCTAGCTCATTCTTGCATATCGCTGTCTGGGAGATGTACCAGCTTGAGTGATGGTAGTTACAGTGTGGATTCCAGAAAGTTGCACTTTGGTGACAAGGCTAATAACTAAATGCACACGAAACCCTGAGACAAGCAGCTTGTGGCAGAGATGGGGGCCTCTTCAGTGCTCTTTTGTTTCTGTTGCCTACAAGATGATATCGCAGTAAATAACCGTTTTCAGGCAGACACCTTAGGGGATGGAAAAACTGGTCTGTTAGCTTTGGGAAAAACGTGGCCTTGAGTGTGGGAGCCCACATACCTGGGCCTTTCCCTGGCCAAGGCCCCTCCCCAGGAGTGGAGCATCCTGCGCTGGGTGCTGGAGCCCCCAGGAGCACTGCTGGCTCCCTGGGGCTTGGGGCGCCTGCAGGCTGCAGGGAAGTGATTGATGGCCATGAAATGGCGTGGATCTACTTTTTTTTTTTTTTTAATAAAATAAAATAAAATAGGTTGGTAGTTCCCCTGAGGCTTGGAGAGACTGCAAGCTCGCTCTGAGAGGCTGCTTCTATGCTGTCTGGAGTCATCTAAGCTCTTTACCGTGAAGGGCATTGCAACCCCTTTGCTGCTACTCCTGATACTCCAGTTTACATTCCCTGGTGGCATTTTCCCCTGCCTCAGTCTAGTTCTGGAAAAATAATGAGATTCTGTCAGACTCATTTGTGCAATTTACTCCAAAAAATTTGGTCTTAATCAGAAAAACTTCCCTGCCTGAAAGCTCTTCTGTGTCCTACTTTTTTCCAGTTGTAGAGAGGAGAAATAAGGGAAAAATTCTCTGCCCTCCTTGAGTTGGACAAATTTTTTCCAAGTGGAGAATTTGTCAAAGTCTAAATAACACAAAGACACATTTTGTGACCCTGCATGGCACTCTCCTCTGAAAAGGGGACTTGTGGTGAAGAATTAGCTACCTACCTACTACACTTAGCATTCCCCTAGAGACTTGGCCTTCAGTTGTTTAATTTCCCTTGGATCTATTTATAGTACGTTAAAACCGTGATTATAGCTAAGCTTCAGTCCAGGGCAGCAAAGCTGACAAGGTGATTCTGCAGTCTATAGAAATTGAATAAAGGTGTGTAAGAAGAGTCACTGCAAAGGATTTCTCCAATTAAACTGCCTGATGCATGTCTCCCAAGTGTCACTTCTAATAATTCTGTAAAAGTACTTACAAAGTTTTGTAAAGCAGTTGGCATGATGGTCAGATATGACATAGTGGTTTCGTTTGCACCATATTGTAAGTAGATGTGCTAGAAAAATGTAAATTTTAAAAAATTAATGACATCTTTGACAGCTTTGATGACATCTTTCTCATTAAGAACTGCAAATGCTGTAATACAGAGAAGAAATACTGTAAGAGCATGACATGTGTTAATGTAGTTCTTTCTGATAGCTAGGGCTGTCATTTCAGTTTTATCCTAGGTTTTGTTGGTGTCAAAATGTAGTCTCGCATACATGTATCTGAAAATTCTGGGATATCCAAAATCGTGTATGTGGGAATTGGTACTGCTTTTTCGTTATGAGTTACCATGGAAACTTAGTTTGGGATTCCCATACAAATTCAAGGAGCCAGGCATTCCTACAATTTCATTAAATGATGCGAAAGAAACACAGGTCTTACTCCCTCAACATTCAAATTTTTTTTCATTTCATAGCTAACTGTTCTCAAATGGCATGCAATAAAATATAATCTAGTATAACAGATATACTTTATTTCTGCTTGATGTATTTTATATCAGATCAGACATTCACAGTTAATGAAGTGTCGATTTGAACAAACTACAGCTCTGTTTAAGAAAAAACCCAAAACAAAACAGAAATTATTTTAGCTCTTAATAAAGATCAACTAAAAGCTCAGTTTTCTTGCTTGGAAAACCAGATGATCACACTGTATGCTGTATATACTGCAGCCGTTATATTTACATGATTACATAGTGAAAAGTGTCTAATAGCTCAGTAGGTGACCAGGACAAATATTATCATTTATTTCCACTGTTTACAGCTGGGTCAGTCTAATGTTTACTCACGCTGATTACACCCTTAAACTAAACCTCTTATCTGTCAATTCTCCTGATTGTGTGTAACAGGCTTGCTACTACTACTTATCAGCTAAAACATAAGGGATTTGCTGGGAGAGGGGAGGAGGAATTGGTCGTATTGCACAGTACTAAACCCAAAAGCCCTAGAAGTAGACTGGGCATGTTTAAAAGCAACCTCTTCCTCGGCTAACTGTGACCTCTTTCTTTTGCACAGGCATGACAGTCTGTGTATATTTGTACTGCCAAACCCAAGCTCTTGCCCCGTCGTGGTATGATAGTGCACTTCTAATACATGTCAATAAACAGATACACATTCCTTACTTCATATTCATGAAAGGCAGACCTGTCACCGCTGTAAATGAGCCTGTCTTCTGAATGCAGACGTGGCATATCTGCATATCTTGGGTTTTTTTCCCTTTCAGGGTTTAGAAAGGGAGGAGGAGAAACCCCTTATTGATTAAAATAGAGAAGGGAGGGGGCTTTATTACACTGTAACTTTTTTTTACCTGCAAAATATCAAAGCAAGTGCTGCTTTGATAAGCTTTTACCTCTTTTTTATAAGGAACCATATCGCATTTTACAGGCTGTAAGTGTAAATAGAGATCAAACTGATTTTGGTTCTGTTTTGTTGTTGGAATTTACAAACTGTCACATCATGTTTGGTTTCAGATGTAATTTCAGATGTAATTCAGAGCAGTAATTTCTCTAGGTAGTTTGTAGCAGAGAGCTCCTTTTAGAGTCAGGTTTACTGGTCTTGCTTGTGCAAGAACTACGTTGGCTGGCAGAGGCAGGGAAGGAATCCAACGTCAGCCTTGTGCACCATTTCTGATTTTATACTTGCTGGTCCATGTGCAGCTTGATGTGTACCGGGGCGAGCGAGTGGGGAATAGCAGGAGGTTGCACAGCCCAAATACACTGGCATAAGTTGACCAGCCAAACTGAGCCGCGGACGCACCTGCTTTGTTCATGTCTCCCTTATGGAAGAAAAACAGTACGCTGCTCTGTTGAGAGGAAAAATTAATTCCCTCAGATTGTAAAATCAAATTCTTACCAAGCAAAACTGAAACTAGTGTTTTAAGTGTGTGGCCCTTTGTTGGAGCTTATTGGCATGGCATCCGTTACAAGTGTGTCTTTGGTTCAGCTTTATTTAAGCCCTCTTATGCAGGACTGAGTGGGAATCCCAGATAAATATCAGCTGGTTCTGAGGAGAGGCCAGTTAACTCAGCACTAATGCTCCATGCTTATTATGCAGTTCAAGTGCCCATCTGTAAAAATGTAGTGCCTGCCTTCCTGTGTCATTCTGCTGTTATTTCTCTTGCACTGTGCAGTGTTGCAGATTTGTGTCATAATTACATATTTTCACTTTAATTTTTGTTCTTATAAAAAAAAAATCACTTTGTCGTGTGTTCTGACAGCATTTAAGTTTGCCTCTATTAAAGAAATTGGATTTATCAATTTTTATTTTTTTTAAACCACATCACAGTTACTTCTGCCCATGTTTTTGGTGTCTGAAAGTAAATGTTATTTTCATACAGTTCATTTGTAAAGGAAATCTGTAATTATTGTTTAATGCATTTGTCAATTTTAAATTATATCATCAAGCCTCTCAATAGGTTACTGATTTAGCCAGTAATCAACTTCAGTAGGCGCTGGAATACTGAAATCGCTAACATCTGTGTTAGCAGCATAACTGGATTTGGTGTTGATTAAAATGTTACATATGACAATTACTATGTGAAATCTCTAAGTTTTCTTTGAATTAACTGCAGAGTCATGAAATGGCTCTAAAGCTCATGGAAAAGTATTAATTTGTCTACATGGTAAGCACTTAATCTTGGCTCAGAGAGATGCATTCTTGCTTTCGAACAGTTAAGATCTTTCAGAAACAGGTAGATTGTGTGTCAGCAGGATTGCCTAATGTATTTTTATGTAACTCCTTGAACACGCTCTCTAAACTGTTCCAGTTTGAACCCATTTATCTGGGAAAATAGGCCTGACATCCTCATTTAAACGTGCCTTGACTTTTGCACTAATTCATTTTTACTCCCCAAGCTAGTGGCGCTTTGAAGGGGAAGGACGTGGTGAGGGAGGAGATACCCAAGTGCAGAATAAAGATTGAACGTACTGTACTTCAAAAAACAAAACTGAGTGCTAAGACCAGTTAAGCCTCACTCTCTAAAGAGATGAGGGAGCTGTCAGGATAAGGGAAGCTTCATTATTTCATGGGGCAATGCCTTGTAGCAATTTTAAAGGTAAAAAATGTAGAGATGCAGGCTTGACTAAGGCAAAAGGAGAGATTGTTCCATGTGCCCACTCCAGTAGCATGGAGGTTTGTTGCCTTGTTTTGAGAGTCTGTTTATCAGCTGTCCCCGTAACTGAGTTGGATGCAGTTATTTTTCTCAGGATATCAGAGTAATTGTGTCACAACTCTAAGAACTGGAATCAAGGGTGCTGCAAAGCCTTGGAAATAGGAGGGGGAAATTGGGAAATTTTTTGCACTCCGGCAAGATAACTTGCCAGCCTATAGTGAAGCAAAATGTGTTGTCTTCAAAGTATTTAAAGGTAGAATTTTCCATGGTGGGAAAGCGATTAGAATCTTGCAGGAAATGCTGTCTGCTGCTCTGTGTTCTCAGGGTAGAAATTCCACCATTTAAAGCTAAGCCTGTGTGGGAATTCAGTTGGGAAATTGTGTCATGTTGATTGAGTAACAGTTAGGATGTATGCAAATAGTGTTTCATTGTTCGTTTGCTGGAGCTGAAGGTTAAAATTTGCTTCATGAAAAGGACATATTGATCACTCCTTACATCAACAAAGTTGTAAATTATTTAAAATAATAACCCTCAAAGTTGCTTTTGAAATATTTCCAAGTATTACAATGAATATGTAATGGTATACAATGTAAAAGCGACCAATAAATAAAGGCTGATTTTCTCGGAAGTGGAAAGTTAAGTGTTGTTCCCCTGTTAAAAGAGAAAAAAAAGCAAGCAGTTAACAACGGCAGGAATGACCAGATAATTGCTCAAATTTCTTAAACAAAACAACAAAATAAACCAAACCAAACAAAATAAACCCCCAACAACTATATGCATTCTTGCTCTACAACCTTTTTTAAATTTAAACAGAACTTTAAATACGGTGGTTCTTTTTTTTTTTCTTCTTCTTCCCCCCCCCCCCCCCCCAAATGAGAGGATTTGTCTCTGGGAGACAGCATTATTTAATTTGCTATTTATTGGGCTTCATTAGTAAAATACTTAAGTCTTGGATTGCAAAGAAACTGCTCCTTGGAGAAAGCTTAGAGAAAACTCCTGTTATAGGAAATTAAATCAACATTGTCCATTAATCATACTGCATGTCAACCCCCAGACCTCTCTTGATTGTTCTTGGTGAATGTGAGGAACCATTAGATGTGTGAGGTCCTTAAAGGTCTGAGTAAGTCAAAGGGGAAGAGTTTAAAAAAATGCCACCATTAGCACATGAAAGAGACTTCAGAGTGGACAGAAGAAAACATTTGCTGTACAGGGCTAGTTACATTTCTTAATTTTTTTTCCCGTGTTTTTTTTTAATTATTATTTTCTTCCTTTGTTAAACAACAATCCGGATGTTGTGATCAAAATGTTAACTTAATTTTTCCTGAGGTTTTTTTTCCGTTAACTTTTTTGGGGTCATGTTACCACTTGTGATAGTTGTATGGGAAAGCTAATAGCAGGGGCTCTTTGCAAATTCAGTGTTAGTGATAAGTAAATGCAGTCCTAAAGCTAAGCTGGTATGTCTTCTGGTAGCTTTCCTGCCTTGAGTAACACCCTGGTTATGTATTTGCCATGAAGGCATTATTGCCAACAAGAATTTTTCTATTTTGGGAAAAGATACAACTGTGGAGAAGCTAATTTTTTCTGTTGTTTTTTCTTCAGGCTGACTGGAGTCACACTTTTGTGGCAAATGAAGGGAGAGCATGTAGGAAGCAGGGAAAAAACAACATTGTGTTGGAAGAAGCAGCCCTTGCTGTGAAACTTCTCTTCCAAGCCTGTTTTTTTTTGCACCTGGGAAAAAAGTTGCATAGAAATGTTTTGCGTAAAAAGTGTATTTCAGCATTTATATTCACTTTCACAGTATTTTGACCATTATTGTAGCTGAATATTTTACCCTGAGTCAAGCTGGTTGTCATTACAAAACAAAAATGCTTTTTACTGCACATGTTTGTAGAAGCTGGGACAGGGAAATACGTTCTTTATCTTGTTTGGTAGATCATTTAGAGACTTGAGTTTTCTGCCTCTTGTGTGCATGCGTCCAGTTGTGCATGCTTGTCTCTTGTGCAACTGACATATTTCTACAGTCAGACAAAGGAGACGTAAAATATTATATGCAAATATATCTTGAAAATGTGGTCCCAGGGCTTTTTTTGAAGGCAATTGAACTGGAGATGCTTGGAAGCAGTAGGGTAGGATGGTGTACATGGGGGAAGAGAGGCAGATGGATAGGTGTTGCACTACTGTGCCTTATGTTCATTTACCCATCAGTTCCTCGCTTTCTCCGTTGTATGTTTACGGAGTGGGGAGGGATGTGCTCACAGCCTGTTGCCTAGCTCTGTGTCTGTGTGTCTGTATTTACATGTGTATATAGAAGCTGTTGGGAGAAAAATAGGATATCTTCTGGCTTCCTGATCCTTTTTGTCTTAGTCTAGTACAACACTTCTCCATCAGAAGCATACCTCTTAGTATATCAGTTCTTGGTATTAATTTTTATATTCATGATAATTATGAATGTTGGCCTAACCTATCCTTTTTTCTCTTCTTATGTATTTTGGCCGCCACCTTACTGCTTCTTACCTGCCTTTATCCAATTTCTCTTAGTTTCCCATCAGTCCTTGTTGCCTCAGTAATAACCCCTTGCCTTGGAAGACCCATAGCTATAGCACTCCTTACCAGTTATTTGTGCTGGAAAACTTTATTCATGGGGTGGCTTGGATGTATTAAGTCTTTGTATGTTGTCCAAGCAGAGCAGGCAGGTGTGCATGGGCTGTGGTTGGAAGAGCCCTGTCATATGTGCAGTGATAACCATCTCTCTCCTTCAGAAATGAGAGCCAGGCCATGCTTCCCATAACCCGGTAAAGCAGCTGCAGAAAAGCACCAGAGCGCAGTCAAGCTGTAGGACAGAAACGCGAATTGCTTAGCATGATTCGGAGTGCAGGCACGAGTCCAGGACACTCTGGCTGGCCCAGCAGTGCTTACACCTTCCCCTTTCCCCTGAGCCTCCCTGTTGGGAGATCTGCCTCCGAAGGGTCATCTTCCTCCTTGCTGATGCCGGGAGGAGTCTCCCCAGTGGTACCCCAGAGCCTGCGTTGTCCCGTGCGCCCCCACGCAAGGCAGTTGAAGCTTCCTGCCTGGCGTGTGTGTGACAAAAATCCACTTTAGGCAGTTACTCCTATTTCCACTTTTCTTTGTTATTTCTGCTAATAACACATGCTGTGCTCTTCCAGCACTTTGTAGCCATTCCAATGAGTTTCACAGATGGATGAGTGTTTGTCATCCCATCTTACAAACCGGGTACCTGAAACACAAGGAAGAGAAGGGCTACTTCTGTAGAGTTTCTCAGGCACTGATGGTTTAAACCGAGCGTGATATGATATCCCTGAAATCAGTGACAGAACTGAGCTGTAAATTTCCAGATTTCCAGTCCTGCAGTCTATTAGATAACAGCTCCCCCTTGAGGGAAATGTCTTTTATAAATAAAATAATTTTTTATTTAATTTAAATAAATGAATTATTTTTATTTTATATATGTATATAAGTAACAGTAATATATGAATATATATATATTAAATAATTTAAAAAGTAAAAATAAAAAAAATAAAAAGACACAGCTATTCTGTCACTGAAGTTTTTTGTGGGGATAGGTTTGAGGTTCACGATTTCACCAGGCTGCATGAGATGGAACAGACTTAGGGTGGCTGTATTGTGTCCTAACCAGCTGTCCACAGCTGGGAAGAGCAAGGTGGGTCTGCCAGTGGCTCGCTCTGTTGCCTTGGGATGTCACTTAGCTCTCACAGTCCGTCAAAGTGCAACTTGGAGCGCCATAAAGTAGCAAAAGCTGGTGCTTCTGGAACAAAGCGCCCCACGTCTTTGTGTACCTGCCTGTGCTGATGGTCTCTGTGCTTGCATGAATGGCTGTGTGGTTGCACAGGGACAGGGTGGGAAGTTGGCCTGCATGAAAAATAACTCTGCAAAGGAAGGTTGTGGCAGAGAGAGTGGCTGAAGGGTGAGGGGAAGCAGGCTGGCTTCTTTCAGCAGCAGTGTTGGCTAATGCTGGTTTAAAATGCTCGTCAAACTGCAGGCTGAACTCAGCATTTGTAAAACTAAATTAATGATGGCAAACCCTTTTAATTGTACAAAGGAAGATAGCTAGCTAAGAGTTAAGTAGCTGTGTGTTTATTTTACCTAAGTAATCAATCAGTCAGACTGTTTTCCATTTTCTAAGTGTTGTATAAACTTCATATGCAGAGGAATTACATCAAGATAATTTTATTCTCCCTTTTCAATCAAGACAGTAATATAGCTTGGATTTAAATCTTGAATGCATTAGGAAAGATAACAAAAATAACCTTGATTATAAGTCATCTCCTAGTCTTTCACTGTGTACCTTTCAGTTAGTTAATACAATGTTTGACATGTATTCAATGCTTGTTCTTCACAAGACTAATTGAAAACACGGCAGGTATGGTGAAAGATTTAAATTGCAACTGGCCTGTGGTCAAGCATTTTGACGACAACAGCATTGCCTTACATGAGAAGTGATTTAGTTTATTTTAAAAAGTTTTTAAAAAGAACATTTTGAAGGAAAAAATTAAGCTAGACCAAATTCCCATATATATAATTATGGAAAATATTTTACACATATAAAAAGCATTCTTGGAAAAAGGGACCTGATCTGTGAAATTCTATTCCAGATTCTGCAAAGTTGTAATTTACTTTTCCATGCTGTTACTGTTGTTCTGTGCTATTCTGAGCATCCTTTAAAGTACAGTAGTATTTACCTGTAGTAGGTAGTATTTACATTAAAAACATGTTGTAAGCCATTTCCAAAAATATACTTCTGTCTTTACAAAACACCACAAAGTATAAAAGAAGTAGTAGGTGTTGTGATGTCAGCCAGAAGAGCAAAAGATTGTCAGAAGTTTCAGGAAGCCTGGAATGTTTCAGGTTCCTCTTCTTGTTTAGATGCTTCTTTGTATGGACTTTCAACGTTTTTGTAGAAGAGTATTAGTATTCAGAACACAGTTCAGAAATTATTGCGAGCAAAGAGTTTGAGCCACTGAGAATATTTGGTCCAAATGCAGATTGCACAGGTTGACCCCTTTTACACTACTTGCAGGATCTGTCTATGGTGCTTTCAGGAATACTGTTCCAGAGATTTGGTCTTAATTGAATAGTCTTCAAATAAACCATTAACATCTAGTTAACTAAAAGCAACAACAGCATTAACTTACACAGCTGCTGCCACTAATACAGACAAGAGTAATCCTTCTGGTGAGTTATCCTAGAAGAGCAGCGCCTGGCCTGGAAAGAGATGAACACAAGATGCCATTGAAATACAGTTTTAAGTGGAATCAGTGCAGAAATGAAAAGTTAGTATAATTTTTACAGAGAAGCTAATTCTCCTAGCCTTCTAGATGGGTATTTGTACCAAATGTAAGCTCACCGAAAGCATTCAAGAAAGAACATACATATGTAGTCTATCAGGCTTCGTTGCCTGGTGACAAGCTGTCACTTATTGTGTTCTTTTAATAAACGTTTCTGTGCAAATTCCTGCCACAAAACTCATAATGCCAGTGTGCCATTGAATATAACAGCAGCGCACGTTGGAGCCAAGGATGTTGTAGGTTCCTGGATACTTTTATTATCTTGACAAATGGAAATTTTCTTCAGGGCATGTTTTAGAAGTCCGGGATGTGCTGTATGAAAATGTAAAGGCTAAAAATAACACTGCTGCACCAAACCACTAGGGAGGTAGTTTAGCGTAGTCGAAATGTAATTACAATGAATACCCTTGCTAAATGTCAAAGATACGCAACCAGTCAGAGAGGCTGTAGAGAATGAGGCATCTGAGAAGACAGGGAAAGATAACGGACATGCTGATGTATGGGGAGATACTGCAGTGCGTTTCGTGGCTGAGGAGACCTGTGTCCTCATGCCACCACACTTCAGGTGAAGCCACCTGCTGAACAAAGGCATTTGCGTTGAACTCTTTGTAAGTACTATTAGCTGTCTTCCCTGCTTCCTGGTTTATTAACCTGTGTAACTGGAAAATGTGTAGCATTGTATGCTGAGTTTTCAATGAATACTTCGCATTAGAAGAAGCATGTGAAGGAAGCTTGATGCCAGCCTTGTATTACAAGCTTTTTAATTGCATCTGGATTTAACTTCAGCAGATGAAGTATGAGAGTTGTCATGTTAAAGGTAGTAAATATGTATCAGGCTAACTGGCAGTCTGTGGCAAACGTGTCAGTGTAGCACATCCACTATAAAACTTGTTAGCCTTCCAGGTTAACTTGCCCCTCCAGCCTGTACTCAACAGATGAGTGCCAAATTTTGAGCTTCATTAAGCAGTTGCTGTATTTACCTCTGCAAAGTGTCTGTATGATAATAGTCAAGCGCTCCCACCGCTGTGCGTGCCAACAAGCCCAGGGACGCGGCGCGCAGGTGGGTGCCTATCTGCCTAGCTCCCCCAAATAAAGGGGAGCGCTGTGTCAACGGGAGCACACATGGCCCCCGACACCTGCAATAACAGAATGTCCCACTGAAGTCTGGGCCCTAATTATAGATGCAGCTGGATATAGGCCATGCAGCCAATATTTGCCTTAAGAAAAATATAGTGGTGGTTTCTACCGGCATATATTTTTATTTGTTTTCCTGTCACAACTGACTTGTTTTCCCTCTAGCAATTTAGTGCGGTTCCTCGTTGCCCTCTCAAGGAGGAGAGAGCCAGACTGACTGTTAGTTGCCCTGCCTGAAACTTGCATCTTGCAGTCATGCTTGCAACAGCACAGCTCCTAAAGCGTGAGATCTGAGAAGTGTCACCAGACCACAGATGTTTTTGCAATGAAACTGTGCACCTCCTGGAAAGTCGCTGTGGTGCAAGTAATGATAGATAGTGTTTTCATTTTGCTGCACTAAAGGGTCAAAATGGCATGGGGAGTCCATGACAGAGCAGCAGAAAATGTTGGTTCTGAAAGAAAATTTATTTCATAGCTTCAGGGGAAAGTTTGGGTGCTGTAAACAGATTGCCTTTGTCATTGTGTAAAAATGTGTCATTTGTAAGGTGATGCAGGATGTCAGTGCCCATGTATGGTGGAGCTCGGTACCTAAAGAGATGTTAAACCAGACTTGTTACAGTTACTGCATTGTGTTTAGATGCATTTTCTGGAAGCACTCCTCTTAGCGTGAAGGTCAGGCAAATGGTCCAAACTTCCTTCTGATCTGCAACCCCAAAACGCTGGTCTTCACTGGGGTGGTCATCTCTTCAGTCTCATCCATCTTAGGGAAAAGACCCTTGTATAGCACACTGCTGATTTGAGGTGTGCTTGTAGCAGCATTTGTGTAGTTTGGTGGGGGTTTTTGGTTTTGTTTTTTCCCCCCCTGACCTTCTACTGTTTGATTCACTGTTTTCTATCACTTGTGTATGGGTCAGTTGCTATATGTAAGGGAACCTGTTGTACGGGGTAGCACATCCTATTTGGACCACTGCATGAATGCTCAGTGGACATATCTGTGTTAGTAACTGGGGGTAATTAAGGCTCTGCTGGCTCCTTCGGACACTCTCTCCCTCCCCCCTCGCCCTCCCTTTCTTCTTCCAGAGATGGCCTCTCTACATAATTCCATTAAAGTGATTGTGCTCTGAGGGGTGGACTGAGGGGCAGTGCTCTCATCTTTCAAAGCAGGACCAATGAGCTATGTGCTTTCCACTGGGCAGCAACAAAAGAAAAGGTCTCTCAGAAGAAAAGACGAGCACAAAAGATCAAAATGAGGTGTTTGTCCAGGCCTCTGGTATTGCTTTCAAGTTAGCTTTTGAGGGCTCACTTTGAAAACGGTGAGCCAGGCTAGTTAACAGAAGGGTGTCTGCTAGTTTTAGAGTGTGTTGTTAGAATAATACTGGAAGATAGCTTTTTGCTTGTGCAATTTAACAGTTCTCTAAAGCGCAAGAGAAACATAGGGACGGATTGAAAACGTCGCAGGCGTAGCGGCGGTGTTCTATGCCCAGAAGGCAGTCCAGCAAACTTAAAATCCTTCAGATTTTATTCACTTATTGTAAAAAGATTGAGACATATAGATAATTCCCTTGTTTCCCTAGTCTCCAAAAGGCCAAAATGCTGTATGCTGGCAATTCATCCTGCCCCTCTAGCCCTCTCCCCGCCCTTTTTTTGTATAAAGCTGCTATTGCTGATGGTGGGCAGTAGGAGAGGTGATGTTTTTACTGCAAGGGGGTGTGAGGTGTTATTTGTCCTGGGGCCCTCGGAGGGGACAGGCAGAGCTACAAAAGGGATACAGACCCTTTTCAGATTTAGACAAATAAGCGAGAGTCATCCAAAGCCGTTGAAAGCCAGACCGTTTAGCTGGATCAATTCACATATGTCATATGTTCAAGTTTCTACCAAAATAAACTTTTACAGTGTTGTACAAAGAACAAATTGCTTAGTTTCTACTTCAGTTATTTGGTTTGCAAAGGAAAACACGAGTATCACAGGCAGTCTTTGTTCCGTCTAACTATTTAAAGTTACTTTTAAATTGGAAAAGAAGCCATGAGATGTAAAACGCTGGCGATTTGTAACCTCTCAAACTCTTTTAATCTGATATTAAAAAGTTGTTATTAAAAATGGGTGATTAATTACCATTCCAACTCCTTTAAAAACAGAAGTAATTAAATATTATCTGAAGCTAGTAGTAATGCTTAGAAATTACATACCAAGAGCCTTGACAATATTTTACAAGCCAGAGTAGAACAGGATTGCTAAACTGTGTTTATTTGCTTAGTCATATGCACTCAAGCAAAGTAAAAGGGCGTTTTTTTAGAAAAAAAATAAAATCCAGTACTGAGAATCTGGGACGGTATACCTGCTTTTGAGAGGAACAGACCTGAATCTGTATCATCCTCCTGCTTCCCGGCTTTATGTTACTGTTTGGCTTGATGCGCTTCTCTCTGTCCTTTTCGTCTAGTATATTTGAAATGTATTTGCTTATTTTCCTAATAAGTTTCTGCTGTATTTACATTACTTTGCTTCAAAAGTACATTTTTAAGGATAGTATTTCTCAGTGCTCTTCCTTTCCCACCCTTCCCCCTTAATAATTCCCCTGGACCTCTGTTGCTTGGAGCAGACTTTGGCTAGCCCTAGATTCGATGTCAAAGGCCATGACCCGATGTCAGAGCAGCCCATGCTGCTGGCCTCTTCTTTGAATAATTATCTGGAGTTTATTGTGTTGAAGGGACGGGCTTGAGGGCAGCGCAGTCACCCTGGCAAACCAGACCAATGAGCTATCCAGCCGGACCACTATCCAACAATGGACCTGTAGGTTACACAAAAAATCCAGCCCTACAAAAGATTAAATTAAAAATGGACATTTGGCCGCAGAAGTTTTGTCCTTTGAACAACCATTTTTTCCAGCCTTCTGAGTGTGGTGTGGTTTTGATACCTTTAATTGAAAGGAAAAAAGTATTATTTAAAATTTTGTGTAAGCTAGAAGAAAACGGAAATATTTTCCTTATCCCCTTCCCCAGCCACTGTATTGGATGTAGCTTAAGAAGTTATTTCTAGGTTTCTAGTTGCTGAACTTGACTCAGAATATCAAGCCACTGAACTTTCTTGTTTCGTTTTTTTTGTTGTTGTTTTGTTTTTCCTAGAAATTCTGTGCAATCCTAATTCTTTTAGAAACAACAAAGCTTCCAATACTTTATTTCTATCAATATTTTCCTTTCAAAGTGCTGAGAACAGGGATGGTCAAAACAGCTATGAAAGCATGTTCAGTATCCAGATTAATGAGTCAACAGTAAATGATAGTAAAATGTCCATTTTCTGTGGGCTTCCTTATCTTTTCCTCTCCCCAAAGAGGACTTAAAAAGTCTGAAATCCAGATTGTGGAGTGCTGTCTCTTCTTATCAGGACTGAATGAAAGGCGGCTGGAGGTGGACTTGCTGTTCTGGAGGGGTGGGAAGAAAAAAAAAGTTCTTTCATGGTCTGACCTCGGATTCTTTCTTAATTTTATCTAGCCCTGACCTGTTGGCTCTGCTCTGGCTCCTTTCAAGGCCTTCGAAGCTTCACAAACATGCAGCAGCTGAAGGAGACAATGACAGGGCTTTTAGGGGTTGCAATATTACACTCTTTTGTAACCTTGGCTAAGGAGCCTGTAAACAGATGCTTGCTACAAAGCATTTGCCAGAAAGCCAAAATTTTGGCTGTGTTGGTATCGGCAAACAGGGCTCTGTAACACTCTTGATTTAGGACTCTTCGTTTTGTATTCCACGTAAGCTTCAGCTGAATGAACAGCCAGAGTGTCCCGTGTGTGCAGTGTGGTCATGGAACCTGCTGTTACAGGCTTTACACTTACCTTTGGTGCTCTGAATTTACCTGGAATGGAAGAATCGCATGAAGACAAATTAGCAAAATCTGAATGGGATAAACACAGTTTGGTCTTTTTTCAGAAAACTGATTTGAAGATAATGTTCCAATGTAATCAGGACATTCGCATTTCTATGTATTCTTTTGAGAAGGGAGGATGGAATTATGTATGGATTAGGACTTCTCATTGGCTTGTTGTTAACGTCGTGCTGCTTTAAGCTTAGAGGGTTTTGATTATGTAATAGGAAGTATTGAGAATGGAAATTTTGTTCCATTGTGAATACGGAAGCAACTTTATTGTTCTTAGTAACTTTTCCTAAAAGCTCAGTCTGTGCAATCTTGGTAATTTAAGAACGAGATAGTTGCATTAAAAAGTACTTCACCAGCTGCAAAGTGATGAGAAGCACATTTTTGTTTTGAGTTGTTTAACTGCTAACGCAGGCATTTAATCTTTTGATGCCTCTAGTTTTTCCAGCTGTGTTCATTGGAAGTGCATGAGGACACCATCTGGCAGTAATGAGGTATAACTCTACCAGATGGAACTAACCCACGTTGGGTGGAGAGATGTTCCTTCCTCTCCCCAAGTCACCTTTGTCACTAGGGAAATGTCTTCAAAACGGAGGACTTCCCCCCCACCCCCCCGGCCCTACCTCTTCCCATCCTCCAAGTAATGGTAGCTGCTGCAGCAGTCCTCCCGGCAAAACGTAGGTTCTCAGTGCATGTATTTCAGAGGCCAGTAAGGGTCGAATGAAGCACCATTTATTCTGTTGTGGAACAAGGCCAGATTGTTTTATGTGGTTCTGTGTATTTGTCTCAATGTTCTAGAAGAACCGAAGAACTCTGAGTTCTTGGGATTCCGTGGAATACATCAGCATACACCAAAACTAGTTCTGGCATGAGATGATGTCAGCTCTGTACTTGCTTTTGCCTACCACATGTATGTATTTACTAGAACATTTATTTTTTCCTAAGCTTTGAAACCTGGGCTCTGTATGTTTAATCCACGTTTAACCAATAAATATATATATAATTTGAACACACTAAAATTTTCAAGTTTTGGAAAATAAAATGGTAAAATAAGAGTATTTCTGACCAACAGCTGCTTTGTAGTAGCAACTTCTCCCCTCACTGAAAGAGAAGTGGAACATTTACATAGAACAAGGCTGATGGCAGTAGTAAAGAATATCAAGTAACTCTGAGCTGGTGCAACAAAATGTGGATATTGCAATGAATTCCAGAGCAATAGAACTGTTAATAAATCAAGTCTCAATTCTTCATGATATTTTTGCAGTTCTTCTGTTTCTTGTGTCCAGACAGATAAGATGTGGCTCTCCCTCCATGCTGGGAAATGAAATTACTTGTCACAAAAACAGAGTTGGAACATCTGAGTGCACTGTGGTATTTTTCTTGAAGAATCTGTTTTTGCAGCATTAACAGCCATAACTGCTATGAGCTTCCTATCGCCTTTCTGAGAAGCTGAACAAAATCTCTAAGATTATACCTTGGGGATGTAGTAAGGCAGGAAAACACACAAGTAAATATGAACTCATACCAAGCTTCAGCTACTGTAATGGTTAATGTTTTTTCCAAGTTACAACCCATCTTTTAAATGATCGCTCATAATTTTGCTCATACTTGCGGTATTTAGCTTTGCCATAGTTTTACTATAAGGTGTAGAACCTATTTGTAGCCTCATAAAACAAAGAGAAGGCTCCCCCATGTGTCTTGCTGCTGAAAGACCTGCCAGGGTTGGATCTGCCGGGCTCACTGCAGGTTTTTATGGGAGAATGAATGACGGGGTATGGGATGCCAGAGAACAGCCAGGGAGCAGTGACCTTACCTACAAAAACTGCCATAGGAAAATTAGGCTGATCCTACACAAATTGCAAACCGGTATCTGTTTTAATAAGTTGAAATTAATCAATTTAAGGTGTATTTACCTTTTTCCTCCTCTTATTTTATACGAGTTTTATTACCAGCAGTGAAATTTATCTCTCTGGTTGAACTATTGTTATTCGTGTGGTTTTAATACTGTCAGGTTTTGGTTTTATAAAAAAGGGTGTGTGAGGCGGATCCATTGTGCGGTGTGAAGCTGTGCCAGCTTATCACATCCAGCCTATAATGTTTTTTAAGACCATCTCTGTGTGCTCCAGAGGCACTCTTGTAATAAAACTTAAGAATTAGCTTTAGCATGTTTATATCAACATCAGTGCCGGCCTCTTGATTTGTACAGTGTAGTTTTTGCATCCTTCCTACCAGCTGATTTAAGTAATAACAATAAAAATGCTTATTAGAAATCTGTAGGTGCTGTGACACTTAATTTTACAACAACCTAATTGCCAGCAGCACTAAAAAAAAAGCCAAACCAAACCATATTGCACAGAAACAAACTACCTTTAAGATATTCAACCAGTTGGTAAATAGGCTACAGAATTGTTCCTGTTCACCTTAGGTCTGGGAACAAGCCTTCAACCACTACACAAATGCTGGTAATTGCAAGAGAATTAATTGAAATGTTTTGGTGTTCAGAGAAAGTTTGAAAATGCAGAGGTGAAATCTTGCTGTGAGTTTTTTATTTTTTACTTAAACTGAATTTAGGGGTTGAATGGGTTGTGTAAATCGCTGCACGTAATTCGCCTCTGAGTATCAGTGATTTTCTGTGGAAAGATAGGTTACTTCTGGGTCTGTTACAAGCGTAACCGATGGCCTCAATGCTTGCTTCCCTGTTTTCTGAGCTTCTCCAGCCTCCTGTTGCTGTATCATGCACATGGATGGCATACATTAAATCTGAGACTGTCAGCCCTGCAGGTGGTCGTGCTATCCCCAATCTTTTATCAATGATTTATATGTAAACTATTCAGGATACCTGTGCTGCTTAAAGATAAGAAAGCTCTCCTGAAGTTCATTTTCTCTCTGAAGATATGTCTGGCTTGGAGTGTTTGATCCAGCTGATGAACTACTAGATGGAAGTGTTTACGCCAAGTTTGTACTGGGACTGCCACTGAGGAGTAAATCATATCATAAGCCTGTAAACAAAACTAAAAATTGTTAAAAATATTCTAAACACCACTTCATAAAACAAATAGCATGCTGTTGGAACTGGAGGCAGGTCTTTGGTTAACTTGTTTGGCATGTGGTGTAGCTATCATCAGCATGGAACAGCCTCTCAGCGGGCACTTTGAATTCATCTTGACAGATGTTGTACATCATATACATATATACTGTGTAATCTGTGAAGCAAGTTTCCAATCAATTTCTTTTGCTGCTCAGTACGCAGTCTTTAAAATTCTTCTGTATTCTCATTTTTAGTTTGCTATAACATTTAGACTTTTCTAGGCCGGTATATCTCAATTAAGAGATACCAGCAAATGGGTTTTCAACCACAGAAGCAGTACTGTGTGACAGCTTCAAAATTCTGACATCGCTTTTGGGTTGAACTAGGCTTGCTAGCAATTGAACCGCAATGTTCTGAAGTGGAAACAACCTTGTTCTGTAGAATGTAGAGACTAGTTGAGAGACTGTATTTTTATACAGGTTTTTCTATGTGAAGATAATTCTTTTTGAAACTTCCTTCGTTATACAAGAGTAAGATGAATAGTATTCAGTATCCTGCTTTTTCTAAAGGTAGAGTGTTAAATGTACTTAAAAATAAGATTAAAAAAAATGTGTTTTCCTCAAAGATATTAGATTATTTTTTTTTGTGGGAGTTACGTTTTTGCCTTTCTTCCACATCCCATTATTCTTCCTCTCCTCCCCAATCAAGTGTTAATGAGGAATTCAGGTTGGGGGGGGTGGGGGCGGGAAGGCAATGAGGATAAACAGACCTCACAGGCTCCTCATTCAGCTCAGCAGGGCACTAGACCTTAGCTATTCTTCATTTCACAGTGAAGATGATCGGTTCTGGGTGACCACTTTCAAAGGGCACAGAGTTTTTGAAGGTGCTCGGCAGCATGATAAATTGTCGTGTCTGTCATCCTGTGCCGTGCGGAAATGCAGCAGGGGTCTCTTCTGCAGGAACTTGTAAAGAAAAAGATGGACTGTGACACTTGGCCGGCTGGATGCTGCCGGTTTATGTGGAATGTCTTCAAGGGTCTGTTAAATAGTACCCGGATTCAAGATTTTTTCTAAGAATGGACGGGAGAGGCAATTATTATAACAATCTCCAAATAATCTTCCTAGTGATCTTAACCATGTCTTGATTGCCTCTGTTTTTAAATTTTGGCTTTGTTTTTGAATATTTCAGTTACATGCTAAATATGTTATGCCTGTCATGATTTTCTGACTTGTATGCTATAATTTGCCTCAACAAGTCACCATAACTTGATTTTGATGTATTCAAATTACTTTGTACTTTCTAAGGGCAGTTATCTTTCTGGTTGGGCTCAGTGTTTTTAGATGCGCCTTCCCTTCACGTCTTTTTTTTTATATATATAAATTTTAAAGGGATTGCAATGGTTTACATATAATATCTTACTGTCTTTCTGAATTTTCAATATTAACATTCCCTATATTCTTCTATTCACATGCTTTTCACATGGTTGTTCAGTGTGTTTGTGTCCATCTCTTTTTCTCTGTTTGCAATTTGTGGGCTGGGAACAACTGATGTCATCTGTTGTTAAAGTGATACTGTAAAGTGAAAAAAACTCCAAAGGAAATGAGAATTTTACTCCAGTTTAAAACAACCCTCATTTTTCAACATTTTTTTATTTAGGTTGTCTACTTGTGATGTTAAAGTCTATATGAAAAATGGGAATGGGTTCCTCTTGCCTAGTCTACCATTAGTGTTAAACACATCAAAGAAATACTTCAATCAAAATTTAAGAACCTGGGTTTTTTTACATGTATATCTAGATTTTGGTAAAATAGACTTTTTTTTAGAAAGTACATAGAGATATAAACTCCACCTAGCGATACCTCATTTGAAGCTGATGTCAGGTAACTACAGCATGAAAAGGTTGTCTGTTTCAAAATAAACACGAAAAGATTTTACAAAATGCGTGATTATGAAATGACTATGCTGGAAACATCAATTTGAGTTGTTACGGTTGTATTGCTGGTGCAGAGACTGCAGAGGGAGCTGACAATCTGATGTAAACAACAGTCCTGTTAGTGGTGAAGAAATGTCAGGGATTTGTGTTCTTGTTTATTTCATGAAAGGCCGTGTCAAATCTCAGCTAAAATGAAAAAGAGGAGAGCTTATTTTGAGAAGGGATAATATGATGGTATTTTGGGGCAAGGCAAAAAGAAATAAACCAGCACAGCACAGTTATGGAAATCTGACCCTTCTGAAAATTTTAAAGGAAAAAAGCAGGTTCATGACAATGGAAGAGGAGAATATCCGAAGAGCTACATCAGTACTGGGGTGAAGTTTAGCTGAACCCAGAAATGCTCGTATGTACTAGCAGCACATGCTACCACCTTTACAGTCGTATGGAAGGGATTCGTTGCAGTTACCATTGCAAGGGAGCAGGCTGCAGGGAAGCAGTGCAGCTAGCCCAGTGGGCTGCACTCCTAACCACCTGTGGGTGCCCCACGCCACCCCACGTACACAAAGCTCAAGGGCCCTTTCTAACTCATTTCTCTGTAGTAATTTTTCACTTCATGTGGATCAAGGCCAGTGTATAGTTAACAGAACTGAGAGAAGCAGCAAACTGCGGTACAGCTACCCAAAGACATGGCCAGAGAATGGGAAACAGGGAGACCCTTCAAGCTGGGAACAGTGACCCTCTAAGGATGCCAGAACCAGCTTTCAAGAAAACATATGGAAGCAGAAGTTGTTAGTCAAAGGCATTATTAACAATCACTGTTGTTTCACAGTATATCTCCTCTCAGAACCTGGAACCAAAACATTTCCCACTTCTTTGCTGGGTCCTGTCTTCCTGCGTGTGCTTTGATTGCCCTGCTTCATTACAGCCTGCTTACCCAGAAATAAATACTGGTTTCGTAGACCGCATGCTGTTTGTTTTAACAAATCTTTGTTATAGACTGAAAGCACTTTCAATATGCTGAATCATACTATTAAATCTAGCTCTGTAGCTGTGAAGGTGTGATTTTGTTACAGCTAGAAATGTGATATTTATCCTACTACCACTGATTCCTGTTACAAACTTCTGTATCAGGCTATTGGAAGCAAGTCTGGGAGTTGTGTGTCTGATTCTGGGCAAAGATTCAGGGAAATTCATGGGACTGGAGAAAAGACAGGCTTCCAGGCATCCAGCCCGTTCAGCAGCCCGTTAATGGTAGCGGGCAAGTTTTGAACCAAACTTGCAAATCCATATTTTTTTACTTGAGTCTATTAATTCATTTTCTCCTTGTGCAGATCCTAGAAGAAAATATCATGTAAGGCTGCTGGCATATAACAGTATGGAGGAAGGTTATCAGGCAGATCAAACAGTCAGCACTCCAGGATGTGTCTGTAAGTGTTGTAGGTACATGAAGAATTTATTAAGAGCTGAGCTGTTTCAAAGTCTCAGCAGCTCTGTGTTTTTAACCTATAAATAATCAATTAATTCAGTGTAAAACAGAGAACCAGAAAGATCGTATCTGCGACAAGTACTGTCCTAGCCATCCTGCAACTGAGACAGTCTCCTGTGTTCATGAACTGCAGCTCAGGAAACAAGATAGCTATCAAGCACTTTTTCCTGCCCTGCTGGATTGTCTGTATCATCTAACCAGTGGCATATCACATACTTTATGATTATCCCTCTCCCTAGTCTCTGTTTATAACTTCGACTTTGTTTTTGACTAAACAAGAGGGACTACAGAAGTAATATGTGACGTGTATTGGGTTAGGAGGGATCTCTGATAGCTTGGACCAGATTGCTGGGTTTGAATACCAGCTAGGGCTGGGTCGGGGCAGATTTGAATCTAAAGCTGTGTGCTCAGATCTGTCTCTTAATCTTGCCAGTATCTGTATACAGTTCATTGAATAATTCATGCTCCTTTTTTTGTTTTAAACAGCTGTCCGTGATCGCATGGTGCCACCACCACCGCCTCCTCACCACCTCTATGCCAAAGCTAACACTTCGTCTTCTATCTACCTTCACTGGGGAAAGCCTGCCTTTACCTCGGCGCAAGTCGTCAACTACACAATCCGCTGCAACCCAGTGGGGCTGCAGAATGCTTCTCTGGTTCTCTACCTTCAAACGTAAGTGCAGCACTACTAATCAGTCTTGGTTTCCCATTTCTAGATCCTTCCACTCAGTTTCTACTCTTCCTGCCCTCTCTTAATTGCCTTTTACTGTAACAACTTTTACCTCCCTTAGAGGACTGTGTGTTTTGCCCAGTGGCTGCTAGTTCTGTTTCTTGGGTTGTTTAAGATGTGTTCATAGAACAGCTTAATTTTCTACCTGTGATCCTTGTGCTGGATCCCTGGGCGAGCTTTTGAATTTTTAATGGTGCTTTAGCTGTCTAAGTTGATTTTAATTTTAAGCTTTTCTTCAACCAAACAGAAGAGAATACCTATTTTATAGGTAGCTTGTCCAGGCAGAGGTGGGACTTAGTCCGGTGTCTGATTTTAAGACTGGAAACAAGAATTTTTGATTTTTGAGAGGTTGAGCATGTTACTGTGGGAATGCCACATTCCTGAGTGCGCGGCACCCTGCCAGGAGAAAGCTGAGTAGGAACTCCAGGTTGCTTTTCAGAGAAGCAATGCGTGAGCCACAGAATGGCAGAACAGGGAAGATCATCGGCCTGGGCTTGGTGGTCAGCTCTCTGCCCAGGTGGGACAGGAGCAGAAGACCTTGGTCCACTGTGTGCTGTGCTGGGGCCATGGTGCTGTTGAGGGAATCCACACGTGTGTAGCTCCCTCAATACCTGGGTTTACTCAAGCTTTCTGAGTAAGAAAAATGCTGTCTTAAAAGAGTTTCCACCCTAATATTGATGGCTTTCTCTTCAAAGAACACATCCCCCGCTGTCTAACTCCTGACTTAACGATTAGACACAGTATAATCACCATGTAAAATTCTCAGTGTGCAGTATGGAGCATAGTAACAAATGCTGCCTTTTGTGCTAGGATGAGACTACCGCAAATACTGGTGACTGCCTTTGCAGTATGGAAGATGAAAATACTAAATGAGATTTAATAAAGCAATATTTGTAGATTAACACCATTTTAAACTGAGATTTAATCTCAACTTGGGTATTATCACCCAGTTTTAGCCCTGGTGTATATGAAAGATTTTCCCCCTGCCCCCAGAATCAAAATAAAAGCGGAATGTCTGCAGCTGACTTTGATCACAAATAGTGAACTGCAATATTACAATTAATATAATCAATTTTACAATTGATAAATTACCAAGTATGACTAGAAGACAAGTAGGGAACATTCATATTTTACAGAGATCCCCTAAACCTGAGGTGATAGAGGCCATCAGTGGAAGTTGCACACATAGCCTGTGTCTCTTCTCTGGTCCGGGAACAGCTGATGGAGCCAGCAGCGTGTGCCTCTTCAGCTGTGGTGCTGGTTGTAATCACATTACTCCAGCTTGAAGTGCAGTGTCCTGTGGACAGATGTGGAAAGAGCTGCGTTTGGGATATCTGCTGGTGATCTGGGCAGTACTGTTCTTGGACTTGCTTGTGCATCAGCTGTCCATACAATCTTTGTAAAAACTTCAGCTAAAGTCAACTGACACCAGGCAGTATCATGTCTGGATGTCATAACACTGGAAGAGTTAATTGTGTATTATCATGAAGAAGATTGTAGCTTTTTGTTCTGCTTTTGGGTTTTTTCTTCATACAGCAAAATAGGTACAAATCCAAAAGTGATCTCACATCTAAAGTATAATTTAAGTAAACATGTTTTTCTAGGTCTTTTTTTACCCTTCCCTTTCCCTCTGCCCTGTAACCTTCCTTTTACTCTGTTATTTTCCTTTTGGATGGAAATATCCTCCAGAGAGCTCCAGGGTCAGGTAGACAGCACAGATGGACCAGGTTTCTGGACATGAACTGGTTTATCTTGTGTTGAACTGATATTGAGAATCTACTTACAGTGACTAAGAGATATCATTTGAGTTTGGGATCTTCAAGTCAGCTGCTGCTGTTTAATTGACTTTATTCCTCCATCGGTACAGGTCAGAGACTCATATGTTAGTTCAAGGTCTTGAGCCAAAAACCATGTATGAATTTGCAGTTCGGCTGCATGTGGACCAGCTCTCCAGTCCCTGGAGTCCAGTAGTCTACCATACCACCCTTCCAGAAGGTAAGGCACCAGGAGAGGACCACATGGTTCTAAAAAGAAAGCTCTGTAAACCAAATGGCCTGAACAATTGCTTATTAATATTAATCTGTCTGTAGGAGAAAGAACACTTTCCTCTGAGATACAGATACTGCTTTTGTTGGTGAGAGAGAGAAAAATGCTGTCAGGAAAGTCCTTGTTTTGGAACTGTGAAATTCTTTTTCAAAATCTACCTAAAACCAGCAGTGATTTCTATATAAAACATGGTACATGTATAGTTAGCAGCCACTGAATGGAAATAACTTGAATAAAAACTTTAAAATATGTATTGAAGAGGCGTGGCTGATTCATAGGCATGAAAATATGTTTTAAACCCCAGAACTTTTAGAAACGGTAAAAATATTACACATCTACTGGCATAGCTGCTGGTTTGCTTTTCTGTCAGCTTGGTCAATGAAAATCAAAAACTTCACTCTCGTGTTCTCAACATTGCAATGTTTGGGATGTATCTGTTCAGAGAGTGATGATGTGGGTTGTTTTTTGGGGTTTTTTTGTCAGTATCTGTTTCCTTCTGGAGTTGAAGGAAAAATATGAAATTTGCTTTTACAAAATCTAAGCGACTGACCAGCTCACAGTTAACAGGAGTGTTTCTCCTGAGGAGCAGTACGTGCTTGTTTATATGTTGTTTATCTGGGATGTAGCAGTAGCCATTAGGTCTGCACATCAGTTTCTTTCTGAGCAATTTAATTGCATGTAAATTAGGTTAGCCTAATAACATTGTGTTACTGTTCTCACAGCACCATCTGGCCCTCCAGTAGGAGTGAAGGTGACTTTGATAGAGGATAATACTGCTTTGGTTTCCTGGAAGCCACCTGATGGTCCTGAAACAGTTGTTACACGCTATACTATCCTGTATGCATCCAGGAAGTCTTGGATTGCTGGGGAATGGCAAGTGTTGCACAGAGAAGGTAAACTAAAATCATAAACCTATGAACTTCACCAACAATGATGTTACTTATAAGATGCTTTGTTGCTTTCAGCTCCCTTGGACTATGATAAGAAAGAAATTCATCGAAAAGTTCACGTGAAGGTTATAATTAGTTTAGAATTATTCCCATGGTTGTGATGAAAATGTATTAAAAACCAGTTAATGCTCAGAAGGTGAGGGGAGAGGGGCTGTCTGTGTTGCTTTGGAGCTCGGTGTGTGCATGTGAACCAAAATGTCTTGCAAATCCAATTATATCCATCTTAGTTCTGTTGCAACCATGATTGTGACAGTTTCGTTCTGTAAACGCACTCTTTCAAATCTGAAGTCTCTGAGGTGCCTTGCTCTCCAGAAATAAATTTATAAATGTGGCTGTGTGGGTTTATGTTCCTTTTGATCACTGCCAATCCAGTTAGCTCAGTTTGCTTAATGAACTTTCCCCTACTCCCACTAAATTGCTCTGCAAATTCAGTTTAACTCTGGCTTTATTCTACTGCTGAGCCCCAGCTAGGTAATCTAACAGTAACTCAGGTATAGTGATAGGGACTGCAATCACATCTTTGTGGTTAGGTGTAGGTACAGTTTAAATTTTTATAGGCACTTTCCAGAATAATACTGTGACCTGAAGAGCTGCCTCAAGAACAGATTTTTACAATAGCCAGGAAAAAAAAAGGCATTTACTGTTGGATTGGCATTCAGAATAGGCAGAGACAGTTTAGAATAGATAGTGTTCTAATAATGTTTTAAACCGGAGAGAGAAGCTGGGTATTAGAGAGTAAAGTCATGTGCCTGAGCAACTTATTGAAGAGGATTGCCCAGGAAGAGTTTTTGTTGGTCTGTGCCATTTCATGGCTGAAAGCTTATCAGCAGAGTGTGAAGCTTTACGTTTTCTGGGGAGAAAATGTATAAAACTTAGAGTACACGCTGATGGAGGACAATTCATTTTGCCTTTGGTGTGAGTGAATTGTTTCAGTTCAAAGACAACGGTGGTTGTCCTTTGTGCTGCTCCTGAAGAGAGGACAACAGCCACTCTGACGGGTGCCAGTGCCACTTGGTCTTTGCTGGAGCAGAATGGTATTCATTGGGCTGGCCTCAAGTATAATGGTCAGCTGGGAAGAATAACACTAAAATGACTATTATTAAGCAAGTTAAGTTGTTTTTTTTTAATTGTGAAAAATAATTAGTCTCTGAAATATCAGTGAGGTCTAACTATAGGGGGAAGATGGAGCCTATGGGTTTTCACTATCAAAATTGTTCACAGAAACAGTGATACAAAGTTGTCCCATTAAACTGTTGAAAGAAACAGTTGTCATATTAAAAGACCAATTTAATATCAGTTTTTACTTACTAAAAAACCCAGCAGATTTAAATTCACAGAGAGCTTATATTTGAAGGATAAATCTTGTCATTCTGGTGATGATATGCTGAATTTGTTGTATGCAGCGAAGTGGCTGAATTGCTTTCAGGTATGTACTTCAGCTCAGCCACAGCTGTGAAACAGAACAGCATCTCAAATAGTATTTTACCCATCGGTATTTTGGATGACAGGATGGCAATAGCAGTAAACATTTTCACGTGTTCCCGTACTGAAAGTGTTGGAGGAAATGAGCAAATGGAGAGCTATAAATCTCAGTGTATTACTGTGTCCATCCATGTTAGAGTCACTAATTTTCTATTTTGACAGATATATTAGGGTTTGAGGCATGGCACGGAATTCGAGCATCTTGACATGTTAGGATAATCTGTAATGCTTTTAGTTAAAGTACAGATGAAAAAGTCTTTTTCAGAGTTAGAATTGAGCAAATACTGTGATAGTCCTGTTACAGTCCTTTCATAGGTAAATTTGAGGTAGAGGTGGGTTTTGGGTTTTTTAATGCATTTATTCTGAAAAGATCAGCTAACCCTATGCAATAAATAGCGTTGTTTTGACACTAAACTTATGCAGAAGATTTGTAAAATCTTAACCCATTTCTTTCTCATACCTCCAAAGACACCCCCCAATTAAAAAAAACCTAAACCCTCACCAAACGAAAACACTAAAAGTCCTAGCATGGGTTTATGCATGACACTTCTACCAATCCACCAACTTAAAATCAGAAACCCTCTAATTTGACTGAGCTTGTGTAAGGCATGGCAGAATTAGAAAATACAGCTGCAGTTTGTTGCTGATTTGTGATGAGAGTTATCTTCCAGCCACCTCCCCCCTTTTCCCTAGATCTCTTCAAGTGGATAAGAAGTTACAGCCTTTACACACTTGGTGTGCAGTAAATCAGTGCAAAGTGCTTACTTGCTTCAGCAATGCAGCAGATTTGAAAGGAGCTGGTGGGAAGGAGCCTGTAATATTGAAATGTGACCTTTCGCCCTGGCTGGTGCTAAATATTACAGCTCCTTTGGTTACAGATACCTCACATTTTACTTCAAATGCTTTCAGCTAATGGCTGTCTTTTATGGAAGAGCTGAAATAGCTTCCCTTTTGCCAAATGTATAATCTTTTCTGTCAACAAAACAATCTTGTATTTTATATGCTCCCATGATACTATAAATTCTGACTTCTGAAATTGATGTGAAAGGTTGAAATTTATACTTCAGCCTGAGAAACTGAATGGTATATGTGAAAGAGACCAAGGGATAGACTTGAGCCTGTAGCTGCCACTATTTGGGGAAAGAAAAGCAATATATTTCTATGGTAGGAAGAAACACAGGCATTTTGGAAAGGAATTGGAATTTTAAGCAGCAGTCTGCAGTCCCCGGCCAGGCAAAGCTGCTGTTGACTTTGATAGGAGTTTTGCCGGTCTAAGGACAATGCAAGTGAATCCTATTTATATTCTTAATCTGTTTTTCCTGCCTTCAGGGACTTTATGAAATGAATCCTTAGCATGGGAGAAAATTTTTCTGTAATATTTTTAGTAGCACAGCTTAGATGTACAATAATCAAGGAAGCCTATGCAGGTCTAAATAGGGGTTCATTTTTAAAAGCATGGTATAATGTACTTTTCCAAATCTGTCCTGTTCATTTAACCAACTAGACCTGAAATTTGACAAACTGAACCTGAATTATTTTGTTATGACAATTTTCATTCACATTCATGGTACAGTGGCTCTAGGAGTGGCATGTAGATTCGTACACGAGAGAGCTCTTAACATTCTGCTTTCTCTGCCTGAAAGTCTGGTTAATGCTTGGAGCATCTCCTCACAGGTATGATCACAACAGAAACACTATCACACTAACACTGGATTTAGGACTAGTATGCTGTGTATTGTAGTCAATACCTGGTTCTTGATTTTGAACTATACTGGCATTTGGCAGTGTGCTGTGTTCAAGCAGTATGGACAGAAAGGACAGAAGGGACAAGCAGGGAACTCCAGTGTGTCTCTGTACCCTGTATATGCAGGTTAGAACACGTGCAAGCGATCACAGTCCTCCAACAAGATTTGGAGGTTGTATTGGGGAAAAAAGCGTAGGTCCCAATGTCTAAATCTCAGTCTGTTTCCACAGATTTTGTCTAACTGGAACTGTTTATCAAATTTTTCATAGGAGCAATGACCATGGCTTTGCTGGAAAACCTTGTAGCAGGAAATGTCTACTTGGTCAAAATAGCAGCCTCCAATGAAGTAGGAGAAGGACCCTTCTCAAATGCAGTAGAACTTGCAGTCCTGCCGAAGGAGACATCAGAGTCTAATCAGAGGCCTAAACGCTTGGATCTGGGAGATTCCACAAGTCAGTAGCAATTTTTTGATTACTGCTGTCATGAGTACCAGAAAAAAAGATCCCTGTTTGTTTTAGCTTGTAGCCACTTTCTGGGTAAACCATTCTGTTTTATGTGAGGCGGTCCCAACAGTAGCATTTTCTTCTAAATGAAACCATTTTGGAGTTTTTATCTCAGTTCAACTCAGAACTGGTTTAATTCTTTTGCTCAGAAGTTGGAAGTTTGCCTTTCAAAGGAGAATATGTAACTGTGTTGAATTTTACATCAACTTTGCAGCCACTCTTCCAATGCACTTCCTTTAAGTCCTTTATTTGCCTTGAGGTACTGGTAGCACTGGGTCAGTTGGAACCAGACAGCCCAGCAGAGATGAGATGGCATCTCAAATAAATCTGCTGAGATTTGCTGGCTCCTGGTATTCCAGAAACCCAAATCAACCTGTCGGTCAGTGATACACCGGCATGTGTTTTTACCAAAGAAGTCAGCCCCACCTGCAGCTCTTTGGGGAAGACTATGTGTTACCTTGTGGACGTTAAGGTAACATCAGTGCTTCTCCACATAAGAATGGAAGAACATGTCTTTGTCTGCCATGGAATGGCATTTATCTTGGTGACTTGGTACAGATTTAAATTTTTAATATTTATTTGGGGAGGCAAGAGCTAGTCATTATTCAGGTACATAAACCTTTTAACCTCTCCTTGTTGCTACACATGGAATTGTGATGAAAACACGGGGATTTTTCTTGCTCAGGTTTTCTCCCTTCCTGGAATTCAGTTGTATTTTAGGCCTGGATAAGCAAATAGAGTCATTCCCTCAGGATTAGGTTAACAGACACATGATGTCAAAGCATAAGCCAGTGTGAACCCTCTGAGGTGACAGTGGCTGGAATTCTCCAAGCCTTTTCCCTTTGTTGTCTAGTAGCCCCCTGTAAAGGAAGGGGTTGGAGGGAGCTCCTCTGCTCCAGGCTGTAGGCCACCAAAGAGGCTGTGGTGTGGGGCAGTCCTTTCTTCCCATCCCCACACCAGGCCTGCATACACTCCTTTGTTTGGTCTACTAGTTTTATTTTCAAAAGTGTCAAAAGGTATAACAGAGAAGGTCTGGAATCTCATTACAAAGAAGCATTTGTCTCTGTGGTTGTGACTGTAACCCTTTTAATTTTGTGACAGGGAGAAGGGCATAACTCTTCTTATTGACCGGGCCTTTCTATGCTCTTTTTTGCTATAGCTTATTCTGACTATTACCATCTGGACCAGAAATCAATGACTGGCATTGTTGTTGGGGTTTGCATAGCCTTGACTTGCATCCTTATCTGCATCCTGATCTTAATTTATCGAAGTAAAGCCAGGTATGTTTTTATTCTTGAAGACCGAGCCCTTTCTCAATGCACTGATTCTTGGGACATGCCGCCTTCTCCAAGAGTGCTAAGTTCTCTGAAGTACTCTGTCTCTTCACCTGTTCCTACCAGCAGTGGAAACAAAGCACTTTGTTGGCTCTTCCTACTCTACCTGAGCCCCTTCTCCAATGAAAGGAAGGAAGAACCCACAGAGTGAGTCAGTGGTGCTTTGACAACTAAGTATGAGGCATGTTTCCAAATAAAAAAACCCTTTTGAGTCAGACAAGCATGCTGCTTTACATCATCTTCCTGCTTAACCCTCCAGCCTGCCCAGACCTGGTTTGCAAGGCTTTAACCCTCTGGTTGCTGGACAAGAGAAACTGACACAAAGCAGTTCCATGATGCAGTTTCTTTGCAGTGGCGCA
This sequence comes from Falco punctatus, assembly GCF_963210335.1. NCBI lineage: Eukaryota > Metazoa > Chordata > Aves > Falconiformes > Falconidae > Falco > Falco punctatus. Next base: position 55,319,068 of record NC_137587.1, read on the forward strand.
AGCTGCCATCTACCTGTCTTGTCATCGGCTCCTATGGGACATAAACTAGCACAGTGACTCTGCCCGTAACTTTGGGATCAGAACAAATATAAGTTACTTGAAATAATAAATTAAAAAACTGTCTGAAAGTGTATTTTAGTAACAAGGCCTTTTTAGTGTACGTGCAGGAAAAAATACAGATTGGGAGGCAGTCTCTGTGTAGCATGGTAAGAAAGGTCTTAATATCATTAGTGGTTACTTCCTCCGAGTAATATTACTAATCACAACAATTCCTGTCTGCACATAAGCTTGTAGGCTACTGTGTATGATTAACTGGAAGCAGATGTTATTTTTATCACAAGCAATAACATTTAAATTCCATGAGAGTTAGCAGTATCGTATAACAAAATGTAAATGCCAAGAATATACCAATATTACTTGATTAATAATAGCTTTGAAGTTCATCCTTGATTTTTTTGTATTTTCTTCCTGTGGGTCAATTTTATTCCTTCTTAACACTGTGTAGGAAAACATCTGCTCCTAAACCTGTGCAGCAAAGCACTGACCAGCTGTCACGTACCAGCATCTCATTAGCCAGTGCTAATGAGGTGGAGAAGGGTATTGAAGGAATTGCAGAGAATGAAGAATCCTTATTGCCAATGATAGTGGGAAACAGCTTCATCGACGCTAAGGTACTGTGAGCTTTACTCACTCCCAAAACAGAAATCTTTCTTTAGAATTCATTACTATAGCATCAGAGTCCTTATCAAAAGTAAGATATGTACACTACAAATCCACAGGAGGTTCTTTTATGGGACGAGCACATGTTTGGCAATCCAGGGTCAAATTCTCAAGACTTACTGTACAGTTCAGCTAGAGATCTGATTCAGCGTGCTTGTCTTGCACTGTACTCTGCAGAGTTTTTGGCTCTGACACAGTGCCAAAGGATAAAAGCTCCGTAGACTTGGGGCTGCTGGGTGGCCTCTGCTAGTCCAAGGAGGCTGGTGAGAGGGTCCTTGTCAGCACCTAGGTCTCGAAGTGCCTGTGTCAAGCATGACACTGAGCAGGTATTAAAGAAAATATTGGTTTTCTATATATTTTCTGGTAAAACAACCTTACATTTTATAGATTCATATTTGGTCAAATGATAAATTAATGTAGATGGCAGGATTTATCAGTGGATGCCTAGAATCTTATAGTCCAGGAGCCCCGTGTGACAAAACCACACTGGCCTTCCTTTCCCACGCACCAACACTGATTTAAGGCTTGTTCTGTACACACTGCCAACCTGCATGGAGCTGCTCCCTGAGGACATGTGCAGGAGCTGGGAAATGGAAACGGACCCCAGTACAGGCACAGACACTATGTCTGTGAATGGTCACATTCAAAGTAGAAGAGCAAGAGCAGGGCCTGGAATATTTTGCTGTGTGTTTGCAGCATTGTAGCTGCTGGGGCTGGCCTGGGGGCTGGCCAGATTTAGTGGCTCTCGTCTTGACTTGTCTCAAGCAGTAGATGAATACCAGACCACACAAATGTGACTCAGTCCTAAGACTTCATTTGTCTTCCTTTTCAGTATGGAGCCAATAGGTAGAAATAGAAAAAAAATTTCAAATATCTTAGAAAAGTAATATGTTAAAATAAATTGCTGTGTGTCTGTCTTTATTGTAGGGGGGATCTGATCTGATTATTAACAGCTACGGGCCTGTCACAAAGGCTAACTGCAAGAAAAGGTGGCTGTTCTTCCAGGATACTAAGAAGGTGAAGACTGAGGAGGTAATTGGTCTAATGGGCAGAGATGGACAACCTTCACTAGTACCCCGTGTTTGCAAAGGAAGATACATACTTTCCTATTTATGGAAAAGCACAATTAGTGGTTTAAGTTTTAATTTGTTTCAGTTGTGTAAAGGTCAATGGTGTTCTACCTTCTAGTAAAGTCTTCTGGAAGTTTCATTTTCTGTCCCAAGGTGTTAGATACTGTAACCCTTTATGGTTAACTGATTACTTTCTTGCCTGTGCCCTTTTATCTGTGAGCAGAAGGATTTCTGTGTGCTGGGTCTGGACACATTTGCTATTTGAATGAGAAAAATAACAGTTTAATTCTGAAGTGTTAAACTAAATCCTGAACTTTATCGTGCAATTTCACACCTATGGGATATCTAACTAATGTTCATTGAATTGTAACTTGTATTGTGCTCTTGTGTCTTTAAGGAATAGGAAGTCTTGATACCCATGTGGTAAATTAATATTCCAAAATATTTCCAGAAGTGGCTGTATATTTGCTGCCACCCAAGGAGTAATGTTTAAAAGAATATGCATGAAGGGATGGGAGAGAGCTCTATCGAGTATATTTTTAAAATACCATTCAGCTCTCTCCAGTGAAATCATCCTTGATTAGCCATGCTTAGCTAGAAGGGATTATTTCTTCCATTACGGAAAAATACGAGCAAGACTTGAGATTGATTCTTCTTAACCTCCTGTAAGGAAGCCCAGATTGTTCCGAGCCAATGCAGTTAGAGGCACTCCGGCAGAACAGGAGATGGGCAATGTAGTAAAAACTCAAATTATGGCTCAGCTTTTCAGAGGCTCAACAACTTTTTCCTCTCTGCTTTTTATGTAGCCTCAGAGAAGATTTGTCCAGGCGGTGTGTCTGTATAAGCCAGGCACCACTGTGCTGCTCGGTGAGGATGACTCCCCCAGCTCTCCTGGCCAGCAGTCGAATTTCCAGGTGCCGTTCAGTATTGTTGCCGATACGGAGCATTCAGCCAACAGTGAAGGAAGCCACGAGACCGGTGACTCCGGAAGATTTTCTCACGAGTCCAACGATGAGATACACCTCTCCTCTGTGACAAGTGCCACCCCTCCCACTACTGGTCCGTTTGTAAGCAGTGACTTGGATATGAACACCTTGAGCCCTGCCATGAGTAACTGCACAGAGTCTCCTCTGCCGTTTGCTACTGACCAGACTCCTACCTCACCTCTTCAGATCCACTCTGCGGTGCAAAACTGACACCCTTAGGGCCACGCCAGACATTCTTGCAGTGTATGTCTGTTCGAAGGACAATGAACAGGGAGCCAAAGTTTTATTGTGGAAAACCTGACTAACCTAGCAGGTGATCCCATATTTCTGTTGAATGTTTGGGGTTTTTTGTTTTTTTTGGTTTTTTTTTTATTTTGTTTGTCTTTTAAAACTCACTCATTTTGAATGTTCAGTGGTCAACAAATGTGAAAGGACAGTGAAGATTTCCGACTAAAGTTAAAAATATGTCACTGGAGCAAAGGGAAGGCTGTTGGCCCTTTTGCTGACTATCTACCTCAGTTTGCCGAGAGGCAAACTATGAATGACAACTGCTTTACCTCATTTGTGTTCTAGTTGGTCTCAGCTATGGAACTCATGATACTTCCTAGTAGTGTTGTTTTATTTTGGGTATGTTTCGGTTTTGGTTTTTTTTCCCCCCAGTTGTGTGTAGAGTGTGTGTGTGTGTGTGTGTGTGCGCGCGCACGTGTATGCGCTCAGTGATCAGGGAGTTGTATAGGTAGGTGAACAAGGTTGTTTAGCTGAAGCTCTGTCTTTAAAAAGAAGGAAATCTCAGAGTATAAAATGTAATTATTTTATGTGGTTGACTTAGAGGATGTTAAAAACTGGGAAAACCGGAGTTGGTGCTTCCATGTATGCAGCCACATGAAATCTTTTGTACTTCTTGATCTCTCATAACCCCAGTAAGCCTAGGACAGTGCCTTTCCCCCAGAAATTTTTGCCAGCAACTGCTGGTAGGATGTATGCTATATCCTTAGGGCTCTGGGACATGTTGGGTTCCCCACAGCGACAAATGTTGCCCCTTTATTGACAGTTAATGCTAAAAAGCATGGCAAAATGAAGCATTCAGCATTTCCAAACAGTTTGGCTCTGCTTGAGAGTCATGGAATGGATAATAATGCTGAGTATTCACAGTACTTCTAGCAATGGTGCCTTGCATTATATATTATGAAATTACTAATTTGCCTTATGCCTTTTTAGTATTCATAAAGTTGCTTTGGAGTACAGGAAGATGCCTTAAATGCTTCTTAGATGTTTTAAGTAAACTGTATCATGAGTTTATATTAATTTTTACCCAGCTTTGAGTGCTGATAGGCACTGCTAGCATCGTAGTATGTCTCAGAGCTGTTGTTAGGATGCAGCCCTGCTCCTTGCCTTTGCCTAGTGTGCTGTTAGCCAGGAATTTTAGCTCAGGGAGTGACTTTACCCACATGCCAATCTAAAACTCTGATTAGGTTACCATGAGAAATAAGAAAGCCAGAGCTTTAGTTGAAGAGTCTGTTGAAAGAGGTGAGTACTGCTACTGCCTTGAACCCATGCAATTCCTGTTTTATACTACCTCCTTTAAAAGTTATTCTAGTGGTTTTTGGGGTATTTTGTTGTTGTTGTTTTTTCCTGTACTCAGGGAACAGTTTGTTACTTTTGAGCTGCCTCACGGAAACGTGGAGCAAACTGACAGGGTATCATGTTTTGTTTTTTAATAGGAGAGAGAGAGAGAGGGAGGGAGGAGGTTGGAATCATTCAATGTTATAAACTTGACTGTACCTATATCCAGGCCTCTTCTCCACTCCTCCTCTTTCCCTGTTTTACTTTAAAAAAAAAAGGAAAAAAAAAAAAAAAGAAAAAAAAAGAAAGGAAGAAAAGAAAAAAAATGAGGCATATGTTTTTACTTAAAAAAAAAGTTTAAAATGTAAGGTTGTGCGAAAGCAACCATAGGAACTCCTGGCTGTATTGAATCTGTCAGAACTCCCGTTGACTTTCCTGGGGCCAAGATGTTGCCCCTCAGGTAGGCCAGGCTGACTTCTGTATCGTTCCTCACGTATCCAGAGGTGGTCAGAAGTCATCAGTAAGCCCTCCTGTTCTGTTTTGTGTTGCTGGATCAGCCTCTAGTTCCTGTAGTCCTTTACCTTGTAACTGTTTGCTAGTTCTGAACCAGACAGTACGTGTTCACCTTCTCGTAACAGTGTTGATTCAAATGCTTTAAAAACGATCTTGTACCAAAGACTTTTCTGTAGAAGGAAGCCACATATTGTCCAAAAATAATTGAACTAGTTAAAAGCTATAGGTTTGAAGAGCTGAATACATTTTATTGTATAAGTAGTTACTAACAAAAAACAATAGGGCTTCTTGATTGTAGTAGTTGATTGCATAGATGAGTTGTATGCTTCCACAATTTTAACTACCTTGTTGTTACAAGAGCCTTTAAAAAAAAGTTATAATACCAGCAGATATCTCCAAAGACTTCCAAGTGTAATTTTTTTTCTCCAGCATGTAGTTGATCAACAATACAGTATTAAAAATAATATTTTTGAACAGTTTTTTATCTACTTGCTGAAGAAAAAGAAAACCTTTTCACCAAAGATTTATTTTTGGTCTCGTCAGGCAGAATGTTTAGTGTACAGCAGAGTACTGTTTCTAGTTAGGTAAAGTGTGCATTAATCAAAACTAGATTAAGAATGTGTAACTGTAGCATGAAGTTTCACACTTCATCTTTCAGAGTAGCCTCTTCTGTTAGTTTCATTCAGAAATAGCTGATATGCAGATGGTAACTGCTTCTCCAAAGACTTGTTTGCTGTAAGTACTGATAATGGGATGTAATGTTACGACCTTCACTACAGGTAAATACTTTAAATCCTAAACTACTACTTCTGGTTACCCACTCTGTAGTATAACCCGTGGATAATTTAGAGAGAGACAGACTTCATATAAAATTAGTCAATCTAATATAGATGCTCTAACTTCAGTAGCCAAAGAGTTGAAAATACTCAGTGTATTAAGAGAGCAGTGCATACAGAACTCTATTCGTCACTTAATGTTTTGTTAAGGTACTTTTTATCAGCAAATAAAGAAAACCAAAGATATTTAAGGTTACCTCAGCATATAGACAAGCTTAGTTAGGCATTAATTATTCTGTCTTTTTTCTTTATTTTTATGTTAACCAATTAAATACGTTTCTCCAGAACCCAGTCTACATTCACATGCTTCCCTTTACCTTGTCATGTAGTCATGATTACTACAGAACAAAAAATATGTTTTCCTCAAAATTCATGGCCTATTACTACTATATCACAAGATGTTGAGAGAGAGTTTGTCTTATGATTGAAAACTCCACCAATATAAGTAAAGGATCTCCAGAAAAATTGTGAAAAAATTGATACATTCTCTATTGAACTCAATCACAGATTCAAAGCTTCATGATTGTAACAGTGCAAAATTGGGCTCAGAGTTAAAATGCTTCATATCCTTGAAGCGAACACATGCAGTTATTGATATGATACTACAGATACTAATTTTCTTAGGAGTTTATACCTGTGGCTAAGGAAATCAGTTTTCCATATTTAAACATTGTTCACTCTGTTCGCCTAGAAAGAGCTGGCAGAACACAGCAAGGCAGAATGGTTTCAGGTTTTCCAGTATTCTTTTTTCTTGGTTATGACTGTAGAAACTGGGTCCTGGAGAAAAATTATCTTTTTTTTTAATTATGAATTTTACTAAATATGTTCTGGAAGATGAACATAAATGTGGAATTGAGTGTTACACTATGTGAATTGATTTTGTTTAAGTGTATTAAGAACTAAGGAGCCATGGCTGGTGTAATGAATGTATATGCAACCCTGGTACTTTAAAAAGAAAGCAAAGTTATTACAGTTAATGTAACTTGAAAAGCATCAAAACTTACAGAGGAAATCTGGAAACTGGCTTACCATGCTAATTGTGTTGCCATGTGAGGACTCTGCCCTCTGATTGCAACAGCAATGACTGTTCTGCAGGACCTGCATCCAAACCCAAACGCTTGATCTGCCCTCGGTTATACTTGTGTTCTTTCTTCATATTTAACAAATAAAAAGTATTCTCATCTTTCAGGAGTTACCTAGGAGAACTGGGAATGTGTATGCTGTGTAGAACAAGGCCTATCAGTAGATACTTAATCTATTTTTTTTAATAGCTCTGCTTTTGTAAGAGAAACTTGAAGAATCTACATATCACTTTTAATAATTTCCTATAATGGCTGTGTATTTTCTGTATAACTTACCAGATTCTAACAGAAGAGTATTGAGAGATTTCTGTACTTTTTAAAAATTATTCTTTGTAGTTCATTCCATCTTTGGTTTTACTCCTTTGCTGTAGACAATGAGCTAAATCTTGTTTGCCTTATTTAAATTAGGGTCGTCAATCTGTTTCTTTAAGTCAATGGGAGAATTAATCTTTATTTCAGTTTTCATGGTCTGGAGAGACATCGTCAGCTTTTTGCTTGTCCATTTTTTAAATCTTCACAGTCTTATTTTTCTTTTAAAGGACAGAATCCTCGTGTAGTTAAAATCCCACTGGCAAATGGATTTTTGTAAGATCACAAGTTACCATGCATCAGAGGTCCACTGTAACTTTCCATACAACCAGTCTTAGCCTGTAGTAAATACTGAGTATTTCAAGTCAGTTTACCTCCTTTTCATTGCAAACTAAGTCAACTCGAATAACTTACCATTTGCTGCAGCCTGAGCATACACAAGCATAGTAGCCATGGTCTCAGGACCAACTCCCGGTAACATGTTGCTCTGAGCAAACTTGCAAGCCCTAAGACCAGGAGCTCTTGCTCATTTTGTTACAGAATGAAGTTCATGCAGGGCAAAGTCTGTCTCCTCACATGGGGAATGTTGGCGGGTTTGGGGGTCATTCACAGCAACTGCAGAGAGAGCTGCACAGGTGTAGCTCTGGTGGTATTTCACAGAAATCAATTTACTGAAGTTGTTCAGGTAAAATTGAAAGCAGAATTACACCTAGTAATTGCTAAAGAGGTAGTTCTCAGCTTGAACAATTGTTACACGCTTACTGGTTGCTGCAATTGCAGCTGTAATGGCAAGCAGAGGAATTTGATTGCAAGAAATATTGAGCGCCTTTCTGTAATAACATAAGTAAAAAATGTTATTTGTGTAACTGTGTATTTTGGAACATGTGTTTCCAAAAAATACTATTATTCAATACAAGTGCAAAACCAAATCGCTTTCTGTTAAGAGAGACCGGTATGAAAAGAACACAAATTCAATTTGGCTCCAATGTAAGTTTTATTTCTTTGAAATTCCTCTAAATTTACATTGAGTCTGGTCCCAGCTGACTGAAAAGGGATGTAAACACATGCTTAAGCTTTCGCTGTTGTCCCGCTGGTTCCATTGCGAGCTGTGCTCCTGGAAGTGTTCGGCTTTTCCTGGTTGCATATACCCACATTGCATCTGCCTGGTACGTTTTCAGTAAAGACTGACTGTATATGAAAAACTGACTTATACAAATGTTGCTTTTTGATTGTTTGGCTTTTGGGTGTGTTTTTTTTTTTTGGTTGTTTTTTTTTTTTTAAGTTGCGAATGAATTGCCAGTGTAGGAGCCAGGTATGTATCTCATATTGTGGTGGTCTGGATCCTTTCACTCCGTGTGCCATTTTCTTCTAAGGGCAGCAGTGGCTGACTGGCTAATGGAGGACAGAGCTGAATTGTATTAATTTTATATTTGTCTCAGGGGATCAGCTCTGTGAATTCCATTGCATGAGGGAAGCTAATGTTTGCCCTGATTTGAATGTAACTTTTTAATGTCTTTTAAAAACAATTTTGTTTAATAATGTGGATTTGTTTTTCTTTTTCTAGCATTCTAGTAAATGTTACCTAGTGTGTTGGTTCATTTTTCCCCTCCAGGGTTGTTTATATACTATCCCAAGGTCATGCCAAAAAGTAATAGAAGTTTAAATGCCAAATGTTTATGAAACTGCTGTCTAAATACTGATTGATTGCACAGTTGAAATAAAAGTTTTCCTTAGTAAAAATGCTACTTGAGAAAATATTTTATTTTTAATGTCTCTGAGTGGCTCAAAGCAAGGAAGACACAAATCCAGTGCCTTATTTTAGGCTGAGCGGCTGGGGAGGTGTTGGCATTTAAGTCATAGAAAGAGGTAGAGAGTAAACTGCACTCCAACTACTGCCAGACACCCGTGCAAGATCTCCATTTTGGTTCCTTTTCACTGGGTGTGGAAGATGTGGTTCTTGGCGCAGTTGTTCTCACGTATACAAAGCAGCTGACAAAGCCGCACTGCTGAGTTTTCCCCAGCATTTTACACCTGCGAACTGTCAAAGCGGGTAGTTCAGCATATTGAGAAAACTACGAAAATGTAGTTGCTGTTGGTCAAAAGGCAAACTGCTGTTTTTACAAAGGACTACATTCCAGGCAAAAGTCAGTGAAATTAAAGTAGCGAGGAAATGATGTTCTGTAGGGATTAAAAAGTTTCTATTGCTGGCAAGTTGATTGCTGATTGCCACTTGAAAGCAACTGAAAAATTAGCCAAGCAGTTTAGACAGTTAGGTACAGAGCTGGGTTTAGAATAGCAGTGCCCGTGCAATCTTGCACTACTGGAAATGAAACCGCAGTAATTGCTGCTGTTATTTACAGGGTTTCTAGGGAGAATAAAAACCCCGACAGTGGAATCTGAACTCTTGCAATACTTTGGTAGGTTTGACTTTGGTTTTTCGTCTCTATTGTTCCCTAAAATGTTGGAACTCTCTACTGGCACTGAATATACTTAATGGGAAAGAAAAGATATTTCACAGATGTTTAAGAGCTTTGAAATCACAGTATTGGGAATTGAAGATTTCAAGTAAATGTTCACTAACTTTCTTCTATGTCCAGGAAATGACTGCTTCTGAATACATTTATTTTAACCTCTTGTTTTGACACTCTCCAAGAAGCATGCACCCTGTCACTTAGGGGCACGCCTAAGGGAGAGGGTGCGCTCTGCATGCCCCTGGGAGAGACAGTCGTTCTGCTCTGGCAGCATCTCAGGCTGCTGAGCCGTGCTGCCTGGATTCTGCAGTAGAACCATGATGTCCTTCCTTTCCTTTTGAATTCTCAGAAGACAAAGGAAATTGGAAAAGCCTCATCATGGTTCTTTATGAATCACAGCTGTTCTTACCTGCAGAGCTTGCTTATAGTTCTGCCTAGGTGGGTAGCTTATACAACATTTATCCCTGGGGTTATTAGAGCACCAGCTGTGGTGGCTATTTGTAAAACAAACGCTAATCCAAAATGCTTTATTCCTTATGTTCAAATATAGGAACACTGAAATATTGTTATTCAGAGGTAATTGACAAAATTAGAGCAATGCTGAAAAACTAATAAAGTATTTAAAGACAGTATTTGTAAAAAATTAATAGATCTTAAATATAGTAAATAAATTTTAAAAGATAACAAAGAATTTCAAATATCTAGGGAGCACATATCAGTCTTGGACTGTCCAGTGATATGAAAGCTCTGTCTGTCGTCCACCAGAGATGCTGTTCCTTGTAGGTGAGAACAGGAACCAGCTGCAGTTCTTGGTTATGTTGCTGGTTAGTACAGGTGCATTTTACAGTCCAGAACCGCCATTCTCAATAGCAATAAATTAGTAAAGCCCCATCTTCCCAGGAGTTGTTATTGCAAAGGAAAGCTTTAAAACAGCCCTGGTTTGTGAGCTGAGGCTGTGCCACCCGCCCGGAATCTGCCACCCACCTGAATGTGAGCTTCGGCCAGGTGAGCTCTGTGGGCCGCTTACATTGAATTGGCCACGTTAATTGAAATGACAGCATTGCTGCTGCTTTAATCTGTGACATCAACCTACAGTCTTTGTTTACCTGTTCTTTGGATAGAAGGACCGATACCTCGGAACCCAAAGGCCAGCTTTCTGCCGTGCTTTGCAGGTTGTTCAGCCCCCAGCAAACGGGAAAGCACAGGAGGAGTATGGGGGGAAAAGACTCTACCTACAGTTGTGGCAATGCATCAGGATGGCGGTATGTGAAACATCCCTTGTGCTGCAACAGGTGAGCAGCGGCTCTTTATGGGTTAATTCCTCTCCCTGTCCTCATCCTTTCACTCAGCAGGTAAAATTAGTGTCTCTGTTAAGCAGCAGGGTCTGTGCCTGCATTTGGCTGCTGACAGTGCAGAGTACCACAGGGCAAAGGAGCTGGATGCCCCAAGGCCTAAACTGGGTACACGTGTCTTGAAAACCAGCCCAGTTCTCCACAAACTGGAGTTCTGGTGACTGCAGATTTGGAAGCTCCTTTGCACCTGAAGCCAGACTTTGCATTTTGTTACATATTAAAAAAAAGATGACATCTTTTCTTTCATTTATTCCTTAAGTTATTTCTCTGGATATTTACAAGTAAATCCAGTTGGGTTTTCTGTTTGGAGATGCGTAAGCATTTGTTACCAGTAGGATTAACCGATGCCCTATCTGACACAAGTTGGCAGTGTGCAGCCCAGTCTGTCTCCCCTTTTTTCTTCATCTGCAATCACGGTTGCAGGATTGGTGCTGGACAGTAGAGTGCATCGTCTGTCAGTAGGAGAGAAGCTGTGGGTGCTAATGCTGTTGCTGTCCATGTTGCCGTGTCCCACTCTTCTATAATTAACATATTAAGACTTGGCTTCATCCTTTTCTCCCTGCACAGTGAAGAGGATGGGAGTTGAACCCTCCTCTCTGCACATCCCTGGCATGCTACAGCCACAGGCAAACAAGCTCAGAGTTGACAAAGAGATGCCATATTATTCTACCTGAAAGTGGAGTGTAAGCTTTATTTAAATCCTGTAACTGAAATCCTTTTTACACAGGAATGCATTATTAAGACAGAGGAAATGCAAATAATGCAGAATCTAGCTGTGCCTCCATGAGGGATAATACCGTGCATGGATTTCCCTAGTCTGTAGGATCTCCCTTGGCTGGTGATAGAGGGCTGGGGGCTGGCAAACGTTGGGGTGCCAGCTGCTCTCCAAGGGCCCTCTGCCCTTACTGTCGGGCGTGAATCCCCACTTGGCCTGCAAGAACCAGCTGAGATGGGTTTCTGGCAGTGCTGTGAAACCCTCTTGAGTTCCTCAGCGTTTCTCTTGGAGAGGTGACCAAAATTCCAGGTGGGTCCCGGGGATGCTAGGTACTGTAATCATCTGCAGTTTGGAAGGATTAAAGTGAATTTCTGTAGATGTGTTTCATATTATACTGCTCCATGGGAAGTTTTAAATCAATGCCCAGAACGTGAGTTTCTGCTTTAGCTGGAAATTGACTGGGGGCTCCCCAGAGGTCATCTTAATAGAATGGTTGTGAATTTCCTTTTCTCTGCGTGGCAATACACTGGGAAAAAAAAAGATTTTCTTGAGTAAAGCAGCAGATTTCTGGCTAGGCTGCCAAGCGGTTGCACCACACGGAAGCAAGAAAAGTGTTGCTCACACCACAGCTCACTACAACCTTTAACAATCTGCATTTTTGTGTGCTGGTCTAAGGAAATTAACCCCTCTGGTCTGCTGAAAGCTATCACCAGGGGATGAGTGACAGAGCTTAATATATGCTGCCACCTCACTTTCTGCAGTTTACATCATACTAGCTTAAAACAATCCCACTGAACTATATGCTCATAGCTTTCCCTATATTAGGTCATGCAATTGAAGTTGGAAGTAAGACAGTTTACAGTACAGACTGTAAAATTTAAAAAAATATAATTACCTATAAAAATTATATCATTCATGTTAACAACCATCATGCTTTGGAATAGATCCTGAATATTTAAAAGTCAGTAACAGCTTGCTCAGTCTCTACCAAATAAAACAATCTGGCTTTGCTTTACACAAAACCCACAGTCAGGGCAGAATGAATCCCTTGAGATCAAGATTTCCAACTTCAAAGGATGTTAACTCCAAGCTTGAGTTCTAAGTATGTAAATTAAAATTCTTCTGCAAAATCAAAAGCAAGACAACCTCTAGTTCGTAATAAGAATTCTAATACTGGCTGTCACAACACTTTATAGAAAAATGACTACATTAAAGAGGACAGCACCCTCTTATTTTTTTTATATACTGCATCTCTAGCTTTGCGATCTACATATGGTAAGATGAAATCATTGAAGAAGGTCTGCATGTTAGAAGTCATTGTAGAACAGCCTAGAATCCGAGTCAGTACCCAAGAGTCCAGGGCTGCCATTGTAAAGACTTGGGGGATTACAAGAGCCTGGACTACCTCTGTGACTAGCTTTGGAGCACTGGCTGGAGATGGAATAAGCACCCTGGCACCCAGCAGTGTGCTGGTTTGCATCATATCCCTTGTGATTTAGAAGTCTCAGCCCAAGTGATGAGGTTGCCATTTGCAGTTGGGTTGACTGGGAACAACCTTTTAATAGGAGCACTCCACAACTTGGGTTAATGGTCAACAAGGTTTTGAGAGGTTGATGATGATGTTTCTCTTCTGTAGCTCAGCTGGGCCAAAACTTATAGCCCAGCCCTGCTGTTGCAGATAACTAAATGACAGGATTCCCATAGGAACAGATGTATAGCACCCTAAAATGTCTGTCTGGAGATTTCAGATTTTGAATTGCACCCACTAGGCATAATACATGTCAAGCAATTTAATCCAGTTTGGTGTTTGCAGACAGATAGTGCATATATTTTAAATAATTAGTTCCACATTCTTTTCTTGAAATCCTGGATTTCATGTGAATTTTAGCCTGGGGATTAGGGAAGCTGCTTTCAGACGTAATGGGTGAGCGCAGCATCTATGTAACTAGGTCACAGTGTACTTAGGCATATTTGGTTATCTGTTCTTGTGTTCTTCCCTACTTTTGTTGCACAATAAACAAGAGAGGCAACTAAGTTTGATTTGCTATCTCATCTTAAAGGATGGCAGAATTCTGAGATTTCATAGTGGCATTTTTTAAATGCATTTCCTAAGAATAGTATATTTGTGGTATCTTTCTTTTTTTCTTTTTTGCTTTAGCAGCATTTTCCTTTCATAGCTTACAAACCTCCACATTCACATCCTATTTGGTTCCTGCTTCCCAGCAGATCTCCTATTAGTCAGACATAGTTACGTTACTGCATTCCAGTATTTTCCTTAAAAATTAAGACTAAGCTATAGTTGCCAAAAAAAAAATATTACATCACACATACTGCCACGTAGCAGTCCCCTCAGTTGTCTACTAACTACATTTCCCTGATACTTGTTAATTGTGGAAATGCTTGGTAATTACTGCAAATACCTGAGGTCATACTGTAAGAAGGTCTGTAACATTGTGGTGGGTTAACCTTGGCTGGCTGCCAGATGCCCACCAAGCTGCTCTCTTACTCCCCCCTCCCCCTCAACAGAATGGGAAGAAAATAAAATTAAAAAGCTCATGGGTGAAGATAAAGGCAGGGAGATCACTTACCACTTACCATCACAGGCAAAACAGACTTGACTTGGGGAAGATGAAATTTATTGCTCCTGAGGCCACCCCTGCAGGCCCCCTGCTACCAAAACCACACCACCTACAGCCAATACAAACATTAATAGCTTTTTTGTACTAAGATTTTGGTCCCATTTGCTGTTTAATATAGAGCTGGCTTCTAAGAATCCTGCTCTTAATTTCAAAAAGACACAACTGTAGTTGAAAAACTCAACTGCTGATCTGGATGGAGGGAAGGGCAAGCGATATAATTTGACTGAGGTGGCTATAAAATTAATTGTTCCTCTTGACAGACATCTTGCTAAAATCTGTCCCCATTCTTAACTACCCATGTGCTTCCTAGAGTCAGATGTACCCCATAAACCCCAATAGAGTCCTTCAAAATGAAACCAATACAGTAACATCAAAACCAGCTGGCCTCTAAATCTGACTTGGAGTTTTGTACCCAAGAGTAGAGCATTAGTATTTTGTTTCACTACTAATATGTGTTGGTTTTAATTGATGACAATGAATCACAAATGCAATCAATCTATTCCTTTGTGTGTGCTGCAACTATAGCAATGAGGTACCGATTCTCCTCCTTAGTGCACAAAGCTGTTATTTACCCATCTGTAACTGGGGTCAGAGCAACTGTGGTCTGGCTCCAAGTTGCATATAGGGGCATCACATAATCCAGAACAGTCTACAGAGGTGCTGAGGGGAGGCTCTGCTAGTCTGTCCGTGACTCTGCCTGCCACTCTGAGCTGCAGTGTTTATATGTACTTTGACTGGACAAGCAGTCCTAGTGCTTGAAATTCAAGGACAATGTTCAGTGGGTCTGATCCATCCCAGAGGCAGCGCCCTGTGAACTGCACTCTCCAAAACCAGAAAAAGCAGACTTTAAATTAAAAAAAAAAAAAAAAAAAAAAGGCATTTTTGTGCTCGGAACTTTCTGTAATACATAGACCCTATCAAATGAATATGACTTCCAAAAATGTAATCAAGTTGTTGTTGGCATATAAAAGAGGCAGTGTGTCCAGGATTCCCTCTAGCGCGAGCAGACAGATACACACGGCTCGGGTAGCTCGGTGCCTGTCCAAGGCTCTTACGAAGGCACAGGGCTCGGGTGAGAGCACACCCACACACCCCTGCTAAGCCTGGAGAGCTATTTCTGCAGAGGCTCTGCTACCTCTAGAGTCGGCATTGCCACTCCTTTAGTTTTATGGCAAAGATTTCACTTTGGCAATTCTGCAGTGCAAATCCCAGAAGAATCTTTGCCTAAATTTACTTACAAATGCATTGATGCACAGGACAGCCCGGAACAAGGCTTCCTCGGGTTTTTACAGCAACAAACTTTTAACTTTGACCCTCAGCAAAGTCATCAATAGAGCCTGGATCCAAGAGCAGATTCATAACCAATTGTTGCAAAGATTGGCATGGCCTTTGCTGTCTTGCGAGAACTGGGTAAGTGCAGGAATTAAATGCTTTCCTCTCTTTTCATCAAGCCATCATAAACAGTTGTATGGAAAGGATTCAAGGTGATGATCCAGAAGGTGCAAGAAATTGCATTTCTTTCATTTCCCCACAGAGTGTCTCCATTTCATTATTCATTCTTCAATAGGCGACCACTTCTTTGAGTAGGTAGTAGTCCATTTTTCAGAGGTGCCCATAAAGGTTTGTTAAACATGTATTTGGCCCTTTTAAAAATTTATTATATTGCTAATGTTAACACGGCAAACTGAAAGTTCCTTCTTATTTATCGTAAAGGGGAAAGAAATCTTATGTTCCTTGGTGACTTGAAGATCAAATGAGGGGGGTTTAATGCATGTATGCACGTACACACACTGGATTTGTTGTCAAAACTCTTGCGCTTTGGTATATAAATAGATACAATAATGAAACTTAAGTTCCTAGATAATCAATGCCCATCTTCAGATTTTAAACGTTTGAGTGCTATACTTACTAATTTTTACATATTGACTATAAAATTTTATAGTTTAAAACTGTTGGCAAATTGTAGGTTTTAACTTTGTAAGTCATATGTGTTGTTGGCAAGAACATCTGTGTGCATCAAAGGTTTTTTTCCTGAAATACTTGAGCATGGCTATATTTCAACTGTAAGTTGAAAAGGTAAGTGTACACTCAAAAAAAAGAAATCAATTAGTCTCACTAAGTTTCAGGGCTGTCTGAGAGCTTGCTTTGAACTTTAAAAATTTTGTTCCAGTGTGGCCCTTTGTACACATTTCTGAGACATTTTTTGATCA
The DNA here is from genome assembly GCF_963210335.1 of Falco punctatus. Classification (NCBI taxonomy): domain Eukaryota; kingdom Metazoa; phylum Chordata; class Aves; order Falconiformes; family Falconidae; genus Falco; species Falco punctatus. The sequence continues at coordinate 55,335,534 of NC_137587.1, forward strand.
GTCCACTAATAACTTGTCTTGCGAAGCTTAGAAAAATGTTTCATGAGCCAATGATTTACTACGTGATTAGCCGAAGGCATGATCATTCTCAGGGTTTTTACTTGATTTCAAGATGTCATGCATCATAAGGAAGAAAACTAACTCAATGGACAAAAATAAAAAAAATCTTACATTTTTTTCATGGTCTAACTCATAAAACAAACTGTTCTGCACTTTTTCCCTACAGACAGTTTTGTATCCATTTCAGACTAAAGTTGAAACATGAACAGACAATTAATTAAATTTTGGGTTGTACTTTAAATTATGTGGCTAAATCGCTAATGCAGAAGCTTAGACAGTCTTAATTTTTGTTGATTAAAAGCAGAAATGAAACAGACGTGGGCTAGTGAGACCTGGTTTATATCACCATAACAGATGTAGCATTCACCAGTAGGTGAACAATTTGTGCTAAAATAGCTTCAATGACTTGTGCTCACATGTTTCAGTTCCAGTTACAACCCTGAGACTGGCAGAGAGATGCTCAAGATCTCACAGGCCCAAAGGGACCTGGTTAACACATTTTTCCAGAGCAATACCAGCGTAACGAGGTAGGCTAAAAAGACATAAAACCCCCACATCTCTGAGTAACTTACAAACTTGTGTGTGTTTAGTTTTACTACCCTGAATAAATGAGATGTGGAGGAGGAGAACAAATGAGTCTGGAAGAAGAGGTGTAACTAGCATAACAACAAAACCAGATCTTGTGTTGTCTCAGGTCTGACAAACTCCCTCCAGCCTTGAGAGATAGTCCTATTTATCACAGTGGTATTGTGAAACATGTACGAGTTTGTAGAACTAGCACTTTAATTTGTATAACATGAAAAAGGGCCTTTTAGAAAAATGAATTATTGATTTTATATCTTTTCCCTTATAGCAGTTAAGGGAATCAAATCTACTGATGCTGGAAGATCGTTATGAGGTAAAGCTATCACAGTACACATTTTCTTAAATGTGTCCCTTTTCTCCAGCTTAACATTTTCTGTCCAGGTGTGAGAGAGATTGCTGGCCGCTTGGCTTCTGTGTCCATATGCCAGAAATCTTCTGTGATGAGTTGATAAATCACAGTAACTTGACAGGTTGAAGCTGTGTGTGTTTTTTTAGAACATGTATGGCTTATATGAGAGGAAAAGTTCTGTATTTTCCCCTGGTACTGGAAGTGGCAGGGTGACACATTTCAGTCAGCTTCCAGCTTTTTTTCTACTGATGTCATGCTTCCTTTCCTCTTTTCTGATTTTACTCCTCTGGGATGAAATTTTGGCTCCCATAAACCCAAACAGAACAAATCTTTCACTTTTTCCTTTTCTGAAGTCCTTAAATGTCAGCAGCTTTCAGCAAGGTATTTACACTTTTGCCATTAGCACATCTGCCTATGTTGTCAAAATGGGCTTCTGTGCTATTCTCTGCTCCTGAGATACACAGTAGATGTAAGTGAAAAGATGCAGTAAACACCCTTTAAATGTTAATGCTCTGGTGTGGATCCAGGTCTCATGGATATGTCTCTCCCGATAATGTAATGCTGTGTTCTATGTTCAGACGGTATGACAACAAGTAGTGAAAGAACTCCCTTTACCTACTCGTAGTTTGTACTGGAAGGCTCTTTTAGCAGCCTTCTTTTGTAACCTGAATTCAGAAGGAAAGGAACCTGGAAGTCACCAAAACCAGCTCTTCTAGACTTAATAACATTTTTAAGCCTGATGTGTCACATGCGATTGAAGTTACTGTTATCTCACTAAACCCACCTTTTTCAACAGTCTGGGTGAGTTATAAAGTATTACATCTTAAACAGTATTTGTTCAAAACTGAGCACTCCAGCAGGGAGCAAGACCTCTCTTGAGTGGTTGGTTGTTGTTAAAAAGAAGAAAATTATTTCAGAATGACAGAATCATTACAGTTCAAACGCACCTTGGGAGGTCTTGACTTTGAGGCCAACCTCCTACACAAAGCAAGGTTAATGCTGATCTTGGGCCAGGCTGTTCTAGGCTTTGCCCAGTTGTGTCTTGAAAACCTCCCAGGACAGAGATTCTACAATTTCTTTAGCTTCCTGTCCCAATGCTTGCTTAGCCCCAAAACTATCCCCCCTGCCCCAGCCAGCTGGAACCTCATTTCAGATAATGACCACTGAATCTCATTGCCCTGTTTTGCACTTCAGTAGAAAGCCTGTCTCTTTTCTTCTTGGTAACCTTCGCTAAGATGTTGGAAGGTTGCTACTAGGTACCCCTAAGCTTTCTTAATTAACACCAACTTTTGAGAAGAAGAAATGTTGGACTAATTTTAAGGTAAACCAATGAGCAGCAAGGCTATCAGGTGGTGAATGGTGTGATAATGAGAGCTTTCACAGACTTTTGGGGAATATGTGAAATGCTGGTGTAGGCACCTGAGCAAGTGAATCAATTCCCTTCAGACACTGCGTCAGCCGTTTCCAGTGTAGGCTTAGAAGCGTAAAGTCAGTCCAACAGGATTCTCGCAGACCACTCGCTAAAGACCAAAGTACAAATTAAAGCTGAATTTGGATGAACAGCAAAACAGACATAATTTTTTACAACTAGAGCACTGGGTTAAATCTGAATTCCCTGCTCACATTTCTGATGCAGACAATTTCCCCCTAGGAGCCTTTATAGACTCAGTGACATCAATCTGCACATCCATAATTACAGTCTACATGCTATTACAAGGCAGCCTTGCACAAAAGCTCATGCAGCCCTTGGAGAATCATCTAGGCCTACAGCGAGCTCCATCACAGAAAATGCAAATCTCTTCACAGATAAGACACGTCTTCCTTCAAATATAGACTAGCTCACTCCCACCTTGCTAATAACAGGCTACACTTCTCTTCAGTGAGATTACACAAAATTAACCAGCAGATCCCATGAGTATATTGGCAATATGCTGTACTTCAAGGTACATGCATTCTGGGACCGCTGCAAAGTAAGAGACTGTGGACAAATGAAAACGATGTCTAGGGAAGTACAGAAATACAACATGAAAAATTGGATTGCTTTCTCCATTTTATTTAGTTAGACAGGCAAGATGTAAAAGAAAAAACACAGTAATGCTGATACCTTAACCTGTACGCAAGCAGCAGTCGTTTTCCTTCAGAAAAAGCATTCCAAATACTGGAAAAGTACCAACTTTCCATCTAACAAGAAGGTATGTACAGAAATGGCACTGCTAGGTTATTGTGAAATAAGGCATGTGAGCAAAACCCATACTTCACAGCTGGCCATTTTTATCTCAGTTAAGGGAGGATAAATCCTTACTCAAAAGATAATTATTTTTACTACAGTTGGTTAACAGCTTTGATCAAGGATGTGGACTCCATATGTAACACCTCTGAAATGCAGTCACTTCAGAAGACGGGGAATGGCTGTGGGATGTATTTTCCCACAAAACTATTGACACCAACAGCGATTTAGCTGTCGTGCATTTCAGGGGGTCAGCGGGGCGCACTGACACTGCAAGGGGCGCCGGCGAGGCCCAGCCGGCTGGGTCTTGCCAGCGCTGCCCTCAGAGCAGCAGGGCAGAGCGGGGCCATACCTGTGTGAGGGGGGGGCCCGCTGGCCGGCGCGCACCTCCCAGCAGCGGCCGCGGCAGAGCCCGCGGGGACCGGGAGGCGCCGCCGCCGCCCGGCCCGGAGCGTGGAGCACGTGCTGCCGGCGAGGTAAGCGGCGAAGCGCCCCGGGGCCGAGACCGGGGAAGCGGTTACCCGTGCGGCGGGTGCCTGCGGCCGAGCGCCCACCCGAGGGGCCCGTCCGCCCCGGCCCCGCTCCCAGTCAGGGCGGCCTCGCGCGCACTAACGGTCCTGGCGGCCGCGCGCCGGCCGCGCGGCCCCTCAGCCCCCGCGCGCGGCCGCCCCGAGCCCGCGGCTGCCCCGCAGGCCCGCGGCGGAGCCCGCCCCGGCGCGGCGCCTTTGTTCCGCACGGCGGCCCCCGACCGGCGGCGGCGGCGGCGCGGGAAGGGCCGCGCTCACGGCGGGAGCGCGGGGAGCCCCGCGGAGCGCCCCGCCGCCGCCCCCGCGGGCCCGGCAGCCGGCCGGCCGCGGCAGGGAGCGCTGAGCGGCGCCGGTGGCCGGCGGGGGCGCTGTGCGGGGCCGCGGGGCCTGGCAGCCCCGGCGGCGGGCGCCGAGCGAGGCGGGCGCCCGCAGCCCGCGGGGGCCCTGCCCGGCGCGGCCGGGTGCTCCGCCGACCCCCGCGCGGCTCCCGGGCTGCGGCTCCCCGCTCGCCGCGGTTCCCCTGGCCCGGCCCTCGCCGCCGGCCGCTGCGGAGCCCTCCCGCGCCCAAACTTTGCAAAGTCTGGCGGCTCCGCGGCTGGGGCGGCGGCGGCTACGGCAGCGGCGGGCGGGGGCGGTGGCGGAGGAGGCGGGGGCGGAGGGGGCGGGGTGCGGGCCGGCGGCGGCGGCAGCAGCAGCATCAAAGAGCCCCGATTCCTGCCGCCCTGGGAGCCATGCGCTGCTGTCTGTAATGTCAGCGGAACAGGAGAAGGACCCCATCGCGCTGAAGAGATCCCGAGGTACGGGGCGGGGGGGCGGGGGGCGGCCGCTGCTGGGGCCTAACTCCCGTGAGGAGAGCTGGCGGTGCGGCGGGGTGCCCGCACCGGCCGGACCCGGCCGCTGCTGCCGAGCCGTGCCGAGCCGCTGGTGCCCCCGCCGCGGTCCCTCCCTGCGGCGGGGCCGGGCGGTGCGGGAGCCGCGCTAAGTTTGCGCGGCGGGGCCGGCCGCAGCCTGCGGGCCTGGCCGTGCGGGACTCGGGGCCGGCGCTGCGCGGTGTGACCCGGCGGGCGGGCGCCTGTGCTGCCGCCCGTGTTTTCCAGGCTGTGCCGCCCATTAGTATGCGGCGTGCATAGTGCTGGTGCAAGGGAATACGTCGGCGCTGCCACATGTCCGAGTTCGTGTTGATGCAGAGCCCGTAAATTACACTTGAGTGCTCGCTCTCCTACCCCTGGTCTTGTGCTTGGGCTTGATTCTAGTTGCCGGCTTGTTTTTCTCTTCTCGGGAAATGAAAAATCCGTTCCAAGATTATTCTTGATTAATCGCGCTCTTGCGTGGCTCGTCGTGAGGTCTGAAGTATGCGTTTCTTTGAAATGTGGAAGGCGAAGGGTAGAAATTACGGTCTCTCTTCCGACTTGGGCCATGCAACTGACTTTAATGGCAGTAGCACATCAGGCTATGGAGCAGTAGTTGTGTCCTCACAGTCCTTAAAAACAGAAAAGCCTTTCGGCATGGCATAATGAAAGGCAACAGGGTGACAAAGCTGGGTGAAAAAACATGGCAAAATAATAAGATCGGCAATTTATTGCTTCTCTTTTCCTTGCCTCCTGTTTTGTCACTGGAATTCTATTGTTCTTGATGTTTTAAGCTTTTTTACGGTTGGGTAAGTGGGAAAAGGTGTGGATTCTGCTATGCATGTTGCCATTGATCTAAGGTTTGCTTTTCTAAAACTGTTATAGTAACAGCTGGATTGTAACCTTGAGAATGAGAGAAAGAAAATGTGCAGCAGTCTTACAAAGGAGACTGGGGTTCATTAGACTCCTTCACTCTCGAGCCCTGATTCTGCAAATATTTAAGCACACGCAGTTTCACATGCCCGAGTTAGTCACCGAGTTTCATGCGATTACCGCTTAATGTCAAAACTGTTTACAGTATCAGGGCCACAGAATAGGTTCACCAAATCTGGTTAAAATTAGACACTTTTTAGTTTTCTGTCTAGAATTAAAAGTTTATTCAGCCATTTATGTTTCTTGGGAAAATGTTCCTACTGAGATAAAGCCCTGTGTAAAGAGACTCTGGCATCCATCCTGTAAAAACCTAGACAGAGATTTGTCAGTGAGTATGAAAAGACTCACTCCATAGCGTATTTGCCGTATGTTAAGTATGGCATAATTTACATGCAAAGTCATAATCTCTTAATATGTAAACAGAACTGCAACTTGCAGTTCTCCTGACTAACACTGAAAATGTCTATCTTGAGTATGTACAAAGTAAAAAAGAATACGGGACTTTTCTCCTTTTCCCTAATGTAAATGGCTGAAATACATTTTATCCATGATTTAATAAGAGAATAATTATCAGATACGTATTTATATCTCTAGATCATGTCATAGAATGGGTTGGGATGGAAGGAACCTATTTCCCATCCCCCTGCCATGGGCAGGGACACCTTCCACCAGACCAGGTTGCTCAAAGCTACATCCCACCTGGACTTGGGCGCTTCCAGGGATGGGGCACCCACAGCTTCTCTGGGCAGCCTGGGCCAGTGTCTCACCACCCTCACAGTGAAGAAGTTCCTCCTAATACCTAAGCGAAACCTACTCTCTTTTACTTTAAAGCCATTACCCCTTGTTCTGTCACTTTATGCCTTTGTAAAAAGTTCCTCTCCAGCTTTCCTGTCGGCCCCTTTAGGTGCTGGCAGGCTGCTCTAAGTTCCCCCTAGAGCCTCCTCTTCTCCAGGCTGAACAGCCCCAACTCTCTCAACCTGTCTTCATAGGAGAGGTGCTCCAGCCCCCTGATCATCTGGATCTGCTTGAGCCGGTCCCTGTCTGTCTTGTGCCGGGGGCACCAGAGCTGAACACAGTACCCCAGGTGGAGTCTCATGAGAGTGGAGTAGTGGGGCAGAATCACCCTGAGCCCAGGATTCGGTTGGCTTTCTGGGCTGCAAGTGCACATTGCCATGTGCTCATGTTGAGCTTGTTGTCAACAAGTCCTTCTCCTCAGGGCCACCCTCAATCCATTCCCTGCCCAGCCTGCATTTGTGCTTGGGACTGCCCTGACATAGGTGCAGGACCTCGCACTTGGCCTTGTTGAACTTTATGAGGTTTGCACGGGCCCACCTCTCCAGCCTGTCAGGGTCCCTCTGGATGGCATCCCTGCCCTCCAGCATGTCAACCACACAGCTTGGTGTCATTGGCAAATGTGCTGAGCGTGCACTCAATCCCACTGTCCATGTCGCTGATAAAGATGTTAAACGGTGCTGTTCCCAATACTGACCCCTGAGGGACACCACTCATCACTGGTCTCCACTTGGACGTCAGGCTGTCTGTCACTTAGACTGTGACCATCTGGCCAATTCCTTATCCACCAAGTGGTCCATCCATCAAAACCATTTCTCTCCAGTTTGGAGACAAAGGTGTTGTGTGGAACAGCATGTATGTCCAGGATATATGACACACATGATGCCCCAGTCAAAAGGATTGTATTTTTTCCTGGAAAATTAGTCTCAGGCAGTGAAATGATTTTTTGCACCCTTAACGCAATGTTCCAAAATGCTCGATACACCTTTTGATGAAAGCCTGGGTGGTGGGTACCAAAAGTGACTCTCTGGAAAGTTTATTTTGGCTGTGTGAAAATGACCTTTATTCACTCTTTTTTGGAGGTATGCTAGGACTAACATTCTGTTTCCTTTTATGTAAAAATTAAATCATTATAAAATCCACAGGGAAAATATAAACTTTTAGGGCTAAATTAAATCATTGGCCTCACACGGCAAGAACTGAAAATACAAAGCTTTGTTCCTAGGACTTTCTATAAATCTAGGCATATGAATGGCTTCACCCGTGTAAAGTAGTTCATGTAGAAATTGGTGGAACTTGTCACTGGGATTCTAATCTTCATTTGCTTATGTTTTTGAAGAATGATATCCCAGAGAGGGAATTTATATATAATTTAATGGAGTTTTAACTTACACTACTGTAAAACAGCACTTGCATATGATCCTCAGTGTTCTACTTGATCACAGATTTACTCATATCTGTGCTGCCAGTTGTTGGATTTATTATGAAATGTGGATATTGGTAATATTTTGCTATCAATGGTTAATGTCATTTATGTATTAAGAGTACAGGACCATGAACAAGAGTGTATTTTATGCAGTTGTGAGGAATGGTGTTCACAGTACAATCTCCCACTGGATTTATGATAAACATATAGGAATGCAGGAGAAGAAGCTAATGTGAAATGCAGGGACAATTTTGAACAAATAGTTTATCAAGAAGATGATTTATAGAGTAGGAATTTAAAAGAGGTTTGTCATCATTCTTTATGTAAAACTTTATGCTGTCATTATTTAGTATCTACAGTTAATGCAGGGGCAGCGCCTCATAGTGCACTAAGTATATGCAGGATTTCATATCCTAAATCAAGGCAAAAAGGACCCTTTTTTTTTTTTTTTTGAAGAGCAATCCCTAGTTACTCTGGTGGTAGGTTATACCGTGATGTGCTATGCTCAAGCATGAGTTTATCTGAGAACTTGATCGTGACTTCATGACCTAGTCTTTGAAATTCAGACCTACAATTTGATAGGTATTGATTTGGGATGACCACGTATCTTCCTTCCATATAATGAAAAATGAAATTAAATTTCAACAGTGACAGCCAAAGCCAAAAGGAACTTATTAAAGCAGAGGCAGAACTGGTTTCTTGCTTGAGGTAGGACTGGTAAATTTCTGAAACCTCTAAAAAGGAGTGGTGGGGGGGAAGCAAGTGCTAGGAGTGAAAATTTGTAGGCCTCCTTTGATCTGTGTATAGTAAGTCTACTTCTTCCCTGTGAGAAGAGATTTTATATTACTTTATTGAATAGTCCTAAAGCTGGTTTAGCTCTCTGCTGGGAATACTTGTCTAACATAGAGCAGTGTAATGTCATACATTGTGCTTCTTTGCATAATACTGTTGATAATTCACAGTTATCTTCAGGTTGCCTTTGGTAATAAAGACGAACCCGTGTGTTCAGCTGTATGCTTGCATCTTGATAAAGTTTGACTTGTACTCTGAGTAAGAGTTTTAAACAAGTAACAGTAAATTTTTTAAGTTGCATTGCCCTTCTTACTGTTCTATACTGTTACTATTTATGTTTATGTTTTAAAGAGCAAATAAGCTATTATCTTAACAGGCCTGGGGAAAAAATGTATTAACACACAGTTTCTTAATGTTAGTATCTCAACATGTGTCGCTCTTGTTATCACCCTAAAGTGATTATTATTCTCTGAGGTTTCTGCAGAGTAGGGTGGGTTTGCCCAGAGTCCCTGTCATTTTTGGCAGCTTTCTTTTTTGTAGAATCATAGTATCATTTAATCTGGAAAAGACCTTTAAGATCAAGTCCAACTGTTAACCCAGAACTGCCAAGTCCACCACTAAACCATCCCTCTAAGCACCACAGCTATGCGTTTTGTCTGATCAAGTCTTGCATTTAGTGAAATTTACATCTGACAAACTGGAGATCTGTCTAAACAACATGGCAGGTTTTCAGTGGTTTTCGACACTGATCTACTGCTGTTTGCTTTTTTCCTTCATGGCGTATTGTAACATGCTGTTGTATATTGGTACAGTGAGTTTGATAAATGCTGTGTCTGTGTAAGTTAAATAGGAGGTGAATCTTTGGCATGGTTTTAAGCAGTTCTTTTGAAAGTTTTATGTGTTATGCAAACAAGAAATACTTCTTACTGGTGAAGCGGAGACATTAAGTACCAAGGGACAGATAAACATAAAATAAATGGAAATGTTTATTCCAACTGTAATGAGCATGAATTGGATGTTAGAGTGGTAATAGAGTGAGATAGCTGTACGTGAGGTATGCAAACTTTTACCTCCAGGTGTTTGCTCCTTAAGGACTTGCAATGTAAGGCACCAGAATTAATGCAAGCTCAGTATTTATAACAGGTATCTGTTGCTATGACAGGCAGAGGCAAACTTAAAATACTGTCTGTAAGAAACCTAATGCTGTATTGCACTGATTGAAATTTTGTAGGTGGTGACAGTGGATTGGATGGGTTAGGAGGACCAGGAGTACAACTTGGAAGCCCTGATAAGAAAAAGCGCAAAGCAAATGCACAGGTAAATTCCCTCTGGTTCTTTTACTTTCTTAATAAATAGTGCAGTCATGTTTGCTGGTATGACTAGCTTGCGTTGTTCAGAATATCAGTCTGTTCTCACAAATAGCAGTACCATGTAAGATATTTTAGTTGCATTGTGAAGCTGAAATCTTCATAATACTAGTTATTCTCACTGCAGTTATTTTAATCTCTGTAGGTTGCCAAAGTCCTATAAAGAGAGGAGCACAGTGAGACTGCCACAACTTGTATTTTACCCATATGGATTTGATTCTGAAACAGGCTTTCTTTTAATGACTTTGTAGCCCTTGGTAGAATTCTGTATAGCATGAGTAGTTGCCATGAGACTACTTTTCTTCTTACCTTCATTCCAATATGTGTAGGTTTGTGGGCTAATGGATCAGTACAGTTTGTTAATGCTTTGACCAAACTCTTGGCATGTTCCCCAAGTGATTTTCAAGCAAATGCTATGAGGCAGGTTCGGCTCCTTTCCAGTGAATCCTTGCAATTTGGCATTTCTATACAGTTTCTGTTTCCAGGGAAGGAAGCCTGAATACAAAACATTTAAAGCAATTAGATATCTGTAATGCAGAATTGTCCTTTGTTGTGTTCATTCAGCTTCGAGTGAGAGTATCTGTTAATTTGGTACTGCCTAGCGAGAGTAATTTTATTTATGTAGGTCACACAGTTTCTTTCTGTTAGGCCTATCCAGATTCCATTGAGATGTGGATTTGCTGTCTTAATTTTTGTTTTGTTTTAAAGTAGTCATGGTGAAACCTGCTCTGAGAAATATTCAGTTAATTTAAGGGGTTTGGGCCTCCTTCTTGGTAGAGCTTTCCTTGTGTTCTGAAATGGTGATAACTGTAGAGGGCATGAAGATTAGTTTCCTCTCTTTTCTTACCAGGTTCAAGTTTTGTGGCACAGCAGAAGGGTTGTTTTTTGGTTTGTTTTTTTTTTTTGGGGGGGGGGGCAAAAAAAAAAAAAGTTTCTTAGTATTTAGGAGAAAATGCAAAATGCTTTCTGTGAGCACAGTTAGCATGAGGGTGAACTAGGCAGATGTTCCCCACAGGCTAGTCTAGAATGCAATTCAATTGTATAGCCACTCTGATGACATTTCAACAGCCTCTGGGCTCCATTAAAGACTTGATTTTACTTTTCTCTGTAACCAGAAATCCCTGTATTTTATACCTACTGACTATGCTTTGCAGGCTATCCACAATCACTGCATGCTCATAAGGGACACCTCTGTTTGGTACACAGAATATAGAAAATTCCTATATGCAGAGACCTATATTCTGTATACCTTTTTTTAGGGTTATAGTAACATTAGGTTTATATATCCTCAAAGAAGCGGGGTGTCTTAACAGATGTATATTTAGTTAAGTGAACCCAAAATGAAACTAAGGAAATGCTTCGAATCTGCTCTTCAACATTTGGAAATATTTTATACATGTGTTTAAGTGGCACGTGGCTTTCTGTATTGTTGCTTTTATGATGTAAAAGATTAAGAAATAGAAGTCACATATCAACTAGTATTTTCAGAAGCATGGTTGTGCAACTGCACAATTTTTAAAACACAGATTACTATAAATCACCATGTTATCCAGAGCCCAAACTCCTCTCTCACCTCTGTACTGAAATTTCAGACAGCCTGGCAGGGTACAGTGGGTGAGCTTTATGCAACAGCTGAACAGTTCTTTTAGCAGTAGTGCTGCTAATCCGGGACCTTTGTGCCTGGTCTGTCTTGCAGGGAAATACTAAAACTAATTTAAATGTTGTATTTAAAATATTTTTAGGGCTCATCATTTCCTCCTCCATCTGAATATGCTCCACCGCCGAATCCAAGCTCTGACCACCTTGTAGCTGCAAATCCGTTTGATGACAACTATAATACTGTGTCTTATAAACCACTTCCTTCAGGAAATCCATATTTTAGTAATCCTGGTTATCCTGGATTTGGAGGCTATAACACTTTCAGAATGCCACCTCATATGCTGCCCAGAGTGTCCTCGCCATATGGTGGTTCTTACTCCCTCAGAAACCAACCACATCCCCTTCCTCAAAACCCAGTGGGAATGGGTTTTAGTCGACCCCACTCTTTCAGCTTCAGTCCCCATGATAACCCAAGTTTTGGGAATCAACCACCTTATAGTGGTGTTCAGATAAATCAAAATGTCAATATGCCTGGTCAGCATTTCAGACCTAATCCTGGTGAGAACTTTGGCCATTCTGGTCAGATACCTCATCCTGATGTGCCATCTAACTTTGGTCCTGGAAACAATCCGAATTTCCCAAATTCGCAGCTAGAGTCAAACCATTCTTTTGTTCCTCCACCAAACACATACAACCAGACAAAATCATCAGCACAAAAGCAAGACTTTAGTCAAGGTGCAAGCAAAGCAGCCAGCCAGAACACTGCTGCTCATCAGCATCATCACAGGACAGAGGACATTGTGAGTCAAGGTAACAGTGACCTAAAAAATGTTACTCGAAACAACAACGTGGTAAATCAGGATAATAGCCATTCGAATAATGCTGATAACACTAACGCTGGCCATTCAAATGGGACTCAGAGTAAGTCCCGACAGTCTCGAGGTACTGCTGAAGGATGCAACTCTGAAAAGAGCAGCAAAACACCCCTTCATCCCAGTCGTCACGGTCACTCGTCCTCTGAACCCGTCTATCCATGTGGAATTTGTACACATGAAGTTAATGATGACCAGGATGCCATCCTGTGTGAAGCCTCTTGCCAAAAATGGTTTCATCGGATCTGTACAGGCATGACTGAGTCAGCTTATGGCCTTCTTACAGCAGAAGCGTCAGCCGTTTGGGGTTGTGATACTTGCATGGCTGACAAAGATGTCCAGTTAATGCGTACAAGAGAGACTGCAGGACCACCTGTGTTGAATACGGATGGCTAACAACGTCAGTTGGTGGTAGTGATTGAAATACTTGCTATGAAGATTTGGTTACAAATTGGGTACTTCACTTTCTGCAGACAATCAGTTGTGTTTGATTGCTGTAATCTTTTTTTCCCTAGTCTGTTTTAATTCATAAACTTCCGTCTCATCTTTTGTACTCTTAGTTTTATGTGTGCTAATGTTTTGCAGGATGGAATATTTTTTTGTTTCTGATTAAAACTGTAAAACATAACTGACAACTGATCAGAAGTAGGATGTGCATTGCCAATTTTATTGAAGGCAAAAATGTGGCTGTATGAATAGCCCCTAATTTGCTAGTGTTAATGTGTTAACACTAGCATTTAGTGCTTGGATTTAATGGTACTATATTTGCAAGTACTCATTACGTTGAATGTCCATTACTGATGTTCTTGCTATCCTTTCTTTGAATATAGTGGAGATGATGTGGAGGAATGTGCAGTGCTAATAGTTTTTATTTTAGGGTAAATACAGAGAATTTTGTGTATGCTTTTTCCTATTTTTGAACTAAAGCATTAACACACTATTCACAAATAGATGACTTCATGCTTAGTAACACAATGAAACCCACTAAACTCTTATACATTTATATTTCCTTGAAAAGGCAATGATCTCGTTTGACTTCTCAGCACATACTTGCTGGAGACTCTTGCTAGGTCTTGCAGTATTTGGTAATAGTTACAAAATATGATTACATTGGAAAAAGAACACTTCGAGTTTATGAAGTCCAGTGCTTTAAATCTAGAGAATACCAAAACTAGGGTTGCATATGTAACCTTAATTCATTTATCTTAAACACATACTTTAGGATACAGTCTCTGCATCTGTCACGGTTGTGCAGTCATGCACCTCTCTCTCATCGTTTCTCATTGATGGTTCCAGCCTCCCACCTCGGTGCTGCCTGCGAACTGTGACTGGACCAGTGCAGGCAAAGTTTTGCCTGTCTCCTGGGGCTTTCAACGAGAGCCTGCTCAGTCATCCTGAGCTTAGACAGTCCACCTGGCATGAAGGAGGACGCAGAGCAACGGAGTGTGCTCAGCACAGGCTCTGAGTTGCAAGATAATTTGGCCAGCGAAGTCTTAAAACTGAATTCCCACCACTGCGTCAGCCAGTTTGTTAGTGAGGGGGTGGGACATCTAGGGTGAAGAAAACTAGCTTTCGCATCAGGTGAGTTTAGCTCACATCAGAAGCAAGTGATCAGAAATTTAGCTTCTTTGCTAAACTTGATATCCTGTTGACAAGTATGAATGGCACTAGAGCTCCACATGTGATGCTAAGAATTTTATTTTAATATGGGTAATTTGATCTTACTCTTGATCTCAAAGCCCTCTCCTTTTTTTTTTTTAATGTGGGGAAACATCAAGCTTTGAAGACCTCAGCCTTAGCAGTGTGATAAAGTTGCAAACACAACTGAAAATGAGTGTTTCTTTAGAGAGAAGTGTTGGTTTAACTTAATAAAATGTGGCACTGTAATAACAGACCTTGCCTGTGATACCACTGTGCTGGAAACTTTTTGTTTTTAAACAGGCAACAATTAAATCATATGTCAAGCACTACAGGTACTAGTCACTTTCCCTAATGTGATCAATTGTTCGGATCTGTGGTGACAAGTGATGTAGGAGCCTATATAAATACAGTCATCTATATAAAAAGGTAGTTTGTATGGTAAGCTACACTAACGAGTGAAAAGTAAGACCTGTTTGCTAGTTCACCATTGTGTTTGATTTTAAATGGACTCTACTGTGGTACTTTTCCTGGAAGATACTGTGCAGATCTACATGACTGTCCTTGTTTTATTTTAAAAGTGAGAAGTTTCATATGCTCTTTTACTGGAGAAGTGCAGTATCGCCCTCCTTCTTTGTATTGCCTCTCATCAGGAAAAAGGAAATAATGTCTAAAATGTCACAATTCATATCTTGAGGATTTCCTGTGTGGAGATGTGAAGAAAGTGTAAGGCAGATCCAGGGCTTCTGTTTTCATCATTGTTTGCTTTAGTTAATACAGATACTAAACTTAATCTTGTTTTCTTAGAGGTGCGATATTTAAAAGCAAACAACAAAAAAAACCCAACCAAGCAACAACCTCTGTTAGAGAGAGTTATTCTTCAGTAGTTTTCCTAATGACTGACTGGCTGTTAGAATTTGCTTTTGGTATCTACAGTAGAAATTAAACCAAACCTTGTCTAGATAGATTTGTTCCTCTGGGAATCAATTTCATCTCTGCAATGATTTGCACTGTGGTGGTAGTGGAGTTGGTTGAGACCTACTGCAGTGTAAATGAAATAAAAATTCTTGCTCAGTGAAAATTCAACAGAAGCTCCAATGATGACGTTGTTACCCAAGCGTGCTGTTCACAATACCTTTCCCACACCTCATTCCTGTTGTGAGAAGATGTTCTCAGAAGTCCAAGTAATGTTTTAACAGTTGTTTTGGAGCAGACATTGTATTTAAAATAGCCATGTATTTCTTAATCTTTTCCTCAACCCTACACAAAGTTAGGCAAGTGTTTTCTGCATTAGCTAGCAAGACATTAGAATTTAAATATAGTGTTCTTACAAACTTGAAATCAACTGGAGTATCATTTTATAAGGCCTTAAATTGTGTATTTGTGATGATTTGTTTCAGTTTTTCTAAACTGGTACCATGTTGGGTTTGTAACCCGGTAAATTATCTGTGTTTGTTAACCTGCAAATTCAAGGCATTAGCAAATGCCAGTTGTATAAAATAGTAGTAAAAAAAACCCCAACAACACCAAACTTGTTATCACACTGATTGTAGAGATAGGACTGATTAGGATCTCCAAAAGTCATCCAGCCAATATGCTTGCCCTACTGATATACTCTTGGCATATCTGGACTCTTTATCTAGAGAGAGGGAGTTATACTTTGTTTTTCTCTGCACGTATTGACTAGTTAGTAGTTCAAGTATGCACAGGAAAAACAACAATCATGTTTTGTTAGTAAGGTACTAGGAAAATGTCAGCTGGTTAGAATTAGAAATTAGTTATAGAAGGGTGGGTGGGAGGGAGGGCTGATTAGAATAGGTGAGGTTTTTTTGTAATACTCTACATGAAACGATTTGTATTGAACTATCATGTGCTTCTTTCATGACTAGTGATTTAGACTGTACTCGTGCTGCACACCAAAAATATCACAAAGATTTTGTAAATCTTACAAACCTTGACATTTTTATGGGAAATGCCTGTGTCCTTTTAAAATAGCTCCTTGCCACGGTCAGAAATGCAGCCTATATAACCCGAAATGTTATTTTTTTTTTCTTTTCTTTTCCTTTTTCCCCCCTAGGCTGAAATAAATAGGTATAAACTAGACTGAACTGTCCTTAATACTTAGGGTTTTGCCAGAGACCAGTTTTGAATGAGAAAATATGTATTTTGCTCTTTAAAATAACTTGTTTTATTGGTGTCAGGTTAAGTGACAGTGCTGCATATAGGCTAGAGGGTAGATATCAAAAATTCTGTTTCTGTCTGTTTTACTGATCCCTTCTATAATTTGAGACAGGCAGGCTAACTGTTTATGCCTCAATCTCTTCTTTCAGAAGATCAGACTAACACTTCCCAAGGGTGTTTAGAGACTTAGCTATTATTAGAGGTGACAGAGGCTAGAGAAGGTAGTAAAGTTTGCTCTATTCAAAACAAAAGTATAATTTTGGGGGCTGCTCAAAGTAGAATATACTTTGTGACCTCTGAAGTTTTTCATCTAAGAACCAGTTTTGTAATCTCATTTTTCAGGCTTAATTTGAAGCGTGGGAGGATTAACGCAGTCAGGGGAACTGCATGCATGCAGCCGAGACCATTTCGGAGTGTTTGCAGTTCGGAGCCTATGATATTTGCAACTGAAATGCTTTTTATGGTTTGAGATTTTTACAAAATCAATGGTGTTCAAATGTAGCACTTTTTTAACATTTGTCTTTATTCCAACTTAATACAATGACACGTCTGCGTTAAATATGTCCCTTTCATTTTATAAATAAACATCGCCTGGCAGTAAAAGTATTGGTGTAACATTTTTAAAAAAGGAAGTCATGCTTCTTATCATGTTGTATGTGACTTAAATGATTGTTTCATATTAAAACTAATCTTTCCTTATGTACTGCTTAAATATACCTGTTTTGGGATATCAGTTCAGTACTTTTTATACAATCTTGAATGTGTTCCACATTGGTGACATGTATTTTTGCAACAACTTTTTTGTTTCGATTTTAAATTAGAGCATGTCTGAAGTAATACATGCATTAGTGCTGTGGTGTGTGGCAAAGTTACTGTACGTAATTCAAATTGGAAAAAAGTTTCCAGACTTTGTCCAACGTTAACCCTGTGGCCAGGGATTAAATTACTATGTAATACAAATTATTTCATATCACGATGTGTTTTAAGCTACTCTATGAAGTATGTGAAACATTATTGTTTATGGATTGGTAGCTGGTGTGGTATCTTGCATAGAATGAGGTATGATAGATGGTAGCAATTCATGGTAATTAAAACTGACTACCTTTCAGAACACACAGCACTTCTGTGCATTGTCATCTTGTTGCCATAACTGTTAGTATGAATTTCTTAATATTATCCACTGACAAATGGGTGAACATTTGGTAATAAGCTCATAGGTGTGAAAATTCTATTCTAACACTCTTTACTTGATTTACAAAACTTCATTTTTTTAATCTGTTGAATGTTGTCAGATATATGCAGGAGGCTGTAGAACTGGATGTATTTTAAAGTTATTCTGCGATTACTCAGTTTTGTCTGAAGCTTTCTATATTAGAATAGGCTCTTCCTTAAAATTGGAAAATTAAGTGTACTTAGTGGAAATCTTAAGGCAATATAACTATCCTACACTACATCTTCAGTTATGCACATTAACTTCTTTGTATGGAACTCCTCTGATTTCTTGTTGGCTTATGCTTTATATGGGAGTAAAGGGTTGCTTTAGTGCCCTAGTGTTGTGTGTCATCAGTTCTGAGGTAATTAATTTTGAACAGTGTTCAGCCCCTTGGAGGTGTTGACTGTAGCTTGAAGTATTCAGTCACCCTTAGTCTCCTGGTTCAGAAATGTTTTATCCCAAAATCGTAGGGAATACCTATTGTTAAAGTGTTTGCCATACATGATTAATTTTCCTTTTCATGTTCAAATAAACTGTCTCAAAATAATTTTTGATCCAACCCCACCTTTTTACTCGGAGGTTTGTGCACTGTAATTCAGGAATTGCTGTATTGGAGACAGTTTGCGATTGGAGTCATGAGAGGTGTTGTGTCTATTCCTAGACGCTCAAAGACACTCAAATCCTAGACACAGAAAGGATGGTCTAAACCTGAACTTCCATATAACTTATGGAGGGCAAGCTTTTAATATATTTTATATTTCTTCTTCCTTTTTCTTTTTTTTTTTCCTTCCCTTAATTGTTTTTTCTGAAATGTGAAATAATATGGAGTTGTTGAAGGATTTTTACTTAACAGACTGTCTCTTCTCTAAGCTTTTGTTTATGGCCTTTAGAGCAGACACTGTATATTTTAAGGCCTTCTGACTTGAAATTTTGTTGTCCACATTCTCCTTTCAGTGTTAAAGATGAGTTGAAAAAGGCAAGTTACCCATCTACTGCCATCCAAACAATGCAAAATAAATGATTAAGATTGTCAAAATTTAATTTTTTTGTTAATAATGATGTGATATTTTACCTTCTAGAAGAACATATATCAGAATCTGATTCAAGCGTTCTTGGAAAATGTATATGGTAGATTTTGTCCAGCACTGTATGTAACTTGCTTTCTGTCTGTTTTCAGTTTCTTTTAAAATAAAGATAACTTTTGCGGGGAAGTTGCCTATTAATCATGTAATGTCTAGATTAGCTCTTCTAATATTTTGTCTGTGCAAATGCATTTGGATTAGGCATAATCTCACAAGAAACGGTATGAGGTTGTATTGATCAGAAAAGGCAGCTCCTGCCTCTTTTGGAGAGGTCCGCTGTTCTTTAAAGGCATTAAACCGAAGTGACTCCAAAGCAGATTAGAAGAATTATTGCACAATAGACCCCATTTCTTTCTTACAGGATGGGAGGGAAGGCTCAGGCACTATTTGGCTAAACAGATATTTTTTTTTAGAATTCTCTGCACTTGGGAAGAGATTATGCAAAGAATGATTTATACTAATTAATAAAATTATTGCTAAGCTATTCCTGTTTGTTAAAATACCACAACTAACACATACCAAATCTGTACCTTACTAATAATTCTTAAAGGCAGCTGATATGGGTGGTCCCAAACCACACATGCCAAACAGTTCATTGGAATAAATAGCATCTTGTAGAAGAATGGCTGCAGAAGCATGGCCTTAGAATCTCTGAAGATCTGCACAATCCAGGCCTGGTATTAGAATAGGCCTGTAATCAGAATTGTACTGAAGTTGCTGTGCTGAAGTTAACAAGAAAGGTAGCCTTGAGCTGTTCTTGAATCCTGAGACCAAGGAATTATGTTGTGCCACCCGGCCGTGGCTGTAACAAGCTACAGCTGCTGGGAAAGCAGGTGCAGGGCCAAGAAAGATAGGGACCGGTATGGGAAAATAGGGAGTAACAAACTACAAGGCTGAAGCACAGCAACACAATTAGCTACATGGATAGAATGCTTATTTTAGTCATGATAATTAGGGGTGTGAGAACCGCGCGTGTTTAGAGACTACTAACCGATTATATTTCTGCTTTACGAATACGCATGTGTATCGGTTCTATATAAGTAGTGTTAGAAACTAATAAAGTTGAGCAAGATGCATAACTCATATTGAGCGTCTTCTTGACTCCAGCGAACCCTTCTTCCAACAGCATCTCATAAAATGTTCCTGCTTTTCTTAGAAAATATGGAGGGATGAGAGATATGAGAGAGGATTTAGAAAGGATGGGGGAGAAAAAAAGGTTATTTATTAAAGACAAGAAAATGTAAGATATTTAAGGGATTCCTCACACCCCACACCCCCCGTTAAAGCCTCTGAAGCCATTAGAAGTGAAATAATCACTGGAAGAGATGTATGTATGTATTTGCAACTGGAAGTTCCAGAGTATTAGTAATATTAATAAGATCTGACTGGAATATAAATCTCCATCCTTTGTAGCACAGGAGATAGGAATTTAAGTATAAAGTTTTCCAGGGAAAAATTTATCTCCCTTCACTACAAAGATTCTTGCACTTTTGACTCGTAAGTTGGTGCTAACTGAAGAAGGATCCTGAATGGACCTCTCTTCTGGTTTATTTTGCAAGTGTCATAGTGAGAACTCACTCATTTGTCCAAGTAAGCTGGCAGTGTGAAATGTGTGTGACATAGGTGGTGTTTCTGCAGATACACATCAATACAAGACTTTAAAGGTTGATCCAAGACCTTGCTCAGTCCCTTTTGTGTCCTTCTGCAGCTAAATCTGCTGCTTTGACTTAGAAATGTTAGTGACATTTACTGTGTCTTCTATGAGTGAAATACATAGCTTTGCATTGGAGATCTAGTTTTTAAGTAATAGACTTTTTTATTAATGTACTGGAGCTGTTTTGTGTAAATTCAGAACACCAAATCCAGGTAACCATAACTATGTCCTGTCTTGTAAAGTGTGCATACATAGCATGTTCTTTCTGGCAGGAATAAATAAAAAGCTGCTTCATTTCAGTATATTCTCTGTGATTAAACTAAAAATGACACCTGGATGACCAAGGTGGAAGACCAGCACTCCACAACTCTTAAGACTTCTGTTTTCCATGAATGAACTCTCCAAAACTGAAGGATACACTCTGGATAACTACAGCTGCCTTCTGGAGTGGTAGGAGATTTTGAGTTACTGTTACATTATAGTCATTTTAGCCAATGCTGCTATTGGAACACCCCGATTTACAACAAAACAAAACTCTATCCCCTCCAACTACCAACTCTTTGTTACTTCATCTAGGAAGCAGGCAAATAGGATTTTGACCACTATGTGCAGTTTTAGCCTTTCCATTTTCAATATAGTAGAACTGTGAAAGCTTTGGAGGTGAGCAAGGAAGATAAGGGTATGTAAAAGGAGTGTAAGTGAGGTAAGAATCTTTCTAGGAAAAAAGAACATCTCTTAGAGTGGAGAATGGTCTATAATGGGGGTCCTCAAACTTTTTAACCAAGGGG
Source organism: Falco punctatus (assembly GCF_963210335.1). Classification (NCBI taxonomy): domain Eukaryota; kingdom Metazoa; phylum Chordata; class Aves; order Falconiformes; family Falconidae; genus Falco; species Falco punctatus. Next base: position 55,356,467 of record NC_137587.1, read on the forward strand.
CCGGCGCACGGATGAAGTGCCAGGCAGTCATCTGCGGCTGCTTGGTTTCCCCCCCCAACCCCCGGCGGGGGGTGGGGGGTGTGTGGGGCGGGGGGGTCTGTAAATACCGGGGGACGGATTGAGGACCCTGGGGGGCTGTATCTGGCCTGCGGGCTGTAGTTTGAGGACTGGTCTATAAAAAATGAATGGCACAGAAGGGGTGTTTAGAACTTCCTTGTTTCATCATTGTCTGCACTTGCCTGAAGTTTGTCTTGCAATACAGACAACTAAGAGATATTAAATAAAGGTAACGGGGAATCTTTCCTCAGCTTATATTTACTTATTAATTTTATCTTACAGTTTCTTAGACTGATAGCAGTCTGTTTATGGAGACATCACGGTGTAAGTCTAGGCTCAGAACTATAAACTACAGAAGTCTCTTTTGCCACTGCAGCTGACAGCAAGGCTCCTTATGCCATGGTGCAGGTCCTGCTGTAAGTCTGAAAACGCGTCATGCAAGGTTTAAAAAAAAAAAAATCACATGCCAAAAAGACCTGAAGTAAGTCATTTTTACTTTCAATTAAATCTCTTTCCTCTTGTACTTTTGAATGCTCTTGGAATGAGGAATATAATTCAGTACTCAGATTCCATTCTGTGCAAGCATTCATCCAGATGATATTGATGTGAATGACTGAAGGTGAAGAACAACCCAGGAATAATATCAGTTGCAATGGATTTCTTGCTCTGAAAAAAAGTTTGAAACCTCTGTGAGATCTACTTTTATACATATATATATATATATAACTAAATAGTAACCACTATCATTTGAACACTGCTTTGGAATATATGTAATAGAATATAAAAATTAAATCTTCAGTGATATACATACGAAATCTTAGCCAATGTGTGCAATGTTTAACTCAATTTTTCTTCATCATATTTTAAAAGAAAGAAAACGGGGGAGAGTAGACTCCTTGATTCTGGATCTTTTCCAAATAGTTCTAAGTAATTGTATACTTTTGAGGAACTTAAACATACTTGAACGTTTATCCAAATGTGTTTGGCTTGCCTTTCAACCCATGTTCCCCAGCAGCAGTTGCTTTCTATAAGCTAGACTTTATTTTGGCAGATACAGTGTTACTGTTTGTTTGAGGAAAGTTGAGCAACAATGTGCAAACTCCCTCCCGGGTGTTTGGCAAAGACAGCGAAATAAGACAATATTGCGAGGCACTAGCACGGAGCTGCCAGTATGACCTAACTATTTTTGGAGGACATCTGGAAGTTTCAGCGTCCTGCTAAATCAGTCCTCAGATGTAATAGTTTTTATCAGAGATTCTCAAATTAATAGTTGTCTCTCTTTATGGAAATGTATTTGGATAATCGGAGCCGCATTCCTTCCCGCCATGTGTAGGTGGGAGTGATGCAGACCAGGAGCGCCTTGCCCTTGCCGTGCCGGTCGGCGGGCCGTCAGCTCATCACCGAGCGGCCTGCGCCGTTACCGTGCGCCCTGCGGTGCGCGGCGAAGAGCGTCCGCAGGCGGCACCCCGGGGGCGGGCGGTCCGGGCCGCGCCGGCTCGCAGCGGGCCGCGGTCACCCTGTGCCGCCGTTCGGCGGGCGGGCCGGCTGCGGCGGGGCGCTCTTCGCTGGGGCTGCCGCCGGCTCCCGGGGCCGCCGCCCTTCCGCGACTGCCGCCGTGTTCCAGGGGAGCGGCGGGAGGCCCTCGGGGCATTTCCCGGCCCCGCCGCCCCCCGCGGGCCGGCGCCGCCGAAGGCCGCGGGTGGGCCCTGCCAGCAGCTTCCGGGGGCGGTGCGGGGGGCCGGAAGTGGCCTCGAAGAGCACCGGAAGCTCTTCTGCCCCTAGCAACGGCGGCGGCGCGGCCGTAGCGACGGGGCCGCCATGCCCGTGTGGCTGCGGGAGTACAGCTGGCGGCAGACCGCCTCCGCCGTGTACCTCTCGCTGCCCTTGCGCGGCGCCCGGGTCACCGCCGCCAACATCTTCTGCACCGAGCAGTACCTGAAGGTGGGCGGCCGCGCAGCACGGCGTGCGGGCCCTGCCGTGGGATGTGCCGCGCCCGCGGGCCTGTGGCTCGGAGTCACTTTATGGCTCTGTTAAAAAGCACATGCTTCATACGCCGTGACGTTAAGCGTATAATATTTTGTAACAGTTACGCTACAATCTCTTTTTGTATGCTGCAGGCTGTTACGTACCTGTCCCACTAGAGATAATGGCTTTGCCACTGTTGATTCTCCTCCACATTAATAATGCTCTTGCTACTCAATAGGTGCTAGCTGCCTTTTCTCTTGTAAATGGCCTGAATTAGACACTCTGCTTATACTATGAATAATAATCCTAAATTTGAGGTCCACGGCTTCTGTTGCAGTGCTGAACCAACTTTTTCAATCTTTTTTATCCGGTCTCACAACATGCATAACCTCCCTACTGCATACCAAGCAAATCAGTTTTGTCAATAGCACATGTTTCTTGAGGTTTGCTGTATGCTTGTACTGAGTATTTTGAATATGTGAGATTCAATTCAATCTTTTTAATATTGGTTCAAATTAATTATCTTTTTATAGGTAAGCATCCCTCCTTTCTTATTTGAAGCCGTTTTATATGCTCCTATTGATGACACAAATAGCACAGCAAAGATTGGAAATGGAATCATTTTCTTCACTTTGTATAAAAAAGAAGTGGCCATGTGGGATTCCCTAACTCTAGTAAATGGTAAGTTCCTTAATGTGAAAATTAGACTGAGTGTTAAGAAACACAAACTGTGAAAAAACTTTACAAGCTATAATGAGCAATGTGAAATTTCTGCTGCTAGATATCTGCGAAGTTAAACATTGTTCTTCATTTTAAAAATAGAAAGCGTATGAAAACAGGCACAACATCTACTGGCTCTAATGTGCACAAAACAAAAAGAATTTTTTTGTAAAACTTACATTGTGTGTGTGAGCAAATCTGAGTTATTCTTTTTTAGAGAAAAGCTTGTGGAATTTGAACTGTGTTGTGTTTTCCTAGACTAAGTAGCTAAAGGAATCCTGTTTTTATGAATATGGTATGTAACGTCAGACATTCACGCCTAAATCACTAAAATAATTTTTTTTTTTAAGCTGACAAGGAGAAACTGCAATATCTGAGAGAGAATGCTGTTCTAAAAGCTCATGAAAAGGCAAAAGAGGAGGCAGAAGCAAAAAAAGTTGCAAAGCAGGAACACAAAAAATATGCTTTGGAGGCCACAATGAAGGTAAGGTTAGAAAGGACTCTACAGCACATGTACAGGTAAACAATTACCAACTAATCTGGCAGCTGCTTGCTTAAATGGACCTTGAAAAATATGAAAAACACTCATTTTTATTACAGTGGTGGAGAACCTTGTTATTTAATTGTACTTAAAACACATTTATTACCAAATATGAAAATGATACAGAAAAAATACTTAAAAGTTGCCATTTTCCATTAGTAATACTACTGAAAATTTTCGGTGAGGCGCTCAGATTTTTGTCAGTTAAAAGGAGACTACAGTTATATGGCAAAACTGTAATCCTTTCTGGCCTTGCATCAGCGCAAGTATTTAGTCATTTAGCACTGTCAAAAATAATGTTTTTTTTAAAAAAATCTTATATTTTATTGTTATATTTTCTATCAGACTTGCTGTTCATTTCTTTTTGTGTGTGTGTATCTCTGTCATTCTGTGTTTTATGTATATTTTATGTGTATTTATTTTCAAAATTTTTATGTATGTAAAAAGTCTGGTCACTTCATTTGTGTTTAAACAGATTTTTTTAAAGTATACAATGAAATTTTAAGACTGCTTATGCAACTTGGACCAAAATTAACTGCAGTTAGTGACTTTCTGAGTAGTGATGTTGTATCTATTCTGCCTATGTAATAATCTCAAAGAGGAGAAATAAGAAATAATGTATTAAAATGAAGCTGTATGTTTTACATTTCTGTGTATTCCAGAGATCTGTGTTGATACATGGCTAGGATTTTCATTGTTTAGAAGTAAAACTTATTTCTGATTGGTCCTGATGTGACTTTTAAAAGCTAATCAGAAATCTTTACTCTCCCAGTAATTTTTAGGCTTCTTTCATGATGCTTTGCTTGGGAAAATAATGGTAACTTTTACATAGTCGTGTTGTTATGATCAGGGATGTCTCATAGGTTTATCATTCAAACAGCTAGAAGAAGCAGAAAGGAAAAGAATTGAAGATCTGAAAGAAAAGGAGCGTCGGAAGGTTACTAAGGAGTTGGAGTTATGGAAAAAACAGCAAAGAGATGCTGAGAAACAAAAGAGGGTACAAAAAGAAGGGGAACTGCATCAACAAGCAGAGCAGTTAAAGGAGAGGAAAAAGGGGGAAATGAGCAAAGCTAGGATTCCTACTGAAGGAACTTCTAAGACTGGACTCAAACCTACTGGAGGTTGTATTATTGAAGTGTGTTTTATCACTCTTTAAAGTGTGGATGTAACTTTGTTCCTAGATATTTCTAATTCATCATTTGTCTTTGTCTCTACCATAAGGAACTAATTCTTCTCCCTTGCAGTTATTTTAGTGTCTTTATTTTCACGCAATTTGTTGAGCTAAAGCATGTGAGTTCTTAGCTCTCGTTTAAGTCCTTGGAAGTATGAGGACAGGTTTTGTTCTAAGCTTTAGAAAAGCAAACCAGAAAGCCTTTCTGACAGTGTGATGCTGATTTTCTGAGGGTGGAGTTCATATTACCCTAAGTTACCTAACTGCCGGTGTTTACAGAAATGTATAGTTTCCTTTTGCTCTCTCTATCCCACATCTTGACCACACAGAGAGCCAATTCAGGGAACTAAACCAACAGGAAATATTTCATTTTTGTTTTGTTTCTATGTTTTGATGAGGTTACTTTTAGCTCTTGCAGTTGCCCTGTCGGAGAATCGTGTAAGTGACAGAGATAGTGGTGTAAGATGAGTTTAAGGTAATATGTGACAGATAATGTAGCCAGTAAATAGATGTCACGATACAGAAAGAACAAACATTTTTTGAACTTACTCTTCAAAAGAACAAGTCTAAACCTTTCTCCAGCTGTTAGAGGTGTAGTTCAAATGTGCAGAATTTCTGTATTAGGTGTACTTTGGACTTTGGTAGAAAACCAGAAAAATCTCTTTTGCTTCGTTTTTCATTTCCGGTACTCCAATTCTTTTCATAGGTCATGGTTCCTATAGTATGTTTTCAGAAGATTTAAAGGAAGAGCAGTTACCAGCTCCTCGATCTGCTGCTACAATTAAAATCAACTTTACATCACGAGTTTTTCCTACAGCTCTGCGAGAATCTCGTGTCGCAGAAGAGGAGGAGGTGAGGATCGTTCTCTGTTTTGGTATGACGCTTCAATGTCTTCCAAGGTGGTGAATTATTTACTGTGTATTCAGTAAGTTGACAGAAATGTTACCTGTGATATGGAAACTTACCTGTGCAAGATTCTTCACTTCCAAGGAAGGCTGTTCTTATTTAAATTAAGATTATAAGAAACACTTTTATATAAAAATTATTTTCACCAAATGTGATTGTGTAGATTAATAAACAGCATGTTCCTTTTTTGGAGAGGGGAAGAAAAAAAGGCAGCAATATTGATTGAATTCCTCAAAGTACAAAATTTGAAATGTCTTTACTCTTATATTTAAGATTCTTTAAGTTCTGTCTTCTTAAAAAGAAGCTTACAGTTAGCTCTTTGAAGTTCTTTTGAATGAACACAAAGAGGCATTTGGAAGTTCCAAAACAAGCAAGCAAACAAAAACATAGTTAGGGGTGCAGTAACCTTACTTCTCACATAGTAATAAAATAATTGGGGGAACTTGGAACTTTTTCAAATGTGACATTATTTCATATTTTTCTCTGTTCAAAATATGTGGCAAATAGAATTCTTTTCATAGGAGTGAGTGAACAGATGAAAGCAAAATCCTTTTTTGGATTTGAAGTTTCCTTCAGAAATAATACTTGCATGTTGTATATTTGCAGTGGCTATGTAAACAAGCAGAAGCTCGAAGAACAGTGACTGCTGATTTGTCTGAACTGGAAGATTTAAAAGAAGAGGAGAAGAACCCAGACTGGTTAAAGGACAAAGGAAAGTAAGTTAGATTCCATTTGAAGATGTATTTAAAATGAAATGTTAGTTATATAGTGTGCGACTATTGTTTAGTTTTGATATTTTCTAGTTATACTGGACACAGATGGTGAATGTCTGTGTAGTAGAGAATTTATTGATGTCTTATGGTGTTTGAATCTGATAAAGTCATGAAATGCAATTGCTGAAGCTCACGATGGACAAAATCATTGTGAACACATAATGCCGATTCTTCTATGAGGACAGTTAATTCAGTGCAATATTATACCTGGGTGGATTTCCTTTAATTTTTCCTTTTTATTGAGAGGTTAAACATCTGTCTAAAACCAGCTTCAGGAATTTGATAATAATATTGGTATATTTATACAGCTTTCAAAATTAGTCCTGTGTCTGCATGGACATGTCCAGCTCTTACTGTTCTTCATTGGTTTTGAGCAGTGACTATTTTTATTGTGTGTCTGTATGCTATATTGTCAGCATCAAGTCTGACTGAACTTCAGCTGTGTTGTTCTCAGAAAAAGCTATCAATGGCCGTTTCCAAGGAGAAGCTGCTAAAACCACAAATTTTTGAAAACAAATTGTTAACAAGAAGTAGGTATTTATTTTGTGATTTATCACCTTGTTTAAAGTGCATGTTTTGCTTTTTGTTTTAAACTTAGCAAAATGTTTGCAACGGGCAACTATCTTGCAGCTGTAAACGCGTATAACCTCGCAGTGCGGCTAAACAATAAGCTTCCCCTACTGTACCTGAATCGTGCTGCTTGCCACCTTAAACTGAGAAATTTGCATAAAGCTATTGAGGATTCCTCGAAGGTATAAATATATGGGCTCTCAGACCGTCATCTTATATATGATTGTGATTTACTACTGTGATGCTTCTGTTTCAAGCAGATCTGTGAAGCTTCGCTAGTGCAATTCAAAATTTTTAAGTTCAGAATTGATATAATGAAGCCATGGTGAAATATTAAAATTTGATAGTGATTAATTAATGAACTTTCACAGATTTAAACCAAACCAAAACAACAACAAAACCCTCCAAACCGTGCTTCCACACATTTGGGATGAATGGCCATATGTTGACTCAGTACACATTTCTTTACAGGTAAAATATTGCAGCAATATATACACTTGAAAAAAAAAAGACAACTTTGAACTGAAAAGAAAGAAAATACAGATACCTTTTGTATTATGTTGTGGTGTTCTTCGTTTGGTGGGAGCTAAAAAAAAAAGGGTGGTAGTAATGAGAAATACCTTAATAAAAAAAACCCCAACAACCAAAACTCAACAAACCAGACATTTTTAAAGGAGGGCTGTATCATCTGGATGTTTTAGCAGCTGTTATTTGTGCAATGAGAGAGGAGTGATCTTGAATGGCACCTGAATAATCCGGAGAAAGTTTTCCCATAATTATTATTCTTTGAACTAGTAAGTACTTGAGGCTTGAAACTTGTTTTTTTCTAGTGACTACAACAACACAGGTGCTTTTATAGGGCTGGGGTTTTGGGTTTTTTTGTTTTTTTTTTTTGTTTGCTTTTTTTTTTTGTGGCATGGTATGCAGTATCGTGTATAAAGACAGAATACATTATTTGACTGCAATAAACATTTATTGCAGTATTTGTCCATTTTTAGCCATGGCAATGAAACTGTATTTAGCAAAATGTAGTGTGACAGATATAAATCTTGATGAATAGATTCACAAGCCATATAGTTAAATTTGAATAGTTATTTTCTATTTCTATTTGAATAGTTATTATGTTGCTGTATAATAATAGTAATTAGGTGAGAGAAGTGTGTGTAAATCAGAAAAACACTATAATGAAAAATCTACCGCTAAAGATACTGGGTGTTTTCATTTGTAAAGGCGCTAGAACTATTGACACCACCTGTTCCCGATAACGAGAATGCTCGAGTGAAAGCGTACGTGAGACGTGGAACAGCATTTTGTCAGCTGCAATTATATACTGAAGGTGAGACCTTGATTTTGTGAAAACATGCACATGAATTTATGGTGACGTGACAGTAATTCAGTTTAGCTCAATGAGAATGCTCACACCTTTATTATTTCAGAAGGAATGTCAAAGGAGGCCAAACAATCTATGTCTCTTTGTTATGAACCTTTATACTGTATTCCTTAATTTATTATTATTATTATTTATTTACTGGCTAATTACAACTGCACTTGAAAAATCTTTACAAGTTTTAAGAAAATAAATTGTACCCTTAAATTAAAGAGTATAAATTAGTTTTTCCATTGAGGAAAAGGCTTTAGCAAGTTGCATATCCTCTGTTTGATCTGCTGGGTCAGTCTTTCCTTATGTAATGGCCAGCTATTGACCATAGCAGCTTGGTGGCCATGGAATGTATTAGTGAGGAATGATTGGAAGGTCAGAGATGAGGTATTTGCATTGGGAAGCATTCAGATGTAGGATGCAAACTGATATAAAACTAGGTTGTGCTAATTTTGCTCTTCATGAAGCAATGTTTTGTTGGTCTTGAGATTATATTTACAGTATTTCCAATTATAGAACAAATTAACTAAAATATTTCTATAATATTTGCTTGTGAAGTGCTTAGTAAATGTATCTTTGTGGCATGATGTATGAAACCTGTATTGATGAGCAAAATGTTTCATCAAGAAAATACCTAAATTAAGTGTCCTTACTGAGTTCTCCAAGACTATCAGTTTAGTTTTGTAAGGCAAATTTGCAAGTGGAAGTCGATAACACAAAGTGAAGTATATTCAAAACAGCAGTGTTGAAATACTAAGCTTTTTCCCATTGTTTACCTTTTTCTACCTATAAATCACTTTGTCATTCCCTTACAGCTTTATTTGCACTTGGAAACCTTAGAAAAAAGAGAACAAGATTTTATTTTACTTCCTGTACTCATGGCTTGCTTTTCGGCCCCCCCTCCCCCCCCCCCGCCCCGCCAAACTCTAGTATTCACAGTTCATGTCTTTTTTTTGTTTTGTTTTCATGCACTTTCATTCTGTGACTCAATTTTTCTCTCTTCTGCTGAACACGTTTGAACACTCCCCTCATGCATGCACGCACACAGGCACACACGCACACACACGTGAATGAAGTTCTGTTTTCATGTTTCAATACCTGGAAATGTTTACATAGCCATGTTTCCACTAAAATGGTTTGTAAAATAATGTAAACAAAATACAAATTTATTTACTGAAAAAAGTTAAACCTAACATCATTCTGATTTCATCTTGCTCAACAGCAAAACTCAAGATCAGTATTTTATGTCTATGACTAGAGAGCAGTTATTTCCAGTTAGTTGCTGAAGAGGATGCTTTTCTTGCATTATTGATTGACATTCTTATTAATGTATCTATATTAGGTCTCCAGGATTATGAAGCAGCTCTCAAGATTGATCCTAAAAATAAAACTATAGAAGAAGATGCTGAGAAGATTCGAAACCTAATTCAAGGAACAACACAGGATTCTTAATTTAAAAAAATTAAAAGGAGGTTTTTGACAGGAACGCCTTTTGAGGGCATCAGAAGGAATCTTTAATATGTTGTCAACTAGACATTTTTCTGTTTCACTCAGAACACCTACAGTATTGGTAAAAGATTGGATATATGAATTACTATTTTTGGAAAGTATAGTATTATAACAAATACGATTAGATATATTTTGTATCATTTTGATACAGTTGTAATGTTTTTGCTTTCTCTGAAATATTGGTGGGCCAAATATTAAAATATGCTTTTGGGACTTGATTTAAAGTTACTCATAACTAAATGAAATATTTGCCTGGAAATATCTCCTGAATCTAGACAACGGATTTTCAAACAACTTCACTAGCTCCATATAGTCAACACTTGTTAGCTTCTTGTCTTTTTGTTCTCCACCAAAGCTGAAAAAGTTATGTGTTATATGATTATGGTTATATGCTTTCCTCTTTTCCTGTTGTTCATAGTGCTTGCTGTATCTGAAACTAAGACCGTGAATATATATGCTCTAATTCAGGCATCTAATTTGGAAAACCTCCACCTGGAAGCACAGAGGTAGATACTATGTAGTGCAGAACATTCTTTTTAACATTAAGTAAGGTACATTGAATATTTTCAGACTATTATGAAACATTTGTTTGGGCTGACCGAACAAGGTAATTGGAAAAATTATAAACCTGTGGTGTTGTATTGTAGTGTAGTGGTAGATTAATCCTGTGATAAGTTGTCCTATCAATGAATATGACTTACTACTTCCATCCTACTACAATTAGTAATCTTACAGTGTGGCTGTACAGCATATTCTGTAAAAATCAAAACCGTTGTTATTTATATGACAATATATACTTTTCTTGAGCTAGCATTTTAATTTGTACTCTGTTAACATTGGCCAGTATCTCATGAATACTGGTGTGATTAAAGATTCTCAAAAAAGGTACCATCCTAGTAACATTACAAGTGTTGTAAAGTTACATGACACTGTGCTTTGAAGCCCTGCACCTGTTGTTTTTGATAGTGGAAGAATGTTAATATAAAATTGTATTGTTTATATATATGTTAGTATTTGTATTCTTGAGACACTGGACTTGAAATGGTTCTGTTTTGTTAGGCATTTTATCCAAAATGTGACTGTTTCAACTACACTCCTTTCAGTGGCAGCTTTAGCAGATGTCTGAATTTTGCACATCAGTCTGTTCCCTGAATACCATTTATGACTGATTTCTGTCTTCAGGAGAAAATATTTATTGTGCAGATGTATGTTACTCTGTGTAATTTTTGTACTCTTGGAACAGGGAGAAGGTGGCAGGCGTCGCTGCCAGCTGCTTTACTTAGAGCCTTGAGAGGAGCGCTGAAGGTGAGCCAGAAATGTCTGGGGTAGCTGCTGTTCCTTCTTTCCTACAGATACCTACCGCGCTGCAATGGAAGGGGGTGAAAATACCTTTTTTTTTTTAATAGCAGTTGGAAGGAGGGCAGTGCAGGAGCTTTAATGCCTCGTTTGAGTGTAATGGTATACTTGCCAAAATACGACTCATTCTTTCTTATAATTACTGAGGGGAAGGTGGGGCTAAAGAGGAGAGACACTGGCAGTGGGGGAAAACGATATGCTAAGAAGCAGATGCTGATTGCAAGTTCCTGATTTTCTGTGTTCGTTCCAGAGCCTATTAGAACAGTCTGTATACATCTGTATAGGCTGTTTGAATTGTAGTGATCTGTTATAGCTACTCAAGGCTGTTTTTGATGTAGACAGGCACCTTTTTCTACTGCTGTGAAATAGAAATGATATCTGCCTGTTTAATCCGATTATATTGGGAGCAAACGGATGCTAAACTTTTCGATACTTAAGCTGACAGTATGTACACCGTATCAGTCATATGTGTTATGGTATTATGTCCTGAGACGTAGGAATGTGGAGACTAATTTTAAGTTTTACAACCAGAAAATACTTTAATTAAAACAAATAAACCTTGAGGTCAATGTCTCTTGCACTTAATTATTTTTAAAAATTAGAGTTCCACATTTATGATACCAGTTTCACAAGTTTTAATTTTACGGGTTTAGGCCTGATTGGGAGAAGTGTCTTCAAATGGGTTACATCCTTTTTGATACGTCTTATTCAACTCATATGCTGGTTTTGGCTGGGACGGAGTTAATTTTCTTCATAGTAGCTGGTATGGGGCTGTGCTTTGGACTCGGTGTTGAAAACGGTGTTGATAACAGAGGGATGTTGTAGTTCCTGCTGAGCAGAGCTCACACAGAGCCAAGGCCTTTCTGCCTCTCACACCCCAGCAGCGAGCAGCCTGGTGGGGGCAGCAAGAAGTTGAGAGGGAACACAGCTGGGACAGCTGAGCCCAACTGGCCCAAGGGATATTCCACGCCACAGAACATCATGCTCAGCACATAAAGCTGGGGGAAGAAGGGGTGTGGGGGTGGTGTGTGTGGGTGTGTTGGGGGGGAGGTGTGTGTGTGTGTTTGTTTGTTTGTTTGTTTGTTTGTGAGTGATGGCATTTTGTCTTCCCAAGTAACCGTTACATGTGGTGCAGCTCTGCTGTCCTGGAGGTGGCTGAACACCTGCCTGCCCACGGGAAACGGTGAACGAATTTCTTGTTTTGCTTTGCTTGTGTGCATGGCTTTTGCTTTACCTATTAAACTGTCTTTATCTCAAACCGCAAGTTTTCTCACTTTCACTCTTCCAATTCTCTCCCCCATCCTGACATGGGGGAAGTGAGTGAGCAGCTGTGTGGGGCTGGAGTGATACCACAACAACCCAGCAGATATTGACAGTTATTCCCAGAATGACTGAAATAACAGTCAGGTTTGTTTTCTTAAAGCTAAGTGTCTAGTCTAAATCTATGATAAAAGGATGGAGACGCATTTTTACAGAGTGTGCTGGAAATTGGGGTAGTCATATACCCTGCTTCTGTCAATGGCACAGTTGAAATAATGATCTTGGAATGACCCACAAGTGAGTAAGTGTTTTGAAAAGGTTTGATCCAGTGGATGAGAAATACAGGGTACCACCTGTGAGACAGGTGGTGTAGCACCATATTCACTTGAAGCTGTTGTTTCAAACAGTAAAACCTGAGGCTTTGTTAGAGAACCATGGGTCATGAGTGTTGCAGGGGTCAGCATCCGGGAAAACACTGGGTTGCCAGGATTTGTACAGAGGCAGATGAGGAGATAATTTTTGCTCAGTGTTCATATTTGATGGCAGTTTCTCAGCATAAGTCACCTTCCTTCCCTACTAAGGGGATGGATTTTAATTCAGCTTTTCAACTAGCAGGACAAAGCATTTCAAATTTGTTAAATGTTTGTGGTCAGAGCAAATGTTGCTCAAGATGTGTATTGAAATACATGGATGGTGAGGAGTGAGGAACTGAATGACAAACTGACTTTTGACCTTATTTAGTAAACTGTGGACAGGGAGAAATGAATTCATGTTGACTCTGGAGTATAGTAAAAATTGGAATTTTCATCAATTTCTGCATTAGTGATAATCTTGAGCATAGAAAATATCTTAATGCGTGGCAGAAATAATGAAGTGTGGATAATAAAAATATGAATTGAGAGTAAGAAGACAGTGAGGCTTTGTGGGCGGTTTGTTTTGGTTTTGCCTTTGCTTTTTCTAATATCCAGAGATATGTATGCTAAAACAGAGCCTTAAGGAAATGTCCAAATGACTGTACTTCCTCGCTCATGTTCACATGCATTATGTTTGGGGTTTTTTTCTTCTGTAGGGAGTGAATTAACACATGACAGAAACTTCTTAGTACATTCATGGCAAGTGCTGTAATGCCATATTGATGAGCATGTAGTAAAGCTGCACTGAATAAGGTACCGGCCGTGGGTTTGCTGAGCAAGGCGTCCAAACCCTGCTGTTCTTCAGAGACGCAACAAAATCTTTGTTTCTCAATCTTGAAAGAGATGAAGAAAACACTGAAGTTGCTAGCTTAGATCAAACTCAAGAAATTCTGACTTTTCCTTTACTATGTGTATTCGTGAGGCCTGTTGTGTGTGGGATGTTTCCTGCCCCGGTATTAGGGCACTGTTGGGGTGTAGAGGAATTACAGGTAAAGGCAGGTTAATTAACATTGGTAATATACAGCTGTGGGCTGGCTTCAGGGGCGGTGGGCTGGCTGATGTGGATAATGTGCAGCTATGGCTGGTTCCTGCTAAGTAGTTAAATAGCTCTGAGGGGTACGGAAGAGGAGTTCTGGAGGAAGGGAGACCTGGAAGAAGCAGAGGGAGGAGAGAGAGAGTGCCTAGGATGTAGGAGAGCCAAGGAGAGGCCCTGGGAGAAGCAGGGGGCCCGGGTGAGGAGAGGCTGCCTGGAAGAGGAGCCCAGAGAAGGAAGACTCCGGATGCAACAGAGGCAAGAAGCAGGGTGGGCTGGCCTGAAGAGGATAAAGAAAGAGCATGGACAGCAAATGAACTTTTGAAACTTTGTGGGGGATCAGTGGCTGTGCCGGGGCAAGGTGCAGGAACTACTTATTGAAGTTAATCTGGTATGGGATGGTAAAAGCCTTGTTGCAGCCAGCTAGTTTTGATAGTGCTACGACATTGGGGCACCTGTCTCAGGGCTTTAGGACGTACCCTGCGCTGTGGGCTGCAGCGTGCCTGGTGGCTGCTGCCTTGCCCCCGCTGGCAAGCGGCTCTCGGGCAAGGCCAGCTTCTCCTGAAGCAGCGCAGCCACAGGCAGCTGATTCCAAGCCCGTGCTGTCAGGACACTTCAAATTAATTAATTCACAATCATCTGAGTTTTTCCACCAGTCCAATACTAGAGGGATCAGCTACTTCTCATCCATACACCGCGCTTTTTTTTTGTGGGTGGAGGTGTTCTTTGGTGGGACATTGGTTTTGTTGTGTTTTGTGGGTTTTTTTCTTGCTTTGTTTTTTCTTTCCCTTAGTATGAAGGTTATTTGTGTGTAACAGCTGGTTGTCCCTTCACAGCTGGTTGTCCTGGGGCTGCATCTTCAGGTACCCCCCGTGCTGGTGCTGCAGGTGCCTCTGAGCTCCCTCCCCAAGGGCCTGCCCAGGGCTCTGACCTGCGGAATTAAACTCCGTAACTCAGGGTAAGTTACAAAGCAGGTGTGTTTATTGCGACGCCGGGTGCAAGGGGGGTCGCTCCTGCGAACTTGCACACCTAGCTGTACTCACAATACATATTTATACAGTGAAGTTGGCTGGCTCTGCCCAAAGTCTACACCTACTAACTAGTTATTGGTTAGTTGCTTTCTCGCTTCAATTTAAAGGTACAGCTCACTTTACAATCACCGGGCATGCTGCCCGCGCGGGGGATGGATGCACTCTCTTCGAGGGGGCCGTTGGAGTAAGAGGTCATGATCTCCCACCACCGCACTTAAGTTTATCCTAGTGTCCTCGAGCCTTATCACTTCAGTAGTTTTTCTGTTAGCAGTTAGCAGGTCCTTGTCGGAAGGCTGACATTCCTGTGGGGCTCACCTCCACCTGCACCGACCGCCCCCCGAGGCGCTGAGCGGGCCGAGCCCCAGCCCTTCTCCCCAGGCAGCGCGGCCCCTGCCCGCCTGCCGATGGCTCCCGTTACCTGTGCAGGCAGTTTGCGGGTTTTCACTGTGTTTTCTCGCCTCAGCGCCCTCACGGCCCGGGCGAGGCCCTGCCGGGTGCCGCGGCGGCCGGGCGGGCCCGATCTCGGCGGCGCAGCGGGCGGGCGGGCCGGGGCGCGGGGCGCGCCGGGCGCTGTAGGCGGCGGGCGGCGCTGGACTACGCTGGCCAGGGTGCCGCGGGGCGCGGCCGCCTGCGCAGGCGCCGGCGGGCCGGGGTTGTTTTTGACGGCGTCACTGGCGGCGGCAGCCGGCGGCCCCTCGTCTGCGCCGGGCCCCGCCGGGGGCCGCGCTCAGGTGGACGGCGGGGGGGCGAGGGGGTGGCCGGGGTGCGCGGGGGCTGCCCGCGGCGGGGCGCGGCGCGGGGGCGGGTGACCGGGCGCTGCGGGGCGGGCGGCGCTGGCCCCGTGCCGGCCCCGGGCGCTGGCGTTCGCCCACTCCCTGTTCGCGCATCACCTGCCCCGGCCGCGGCTGATGCAAGGGGGCGGCGGGGGAGCCCCGGGACCCCGCGTCTGCCGGGCTGGGAGGCACAGCCCTGGTGGGCTGCGACATACGGTCACGAAGAACGGTACTTTGGGGAGCGCTGGTGCCGCTGGGCAGCGATAACGAACGCGCGGCAACCCCTGCAGTATCGTACGGCTGTAACCGGGCGCTGTGTCTGCCGTGCAGCAAAGCAGCTGCTGCAGAACTGTGAGTTTTTAGCTGGAACGACGGCGCAGCAGGCGCTGAGATCACCCGTCTCTGCCGGTGCCTTGTTGCTCATCCTTGCCAGTGCTTACCGGGGGGTTTAGTCCAGGGAATCCTCTTCCAAGATGGAAAAAACTTCGGGGTTTCTTCAGACTGCCGTGGTTACTCCGAGACTGGTATTTATTCTGCTTTGCAGTGGATAAATAGGATGTAGTACCTCGTTGGATAACTCGGGATTACGTTATCAGCAATGCATATGGCCATAAGCGTTTGCACCTTGTGCTTCTGGCTGGCGTTTCAGGAAGGCTCGGAAAGGAGTTCACAGCTCTGATGCCCCTCCACAGTACACAGGGGTTGAATTCCTCATGTAACGGTGTTTATTTTATCTCAATAGAAATTTAAAAGGCGCTGTCACTGAGTGTAGGGCGTTTGTGGGCCTACAGTCAGTTTGCATTGAAACTGAACACAGAAGAACTTAAACTGTAACTTTCTTTTGAAAAATAGTGTCAATGCTGATACCTAGTGAGAAGCTAAACCGGTGAAGTTGTGTGGATGGGCCCGTTTTTCTATTTTTCAATCTTTTGGCTTCACCTGACATACAGGAGATGCTGAATACTGTGCTGTATCCTCCAGTTATCCCAGATGTTACTGGACTAGCATCCATTAGCATTGTTTTGATTTATTAAGAAGTTTGCAGGCTTCATGTCTGTTCAATTCCTGCCCAAAGCTACTTTTTCAAAATAGCTTCCATTCAGGAAGATGGTGCCAACTTATCCAGCACCTTTGGGCTGGTAGGAAAAGTCACTGGTTCTTAGTAGGTCTCTGTCGTTTGGTGGTGGACAATACCAGCTGGTGAGGATACTGTGAGTGGGTCGGTTTAGCCATTGGGCTCACATTAATCTTCTGTATTTCAGTTCAGGGACTGGATTTGACCTCAGATTTAGTTACGACTGTGTGTATGTTATTGGTCTTTTACAGGAATATGGTGTTTAGCTTGATGGTTTAGGAACGCTTTACCTAGGTATTTTTCTATTAAAGCTTTTTAGGCTGTTTTGCTCTTTTAGATGTAATTAATTATAATTAATAAAATGCTTTACTTTTGATAACGGTTTTACACATGTATATACGTTTGCTGAATGTGCTTGTAGGAATATAGTGACCCTAGAGATGCCCTTCAGTCTGATGCCATGTTATCTATCATAATTTTGATAAATTTAGCAGTTCTATCCATAAACCTCAATGATTTTGTGATTGCTATTTACTATTCCATTCTTTTTCTTGATATTAAAAACTTTTCTATTTTGGAGATTGATCACCTGTATGCAGTCATATATGCAGTATTAGTATAATATTCTGATTGAATACAAGATAAATAACTTTTAACTCAAGACCATTTATCAAAGCCAGCAAGTAATAGAAAATGATGATTGTCTGCTTGTTCCTCTGTTGTTTGGTTTTTTTTTAGTATTTTTTGTTTATGTCGATACCCACGTAGTTAGGTCCTGAAGCTTTTGTTTGGGAAGACAGATGTTTAATGATTTGTGGAGCCTGAAGCCACGGTTATGTGTTTAGTAGAATTGGTTTTGTGCAGTGCTCAGTCACCTGTCAGTCTGTGATTTGGATGGAGAGGGAGGACAGGATAGCATTTATGTTGTTAGACAGGGCCAACGATGAAGTGCTGAGTGAGCTAGAGGAAGACAGATGTTACAACGTCCAGTGCAGAATCTGCTCTTAAGTCTTGCCCTTTCAAAACTTGTAAATGCACTTGTATCAAGAGATTTTCATTAGGGTGTTTTGGTTTTTTGGTTGTTGTTGGTTTGGTGTTTTTTGGTTTTTGTTTTTTTTTTTGGGAGGGGGAGGCGCAGAATCCTATTAAAGGGTTTGCATTAGGTGATTTCATTGTTTTTCATCTAGCACTGAGATGCACTAAAACTGGAATTGCTGTAATTCTGAAACCACAGCCTGAATCTCTTCCGCAGCGGAGATCAGACTCCAGTAAGGACTGAGTAGCTGCCTGCACTGTATTTGCCCCAAACTATTTTTTATGGTTGCGCAAAAGGCTTGGTTTTCAGTGACAAGAAATTTTGTACTTTTACGATCGCTTTATTCACTGAACTGTAGAATAATTAAATGGGGAATGTTTTTATGCTGAAAAGACTTCCTAAAAGATAATTTCAGATCACTAGTACAGTTCTTGCAACATAGCCAGTGATGTTTCTGATAGGTGGCAAGTTCTGGTGCCGGGAGTTACCTTCCTCTAAAGGAATGCTGTTGCTGAGTGCCTGATCAAATTCAAAATTTAATGACAGCAAGCAGATGTTATGTCTCATGAGAACGCTGGAACACAGTCTTTGCCATTTGGGCATTTGTTGTTTTGATGACTGAAGTAGTATGATTTCAAAAAGATAATAATGATTTAAACAAAATGTTGATGATTGCATACAGTATGATTTTAAAAAAGCCCACAAACAACCCAAAACAACACACACACGCCTCCCAACCCTGATGGTCCCTAGCTGAGATTCCAGGGAAAGCACTAATGAATGAATAAAAAGATCTGAAGGAAAATGCCAACCATATTTATATATATATATATGGCTTTATAATAAATGGAAATCCAGTTTCTCTCAAAGTTTGATACCTAAGTTGATTGATTGTGAATATTTTTGCTTTATAAACTGCGGTTGTGATTGTCATCATTGCATTTTTCAGAGAGGAACCCCCAAATATGTTAGTTGAAGTCAATGAGGAAGTGTTGTATTAGCAAAACATAGGATAACTACTATAATGCTGAGATATGAGACAAATGTTTACTGTATTTTGTAAGTAACTTTAAATGGAATCGGAAGTTTTGTGTTTTGTTGTGCAAATTTCTAGCCACACTGGTATCTTCAGATGTTCTAATTCAAGGGGTGTGTATATTTTCTGTGTTAACAAACTGGGAGTAAAGACAGGGTGGATAATAGAGAGTAAATAAATTTAAACAAATCGGTAAGAACACAGAGAAAGCACCTGAGGTAACTAAGGGTGGGAAATAAAGCAGCTGTCTGAAGTTCTCAGAACTCTCTGCATTGTCAGCGTAATTGTTGTTTTATAGAAGCTTCACTGACCCATGATTTCTTTTGCTGTTTTATTACATTGGATGCAAAACTCAACACAATTGATTGGACATTGTTCTATTTGGGGGATTTTTTTGTTTTTACCCCCAAGATAAATCCTATAGTAAATTTTATTTAACAACTTGATATAGTTTCATTTTAAGAAAAAAAGAAATGGATTAAATTTCTTCTTAGTTTTTCTGTTACATAAGAACTTAAAAAAATAATCTGAGTGTGTAACAATAATGAATACTCTGTATTCTTCGTACAGGAGAAAAAATAAACAGGCAACTGCAGCAAGCAGACTGTTTCCTGAAAATAGCAACCAAAGTAATCCAGTGGTATTGTAAGAAGTAAAATTTGTACTTCAGGGTTTTTTGTTCTGTTTTTGTACTCTCCAGGTACTCTCTCAGTGTTCTTCAGAATCAGTATATTTGAGAGCACTTGAAAGGAGTCGAAGAAATATGAACTGGTGTTTTGCCTAGCAGTTGAAGAGAGAATTAGTTCCAAAAGATCCTAACTTGTATCTTCTCAAAAAACCCACGGTGTTTTTCTTGAATGAACTGTAGTTCCTGTGCATGTAACGAGGCAGAGAAGACTTTATCTACTGAAAATGTCTTAAACATGGTGCTACAGAATATTTTAGGTTTGATTATTGATTTATTGGCTAGCCTTGGGTATGTTTTTAGCTAGTGTAAGGAGCTTTTTGGCTGGTTGAAATAGGTATGTACCTAGCAAAACCTTATTTGCTCCAAGTATAAAAAAGATAATAGGGAATATGTACAAAATAATATATTTTCTTTCTAATATTTTTTTTTTAATTCCAGAATAATAGTTTGTGAGTTAGTGTAGTGTTATTTAATGTCATGATTTGGATTAGTCTGCTTTCTTTGTTTTTTTTTTTCAAGAACGGTGAAGTTACGTATCTTGCATGTTAAAAGAATCTACTTTTGCTTGCAGTGTGCTTTGAAAATGTCTGAAAACTCCAGTGACAGTGACTCATCTTGTGGCTGGACTGTCATCAATCATGAGGTACGCAATTTCAAATTAATAAAGTTCTGTCAGGTTTAAGACTAGCCATATACAGTAAAATATTATTTCAACTTTGTAGTTCTTGTGTTGCATAGATCTTGCATATCAACAGGGAATATAGAGGAGAGATTTAGTTTTACAGTTTTTTTCTTTATAAAAGTGTGTATCCTTTGCTATAACTGATATAAGTTTTGTTATTTAAAAGAATAATTTTTTTCTACAAAGGTTTTAGTTTGAAGAACTGCCAGAACGCTAGTGAGATGCTCCCCTCTGTTCTGTCTTCCCTGAAGACATTGACATTCTATGTAATTTGTCTGTTGTTGCTAATATATTTCTTCTTTTCCTTTCAATTCCTGTGCCCTGCCCTGCGCCCCCCCCTCCAAAAAAAAAAAAAATAAAAAATGTTGGGAATAATGGGCAGGAAAAATACCTCATGCAGAAGGGAATGATTCCATTGATTCCATGATTTCTCCAGGACTTTTCTACCACTAATGTGTCTGATCCTAGCTTCAACAGTTACTGTTTAGGAACAGCCCGCTGTCCTTACATTCTTTCTTTTTTATTGCGAAAAAATAGGATAGAGGCAAGTTTATAGTCGTTGACTGGAATATTAGAAGAAGGCATTTTCAAGGCTTATGCAAATGCTACAGTTTGTACATAACTGACTGCTTTTGTTCCAGGCTGGAATAGGCTCTGTCTTTGAATTGAGCTTCTGAGCTCAGGAGGTTGAGGGCTGCCATAAAGACGTCTGTGAGAGAGGTGCTGCCTCTAATCTTCTGTAATTCCTCGCCTGGTGTATGGATGCATAGGCTGTTTGGAGAAAGATGCACATGCATCTATTGGGTCTTATTTGTATGACTTAAAGCGCTTTCATTTGTGCGGAATTCTGCGTTGAAAAGGAAAGATACGGGGGGAGTTTGGAGAGTCTGGGATCTCCAAAAACAAGTTTTGCAAAGACTGGTTGGGAATCCTTGGGAAGGGTTACGTTACAGAGAGTATGTAGTTATATATTCCATACTTAAGATGCTGAATTTTTCGTAGGCTTTCTTGCCTCAAGCTGGGGAAGCTATAGTGAGCAAAGAAGTGCCAACATTTGACTAGGTTTATTGGGAAATGAAGGTGACGGGAGAGCAGGGCAGCTCTCCTTACATCTGTACTGTAAGGTCAGGAATGAGAATTGTAGCCATTTCTGTGATAGGTGAGAGCTTGCCGTACTTGTGCTTGAAGGCTGAGAGGCTTGGACATGGGTGAGAATTTTGAAGTGACTTTCTTTTGTGTTTTCCAGGGACACACAGGAGCTTTTAGTATGAGTTCTTTGCAATTCATGTTGGAATTCTGGGTTTCCTTGGCCCTATTTTTCAGACAGGAGAGCACAGGGCATGAAATGTGTAGAAATAACCTGGATGTTGGCACCTTGTGGAGGAGGAATTCCTGTGTCAGTGCAGGACTGAGTTAGTGGCAGCAACTAAGAGATTATTTTTTTTTTTCTATTAGGCAAACTGTCATTGAAGAGGTATTTTCCATAAGGAAATACATAAAAGCAATCTAATTATTCTGTAAGGAAGTTGTAATGGTAGATTGTGTGGCAGCAGGTGGAAAAAGCCAAGAGACTGCGTGCAAGGAAAAAAACTGTTCTTCATTCAAAATATTTGTTGCCTTTGAAGCCCTTTTCAGTTGCTGTGTGGAGCTCTATTAAATATGTATGACTTCAGTTGTGTTTCTGTTCATCTTTTGATCTCTGCTATAGTTTCGTTTGTTAGGAATACTTTTATTTGGGATAAAATGCTAGAATTCCTTCATTCTTTGTTCAAGTCTTGGGGTATAGGTAGTTGTAAAGTCACTATTACGTTTGTGTAGCCCTGGTTTGTGTGTTTGTGTTTCCTGTCTTCTGATTGACTAGTTGTATAAAGTGACAGTAACTTTATTAAGACATGAGTAATTTTTAATTCCTAGTAGAAAAAAGCTGGAGACAAAAGAAAAAAAGTCAAGCGATGAAAGGTCTGTTGGGATGGGCTTTGTTGCTGCCTAGGTGTCTACAGGGTAGGCTTCTGAATCTCTCTTAGTTTCTAAGTTTGCATTGTATAGATTAAATCAATACAATCAACGGAAGTCTGGAGAGCGGTAATTCTTATGCTAAGGTCAACACTTACTTGATCAAATGATTTGCTGTCTTGATTCCACTGACTGTATTGATTGTAAAGGTGCCTTCAGCGATTTGCTCAGGTGTAGATGCTTGAAGTTAGGTAAGGTTAATGTTTGATCTATCTTTCCCCTAGCAGTGAACAGCACAGGCTTAAGTTGCTCAGAGGCTCTGGGAGGCTCTGCCTATTGGTGTGGACCTCCGGGATGCTTTTTTCCTTTAGTCCTCAGGATTTTTTTATCTCTCCAGATCTTGGCTGATGTGTGGGTGTAGTATGGTTTGAGGTTGCTTTGTTTTGTTGTGGGTTTGTGGTTTTTTTAATTATTTAGCGTTGTCTTGTAAACTGAGCAGGTTATTGAGACAGAATCCTCAGAGCAAATGGGTTAACTGTTTTCCTGGAATGACACTTACATATTGCCTGGCTATATTTTCTTGTTGCCTGCCCCAGAATGTTTTTGAGGAACGATATTTGAGATGTTTCATTCATAGGAGGAAAATAGGAAAAAATGAGAAGAGATCATGGGTAGTGATCAGCTGTTTGTCCTTCACTGCATGCTCTCCTATTTGTGGATTATAATGAAAATCTGGGTAATTTGAAAGGCAAGCTTCTGATTGTACTGAAGTCTTCAAGGCACAGTCCAGTTTCAAAAGCGCAAGAGATGTGGTTTGTAGCTTATAAATACTGGGCCGTGGTTACATTTCTGTGGGCAGCAAGGTGACATTTAAGAGACGATTAAAACTTCTTTTCCTTTTGGGTTGGATGGCAGGTTGGGAATCCTGTCACTAAGGGAGAAGCAGTAAACTCGCTCCAGTCCTCAAGGCCAGGTGGGATACAGGAGCACACAGTTTGCTGGACTTTACATACTTCAAAGTGGAAGGATTTAGGAGCTGGCTGCAACAGTTGGCTTATTCAGCTGTGAATTGCAGACTGTTTTCATACTTGGGATGGTTATTTTATACTGTAACTGAAAAAAAATTATGCAGTCTAAATAAGTTAACATAACACAAGGTTATTGGAGGGCAGGGGTTTGTCTAGCCAAAGCAGAAGAGATTTCTGTGGTGTAGAGATTTGGTGTTCCCAGTTATTCTTCCCTAATTAAAAGAAATAAAATAATTCTGTTCAGGATGGGGAAAAAACTTTTGTTTAAGAGCTTCCATTGTGGGCATTCTCCTGGCAAGACAGCTTTGAATCTGAGTATGAAGAAGGTGGAATGAATGGGACAGCGAGATACCCTTCACACACTCGCTACCCAGGGAGGGGGTGACGTGCGGACTACTGTGTAATTCAGGGAAATGATCTGGATATTCAGGAAAGGGATATAGCTAAGGATTAGGCAGATTTGGAATACTGCAGCAGTACTTTCTCATGTATTATGGCGACCTGCATAGATGATGACACAACAGAATCAGTTTCTGGATTTGTTTCGTCATTTACAAAGGCCCTGAGTTAAGAGGGGCCGGAGATGGCAGTGGGCTGGGTTGTGGTTGCAGAGAGCTGACAGCTGTGCATGCTGCATTTGGTATTTTAGTTAAAACTTCAACCTGTTTTCAGCTATATTCCTGATGTTTGTCTTGTTTTGCAGCCTGGGCAACCTGAATTTTTGTTACTCTTTGCTCTCTTTCTTCTTCACAGCTTAAGAAACAGAAGTAATGGTTCTATTAAAACAGAGGACAATTGTCACAGAATAAATCTATGTACCTGCCTATAAAACCCAACCATGCAACCTCCCCCAAATAGTTTTATATTTTCATTCCTGAGATTTCACTCAGATTTCAATATGTTACTTAGGAGTAGTGAATTTCTGCAATACATTTGAGACTAAAATTGTGATACTTTTATAGTCAAAAGAAAAAAACCCTGCCAACTGTCAAATTGCTAAAGCAGGTAATTTTTGCAGCCTTTTAAAAAGGAATGGGACTTTGTAATGTGATTGTAGAATATAGCTTAAGCAACTCTTTCTGAGGTGTCTAATCTTCCTGAAGTACAGTCTCCTTTTAAAAATGAAAGCATGCATGTTTGCTTGAGCCCTGAAATGAGGCATCTAGGGAAACTGATCTGGAAGTATTACTACTACTGTAATTTCACACCTGCTGTTGCAAAAATAACTATCTCTGTTTACAAAAACAGCTCAAGTTATTTATGGATCGGAGTGACTTAGTATTTTTCAGTTAAGGTTTTGCATGTTTCTGGTTCTCTAATAATGTTGTATTCCATCAGTTCTTTTAAACAAAGATTACAATATGAAGATTTAAAACGTAGAGCTGTCAACTCTATTGCTCGACTTTAGTGCCCCGCAGCGTCCAAGTGTTTATCTTCAGCGTCTGATTTGCTCTGAGGTTGTTGCTGACTGGCAGCTGACTGATAGCTAAGGCTTCTCTCTGGATTAAGGAAATTCAATTTAGAGACTGTGTAAATATTTGTTTTCCTGGTGTCAGAGATGTACTACTACTAAATCAGCCATTCAAGTTTGCTTGTAGTAGTAGTACTTCCCAGGGTTCATGGTGGTACTCTTGGAAGCTCCACTTTGGGGAGGGTGTGTGTATTTACAAACAATTCATGGACATGTGTGCAAGGACTAGATCCCATATTCAAACTCATTTGACAACCTCCTCTGTTTCTCTGTATTATATTTATAAATAGGTCTATTGAAGCTAATAGAAAATTGTAATTTAAAATACTTAGTATAGTTGTTAACTGATGCCTAAATTGCACCCTCCCCTCTGCCCCGAATTGCCGTCCTCTGCCTTTTTTCAATCGTGATCATAAGTACTAAACAGTAACAGTTGTTTCCCTCTAGTTAATTACCTGATTACTTGGGTTTGATCTTGCTTTTCTTTGCTTAAAATCTTAATCCATTTTAAAATTTATTGTTCTCTTCTGTTTTTGTCTTAATTTCTGTTTTCTTTGTAACCCTTTCTGCTTTACGGATGGAAACCCCAATAACTGTGATGTCTGTTTAAAACTCTTCAACTCCAGGGTTCTGACATAGAGACAGTGATTTCAGAAAATGGAAGCACAAATGATAACCACGAGTTTGTTTCGGAAGAATATGTTTCTTTGCAAGAAGAGGAGCAACCAATTGATTTGCAAGGTAAGACAGAGGAGCAGTTCCATAAAACAGGTAAGTATCTGTTGTAGCATTAGCACAAAATTAATATTTTTAATAAAGTTTGTATACTATGTAGGCCTCTGTCAAAGTACTTGCTTCATCAGTGTTACAGAAAATATTCAGTCATTGTCTTCATAAAAGTCTTTTTTCTTGAAATAGTTGAAATCAGTAGTATGTCTTTTATTTTGTCAATACCTTAGATGTGCTCCAGAATAGTATGCACTGGTGTTGCTGGAGATAGTTTATAGAGGTGCTGTTGAAAAAAGAAGTATTCCTTAACATCGTAGGTCAAGTAAGAGTAATTTGGAAGGGACCATCAATGCTTTTACACCTGAAAAATTACATTGTGGCACTGTTAGCATTTCTTGATTTGGAAGTGTAAGCCTGGTGCATATTAACATAATGAAGATCCTTCCACTTATTTTAATTGCTAAATTTATTACTCAGTATGAGAATACAGATGTGACAGCTTCAGTGTGCAGTTGACTAAATTTGAACTTGGCCATGTTTGGTTGGTTTTTATCTGACTGTGCTTTTCATTTGCAGGTTACTTGCATTATGGCCAGAATGAGCATTTGAATTTAAATATCCTTCAAAACGTTGCATTACATAATGACAAATTAGATTCTGATGTTTGTTAGAGGGATATTTTAGAAAACCTTCCCTGATATGAGTAGACAACAGAAATCTGTTACAATTATACATATTTTATTATTATATGGGAATGGACATAGTTTGTGTTTACTGGCTTTAATGCCATGTTTGTTCTGTCCTCTTTTAATTTACACAGCTCAGTGCAGCAATGATGAAGAGACACCAGTAGTAGATAATACTCTCTCTGCTTCTGAGGAAACTCAGACAGTTCCAGAGGTAAATTATGCTATATTATACAGAAGCATCTATGAGCCCCATCTGACAATGCTAAGCAATGTTGTGAAAGCGTTGAAATATACAGATTTTTCCTTTTTTTGAAGCATTGGGTTCTTGCTATTTTTAAAAATTACTTCGTTTTGTATGTATCTGAGTAAATTTTACATTGTCCGTTTCCTTAGAGAAAGAAAAGAAAAACCCCTGATGATGGGTCCTGTATTGGAACTATTAGTGATGATTCTGACATTGTTACACTTGAAACTCCAAAACTAGAAGAAACTCAAAGTCACGAGGAAGCTCCAGCTGATGGTGAAGAAGCTCCAAGTTCAGAGGATTTTAATATGGGTTCCTCCTCGAGCAGTCAGTATGCGTTTTCCCATATAGAAACTGGTAAGAGCAATAAATTACTGAGCAGCTCTGCAAAAATGTCACTAGGGAAAAAAAGCCAAAACCAGAAAATCTTTGTTTAGGGAACCTGCTTTGTGTGGAGAGGGGAAAAAAATTGGTCTTGTTCAATACATGTCCAAGTATTTGCGGTCTCTAGGACAACTCTAGTTGCCCTAACTCGAAAATTTGTCCAAATATATGTCTTCAGTCTTTTTATTTGAAAGTGTTCTCTCCCATTGTGTATTCACTATTCTAAATAAGAAGTAAATTTCTAGCATATTTTTGAGAATTAAAATTACTTTCAGTGCATAGAATAATTGCCAAGACAAAACCTACAATGTTTTGGGATTTTATAGAGTTGGCGTAAGTAACCAGCAACTGGGAGAGAATTGACTTTTTGGGACCATGAGGACTAATAGCAGCATGAGTACAAAAACTTGTGCTTACTTTCATAGCTATGTTAGAATATATATATTTGGGTTTTTTAAGATACTCCCAGTACTTGGCAGAAATATGGAATGAGTGATATTCAGGTGGAAGGATATGAATATTTGGCCAATTAAAAACAAAACAAAAAAAACCCCCAACAAACTGAAACAAAAAACTTTCCCTGTTGTGTTATTCTTCTCTAGTTCTCTGGTCTTCCTTTTAAATTATTTTTGGCTGCTTATTTGTAATCTTTTCTCTTTATTCTCTATAACACTTCTGTGTTGGTGATTTTTACTTTTCAAAGTAAGTTTATTGCAAGAGTTTTTTCTTAAAATACTGGTTTATCTTAGTATTAGAATAAAGCGGCATTAAATGTTCATGTATCTGTATAGTATCCATTGGAATCGGAACATGACAGCTTAGCATCTGATCATGACTAGTGATGATTTGTAACAAAGATGTTGCCTTCTCTAAGTCTTCTGGATGGCTTGATTTTTAATGTAAAATTTAGTTGATTTTCAGTTTTGTTTTAGGGCTGAGTTCTAAAAGTGCTTTTTTCCCCCCCCCCTATGTTTTTGTACGCAAAAGTCAGTTGGCTGGAGAAGCTGAGGAAGATTCCTGGTTGTGTAAGGGGATGGGGAAATGAGGTGAAAGAGCATGTGTCTCACAGTCTTCCTTTCCAAGGTGGTGTGATTAAATTTGATCAGCTTCTGTAAAGCTGATTGCTTATGGATTGCATGGAGTGTTCTTAAAATTATCAGTAACAATCTGTCTTGATCGTATAGTAGCAATATTCCAAACAGAAGCTGACAGCCAGTCCTCGCTGAGGAATTTGGCTAAGCTGTCAGTGTTTTATTTGCTTTTTTGAAATATGGAGAGCTTACATGTAAATTTGGAATGGGCATCAGTAAGCTTTGTAATACATTTTAATGTGTATGCTTGGCCATTTAAATGAATGATTCTTGTTGGATTCCAGATTCATGTGTGACTGGCAAAAAGAATGTCTTCCTTCTAACTTAAGCTGATTTCAGCCTGGTCTTTAGTGGTGTGCATTTGATTGACCAAGTAGTACAGAAGATGTCTGGAGTACTTCTGCATTTATTTTAAATGCCAAAGTTTTAGCTGTCAAAACTTTCATGCCACTTTTTGGCAGTGGAGATCTTTGCTATCCATTTCCTATTCAGTTTTCTGTTGTGCTGGAAAATGAAGAGCTTCAGATTTTGCTAATGTAGATACTAAAACATCCTACAAGGATTTTTCTGCCACTTCTACTTGCAAACCAATTCCTGTTTTGGGCTGTCTTCACTGCGTAAACAGAAATGTTTTTAATATTGCTTCATGAATGAAGTGAACTAGCAGAAGCGCTCATGTACTGAGCTAAGCCTCATCTAGGCTTGAGTCGTACCTATGAAGAGACATCAAAGAAAACCGTATTCTTAATCGACATTGCTACTTCCCCTAGTTTTCTAGTGTAGACCTGACACTTCCAAATCATAGCAGAAATTAGAATTTTGGACTGCTATTGTGGTCATGCTTTGTTTCATTTATACTCCTTTTTATCCTGTGAATAATTGTTCAGAGTACAGCTTTGTACTGAATTCTTACAGCAGCTGTAAGGCAGCTGTAAGCTGCCTGAAAGTGTAATACTGTTGACAACTTGCCAGTAAGTGCTTATAAATGGGTCTTAAGTGTCTTACAGCTTTTTTTCTCTTTGCTTTCTGATTGTCTGGTTTTTTTTCCCTTTCCTATTCTTTGCTGTCCAGTGTATATCAAAGAGTTCCCCATTTGTCTAGAAGCAGCTTGTTCCTTAATCATTTTTGTAATCCACATGCGTAAGCTTCTTTTGGTAGTTGAAAAAACCCTAAAAAAACCCCAAATAAACCGTAATAACACCTGTCTTACACATGTCTGGTATAATCCTTTATAATGTCTGACCTCTGCAATTTAGTGAAAATACCTCTGTCCTGACTTAATTTCTGAATGCTTGTATTTGGGAAAGTATGCATCTGCTTAAATGACTGATTCTAAAATAGTGTCCTTTTTTGCCAAGCTATATGAATTCATTTACTAATCTGCATGTCAAGTAGTGGTTGAAGTGATTTGTCTTTATTGCAATGTCTGCTTGGTCAGTCTGGTTTGACTAATTGACTCAAATGGATTTGTTTTTTAGTAAGAGGGGAAGTTACCTTTCATTGTCTGACGTGATGCTTGTCCGTGGAGTCAGAAATTAGACATGTATTCCAGATACTAATTGGTAATCTTTCCTGGGGTTGATGCAATCAATTCTGTTAAGTTGGAATTTGCTTTAAATGAAGAATCTTAATTGGTAATGCTTTTTATAGGCAATGGCTAGCACTGCTTGGCATTCTTGTCTGTTCAGCGACGTGTGCATGGCTTCGCTCAAACAAACTATTTTTGGTTGTGAAACGTTCAAGGCCAGTAACTGTATTTATACTTTCACGTTTGAGTGATGATCTCTGGTATGGGAATGAACAACCGTATTTCTAGAAGGGGCATTAGCATTGTGTAATTGCAGGCATCAGATTTAGTGTCCGAGCAGGAGCACTTTGTCATGTGCTGGAGGCTTCATTGATCACATTGAATCTATTTTAGGCATGTGAATTAGGTACGTGAACATACTTGAAAGCTGCTTTTTCACCCTGATGCTGCTCACCCTTGATATTGCCTTACACTGGAAAACGATGCTTTCAAAGGACGGAGATTAAATAATCGTTACTTATATGCTGGATTGTATACATTTATTTCCAGTGTATGCAGCAAGCATTTACCACTAATAGCAACAAGCAATTACAGCCCTGATGTTACTTTCCCAGTTAGAATATATGACTTTTGGGCCAAAGAAACATGAACATACAAGTGGTATCATAAATACCATTTTACAAAAATGCTGTTTTTTATGGGTAGAATTTGTTCTTACCTCAAATCTTGGCCATTTCAATCTTGCAAAGCATCAGTCAGGTAATAGAAGCATTTTGGATTCAGAGTGTTAGGGAAGGACAAACACAGAAGCACCTGAGTAGTTGGTTCTTCTCCTGCGCAGTAGTTGTTGAAAAAAGCTTTTTTGAAAAGTGGGTTAAGATGTTAATAGGTAGTATATGGTAGATGCTAAAAGTAAACAAAATTACACGTATTTAAATAAATTTGCAATGCAAAGATTTGGATATTTATAATACCTACATTGATGGAACTTTAATAAAATTCTGTCTG
Source organism: Falco punctatus (assembly GCF_963210335.1). NCBI lineage: Eukaryota > Metazoa > Chordata > Aves > Falconiformes > Falconidae > Falco > Falco punctatus. The sequence goes on from NC_137587.1 coordinate 55,386,565, forward strand.
CAGCTTTATGGAAATCACAGAATTAAGTTTCTTGAGAGAATATAATAGAACCATGTCTGTCTTGCAGCAGGGTTGCTTTTAGCAAGCCTTTATGTTGCTCTTGTATTATTAAATAGTTCAGTCTCAATATCTGTAAGAGAAGAAAAACTGAATTCTTAACCTTTCTGCTTCACAAGAATTTGGAGTCAGTACATGTAGATGTTTTAAGAGGCAGAATTGTCTGAAAGAGAAACACTTTCTAATGAAGGAATGATAAGGTATGGCGGAAGTGCCATACACTTTTTTTTGCTGATTTCTTGATTCAATTCCTTTTAAGAAACAAATTTTTAACTTCAGAGATTGAGCATGATGGCCAGCATAAACTATTACATTGAGAATTTTTGTTAATGTTCTCTAAGACAAGTGCCAAATACGTTTTGCATAAATATGATGGATTTTGGTACTCTGCTTTTATTTTTAAAGCAAAAATTGATGCATTTTAAAGCCTGTTCTATGCTGGTTTTCAGTTTTTCCATCTCAGGCTAGCAACGATGAATCAAGCAGTGATGAAACTAGCAATCAGTCCAGTCCCACAGTACGGAAACGTCGGGCTAAGAAGAGGCTGGTCTCTAGCTCCGAGGCTGAGGGTGGATCGCCAGCTGAACCCGAGCCTGAACCTCCCAGAGAAGAGCAGCACAAACGCCAGTTCAGCAGTGGCCTTAACAGGTGCATCATACTGGCTTTGGTGATTGCCATCAGCATGGGCTTTGGACACTTCTATGGTGAGTTTGTAGAAAAAGACATTGAATCAAGGTCTTCTGTAACAACCACCGTTTTATCATGACTGATTTTTTTTCTTGTTCTCTGCTAACAATCTAAACTTAAAAATGAGAAAAAGCAACTGCTAATGTATGGATAATACAAAGAGGCCTTTCGGCAGTGCAGTTGTTTAATATACACTACTTTAATCTTAAAGTAAATAAAAAGAAATTAAATTTTGATTGTCCTTCCAGATAAAAATTTCTTGTTGTTCTCATAATGCAGTGTGTACCCTTTGATTTTCACATCTTTTTTTTATTTTATTTTTATTTTTTAAATACATTTGTGGTAGTGCTTACCATTCCCAACAGCATTCAGAGAGTTATTTCAGGTTTTTATCCCATATGTGCTTATTTGGTAAATAGAAAAGCAAGGCATACTTTTTACAGGAGTTCATAGTATCAATATTTTCCTCTTTCTGGTGGAGAAAAATACACTGTAGTTGTCCTTGCAGTTCCAGAGTGGCTTACAGAAAAATTGCTGCTGTCCTTGATTTCTTGTTAATGCGTTGCCTAAAGTTAAGCATTACACAGATTGTTACTACATTTAACAGCAGAAATCACTGCAGATCAAAATCTACTTGGTGCAATCCTGATCTTCTAAGATACATGTGTTATGATGAAAGTGATAGAGGGCATTTATTTTTAGTAGTAACTTTTCCTGAGTAATTTTATTTTTATATGAAAATGTGCTTTCATAAGAAGACTTGGCAATTGAGTTTGAGACTAGGAATATGATTCTAATTGGATTTGATTTTCATCTGATTGTTAGAGGTCTAAATTTTGACATATATTTTGAGATTTATACTAATTTTCATTTGACCCTGGTATTTTTTTGTTGTTCTTAGGTAAACCTGAAGGTAAGAGTTATGAGTGGTGTATTCTGGATGCTGTGCTTGCATTCATATTTACTTCTGAAATTGTGCTATCACACATCCATATATGTATGCATACTTAAATTTCAAAAAATAAATAAATTGGGTCTTAAGAATTACTAGTGTATGTGGGATTATAGGAATGACTAATCTAGTAGTTTTAAAATTTAACAGTTGCTAGCTGGTGTAAAAACTAACTGGTGTGTATTGGCGTGCAAGCAGCAGAGAGCAGCGCGGTGACTAGACCAGTCTTTGGTAGTGCTTTGGGGTGTTAACTTGAGGTTTCAGTTCTGTCAATCATTTTACTGTGTTTAAATTGAGGTTAGTGATAAATGCTGTCCTTTTAAAGAACTTTGAGATCTATGGATGAGAACTACCTTTTGGAAATATACTCAAGAGCCACATCTATATTAAGGGATTCACTCTGACTTGTTCATTCATTGAGGTACTTCTAAACAGGAATTGTCATCGCTGGTGACAGTGATGACAACATTCCCAGCAGAAAGAAGGCAGCTCTGTGTGGCTTTGGGTTTTGCTTCTTCAAGTGAAAATTCTTTGTGGTTATGTGATAACTAATGTTTCTACCACTAGAAAGGAAATCAAACCCTGCTTTCCATCTTCCTGTTTTCTGTTTGGTTTTTTTAAACATGAACTTCAAAAGAGAAAAGTCCTTCTCCCTGGAGGACTACTTTGTGTTTTTGTGCTTCAGGTTGGAATCAATGTATTCCACAGCATTTTTTTTAATGCTAGGCTAATTGTCATGTAAGAGGATTGGAAGGGGTTACTTTTTATGAAATTATGGGGGGGGGGGTGTTCAGTTTTTTGTTTTTTTATCGTGTGTGTCAGTATCACAATAGTGTTTTCCCTTTAGGTAGAGCTCCAGGACTCCTTTAAGACTTCTAAAGATGTAGAAAGCAACTAGGATTAGGTTTTAATCACTTACTGTTTCCTAATCAGTATTAAAGTTAGCTGGCTTTATGATAGTCTAGGGAGGAGATGTGAAAGAGGAGAAGCTTTCCAGGAAATAGGTAACTGGACAAGCTAAAGTCAGTAAGCCCTTGTCAGAAGAATGTCTTCTTATGGACATTTTAGGTATTTAATTCACTGCAAAAGTGAATATTGCTGTAGTGCTAGGGGTTTAGATGGATTCCTAAAGAATCTGAAGGATACTGTGAGTTAAGAGTACCAGCTGGAAATACAAACCAATTACTGAGGAATAGTACCTCATTACATACATTTTCAGGGTCTTTGCTACCTTTTCTGTGTTGTTAAATGTCATTATGGCTTACTGTATCTAAATTAGGATTCTTGATAAGGAGAGAAACAGAGTTTTAAGTGTTTTTCTGTAATTCATGTTCCTCTTAACGTGAACCATTTACACTAAATGATTTTTCAGATACAGTCTTCAGGTTCCTAGGATCAGTGGACTTCTTCAAATGTATCTGTAAAGCATAAATATGAAAACCAAATTTACTGTCAGTATACACAAATTCACTTATGCAAGTATCTATGCTTCCAGTGAGTGCTGAACAACTATTGAGGTTCAGCATGGTTTAGTAGAGCACTGTTTTTAAGTTCATACTTGGCAATTAATTAAATAGAAATTAAGAGAGCACAAAAAATTCCTCAGTTGTAATAGTATATATAGAATTTCTTCTCTCCTCTTTAATAATAAGTGCCCCCCCCCCCCCCCCCCCCCCCCCCCCGCAGCCTTTAAATACAGTTTACATACAGAAATAGAACTTCGCATATGCTGCATTGGTTTGGAAGCAGATACCTAAAAGTTGCTGTTGCCATCTACTGTAGAATCAAGTCAAGAGAATCTTAAAAGTGAAGAAATAAAAACTACGTCAGTGTTAGGATTTAGAGAACGTGTATAGGTAGGGAAGTATCAGTAAAGAAGTTTTACTTGACTGAAGAAATTGGTGGATGGTACAACGAAAATACTCCTTTCAGAAAAATAGTATGTCTCAGCCTTTGCCTGATAATCGGAAGATAGGATATTTGCTTACTCTTCAGCCTTCACTCATGGGTAAGAATGATGAGATAGGGCCTGCAAGTAGTTGCTGCCTTGTGAGCAGTGTGTAATAATTGTGTTTCTGCATGAAAGCTTAAATACTGTGCTAGTACCCTCTTATTCATGTAACTTAACGGTAGAAGTTGTAGTTCTGAAATGGATAATGCATGGACTAATGGTCTCCCTGTGATCCTGGTTGGCTTGCATGTTACTGAAAATATGACAAAGTCACACACACCCTTTCCTGTGTAACTTCTGTTGGTTTTTATCTAACTTATCTCTACGTAGTGTTCCAAAATCCTTTCATTTGTTATCATCAAATAAAAGACAATGTATTAAGAGAATTTTTAGGTCTGAGAAATTGTTTATTGTTGGAAGAAACAGAATTGGTATGTAACAATCTGGTTTTAAAATCTTTAAGCTAAACAGTTACTAATAAGCTCTGGGCAAAAATGGCAAGGTAAGAATGCTTTTGAATTTGCAGAGAAAATGAAGGTGATGTTTAGGTACGTCTGTTCCTCTAACTATTTAGTGTAAGTCAAGACTATCAAAAGAAAGGTTTTTTATCTTCGTAGGTACAATACAGATCCAGAAACGTCAGCAGCTGGTGACAAAGACACGTGAATTAAAAGATCTGAAAGATGACCTTTACCAGTGCCAACAAGAGCAAGGGGATAAAGTGCATCCTAAGGCGGGGGTAGGTGTGAGTCGAGATGGAACCATTGGGTTGTTCTGTCATTACATGTGTAACTTAGACAAAGTGAAATTAATTTATCACACAAATCCATTACACTTTTTTTTCATTAGTAAGTTCATTCTGAGAATGTCAAGAATTCAGGAGAAAGGAAAATGACAAAAAAAGTGTATTTTGATCAAAATTGCTGTTGGAATGTGTTTGGAATGTGTTTAAACATACTGGTTTTCACATGTGTAGTCTAGGAGTTACCTGGACACAGAGACTGTCTCTTTCCCTGTGACATGATGCCAGGTTGTCATTTATGGAGGCAACTGAAGCAGAACATGCTGGTTAAAACCTATTACAGGCTGGAGCTATGGGTTTTGTGAATTTGTGTTCTAAACTGTCGACATTTATTAATTTTTAAAATACTTTTAGTTTTTTACTGTTAGATCCTTCAGAGAGAAGGTTAGGGAGTGCTTTGTGTGTGTCTTTTGTTTTTGTTTTTTGTTTTTTTTTTTTAGTTTTATGTTGCTGGTAGCAGCATTTATACATAACTTAATACGTTTAGTTCTGGAGTTTGCCAAGAATGCCAAGATACTGGGGAGATCCTTTTGTGTCTGGATGTAGTTACATGAACACATATTTTCAGCAACAAATTTAGTTCAAAATCAGTTCCTGAATTTCTGCCCCAACTGTTGAATGCCCTTGCTTCTGCTAACGTACTTGGTTTTGTAATCCATAAACCCAGTTTGCTGAACATAAATCAACAGCAAACATGCAGATTTTCATTTCCTTTTAAGATGTTACAATCCATGTACCCGATTTGCAGTCCTTCAGTTAGTTAACAAATAGAAGGGAGGGGTGATGACCCCTGGTTGAAAGGGGGAGCCTCTCACATGATCATTTTTGCCACAATAGTGTTTGTGTGTGTATCTGAGATAAACAAAGTAGCTCTATTTTTGCATCTTGCTGCAACACGTGTCACTGCATCCAAAATGGCAAGTAAACTCTGGGCTACCTCTGCTTGTCATCTTTCTAGCTGAAATTGTAACAATTCTAATGGTAGTATTTTTCCTCCTTTTCTTTTTGTTTGTGTTAGTCGCTCAAGGGGGATCTTGCCATGTGTTTGACTTCCGAGGTCGAGAAGAAATCCTTTGAATCTCAAAAAAAAAATCTTGCTGCAGAAAATCAGCACTTAAGAGAATCTCTAGAGAAGGAAGAAAAAGCTTTAGCCTCACTCCAGGAAGAATTAAGGAAGCTAAGACAACAAATTAGAAACTTAGAAGATAAAGGTACTAGCACTGAGTCTATTGTAATGGAAAATCAGAAACTAAGGGAACATTTGGAAGAGGAAAAGCAAAGAAACCACAACTTTCTTCGGCAAAAGGAAACGCTCTTTGCAGAGGCACAAATGTTAAGGAGAGAACTGGACAAAGAACGTCATATTACAGAAGCTCTGAAAAAAGAACTGGAACAGTTAAGTTCGCATCAAACACCTGACAATGATGATGACACATTAAGAGAAAATCAAGAAATAGAAACTCTGCGAGGAAGGCTAGTAGAACTTGAAAAAAAGCTAAACTTTGAGCAGCAACGCTCTGACTTATGGGAGAAGCTGTATGTTGAAGCAAAAGACCAAACTGAAAAACAAGAACTGAATGAAAAAGGACAAAAGAAAGGTGCTAAAGGGCAAAGTAAAACTAAAAAGAAATCAAAGGAATCATTTTTTGGTTCAGTTAAGGAAACTTTCGATGCTATGAAAAATTCCACTAAAGAGTTTGTAAGACACCATAAAGAAAAGATTAAGCAGGCTAAAGAAGCAGTGAAAGAAAACCTGAAAAAATTCTCTGATTCTGTAAAGTCTACATTCAGACACTTCAAAGATACCACAAAAAACATCTTTGATGAAAAAGAGAGGAAGTCGAATGATAAAAGACAAGAGGCAAACAAGAAAGCTCGGACTTTTTACCGAGAACATAATGCTTATGAGAATCTGAAGCACATGCATTACAGGGGACCTCACATGCCAAAAGAATTCAAAGATGGAAGAAAACATCAGTTCACAACATTTGAAAAAGATACAGATTCACAGAAATGTCTCAACAACCCTTTGTGTAATAGAAAACATCAGTTTGTCCTAAAGGGCTGCTCTGGTATTTTTGAATGTGCTCATCAAGAGTTCGTTAGTCTCTTTAATAGGGTATCAGATCCTATCAGGGTGGATGAATTTAATCGGCTAATGAAAACATATTTGCAACAAGTTGTACATAACTTTCATCACTGGAGAGAACTAGAAAATTTCATCAATAAGTTTTTTCATAACGGGCTATTTATACATGACCAGATGCTGTTCACTGATTTTGTTAACGATGTCAAGGATTACCTGGAAGATATGAAGGAATACCAAAATAATAATGAAAAGGTTTTTGAAGATTTGGACAAATACGTCTACAGATACTACTTTCATTATGATAATTCACCCCAGTATGGACCCAGGTTTGTTTTCACGTTTCCTGAACTTGTTAACACAATGTAGTAGTCTTTGTGAAGTCACCTAGTGTCCTTGTTCAAGTAGGTGGTCCTCTAGTGTGTGTCTCTCACTGTATATAGAATTACATATATGCTAGAAGGCTTTTGAAGGACTCAATGGAAATACTAGATTGCGTTGCATACAGTGGTTCTGTAGTACCTTATATATAAATTTTGTGTGTGTGATGTTAGTTTGGGGGGTACTACAGATCCACAGTACACAGCATGCCATTTCTACTGAGTTCTTCAGAAAATGGTGTAACTGCAAGCAGGTGTACTTTAGACTAAACAGCTATGATGGCCTATCTGATGGAATGAATAACTGTCTCAGAAGAAGCATTAACTAGGACTTCCTTGTCATCTCTCCCTGAATGAGGTGGGTTTGGGATATATTTGAGCAGGCTCAAAGTCCTGTTCTGGCAGGTATATTCCCTGCTGGCTTTTCAGGAATTTCAGTGTTCTGTTGGAGTTTAGTAGAATACCAAGTGTCTGTGCCCAGAGCTGCTCAAATAGCAGGCTTGAGTTCACATCCTGAGCCTGACTAAATTTTCTTCAGACTTGTTTGCAAAGGTCCATGGCATGAGTTGTTCCCTATGTTCTTTTCCTGTATCCGATGGTATTCCCAGGGCAGAGCAGCTGTGGTACACTGCCTGTGCTATACGTGGTCGAGCTAGATATGGGCAACTGGTTCTGCTGCATAGACTCTGGTGAAAGAACATAAAGCAAGCGACGTTAATATAGTGGTGGAGCTTGCTCTTTATGGAACACTTATGTATATATTTTGTGTGGCTTTTAACATCATCACTATTATAAAATTTGCTGTACTAATGTTTATTCTGGCCAGGTAAGAAAAAATGTGGTATATTAACTAATCTATAATACACAAGAAGGTGTCCTTGTAGCCGTAGTAGAACTCTTCTCTGTGCTGGTATTCAGTGCAAAGCATATTCAGTATTTAGATCAAGTTCTTCTGTCAGGTTTCTCTTTTGGACTTGTAGTGTTTTATGTCATGCGTTTTATTGCAGCACTGAGCTACTTTGGGGTTACTATATATTATCTGAGGTCATACTTTCTGTTATTAAGAGTTGAACCATGAGGGTGAATCTCCTTTTGCCAACTACCAAGTAGCCTTTTTAGTGGGCAGTTTTGGCAAACACATGACTCAAGTTTTACGGTTTGATTTACAGTCCAAGTACTTCTTATTAATTTATTATTAAATTAACTTTAATTTGTAATTAAATACTTTATTTTTGAGAGCTTTAATTCAGTTTGCAGAAAAACAGAATCATAAAATTCATTTACTGATAATGCTGTGCAGAAATTTAGATGATGCTGAGGATGGAAATAGCCTTAATTTAGCAGGCTACAGACCCATGTCATAGAACAACACGTAGTATGAGGCTGTTTGCATCAAGAACTGCAACAAGTGAGAAATGGTGTTTTGTCAGTGCCCCCTCTTTCTGTATAAATGTACTTACTGTTCATAAAAACCTTTGAAGTGCCGATGTTTACACAAAGCATGCTTTCCTAAGGGTCTGTAAAGTTTTCATTGTTTTTATAGAATAGTAGAATAGCTGAAAAATAGATTGAGACCTCAGTCAAGAAGCACAGTAGGGATAATCAAATAGCTGTTTACCTGGCTTTAGTCTAAAGAGAACTGTGGGCAAGCAGCTGCAGAGCATTTTTATTTTTAGAAAGGATTTCTCTTAAATATACCATCTTATTGATGATTTAAACAAGTATGCCCCCCTCCCCCCATTTTGCTTACAAGAGAAAGGACTAATTAATACTAATTTAGAAGCTGCTCTTGACAATGTAACTGTTTCAAAATGTTGTTAGAGAGATGCTTTCATAAGAGAGTAATAAGCTTTTGTTTGCTCCTTGCAGTCGACCTAAAAGGCCTTCTTTTACACAAACTGAAAATTCCAGACATGAAAAACAAGCTCAGAAGTACCACCACCGTAATAAAAGAGAAGGTAAATGGCATAAACATGGTCGCACTAATGGAAGACATATGGCAAATCTTGAAATAGAATTGGGGCAATTACCCTTTGATCCGAAATACTGAGTAATTTATGGTAAAAATAAGATTAGCATTCACATGCTCTCTGGAAACTAATTGTTTTTCAACAAAGCAGCAAGATGCAAGTTTTTTCTCTAAATAACTTGATTTTTACACATTTTTGTTAAAAGGCAGAAGTCAAGCTTTCTAATTTGCATATTCTGTACTGTTGCTTTAACTGTTCTTTGGAAGTGGTAGTTTGGGTGCCAGCAGTATTGTTGCAGAAACTCGGCATGCAATGACTTGTGTATGAAAAATATGCTTAATTGCATTCCATTAGTGTAGTTCAAGCTTGAGTCATGCATAATGTACCAATAATGAACTCCAATGTTTGATATACTAACTTCATCTCATCCTTCAAAAAATAGGTCTACATTATGGTAATGTATTTGTTAGTGTTTTGTAATCTTACACTTGCTTCTTGTCTTTGGGGGGGGCAGTGTTCAAGAGCCTGTTGAATTGTGAAGAATTTGCTGTGCTGCATTCTAATCAGCTTGCTGATTTAAACACTTGAAATGTCTTGCATATCTGCATATTGTAGAAGAAAAATAAAGAGACATTGTGGGTAAAAGTCTTTATTTATAAAACAAACCTAGCATAGCTGTACAGTTCTATAAAAATGGTCCAGTCTTGTCTGCTTTCTTACTTAAGTAGTCATATGGTAACTTTGGTCTTCCTGATGTTTCCTAGTGTTGTAAGGTAGGTCAGCAACCCCACCCTGCCATACTGCTACTCAGGTTGCTTCAGGAAGAGGTTTTACATGTTTCCAGACAACCTGGCTGCCTAATCAGACCTTCCCCACTTGACTTACCCAGTTTCAGACTCAATACTCTTCCCTTTCTGCAGTACAAGATCATCTAAGCATAGTACTGCTGTGAAAAACTGATGTCATTAGGTGCTGAATCTAGAAACTGATCTTCAGGTGTGATTCATTTCAGTTTTTTTCCTGTAGACGTAGATGTGGCTTCCAACTCGTCCTTGAGGTACATGAGTGTGAAAGACAGTGGCTGTTTTCTCATAGCCCCTTAAAACTAGAAATGATGATATTTCCTGCAAATGAACATAAATAATTTCCACAGTCAAAAAGTGCAGTTGGTAGCATCAAAACAGCGTCCCAAAGTCTTCTGAAAACCATCAAGTCAACTGTCCCCTGGAAGTTTTGTCTTTTATTTTAGGAAAGACTCCTAGAAAAAGAGGTACCTATCATGTTTGATCCTGTCTGGAGTGGACATTCACCAGACACTGTTGTTTTGAGTACATGGACTTCATAAAAGAATTGATGGGAAGAGGTACTCTGACTGCAGGCATTTTTGCTTGTCACTGTTGCTTACTTAAAAGTGTATATTTCTGGGAACAGATGGCACATCTGTTTTAACACAGCTAGAGGGGAATTCCATAAAACATTATTTTATGGCCTGTAGAATTTGCACAAAGAGGGCATACATGAATGTTAAACATCTATCCCTGGAATGGTATCTATATTATGGACTAGAGGGTTCAATTTTAATTTGTGGTTTTAAAAGTTGTGGACAACGATTTTCAAAAAACTTGGAACTGTAACTCTCCCCCCCCCCCCCCCCTTTTTTAAAAAACTTTGTTAATTTTGTAACTTTACCTCAAAACTAGTTTGTTTCATCTTGCAGTTACCATACCTGTTCTAGCACACTGAAGAAGATCAAGTGACTGGGTAATAATGTATCTTTGTAAAACTCCTTATTAAGCCAGCCAAGTGGATTAGAGTAAAATAAATCTGCTTCATCAATGTAACTCTCATTTCCAGTTAGGTCCGGGGGACACTGAAGGAATCTCATTTTTAGAGGACAGTGAACATGACTAGGGAGAAAAACAAAACAAACACTTCAGGATAAACTGACCAATATCTAAGATTTGAAATGACTCATCACTTAAAGATACTTCAGTCAAACCCAAAAGTGAATAGTTGGGTATTTTTTCCCCCAGCACCATATTTTCTTCCCTCCTTTATATAAAAGCAAAAGTGTAACAAACGGATTCAGCTCCAAACTGCTGTGACTGTGTTGTTAGCAGTTCACAGAAAGCAGTTATCTTAACAAAAATACCATCTGTGTAACATCAGTTTCTTCAAAAGGTGGTTTTCCATATTAGCTTCACTGTTTATATCTGCGTTAATGTTTTGTCTGCTTGCCAGGATTTATTGCAAACTCTTTGGAGTCGTGACTTCAGTCACTGTACCTTGGAATTAAATTTCTTTACTCTCTAGCAGCAGAAGTAAAGGTAGAATTAATGCAGTTTGACTGTACAATTAGCCTTTAGTTTTTCCACAAAAGTTACCATAATGAAGCAGTATGACTTATTTTCAGAAGTCATAAGACTTACTGTATATCCTCATACAAAGCTATTTTATAAAAACTGAATAAAGTCAGACTTTTATTCTGTAGTATAAGCATTTGGCTTATTCCCCCTATTCATTTTGTATTAACTGCTTGAAAAATCAAAACTCCTCCTGTATACATTTGTCCATCTCAATGTATAAGCTTAGGAAAAAAAAAATTCTGCTTAAGTGTATGGTTTTTAATATAGTACACTTAACTAATCTAATACCTGTAAAATGGAGTAGAGTGGCACGGCATCATGAAGAAGACAAAAGCTTGTGACTGATAAGAGTTATTACAGAGTTGCTGTACGTGACTCATAACATCAAGAGAGCCTCGCTGGTGAATCAAGCCTGTATACAGGGCTGGGAGTAAGTTTGATAAAAGCAGGAAACTTGCTGCAGATTTCTTCCATGATTTCAGATGTTTCAAAGAATATCCTATAGAAACATTAAAGATAAACAAATACTAACAGTTCCACACAGTATTTTTTGAAAGTACCACAGCTTACTGGAAAACCATTACTTGGTTGATAATAATACCTTTCTTTGAGGCATTTTAAGACAGTGTTCTTTTGGTATTTACTCTTTAAATGGAAATTCAAAGGTTGACTTTGCCCTTATTAACTCTTGGCTTTAACAGTGTAATTGTTAAGCCCATAGCTGTCTTTTGAAGTACAGAATTACGATTTCAAAGCCAGTGCTTTGTCTCTTTAGAGCTTAATTTTAATTTCTTGTGGGGAAAAATAGTCCATTCAGTAGTTTGGATGAATGATATGTGGCAACTTACTGTTGTGTTCAGATTCATGCATGTCCAAGTAGAGCCAGAATAAATGGTAACTACATGTGCTCTGCTATGGTGGCTGTGGTATTCTTTTTCTCCAACATGCTGAAAGCTACAGCATTCCCTTACTTTTATTTTGGTTTTGAGCTACTATCCTAGGAAAAGCTTCCTCTTCCATCTTTTCCTATCCCCTGCCCCTTCCCCCTGACTTTTCTTGAAGGAGCTCAGGATGAAGAGCCGTTCCTTCTGATGGGAGATAGCTGTATAAACCTGTTACCCACAGCCACAACTTAGACGAACCTGGCACAGAAGACCGCTGCACGTTGTGACCAGCCATGAAACCCTTAGGTCATGTACTTGTCAGTAGTAGGAGATAAAATATTTTATGCAGCCTAGCTCTGTGAGCACCTTACTGAATCACAAGGAACAAGTTAGAGTTGGCCTGTTTCAGAAGGCAGTAACAAGTAAAATAAACTAGTCTTCAGCTGGTCTGTTCTGACAAATTGCAGATCTTTAACCTCAGATGAAAACAAAGTCCACTAATTAGCCTGTGGTTTAAATGCTAGTAGAAACATTCTATTATAGGCATTTTTTTACTGCTTTTGTGAAATGCTTATAGCTTATCTTTAAGTGTGCTTGGAAATCACTTCGAACCCACATGTGGGGTTTTTTCTGCTTTTATTTTTAATCTTTTGAGCAATGTAAAGACCTCTCTGTAACTGCTGAATTATCAGAAATAATTTTTGTAATTTTTTTCTTTACTGAAGTATCCAAACAGATGATAAATTGCTCTTGATAAATTGCATAGATGACCTCATTCCCTTATAGACACGAAAGTTCAGAGGGAAATTAACAAAAAATAGTGGTCTGATTGGCATTTTCCTGCATGTGAGGTAGAATTGGTTCACCTTAAATCTGCTATTGAGCTAAGCCAGGATACAGTACATCCTGATCTCAGCAAAGCACGAAACCACTGAAATAAGATTTACCTTTGTTTAGATAGGAGAACAGGGTAAAGAAAATTATTTTCATTGATTCATGTGGTTTGCACTTGTATTTAAACTAAAGATGTACAGCTTCACCTTCCAGAAGTTTTAATCTTTCCTTCATAACTTTGCAGCATACTAGACTTTACATCATGATTTTCCTTCTCCTATAGATACGCTACTGTAGTTAATACCTAGTTTTGTAAAATCTAAAATATTTAGGCTTTTTTCTGTGTTTAAAAGAAACACAAAACAAACCGGAAAAAAGATAAATGAATACTTTGAAAGTTTCTGCTAAAGCATTAGAAAAATCTTTGTTGGCAAAAGCAATATGCTTTCCAGTTTGACAGATTCTCTTTAAATTTTAAGTTAACTATGTTAGTTTAGGGACCTTATTCCTGTTTTAACTGCTCTAAAACTGTGGAAAGTAGCCTCCAGCTGGTGGTTGGTCAAGACAGAAAACTAAGTCTACTAATATGCCTGAATCTAGACAAAGATAATTTTAGGTTTGTCAGTAATTTTTTTGTTGTTGTTGTTCCATACTTAAAGGCGTCTGTCAGGCATATTTGAAAGAACGAGGTGAAAGAAATACTACAAAAGGAGCCAAGGAGCAAAATTCACCGTCAGGGTGGCATTGCTATAAAGTTAGGAGTCATCGAGGCAACCTTTATACTATTTTGCAGAAAGGATTTTATCCATGCTCAGGATTCTCCATCTGTGCTTCGGTCACTCGCTGTTCCTCATCTCTTCTTCCCCTGCCCCACCCCCTCTTTTTTTCCCCTACCTGGTTAGACTGGTTCTAAGAATCCCTTGTCAAAATACCTATGTTGACCATTAGTCTCTCTTTAGGTAGTAATTACAATACAGGGAAGGCTGCAAGAATTTGAAACCAATGCTTACCACAAAAAACCATGCAAAATGGTAGTACTGGATAGATGAACCTGAATTCTTTATGGCTCAGCATGCTGTAATGAAACACATAATACTAGAGCAAGAAAGTTAAGTGCATCAGTTCTTTTGACAAAACGTGTTCTGCAGCATGGAGGACTGGAAGAAAAGCACTTGCATGTACTTTTGGCATTGAAGCAGTTTAGAGTAAAAATTGTCACTTGTTAAGAACACGAGCACATTCAAATTAAGCCTTTTTCGTAAGTTTAAACCAAGCACTAATAAAAGTACCTGCCTGCTACTCTAGCAACTAAGTGGTCTGATTCTATGACTACTAGATACAACTCAGCTAGTACATCACCAGTTTGCTTCCTGTAACAAAACACAATAAAAACTGTGGATGAGAAGCAAAGATTCAAGTACACATTTGTATCTAACAAAGTAACATTCGCCTCTGCTAATGCAGCTTTACACAGTTTCCCATGCCAGCTTTTGGGGCTGTTTTGGGGATTACTGCAAGACTTGTGTCGTGGGAACCAAGCAGGTTCCTACAAGAAGAAAGGCCTAAAACCAACAGAGCTACATCCAGTTTTGAGCTGGACTGTAGAAGGTGGCATTTGTGGCCTCACTGCTGTTTGTCTGTGTTCAGTTACTACTCTAGTCTAATACCGTTTCTTACTTAGTAGTTACTAATTTGCTGTTTCTTTTCTTGTGTGAAAGTGTGTCTTACTTAATCGACAGTTAATTCTGATGCTTTAGAAACAGTTTATTTTTTCTTCTGCTTCTCAACTTAAAACGAGACGTACAGTCCTATGATAAATGTTGAACTGTGTGTAGACTTGTGAATGGAGTAAGTTTTGGCCTAAGAAGCTCTCATCTTACTGGGGACGTATTAAAAACCAAATGAAATGGTATTTTCAGTAAAAAGCATCTAGTAAACAGTTTTCCAGCTGGTTTTGTTGTTGCTTAAACACCTATTAGGTGATTGGTTTTTCATTTTCCATTGAATTTCATGCGAAATTATTTTATTTTTTAATAAGCGTCTCAGTTCTAAAAATACATGTTTGGTAACAATACAAGAAGTAGTATTACACAAAATTCTAGAAACTCTTGTATAGTTAACTGCATTTCTTGGAGTGTCTGAATAGTTTAAAGTTTTCTATCACTTAAGCCGAATGCTATGCTTTTTTTGTTCTAGAGAGCACATAAGCTTTGAAAAGAACACAACTGGGAAAGACAGTAGTTACACTTAAGATAAATTACCTGTATACCAGTACTGTCCAAATCACTGCCAGTAGAAAGATGCGGTACCTTTTTGGTGCAAGCACACAGCCGTGAATAAAGAAAGGCAGATGGGTACCCAAGATGACTGGGAGTCCCTGAGTGAAGTACCAGTGCCAAGGATGAGATCCATAAAATGTTCCCAAATTCTGCAGCACGTTGAATTTCACGAAGTTCAGCTGAACCAGTACCCACTGGAGATTTAGGGGAGGTGGGGGGAGAAAGTTAAATATAAATCCAAAGTGAAAGCCAACAGCTAAACTCAATTACACAGTCAATGCTGGCCTTAAATGATACAGCGTTACTGGGTCTTTTTCTATTAAGACTTGTCACAGAATTCCTATATTTAGCAATTAAACACAGAACTGTTTAAGTTTTGGAGTTTGTTCATAATGATTTATTGACAGCTGAGCATACTCATTTTAAAATAAGTAACAGTTCATAATTTAAAATAACTTGAGAAGTCAATGTTTAAGGGTTTATGGCTTAGGATATATTGAGAGACCATAGGCCAGACACAGTCAAAGAAATAACAGAAATTAGAGAAGTCTGAAACTTCAGTGTTAACATCAGTGTTAAAATGCTAAACCCCAACCTTTTAAAGTCAAGTTTAGAACAACTTACCTTACCAAAAAACACACGGTCAATTATTAAAGAGGTTCCTACTGTGACCAATCTGCAAAAATGGAAAGTTGGTTGCACTGATACTGCCTGAATTGCTTTTGTATCAGATTCTACTCCTCACCAAATAGCTGTCAAAACTCCCTGATTCGTGATCTTTTTTGAGATTATCCATATTCACGGCCATTTTGCAGCGGCCAGTTGCCATTGCCCAGTGACGCTGGCATAATCCCAGATTAAGCTGGAACACTGTTCAGGTCTCACCCTCATGAAATCTCTCTTAGTACTTTTTTGCCGCATATACGTTACTTCAAAAGAAGCATGTCCCTTCTTTAAACTTTTGCAAAAGAATGCTATTATTTTCCTTGGTTTTTACACTAAATCAGCTTTTTTGGGTTGTCTGCCTCTGCAGTGGTAAAATCAATTTTAGGATATGGCTGTGCACAGTCATCCTTTAAATTCAGAAAGAACTTACCCAACTGGAATGCAGTTGTGTAGGATAAGGTCTGCTTTCCTCTGTTCTTGCATAAAATGGGTGAAGACCAGAGGTATCCATGGGATAACAGCAGTGGGACGAATAACAATTGCAAGTGCTACCAAAGCTAAATACTTGCAACTAGAATGAGGGAACACAAGAAAACCAGAAGTTTATCAAAAGGTTTGGTCCATTCTTTTGCAGACAGTGACGTATCAACAATTTAAATACTGTCATGTCTTTGACCAAAAGTTTTTTGTACTGCAGAAAACTTTCTCTCAGTGCAGATACTCTGTTTTGCTTGGAAGGCTGCCAACTATGTAGTTGCTTTATTAGCAATGGAGTTGCTAACTAGAAGCACATTCTTGCTTTAAAATAGATAGCTGGTAAAGAAAGTTGTGACCACACATTCACCTATGCCTGAACCCAAACAAGCTTTTATTAACTTTTCTCGAGTTACTGCAAATTCCAGTCCTTTCAAGTATAAATTGAAGTTTCCCTTAAAGTGATATTTTGCGTTAAGGGAACTGGAGAATAGTAATTTTACATACCAGCTGTATCATGGCTTAAAAAAATTTTTAGAGGAAATACCACAATTACTGTTCCTTCCATGACCTAGAGCTCTTGCTACATGAATGAGGTGTGTTTGGTGTTAGCAGTATAAATGGTATCAGTAGACTGGCGTTATCCCAAGGCAAAAAATTATCAGTACTGTTAGTAGAAAGTTTCTCACCTGCTCCCCATCTTGGAACCTTTTATTGGATAGTAGGAAAGAGCAAACATGGTAAGAAGAGTTTCCATGGTGTTTGTTAGAGTTCTGGTACAGGAATACCATGTAAACCAGGAACACAGCTGGCAGAAGTACTGAAAATAATTATGAACAACAGGATGCAGAGGGAGAAATGTTAAAACAAATGCTGTAGTTTTAAAAGAAGGTGGTAATTCTTCACGGTGTGACTTATAATTCAGCTGTTGTTTACTGCACAGTTTACACAGTTGTTTACTGAAAACTGCACAGTTTACACAGTGGTTATTAACATAAAATTTTTTTCAAGGCTGAGACTCACCACGCACTTTGCTGTTTCTGCATTTTCAAGGTGTCGCACTAATGAGTAAAGCTTCACATCAGCAAAAGCTGCCAGCACTGCCTGTGCAAGTCTAGGGACCCATATCTACGTAAGCAGATAGAAAATCTTACTTGCAATAAACCTGTCAAATTCCAAGTTTGAAGAGAGAACTACTGAATTGGTGAGTGACTGTTCAGACATGAAAATAGTCAATTAGTGAATATTCTCTAGAGCTTTTTATTATTTTTTTTTAAATAGTCAAGTTCCTTGGTAAAACTAGTATTTTTCCCAAAACAAAGTAAGTGTAAAGTTCAACTGAAAGTGTTCAGAAATTGAAGGTAGGGTTCTTTGTCATTCATCTCCAACAGAAGTCAGAAGGGGCTGTTGTTAGTGATTTTAGTACAAATACGAAATACTTGGGAAAACTGAACCACCAAGCAATTATCATGTAGTGGCAAACTATCGGTATGAAACTCAAGGGGACTGATGGAGGCCAAGAAAAGTCCTCCGCAGCCACAGGCATCAGTTGTGACTGGAGACCTACGAATGAGTTCTGCACCCAGGCAAAACACTTTGGTCAGGCCTCTGGGCTCATACATCTGTAATCGCCAGGTTCGACGCTTTGTATTTCACCTGGACGATGATAAAAATACACGGAATTGAAATGCAATGCTTTCAAATTGGATTTTAGTAGCGGATGCGTTGTTTGATTATACTCACCAGCAACTGAACATCATCCTTGGCCAACAGCTGTAAGGTTTTGTAGATGCTTGCAAAGATCAGTGGATATGAATAGCCCCTTATGCCGCTTGCCCACTCCCAGGTCAGGTAGCCATAATTGCCAATATTAAGGATAAATCGGGAACAACCAAAACAAGAAGTTTCATTTGAGCATTGTCACCTTCTGACTTGCCCGGATCAAGACACGGACAGTTGCGGGGGGTTTCTTACAGGTCAGGCTAAGCCTTGCTGCGGCCGTGACCCTGCAGTCGCGCAGGGGCGACGCAGCAGCTCGGGAAGCGGGGTGCCGCGTCGCGATAGGGAGGGGCCGTGTCGCGATAGCGAGGGCCCGCGAGGAGGGGCGGGAGGCTGGCACGGCGAAGGATATTTGAAGACCATGCGGTGCGCCACCTCCAGCGACTGCCAGTACTCGTCCGGGACGAAGCTGGTCTGGACGAGTGCGCAGTTGAGCGCCCGCAGCGCCACCGCCAGGGTCAGCAGCGGCGCCGGGCGGCCGGCAGGGCCTGCGGGAGGAGGGAGGGAGGGAGGGCCCCGTCACCGGTTGCGCCGAGGGCGCCGCCCCCGCCCGCCCCGCCCTGCTTACCGGCGCTTCGCTGCGCGGCGGCTCCGCTGTAGAGCACCGACCGCCGCTTACGGAGCCGCACCGCCTCCGGCCGCCGCGCCCGGGCCGGCGCCAGCATCCCGCCCGCCGCCTCCATCCGCCGGGCCGGGCCGGGCCGCCCCTCCGCCGGCGCATGCGCGACCCGCGGCACTTCCTTCCGGTCGCTCCAGCGAAGGGGAGGTGCCGCCGCTCGGTGTTGTCCCCGTGTCCTTCAGGTGAGGGGCGCCGGGCCCGCGGGGCGAAGCGCTGCTGGGGCGGGGGGAGTAGGGCCTGCTGCTTCCCCCTCTCCCGGCCCCCGCTCCCAGCTCCCCGCTCCCCGCCGGGGGGTGAAGGCGCCGCCGAGGAGCGCGGAGAGGCCCGGCCGCCTCACGCCGGTGCCTGCGGGCGTGGCGGCGCCCCCTGCCGGCCATGTTGGGGCGGCTGCCGCTGCCGCACCTGGCGCTGGCCGTGACGCTCGGCGTGGCCAGCGGGCTCTACATCTACCGGCCCGTCTTCCAGTCGTCCGGGCCGCCGCAGCCCCCCGAGGGCACGGCGGGGCCGCCGGCGGCCGCCGCACCGGAGAAGAGGCCCTGAAGGAACTGTGCGAGCCGCGCCGCGGCCCTGGCGCCGTCCCCAGGGGCCGCCTCGCAGCCCGGGCCTGCGCGTCTGCCCCGGGAGGACACAGGGGCCCGGCCCCTCGGGGACACGGAGCCGTCCTGCCGTCGCCTCCGGGGCAACCCGCCCGCCGAAGATGTAACTGCAGACCCGTGTGTGTGCTACCAGTCTGTAGGGACGTGAATGTTGAAATATGTCTAAAATTCTGAATGTTTAAACATATGTCTTCACGTCTAAGTTGAAATAACCACCAGAGAACTGGAAAAAGAAAGTCGCTGTTGGACAGTTACGCTCTTTGTGGGATTTTTTGGATTGCCTCTGATCCTCCAAGTAATAAACACCATTTTTATCTGCTTGTCAAGCTCTCTGTTCTTAATGCTTCAGTTCTGTTGGGAATGTGGGTGTACGGAGGACTGAGAAGGGAGTGTTACCCAGCTTTGGTGTCCTTAGCCTATATTCATCCCTGTATATACAGACATACACACACATACAGCACGTGCATACGCACACCTTCTGTTCCTGACAAAATGAGGCTGGAGTGGCTGTTCAGGAGACACGGTTGCCTGAAAGTGGGGTTGTACTTGGAGAAGCACTTCAGTGTGTAGCTCAGTAGGACAGCACTCATCTTGCAATAGCTGTGGACATGTCTGATAAAGAGAACAGTATCTGAGAGGAGTCTCAGGGAAACGAGATGAGTAGATATTTCAAGACTTTAGTAATTCTAAAAAAACCACCTAAAACCTGCAGATCTTGGGAGAAATTTCTTTTGGTTTTAACACAAAATCTTGTTCAGGCAGCGTGAGGGAAAGAATCCTTTCCCTGGGTGCGCGCTATTTAAAGCCAGTGTCACGTGAAAAGGGGGGAGAGGGGGAATCCTCTCACCACCAGGTGTTTGATCTGTCTGTCAGCGCACCAGGAAAGCTGAGACCCTTGTGCCGGACCAGTCTGTCAGTCACGTTACAGGGACCCTTCCTTGAACAGTCCCACTGGATCTAAGGGCAATTTGACTGCCTTGTTCAGAGAAACATGCCAACAGCATCCAGGGGACCCCTCGGCGGGTCTGCTGGCTTTGTTTAAATGTGTTACCTGCTGCCGGCAACTGCTAGTGCCCACAAAGGACTCACACTAACAGTTAATGGAATAACACTCTTTATTATAAAGTTGTGACAAATTAAGATTTGTGATTGCTGGTGATAGGGGCTGTCTGCAAAACCAAGCTTGAAACGATGCACAACTGAACTATACACAACCAAAACCTTAATTACTAATGACAGCTAGAATAAGTTATTTAGCATGCATAAGTCAATGGGGGAGAGGACAGGTTCAGCCAGTTGACTGATCCCAGAAGTTGAGATGGAATCTTCCCCTCACTTCTCCACTTTTTATACTTCACAGTATATTGCATATTCATTCAGCATACACAAGATTGGTTACAAGTTTCTCGCTTCTAATGCAAATTCGTACACATCCTCAGCACTGCTGAAGTTCTCTGCTGACTATGCATGCTCCTCAAGCGAGGGTTTGCCCTCTTTCAGGGGGGCTATTTGCGTTGGAGGTCATGATCTCCTACTACCACTATTATCTTTGTCCTAATTTCAACTCATTTTCTGTTGATGTCAGTGGATTGCAACACCTTAACATCCTGTTTCCTCTCATAAACAGAACTTTCCTCACTTGAAGGCTTCTTTCTGCGTAAATTAGATAAGGGTGTTCTTTTCACTATCTGTTCTGTGTTTCTCATGCTCCCCCAAGGCTGACTACCTTGATTAGAAGTCCCTTCATAACAACTTTAGAGTGAGTTAGATTGACCTAACTTTGTGAACACTGAATCAGAGTTGGGTAATCCAAGAGTTTAGACAATTCCCCCTGCCCTGGACTTATTTCAGTCCAGGACTGGTCCACTTCCATCACATTTAGGTGTAGCTTGAGTGACTCTAGTCATAGATATTGTTGTTACTAACTGGTATCGTGTGCCCAGTGAGGTGTAGTAGTGCCGTGGAGGCAGGTAACTTTGAGATGGAGGTGGGCATTAGTATTACAATGAGATTATTTCATCTGAGGGAAGTCATTTCAGCAGAACAGTTGGCTCGGGCATGGACATGTCATGGATTCTTCATGTGACAAGCTTGATTCTTCAAGCTGGTACGCAGCTTGTCAGCTGTGTGGTGCCATTGAGTACCATTCCTGCAGGGAGCAGGACAGTGCCTGGCCACAGGGTCTCCGCTCCATCCTCTGTCACTCCTGTCAGCATCTGCTGAGCTGGCGGGATGTGTTGTTTAGGGAACTGTGGTGATGGTAGATTCTGTGCATGCCAACCATCCTGAAGGCGATAGCTGTGTTTTACCCTAAGAAACTTTTTGTAATACGCTTCTATTAGGACCCAATTTTTCTCTAATTTCCCCCCTCAAGGTGATTTTCCCACAGCTGGGAACAGCATGACAGCTGGAGGAGGCACTGCGTGGACTTTGCAGAAAGGAGCCAAGGTGGGAGGACAGCAGCAGAAGTGAACTGGGAGGTGCAGTCGAGCACGTGATAAATCCAGTTTGGACCTGAGGGAATGCCACAAGTCTGGCGAGTGTGAACACAGAACTACTACTGCGGCTTCCTTTCTTTACAGGACCAGGACAGATTGATTAACCAGCTATTTTAACAAGGCGTGACGGGAGTCCGGTAGGCCCTTTCTTAGTAAGGATGAATTGCTGGAGGTTTGTCCGTAAAGACGGCAGGTCCGAAGAAGAGGGGGTGTCCGGACTGCCGCGGGCAGGCAGGGGTGGTGGTGCGGCCGGCTGGCTCCCTGAGGCGCTGGGCGGCGGGGGCGCAGGGCCGGCCGCTCCCTCCTGAGGGACTGGAGCCAGCGGGCCGCGGGAAAACCCGCCACATCCACGGCGGGGCGTGCGTAACCCGGTACCACCCGCCGCAGCCTCCCTCGCCCCACAGGAACTGCGATTAAACTCCGAAGAGCGGGGAGGGTTACGGCTGGAGAGCCAGCCAGCCGGCTGAATTGAACCGGCCTCCTGGGTCTGAGCGGGGCGAGTGGCCGGGGGCAGCGCCTGGACCCGCGGGGCTGCGCCGTTCGCCAGCCCGCTCAGCCGGGCCGGGGGGCAGGGGCGGTGCTGCCCGCCTCCGCCTCGGGCCGTACGGGAAGTGATGCTGCCTTGACGGGAAGGGCAGGGCCGGAGGGACGCGGCCGCGGGAGCCCCGGTGACCGGGGGAGGCGAGCAGGTAGGCGGGTAGCGAGCCGGGCGGGGGGCTCTGGCCGCCATGTCGCCCTCCGAGGGGGGCGCTGCAGGGCGGGGGGCTCAGGGACACGGCTCCGCCGCAGGGGGAGTTAATGAATAGCGTCGGGACGCGTGGTTTGGGCTGCGAGTGGAATCACCGGTGGGAGGGTGACTCCCGTGCTCGCAGCGGGCGGGTGGCGCGGGGACCCCCCTCAGGGCGGCGCGGGGAGCGCGGCCGGGCCGCTCGGTACTGAGGGGTCTCAGCCCTGAGCTCCGGGGAGCCGCTGCGAGGCCGAGGCCGGTCGGCTGCTCTCCACACACCTGCACGGGTGCTTCCGCGGCCGCAAATAGTCCCTCTCAGGCCTTCCTTCGCGTGGAGCAGCCGTTTCCCGCAGCTCAAGGCGTGCGTTTCTTTTGCTCAAAAAGTGAAGTTTGTCGCATGTCTGATTAAAAAAAAAAGCCAACAAAAAACAGCCTTTAAAAATGGTAAATTGTTGAGGGAGCACTGTAAGGTGTGATTTATCTGTTTAGCCAGAATTTAGCCGTCTTGGCCTTGCTCGGGGTAAGCTAACGCCTTGATGCCCTTGGATCTAAGGAAAGTTAAATCCATCAGAAAAACAGCTTGCTTTTTCTGGCTCTGTAAGTAACGAGGTTATATTCATATATATGGTGTTTTTTTACAGCGCTGGCAAAGTAAAAAGGACATGTCTAGAACTGTCAAAGACACGAAACTTTAGTTTTTACCTCTCCTTAGAGATGCATCAGGTGTATTTTGAGCTTTCTGATCATGTGACTCCCCAAATGCTTTCCCTGATGGTTACTGCTCAGGAGTTTTTGTTAGGATAACACAGGCATGTTTGGAGTTAGCAGTTCTGCTAGGTGTTACTGGCAAGGTGATATTTCTCTATACTTATGGTTTTTATTGAAACTCTACAAAATGTTTATTGATTCCCATGACATAGAATGCATTAGTGGCACTGACCAGTTTCTAAAATCTATTCTGCCTGCCTTTTCTTTGAAATCTATCATTACGTAGACTTGCCTTCTAGCCCTTGTTTCTTTTCATAGACTTATACTACCTTTGTGACTGTTCCAAGTGTTTTCCAGACAAGGAAGAGCGTATACTACAATATGTGTTTCAAATGCTGAATTGTTAATTGTAGGAATAGTATTTGTGATGCTAAATGAATGTCTCAAAAGCATGGTTAAAAAGATGACAAAAAGAACTGCATGTTCCTGTGTTTCTAGTTCAGGGTTCTAATTTTACATCTACTTAATCTCTTGCACAAAGGATTTCTGGGTGGGGGGAATGTGCTACAACTTATGCTGGTTTACAGTTAAAACTTCTCATCTGTGACCAGATAGCTAAAACCAGACTGTAAGCTTGTTTTCATCACTATCATTAAACATGGGAGAACATAATTTTATCACTTGACTACATGTTTCCTTTTCTTTTGAAGAGAAGATTGGTGAGATAGAAGAATTTTTAAGTAGCTTTTGGTATTTACCGAAAAAAGTATTATCGTCAGTAATCTTTGTATGTCATGTCTGGATTCTTGGTTGTTCTCTTACCGCCAGGTGTCTGCTCTGCTGGCATAACGACCATTGATTATGTCAGTTTTCAGCATAACCCTAGACTTGCAGATCAATGGCATTGCTAAGAGCAGTCTGTTGTAGTCAGCAGAGGGTCAGTAAGAATTTAGTTTAGAAACAGGCAAAATTGGCACTAGAGGTGGAATATAAGGAATTACAACTTTTTCCCCTGTTAATGCCTTAGCAAAGAATTGTAACAAGTTGCATTTAAAATCTATTAAACTTAGGATTTAAATAGTTAATCATCAAATACACTCTTCTGTATTAAAGCTGCATTATAGTACTTCGCTGCACATGCGATCCGGTCCTGCAGATAGTTAAGTTTGTTCTTCAGTAATTTCACAGGGTTACTTATATATTTATAGCTAAGCATTTATTTACTTGGCTGGCCATGTTAAGTGTTCAAGGACTTGCTTTCACTCCTCTTGTCTTGCAGATACCATTCATGCTGGAGATACAGTTGTGTTTACAGAATGGACTTCAAACACGGCTGAAGAGTTTTTTAAATACAGCATGGTTTAAAAAATACTTATCTAAAAGCCAGCATTTTATATAGATACACTTTTTTCCCCCCCCCCCTATTTATACAAATATATTCCTACGCAGTCTTCCTCTGGGAACAGCATCTGGTTATGAGATTTCTTTTCCTCATTTCTTTTTTTGGTCTTTTTAGTCTGAAAGCTGCATCCCTGTCAGGACACAGGACAAACATGAATGACATTGAATCAGTTGAAATCATACCCTTTTATCTCCAGTGGAGGTAAAACCACAGTGAATGAGAAGTCCTAACCCCTAATTTCTTTCCTGGAACATCCTTATGTTGTTTTCATACATAACACAACAGAATTTACTTTTGATTATTGTAATAAGTAGTCTCAATGTCTGTGATTTGTTTTCCAATATAGTGAGCTTTGAAGATTAAGTTATGGCATATAGGTCAAAATATGACACATAACCAGAGTAACTTTTTCCTGTGATGTTGCTGTGGTGTCAGGGGGTTGAAAATACTCGGATATATGTATGGCAGTTTTGCATAGTACCAGGCATTGGAATCCTTTTCATGTACTGGCCAGTGCTTTTGAGCTGACCTGACAAGTTCTTCAGTATTTTAAACTACCTCAGGGGGAAAAAAAAAAAGCAAATGTCCTTGTTTTTATGGTTCTGAAGGTAGTATCAAAGTGTAAACCAATGCAGTGCTATTCTCCTGAGTTTGTAAACCCATTTCCCAATAGCTGTTCCCTTTTTCTATGTCTGATACTTTTACAGATGAAAAATGGGTAAGACTAAACCGTATTAGATAAAGGCACTTCTCGAAGACAATGGGAAGACTGATAGTAAGGTAGGAAAGGGGCAGGAGGCAGCAGCGAAGATAATTTTGTGCATGACTGAATGCCACCCAAAATACAAGCGTCGGGTCAGGTTCCAGCCGTGCTGGTATCGTCCATTTGCAACAGAGTGTTTCTTACCCAGCACTTTAAAAGATCCGGTGCCTGTAACAGCACATGCTCCGCTGACTTTCTCCTCTAAC
The DNA here is from genome assembly GCF_963210335.1 of Falco punctatus. Classification (NCBI taxonomy): domain Eukaryota; kingdom Metazoa; phylum Chordata; class Aves; order Falconiformes; family Falconidae; genus Falco; species Falco punctatus. The sequence goes on from NC_137587.1 coordinate 55,412,251, forward strand.
AATGATTCAACTTGACAGGCCTTTTGTGCTGAGGCACAAACTGTCTGGCTACATTTAATTTTTCCATACTCTTTCTTGCATTAGAATGGTGTCAGGATAGACATCTCTGTACAGAGATGGTGTCATCCAAGTTTGAAGACTGCGCTGTCTGAATTTGATTGCATTTATTCTGATTTTGATGGTAAAACTCTCATAATTTTGGTTGGGATAAATGTAGCCCAAAGTTGGAATTGTTGAAGTACTTTTTTTAATGTTCTTCAGCTATGAAGTAGAAGAGGTGACTGAATCTTTATTCGATAGTTTTCTAGAATTGTCAGTTTGGACACAGCACCCAGTGCACAGGACAGGGCCTGAGATCCTGCTGTGTGTCAGCAGAAGCTGAAGAGCAGGCTTTGGAAGACCTATGAAAAGTATGTGCTGCCAAAGTAGAATCATGCTTTCTAGTAGGTTTAAAAACAAAACACAGAAACCCAAAAATTTTGAACTGCTAATACAGTGAAACTCAACTAGGTTTTATTCTATTAATTTTTATTTTTAATAATAGAAGTGCTTTAAAATAGAAAATGACTTTAAATCCAAATTGAAAGTAAACATGAAGTTGAATGTCACAGTATGTGCTGCAGCTAGCCTGGAGCAATGCAAGTAAAACTTGGCCAGCTAGTGGGTGCCCCTTACAGAACTGAAAACCTGAACTGCCAGCTTTCAGTGGAGGCATGCGTCTGCTTCTTTCCTTTATCCAGCTGCCAATTTTTCACAAAGCATATAGCAACCTCATATCTTTGTGGCTTCTTCCCCTTTGTGAAGGAGTGTTAAAACTGATTGACAGATTCAAATGTTGGGGGGGAAGGCAGAAATGACAGAAATACAATGTCTCTGCCCCTCTCTCTAATGAGCTTTGTTTCCTTAGGAAACTAGGCTAAGGAATGTCCTCATTTCAGCTTTGTTTTTTACATTGCAAATTTGGAGCTTTGCTCTGAGAAGTCCTTTTTGCATTCATAATCTCCAGTGTGGTCTGTTGAGCTTTAGGGAATTTTTCTTCAGCCTAGCATCCTGAGGGTTCATGAGGAATGGGAGCAGTAACATTTTTCATAATGGGGAGTTGCGCAGGGAGTGGCCAATGGAACCGAAAGACCTACTTCGGTAATATACTTCAGAATCACCACCTTTATAAGCCCACCCTGAAGGAAAGAAGATCAACCAGTCAGGTTATTTAACTTAGGGAGTCACTGAGTAAGCGTAAAAATGAAGAAGCTGTACTGTTAATGATGTTCACAGTTTAAGAAATGGTAAAGGAGAGAAATAGGCATCACAGGTGTTTAGTTTGGTTTCATATGCTTCATTGCATGGAAGATCAAAGAATAATATGGGACGCAAGGAGTACTTTGCTGTGGCTCAGAAGAGGCATACTTCTATATCTGTCAAACAGTGCAAATAACTAGCCTTTTGATTTTTCCTCCTGAGAGCAACTAAACTGTAAATGACACTATTGTCAGCTTATGTGGGGAATGAAGGACCACTTACTTGATCTATTAAGTAGATTTACAAAAGCTGTGAACAGGGTCATCTTGTGCTGGAAAGAAAATGCAGCTGTGTCCAAATTGGAACTCTGCTGATCAGTTTTAAAAAGCAGTGTCTTTTACTTGGCAAAGACACACTGGATTGGGTAGTGCGAAGAACGAATGCATATTGATTAAGCTTAAGCATGAATAAAAATAAGAAAGAAACCTCAAAACTATATTAACGTTATAGGATTGTAAAATGTTGAAAATCCTTTCTAAGGAAGCTGTAGTGCACATGTTCCTTACATTGGTACAACAGCTTCCTGTAAAGCTACTATGTTTGTTAATTTTTAAAAAAACAAACACTTAGTCATCAGCCCTTTTTATATGTAGATAAAGATCATTGATCTAAAATGCGATTAGTAACTCTTCAGACTGAAGATAGAGATGTTAAATGATTAGCGTGCTTTTATAGCTTCTTACCGAAACACAGGAACTTTTCTATCTGCATGCATTACTGTTCTAGGTGCCCTCTTCATTGTCAGGCACCCACTTTGGTTTTACTAAATGTGGAACCAGCGTAAATCTCACAGAAGAGCTGTAGCATGTTGAGTAATACATCCATCATTAGGTTAAATATTCCTCTTGTAATTGCAGATGATGGAATTTGAATAGTGTGAATGTTGCCAAAATAGAATTTCCTACAAGCAAAAGGATCAAATTGGTTCATTTCAGTCAAAATGGATAATCCTGTTTGTTCTTACACTAATACATTTATTTTATTGCTGTTTTAAATACAGAACTTTCTATTCATTATTTCTCGGTGTCTTAACACCTTGTACATGAACGCTGTATCTTTTCCTATTGTTTGCTTTCTAATATTTCAGAACTGAATTAATTTTTTTTCTTTCCCTTTTCATTCAGATCTGGAGCAAGCACCTACGCTCTTGGCTTTGCCTCAGGATAAACTGTGCCTTCACTGACATTAATAATAAGTGATGAGGAGGCAGTAAATTCGTAGTTCAACAGAACTGAAAAATCGTTTAGATCTGCTTGTTTGGGATAATTTTAGTAGTTCTTTCTGAGATACTAATGGGTTCAAATATAAACAAATTTTATTTTGGGAAGCAATCTTTTGATGTTTTTCCTGTGAAAAAGGTGATGGTTTGACCTAATGTTTTCCAAAGTGCTGATGTTGAGCGCCCAGCTGCTGGGAAGGATTCCTGTCTTTAGACCTTGTAATGTTCCATGAAAACAAAATTGATGCATTTATTTTATTGATTTTTTTAGTGTTAACTTTTTTATGTTCTTGAAGAGACACTAGTAACTCTTGAAAGTTAGTCATCTAGAGCCTCTCTTGAAGGGGACTGTTTATAAGAAATTCTTTTCTGTGTAAAACACTACTGACCTTAAACATACCAACACTTTAATGTTAAAAGAAAGTTGTTACCATTACTAGATCTAAACTGCCTAGACTGGATTATAGTTAAAAGAACAAAACATACAACTTTTACTTTAATCTATAATATTACTAAGTATTTAGATGTGCCTTTTGGGTAGCAGGAAGGCCTGCCTGACCTACTTTCATTTTAATCGCTAAAGAGGTATTTCATGATTTGATGCTGGCAAAGTTCAGCTATTACATTTCTGATGTGAAAGCCGCTCTTTTGTGTGGGTTGTCTGTCTTTTTTTCTTGGAAGGATATTGGTGAGAGGAAAACAGGAAAAAAATCAATATATAGGATTTTGTCTTCTTTCAGGTCTTTTTAGTTCTTTCTTGAGGTATTGGTGCATTACTGCATTTATGGACTGCTGCGGCAGTAAGTAGCAAGCTCATTCACATGACAGCTGGTCAATTTACTTTCGCAGCGCATCCCATCAGTCCCTCTTAATTTTTTCCAGAGTGTCTTTTCATGAGAAGCTGACTTCCTTCCACAGAAACAACTATAATTCTGTTTTACAGTTGTAGGAATCTGCCTGTACCAATTAATATGTTCATATTTTTCCTATTTACTATTTTCTCATCTCTTCTTTTTGTGTTTTGTAGGGTATTTTTGTCACTGTGAATTAATTTCTGTATAGCATGTGCTCTGGCTCTTCTTGAAGTTTGCTACCATATATGCGAGTCCCTTTGTAGGCAGTGTGTCCCAGTGTCTGCTTTTCCCCCCTCTTGCATTTTTTTAAAAGTTTCTTCTTTGATGGCTAGTAGGGGTTTTGTGGCACAGATAAGATTTGTGGACGCTAACAAATACCATTACCCTTGGCTGCCTGCTGGTTGGTTTTAATTCCATAGACTTGCAGGTCATCTGTTAAATGCATGTGTGAAACCTATGGCTGTTGGTAAAAGCGTGGTGAGTTTTTTGGTGTGTGTTGGAAAAAGCCGTTATCAGGTCAGAGTGCTGAAGAGGAGACCTCCAGCAGAATTGGGTCATTGGGGAGTGGGGAGAGGGAGGGCAGTTGACACTGATGTTAGGCACAGCTTTTGGCTTTGAAAACAGGTGAGTTTTTCTGTAGCACTACCTGAAATGGACTGTTGCTAGATCCTCCTCTTCCTCTCTTTCTGTCTCCAGTGGCAGATGTCTTAATTCCTGCAAGAACCATGGTCAGACAAGTAACAATCCAGTATTTTCTTCTAGGGGAAACACCTGCCACAGGACAGTTAAGACATTTGCTACTTTTCTCAAGAGCATTAAATGTATGAAGGCAAATATTCTGGTGCTTGTGATGAAGAATGCTCCACACTGTCCACTCTTTTTGACCCTCCTCAAATTTCCCCCTAAATTCCTAGACCTGTATATCATAGATAATGTTTACAAGGCAGATATAAATTCCATGCATTCTGACCATCTTGTTCATACAACCTGTTCATAAAACTTGTCTGTGAAAATGGTGGGAAGATTTAATAACTAAATAGGTGGCCATTCCTTTGTAGAACTGTAGCTTCAAAACTACATTCAGAGTTTCAGGACTTTACTGGAGTAATTTTGATCCCCCTACATAAACTTAGAAAATGCCCAAGCTCTTATAACCCTCTAAGATCCGGGTAGCAGTGAGATCAAGGCTTACCTTGGGCTGGCTGCAGTGGTTCCTGTGCCAGCTGCTGCCGCACCGTTTGCCTGCGCTGCCTGCCACCACAGCAGGGTTGGCTCTTCCCAACCCTCTTCACACAAATCACACCACAGCAGATTTGTGTGTCTAAAAACAAAGACTTTAAGTAACCAAACATTGATGTTTTCCCAGTTTATAAAGTGAGGCCCTCTGGATTCTAACTCTGCAGTTTGAAATCAACATAACGTCACCCTCAGAAAATAAGCTTTATTTCATCTGTACCTTCCTAGCACAGTCTTACTGTTCTGGATAACACTCTTTCCTGGAAGGGTGAAGGGAAAATCAATTGGTATTCCTCACACCAGGTTGGTAAGAAGAAAGTTAAGCACCCTCGTTTCATCCTGAAGTAAAAAGCTGAAGTCTAGGAATTATTTATGAATTGTTTTTCCCTTAAAGATGGCAAAAACCTTACTGTTTGAGACAAGTTTGAACTCCATTTACATTGCTGGTTGAGGCTTCCAGACAGGGTGTTCAGTGTGTGTAGCCACCCCCCAGGGCTGTTTGCAACATGACAGAAGAGTTGTTGCTTTGTCTGTCAACACTTCTTATCCTGTTCCTCCTTCTGTGCTCTGGAGCAGTTACGAGAAATTCTCGGGTGCTTGTGGTCTGAATATTTCTTCACAGTAAGCAATGTGCTGGTATCGATCAGGGAAGCAGTTAAAGGTTAAAAATGTTCGCGTTGCTGACAATTGAACACAAACTTTTTTACTGCATGTGGAAGCAAAAAAGGGACTTCTGTATTCTTCTGAAAGTGTGGTGAAATTTATAGGATACCAAAATAAGCAAAGAAGGGGTAGAGTGTTTAAAATTATAACCTGTAACAATATGTCAAAGAAATGGATTTTAGTTAAATCTGGAAAAATGCTAAGGCACAGCATGAAAAAGCGTTCCACCGTGGATAGTTGTTTGCCAACTCTGTGTAACAGAACTTAGGTTTTTCACTGGGGTCAGGGCAATGAAAATTGCCTTGATTCACAGGAAAGGAGGCGCAATAGTTGAGCCCTGAAATGAGTGGTGGATTAAGGAGCTTGTGGAGTTGTGTTTGTTACTGGTAGGTGAATGCATTAAGGATATGTTAAATGCTGTAGCAGGCTGTCTGCAGCACTTCTTAAATGATGAGACTGGAGGGGAGTCATAGAAGCCTTTTTAGTTTCCTTTCTTACATATCTGCTCTCAAACACCGTGAGGAAAGAAGTTGAGATCAAAAAGGCTGTGCAAGGCTACTTGTTACCTGTAAAAGCTCCCATCTGCGACATCTTACACATGAATGTCAAACTTGCTTTGTCCGTGCCTTTCAGACCTCTGGTGCTAGCATCTGTAGTGTCAGGGGTGTTTGTGAGAGAGGCGATGCTTCATGGTGCCTGCAGGCGCCTGGATGGTCCCTCTCACCCCTTGGACCAAGCGCAGGGGTCTCCGTCCAGCAAGTGCCTGGGTGCAGACCCAGTGGTGCAATGTGGCCAGACATGTGAATCTTGCCTGTTGGGTGCTTGTGGACTCATTGTTGAGTTGGTTTACATGTTAAATCAGTAACTTTATTTCCTTGAAACTATTTACATGTTTAAAATGGCTGCACATGTCTCAGGATTGTGCAGGGGGTTGGGGCTCGCAGATTTAGCTGCAACGGCTCAGAAATTTTCTGGCAACATCTTCACATCTGGTCTTTTGTTGGAGCTTGTTGCCATCAGAAGTGCTTGAGCAGAAGAGGCTGGACATGGATGCCCACAAAGCCATGCAGTACTGCTGCCACTGCCCTCTTAAATCCTTCCAGCTCCTTGTCACATGGTCTCACTTTGGTGTCTGTGCCCATTTTGTCATCTGCAAAGGCATAAAATAAAACCAGGTTCAAAACTTAAAATTCTCCATTAGGTTTTGGGAGCTTTTGGTGCTCACTGTGTTTCATTAGGCTACGGTGTCTGCTGTATTTTATTTTACTTTTTTGTAATGAAACAGTGCAACTTCCTCTCCCTATGACAAGAAGGAGGAGGGTCAGTTAGTGTACGCAAAGGCTCAATGTTTGTTACCTGGTTTAGGGGGATCTGGTTAGCTACTGTTGCTTAGTTTTAAAAGGAGTAAAAGAGATCACTTGATCTGTCAGCAAGACCACATGACAAGCAGCTGAATGTAATTAGGTGGGTAGGGTGGTTGTATGGGGCTCACAGCTCTGCGCGTCAGTGTGAATTTTAGAGTTGTTATTCTGAACTACATTATTTTGGTTTTATTTTCTTTCTCTGCTGACCCTACCTGCAGATGAGAAATGGCTCTTTTTGCATGACTGTGGTATTCAAGAAATCTGAACTGTGTCAGGAGATTTGTCACTGAAGTACCCTTGGAAAACTACAGATCCTTTTGCAGCTGTTAAGCATTGGTATGTAAACACCTTCTCTTTTTTATTTATTTTCATAAGATTTATTACATTGTTTTCCTTGAGATGACAGTTGTGTGCCAACTGTTTCTCAGTTAAGAGCTTCAAAACAAGTTGCTTTATTTTTAACAAACTGCCTGAAATATTTTGATTTTAAGAGACAAAGTTCAGCATTGTTGCATCCTCATGTTCTAGGGGGAAAAATAAACTTAAAACTGGGAGGTATACTGGTTAATGTAAATCATAGGCTTTGGGTTGAAATGACAAAACTGCAGCTCTTCGGTATGTCTTTGGCCATTGCTTTTCATGAAGAAATCAGTCAGATTTAAAGACAAACCTGGTTAAGTTTATCAGTGAGGTGACTGCAGCGACCATTGTCTGGATTCAGTAACCATAAGGTGCCCTTTCAGGTCCTAAGTCATCACCCTACATTTCCTTCTGTGTAAAGTCAAACTTGTTCTACAGTTAGAACGTGGAATTAGACCTTTGATAGTAAAGTGTGCTGTGCAAATAACGCTTCATAATAGAGAACAAAGTAACTCGGTATTTTTAAATGTTGTACTGCTTAAACTTCCCCTCCCTCTATGTATTCCTGTGTTGTCATTAACTTATAAAGGTAAATCATACTTAATAAAACAGTCCTTTAGAATGATGGGGTTTTTAACTGGGTCGCAATACTGATGTGTTTGTTCTCACATATACTAAATGTATTGTTGATAAAAGGAATAAAAATGGTGTTGCACAGTCTGTTATTTTTAATTAGCAAAAGAAATTGGACTGCAAGGAACCATGAGAGCTCATCTAGTTCACATTCTTTGTTAAATCATACAGTAACGGTTTCAATCTTAAAATTAATTCTGGTAAAAGCAATATGGGGGTGGGATGTTATTACTGCGTTTTGTATCTCCTCTGGAAGAAACTCAGAATGCATGTGCCCATCTGACTAGGTCATTCCTTGCCACCCCAAGCAGGAATTTTTAATCGGGCATCTTTTCTAGCCCGTGTGTTTGCCAGCATTTTTCTAATCATGGACCAAATGTCCTAGATTTGTAGACTGTAAATAACCAAGGAGGAGTTGTTCAGAGAACAGAAAACAGTATTCTCCACTTCTGTGGGAAGGTCACAAGGTTTTCCCAGGGTTTACCTGCTGTCTAGGATAGAGTGTCTTAAGATTATTTTTCTAGCCCTGGTTCATCATCCCTTGACTTGTGTTTATGAGAAGGAAGTGCCAAATTCATAAATGTTGTTAAGGAAACAGCAAGACAACATATTTATTTATAGACATCCTCAATGTCTGAAAAACTTACATAAAATAACTGGAAGGAAGGTTTTTTGTAAACATTGATGCTTGACTTAGCATGGTGGTTTTTTTTTTTTCCTGTGCTGCGTTGGATTGGTTGTCATAGTGGCTTCATTGTAATTTACTGTTTTCAATCATTGCATTACATGTGCATTTTGCATGTGTGCTACACAAACAATTTCTAGCACATTTTAGGGTATTGATTTCTAATAGCCTAAGGTATTTGAGGGGATTACATTTTGATAATGTTGGGATTCAGTTGTATAGAGCAAAAACTATATTCTGGCATGTGGTGTTGCCCACCTTGCCCTCACCATACTCCCAGAGGGTTTCAGTATATTTGCTTATTTCCAGCATGTCTTTCATTTGTAACACTATCTTAAACAAAACACCCTGAGTAATTGAGCCTGTTAAAAGACGAACTAGGTATCTAGTTCAGCTGGAATTCTTTGAACATGTCACTAAGAATGGCATCAAAGAGAAATTGTAATTTTTTTACTTTAAAAGAATTTTTTTAAAAAGACCAAAAATTCTGCAACTATGCAAAATTTAAAGAATGAACTCAAAAAATCTTAAAAGCAGTTAATGGAAAAAGACCTGGAACATATCCTAGTAGAATGAGGTAAATAAGCTCTAGTCCAAGGGAAGTAGAAATAACTTAAGGAGAAAAAGTTAAGAGTAACTTTTCTTTGCTTTAAAATGTTTGATTTCATAACTGGGAAATAATATAGCTCTTGCTTCTGTATTTTGTTTCAACACTGTGTCACAGGGATAAATTTTCTTCACAAAAATCCAGTTTTGATGCATCATGGTGCAGCTGTTGGTGTAAACAGAAGCAGAACTGGGATCTTGGTGAAGTGGGAATTCTCTGGGAGTGAGGGGGTGGTTGTATGTTAGCATAGCTCTACGATAGCCACTGCAGCTGTACTGATTAGTGCTAACTGAGACTTTGTTTTTCCACGTACTGAATTTGTTTTTACTGGAATCTCATTACTGGATTTTTATTTCCTTCCATAGGAAATCATATGCACTGGTTTAAAATCAAATCAAACACTGCAAGCCAAAGTCAGTCTTTTAATAGAAGATGAAACAGCAGCACCTACTTTAATGAGTCTTTTCAAATAGAAACTCTTGTCGGACAGTGCCATTGCATACTCCCAGTTTCTTGTGACTTCTCCACGCAGTGCGTAGCTGAATAGATTCTTTCTTATCTACTTACCCTTTACATCCTGTTTCTCATTTCCGAGGTTTGATGCCTTTCTCAGTCATAATGTGGAACGTAAAAATTGCAAAGTATTATATGAAGTCAGTTTGTCAGTTTGCATGAGGTTTTCAGATTCTTTATAAGTATGCGAAGCTTTATACTTAGTGTTAAGTCAGGGAAGCACAATCTGAATCCACTGTGGTATTAAAACTTCGTAGGTGTTTCCTTGACACAGTTTTCTACAGGGAACTTCTGCTGCTTGGATCAATTAGAGCAGTCTGACTGCAATTTGATTTCTTAGAATAACTTTGTATATTTTTTACAGAACTTGGGTTATAGAGGTGGTTCTTGTGTAAGCTTGCTGCTGCTGAGCCATTTATTAGCTATAGCAGAAACATTATGAATAATAATTATAATGGAAGACTTCTGAGGGGAGAGGTAGGAAATTGCTTGCTATTGTACATCAGTTAAAGTGAAGCTTAAGGAAGCAATGCCGGCATGAAATGTTGCAGAATTCTGTAGGAAGGCATCTACAGCACAAAAAGCTGGCAACAACTGCCAGGTTTCAGTCAGAGGTGTTACTCCACAGCCATCTTGGGAGCCTCCTCAGTCTGGGAATAATTAAAATGAATAGTATGGGTAAACTGTGACATGACACTTGTGATTCTTCTTGCTTTCCTTGCAGGGCTCATGCACACCTCCATGTCAAGAATTAGTGTAAGAAATCCTAGCTTGCTGTGCTGTTTATTTGAGCGGTCTTTGTTGTGTATCAAGATTTAACTATAATTCATGCTGCAATATGGCATTCTGATCAGAGCAGTGAGATAAATAGTGTTGGCAACTCAGGTTGAAAAACAGCAGACTTTTTGAATGGAATCTTTGTGTTGTGCAGTTCAGCCAGCTTAATCAGTGTTTCCTTTGAATTATCCCTTCCCCAAGGCTCTAGAAAAGAAGCTGTACTAGGATACAAATTGAAGCAAACATTTGGCCAAAGCACTGTCTGAATATTTTGGCCGACTGCAGAGCCTCAGTAGAAAGCTTGGGCAGCGTTAATGGAGTTCTAATGGAGCTGTTCAAGTGGAAGATTCAGTCACTTGTTGAAAGCTTGGGCTTATTTTTCAATTCTTGTGAAGCAAGAAAAATAACCTGTAGTTTTAGCTTTGCTTTGTTAGAAGAGTTTAAAAGTGGTACTTCTGAGCCACAGCGTACTCCAGAATGACTGTGTCTTGCTGTCACAGATTGAGATTTCTGCTTTGCTGTTGCACATTAGTAACTTCCTGAAGAGAATAGGTTGTGGCCTATTGAATACTGCCTGGCTCTGTTTCAGGCTGAAGTGTTTTATTATGTAAGGGACAAGTTAAATTATGCCCAGAGTATTCTCAGTGGGTTATTTCTAACCTTTTCATAGCATGTATGAAACAAGGAAGCATCGCATATGCTTACTATTTCCAGACACATTTACTAAAACCTCCTGCCCAGTACTGGCTGAAAGTATCTCTCAGATGTAGCTATTACAGACTGTGAAATAAGAAGTCTCAGAAAAGAACTGAACCTTCTGAAGAGCAGATTATTCATGACAAACCCATCTCTCAATTTCTTTCAAGTGTCATGCTAACAGCCCGCAGTGCTCTGGCTGACTCCACGCTGCAGTGATTGCCAGCATGATCTGGAGCAGGCCCCATGAGCTCGGCACCTGCAAGGATGCTTTTGTCAAGATTTTATGATTTTTATGATTTGGGAGAAGTGAATGCTAGCTCTAAACCTCAGTTTTATCAATCTAGATACATCCATCTCTTGTCTATATGCACCACTCCCCTGCTTGGCATCTCAGACTGTCTCTTGTATTTCAAGTCCAATGACATTGGATTCGAGATGAAGGACTAGGAGGAATGACCTTTTCTAGTTACTGGACAGGGGTTTTCTCAGCTGACAGTTTTCCTTGCTTTCCCACAGATAACTAAATTTATTCTGCCCTATTTCTAGATCAATTTAAGAAACGCTTGTGATGAAATACTTCTGCAGATGACTTACTATTATTCAGAGAATCACAGAATGGTTGGGGTTGGAAGGGTCACCTGGAGGTTATCTAGTCCACCCCCCTGCTAAAGCAGGTTCACCTTGAGCAGGTTGCACAGAGTCACATCCAGGCAGGTTTTCAATGTCTCCAGAGAAGGAGACTCCACAGCCCCTCTGGCAGCCTGTGCCAGGGCTCTGCCACCCTCCAGGGAAGGAAGTTCTTCCTCACACCCAGCTGGAGCTGCCTGTGTCCCAGTTTGTGCCCGCTGCCCCCTGCCCTGTCGCTGGGCACCACAGCCAAGAGCCTGGCCCCGTCCCCCTGACACCCCCGTCAGGTGTTTGTGTGCGTGGAGAAGATCCCTCTCAGCCTTCTCCTCGCCAGGCCGGGCAGCCCCGGCTCTCCCAGCCGTTTGTCATCAGGGAGACGCTTCAGTCCCCTCACCATCTCTGTAGCCCCTCACTGGACCCTCTCCCATGGTTCCTTGTCTGGAACCGGGGAGCCCAGCACTGGGCACGGCTCCAGCTGGGGCCTCACCAGGGCAGAGCAGAGGGGAGGGTCACCTCCCCCCACCTGCCGGCCACGCTCCTCCTCGTGCACCCCAGGGCACCACTGGCCCCTTGGCCACCGGGGCACACTGCTGGCTCTTATCTCCGGAGGCAGCTGAGGAACACTTGTTGCTGCTCTGGTTGGTGTTGGCTTATTCCTCAGTTGGATGTGATGACATGAGCATTATTCCTAACGCCATGCCCAATATTCATAGATAATAGAGATTTTCCAGCTCATTAGAAATGGATATTGATTACTTGTTCAGTCAGTAACTTTGATAACTAGTAAGTTTTCTGAGGAACAAGATGTTTTCTTTGGTGCTGGAAATGTGATCCGACACATCAGTCCTGCTCCAAAAGGCCGTGATGCCTTGCGGTTAGCTGTTTTCATTTGGAATGCATAGACAAACTTCTGATGGACTAAAAAATCTTTGGATATTTCAATGTCATCTAAGCGATGAGAAAACTTTTAATTTCCTGAGGAATAAATAGCCAGAACAAATGTAGGAAATGCTATATACTATGCCCCCTGTTATTTACTCTTGAACTAAGTCAAGTAACTTGCACCAAAAATAAGGACAGATCACAATATTATAGAAAAACAACAATGCTAAAGAATGGTAGCAGCTACAAAACAAACAAAAATAGTAACTTTTATTGCATCTTCCTATCAAAAACCAGAGTTAGCAAGAAACAGAGTTTACCTCCTATGAAAAAACAAGAGAAGCAGGTATTTCCCAATCCAAAGGATGAAGAGGTGGATTAAATTCTGCACTGAAATTCTTTCCTGCCTCGCCCCTTTGTACACTCGCCCACATCATGTTAGATGAATCGTTCAGTTTTATAGTCCTATTTGTATATTTGTGTGGGTTTCACATTTATCTAACAGTGCCTAGAGGTTGTCTGATGCCTGACCTTTTCCATAAACTTTTCATAGACTTAATAATGATAATTTATTTTTGCCAGATTATTTCCCTGGAATGCAGTATCCCTCTAGTAAAAGTATCCTTCACAAACTTGGCAGTGTGACCTTCTGGAGAATCATTATCTGTATTCCAGGTAGCTGTTCTACAAAACAAGGTGGAAGGCAGCTGAGAATTTTCTTGCCCTGGATGAGAAAAAAAAACCCAAACCCCCAACATTTTAAAGAAGATGCAAATATTTTCCTCTGGCTGTTTGCAGCGTGTGATTTAATGGGCTTAAACAAAGAACCTGGCCTGACTAAGGTTGTTGCATGTACCCTACTGAATTGCTCACATAGGCAGAGCATGAAATATACTACTGTCTTTAGTATGAGTACATGCACGTTTTCCCTGAGATGTTGCTTCATTCATATTATAACTGCACATATGAAATTGCATCCTTTTTCAGTTTTTATATTTTTTTATTTTTTCCTTTTATTCTGCTTTTTCTTGTGTCTGCTTATTCTAGCTGTCTGCTGGAGATTTTTGCTATCTCCAGAAAAAACCAAACCATTCCTTAAAGAAATGATCAATTCTTATGATCCTCTGTGATTCTTACTATCTTCTCCTTTATCTTCCAGTGGCTATTTCTGAGGGCAGAAATAAAGTGTACTCTTTTTCTCTACACTTTTGGAGTTGGAAGTGTTGCTGAATGAGTGGGTAGGCTTCTGGATATTTCCATCCTTCTGTGAATATGACCAGCTTTATGGGTGAAATCCTGGTGGCTGCTGTGTTGACTGAAAGGATTGGAAACTGTAAATCTATGCAAGACTGTCATTCATCATTCCTTTATACTGTCAAGGGCAGGTGCAGTGTAGTGATGTGTTACAGATGTTAAGGTTAGGCTGTGGGTAAGCTATGAGCTGGATCCCAAAGTGGTCAGAATTCTCATGTCAAGGAAGGATGCTGGACATTGCTCTGAATTTCCTGTTTATAAAGTCAGCGAAAAAGCATGGCACATTAACTTGTATGATGTTGTGGTTTAACGTATTTATTAAAGGAACAGTTAAATAGCTCAGGAAGGAGTAAGTAGTATGGAGCTGGTTTGTTTTTGTTTTTTTTAAATGTTTTCTTTATTTTTCCCAGTCTGCTCTGGAATTTATTCACATGGTACAGGTGTTAGCTTCACTGCTACAATTGGAAAGCAACTTCTGATGAGAATTCAAAGACGTAACTTGAGAGGCAAAAGCTCTTGTTCTCAGGAAGGGGACAGGTCTTCTGAGAGAGTTCAACTGTTTTCATCAGGTAGCATTGCAAATCTTTATTTACAGTATTTTATTACCATGAAGCATGAAGATGTTAGAAACCGATGAGGGAATAGAGATGATGGTGTGGTTTTTGCAGAGAAGTTGAAACTGCACACAGATCCTTCCATATGGGTGGTGAGGGAGTGATGGAGTATCCCCTGCAACATTCCTGGTTTTACTTGCCATTGTTTTCCAGTCCCTTGCTGCCTTTCATTCCTTTATGTAACAGCCAGTCTTTGAAATTCAGCCTCCTTTTCGTTGGCTTGGTTATGATGAAATGCAGTTGTAGTTGCAAACCTAACTGTTGTTTCCTTTCCTGGCTCCTCCATTCCCAGTTTGCCCTGAGTTTCTGGAAACGAAATCCAAAATCTGCTGTTTCCTTGCCCGGCCTGTTGTGCAAAGTTCTCACCACATCTGCAGGCCTGTTGCTTCACTTACCTCTTTTGTGCCCCCTTTCTGCATAGGATCACAATTTTATGCCTGACATGTCCCATTATAACTCATTGTCAGAGTGCTTTGTGTGCCTGTCAGTTCTTGCTCTGCAAAATTCTGCAGTTCTAGCAATGCTGACAGCTGACAAAGTGTCCTAGAGCACCTTCAGCTGAGATAAAAGTGACAACAGCATTTGGAAGCTAAAACCTTGCAGCCTAGTTTTTGCATGTGTTTTTGCAGACTCCTGTATGTATTCTGAGCACCCTCAAAATAACGTAGATCCTTCCAGGAAAAAGACAATCCTTAGACATTGATCCTATGATTCCTTTGAATTCCTCTATAGCTGAACCTAAAAAAGTCATAGGAATAAAATGTCAAGTAAAGCAATTGAGAGTAACCAAAAAAAATGCTCAGAGCAACTGAATCTCTTTCTCTCATTTTTGAGAGGAAGGGGTATTTTCCTTCCTGTTATTTCTGTTCTAGAAAAGTTCCAGAAGTCACAGAAAGTGCTATTTTGGCCAAAACTAAAGCAAGCCAGGTCATATGTTTTACTGAGAAAAAACCAGTGCAGCTCAGAGTATTTCAGTAAAGTGCTTATTTACTAACACTCTTCCCCCAGCATAGCAGTTACTTGAGTTTATAAAAAAATTGTCATAATTTGTTTAGATTACGTTTGTACATATTTGGCAGCTTTTAGCCAAAGGCACTTCTAATAAAGTGTTGACTTAGCAGGAACATTGTTTAACTCTCTGTCTCTTGTTTTGACAGAACTGGAAGTGTCTGATGGTGACCAGTTTTGCAAGCATTAAGGTGCCACCGAAGCCTTAGAGCAGGGTGAGGCTGTTGGCTACGCTTCACCCACGCTAGGCAAGAATGTGGTTATTGCTTTGCTGTAGTGTGATCGGAGTGCTGGTATGACAGGATTAGCAAACTTACTCCTTTGAGGTCCAGATCGCTTGCTTTGTGCTTCTGCCATAACAGATCAGGGGACATGTAAAACAGCTATTGAAGTTGTTCAAGCCTGTGGAGTGCCTGGGTGGGAAGCTTTTGTAGTATGAATTGACTCGCACTTGCAGAATGATCAAACCTGTACAATTGCATTATTTACCACGTACTTGTATGTACATATTGTTCATTGAGAGACCTGCAGGCTCTTCCTTTTCTGTCTCTGTGGGATTTGGACTCCTCTTCCCTCAATGTCCCTGTCAGCTCTTCAATCACAGGCATGCAGCCTCAACTGCTTTTTAAGAATAAAGCCATATTTGGGGAAAACCTTCATTTGCAAAGCATTTGTGAACTCTAAACAGCATTGACTTTTTTGTGGTATATTTACAAATATGGCTCAATTATATATTAATACAGTGGAACATTCTTAAGCAGATTCCCAACTCTTTCACCTATCATATGCTACCCTTGCTGTTATAGATGCCGAGGGATGTAACCCCATCACTGCACTCCCTCCATCCATGGAGGGCTGGATCTCCATTGCAGGGGGAATATGCAGACTTCACTCCTGTCTCTATGATGCAGCCTGGTGAATGCCCCACTGTTCCAGTGGGGTCTGCCTTTCCTGAGCAGAGAAGGCAAGGCCAAGACACAATTTATCTGTCTGTAAGATCTACCTGAAAGCTGAGTGACACTTGCAGAAGGTAGACACTGTTAGTTGTAACCCTGAGTGTCTGCTGTCCATCCCCAAAAGGATAATGATGAAATTCTGTGGTATCTTAACATATGGATTAATTATTGGTCTAATATCTGTGTTTTGGCAGATTTGAATTAGTATGTCTCTATAATTGTGTGGTATAGCCTCCCATGTTATTCACTGGCTTTATGGCTGCTACAGGGCAGGTCTGGGATGCTCAGGATGATGTCAGAGTTGTACAGAGAGTCATTTCACTTGGTATGAGGGGAAAGAATGGGTTGAATCAAGCAAATGGTTTTATTTGACTAGTTTCATACAGAATAGTGGGTTTTTTGCTCTTGGGAGGGCTGGCTAGGTGGTGTAGTGTGGGGAGGACGCTCCCCCCCTCCAAGCTTCCTCCGTTAAATATGTATTGCTTCTCTGCAACATGGGGCTGTGGTGCAGGTGTGGCCTGAAGTCATGTCAAGCCTTATGTTCCAGTCTTCGCCACAGAATAATTTTTCTCTTTAGAAATGTATGGTAAAGATGGCTTTCATCATCGTAGCTATGGGGCAATGCAGTGTCCTCAAGTCTGCACAAGACAGAAAGAAAGAAAACAGCAGTTTGTGTTAGAGACTGCTGTATCCTCCTTGCACCTGAGAGAGGATGTAAAGCAGCGAGCAGAACTGAACAGCTGTGATCCATATACTCCATCGTTAACACGTTTTAGTATGAAAACACTTGTTAGGTACAATGTAACTGTAGTTAAGATGTGTGTGTGATTTCGCACATACTTCAGATCTGCTCCTAGGTAGGTCATGCACAAATCTCTTCTGAAATGCTGTTTGCCTCTAGGAATAAATAGGACGAGTGAACTGTGTAATTGCTTCCAAGCCATGCTGTCAGGCAGCACCCTCCTTGCATGGGGAGGCATGAGGCACACTTCCTTATCTCTGAGCACCTATCAACATGAATGCAAACAGGTGACACATAGGCCTCTTGGTTGTGTGTTAAAAGAGGTGGTGCTAGAAAAATACTCCTATTGGAAGCACTATTGCCAGTGTGCCCTAACTATTCCTTTAGCAGAGTTTGGGGTAAGTGGTATACTTTATTTTAAATTGCTGTGCTTGAGGACTGTCCGATTAAGAGCATGTTCAGATTTCCTGAATTGTACACTGTGCATGTAGGTACAAATTTTTATTTGCAGCTTGGTGCCTTTTTTCCCCCCCCCCTCATGTTTTCGTTTATTCATCTCTTTTGTGCCTTCTTCCTTTTCCTTCTCCCCGCCCCCCCCCCCCCCCCCCCCCCATCAGCCCTGTAGCAGCATGGGATTTGCATGTTTTGTGCAAGCCCAGTTCAAAATGCATATTCCCTGTCCCCAGACTGCACAGGGGAAAGCCTGCATGCCAAGCCAATTTCCTTAATTTATGCAGTAGCAGCACTGCCATAGTCTTGAATGTTTTATCACACCGTAGGGTTCTGATATTTGTGTTCTGGAGGCAAAAATGCGAGCCTGTTAATACTGAAGCCTATTAATGTGAAAGTACCTTGGATTAGGAAATCCACTGAACAAGAAGAGCACTTGTTTAGCAGAGCATCCCCTCTTGGCAAGCCACAATCTGGATATGTGTATGTGGAGGCTCCAGAGCAGCAGCTGTATGGGCACAGCTTACGTGATGGTTGTAGGGGTCCTGTCAGCAACAGAAAAGGCCGGTGGAATTTTCCCAGCACTTGGTCATAACCCCTGTCTATCTGCATGCTAGGTGAAGTGCAAAGCTAGAGCTGAATGGAATTTAAGGAGGAATTTACAAAAGGCAAGACCCTGGAGGGCTTGATGTGGAGCCTAGAACTGTGCCCATCAGTGATTTTTTTCAGCCAAGGAGTTCTTACTTTTGGAAGCAAGATTTGGGAATGATCATTTAAAATGAACTCAGATTTTTTTTTTTTTTCTTTTGGTGACCTGATGAATTCTAAGTGTATCATCAATTTCCTCTGGTTCTTCCTTTTCTACTTCCCACTCCTGATACACAAGGTACAAAAATCTGGAAGGAAACACTGGAAGGTGTGAAGCTGTAAAGTCTTATTTTAAAGAAAGCAAAATTGAAAGGAAAAAATGGCATGGGTTTTTAGTAACAGGGCCATGACTTTTAAAAACCCCACAGCAGTTTTTGCTATGAATATACTTTGCTGTGAATATATTTTTATTTCTGTTATGTGGAGCTGGATGTGTCTGGGCATTAAGACTGCAGGTCTGGGAAGTAGAGGGTGGAGATCACTTTTTAAATATTTGTACAGGGAGGAGGACAAGGCTTGAAACTGCTATGAAAATAGCTCTTTGCATGTCTCCAAGGATAGGTTAACTGTGCAGGATTTCACAAGAACCACTCCCTGGAGGTATTTGAATAATAGATTGACATTATGAGGTGCAGTGAAAGGTGTGTGCATTTCAAAAGGCTAAGGAGAAAATTTCCTTCTCAAGCAAATCCTTCAGATGCATTTTTATGCCCTTCCTCTGAAGGGTTCCTAGTTCTCTGTCAGTCATTTGCAAATTGTATTTGTTACCAGCTCTATGGAGAATTGAGGTTCAAGTGGTCCGAATGATGTGGCATGTTTGCCCAAAGAGATACTCTAGAAATTGGATAGAACACTAGGAACGCCTTTAGGTTTTGCTGCCCCAAGGTCTAACTGTGACCTCTCTTACCCAGAGTTTTCACCCAGCTCTGTCCAGTGGCAGGGTGCAGCTGAACCGTAACAGTTTCTTACAGCTCCGAGGAAGAGCTGTAGCGCCCTGTCTTCCTCTATAAGATCTTGCACAGGGTGCATGATAGATTAGCTTTCTTACAACATTAATTAGCAGTGATTTGGTGGCACTATCATTTGTACCTGTTATGAAAGGGTACCTAGTTATAGCTAGCTAACAAAATATCAACAAGACAAGGCAAATACTTCTATACAGATAGGACAGCATCGTAAAAGATGTGAAGGTAGCTTGGCTTTGTAGAATATACTGGCCCCAAGATTTGCATTTAAGCCTTTTAAGCAACAATTAGTTTAGGTGTATTGAAGCTGAAAGAACATTTACTTGAATAGAGGGGCAGCTTACACAGCCCTTTGCCCTTGGAGATCATGTAAGGGCAAATGAAAAACCATGTATGAGATGAAAGTCTAAATCAAACCCAGTCTTTAGTAAAAAACTCCTTGTTTGCCTTTTAAAATATTTTTCCCTTCCTTCTAGTGCATTTCAATTAAAAGACTTTGTAGAGCTACAAGGTAGGCAATCTGATTTTACTCTTTTTTTTTTTTTTTTCTTTCTTTTTCTTTTTCCTTTCCCAACAGTGGGGAGGATTTAAAAAACAACAAAACCCCCAAAAAGCCCTTTGCTGGTACATTGAGTGTGGCTAATGAGTCAGGGCTTTTAATTTCTTCAAAACCTGTTCTTATGTCAGTGTGTGGCTGCCTGTTCAGCTTGCTTACTTGAATATGCCGCTCCTTCAGACCTGATTGTGGTGTATTTATGTAAAAAGCTCATACTATTACTGCAGGGGTTTTTAGTTCAATTTTTTACTCTATTGCGCAAACCTTTGTATTAAAACGCCACAGTGGAAAGTGAATTGGCTGGCTGTGGTGTGGTAGTGAGTGTGAACTCTGTCACCTAAACCCCCTTTCCTGCAAGATTTTACTGTCCTCGGTGGCATAATGCAAAATACGCCTTGGCTGGGGAAAGGGAAACTTGAAAACTGGAAATGGCAACAAGGTGTTAGATGCTTTCCACTGACTTTTCAGTTGGAGAGTATCTGGGTGTAAATCTGACCATCGTCGGTGTGTGAGTGTGGTAAGTCCCGTCATGGCTAAGTTGACCGATCACGGTTCTGTCTTGTAACCAAGAGTGGTACTTACAGAGTTGAAGCTTTAAAGATAGTTACGGTTTGAGAGTTACGGTTTTAGCTTAACAGTGGTGATTGAGATACGGAGTTTGTTCTAAACCTCAAACTGTCAGTTGATATTCAAGAAGTGATTTGATATTTTGTCATTGATGCAAACTATTGCGGTGTTTGACTTGAAATTAATATCTTTATGTAGTTCAAGCTACAAGTAGTTCCAAAAATACTTACAGTTGAAACAGCACATTTTTTTTTCTTTTTTTTGTATATTATTTCATCATCTATCATATTTTTTTGTATTTTGGTATCTGTTTCCCTCCTTCATAAGAGGCAATATAATGCCAGTTTTATGTTGGTTTTAGAATGGTTATTTTAGGCTTATCTTTTCATGTTCATATGTTTGAACACAACATAAGGCAGCTCTCTACTGTTTGTTTGCAGGGAAGAGAGGCTCAGTAGCTACTCAACAGGGAAGTACTAGTGCACTTACATCAGTCTTTCTAGTATCTAGTATACATGAAATTTACCAGTGATTTTTGTAATATGTTCTAGCTCTTACTGCTCTTTGTTCACACAATATCTAATATGGTTATTTTTTCAAAGGCTTAAAAGGATAGAAAGAAACTTCATAAAATGTGTACAGGCCACACGAAAATGTATCTTGTTTAATGGCAATTCAGGATCAAGATTTAGTTTAAATTATTAACTAGCATCATGATGAAAACTTCAAAACCTTTGAAAATTTGTCCTCTAAATAAAGCAAACCCCAACATAAACAACAAAATGTTGCTTGGTTATTTTTCCTTTTTGTATGAAAAAACTTATTTGAGACTGAAAAATAGCTATTAATAGAAAAGGATTGTCATTTTTATTTAAATACAGTGGGCCGTCTGGCAATTTTTTTTTTTCATATGTTAATAAACGTCCCAGTGAACGTAAAGTCAGAATTACATTGCTTGTAGGTTTAAGTAGCTTTTGCCAGCTTCCATGCAGATTATAAATGGTTCTGCAGTTCGTGTTCCAGATGTCTTGAATACTTAGATCTTGTTTTCCAGTCTTCTCCTGAAGTTAAAATCTCTTTCTAGTAGGAAGAATGTTATAAAATTAACTATGTCCTTTTTCAGTCACAGCTGCATTTGATATTGGTAATTGGCATAATTGAGAGTTTAAGGTAAAACCAGCGTACAAGTACAGAACTGGTCCCACTGCTGGATGCTCTGTGGTACAAATCATGATTTATATTTTAAACATTTGTCAAAATATGCCTTGGCAGAGTTGTTGACTAACTAATCCTTTTTTGCTTTGCTTTTTAAGGTGTCTTCTGAATTCTCACTATGTCTGATGGGGACTACGATTACCTCATAAAATTTCTAGCACTCGGTGATTCTGGAGTAGGAAAGACCAGCCTTCTTTACCAATACACAGATGGCAAATTTAATTCCAAATTTATCACAACGGTGGGCATTGACTTTCGGGAAAAGAGAGTGGTGAGTCTTCACAACCAGTGAAAGTGGTAAAACTGTAAAATGGTACCTATCTTGGTGATGGCTAGAATCTATTTTAAAAAAATCTGATCCTTATGTGTAGGCATGCAATCAATACTTACTGTGTACTTAATCTCTTGACAAGGAAATGATCTCATTTGACCTGGTTATTTTTGTCATTGTTGTGTGTTATCCCTTTCTGTTTCTCCCAAAGTTAAAGTAAGAAGAGCTGATCTAGGCAACCATTTCTTACTGCTCAGCAAGTGTTGATGAGTGTATTTACTCCAAGAGTTGTGCACACAATACCTGGATTAGCACTTTTATTGTTGAACTCTCTTCAAGAGGAAGGATTGGGCTGTAATAAAAATGTTGTTGTTTTTTTTTGAACCAAAATGGCTACTGTACAAAGAGTGCAATGTTGATTTTAAAACACATGAATGAAATGGGATCACATGATACGTGGAGCTGATTTGGCTTCCTAAGCAGTTACCACTACCAGAGAAGAACTGTGAAAAATAAGGTAGTTTGGGGTGCATTTTTTAAGCCCTGGATTGTTATTAAACTAGGCAAACATACGTTTGACATGAAGCTGAGCAGTGCGTTATGATAACTAATTGGATGCTCGTCCTTACCACACTGAGAAATAGAGCTGGCACAAATTTTTTTTAATTCTTATGTAGAAGTATTAAATGCCTTTCAGTGTAGTCTGATGATTTCCCAAGTGTCCAGAAATCCGGATGGTGTCATGGGCATTGTGCAGACTGGCTTTTGATGGGTGACAATGCACCACTGTAGCACAATGAGTAAATATCTTAGTGAAATGCAAAACTGGTCTCTTGAAGAAGTTACTGTTCCTTCTTTGGGATAGTAGACGTGGCAGATATGCTTGATCGGCGTATTTGGTAACGCAGGATAAGGTTTAGGTTTCATGACCTCAATCACGTAATCCACAAATTCAGCAAGTTTATGTGTCTTTACCAGAGTTACAAACATATCTTTAGTCTTAGGTACAATGACAGTTGAAGGTAAAGAAGATGACCTAACATGAAGTGTTCTAAACAAGACATGAATCTATTTTCATCTGATCCTTCCAAAGCTAACAGATGCCCTTATTTATATTTTCATGCCAGTACTCTCTTCAGCTTTTATTATTATCATCCAGTTTCTGCTTTTTAAGCTGTGATATGATAAGATCTACTCTCAGCTCTTTTCCAGCAATCTTTTGGCACCTAAGAAGAGATATCATTATCTTCATGAGTTTGCTAATGAGGTACTGATAGTGGTATGAATGTATAGCCAGATTGCATGATCCGATCGTAGCTTTCTTGTAATTATATTTTAATTTGATCATGATACAAGATAATAGGAAAAAGTTAGAAAATGAAAATATTAAAATTAAGCTTGTCTAATGAGACAATGGTCGCTGTAAATCTGTTTTGAGTCCACTGTCTATTGGATAATGTTCTTCCAGTTTCAGTTTTTTATAATTTTGCATCTAATTGAATATTCAAAAATAAGCATCATGTAACCCATATTACTTCTGTCTTATAAAGCAGGGGGACTGAATTGTAGCTGGGATCTTTGTGTCGACAAGTGCTGCATTTAATGACTTTAAATGTCAGTTATTTTGTGTTCTACAGAGGCTGGACTGCTAACACTCAGTCTTGCGAATTTACCTTTTACAGGTGTATAGACCTAACGGGCCAGATGGTGTTGGTGGCAGAGGACAGAGGATACATCTTCAGCTCTGGGATACTGCAGGGCAGGAAAGGTACGTTCCACCACCCACCTAGCAAGTAAGGCTGTTGTCATCAAGCTAGGTGCAAACAGAACCAAGTACATGAATTCTCTTTGTCAATTGTTCCATTTCAATTGTACGATGGAAGATGGGAATGTGTGCTTACTTTAACAGTGATGGAAAGTTTCCTATGAATACCCATTAAATTACAAGTGTAATTTACAACTCTAGAACATTTAAACTGTAATCGTTGCTTTTCATCTTTTGGAAACTGTCAGTTTATTTTTTCATGGCCAATGCATATAGATGCTTTTAAAGGTTTTCTTTTTTTAGTTTTCCTTAAATTTCTGTAAATATGTTGAGGTCTTGGGAAGGTCAGACAGGTGAAATCACCTCAAAAGATTCTTTTCTATTTCTCTATCAAAAGACTAGCAGCAGTGGTTGATGATCTTAAAATTAAGAACTGATATGTACAGGGGAAAAATTTCTGTTCAAAGTTTGAATTTCATTCTTATTTTAATTTCTGAATCTTGATCAAGTCATGCTTTATAGCATAAGTCTTTGTCTAAAGCTGTCACACTCAAGTGAAATGTCCTTGACTTCCTTAGGCCTTGATTAGACCATAGTAATGTCAGCAATTCTTGTTATGCAGTCCCTCCTCCAGCAAAATGATTACGATAAATATTTTGTTCTAGTTAATTCAGTCTTAAGTTACCTCTGGTTTATGACTATACGCAATTATATTTTCTAAGTAACTTGTGAGACGAGCCAACTAATTTGACTTTGCTGGCCTAGGTTTCGTAGCTTGACAACGGCTTTCTTCAGAGATGCCATGGGGTTTCTTCTACTCTTTGATCTGACAAATGAGCAAAGCTTTCTGAATGTCAGGAACTGGATAAGTATGGCATTTCTTTATTTTTTCTTTATTTCTTTGCATGGGTGTGGAGAGGGCTATTTTTATAAATATGGAGTCTCACTGAGAAAGAGAATTGAAAATACTGGTTTTTATAGCTTTCTCAGCAGAAGAAAGTAAATGTTGCATTCATAATTGTGATAGCTTCAAGTGGTGGCTTCTAGTGCTGACTTGAAATACAGCTTTGTCTACTGGACTTTGAATCTTAACCTATATAAAAGCAGGATGAGAGAACATCATATCCCCAGCTCTGGTGATATTCAGTAATGTAAGTGTGTGGAAAGCCTGTGCAAAACTCTGTTTTGACTCACCTGAAGCTTTGTCAGCAAAACTTGATGGAAGGCAAGTGTTACTAAGCTGATGTATCTAGTCAAAGGAGTTCCCAAACTGCATCATCCACCAGGAGAGGGAAGCATATCCTTTCCTGGCAGCTCACTGAAGATGCTTGGTGAGCCTAACTCCTTAAGCTACAAATACAGAGCTTCTGTGCTGACTTTGCCAGGCTTCTGCTCCCCTGGCTCGCTCCCTGGCTTTTTCATTGGGTACATGATAGCGGATGTCCACCTGTTCGCTGGCTCCTCGTGCAATAGCAGAAGTCCTGTGAGATAACAGAGAACATACTTGTTTTCCATCTTTCCAAGAGTAATTTTCCTGAAGGACTTTGTGTCCCCTGAAATGCAGTAGTGCTCTTAATGAGCTTTATGTGTGACAGTAGGTTGTGACCCCAATTCGTGTTGTTGCTGTTAGGTCAGCTACAAATGCATGCATATTGTGAAAACCCTGACATTGTATTATGTGGAAACAAGAGTGATCTGGAAGACCAAAGAATGGTGAAAGAAGAAGAGGCTAAGGAACTTGCAGAAAAATATGGGTAAATAACTTCCTTCCAGTTATTGCTGTGTTTAAAGCAGAATGAAATGTTTTGTGTAATGCCTTTTCTGTATACTGAAAGGTTATTGTGAGAGTAAGTATTTTAGAATGCTTAACTGGCCAGTATTGATACCTTTTTGTCTGTCAGAGATTACTGGTTTCTGCATTGCTTAAAAATTCATCAGTATTGCAATACTCCTGCACTGGAGATTGGTTATTCTTCTTCTTTCCTTGCAGTAAACAAAGTAAGTTTTCACAAACATTCTGGAAAACAGACAGAATTTAGCTGGAGAGGTGGGTGAATGATGGGAGTCTAATTCTTTGTTCTTGCCTGTGCTGAGGCTTTCTAGGGGCACAGGAACCCCAGGTCTCTTATAAAATGAAATCCAAAAGAGCATTTGGTGAGGTGATGAGTGTCATGTCAGATTTTAGGGAAAGCAAAAATAATTCCAAGCAATGATATCCTAATTTACAAGCTAAGCTTGTAATTTACAAGTTTTACACAAGTTTGCTGTAAGGTAACCATTGTCTCTAGCATGGCCATGGAAACATGTGGCCTCAGTTTCTTTGAGAGCCTTGGGACCCATTCCCCAGCATTTGCACAGTCTGCTTACAGAGTGCTGGGTTCCCACAGAAGAGCAGTTCTGGTCCAGACCACGGTTCCCCAGTTCCCTAGTTCTCTGCCTCCTCCTCAGTCTTCCCTCAACTGTTCAAGCAGTTTTGGTAGGACTGTACCTTAGGTGAATTTTTTGTGGCTTAGCTCCGTAGGCGTAAGCTGTGTCTTATTGCTGTGTCTTACTGCAGGCATCTGCGCGCTCACAGACTCCCAGGGAGAGTCTGAAAACCGAGTCAGACCAGCAGGAAGACAGGGTAGCTTTGCCCTTCCCCACAGGCACAGGTCATGTGTTCCTAGAGGAACTATGTGAAATCTTTGTTTCTGTCGAACACTAATTAATCCCATAGCACTCATACCCCCTTAACTCTTCCATGGGTCTCATCTCTGGATTACATTGCATTTCAGCGTGGATCAGAAGCGCACTTCTGAACCAAATATTTTGTTGTGTTTGATTCACATAGTGGAGCAGCTTTCTAGCATGAGAACTGGATTCCTTCTCGGTTGAAGAATAAACAAGACTATGTCTCCAGCCAGTAATCTGCGCTCAATCTGGATGGGTAGATGAGAGCTGGTCCAAAGTAAAGCCTACAGAACATGCATAGCGTGAACGCTAGGTCAGCAGTGCTGACTGCCTTGTTCTGGAGGTCCAGCCCTCCTGTGCCATGCTGTTTCCTATCGTATAGTCACAAATTAGCTTTCCTTGACTTTGAAGAATCATTTGAGGCAAATCACAAGCAACCTATTAGAGCAGTATTACCTTATTATTTTTTCCTTCTGCTGCGAAAATGCTTGTTTGAAGTCGATGTCACACAGACAACAGCAAGTGCAGACGGTACTTTAAGCAGCTACTTGTGAAGGACCAAAAACTTTTAAACAGCGGTTGATGGCTTGTGGCTATTTCTTACAGATTTGAAAGGGATCTCTCTGTGTGACTTTTGGAAACAATTTATTAAATATTTATCTTTGTGGGTGAAAATGCCAACTTCATTTAGGAATAGGGAGCTAAAAGTCGAAGTTATAGATCACGTCCAATATGTTGGCAGTTACAAAGTTCTCTGCCCTCTAGAGATGAGACAGGATAGCTGATGGGAGTCACTCCTGAGGGGAGCAAAATAAATCCTGCTTCAGCACAAGTGTGAGATAGTGAATATCCCCTTTCTGTGGAAAGGCGTTGTGCTGTTAGGTGATGTACTTTGAAAATGGTTGCAGGAGACCTACACACTGAGGCAGTAAGGTAATACTTCGACGACTCATTGAATCTTGCAGGTTAAGTAAGAAAGACTTAAAATTAGGAAGTGGTAATACCTGTCACTTGGGGAGTAACGCTGATGGAGCTGCCCTAGCACCACCCTGTGGGGAGCACCGAGTATGGAAGCTTGAAGCCTACAGACTCGCCATTGAAACATCCTGATCCACAGCAGGAATGAAAGCTAGCAATGTATTTTCAGTACCCAGGTGCCCAGAAACACTTGTTAACAAAGACAGGTAGTCTGAGCAGGGAGAATATTTTTTTTTTTTGTTACGTAAGAGAGTTTATAGTTGAAGTGCCAACAGAACAGTCACATTTTGTAGTGGTAAGGGCACCACGTTAGGAATCTGTACTGCCTTGCCTGCAGGGGAACGTCCATACTGGCAAGAATCCCTAGCTGATGTAGATAGAAATCAGTGAGGAGGACACTTGTGCACACAAGGCCATATAAAGTAATTGCATCTCTTGTGGGGAACAGGGCTGAAAAAACCAGACCTCAGGAGCACAGCTTCAGGAACTTATACTGACCAGTGCCTCTGTAAACTGTGGACTCCATGATGTAAATTAAAGGTTATCCTTCTGCCCTACCTACAGAGTCAGCCATTTCATTAATTTCTTTTGCGTTTCAGACCACTAGCCACTTAGTGTCTTTCTGCTATGGAGTAGCAGTTGCCTTTGTGTGACTTCTAAGTATGTGGCAGTAATCTTGTACTGTTTTTTCTCCTATGAATATAATAAACTGTGTCAGTTTTTGGTTTTTGTCTCCTGCAGAATACCGTATTTTGAAACCAGTGCAGCTAATGGGAATAATGTAAGCAAAGCCATTGAAACTCTGCTTGACCTCATTATGAAGCGCATGGAACGGTGTGTGGATAAATCCTGGATCCCAGAAGGGGTAGTGCGTTCCAACGGGCACAGCTCTACAGAACAGTTGAACGAGGAGCAAGAAAAAGGCAAATGTGGCTGTTAGCTCTGTTACAGTGAAGTTTAATGTATATCATAAAGTATAGTACAGTTGCAGTTTCACTGTTTAACTTATGGACAAATCCCATTGTGTAGTTATTTAATGAGCTATATTAATTCTTGATATTAATTTTTGGTTTTGTTCTCTCAAACAACAAAAAAAATGTTATGTAGTTTATTAGTGATGGGACAGAGGTTTAATTTGGTGCAACATTGGATATTCCTCTAATTCTCTAACTGGGAGGGAAGGGAAGGAGAGGAATTTTCATTATCGAATTTAGAAACATGCATGGGCAATGAGAAGGCGTAGCCTTCTGAACTGAGGGATTTTCAATTGCCCTTTGAAGGCTGCATTAAATGCACAGACTAGGCATTTACATACTGTGACAGCTCATGGTCTCTGTTAACAGGAAGCTTACAACATGGTCCTTGGTTTTGAACAGAAACATTTAATCATTTCATCAATCAATAACAATCTTGAAGAGCAAATCCTGTGTTCTCCACAAAAGCCTGCGAGTAGCTTTTCCTTGCGCTCTCAAACCATCGATTTTTAGTGATCAAAACCAAAAGAAAGGTATTCTATATAGAATAAAGAGCTGCAAAGAAGCACAGGGGCACGTATGTAGAGCATTTTGGGTATGTCATGAAATTGAACTTGTCAACTACAACTGTACTATATCAAATATATCCAACACAGCCTATAAGACCTCCTGAAATAATTTGAATTTCTAGAACATGCATATACATATATTTATATGTAAATGGCATAACTGTACATCTGTTGTTGTGTTTCTTTTATGTTACCGATCATGTTTCAACAGGAATGTAGGGGCAACCTAGATGTCAGCAAAATTTCATCAGAGCTACTGCTTTGCACTGGGTTTGTTTTACTAAACACAGATTTGGAATGTTTCTTCAAATTGGATTGATAAGTGAATTATGATTGTCTTCTGGTGAGATGCAGCTAAGATACCAGTTCTGTCTAGATCAGTATTTCTATAAATTTATAATGCTCGTTTTATTCTGCCAACCTTTGTGTCATGTGTATCTTGGCTATCATATATTCCTTTATGGCTTGTTCATTTCCTTTAGGTGGTATTTAAAAAAGAATAGAGTTGCTTTTCTTTTTTTTCCCCCTATGGATCACATAAATGTCGATTTTGGTTTCAGTGGATCATGTTACTCTTTGATCATTTTTATTTATTCATACAACCTAAGGAGCAATCAGTATTTTTGGGGTCTTTTTTCCAGACTGATTTATAAGATGTGCCTGGCAAACTGTTTTCTACCCTAGCAGAGGTTGTATAACTGTAAAGTATTGCCACTTATAGTCATAACATGCCAAATTGAGTCTTGTTAGACTTTCCACAACAGTTTGTTTACAAAACTACAAAGCTATTACTTCTTTAGAAATTATGTATTTATTTATTTAAATATTCTAACTGCTGCATTTTCGGGCAAGTATTGATACCAGTTTCGAACATGAATTGCAGCATAACAAATTTTTTGAAGGACCAAAAATGTTTCTAGAATAGGAGCTAATTAAAAAAAAATAAATATTTGAAGTAGCCTCTGGTTATATTAATAATACAAGAATAAGTGTTAAAACTTGGTTCTTAAAATATTTTACAAAGTAACGCATTGTTCTTTAACACAACATGTAAATATTAGATTTTTATCACAGCCTACACAGAATATTTTGAAAGTGCAATATAATTTGACTGCTTTGGGGCTAGGACAGAGATTAAAGCAATTTATATTGAATAAATACAGTTTTGTGGTTGGGTGTTTTTTTTTTTCCTACTGTACAATACCAAGTTTCTAAAATGCTTGTAGACCAGCATTACTGTAGTTTAACTCAGAGTGCCTTTTGAAGTTACCATCATGTTTCTGACCAGTAGAGTATCAAGCTACTGTAGGACACAATACATTTCAATGTACTGCAGTGTCTGAATTTCTTTTCATGTAACTCTTTGCTTTTCAGAGGGTTGCAGTGGAACTTTATCATGTGTTAACTTTAACGGGAGTTTTTGTGCTTATAGCTCTATCCAGTTCCTGAAAACATCCAAGGATTATTGCAACCAACTACTGAGCTAAGTGACTACTGAAATGGTGTAAAAATATTTCCTTTTGAATACTTAGTTTAGATTTGATATTAAATAGTAAATGCTGGAACTGTCATATTTTTGTTATGCATATTATATGTCACTATTTACTGTATAAAGAAGTCTACATAAAATTGCTTTGATGTCAGCGTTTGAAATGGGCTGTAAGATTTATCAGTTTGAATTATTCTGTGACAAAACTTTTGTTCCCTTTTTAACTCTCACGAGAAATCATGGTAAATGTTTCTTGACAGCAAATTACAGTATTGTTACAAGTCTAGCATTGGTTTCAAAACAAACAAGGAAACAAAGAATTCTCTGTGATGAGAAACACTTACTTCAAGAAAAGTTTTTTCCATCCAGTGTCAGACAAAAGTGTTGATCTGTAATGGAACAAAGCTTTGGGAAGGATTTCCATTATGATGCTTTGTCCTAGGATTTCGTATTAATATAAAACAGTTAAACATTTCTTATCTGAACCTTGTTAGTTTGGTGGGGTGCCCGTGGCTGGATGCCAGGTGCCCAGCAAGCTGCTCTATCATTCCCCTCCTCAGCAGAATGGGGATGGGGGTGTGGGGGACAGAAAATAAGATGAAAAAAAATGCTTATGGGTCAAGCTAAAGGCAGTATAACGAAGCAATAGCAAGTCGTGCGTGCAGAAGCGAAGGAAAACAAAAGATGTTTTCTGTTCTTCCCATCAGCAGGTGATGCTCAGCCACTTCCCGGGAAGCAGGGCTTCAGTATGTGTAGAGGTTGCTGCAGAAGAGGGAGACAAATGTTGTAAATACCGAATGCCCCCCTTCCTCCTCCTCTCTCTTAGCTTTTATGTCTGAGCAGACATCATGTGGAATGGAATATCCCCTTGGTCAGCGTGGGTCAGCTGTCCTGGCTCTGTCCCCTCCCAAGATCCTGCCCACCCACAGTGTACCGGTGGTGGTGGGAATGCTGGAGAGGCAGCCTTGGTGCTGGGCTGGCGCTGCTCAGCAGCAGCAACACACTGGTGTGTTCCCACCACCTTTCTGGCTACCAACACACTGAGGGCTGCTGTGGGGCTCAGCCAGACCCAACACAGTTAGCGTTAGTTGAACTCAATTGTAACATTTCCTGTTGTCTCAGTTCGGTATCAGTCTGTGTCCTTCTGTGCTGTCCCTGTGCATTGTGGGTTTTCTAGTTTAAATTGCAGAATGGTTGGGGTTGGAAGGGACCTCTGGGGATCATCTAGTCCAACCTTCTGCTGAAGCAGCTTCTCCTAGAGCCTAGATCTCATCCAGGTGGGTTTTTAGTGTCTCCAGAGAAGGAGACTCCACAGCCCCTCTGGGCAGCCTGTTCCAATGCTGTCTCATCCCCAATTCAATTGGATGTGGCCTGGAGCCACCTGGTGTTGATTTGTCCTGCTTGGAGCAGGACTTTGGTCTAGATGACCTCCAGACATGTCTATCAGCCAGCATGATTGTATACTCTACGAAGCTGGTGCTACAAGTGCGCATGACAGTTGTTTTGTATGACTGTATGACAGTTCTTTTAATTCTGTTAGGAAACTTGGACAAGTACGTAAATATTTGCAGACCACAGTTTTGCTATGAGATTAAGGTATTGAGTTGAGTTATTTGGTGAAACAATTCTCGCTGTGGTAATCTGTCAAAAATCAAACAAATGAGTGGCTCTGTACTCAAAACCCCTTCCAGTGAGGCTGTTTTTCAGCTGGATGCTTAATTCTGTCTGTGAATAATTGTTAATGCAGTAGAAGTACATACTCTTTTTTTTTTTTTTTTTTTTTTTTTTTTTTATAATAATCTGGATTCTGGCGCCAGCAACCTTCAATCTACATTGCATTTTAGATCAGGAATAAGCACTTCAAATCCACAACATAATGGCTTGTACTTGAAGAGGAGATTAGTGCCTTGATATGAAAAAAGAGCAGGGGGTGGGGGAGGATCCAATTGTAAACGCTTGTAGTATCGCTGTGCTCTTACATCCCATCTGTCTGCTGGAGGCGTTGGTGACAGTCTGTAATCCGCAGTGTTTAAATTGTAGAAGCCACCAAATACTTCACAATACAGTACTCTGCCAGGAAAAAGCTTTCTTGAGTGAAATAAATACAGCCCGTGGGGAAGTCACATGGGCAGGAAACTCACAAGTAATCAAACTGAAAAAGAAGGATTGCAACTGCATATGCCAAAGCACAGCAGCCCTAGACCTCAGCAGACTTGTTTACTATTTGGTTTTGCCTCTAGCTGTAAACTTGGTGTCTTCATAACTTCCCTCAGAAAACTGCTTTGTGTATGTGTCTCTGCTGTTTCCTCTTATCAGCTGGATTGCCATCTTCTGTGCAGCCACAGAGCCTTCCCTCCGGCGTGCAGTGTGAGACTAACATCCTGCACCGTCCTATCTTGCTCTCTGCCTCCGAGTCAGTTTGGAGCTGTTGCTCCTTAGGGCTGGGGGTGAGTACTAGTCACCAGTCATACACTCTAGCCTCTCTCTCCTACAATAGGATGTGGCTGAGGTCTGGTTTTCAAAAAGATTGGAGACAAGTTCTGTGCTGATAAGGTTAGTGACTGTACTGTGTAGCTCTTTTTTTTTTTTTTTTTCTTCCTGCTATCTTTCTTAATATAGCCCCAAGCTGACTGCCTTTTTTGTCGTTCTGAACACCAGAAAGCAAAATCTGCCCTAATGGCACATGCAATTCAGCACATGGATTTTTCACCAAATGCACAGATAGTTAATTTCTTTTAAATGGAGAAGCAGGAATTGTGGTGGTAAAGCCTTAGGTGTTGAGGAGGATTTCAGACTTTGAGGTGGGACGGCATCCTAAGACTGAAGAACAGGGAGAAGACCTCCTGTTCAAACATTTTAGGAAGGTACAGGGCCTGTCATTTAGGTCTTTTCACAATAAACTGGTTACTCTGTATGAGGGGGAACAGGAGTTACAGGTTTCTTAGAGTAATATGTGCATAACCGTTGGCTTTAGACAGTGCTTCAAATTTTGCTTTAAAAATTAATTCTCCTGTAGAAGACTTGAATCTTGCAAATACTGAAATGGAGCAGAAAGTAATTTGCCTGAATTCTAGAGTAAATCAACTATAGATTTAAAAATTTATCTGACTCCTTTTCCTTTTCTTGGGTTACTGTCTCGAACTGTATTGTTAATACTGAGCCATTTCAGCCTCATTCCTTTTTCACACTTGGAACAAAATTTTGCATTTATAATGAGAAACCAGCAGGGATCAGACACAGGGTGATCATAGAATTTTTTAATCTGTATTTAATTTCCATGCTAAGATATGAATGTATGTTTCAGGGAAGGGGAGCATCAGTTGGGAAAGAGAGAAGTCAGCTTCTTTTTGAAGATGCAGCATTGTCCAATAGTTCACCCCAACTTTGTTTCTATGTATGGGGTGCTTTTTTGCTTTTTTAAATACTTTTATGAGCACGAATATCTCTCGGCTTCCAAAAGGATTCTTTCTGGTGAAATCAAAGGACAGACCACACTCCTGGTATAATGGCTTGCAGTTAGCATGCATGTGGCCATTGTGTGTGTCTGGTGAGCGAATGTAGCATTTGTGGGTTTTGGCATATTGCTGCTTTTGTAGATACTCTTCTCACCCTTTTCCCCTTAGTAAACTGTTTGTGTAATGATTTAGAAATTGTGGCTCCAATCAGGTGGCAAATGGAGCTTGCTTACGGCTTCCAAGAAAGCACAGCAGTGGGAACTTCCACACAAACTATAGTCTCAGCATTGTGCATGTGGTGGCCTTGTGCCCCAGTTTCTCTTTTTTGGAGCAGTAATCTTTTTGACATTTTATATATGACTGATCTGTTTTATTTTTATAAAGAGGTCTTGCTAAGACATGTAAAAAGTGTTATGGCCCTCCTTGTGTTCCATGACAGTTAAAGCCTGCCAAAGAAATGAAGACCAATTAGAAAAGCTTGTGCAACTCTACTCCTCAAAGAGTCAAAACCAAACCAAAATCCCTGAATTAAAAAATAACGTTCTTCCAGAATCCCTGGGAGGGAATGTGGTCTGGAATTAAAAAATAACGTTCTTTCGGAATACTTGGGAGGGAATGTAGTCTGGAATGTGTTTGTTTTGGTGAGGTGAAGGGTCAGTCCAACATTGTGCTGTGAAGGGCTTTATGTTCCACTGGAGCTGCCTTCCCTACTTCCCATGTAGTCCGGCGGAGACTGCATCAGAAAGCAGCTGTATCTGATTTCTTCAGCTGGCTTGTACAAAAGGAGCTCTTGGTTTTTGAGGTAGGCTTTATGTGGTCCAATTTACAGGACTCTTGGGAGGGTGTTGCTTAATTGTGGGTTGCTGGCCGCTGCACAGTAGGTTGCTAGATGCCTGTAGTGTGTGACAGAGCTCTCGTGTCGCAAGGCTGTGCGTTGTGGGTGTGAGGGGAGGCTGCCACCGCCCCGACACAACTGGAAGCGCCATTTTCCAGCGAGCACCTTGGGGACAGCTACGGCACTGGCACGTTGTACCTCCGGGTGTAACGCGGGCCCGGCCGAGGCGCTGGGGCCGGGC
This sequence comes from Falco punctatus, assembly GCF_963210335.1. Classification (NCBI taxonomy): domain Eukaryota; kingdom Metazoa; phylum Chordata; class Aves; order Falconiformes; family Falconidae; genus Falco; species Falco punctatus. Next base: position 55,446,891 of record NC_137587.1, read on the forward strand.
CGGCCGCCGGGTCGCTTTCGTGCCACGCCACCAAGTGTTTTGTAACGCCCACACACGGCGGGCTCGCTCAGGACGCGTGCTGCGGGCTGTGCCGCCGAGGAAGAGGCCCAAGGCTGTCTTGTTCCCAGCCCGCTGCCTGCGTCGGGCCGCTGGAGCCCCTGGGCGCCGGGGCTGCGGGTAGCGGCGGCGGTAACGCGCCATCAGCCCAGCGCCGCTGCCGCTGCCCGCGGCCTGTCAGGGCCCCGGCCAGCGGCTGCGCGGGCTCTGGCGGGCCGCGCGGCCGGCAGGGGGCGCTGTGGCCACCCCAGCTGCGGCGCCCCGCCGCCTCCGGTCAGCTGAGCGCGCCCTTCCGGCGGGGCCTGCGGAGCGGCGCGGCCTGCGGAGCCGAGCGGCGCGGCCATGCGCATCGAGAAGTGCTACTTCTGCTCGGGGCCCATCTACCCCGGCCACGGCGTCATGTTCGTGCGCAACGACTGCAAGGTACCGCCCACCGCGGCGGCAGCGAGGCTGGCCCCGGCAGCGCCCGCGCCCGGCCCGCCGCCCCTTCGCGGCCTGCGCGGCTGGGTGGCTCGGCCTCCCCGCCGCTGCCACGGGCCCTGTGCCGGGGGCTCCCCCCGCGGGGGCGGGAGGCTCTCGCTCGCCCCGCGGTGTCCGCTTCTCACGCGGTTCGGTGCCAGCCGCTGCCAGGGCCCGCGGGGGACCCCCGGCCCGGTCGGTGCCCCTGTCCCGGCTTGCCAGGCCTGGCTGGGCCTGCGGGCGGCAGAGTCCCCCGGGGCTCCAGCCTCCCGTTGCGGTGCTGCTGCGTGGCGCCGCCCCCGGCCCGGCCCGTCCGCGGTGTGGGAGCCGTTCCGTGGAGCCGTGCTGTCATTTGGTGTCTGTCGGGGCTGTCAGAAGTGTGGGCTGAAGGCTGGGCGTCAGTTTTTGCTAAGAAACAAGGTTCTTGGCAGAGCAATACAAAATCTTCATCCTTTAATTTTCTGATTTTGGAGAAGTAGGGCCTTCAGATTAACAGCAGGTGATTCCGAAGCTTTGATCAGTCCAGAAAAGCTGCGGGTTGTCTCTCTCGTGGTACTTGCTAAAGGTTGTAACCCGCTCAGATAGCTGATGTGGCTCACCCAGTTGATCCTGTTGGAACGGGATGCACATAGCGCTTCGGGCTTTACATCCCGGTGACAGTTTGGTACGTGAAATCTTGCGTACAGCTTCCCAGCCTCTGCTGTACTACTCATCACTTCTATAGGGCATTGGAAACCCTGGTGTGAAATGAGGCTTACACAAATAGCTTCGTTCCCATGCTCGGATGTCAAAACAAGTGCTGGCTCAACGCTGTTACTCATGTGAGTCACAGCTTTTGGGAATTTAGAGGTAGATGTAGATTGACACAGTTCCATTTACTAGAAAATGGCTATAAGGGGTGCATGTTCTGTAATTAAAAAAAAAAAAAGGCAAAAAAAGCACAATGACAGATTAGTTGTGAACAGGTAGTCTGTGAAAGAACAAAATGTAATAGCAGATTTGTCGGAGGTAAGGTAAAAAGATGTGGTAGAAGAATGTAGAAAAAAATTATTTGAAGTTTATTACCTTTGTTAGAGGTTTCATATTTTCTATTCCTTTTCTTTAGAAGTGACTGTTAGGTGGGAAGGAGAGTATGGTTGAGGAAAAACAGGGTTTGCAAAAACTGGTGAATAACAAATGTGATTTTGAATTTTCTTAAGTAATGTTTCAGCTCTGCTCTGGTTACTAGACAGCCCAGGGTTTTGCAAGTTGATGCACAAATTTAGGGAAGATTAAGAACTGTATGTAGGGATATGATTATATCGTTGTCCCCCTCTTTAACTTACTGCCATCTTGCTGCATACCCTTTGACTGGGAAATGTTTATTGAATTTGGGACAGTTTGGGATAGGGGATAGAGGGTTGAACTTCAGTATGGCTGTTAATTACATAATTTCAATACTAATAAAAGGGAAACTTCAGGTGTAGATAGTGAAGTTTCTTTTATGCATCTTTAATGGGCCTGAAAACATCACCTGGATGAACATAAGGTGCTGCCATGACTAGCAGTGGCAGGTACCTAAAATGATTAAAGGTCAGTTAGAATGTTTTGGCATATGCTTTAACTGGTTTCAGTAAATTCAGTCCGGGACTTAAGTAATGTGCTTAGGACTCCTGTTGCAGGGTAATCTTTAAGGCTTAAAGCTACATTCTAGAAGATAGACCTTTTTTTGTCTATGTGTATCACATTCAAAAGTGTTATATGAGAGGTGTGAGAATTTTTTGTTGTCAGGATGGCACTGTATCTAAAAAGTGCTGACAGGTATGGAGAATTGTTTGCTCATAGTACAGGTTTGGTTTTCTAGTTATTTTTGCAGATGATAATTATCACAACTCCGGCATATTTTACTTCTGATCAGCTTATTTGTAAGTGTTTGTGCATGTCCCTGACAGCTGTGGAAATGACTTTATAATGAAAAAACAAGAATAGTGCTTGAAATTATTCTTGTTAATAGCTTTATTTGAACTGAAAATACTGAGATTTGAAAGATGGATGTTTTCTCTATGAGCAATGTTAGAGAAACTATAGTGTTTGATATTATGCTTGCAGTGGGGCAAGAATAATGTGATTTGACCATAAGCTTGTTTTTGGTTACCCCCTCTCCCCTTCTTCTTTTAAGATATTTAGATTCTGCAAATCAAAATGCCACAGAAACTTTAAAAAGAAGCGAAATCCCAGGAAGATGAGATGGACCAAAGCATTCCGGAAAGCATCTGGCAAAGAATTGACAGTGGTAAGAAGCTGAACTGGTTCACACTTTATATTAGATCACTAAAATGGCAGAAATCTAGCCTCTTCCAGTTACAAAAAGGTTAGTTTAGTGTTGTGGTTTAACCCCAGCTGGCAACTAAGTCTCACGCAGCTGCTCACCTCTACCCACCCCCCGCCTTCCCCCCTCAGTGGGATGGGGAAGATAATTAGAAAAAGGGTAAAACTCATGGATGAAGATGAGAAAAAATCAATAATTGAAATAAAATTCATTCAGCTTGACTATAACTTGGAACTTCCCATTTCAGCTTTTGTGTGGAAGCCAGTGTATCAGGTGTCTGTGCTGGTAATACATGGTGGTTCCCACATCCAAGGCATTTTTTTTTCCATCTACAAGTCCCCTGCTCTTTGTACCTACACATTTGGTAGTTGTTTCTTTACAGTCAGATCATTTGGGTTACTGGGTACCCCAGGAAGTCTCTTTATGTAGACACATAAGATGGTTACCTTTTGAAGCCTCTTTAAAGCATACAGTGTATAGGAAAAGTCCTTGCATAGACTGGAGTGTTTCAGAGACAGCATATGAGATTTTAAAAGCAGTTTCAAGACAAAGTTACTTCAGTCGTAGAAATAGTGAACTCATATTTGATGTCACAGTCCTTAAATAATTCAAGAATTATTGTGAGCTAATTTCCTGTATTGTGACAGAATACAAAGAATTTGGTAAGTATTTTGACACGGTGATTTGGTGCCTTCTGTGGATCTTCTGAGGGGAAGAATGTGATTTTATTTTATTTAGTAATGTGACTCTGAGAAGCTATCTTTAACTAGCGTCTTCTGTAATTGTATTTCTTGCTTTCAAGTTGTTTCTTGCCAAGTTGAATTACCTTTTTGAAAAGAACTTTTAAAATTCCTTTTATACATGTCTAAATAGGTGACAGTATTCTCCAACATTGAGATATATCTATGTATGCTAAGAAGGAAAACAATACATCAATATAGTGCTTTCTTGTAGATTGGTTGGTATCCATTTTTTCAAAAGCCAGCTTTGGGGAGATTGTCTAAATAGGCTTGTGACAGTGGGAACTACTGTAGTTTGTAAGAAGGTGGCAGTTCTTGCTGCTTTAAACAAGTACATTGGATAGGCCTTAAATATATTTATTTGTTTTCCTGGATTTCAAGTGGTTTTTATTAAACAACAAAAAAATTAAGAACATAATTTTGCCAGATGGTTGTTCACAAGGTATTTCTGAGGGACTTTCTCTTACTCGCTTGCTCAGAATGACTGAGGAGTTGGTTGGTCTGTCCCCTCATGTTTGAGATTAAAAACATCCATTGGCTGGTGTGGGGCAGCTGTAGTTGATCTCTGTGCATGTAGGTTAGAAGACCATAGCACTCTGAACATCTCTTAGGAGACTACTTTTCGCTGTTCGTGGTGTGTTCTCATGATACAAAACAATGCCGTGTGTGTTACAAATATGTAAAAGCTGACACAGTTCAGGATAAACTGCAGTGAATTGGTGCAGTGTCATGCTTGGCTAAAAATGAATTTTCTTTTTGTTTTTTAAGTATAAGAATGGCATGTAGATGTTAGCATGCGGTGTGCTTTACAGCTTGTATTTTGGATATTTTGCTTCGTGCTATCCCATTGTGAAAACTTGAGACATCTGCCAATGGAGCATGGCTTGTGAGGGTGTACATGCCATTTCTTGCTATTCTGTGTAGTTTCTGTTACTGGAGCTGTCTTTAGCTCAAGTGAAGATTAGCTGCTGGTCTCATAGCTCTGCTTTACCTCTACAAAAAAAGAATCTTTTGGCAGGGAAATGTCCTCAGATAAAGTTGGTATAAAGCTAAGCATGCTGAGCAAAAAAACCCAACCAAACCAGGAAGCTGTTTTTCCATCCTAAAATCTTGAGGAAAAACCCAAAATAACCCCAAAAAGAAATACTCCCACCTGCCTCAAACACCACAGTGTCATCAGTTGAAATATTTCACAATTTCAAATTATTTTGTGTTGTTTCAATATTCTTAAAATGAAGTAGTGGTTTGGGGTTTTTTTTTTTTTTTTTTAAACTGTTCAAAATTACAGGCTGTTGAGTAGAAGTTACTGGACCTGCATTAAATGCTTTTGACACTGTGCATTTTCAATTTTGCTTTCTACCTGTCTAGTCTACTCTGTATTTTCTATTCCACATTGGTCTTCTCTGTTCTTTTTGTTTCGCTAAAAAGAGAATAGCTGAGGGAGATGTTTTGGTAAATAGTCCTCCTCAGCCATATCACCTTGACTTTGGCACTTTGAGGTCAAACACTCCACTCTGTTTCCTTCTAGTTTAGTAATCTCTCAAGGCTGTTAAAGTACAGGAACTGAGATTCTGAAAGGGGGGAAAAATATCACATAAAGTATTGTTATAATAGTGAGTGCTATAGTAAGAATGTATTGATCTAAATATGGTTCTGTATATAATCTATATTTACTTTTCCTTAATATAGGATAATTCATTTGAGTTTGAAAAACGTCGAAATGAACCAGTGAAATACCAAAGAGAGTTGTGGAGCAAGACTGGTGAGTCATTTAAAAAAACAAAAAATGAACTGTGGGGAGTGAACTTGTTAGTGATTGTGTTTGAAATTACAGGAATCATGACTAAATTTTTATGTTGAGGAGGTTTGAATTGTGAACAGGTGTGGAGTTTCCCTTTCCCCCCGCCCCCCCCCCCCCCCCCCCCCCCCCCCCCCGAAACTTTAGAAAATGAGGTGCTGCATTCCTCTATTTTGAATTACTATCTTCAAAAAACCTTAGTGGTTCTCCAGCTTTTTAAGAGGCTCTGAGTGTGAGCCTTTTATACTGATGCAGTTGGTTCTTTGTTCCTGCTCATTCTACTTCAGTTTTAATGGATAATATATATATATATATATGGAAGAGTTACTTACATCATGAATGAATACCATAAATGAGAAGGTGGTAACTTGCATCTGATTTCAAGTAGAGTGTCTTTTGTAGCGATGGTTAACTGTAGAAAATAGGTGTAGGCACAAAAGTGGAAGCATGAATAAGATTTAAAATACAGTTCGTTATCGTTGTACACAGAATATTCCCCTACCCTGCTCACCGAAGAAGGAATAACTTCCTTTACATAGTGTTATGTGTTACCTCTGATATAGAGGTATTATGGAATCCTGGTAGCGTTGCTCTGCAAAATAACATGTATTTTCAGCTGTAGGTATGTAAGCACATTTAAAACAACTTCTGCTTTATTTCAGTTGATGCAATGAAGAGAGTGGAGGAAATAAAGCAAAAACGCCAAGCTAGATATATCATGAACAGGTGAGGAGAAATGTTTGTATTATGGGAGTGCTTGCAAATTGTATTAAGACAGTCAACCTTTCTGGAGAAAGGATCAGAAGTTGTAAATGGCTGTTTGCCTTGTACATACACAGTCATCCAAGCAATGCGATAAAATAGTTTGAATGGGCTCTACTGTGCTACCAAACCACTACACTTTATTGGCTGTCCAGTGAAATGTAACTTCTGGACACTTGATAATAGTTACGTTTCCTTGTTTTCCTTCTTTGTAACAAGGACTCTTAGATTTGAACAGATTTCTGGTAAGAGTTGATACAGTGCTGGGGTTTTTTTTCTGGTTTTGTGTCCAGTATATGCTTGAATTGGTTTTCAGATACTTCTATTACCTTGATTTCTTTATAATCATAGTTATTTACAGTTTACATACCTTTAGCTACAGATTTGTCGTGCGTTAAAATGAAAACATACATCTCCTCTTTGAAAGTAGTTAAATTTAATTTTCTCCCTCCCCAGATTAAAGAAGAGCAAAGAGTTGCAGAAGGCAGAAGACATCAAAGAAGTCAAACAGAATATCCACCTTCTTCGTGCTCCACATGCAGGTAAGAACTTGCTTTACCTGGTTTGCTTAGGTTAACTTGTGTATACAATTTTATGATGGATATTGATATTATTTTTTTTATATGACTAATTCTACAGATCAATAACTGCATTTTTATTGCAGTTAATTTGTCTATTGAATATGAATTCAATATGAATATTGAATATGGAGAACAGCTGCTTGTAAGCAGTGTAGTGCTCATCCAAATTACCTTTTGATTTATCTAGTCCTGCGTTTGCCCTGTCTTTTCCTTATTTGAATGATTTGAACTACACTCAATACCTGGTACTCTATGAACTGCATATTTGTTAACCAATACGTTTATTTATGTCTCCCCTTTGAACTGATTATTTGAACTCAACAGACTATACTAATGATTGATATAAAATAAAGTAGTTAAATTCTGCTTTTTGAATTTGTTAGCTAATTGTGACAATAGTTTTTTTGTAGTTTACTGCATATAATGAAACTTACATGAAAATACTGTTTTCTTCAGTGTAAGCCTAACATTTGTTTTTTAAAATAGCATGATAACTTCACAGATTTTCACTCGAATCTGTGCCTAGTTCACATATAATAATGTATGTTTTTTGTTAGTGAACAGAGTTTTTCAGTTTGAGAACCTGTTACTCCTAAATAATTTCCTGGTTTCTAAAATATTAAAAGTAGTAGCTTCTGTTAGATGATGTTAATAAAAATGAAGTGTAAAGGTGATTATTTTTTAAAATACAGTTAATGGAATAGAGTAATGGAGATAAGTACGTTACTATTAGTTATTTTGTATTTACCAGTGATTTTTGTCTCCCTGGATGTAGGTGTGACACATTATTAGACATGAGAAATCTGTTGTGTGTTTTTTCTTCTTGTTTGCATTAACTATAGTCTGAGATGCTATATATTTGAAACAAGGTCTTGATAGGATATATTTAAACCTTGATTTAAACTGTCCCTTGTTTTTTGGGTGAAGAAAAGGAAAAAAGATGTGAATTTAAAGGAATAAACCTGAGTGTATATTTCTTTTGTTTGGCTTTGCTTATGTTAAATAAATGACGCACAGTAGCATGTAGTCCATCTGTTTGTAAAACATCAGCTACATTTTCAGTGCTGTGCAGTTCCTGCTGGGCCTTAAAGACAGCAGAATCAAGTAGCAATCCTGGATTATTTTTTTGGTAGTAGTATTGAGAGTTAACACCTTTGCCATCCAGCACAGCATTCAGGAGGGCTTAAATCTTTAGTGTAAAAACTAATGTGGTGAAGGCCACTGATCTGTTAGAAGTAATGTGTTATTATAGTCCTTTGCAAAGTTCTGCTAGGTATTACCAGCTATACCAAAGTTCATCGTACTATATTAAAAATGTGTTTGACTGCATTTTAGATTTTGCATAAAAACAGCAGCAGCTTTTCTGTCAAAATGTTTCTTCAGTAGTTTTAGGTGATGATGGAGGTTAGCAGTAAATACTTGTAAGCTTGATGGGTTTACTCCTAAACAACTCTTTAAGCAATATATTTAGAGTGTTTTGCCTAGAACAAACACATGTATTGTTCAAAGAATAGTTACTTGGGTTCAGAGAGACATCATGAAATTAATTTTTCTTTGCTTTGAAGGCACACCAAAACAGCTGGAGGACAAAATGGTGCAGAAACTACAAGAGGACGTGGCTATGGAAGAAGACTCTTAAAATGCTTTTATTTTCTATTTATATTTCTTCAGTAGTTAACAGTTCCTTACTGCATCACCTGACATCATTCAGAACTGTGCTTACAGTTAAAGAAAAATACATTTTAATAAATAGTGGTCATTTACAGTTTGAATGATTTTTGGGTTTATATAATATTACAAGATGGATACTGGTTTGGACAGTACTTAAAATTTGAGAAAACCTTGTCAGCTGGATGGAGAATAAGGCATATTGTTTGAGATACTATGTGCTCCTTGGAAAGTTAACACTTTCTTTCTGGGTAAATTTTCCCTGAAAATTCAAGGAATAAAAGATGTTGGCCCTGAGCTTTCCTTATTTTGTCTGTTGTTCTTTCATAGTGGTAAAAGCAGATAAAAATGTAGCTTAATGGTTACAGGATGTGGCAGGTTGTATTATTTTCTTTCAGTCCAGTGCAGTCCAGACTGTTTTCACACTTGTGATTGGGCAAGTTTTTCAGTTTGTTATCAATGTTTGTATTGTTTGTTTCATCTCCTTTTTAAGTCAGCTTCCCCAGAATTATATTGCAGTTGACACTGAAGCCTGGCAAAGCTAGCATTGATGTAGGACTTACTGCTGTTTTTGGAAAACAGTAGTGGTGATAGCATACAGTCTGAAGTTGGACCTGCCGTCCTTCTGACCTACTGAAGTTCAAATCTAACATGTAATCAGGTTGATTGAGATGCTCAATTAATCACACTTTTGACTGTTTTTACCTAACACTCAGGATTATTTTGATAGAAAAGAAGATCATGTTAAAGTGTAGGTGTTTGGCATATTGTGGTGGTATGTATCTTTATTCAGTGTGTCATCAGTACTGAGATAAATACTCTTGCTTTTTTGAATGTCAGTTTATCTACGACAGTGTGATCAGAGAAGCCTTTCAAAGGCATTTAAAATAGTACTTGCTTTCTTGTCAGTGCTGTTTATCCTCAGAAATGCTAATTTGTAGTTCCATTCCAAATTTGATTGTGTTGTATGAAGCACTGGAAGACTTCCTCATACCTGCCACCTGCCTACATGTGTACTGTGTAGTTCAGAAAAGATTCATATTTGAACATACGAAAAGGAGTGGTGGGCAGTGTGAGAAATAAACAGGCATTGTACCTGATTTGTCATAATTCTGTATATTTCAGATATTTAGAAAACATGGATTTATTTTTAGTGAGGTAATAGTAGAATTCTAGTAATAAAAATATATTAATTACTTCATATTTTCACGAAATTAAAATTTTGCTGTAATGTAAGATTTTCTGATACCGTGATAGCTGGTATTTCACACGTACAGTATTAGTATTTCCCCTGTAAACTAATATAAATAAGATCTCAATAAGTTGGCTAGAGAACATGTCGATGGGGTGAAATCACTAAGATGCTACAGCATAAATACAGTATATACATGCTATAGCTGCACTAAGATGCTTGGACATAGTGAAGGGAGACCCCAGAAGGTTAATTAGTATGTTTATGTGTGACTGTATGAGTTAACTCAGTATTTCAGCTTAGGAAATGTGTTTTTTGTGTGGCTTGTTTTGCCATAGGATTTGATGTCTGTAATCCTTGAAGTGGCATTCCTTATCTTTATTACAGATTATTTTTTTACTGAAAGATAGGACTGCCAGTCATGACAGTTCAGTGACTGCCAATTTGTAGTGTTCTCCAGAAATAGTAAAGTAAACCTGTGCAAAGCAAAGGCAATGAATCCCGTTGGATGTGATATAGTATTTATATACAATCTTTTACTTGGTGTGAGTTTTTTTTAGCATTAAATAATGTATATTATGTAATATCTGTAGTTTCTCTGTCCACACATCTTGAAATGAACTGCAGTATTTAACTTTTGTGCTCTATAATAGTGTCTCTATGGGATTGTTAACCCTTTCCTGTGAAGGTCTGTAAAGTCATCATTGTGCAGCAGCTGTGAAGGGCCGTTTGGGGAGTACACTACAACCATAAATCCTGAACATCCTGCCAGGTTTATGAGTTGCTTAACCTGTGTACCTCATTACAGCCTGTGTAATTCAAGCAAGGGCTTTGAAAGTTAATACTGAAGTTGTCCATCATTGTACGGGTGTCCTATTTCCCTGAGAAGCAGAGACTTGCAGCCTGCTGGGTATACCTTGTGAGTGTGTGGGAGGTGGCTTATTTTAAAAATTTGTCATGAGTAACATGCTTACAGCACCTGTTCTGAAGGTGCCCTTGTGATTTATTTTTTTTTTAAATGTAATTGCTATGGTGTCCTGTTGTCTGTCAGCTCGAATGGGATGCTGCTAAGACAGTGGCGGGGGGGGCGAGGGGGAGAACAGCTGCAGCTGAAGAACAACACGGGGCTGCTGATCCCTCCTGCACATCTCTGCATAATCTAGAGACTTCTGAGGAGCTGCTGAGCTGTGGATGAGTGGTGGTTTTTCTTTTTCTTTTAGGGGGCTGGCTGTCAAACCTTGTTTCTAATTGGAATTGTTCTTATTCAAGGGCATTTTGGTAAAGAACTGTTACTTTACTTGCTTCCTTAGGGTGAAAATTTTCAACTAAGCCAAAGCTGACTAAAAATTCCTTTAGATTTTGGATTTTTTTTACAAGACCTGGAGAGAAAATGTCCAGCTGAGCAGTGTTCTGGTGGTTGTGGAGAAATAACTGCCAAACACCAGGGAGTAAACGCATCCCTCTTCCCACTAGAATAGCTCCAGCTGAGGCGCCGCTTGCGGAGCACAGTGAGATAGAGATGGGGAGCCCTTGCCTGCCTCCTGCCTGGGGGGCCGAGCACCACCCAGGCCTCTGGGGAGGCAGGACCTGCCATCCCTCCCCCCAGCAGCAAGCGCAGGGATGGTGTTTTATGAGCAGCATGTTCTAGATCTCTGTTTTAGTGTCATACATCCAAACCGCCGATCCTGTCTGTGCCGAGATCTAGGAGCAGAGCACAAGGTGTTGTGAGCACAGTCTGTTAAAAGACGACGATGATGATGATGTGTCCATTTGATTCAATGTTTGATTGGAAAAATAATAACTGGTAGTGCTGAATTCCAGTTCACAGTCCGTCTTGCTCTGCATTTACCACATCCAACAGACTTCTGCTGTTTTGCATTAGGACTTGATGCCGTTGGGAACATTTCTTCAAAACAAGTATGAGGGGCTCAGTCTAAACAAATGCGATACTCTTATTTTATAAGAAATGCTTCTTGGTTCCAATTGCAGGCACCTTTTCTTAAAAAATAAAACCAGACGTGTATTTTTCTCTTTTTACAGACTGACTGCAAAAGGTGGAAATGTGCATTTTAATAGTGATTTATGAAGTAACTTTTCCCTCATATTTCCCCTTCTTCTTTTTAATCCATGGCTTTAATGATTTCAAATTAAACGCTGGCCTTGTTTTCAGGAGGTTAACCTTGTGCTAATGCATTTTCTCTGCTTGTGCTGCCAGGCCCTGAGCAGGCCTGCAGCCCTGTAACATTACAGCACTTCCAGGAGTCCCCAGAGATGCCTTTTAGATTTATTTTTTGTCAAGTTTTACTCTTTTTCAGTATATGATTGTCATCCTAACTATCCAAAACCTGACTGCCTGAGGCGGTGTGTGAGGAACCATTTCTGTAACGCACAGGAAAGCCTGTGGCCAGTGCAGAGTGACGCCATCTTAGAAATAACATTTACTGTAGGTTTTGTGGAATGCCTGGTTGGTGAGGGGGGGGAAAGCACTATTTATTTCTGGGTATTGAGCTTTGTCTGTGGCCCTGGGTGAAGGCGCCGGGCGCGGTGGTCGGGGCACCCTCCTGAGGTAAAGCCATCTGCAGCTGTGCCCCAGGGAGCGCTTGGGCATCCTCCGCGGCCTGCGCTTCTGCTGAGGAGATTTCAATGTTTTCAAACACGGTAAGGCCTGGATATACTTCTTTCTGCCTTTTGTCATGGGTTGGTTTTGTAATCCGTCGTTTGTTGCTGGGGTTTTCTGTGGGGTCGCTTGTTTTCTTGTCAGATGTCCTGAGAGGATGACTGGAAAAACAAAGTCGTGGGTAACTGTGGTGTTTTTTGGTTTTGTTTTTTATTTGTTTTTGTTTTTAAGAACAAAAGCAAAAACCTCAGGCTTCACTTTCAGTCTTTCCTTTGCAAGTGCTGACTAATACAGTGTAGAAAAAGTGAAAATTACTGCTTTCTGTATACTCCAATTGTGCTAACTGGTGCAGATTTTCTTCACAGGAAACTGGGCCTTCCTGCAGTTTTGAAAGATCCGACTTTTTAGTTAGAGGTATTCTTGAAACAGTACTATTAGAGTAATAGCATGGTGGAGCATAGAACACATCTGAGGTCTATCCTGTGACACAAAGAAACGTACATCAGTTCAATATGTTGACACGGTCATGTATGTCAATGGCTGGAAAAGCAATATAGACAGCTGCTAATAGGTCTGAAGGCTTATGTCCCAGGAGACAATATTTCAGCCTCCAGGCTGTTCAATTCCTCAATTACTGTTCTGGCCTCAAAAATTCAATCTCCTTCACCAACCTAACTTATTTATGGATTGCACTGAACTGCGACCAGGGAGAGCAGAAAGCCGAAATAAATCAACCACTGATAAAACTGTTGAAGTCTTCTTGTTGTCTGTCTATCTGTTTTTAGATCTCAATTTAAAAAAGCCTTATGCAGAGAAATGGCCAAGATTTTTTTTTTTTGATTGGTATAACTAATAGTCATTCTTTGGTGGTGTTTGCTAAATACAAGGAAGGTTTTTTTCCCTAATTGTGACGTAATTGAACTGATAATAGCCATAGTGTTTTGAACAAGCTGCATCAGTGGAGACTGGGTAGGAACAGAGGGAGAAATAAGGATTTGTGGAGGTGGCTGAGTTGGAAGACATTCTTTGCTGGTTTTGGTTGTTTGGGTTTGTGGTTTTGGTCTTCCCCCCCCCCCCACCCCTTTTTTTTTTTTTTTCCATATACATATTTAGTTTGGGAAAGTCACTCTTGTTTCTTAACTGTTGCTTCACTTTAAAAAGTACTTGGGGAACATTTTACCTTACACATATATACAAATGGCAGTAAAGGTATGTACTGAGTAAAGAGGAATATCAGATCTAGCTCTACAAGCAGCGTCATTTATTAGTGACATTGTTTCAGTACAGGGAACTGACTCCTGAATGGAACTAAAGGTGTTGTTTATAAGGCAATAATATTGTGCATCCACAACTTACCATAATGAATCAAGGCAGGGGTCTCTACATAATTAGAAAGACATTCTTGTTTACAGTTATATAAGCTGTTCTCTGTAAGGCTCCACTGTGCACTAAACTTGCTGATAAAGACAATTGCTTTGGTAATCCACTTTGAAGTAATTCCTGAATGGAGAATTTGAGAGATTTCTTAGTACTTGACAAAATAAAAAGCTGTCAGAAATTATCTATTGTGTTGAAGCTAGCACTGCTTGAAGTATCTCTGTTTATGCGAGATGTTGCCAAAGGTAACGTTTTCATTCTTTTAGCTTCACTGCAGGAATTGACTCTGCAGTACTGGATGAGGTGAATGGTGGAAACACCAGATGGTTTTCTCTCATGTGACCATTGCCTGCCATTCCCAGCATTGAGCAAGTTCAGATTGCACTTCAAATCCCCATGTAGTCAGTCTTTACGTACTCCCTGACACAAAACTCGGGGACAGAGTACTACAGGCTATACAGGTTTAGCTTGTTTCATAAAGGTGGCGGACCTGAACCTAGCAGTCTTCAGTGTCAGCTCTGAAGATAGCTTTTTCTTCTAACAAGCCAAACAAACTGATGGTGGGTTTGGGATTCAGGAGGAACCAGGCAGGCTGTCCCCCTGGGCTGCTCCTGCCTTCTCTGTTTGGTTAGTTATGCCTGGGTATGGATGGAAAATTTCAAGGTTAATTTGATTGGCTCTACCCAGCTTTTGAATGATCTTCTTTTGAAATAGAAGATACAGATATCATAATGTGATCTTAATGTATGTGTGATATTTAGGAAGAAATAGAATTTACCCTTGAGCTAGGAATAAATTTACAATGATCTATGTGCAAAGCACAGTCTAATCCAGATTTCTTTAGGGCATGGCCTTGCTACTGCTTGGGATGCCTCATATAGAGGATCCCCAGGATATCTGGGGAGTACTGTGATGCTGCTTTTAAAGAACTTGTGCTTTTTCTCTATAAATATCTGCCTCCATGTCTGGTGTTGACTTGGGGTAAGATTGTGTGCCAGATTTTCTCACTGGTGCTGTCAGAAAGCTGTGATACGAAGGTGACAGGAAGAATTCTTCACTTATCATGCTAATGTAGATTCATTTGTTTTGAAAGGGAAGGAGATGGCTCTCTGGAAATTGCTTTTACTCGCTGTTGAAGATTTCTACAGCAGACATGCAGAATTCAGGTTCTGCTTAAAAACATACAGTTGTAAACACTGGAGGCATTCTTAGGTCAAACTAAGCAGTGCATGAGCAGGGTAAACTCCTGTAGGCTTCTAATAACAAATTTATCCACTTCCTCTGTTGACAGGAAAATAGTGTCTGCAGGCAGTAATATTGCAAGCTTTTCCAGTGATCTTCATGGTATTCACTTCACTCAGTTAAATTTATTTTCTTACTGTATCATATGTAAAGATCTACATGAACCTGGTCATATAAGGAACACCTGAACTGTACTCTCTATTTTCTAAGGATATGCCAACAATTGCTGAACTGATTCTTCCAGTCATTTAAATATCTGCCTTAATTACATGGGTTTCATCTGTTTGTCCAAAATTTGTTAATAGTTTTTTCACTTTTCATGACAATCATGTCAAGTCCAGTTTTGGAAACCCTTAAAGCCTTTAGACTGAAAAATAGAGGAACTTCTGTGCTGGTTCAGATCTAATGTCCGTTTAAGCTAGTAATACCTATGGTAGCCAGTGTGCCAGATCCTTTCAGAGAAGTACAACAAAGCATGGATTTGAGTGATCCTTTCCATGGTTTATCTTCCCAGTTGGTAATTTAGGGATTTCTTTGGAAATTGCTGGTGAATCAGTCTTCTATGACTGTATCTAACCTACTTTTGAACTATACTTTCATTTCTGAAATGTCCTGTGGTGATGAATACTTCTGTTTAATTGCTTATTGTGAGGAAGACCTTATTTGTGATTTGGCTTAGATACCACTGGGTTTTCTGTAGTTCTGGTATTGTAAGAAGTTGAATAATTCTCGTCACCCTCTCTGCAGTATTTGCAGGGCCTCCTGTTGCCAATTTTCTAAACCAAAGGGTCCTAATCTGTTGTCCTGTTCTGTAGGAAGGCATACTCTTCTGAGCATCTTTGTTGCTCCTTCTTATACTTACTTCTCTTGTCTGGTTTGTGGGGTGGAATGATGAGAAATTATTGCAATATTCATGATATGGATGCGTCCTGGATATTTACACTGTTTCCCCTTTTTTCTTTGATTCCGTTGTAACTGTCTTTTCAAACAATACCCCTAGCTTTTTCCTGCATGTTTTGCAGAAAGAAAAATAACTGCGACTGTTGATGTTTCTTTTGATTTATAATTTGCCGGGTCGTTCACTGTGTTTTGTCTTTATAAATATTTGGTGAACAGACAAATACATGGCTACCTGAATGTACCAGACATCATGGTTAGGATTTTGCTTTTAGGAGAATTGAGATAGACAACATTATAAAAAAATAAACAGACACACAAAAAAGAACTGTGAAGGCATTAAATTCTGTCAAAGCAGATCTCAACAGATGGGCATCTGCTGCTCTTAACAAGCCAAGAATATCACCTTGAATGCTCTTTGTTCATGAGAACTGTGACTTGGAAGTGAGTGGTGCTGTTGTCTTAAGTGCTTAAGTATAGTTGATCATAGATGCAGGGAAGTGTTCGCTGGTATGGAGTTCTATGAATCATTTTCCTTTTTGGAAGTAAATTCTGACATCCTAAATACTGTATGCTGTTTTCATTCCCACACATTACATGCAATAGCTGAGCAGTGAGTAGGCAGCTACAAGTCGGCAGACCTGATTTTTATTCCTGGCTCTGCTTTCCTCAGTTATTTCAATCAAGTTGCTCACCTTTTCTTAGTCCTGCCTAAAATGGTCTGCTTGATCCTGAGAGGTACATTCCCTCTTTTCCATGCTTAGTAAAGGACTGAAGTGGGACTTACCCAACAATTAATTTCATCTTGGAAGCCTAGAGAACCTTTTTAATGTCCTTCCAATCTTGCTTTCCCAGCTGTGAAACAGAGTTCCTTTCATTCATTCTATTCCATCTTCCCCGTCACCCCCCTTCCCCCAGGTTTGTGTCGCTGACTGGGGCCTCTAGGGCCATATTCAGTGATAAGACAGCTTTGCTGGTTGCTGTGGAAGTCAGATGGGCTCCCAATGTGTGTGTCTGATAGAAATCAGTATAATACAAATCAGACAGGGTGCCATTCAGTAATAACTCTCTTGGTCTGACCCCAAACACCTGACTGGGAATGAAGAAGCTTCCATGCAAACAAGAAGTTGACGGTTGTTTTACTAGGTGAATGTCTAGGCCATGGAACATCTTATTTCTGCTTCTTCTGCTGAAGTTAAAATTGGAAATTCTAGTAGTTCTTACATCTAGTAACACATTGTATTCTGTATGATTTTTCCTTTAAGCCACATTTCAGAAACTCTCTCTGGTTATGTAATTTGCAAATCCTAATAGACCAGCATAAGTCTAGTAAGCAACCAAATTTAGCATTGAAATATCTATTTTTATTATCACTAGGGAGACAGGACAAAAGAGCTGAAATATTCCTAAGCTATTCACTGAGGATATAGTAATACGTATTTTTTTATTCCAAGGTTGCAGATTTTATGATTTATAGCATGAAATGTAATCCAGTATTTTAAAATGTAATTCAAAACTTTTTTCCTTAGCCCTTGAGCTTATGAAGAATGTATCTCAGCCAAGTATGAATGCCTTAAAGAAGTGATGTCTTATTCCATCTTATTATTCTTTATATATTTCTATATAATCAGTATATTCTATACTGTATGTATACAGTATAGAATATATATAATATATACAGTATATTCTATATCAGAATTCTAATAATATTATTATTTGCAGCCAAACAAAACAGATAGATAAAAGGTGAGACAGATTTTCACTATTCTAAATTCAGTTTTAATTCTGATTAATCATAAATCAAAACTGGCAACTCTTCAGGTTGTTGATCACAGTGGCATTTGATTTCATCTCGCTTTCTAAAAATCACTTTCGCTACCTGACAACTCTGAAGATTTTTAAGCTGAAGTTGATGACATAAATCTTCCTGACATGTTGAAAATTCAAAGGCAGGCAAATTCAGCATTCAAATAAAGAATACATGGGTTGCTATACTAACTATATCATGCATTTTCGTAGATAATTTTTAAAGTTCCTCATTTTCTCTTTAAAACAAAACTAAGATGGCACTGTTAATTGGTGTCAGAAAACAGTGGAAAATTATGAAGGAGAATAAAGCCCTTGGCTGAAATCAGATTTCTATGGCGTGTGTTTTAGAAACTGGATCTGCTTGAGCCATTGCAGCCTGAAGGAAACAAGTATCTTTCTTGAAAACCTGATGATGGGATCCTAGATAATCAGTAACCTAGGGCATGCTCTTAAGGATGGAGAAAATGCAGTCAGAAAAGCTTTCCTTAGTTGGATGATAAAAACTTGAAATGAGTCTCAACATCCAGTCATTAGCATTCAAAGCCCTATCCAGTCACAAAAGTGTCCTTTTGCTCTTCTTTCCTCAGCATTATATTTATTAGATGGTAAGAATTTGATACAGGAGCCAGAACCTAAAGAAGGTGTTTGGTGTTTTATGATTCATCTGCCTGGCGAAAGATCTTGCTTTGGCAGTCCCCAGACTGATCTTGTGAAGTATTCCTGAGGGAAGAAGATTTCTTTCCAGAACTGTCCTCCTTTGGTGTGGCCATCTGTCTCTATATAGTCATTTGGGCAAAAATATAAATTACAGACAGGAAATTGCCTTGTTGCCAGATTAGCTGCAGAATATTCACTGACGCTCTGCTCACTCATGAGGATTTAGTGCCAAGGTACTTTGCTAGGGATAAAACACTGTATCATATTTTCCCTTCCTGTTGGTGTTGGATTATAAACTAAATCCTGCTCGTTTTATTTTCAAAAGTAGTCCCAAAGGATTTTGGTGGGATTAATTGCATATGAAAAGCAAGCAGGATTTGGCATTCTATGTACTTTGAAAATGAAATAGAGATAAACATTAGCTTTAAAGTTCAAGCTTTTGATATTTCAGCTTGTCTTGTGATCTGAATCTTTTCTACTGAATACTTATTTAAAGATGCTCATGTAACTTCAGACAAACCACTTACATTTCTGAAATGGAAAAGGAAGAAATCTGTGTGTATAAAGGGCCACAGTTCAGCAGAGACTTGAAATAACTACTGAAGGTCCCTCTTCCTCCCTGAAGTTAGGCATATATTTAGGTGCTTTGTTGAACTCTACTCCTTTTTATCATCAGATGCACATTTATTTTTTCCTGTAGCTTTTCCTCTGTAATATTCTAAAACTTCTGCTGGGGAGGGTATGTGAAACACCTTTATGATACATTAGGAATAATGCCCTGAAAAAGCTTTTGTTCTATGGATATAGAGTTTTCAGAATAAATTTTAATTCTGGAGATAGTGTGGGTGGATGTAGGGATGAAGAGCTCTGAAAAGTAAGAGTTAATACCTGATGAACTTGAGACAGTTATAGCATCAACTGTCTTAGATTTTATGTGATGGAGGAGTGAAAGAAGTTCTGTCAAAACAGACCTAAACTTTTTTTTTTTTAACCCTGTAATCTTTTAAAATCCATTTTTATGGCTTTTCTGTGAGGCTTTCACCTACTTCAGTTTTTGACCTTTTTGAGGTTGCCAGTTTGTTATTAAGGATTGATTTTTGAATGCTGTGTGGGACCTGTTTCAATTACTTGTTCTCCTGCAGTTTAACTTGCAGTACTCTAGAAGGCTCCTTTGGGGAAGGCTGGCTTTCCTGGGGAGGGAATGGAAGGAATCTGGGTGTCCAAGTGCCCTGGGAGAACAGAGCATGTGTGGGCAGGGAGATCAGGGAAGGTATAATGTAATTTACTCAAATCTGTTAGAGTGCATGGCCCTCAGGTGAGAGCCAAAGTGGCCTGGTTAATTCCAGTACCTCAGGGGCACCATCTGATTTCAGAAACTAATATCGGGATCCTGAAGATCAGTAGTAACTTTGGGTGGAATTAATAATACACTGGGCTTGTGTAGAGGCTGAGCCATGGGGAGGGGAGGAAGCACTGTTTGATACCTTGAGCACTAGAGCTTCAGGGTTTCTGTGCAATGGGGATTCCTTGCTGCTGCTGTCTTTCTACCTGTAAAATTAAAGCTAAATATTTTGCAAGGATAACATCCGATCTGTCTTGGATCTGTTGTGCCTTGCGTTAGAAAGAAGCAAACTGGATCTGAGGACGTCCCTTATGTAAGGGAAACTGACTCTACAGCAGCTTTTGTGCAGGCTGTGTAACAGCTAGAGCAACAGCTTTCGATAAATAAGAAGTTTCTCTTGTACTTTCTTGATTCCCTGCAGCTCTTTTCACCAGCCATCACCACCATCCTTCACAGCTTCCCCACAGCTCTCTCCATACCTGTCGTCTGTCTTCTTGCATGGTGGTGTCTGATCCTTTCTTAGTCCATAGGAGCTGTTATGATAAACATATCCTGGGAAATAGTAAGACATGATTGATGCTTCAGCTGTGTTTTGAAAGCTCCATATAAAAAGTGTTCAAGTGAAACCCAAGTCCGTGATTCTTGACCTGATTTTTTTGTTCCAAGGAAACATATTAACTTTCTGAATGAACTAAAATGACCTAAAATGGCGTGATGTGGCTTTCACCTGGGGCAAGGACACAGTGCTCTACTTGTCTGTATCTCTACATTTGGCACCTCACATACTGGCAGCCCAGAAGACCTACATGGTAACTTTCTTACTGTTGCATGATCTGGTTGATTTAATGCCACCCTCAATGGTGACAGACAGCAGTAGCAAACACTAGGCCTCAAGAGCTAGATGTGAAATAATTGCTGTGGTGCTCTTTGCCTCTAATTCCAGACAGAGGGGAGACTTGATTTTAAGTGCTGAAATATGTAATGCATTTTTACTGTTTTTATAGGAATCTTTCACATCATGTTTAGGTACTCATTCATCATGTGGCATACTGGTTGTTTGTCAAAAAGTTCAAGAACCAAAGGCATATTTTCATGTAGGTTTATATGACAGAGACACAGAGTTAGTGAGATGCTGGTATTTTAAATGTTTTTGACTAAAAATTAACAAACATAAATAAGAGAAGAAATTCTTGACATTGTTTTTTGCATCCATTTTTGAGCATTCCTTTTGAGTTATCCTGATTTGGTCTTAGAAGTTTCCTAGTATCTTTGTTTCAGCCTGTCTTCTCTGAATATTGATAGTGATAGATGAAAATACAAGATCCAATTACTTAATCTTTTTACACATGCTTTCACTTTTAGCAAAGCAGCAAGGTGCAAAATCGGAGTATGTTTAAGACCGTTTCAGTCCTCATTTTCTGTTGTGGTGCATTACCTCTATAAGAAATGGCTGATGGTATGTACGACATACTTGAATGAAATCTATGTTCTACATCTTTTAATTCTCAGTGCCTGGGCATTTAGTATGAAGAGCTATTTTATTGGTTAATATTACTTTGCAGCATCATTAGTAGGGAAATTGGAAACATACAAAGTGGTTCTACGGGTACTGCAATGTACCAGAGAAGCAAGCTTGTTATTTCTATCCCTCAACAAATTACACCCACTCTCTACTGTATGAGAGAGGAATTTAATTTATTTTTTCATTTATGTCTTATTGATCCCACGGTTGTCATGCTTTTCGTTTTGTTACTGAGTCTGCACCACTCTGATTTTGTGGCATCGCATCTAGATTTTGAACTGCATCATTGTCCTGCCATCTGTTAAAGCCCTATATCTGCTGAGCGCTATTGTGAGAGAGCTGCCAATTGCTAGCCAAGTCAGAGAAGGTAACAGATTTTTAATTATACGGACAGGATGGGAGTGGTGGGGGACTGTACAGTGAGTGATTATTGCTCGGACAGTGATTGTGTCTCTCCAACAACCTGCTAACAGCATGCAGTCTACCAGTAGTGGCTAATGTTGTACATGCATAACTGCTCTTGGGAGATGAGCTGAGGGAAGTGGACTTCCAGGGGGGAGCTGTGATTGATGGGTGCCCAGCTGTGTGAGAAAAGTGGGCACAGAATTAATTTAATCACAAGTTTGGTAGCTGCAAGGAGCTGAAAGCTGCCTGTAGTGCCTTCTGACCTAATGCATGCTGAACCTATAGCTTCTTGCTTTGATAAATGAGAAGGCCCATATAAATAATTGCTTTCTCTATTTTCCATTGATTAGTATTCAGGATAGGCCACTTTGGAACAGAAAACGAAGAGATTAGGTGTACGTAACCTCTGCCTGTTGTATGCATACAATCATCAGACCATTTTGCACCAACAGGTTGCTGTGTGCTTGCTCAGCCAGTCTCCACATGTGGGTCTCCTTTCCATCAAAGGAGGCAGGAGGGAAGAGGCCCCAGCAGCTCAAAGCAGGTTTGCTATTTGTTTGGGACAAAAATCCCCTAAGCTTTAACAGGAACTTGTTCTGCTTTATTCTCCTTTCTGTGCCTTTATGAGTGTACTTGGAAAGAAAAAGGGATTAAGAACACCTATGGCAGCACTAAACTGAAGATGAAAGAGCAGAGCCTGTTTGGCAGGGGTTGCAGCTGCATAATTAAAAGGTAGTCTGGAGGTGCACTATCTGGGACTTACTGTTCCCTTAGAATTTCTGTGAGCAAACTGGGCATCGAATGAATTTATTTAGGATATAAGAAGGAGGGGATACCATCTCTAGGCAACAAGGCTGCCTGCAAGCAGTCATGCTGGGTCTGGGTCCTCTGAGAGTGCTGTGTCCCATTGTCAGGACCCTAGGACTGAGACAGGACCAGGGACCTTAAATTGCAGGAAGATGATACGTCCCCATCACTGTACACTGGGGTTGCAGAAGAGGGATTGTCCTGCTTTTGTCTTTTGAACCATGACTATTACTCAGTTGGGGCTGACATTACAGCAAGAGATTAGATTTATGGGCTTGGAGCCTTTCACAAGTCCTAAACTGTCCTGACTGGTGTGCTTCATTTCAGCCCTGTCTCCCCTAACCGTTTTTAATCAGGGGTTTCTCCTGCCATAGAACTTGTGCTTTTATGTGGACGTAATGGAAGAAATTTAAAAAACGGAGAGCAAACCTGAGTTTGTGTTTGCCTTTTATCTCAGTTCTGCCTCTCTGCCACCTCCGGTACTGAATGAAGCTGTCAATTAATTTCCTTACTGCCTGGGCTGTGGGATGGCTGCAGGTGCTCTCTGTGTGCCTTCTCGGTGCTGTGTGCCCTGGGCCACCCCCAAAATGGAGGGAGAAGCCTGGTTTCTCGCACACTGAGACAGCTGCGGGAGGTGTGGGGATAGGCCCCAGTCCCAAAGCATGACTGATGCCCTGCATTTGTCAGTGCAACCTGTAAAGGGCTTGTATGCTGCCCACATGTTGGCTTCTGCATGGTGGGGCTTCCTGCTCAGTGGCAGTCCCTGTGTGTGCACCCAATGCAAAATACTTAATCCCCCTTTTTTTTTTTTTTTTTTTTTTACCAAGAATCTGTTGGTTTGCTGATTAATCAAATGACTGCTTAAAGTATGGGAAATAAAAGGTACACTATTGACTTGATTCCCCCTCTGCTGTGTGCTTCATTAGGCTATGCTAATCTGTGTTATGACTTCTGAGACTTTCTCTTCTGTTGATGTAAATATAGTGAATGAAATGAAAACCTTATGGAAATTTAATTTGCTGAGTCATAAGATCTCTAATCTTTCTTGATTACAGCCCTGTGGTCAGAGCCAGGCTTCATGTGCTTCAAATTGCCAGATAGTTACTGGATTTTTCAGTGTGTAGCTGAGCATGTGTTTGCAATGTTACTGAGACAGGAATGTATGTGATAATTCTCAGTGAAAGGCACTGTTCTTGGCTGATCCAAGGGTAACGTGCTGGAGAAATTTCAATAAAATTGCAGGGGGTGTATTTGTTTTAGGGATTTTTTTGGGTTTGATGCAGGACAGATACTTTTAATCATGGTACAAGTTGGAAAGGATTGCAAATGCAAGCTTCTGAGTCAGCAAAGAGCCATCCAGGTTAGGAATGAGAATGAAAGTTACAAATTTTTTTGACAAAAACAAATGAATCTATAAATGTACCTGTTTATGCTAATAAATATTTTCATAACTATTCATGTCATGTCGTGGTGTGACAATAGCAAATACTTTTGTTGTTAAAGAAAAAAAGAGGAGAATTTGTGTAGCTGCTGGTTATGCGTAGTATAAACAACTTCGATTAAATGAGGATGGGGGAGGAGAATTTAAGGGTGTCTTGAAATAATCTGTAGTTCTGATGAATTGTGGCTTGTAGACAAAATAAGTGATGCACTTCTAGAAGTGGAGAAGTATAAATTTCATGGGATAATATGCCAGGTATCATTAACAGTCTTGTCTGTACTTTCATATGCATTGGTAATGTGAGTAAATTTCAAATGATCTGTCTTCAAGAGATTTCACTCTCTTGTACAGTGGCCTGTACAAGATGATACTAGAGCTTAGACATTTGCGTTTTCATAACTAATTAGAACCTTCTCAGTGTGGGCTCTAGTGGACAATAAATTCAATTATCTCTTAAGTTCCCCAGGCCAATACTGAAGGAAAGCTGTGTGCAAAGCAGAAAATGGTGCTTGTTAGCATTTGCTGATTAAAACCTACAATGAATGTAACTTGGTTATTTTAATGTATTATTATTATGTTCCCTTGTATATGAAAGGCCAGCATACAGTGAATGTTTTTTTGACAAGAATATCTGAAATAAAAAAATCGAAGAAAAATATTCAGTCCCCTCCCTAGATATATCTATTATTAATATTACTGGCACAGCATACTCATCCAAGCTATCAACATATTGGTGATATGCCTTTATATATCACTACAGTTTGCCTGTGTTTGTGAGCATGCTTCCTAGGAACCTCACTAATTCTTGCTAATGTAATCTTGAGCTTTGTATCCCAAGCTTCAAGAATACAACACAGAATTACAGCTTTCAGCTCATGTTAGCTCATTGTTAAATCACAACTGGTAGCAAGTTGCTACAAATGCAGATCATCCATTTAAAGTGTTTTTTCCTTGGATGATCAGATACCTCTGTTCATCAGGTATGTATGTGTATAACTACTGGGCTGGCTTCCCAGAGCCATTCCAGTGCAGGGGCCAGCTCCGGCAGGGTGCCCTGGGGGGCTGCTTTTACTTGTCTTCCTGCCATGGTGCCTGGTAGGTTTGCTCAGTACCAAACTCTTCAGTGCTGCCTTCAGATGTTAAAATGCAAAGTTTACCAAAGGGGTAGGCAAACAAAGCAAGTGTGGCAGAAAGGGCATTGATGGATGGTGCTGGTGGATGGGGAGAAATGATGCATTTCTTTTGGCTGACACGGCAGGGACAACTTGGAGGGAAGTCATGGACACTGAAAGTAATGAGGTGATTTTTTCTGTTTGGCATCTTCTACATCCCCGTGACAGTGACAGAAAGAAGATCAGGAAATCTTTATAATTAAGGGGAGCTTGTAGAAGAAGGAAAATACAGTTTCCATAGGATTTTAATTACATTTAGTCAAGGGGAATAACAACCTTTAAGAAAAAAAGCTTAAGATGTGAACACATTTCTAGAGCGAAGCCAGGATTTGTTTGTTTGTTGTTTTTTCTAGGTGTCCCCCCCCCAACATCTTTTTAATTTGTTGAACAGCCAAAAGCTATTCTGGAGCAAATCCAAGGAAATAAACCTTGTACAATAAATATGGTAGAGGTTATAAAACATCAGTGTTCTAGTGACTGCAAAAATATAATTTGTATTGAATCATTTGACAGTATGATAAAGGAACTATTTTTTAAAAAAACTCCTAACATATGCTCTCTCTGCTTACAATCTGAATTTTAAAGTTGAAATATTTAATACACAAATGTAGAGATAATGGCCATGCTTGTCCTCATTAAGGTCCTTATTTGGAAAAATAAGAGTGGATAATAAGTGTAAGTAGGTATCTAGACAGCAGGGTCAGTAATAAGAGTAACAATAGCCATCTGGTAGTGACTGGGAGCTATACTTACAGAAGGAGAAATTAAACAGAGAAGCAATGGCTTCTAATTACACAGCTAAAAAAAGCCCTGGCTGGTTGCTTATAATACACTGCTGAAAGTATATTGCAGCTAGGGCATGAGACAAGATAACCAGTCCTCGGATAAGTGGGATCTGGGAATATGCAATAAAAACACCACTCGTATTGATATTTTGTCTTTAGTGATGCCCAATCTTCCATTGACCCTGGGATTTCTGCCCACATAAGGAGTGATCTCACCTGCCAAAGAGGCAAGTAGCTAGAGTAAAAAGCAATTTCTCCTGTGTTTGGAGAGAAAATAGTGATGCTATGATGGTAAATACAGAAAATTTGAGTAATATTTGGGAGCTTGATCCTGCTGGCCAAAACCGTCCAGTGCTACCCCCTCATGACTATACTGGTGGGTGATATGCCTGCCTAAAGGTGTGGCTTAGCAAAGCTCATTTAGTTCTAATATTGCTGCAGCTGTGAATCAGACCTAAAAATCTTGACACCATGTGTCTGAGTTTTGAGAGGGGAAAAACAGTATTTTTAGATCTTAGCATTACATTTCTAAGGACTAGGGAGTAGATTGTATGATTATTATTCAGAAAAGGTACTGACTTGTATCGAGTTGTCAATTACAAGCCTATCAGCCAAAATCAGCTGCAGGGAAAACCTTGATAAAAATAATAGAAAGAGGTTTATCAAAGAAAAGTGCAATTTCATTAGAAACACACATTGGTTGACTGGTGATTTTGATTAAAAAGTGTGATTGCTGGTGGACCTTCTCTAGGACAGAGCAATCCTTCTCATTTATCCTGTGCTAGAAAAAGATGCCAATAATCTTGTTGAAGGAAGAGTAGAATTAAAAACACAAACAGAAGAATATAAAGGAAGAAGTATGAACATTTTCATGGAGGGGGGTTTGAAAGTGATGAAAACTGCATTCTCTGGGCAATTTCATGTACAAACTATCTTACTCTCATGCATAGCTGAAATACAATTTTAAAGCAAGTTTGATTGCAGAGCTGAACTTACCGTTGTGATATATTTAGGAAGATGTTTGCATCTTTTATGCAGTGGTGCAGCTCTGTTGAAGAAAATACATTCTTCATCACATGCTTTTGTTTTGCTTTTCCCTGGGTTAAAGTTAAGACACTTCATAGTAGAATTCCTTGAATGAGTTTTCAAATCTCATTAGACCAAAAGGATAAATGCCAGCAGTAGGAAAAATGGAAAGACTGGCCTTGATGCCAAGAGGCAGCCTTTTGTCTGCACTCAACTTGTTTGTGACAGAAAAAGTCAGGCAGGTGAAATCTCCAGTGAGGCACCTACATCTCACTTCACAAATCAATTCCTGGATATCTCCCTGAGGATCTGCACTCTAGCCCTTCACAGACACCACAACAGAAGTGAAAAAATGCACTAGACTTAATTCCATCATCTCCAGACTATGCCTATAGACTTGTACAATTCTACATTTCTCATGTAGACTTCTATAAGATGAATGTTCCCCAGGTTTCCGTTTTTCAGGTTCTCAGCAGTTACCAGAACAAGTAGCTCTCATTGATTAGTGTGCCTGTCATCAACCCTTTGATGGATCACATACCTCGTGTTATTGTTAGCACAACGTTTTGTGGTGTCACTCAAAGAGTTAACTGGTGTAAACTGGATTTGAAACAAAGGGAACAGTACTAATGGACACCAGAAGGGATATGTCCCATTACCTGTCAACTATGATGATTTTGTTGTAGTTCCTCAGCTGATGTAAACTGTATTTTACAGAATGCTTTATTTCTGTTAACTGGCTCATATGATATGCTATTAGCAGCTGATGATCTGGAGAAAAAATTGCTTGTTTTTCTTGTGAGTGAAAATAGCAGCCTCTGTTTCAAAAGTGACTTCTAGTCTTTCCTGTGTTATCCACTACACTGGCAACCATTCTGCTATTGCAGCTTGTTAATATATCTTAATCCAACTTGCTGTTTCACCTGCACGTCTGTTATCTCAGCTGACACTAGCAAATTCTTCTCAGCTAGCAATGCAATAAGAGAACCAGGGGTCCTGATCTATAAAAACTTGCTTGCAAACATGTGCGCTTCTTTTGCAGGGCATGCAGCTCTTACTCCTCTGTAGGGTGGTCCCTGCTGTGGCTGAACACTCAGCACTTCTGATGTGCTCAGTCATCTTTCTTCTCTTTCCTCCCTTTCCTCATCATGCTCTTGGTTTCCTGCTCCAAGAAAATGGAAAGCCTCTCTGGTCTGTGTGCTTGGCAGTTGGGTTTTTTCATGCCTAGAATTTTTCCTTCTGTTTGAAAGCTTGGTGTGCTCATCTCTCACTGTCATGACTGCAG
The DNA here is from genome assembly GCF_963210335.1 of Falco punctatus. NCBI lineage: Eukaryota > Metazoa > Chordata > Aves > Falconiformes > Falconidae > Falco > Falco punctatus. The sequence continues at coordinate 55,474,840 of NC_137587.1, forward strand.
TGTAAATGTCTCAAACATTTTTGAATGGGTCCTTGCAAAGCTTGTAGTGTGCAGTTGATGAACTGAGGCACAGAGGAGAGTGACAAAGTTACAACAGATTCATTGGCAGAACTAGGAACTGAGTTGTGTTTTAGTTGTGAGGCTATCTTGCTCACTGCATCAAGAAATAAATTCTTAATTTTCATAGTAACAGTTTTTTTTTTTTAATTTTCTTGAATGCTTTTGTGGTTTGACCTGAATTCAGAGGTATGTGTCCGTTTCTCTTGACAGCAGTAATGGTTTTGAGGGCAGGTTTGTTCACGGCCTGCTTCCCAACAGAGCTCCCGCTAATTGCTGTCCCAAAAGACCAGGAGAGGGAGCCTGGGATAGGGACGAGGAGCAGCCAGAATGGAGATGGTGAATATGTTAGAACTGCTGCTGAAAGGAATGTAATCATGCTCAGCACCTATGCAGTAAGAGAGCCTTCCCTTTTGTTCATTCTAAACCGATAAGCAATCTCTTAAAGTCTTTGCAAAACAAACTTCTGTTTTCTGAATTTTGAGACCTCTTAAAATACAGCTTTCTTCCTGCAAAAAAATTTGTCTTGTTCTCCAGCCAGTGCAAAGGATCTCTTCCTCATTACACACAGGAATGAGGAAAATTAGTGTGTATGTAACTCTGTGGAATGAAAGAGTCTCAGCTCTCCTTTTGTAATTCTCAGTCAGCTTATTTCAATAGCATGCAAAGTTTCCTGTTCCCTTTGCCTTGCCACCTGTGAGGCCTGCAATCTCAAGCTACAGATGCCAAAACCAGTTCAGCTTTGTAAGCAATTATTCTGCAAATGAAATCAGGAATCTTTTCTGACTCATCCTCTTTGTTTATAAAGTCACTTTCCTTTCTTGAATCCCTATCCTTGTCTTCCATGTTCTTTTTTTTTTGCTACTCTTCTATTATTTTCCTCCCCTTCATCTTTTCCCCATTGTTATTTGTATGAGTCCTGGTTCTTCTGTTTCCTTTCTGCATTCTTCCCCTATTTTTTATTGTCTCTCCTCCATCACTGGAGTGCTATCTCTTTTCTTTATCCAGGATACCATCTACTGATCTGTCCCTGTGGAGTAGCAGACTCTATTAATGACTTTTGTTAAGGCCAGGAACTATGTGCTGCATGTAGCTAGTCTCAGCTTCTTCCTTTCGCCTCTGATGGTTTAGTTTCTGCAGCATAGCTTTTTACTGAACGCAGTGTGACTGAGAGGATGGTTTTTCTCCTAGACTGAAACATGCAGCAGGCAAATGTCACACCAGATGGGTATTGCTAGAGGGACATATAGGTACACACCACTGTTTCAACCCTCTGATGCATTATGACATTATTGTCAACTGAAACAGCTGCTAAAGGATTTCAAAATCTGGCATGCAAATCTGCAGCTTTTATAATGTATCATCTGTATTTGTGAAGGTGCAAATGGCAGGCAATAATGGATACAGCATGAGAAGATAACTGAAATAACTGTGTTAGACTTTTGGGGTCTAACAGAATCAGATTACGATGAGGTGGTCTCCTTCCAGCTGAGTGGTGTTGCTAGTGCACTACCAGTGTTGGGGGGACATGGAAGATGTGCCTGCTGACACCCACCTCAAACCTTTCTGGCTACTGTGCTGTGGGGCTGGCTAATGTCCAGAAACAACTATCTTGAAAAATTAATAGTTGATTAGAAAGTAATTTATTATCATAACCTACACCAAATTTTTTTCCTGTCAATAAATCAACAAAGACATGAACCAATGGCCAAGTCCCACAGGAAATACAGAATATGACTGGTTTTGATTTCTGCACTGTAGCAGCCCAGGGTGAGTATGCAACATCAGTGTGATGGAGTCATAAATGCATACAGAGATGTTTCCAGAGGGGCATACAGCTGACCCTCTGTTATTCACGGGTGAATAACTTCAGCTGCAGGTGGATGAGGTCACACTGTCAGAGATACCTGGTTTAGCACTGCATGGATCCAGCTTGGCTCTGGCAGCATCTGTCAGCTATGGCTCTGCATTGCTGGAGTTTGGCTGTACAGCTCCTGTGGCAGGTTTGAGCTAAGTGAACTAGTCAAATGCAACTGTTTTAGTTTTATGCCTAGTGTCAGCCTTGCTGGATGCAGGCTGGCTCAGTGCCCAGCTGGTGCTGGACAGACACCTTAGTATGGGTGGGATGTTTTAACAGCATGGAGTGCCAGCAGGGCCTTGCTGATGTCTGTGCTGCAGTAGGTCTACAGAGCTAATTGGGCCCCAGGTGTGGGACACTCGCCTGCTTCTCTTGTGCTGCCCAGGCATCCTGCAGGCTGGTGTTATGCTGCTGCTTCTCCTCTCACCCTGGGCGAGGGCAAGTGACTCTGAGGGCCATTGCTCGAGGCCCTGGTAAGCCCTTAACAGTGCAAGTATGTACAGCCCTTTTGGTGCAGGCTGGAGCAGGTGCAGAAGGAGTTGCAAGGCTCATCAGGGAACAGAGAATATGTATTGAGTGGAAGCTTTGGCTGGCTCAGGAAAGCAAAGCCTGAAAATGGATGTGTTACTATGTTAATATGCCTAAAGAACAAGCTCCAGGGAAAGAGTTTTGCAAGGTAAATGCTGGCACAGGTAATGGGCTTAAACTGGCCCATTTGAAGTTTGGATGGGAAGTAAAGTTCCTAACTGTGAGAAGAATAAAACTCTTGGAACAATGTATCTATAGCAGAAGCGAAATGGGAGCTCAAGAACAACTCTTAGTTTAAGAAATGATTAACTGAAGTGGGCATGGTAGCAAGCTGTTGGAGTTGGTATCAGGAAGCAGCTTAGTCCTGTGCAGTTTGTTTGCAAACTATCTGGGGCTGTTTTTGTGAGATCAGACCAGATAAACACTAGAGAGAGAAGGAAGCAACATGTAACTATGCAACAACTATTTGTACTGTTAGTGTAATGATTTTTTCTTTATGACGTAGTGCATACAGAAAAAAATCAGGGAGAATAATTAAACACCTTAAAGATGAGCTTCAAAATTAGAATATCATTAAAAAATATAGAAACATTTCCAATTTTCTGTTCTGAATTTGTGAGGCTGTGTGAATGTCAGTTATTCAAACCATCTGAGTTATCTGATGATTGTGTAGAATATATTGGAAAACACAGGTGATCTGGCTGAACAGCTGAGCAATAACAGCACAGCTGAGAAAAAGTTCATCTTTGGATGGTGTTTGTTTATGTTGCAAACCACAACTGGCTAAAGCCTTTTCCAACCAAGGGGTGCCAGTACTCCTACGATCCCTGAGGATGTGTCACTGTTATGATCATTCTTAATAAAAAGGCAACATGAAAATGCTGTTGCCACAGCAGCTACAATTTCTCAGGCAAGGAAAGAAGACATTTTGCTGTGATTGCTTTTATAGCAGCCTGCTGGTGACATTCTTGGAATCAGTGGTTGAAAAATAGATACTCTGTAAGTTGTCGATGGGTAAGTCTTCCATCTTCTCATGACATTAACAATAGAATCAAGTATGTGAGGCTACTGCAGAGCTCTGCCATGGTACTAATACCTAAGTTCTCACTCCTGACACTCCTGATTTTAGTCATTAGATGAAGTCTCTATCTTGCAAATTTAAATTTTCTTGCTTGTTTTCTTGTCAAATGAAGAGTTTATTTTCCTCTCACAAATTCCTTGTGGATGTTTATTAAATGATCAGTGGATACCAAGATACCTACCTTTAATTTGGTATCAGAAATTCAAGCTTCCTTTAATTTCTGATAGCTTTAATATCTTGTGAAAATGACTACATACGGAACTGCTACAGTGACAGGAATAGCACAGGAACTAAAGCTGTTTTCTACGGAAAGCTGAATAAAACATGCATGAGTCCCCTCAGATTCTTACTGTTGTCACCACAAGAGACAACGTTACAATGCAAGACTTAGGCTCTTCAAGATTTGAGCTTTACTATTTTGTGAAATGTAAGTTTTGTAATTGTTATTGTTGTATGGAAGCCATTAGCAATTATTATACGTCTGTCCCTTCTTGCTACTTAGTACACTGGAAACCCAAAGAGGAAATTATTTGCCTGATTAAAGTATCTTCTTTTTTATTTTGGGAGGGGAATGTGCAATTTTCATTAGCCCTTTTTCACTGACTGGTGAGATACTTTTAAATCTTTTGAAAATCCTTGAATATCAGCTGTAGTATTTAAAATTGCATGAAAAAATAGAATTGTTTTTAGTTAGATCTAAAGTCTTGATCTAGACTGAGGTATTTTCATCTGAGAAGTGTTCAACTTTGGTTGTCTTCTCACTCAAAGAGCTAGGAGCCTGCATATTGGCTGAGCTCTGGTTTTGTTGCTTTCTTTCTCCTTGGTGTTGCAGCAGATTTTTGTCCATGATAACACCCTAAAGAGTGACTTACTTAAATTCTAAATGCTGCTCTCATTAAGTCAGAAGGCTATGTTAATTGATACACATTACACTGAAAACTGAGTGTTTATGAAACAACTTCTCAAAAGCGGAGTATGAATGGTGTTCAGCTGCCTGGGGAAGACAGGCTAATGCCTCTTCTGTGTGCTAGTGAGCTTAGCTTTAAAAATAGATTTGCCTTGTCTTACAACTTGGGTTTAATTTATAATTAAAGCTACAGAAGGAAATCTGATTTTCTTAGATTAAGAAGTTTTGTATGTAAGAAAATAATGTGAGTTTTTGAAAAAAAATGTTTAAATAAGCTTCTTATGAGTCACTCTGTTGACCTTCAGGCCTCAGGTAGGATAAATAACACTTGAATATAAACCATTCATGATCCTTTAAAGCATCTCTAAAATTATAGTTAGTATGAAATTGCTATGTTTGCTAAAATAACTGGAGTAAATTATTACCCTAAGTATGGCCTTTATGGGCCTACCTATATATAAACTTGCTTTAATTTGTTTCATTTGTTTGAAAATCCTTTGTTTGATACTCTTATTTTGAGTTTACTATCAGCATATTCCTTACTGGCTTCTAAAATCAAATTAAATGCATCTGAATTAAACTCAGCTCTTTTTAGCATTTTATACTGAAATAACTAACTTGGTTTAAAAATAATTACACTTGCTTTAGAATAGTGTGACTCATTTTGTGGACAAGCCATTAACCTCAATAATCAGTCATATTTAGGCTCAGAGATGGTTACTGCTGAACGGTACATGCAGAATATTACTTTGTGCCAGGGCAAAACAGATTTTCATCCATAACTACAAAAACGGTGCTTCTCAAGAGGGCATTTGGGTTTGCTTTCTTGTCAGTGGATGCTGTCAGCATCCAACTGCGAAGTCAGGCTTGAAAATCTGGTATTTAGTGTACCCAAAGGAAAGCATAAACATAGACTCTAAAGAAGAGTCCACTGGTTTTGGTTGGAAAAAACAGCAGTTACTTTATGCTGTCATTTGTGGGCTTCCTCTATTTCAAGTACCGAGTGCCTGGAGACACTCAGCTCATGGCTCCTTGAGGCACAGAAGTGTTATGAATAATTGTGGCATATGAGAGCCCAGAATGGCAGGAGAGGATTCTGGGAATGAGTTATTTATTTTCTCTCTCCTTAGAGCTGTAGACACAAGCAAGCTGTCTTTTATTACGTCTAGCTTTTCTGAGTTACTGTGATTTGCTTTTTGTACTTGCATCTCAGCTGCTGTCTGACTGCTTGTTGCATTCTGACATGGAGAAGAAACTGTGATTCAGCTTACCAAAAGTGTAATTTCAGAGTTCAGCTCTTTATGGTTGTCCCTATCCACATCCAGATTCAGCACACATGTGAGGCAGCAAATCGCCACGTACACAAAAAAATTTCAAAAGTTCCAGACTTCAACCTGGATTTTCCTTTGCTTTGCGAGATTGTAAAAAGTGAGATCCAGCTCTGCCTTAGAGGAGTGTAGATTTCAAGTGATTATTGCTGTAAATATTGAGCTTAACTAATATTCCATAATGTCCATATTTACTAGTGAATAAGATGCAACTGACATCCTCTGCTCTGTATTGTTTTGTGTCCATTAGTTTGCTGGAGTTTAGTAACTGCGGTGTAGTTTGCGCATCCCTACTGTAATCCTTGAAGAAGCTGCTCACCAAAGCTCACTGTGCTGAAGCACATTGCAAGAAGCTTCTCCTTCTCCCTCCCTGGTGGCTTCATTCTTGTGGGGGTCATTTGGGCAAACATCTGAGCTCTAGTGGAGTCCTGATGATTCAGTGGAACCTCATGTGTATTCAGAGGACAGCTAATGGGGTCAGGAAATAGTTTTAAATCAGTCACAATGTTCTGTGTAGTATTGCCTTTTATTTCCAGGTACTTTGCATATTTTCTGTTTTTGTGACTGTTTCATATTCACAGTATTCTTTTTTTACTTAAAAAGTTGTTTGTTGTGATGGGGGAAGGATCTCTGACAATAACTATGTCGTGTAAAAGAGAAAATAGGCTTTATAGAAAATAACTTGTGATTGCACAGAACTTCAAGGTGAAAACTAGGAGAAATATTTTTTCCTTTCAATCTTTCAGATGCTTCTTGAGTTACAGCAGCGCTAAAGTAAAAAAACTTGGGCATGTAAGTTAGATTAGTGGGTCTCATTAGCATCAAGCCTAAATGGTTGGCTCTCAAGTCACAGTTAACTGAACTCTGTATCTAGTACATGGTAACAGTAAGTTTTGCATGATGCACAGCTGTATTCTGTCTGTGTCCCTGTAAAGTCAAAAAAAGATGCCCTAAACAAAACATCTCTAGCAATTGCTGTGATGTAATTGGGTTAAGTTATAAAGCCAGTAAGGAGAATATAAGCAGCTGTAACTGAAGACTTTTTAAAATCTGTCTCCTTTAATTTGATTATTTTTAAATATTTAATGAGGTGTATGTACACACAACAATGGCTAGGCTCGTTATATTCTCTTCAAAAGCTGGTCTTAAATTTATGATCATATTTCTCAGCATGACTTAATGCTGACGGGCACTGCAGAAGTCATATCAACAGGCCATATGGCTTTTCTAATGAGAACTCTTTCATCCTAAATTCTGGAGGAAAACCACGTAATCTATGCGCTTAAATTTGGTGTGAATTTGGCTAAGAGTCACGGGAAGGGGGAAGGAAGGCAAGTAGAATGGCGAAAACTTAAAACCAAAACAAACAAAAGAAACAAATGGAGCTCTAGGGAGGCTTTGAACAGAATTGTGGTGGTGTGTGTAATGTCCAGACTGAATTATTGGCAGGACCATTTGTCACCATGCTCACGAGGTTTCCAGCAACTGTAGAGCAGTCTTGGGATCTCTTTCTGGTATGCTGCCCTGCTCTGGGTGCTTGATGCTGGTGGAATGTCATCTTCTCTTTCCCTATTGGTTACATGGGAATGGTAATATTCATCTTGCTCTCAGGGAGACAAAAGTGGGAGTTCTTGTGTGTCAGGGTGCCTCAGTGAAAACTGGTCTTACTGTGATAGAAGTTTGTTAAATGCATGACATGGGTGTGAAATGCTGGCTGTTGTGTTCCTTTGTCAAGTCTTGCTTGTTTTGAGAAAGTGTTCAGCTCTTGTCTATGGTGAGGAGGAAAAAGAAGGGCAATACTGGGAAAGGCCCTCCAAGTCAGTGCTGTGACAAAGACTGAGGTGCTCTGCAGCTCACATGGCTGCGGCCAGGGTCTGTGTACAGTGTGGGCCAGAGGAGACAGTAACATCTCTGTCATATCTGGGGCAGCTGCACTGAGGTTGTGCATCTCTGTGCTCAAGTAACAATGCAGAAATTATCAGAGATACGGATAAAAAAAATACCTAAATTTGCAGTTCTACCAGAATACTGGATATTTCACTGATTATCAGGAATGAAAGTATGCATTTCATTTCGAAATGGATTTGGGTCTGTTTTGTAACACATGGCTAATTCCTGATGAACTTTTCTACTTGGAATCCAACTAATTGTAATTTTTCAGCTGCTGCCTGATCACCCATTTTGGAATTCCTCCTGTGACCAGGGACTTGGCTGGTAATATTAGTTGGCTGCAGTGAAGAAATCTACTTTGAGTGGTTCACTTGGTAAATTAAACACTGTGCTCCTAATTATAGACACACAGTTGTGGGAACATAATCACACAATTCCCTGAGGTATATCTGGATTGCTGTGTCCAGATTTTGAAAGCTAGAGGGTAAGATATTGGGTTTTCTTTAACATTAAATTATGAAGTGAAAGCCAGGGACCTGAGGCCACATGGATCAATACATGCTGTGCTAACAAAATAATGAAAGCCTGCTTTGAAGTAAAGCAGGAAAATCTGCCTTCCCTATGAACATCAATGTGAGCATCAGAGCAGTTGTTTAATTCTTGAATCTTACTCCTTGTCACAGGGCAAGAGTCCCTGGAGGCTGTCACCCCTGCAGTAAGCTGTAATCACAGAAGACAGCGACTACCCTGAAATAACCTGGTGAAGGCTCCCATTGCCAGGAAGCAGCAATGGCAGCACAGAGGGAAGGCTGAACAGTGTCAGTGTTCCATTTATGTAATGGATAACCTCCTACTTAATGAGTATCTGAAATCAAAACATGCCATTTTATACCGATAGGTTTCGGGTGAAACATCACTCACTTTCCTACTGTGCAGCATATAAGCCTGCTCCTCAGCAGCAGCACTGCAGATGTCACTCTGTGTAACCTGTGTTTATTTTGCTGTTGGAGCTGAATCCTCTTAGAGCTGCAGTCAAGGAGCCAGTCTGTGCTGCAGCCCCTTCTCAAGGGGACATGTCACATGACCAGTGTATCCTCTCATAGAGCTATCGATTTTCCTCTCATTCCTTGCTTCCTGAGGGATGATGAAGCTGATTCTGCTTTTTCTCAACAAATCCTGTTTCTGGCTCTGTGCAGCAGAGTGCTATTGCCCCTCTGATTTAGTCTTGGGGGAGATGGCAGTCATGGACATGACTTACCCTTCTCATGCTGACGCTGGCTGTGTGAGGACAGCAGTCAGAGAAGAGTTACAGTTCTCATAACTGCATGGTTGCCTGTCCTCTCAAAAGACAAAGAATAGTCTGATTGCAGCTTCCCTACTAGTGATCGGTGATAACTTTCTGGTGTTACCTTGGAGTCTGGGGGCATTGGCATCTTCTAGGCTTTTACATTCGGAGCAGTTTGCAGCACCCAGCAGATGATCTGCTGGGATAACAACACGTATCCAGTCTCTTGCCCTTAAGATTTCTAGCTTGTTTTCCCCATCACATTAGCAAAGGCAAGGGAGAGAAACCATGGATTGCTAGAGACCCAGGATTTCTGGGGGTAGTAAGCATTTTGTGGAGAGGTAGAAAAATCAAAGTTTTCTCTTAGGAGAAAATGCTGTTGCATAATAGGGAAAAAATCTAGATGGCTGAAATATTAATGGAATGTTGCTCCTATTAGTGTTGAAACTGTTGAAAGGCTGCATATTAATAAGGACAGTAGTTCCTTTAATCTTGTCTGCAAAGCCAGAGTCTGCTGGTATCCTTGGGAGCTTATAAACAAATTCACCAGGTTTACATTTGGAGCACTGCCACTTGGGTTATTCACTTTGTTCTGTGGCTTGTCAGGGTGTCTTTGCTTTGCTTGTGGTTACATCTGATGAGCTAGATATTTGCTGTGCTCTTCCCGAGCCACGAAATTCTAGTGAAATGGTTTGGGTATATATCTAGAACTTTCCTTTTCAGTAGCTTAAAAAGAATTGTGACGTAAAGCACGCTGACAATGATACGTTTATTACACATGTGTACACACGTGTATAAAATCCATGTCTCTTTGCCATGCTTCTGATGCAAGGCATAGCTATCTCAATAAAAAATACTTTTTGCAGTCTTGAAACTAACTTTTATTGCATGACATTTCCCCTTGCTCAGCGATAAATTTAAAAGGGGTTTTCATGCCACTGAATCATACTGGATACAAAGGAAGGAAAATGACAACATTATTAATCTTTTTCCTTGCTTCCTCACATAAAACCCTCTGTTTTTCTGTCTGGGTTTTACACATTCAGAAAGTCAGTCCTGCCACTGTCATCAATCTGTTTGCTGGCAAAATTTGCTGTGATATATTACTGCAACACAGCTCAATTGAATGTAAGTGCTGAAGTTCAGGAAGATTTACCTTTGCACTGAGTTGCACTTGATGTACTTTCGTAAGTCCCTTAAAAAGGTGCTGAATCAACTTCTCATGAATATTTAATTCTTTTTGTAATGCAGCTAATGAAAAATAATTAATATCCGTGGCTTTTCTGTTGTGTGAAAATGTAGACCAAGGAACAAGTTTGTCATGCTATATCTGAACTGCTTTGTGCACTACCATGTCTGAGTTTAAGGCTGTTTAAGTGGTATGGCCAAAGTGGTTATGGCTTTAAATGCTTAGCTTGTATACGTCCAGGTACTAGGGAAGGAAAAGATTTGTACAAATTGGTATGATGGGATTTAATCTCCTTTCTGACTTGCTAAGTGTTAATCGAGTTTGTAATGGTACTTGCTCCTGCTAAAAGTAATAACAATTAAACCAAGTGGAATTCCTGTAAAAGCTATTAGCTTGCAAATACATGATTAGGTAGCAGTTAGATATTTTTTATGCTTTCATTCAATTCCATCACCTAAGTAATGAATCATTTAAAACTGCATATTATCATCTATTATAATTCAGAGTTTTTCAGATAAATGAACAGCATTATTGTTACTTTAAAAGAGATTATTTCCATTTAGTTTGTCTTCCTTTCAGCTTACAGTACTTACAGTGTTATTTCAAAGATTAACAGACAGAATTTTACAATAAAAATTCAGTTTATTTTTCTATTGTGAAGATACTCCAAGACGTGTACTTCCTGGAGTTGTAATATAAGAGGAAAACCTGCAGAGGGCACTGTATTGTCTTTGATGATTTTGGAAGGCTTCAGTCGCAATGAGGGTGTAGGATTTTCTAGGTTTCTGCACTTTGGTAAGATTACAGTCAGAAAATATTTTTTTCACAGGTGTAGTGAAAAGTGGGGTTACAGATTGGACGTAAGGATGACAGTCTTTATTTTTTATATCTTTGAAGTGAAATGGTATAAGCTAGAAATCTTATGCTATGTTTTTAACATAATTCTTGCCCTCACTTTCCTTTCTTCACCAATGATTGTCTGAATAGGATAAATCCTGAAACTGCCACGTGTCAGAACAGAAGATCTGAAAAATACTAATACAAAATGAGCAAAATTCACTTGCACCTACCTAAAGTAGGGCTCAGATTTCAGCTATGAGCTCTCCCTCCCCATTAGTAGGGTGATACAGTACAGCTCTTCTGTAGAACGAGATTGATAAAAGGAATTTTCTGTTGATTTGAACTTCCAGAGGTTAAAAATTGCTCAAATTCATTTATACAGACAGAGCATTTTTAGTTATAGAAAAATGCTCAAAATGTTGTGTCCCACTGTGTGCTTGCAAAGTGGATTTAACTTAAGTTTTAGAGATTTTTTTGTTTTTTAAATGCAGGCCACAGGTTATTGCATCTTTTTCCCAAGTCTTCATGAAATCTTTGTTTAGATTAAGGGCTTTTCTGTGAGTCAGCTGGTGCCCCAGCACTGCAACAGTCTGCCTTGTTTTTCTTCTGCAGATAATTTTAATAGCATTTGTTTTCTAGTTTCATTTTCACTACTGTTTAGATTTCTGTCTGAAATACAGCCATGTCTTCAGGTATTACTGTATGCTTAAACTAGTTTTAGTCCCTTCACATGCAGCACTTAAATAAGGGCTTATTGCTTTAAAATGATTTCTTTTTTGTTTTGAGAGCTGAACTACAAAACAGATCTCAAGATTGGCCCTCATTACGAAGTGGTGCTTTATAGAGAACGGGGAACAAATGACAAAGACTTCCAAAGCTTGTGAAGTGCTCAGCTAAAAAAAATACAGATAAGAATCTGCCTTGATTTTTACCTTGGGTCTTCTAGTTTTTCATATTTTGAACAATCTATCTTCTTATTCTGTAATTGGGGGATATTGTGTGATAATGTGAGAGACAGAGCCTAGTAGAATACCTACCTGGCCAACCTAGTATTTCCACTGCAGTTTAGCAGTTTTTTCTACCTGTAAAATCAGGCGAATGTAGTGCCCTGTGGGGGGGAGGGGGCAGACGGCAGACCGAGAAGAGCTAAATAATCTTGATTCAGATCTTGCTTTAGAAGGGGTTATGAATTATCTTCACCTTTCAGACTTGTGGCCAATCTCTCATCCTTCGCTTCTTAGCATGGATCTGAAAACCACTCCTAGTGTGCAGGAGAAAAGCTGATATTTGCCATGTGATCAGACCTTCCTGCAACTCAGCATTTAAAAACCACTACTGTCCTTATGCATTTCCATCAAGGGGACTCAAGACAGGTGAACAGATTCCTGTTCCTTTATAAAGTAGAATTATTCAACTGTCAAGGAACTTTATTTGGCAGAGGATAGCTCCTCTTCAAGTCTTCTAAGGTTCATTGGGCTGGCACTTCCTGGTGAAGGGGAGTTTGCTTTTTTGACTGGACCTGCAAATTGGCACCTCTAAATTGTATTAGAAAACATTTTAATCATTGTATGGCAGATATGGGAGCCATGTGTATTGGAATGCTATTACTGAATAAAAAGGAGACTCAATACGAAGTCTGTAGTTTGGTTCTCTGCTTCCATGCCCACTGGGACCTGTACTAGGACTTTAGTGGTTTCCTTAGTACCACATAGCTCTCTCAGAACAGGGGCTAATAATCTCAAAAATAAAATCTGAAAAACTGAAAAACCAATTTTTGCCTGTGATGCAAAATGATGATATCTATCTGTTCATCTTGATCTGTAGAATTAAGTTAGAGCAGGGTGAGCTGTAAAGTCATGGAAAAGGCTAAAAGTCCTAGCAGTACCCAAATGTCCTCTTGGCATCATAGAAGTACCAGGTATGACAGCAAAGAAAATGCAGAAAACTCACAAACACAGAATGGATGGGGTTGGGAGGGTCCTCTGGAGACCATTTAGTCCAAACCCTCTGCCACAGCAGGTTCACCTAGATCAGATTGCAAAGGATTGCATCCAGGTGGATTTTGACTATCCCCAGAGAAGGAGACTCTACAATCTCTCTGGCAGCCTGTTCCAGTGCTCTGTCACCCTCAGAGAAGTTCTTCCTCATATTCAGATGGAACTGCCTGTGTCCCGTTTGTGCCTGTTGCCCCTTGTCCTGTCTCTGGGCTCTACAGGGAAGAGCCTGGCCCCATCCTCCTGATACCCGCCCTTAAGTTGTTTGTGTGCGTTGATAAGATCCCTCTCAGCCTTCTCCTCTCCAGGCCGGGCAGCCCCAGCTCTCCCAGCCGTTTGTCATAAGGGAGATGCTTCAGTCCCCTCATCATCTTTGTAGGCCTTTGCTGGATCCTCTCCTGTAGTACCTTGTCTGGAACCGGGGAGCCCAGCACTGGGCACGGCTCCAGCTGGGGCCTCACCAGGGCAGAGCAGAGGGGAGGGTCACCTCCCCCCACCTGCCGGCCACGCTCCTCCTCGTGCACCCCAGGGCACCGCTGGCCCCTTGGCCACCGGGGCATGCTGCTGGCTCGTGGGCAGCCTGCTGTCCCCCAGCAGCCCAGTCCCTTCCCCGCAGAGCTGCCCCCCAGCAGGGCAGCCCCAGCCTGTGCTGCTGCGTGGGGCTGTCCCTCCCTGGGCAGGACCCTACACTGGCCTTGGTGGCACTTCCCCGTGTCCCTCTCCGCCAGCTCTCCAGCCTGCCCAGGTCTCGCTGAAGGGCAGCGCAGCCTCTGGGGGGGCAGCCGCTCCTCCCCGTTTGGTGTCACCAGCAAAGGTGCTGAGGGTGCGCTCTGCCCCTCCACCCAGGTCACTGGTGAAGGAGTTGAACAAGGCTGGGCCCAGCACTGACCCCTGGGGACACCGCTGGCCACAGGCCTCCCGTGCGACCCTGTGCCACTGGTAACAGCCCCCCGAGCTCTGCCGTTCAGCCAGTTCTCAGCCCACCTCACTGCCCACTCCTCTAACCTGCACTGCCGAGCTTACCTGTGAGCGTGTTGTGGGAGACAGTGCCAAAAGCCTTGCTGAGGTCAACGTAGAGAACAGCCACCGCTCTCTCCTCATCAACCCAACCAGCCATTCCAACACAGAAGGCTATCAGGCTGGTCAGGCATGATTTCCTCTTGGTGAATCCGTGTTGACTACTCCTGATAGCCTCCTTTTCCTCCACATGCTTTGAGATGACCTCTGGGATGAGCTGTTCCACCACCTTTCCAGGGATGGAGGTAAGAGTGACTGGCCTGTAGTTTCCCAGGTCCTCCTTCTTGCCCTTCTTGAAAACTGGAGTGACACCGGCTTTCCCCCAGTCCTCGGGCACCTCTGCCGTTCTCCATGACCTTTCAAAAGATGATGGAGAGTGGCTTAGCAATAACATCTGCCAGCTCCCTCAGCACTCAGGGGTGCACTCCATTTGGGCCCATAGTTTTGTGGGTCTCAGGTTTGCCTAAATGATCTCTAACCTGGTCCTCCTTGACCAAGGGAAAGTCTTGCTTTCTCCACACTTCCTCTCTGGCCTCCAGGGTCTGTGAAACCTGAAGGCTGGCCTTGGCAGTGAAGATTGAAGCAAAGGCGGCATGTAGTAACTCTGCCTTCTCCGTGTCCTTCATCACCAGGGCACCCACCACATTCAGCAGTGGACTCACATTTTCCCTAGTCTTCCTTTTCCTGCTGATGTACTTGCAGAATCCCTTCTTGTCATCCTTGACCTCCCTCGTTTAATTCCAAACAGACCTTAGCCTTCCTTGTTGCATCCCTGTGTACTCTTGACAATGTTCCTTTATTACTCCCAAGTGGCCTGCCACTTTTTCCACATTCTGTAAACTTCCTTCTTCTGTTGAGGTTTGCCAGAAGCTCCTTGCTCATCCATGCAGGCCTCCTGCCCCTTGGCTTGATTTCTTACTCATGGGGATGTAGTGATCTTGATCTTGGAGGAAGCGATGCTTGAATATCAGCCAGCTCTCTTGGATCCCCCTACCTTCCTGAGCCCTAACCCATGGGACTCCTCCAAGTAGGTCCATGAAAAGGCCGTGTTAGCCAGAGCTGCAATCCTACTTGTTTCCCTGCTTCCTCCACACAGGATCCTGAACTCCACCATCTTACGGTCACTGCAGCCAGGGCAGGCCCCAACCTTCACATCCCCAACCTGTCCTTCTTTGTGAGTACAAGGTCTAAAAGCATGCCTCACCTCACTGGCTTCTCCACCACCTGCACCAAAAAGTTATCATCAGTGCTCTGCAGGAACCTCCTGGACTGTGTGTGCCTGGCTGTGTTATCTTTCCAGCAGATATAATGGTGGTTGAAAAAATCCTGTATTTGTTTGTTCCTGCCTGTGGAACCTTGATGCCTGCCTTACGCCTCCAGGTTTCTGCTAGGTATTGTGAGAGCAAAGGTAATAGCAGCTCTGCAGAATCGTGACTGAGAACTCTGCACAGCTTTATATTTCCCCTGCAAAAGAGCACATTTAATTCACATCCTGCAGAAAAGCACCTGGAGAAGGTAGATTTGTTCAGATCACTCAGAAGACTACCCAGAGCTTTCAATAGTCTTTTCTTGAAAGCTCCTACTGACTATTGCCTGAAAATAATTATTCTCTAAGAGCAGAACGGCAACAATATGTATTTGGTTTTGCCTTGTGCAAAGCCTGGGGAGCATGTCACCCTGATGCCAGAGTGTGTGGGGAGTTGGAAAAAAAATTATCAAAAAAGATCTATCAGCTGTGGTTTGCTATCCTGGCTGACAAAGACTGCACAGATTAAAGATTAAATTAACTGGACACTCTGTACTGCTCTTGGCCCTCTCAAGTCCAGGTTCAGGCATGCTCCTGTGGATAAAGTGGAGATACACGGGCAAGTTTTAAGAGCATCAGACTCACTTGAAAAGAAAGTATTTGCTTTTCTTCTAAAACTTCTTTTGCAAGCTTTCTAATTAAACTTTCCTACAGCAAATAAATAGGTAGCCTATGCCAGTGCCCCAGATCTAGCAGCACTTGAGGACTCCTGTAAACCTTAGCTCCAAGCGAATGTCAGTTAGGTGCCATGTGGTATGGACAGCTTCTGTGTGCAGTGTTCTTACCTGAATGTAGAAAGGACAGAGCCATTTGCCATAGGTCTTTCTAAAAATAATCACATATAAAAATAATTCAACTTGCTAATGAGCAGCTGTCTCTGGAGTGCACCACAGTGGCTTATTAATAAAGTCCACAATACTATAGATTGGATTACAGCAAGGATGAGTTCTCTGTCCAAATGAAACCGTCCAGAAAGATTGTATGAGCAGGATGTAATCTCTTTGATCAGAACTAGGGCATGTCACCATCATGAACACTCTTAACCATAATGAAACATGCCACAGAATCTGTAATGATCACGAATACTTTGGATTACTGATCTTGTCTGAGATGCCAAAGCCTGTGTTTGGCATCTGATTTGGGAATTGTGAAGTAAGATTATTTCCCCTTCCTTTTTTTTAAAAAAGAAATTCTTAAAAAATGTAGGTTTTTTTATTTTTTTATTATTTTGAACCCCTAAAAACCACATCTGGAGCTTTTTAATGCTATGTTGTGGCCTGAAGACAATTTCTGTCATGTAGTTATAAACTTCTGTGAATAAGTTTCTCTACTGAACTGGCTGACATATTGGTAACAGTAGTACCACAAATAGTGCTCCTAATAATTAGGAACAGGGCTACTGTGCATCCATCATTATGTATATGTTAAAGTCAAAACCAGGTATTGTCTGTTTGGGTGTATTGATTTCTGTAGCTGACTACATGGCAATTTAAAGCAGATTAGAGGAAGGCGAACATGTTTGTCTCTTCTGTGCTGATTCATGTGGGAGACTGTCTCAGCAAACTGATTATTATTTTACTGAAAAGGCTTTTAATACAGTAAATTTCACATAGTGACAATATAATGTGACTCCTTGAAATAGTAAACTGTGTAGAAACCTGCTGGGAATAGTGATAGCATAGCATCAAATTAGAAGTGTATGCAGTAGTCTGTCAGCTACTTTCCTGCTAACTGACATATAAAGAAATGCAGAGCAACAAAATTCTCCAAGGCTAGTTTTCTGTGTTCTGTTTGCATCTTTCTCAGGTTACCCTTAAACTAGCTGAGTGTGTAACCAAGGATCATATTTTCTTCCAGGAATATGAAAAATTGAGCTTGTTACAATGTTGCTTTAAATGGTTTTGTCTGAGGCCATAATTACAAATTAGAAATCTTTATCTTTAAATGCACACTTCTGACTCCCTCATGTGTTTCCTTGTTCTGTCACTCCAAATTTTTGACTTTGACTGATAATCGTATCTGGAGAGTCTAGAGAGAAACTATAATTATCCAGTACTTTCATATAGTTCAGTTAAGACTGATTCAACAACAATATTCACAATTTATTCTACCAAACAGTTTCAAGTTGATTTGATGACAGCTTCCCTTTTTGTCCTTCCATGGATTCTATGGTTTGGAATGTACTTTATAAAACACTGTGTGTAGGCTGATGCTGGTGTGGATGGTGCTGTTATGACCATTGAGACAAAACTAGGAGGCACTGGAACTTCATTTTGAACTGGAAAAATAGGACCAAGAACATCCTCATTTTCCAGGAGTTTTAGTCACTGTTTTAAAACAAGCAATTTAAGGATTTTTGTTCTAGTCTTAAAATCAAGCCACTTGAAAAAATTTTCTTAAAACTGCAATAACAGACAGTTTAATTACTCCTTTTCATTTTTTGAGGACAGTGCCTCAGTTTGAACATTGCAAATCATCTCGAATAATAAAACTATTTTAAGCCATTTGCATTGTGGTTGCATTGTTTCTAGGGACTAAACTGAAACACAGTCTGATCAATGATGCATAAATACCTTGGACTATATATATAAATGAAACCCTCAAGGAATGGTACTTAAACATTACCAATGTGTTGTAAATGAGGATTAAAGGAAGAGAATATTCTAGTATTAAATGGCTTAGTCATTTGCATGTGTCAGCAAAGCATATCAGAAAATGACTATTTAAACAGTTCTGTTCTAACAGCCTGTGTCTTTTATATGTTTATTTCTTTTGAAAGAATAAAGAGGTGGCTTTAGATAATGAAGAGCAGGTAAAGGAGGCACAGCGGGGAGCTTTGTGTCTGCACCTTGTGCAAAGGACCTGCAAGGAGAAGCAGGGAGTAACCTTCCAGGTCTACGACTAGGAGAGACAGAACTTCTGGAGGTCACTGGGCAGAGTTTACTGCAGCTCAGAAACTGCTGAAGCAGCAAGCCTGGAAACAAAGACCACTTGCTGGGACAGGGTACAGGAGCAGTCTAGCCTACAAATCTTGTCTCTGTCTTATCTTCTGAGTTGAGTTCTATCTGTTAGTATAAGAGTCTTCTGGGGTTTTATTTTTCATTTTTTGCTTTTTTTGAAGGTCTAACTAGATCCAGCAGAAAAGTCTAGCCAGCTTGATCTCTTCTCAGACTTCTATTTCCAAATGCCCAGTGCAGATTGTTACTGCTGCATTTACAAAGCAGTGGCAATATTGTGGAGAAGAATTGTCTACATTCTATTTTCTAGTGTATGACATCCTTGAGATTTTATGTCCATAAATGCAGAAAAGAAAAACCTCTGTCTTGGAGTCTTGTAGCTTTGGTGGTTTGTTTGAATTATACATTTTAAACCCCTAGAAAGTGAAAAGCAGTAGATACTTTTGTGTATAATTCTGTATCTCTTCTTAATACAAGTTCCAAATTTTTTCTCATACCAATCTTAATGCTATTATACTGAAGTTTCCTTCAGTGTTCTGTAGTATTCAATGTCTTTTATTCTGAAGGATATTGAATTGTAAGTCCAATCAGCTTTTTAGTTCAGTTTATAATCAGAATAGGTAAGATAATACCATATAATCTATAATTTCTTAGTAGACATCAGCAAATTCTCTACAGTGTAGTCCAGTGCTTGGGAAGCTCTTTTTCACCTTGTTCAAAGTGCATTTTAGAAAAATTCCACATAAAACATAATAGAAGCATAGAAAGTTGGCATGCCAAACACCTAAATAAGTCTTTTTTGTTCACTTCCCAGTAAACTACAATTATTCTCTGCATAACTATTTTTAGGGACAATGTTCAGCTCAGCTGAAGCCTTCTCTGGGTTTTATGCCATACTTATTCCTACTTACAACCTTTGATTACCTCAAATAATGTCTTCATTCCACTCTTACTGTAATGGATTGAAGTAATGAGTCATGGCAGAAGAGAGCCCAAACTGGTGCAGGAATTCATTTGGCCTGTGAAAAATGGGGATTTGGCCAGTGGAGCAGTAATTATAACATCCTTTCAAGCTTTTGAATAGCTGTGGACAGACATTTTTTATAC
Source organism: Falco punctatus (assembly GCF_963210335.1). Lineage (NCBI taxonomy): Eukaryota > Metazoa > Chordata > Aves > Falconiformes > Falconidae > Falco > Falco punctatus. Next base: position 55,494,184 of record NC_137587.1, read on the forward strand.
TGCCTGGAAGGCAGGCAATCGGTGAATCAGTCTTCTCTGATGGAGCATTGGAACTAAATACTGACTGCTACTTCATTTTTCTTAGGTTCTTTTTCTCCAGCTGGGCATTGCATGCATGAAAGTGAGATCAGTCTGGTTGGATAAACATCTTCAATGATGAAGTATTTTGCACTTACTTTATGTTAGTAACAGTGTATTATAGTCCACTCCCATCTAAATGGCTAGGGCAGTCCATCAGTCTAACTAAAAGAGGGAGACAGCGACACTCAAAGTTTATAAAATTCTTCCTTTGGTGTTTCCATAGTTTCAATCTGTTGTTACATGTTTTTTCATATTTTGTTAAATACTAGATCTGAAACCTTGAACTCTTTCCTAGATCCCCCTTTCCATCCTTCCCCCCTTTGTAAAAGAAAGGAAACTTTATGCTACAAGTTTTATATTTTCCCTCATAATTAGAGATTTTTTGGTGAGGTGTCCTTTATTCTGTAGCTGTTCTGAGCTCCAATGAAAATAAATTTTCTACTCCAGAAAAGGTATTGTATCACAAATACTCTTTACTGAGTTTGCACTCCAGGGAGTTCTTAATGCTCAGTCACAATACAAATTGCACCTATTAGTTTGCAATTTTGCCAAATTACTTTAGTTACAAATAATCTGACTTTAAGCAATCTTGTGGGACTCCAAAACCCAAACAAATAAAATCAGTTATGAATTTAAAGTTATTTTTCTGGTGAAGCAGAATATAAAAGTAAATGGAATCAAAGAAGATGATACATGTTTTGGTTTTGGATTAATTGAATGACAGATAACAGAGAGCTTTTTTCCCCACCACCCACACACTTCAAATTTAAATTCTGAAGCAATGCTCAACAGTATTTTTCAAGCTTATGACTGTCTCTAAAGGGCTAAATGTAGCTAGTGACAGTTATAAATAATGCAGGCTGTATTAATGCTGTGTACTTTAAAGAAGACAAAACTCTTCTTTGGCAGGGGGGTGTTTTTGAATGAAAGGTTCCAGGAAACCATAATTTAAAAAACATTAAATATCTGACATTATTTTTGTTTAAACATAAAGATTTAGTGCTGACAATTGTAAGCTGATATAAAAACTCATTCAGGAAAAAGTCAGTGTCTGTGACAGATCCCTGGTCAATATTTTAGTGTCGTTTTCTGAGTGCTCAGAGCAGCTGCTGTGATAGCAATTCACACAGTCCTGGTCTTCCACTCCCAAGCAGCAGTAATAGGAGAAAGAGTGGGTGCTCGCAGCAAGTAACAATTAGCAGAGTGGCTCTGGGCCAGGCTAACTTAAACAATTCCAATACTTTTCTGTGACCTACTGCAGCACTGAGTTCTCCTTCAGTAATTTTCCTTGCTTTCTGACTTCCATCAATACCACACTACAGCAGCAAGACCAATTCCTTTACGTGTACCCTGTTGGTGTGACTGTCATCTTTCATCTATCTCTTTTTTCTGGCTGCAAACTATTCTTACCAGTTTGCACCTGCCACACTAAAAGGGCTGTATTTTGGGAGAGTGAGAGTCAACAAGAAAGGACTTCGTGAGGAGCAAATAACAGTTAAATTTGACATATTGACAAAATTGATGTTCCTTGCTTACATCTACTAAAAGATATACATTCAAATGATAAAAAAGGTAGTTTCTTGATTTAATTTTTGGGGTAATGGGGCTCCAAGGCAGACAGACCTTTGAAGTGGACCTGCCTAGATGGTCTGCGAAGTGAAGTGTCCACCCAGAACGCCCAAAAGACTTTAAACCTATGCCCATCTAAAATGTTTTATTAGAATTAAACTCAAAGATTTAATGTTTAAAACAAAAAATCCAAAAAGCCCAGAGAAAGCGGAGCTCCAGCACTTGTTCCCTACTGTCCTTGCAGGTGAGTCTATGTAAAGCTTTGTGTTTTCTAACTCGAGAAATTTTGGCACCTGCAAACTGCTCAGTTCCCATTAGTCCCTGGGAAGTTATACCCTGAGCAGCTCTCTCTTCCCTGTTTATTTCTGTGTTTCTGCTTGGGCCTCTGACCCCTTCCCCTGGCCCACACATCTTTCTGCTTCTCCCTGGGTCCTGTCTGCTATTTCCTCCAGTGTTCCACTGGGCCCTGCTCCTTCCCAGGGGACCATGCATCTCACTGAGACCACATGAATACAACAAATAATCTGCCTCGGTTTTTTTTTTTGTGTTTTTTTTTTTTTTTTTTTTTTTTTTAAAAAAAAAGACTTCATTGTGGCAAGGGGAGACACATTTGTCTAAAGAGCCTGTTGTGGAATGGTCTTGTGCAATTCCAGATGGGGGAAAAAAATCTTTCACTGTTTAAGAGGATATGAATAAAATCCAAATGGTAAAATCAAGAGAGGACTGCAGCATGGCTCTACCTCTTGCAGAGCTTCCTATTTTGAGTCTTTTTTTTTTTTTTTACTTTTACTTATGTATATACATATCTGCTGAACTAAGTTCTATGTTGTACTAATTTTAGTTGTTCCTGTCTGTGCAGCATACTCTAGCTTTTTGTCTTCCACTGAAGTGTCTATGTTGTACTTCTGAAATTATATAACTGCAAAGAAGTATGACTGAACAAAGTTTAAGAAGTATTGAAACGTTTATGGAGTTTTCTTGCACTTCTGCTAAGGATTAAATTGAAATTGAATATCTGCACAAAATATTTTCTATTTAGCCATTTCTTTTTGCTATAAATCCTCAGTTATTTCTTATCTGAGAGAAGATGAAAACTGAAATTCTGCAGTTTGGATAACATGAAGATAAAGAAACTGAGATTCAGAGAAATGCAGTACACTATATTTTCCTTTTTTTATAATTTAATAGCTATTAAAAAGCAGAATTTAAATTTTATTTAATTACTACAAGTGAGAGAAGCCTAATAATAAAATAGGAGAAAAGCCTTCTTTTATGCTGAAGCAGTAGTGCTTGCAAATAAACTGGTGTTTATTTATCAAGTGATCTCTTAGACCGCCATCCTTTTTATTGCTGCTTCTGATGTTTTTGATGAATTCGTAGCATGTGTTTTTGAGATGGTAATGACACTCAACTTATAGAAGCATTGGGAAAATACTAAGCTTTGTAAACTGATTTCTCATCATCAGATGAAAAGCTAGCTAAGTGAAAAATTATGCTGTAAAGCTTCAAGTGGCTGAATTCAAAGAATATTTAACATGTATTTGCAATTAAGCTAGGAGTTATTTTCTTGAAATTGCCATCAGGTAATTGATGAGTCTTTCATGAGAAGTAAGATGACAGCATGGGTGCCTTATAAATCACTAAAATTAATGTTTGTCTTGCATTATTATAATAGCACTGTTCTTGATTAAATCATCTGGGCTCTGCTCTTGCTCCTAGAGAAATCTTGGTGCTGATGTTGGTGAGGCTGTCAGCATCTCATTCACAGAACAAACAACCTGGCTACTCTCAAAGGGTTTGCAGTTCTTAGAATGAAAATAGCCCTTTCAACATAAATCAATATCCCAAAGTCATGAAAAGTCTGTAGCAAGCAAATAAATAGTTGCACTAGAATATCCTTAGGTCCTCATACATTTTGTGCAACCACTGAAATGGTATAAACATTAGCAGCTTCAGAAATAAATGAGATAGTAAGTAGCCCAGTTAATGTCGTGATCTAATTAGGTTGGGTAGAAAAGCATGCTTTAATCTCCCTAATTACCTACTACTGGAGGAAAAACAGTTAAAAAATGGTGTGAATTTTCTTCAGGAACAATACCAATACAAGACCCTTCTTTCCTGGAAAAATCCTTCTTGGAAAAGCAACTACTCATAGCTGTGTGGGTGGGGAACAAACAATATGCAAAGGGCAAGTTAGATAAACTGGGATAATTTCATTTGCATGAAAGTATGGATGTTTGCGCTGGAATAGCCGATCTTTACATATGTTTTGGACTTCCTGCCCAGTTTCTGACATTTTGGGGGACTTTATCCTTTCATATGTGCCAATGTGATTTAACATGTTAGTATTTCAGGGAAAAAAAAAAAAAGCCTTAATGTTAGCCCTACTTTAAGCAAGAAAGTGAAGTAGGCCTATAGATCTTCCTTCCAAAATACATTTTTATGTAACAAAAAAATCATAGATTCCCAAAAGTTTTTCCTGCTGGAATCTAACAGGAGCTGAATATTATTAGGGCTTACATTTTGCAGGGAGGTATTAAAATATACTTCAGTTTTGATTTTTTGCAAGATGTACAGGAAGCCAGAATATCAGCTGTCAGTGTTCCTCATCAGTGCAGAAAGGTGTATATTGAACCTGAAGAGCTGGGTGAAACCAAGTATCTGTGCCTGTGATGAACCAAGTAGCAATGAAAACCAGTGAAACAGGGGCTCACTGTCAAGCCAGTACCTTATCTAGTAGTAATTTCATTTGGAAATCTTTTCTGTTACACAATTAAAATACTCTTCTTTTATTCAGCCAGTCACCTCTGGAAATGATTTCGGAGTTCTATAAACTGCTGCAGCCATCCTGAATATTCTTTTCTGGTTGGATTGCATCCTGACTCCCTGTGCTTGTAGGAGGCACAGTGAGATTCTTAATTCCCTATACCTAGGTAAAATCTTACTTAAAGGAGACTGAAGTTAACACACATTTTATGTGCATTAAACCATACCCTGTCTTGTGACAATAATAAAACATGTTTATTCATGGGGGAAAAAGCTCTAATTTCTTTCTCTGAATTAAATTCTCTCCTTTCCCTTCCTCTTCTCTCAGTTGTGTTTCTCCCTCTCATCTTACTGAAGTGTCTTTTCCATGAAAGAAAATATTTAGAAATCACTGTACAAAACATCAGCACTTCTCATTTTCTCTGGTTGCTTTTGACAGTGGTTAATGAAATCCTGACGATAGCTAATTAGGCTGTAAACATGTTTTCTAATTGTAAAGATGTGTCTACTCAGGAAATGAATGGTGTTCTTGAGAGGACCCCTTCCCTCGACTATTTATATTGGAGATCTGGTCTTTAATGTGATGGGAAATAGAAGCATTACTGAATACACCTGAATACTCAGCATGATCTTCATTGGCTCTTTTGACTGTATGTTTCTATTAAAATCATAACAATAATAATAATGATGATAGATGGGGACCCCTGATGGCTGCTCTCCTTGCAGCCTTGCAGGGATGACACCGTGGGAATCTCAGCTCAGGGTGGCACTTCTGGGCTGCCATTTTTATTGCAGGAAACTGGGAAAGGCTGTGAAGAGCTGGAACAGATGGGATGGCAAGGTGGCAGGCAAGTGGGCAGGAAGCCAGAAAGTCTCAGTCATTGGAGTTGACTAAACTGACTTGTCCTTGCAGAATTTGCTGGATTGACTTTTTTCTGATGGAAAATTTTTGTCTGTCTCTGTTGAAGAACAGTAGTGGTTTTGAACAAAGATCATCTTCCCTGCCAGGCTGGACCTGTCACCTCACTTTCTGTGCTCCTTGGGGTGGGGTTGCAGGGCCAGGGCAGGTTGCTTCAGTGGGGCAGCACAGTGGTATCTCACATGGGTGCCTCAGCAAAGGGTACCTGGTACCCTCCACTGAGGCCTTGGGAGTCCACTCCAGAAATCTGGGGTACTCACAGCATTTCCTGAGTATAAAATGTAGAACTACTCTCACTCAGTTCTTAGCTAGACTAGGCTAGAGACAGACTAGGCTATTGGACAATTTTGTTGAGCTCCTATTTTCTGATCTCACTGTGAAAATGCCTGAATTAAGTGAGCAGTTTTTAAGGAATTTATTTTTTTTTTAGTGCAGTCTAAGAGTACCCTGTGGGATTTAGGCCATGTGTACATTGAAAGGTCCCTAAAAATGCCCAGCTTGGGTTTTTTTGCAAGTACCCAGGAGGAATGATATCTGCTATTACTCTCTGTGACACTGTTGCCACCATTAATGAAGCCAACTCTTGCCCTGTGAGACTTGTATCCTGTTTCTCAAAAAAGTTGCTTCTATTTATCTATCTATTTATTTATTTTTAGCAGATCTAGTTATAGCAGCTGTCTTGCTTCCTTTGCCTTGCCTTTTAAGCATGGAATTTTGATTACATCCTTGTCGCCTCTAAGTATGAAAAGGCAGTATTGCTGAGTTTTGTTGGTTTTGTTATTGTTATGTTATTGTTGACAAGTCAGTTATAATGCCTTCCCTTCTGCTCTTCAGAGAGACCACCAAACTGTATTTGAGGGAGATAAAGCTTTTTTGATGATCACATTTAATATAGGCAGATGAACAGAATTTTAAAAACAACTTTACTGCTTGACCTCAGGGGAAAAAAGAACAATATATACCATGATGATTGAATATAACTAATTTCATATACTTTGTTGTTGATTTTGTCTTCCCCTCCTTAATTTAATAAAAGTTTGCATATTCATGTGACAAAACTTACTAGCAGTATATTGTTTTCTGCAATTTTTCAAGGGCAGATTATTTTTTGTGTCGTGATTTACTTTACCTCCAAGATTTCCAAGTTTTTCTAAATGAAATTTGGGTTATTAACCAGATGAAAATATTTTTCTTTGTTTTCTAACTTATTTGGCAATGCTTTCTAACTAACAGTAGCAAACTAACAAGTAGAAAAATAAGATTTGAAAACTTTGCTTGAACAAAGCAGGAGAAGGCTAGGATGTTAGGAGAGTCTCTTCTGCTCATTTCTCAACTATTTGTGCTCCACACACCACAACAGGCTGTACAACCCACTGCCAAGCCAAAGTGGGCTGCTTGTCCATATGGGCCCAGCTAGCAAACACAGTGTGCATCAGAAACATTGGATCTACTGCCCATGCACTGATCACCTGTGCCATATATTCATAGCAGGTTCCTGGGTCAGATTCCATTCTGGGGGATTTGCAAACAACTGAGTTTGGACATGAGGTGCAACTCTGAAGTTTATAGTTTTTTAAGCCTTTTCTTTAATAAAGATTTTCTGCTCTAGTCCATTTGAGGTTTGATTTGTAACTTAGTCATGTCTTAATCACTGGACAGAAAATCTGCAATATTTGCTTTCACATGTGGTGCAGCTGCTGCAGAGCCTGAGCTAACAGGAAAGGAAATCTAGCTGAAGTAGTAAAATAGAAAGCCTTGGAGAATACTTGGTGTTAACGCAGGTAGTGTTACATTAGAATGAAGTATTTGCAGCCTTCCAAATACTAGGAAAAAGTCAAATGAACAGTGATTTTTAGTAGACAATTCTGTGCTTGTTTTTCTTCAGAAAGATCAATTTCCCTCTGATGGATCAAAGAAAAAATCCAATATTTCCACACTAACAGCTAATAGAAAACAAGGAAGCAACAGAAAATTAAGTTGCCAAACTTTATGTCCCTTTGGGATCAAGGATTGTTGAGTCATGCAAAGAGACATTGAAGCAGCAGAATGTAGAAGTTCTCTAGAAGAAAAATAAAGCCACAGAGATTTACTTTCCTCCCATTCACAAGGTCAACATGCACACTCTCTTCTGCTGCTTCTGTGCAATTTCTCCATGAGAGCTGCTTGGTCAGGTACAGTGAAACAAAGCAGCATTAGCTGCAGTGCTATGAAAATAGTTTTGCTTATGGAAACACACATTTATCATGAGTAAATGTAATGTAAATTGGCATAGTAGAATTATGCTTGTAATTGAGACTGGAGGCTGTATTGCTTTCCATGCAATAATGCCTTTTACACAGCTTGTCTTAATTCCTCTGTGAACATGTGGCCTGTACAGAAATGGGTGTTGCATTCTTTCTTTTTTGCTGTGGCATGTTTTCATGTGGCCATGCAGGTCTGGTCTCTTCCCTGGGTTACAGCTATGAGAGGTGCAGAGAGTAAGTTTGGTATTTCTACTGGCTTCTTAGCAGGGAGAAAAGGCTCCTTCTCTGGGTGACTTGGGAATATGCTAGTTCACAAAGGGCTATAGAGCCAGAAATAATCTTTCTGTAGGTATGAGGGATTTCAGAACTTCATTTACAGTGTGGTATTTTTTTCTGATCAGGTGACTTCAGCCAGGCGGTGGTGGGCAGGCAACCTGTCAGCCCCGTTGTGGCCCTGTGCTGAAGGTTGAGCAGGGCTGTGGAGGGGAGAGGAGACTGCATTCATGCAAGGCAATCAGGCAAACAGCTCTCATGAGAGGCATAACCCACTGGCAACCTGCGGCAGGAGAGCAGCCCAAAGCCAGTCCTATGGCTGAGAGAGGGCACATCCCACAGGGGCTCTTTATGGGTCTGAGGCATTTTTTGTAAATCAGGAAGAACTGAAAATTGCTGTAGTAGAAAGTGAAGATCGGTGGAAGGAAGCACTGTGCAAGGACATGGCGGGAAGGGAAAAAGAGGTTTGTTCTCAGGTAATTTAATCTTAATCTGTCCATCCCAGCAGGTCTATGTTTTCTTGCTTTAAAAGGTTACCTTGGTCTAGTTTTCCATATGTTTCATTTTAATGAAACCTGGCTTTGCAGATTGGAAGCCTTTGTTGCCTTTTGGCTTTGAAGTGGTGAAGCAGTTCTACGCTGAGGTACTGGCCAGTTCAGGTCTTGTAATGTATCACAATCAGAGGAGAATAATATATATCATAATATATCTAGTAATTTAGAAATTCACTCTTGAAAAAGGAGTAATAAAGAAAACAAGCACCTTCTGGTAAAAAGCCCCAAACAGCCAAAATATCTAACACCTTTCTGATTTTGTTCTGTCATACACTGGTGGGAGGATCTACGTCAGTCTTATTGCTTCAGTTCAGAAAAATAAGAAGCAGCACTATGCAAGAGATCTCAGAGGGGAAAAAATCATAGAATCAGAGCCTTGGCGTATGTTATTTTCTATTTTGAAAGTTAAATATATCTAAACACTATAACTGGGATAGTCAGTGAACACAGACTGTCAAAAATATTTTCCTGTAGTCCTCCTAGCCCGGGTACAATAAGCAGGCCCAGCATGCGGTTTACACGTTCCCCTCCTACAAAGTAGATTCCTCTCTGCCTTCTTGGGCTTCATAAATATGCGAGGTATGAATCGAAACAGAGAAGCACCGTCTTTGCAGAAAATACGTGATTTTTTTCAAGCTGTGGTTATGATCCTCAGGGCATTGTCAATGTCACAGGATTTGGGTTTGTGCTGAGATTGCTTGGCTGTTTTGTTTTCATGTTTTCATTCCATTTCATAAGAAATTCAAATGTCTTTCAAAATAGATATTTTTACAGTCATGTGTTTTTAAATCAGAAGTGATAAGCAAATAACTTGTGAGTAATGCTGGCATCAGATACTTCACCAGATACTCCAAATTTACCCACATTTTAAACTTATAACACGCATTAATGTCCATGTTCTTCTGGTTAAGACCAAAGATAAATTTATCTCCTTTATATCAGAGTTGTTTTGACCAATCATGTTACTTATGGACATATATTTAACCTTTTAGTATGGCATGAAAACGCATGCCAATTGCTTTTTCTAAATGCCTACTTTATTTTGCTTGAGTGCCTGTTAGAGCCTTTAGCTTTACTTTGCATTGGAATAAATGTTATAAAAATGGGAAGAATGTTAATGTCTGTGAACATCTTGGCTCCAGGGTTTGACACTGTAAATCTGGCTAAAATCTAAACTCCTCTAATGTTTCTTTACCTGTACTGACAAGAAAAAAGATAAAAAATAATCAGTGTGGGCTGAAATTCTAAATGCTCACTGAAATGCAGCAGCACAGTGATTTGCTTGCTTTAGCTATGATCCTTTGTGTTTCCCTGGCTGTTTAACTAAAATAATTTTTGTCTCTCCTACAGCATTTTGCAAGCTAGTGATTGAGAACCTTTTGAGAAACTGTGTAACACAGCAGGAGGTTATTCAGATCCTATCTTTGTTATTAATTTTTTAAGTCCTATGGTTACAATTAATGACGGGTTTGGGGAAGGCTGGTAGGTGCTTTGCAGTTTTGCCTTCCAGCAAGACCTGCAGTGTCAAGCACCACATGCCACTATCCTCATCACAGGAGCACGCTGCTGCAGACCTGTTCTTATCATGTTTTTCTCCCAAGCTCCCATTCTAATCAGGAAAGTGCTAAGCGCCAGATACTCTATTATAAACTAACGATTTCTGATTTGACAAGCAGAGATGAAAGTCAAATATTTTTTAGGCAGCAAGGGAGTTGGATATCCTGCTTGTTTGACATTACTGAGGCATTTTGCTGGTGATGTTTCTGCATATTAACTAGTCTAATGTGAAAAGGTTTGGTGAAGGTCTAGGAAAACATTTGTTTCTTTATAACTGGGTCTTTGGCTAGTCATGGGAGTGCCTGGCCCACCTGGGAAGTGGGGATAATTATGCTCAGCCCTAGCAAAGTGCTCTGAGCTCTTTGGATGGAAAGTATGGTTAATACAAAGATCAGCAGTAGTCCCGTTGGGGTAGCACAGAAAGAATACTCTTGCACAAAACATATTGAGACTTGATCAGCACATGTCTCTGATGGTAAAGTGATAAATAGATGTTGTTTTGTGGAATCAATCCTTTTTTATTGTCAGTCAGGTGGATTGAGTTTGCTAGGTAAAACTAGGCAGTTTTAAACTAACAAAATGGAGTTCAGAATGGTGAAATCTACATTCTTCTTTCTGCAAACTGTAGGTTTTACCTGTAACACATATACTGTAAAGACAGATGGATATGCAGTACAGATTTTCATAGAGTACAGCTTGGTAGTAACAAACGCTTTAGATACCTTTTCATGATTACTGTGCAGGGTTTTTTAAAATGGAAGTTGTTGTCACATGAGCCTCTGGTGTTTTGTAGCAACAAATTTGAAGAAAATTATAATAAACCAAGTCCTTATAAAAATTGAAAGTGCTAGCAGAACTTAATTACTGGCAGAGGGCAGCAGGAAGAAAACTGACTGTCAGATGAATAGCTCCCCTGAAGGTTTTAATTTTTAATTATAGATTAAAGAAAGCCTTTGCCGAGTTGCCCAAGATCAATATGAAATAAAGATCATTCATCCACACTACAGTGCACTAGTGGCATAGTTATAAATATTAAAAAAGAAAATGAAAGTAATATAAACAGCCCTATTTTCCGGGGACAATTACTTCAACTTATAATACTTCTCTATGCTGTAGCATACTGTAGACTATTCAAAAACAGTGGCCATGTTCCTAAGGCCTGGAAGAATGCATCAGAAAAAATAAGTTAATTAGCGATTGCGTATATTCATTGTGACTGAATTTTCCCCAAAGGTTCCTGCTGGAGGATTTTTGCCTGGCAGGTGAGCGAGCTGCATCATTACATAATGACGTTTTCAGAATGCAGAGTGTGTGGCACAGCCCTGGGAGTGCAGTTTGCTTCAGTGCAAGAGTCACATTTTTAATCTGAACTATGGCATTTTATTGCTTTGCTTAATTTTTACTCAAATTTAGTTGTTAAATTGCTGACCTTTATCAGCTCTGAGGCTATGAAATCATTAAATTAATAATTAATGTATTGAATCATGATGTTTAATGTAGCCAACAACCATTCTATTCCATATGAAAGAATGAAATCAGATTCAGTTGTAATTTGATGAACCTTTGATTCTTTTTTGCGTTCTGAATAATGCTGAAACAGGTACGTTTATTTTAGTCTCATACATAGGTAAGATTATTTTTTTTTTTTTTTAAGATACTCTCTTTTGAGGAGTGAGCTAGAGATATCTCCATTGACAATTTTCTGAAATAAACCAGCTGTAATCAAGGGAGACCCCCTGGTGAGCTGGCTGCATAGCTGATGCGAGCTCTGCTTACACTATCTCAGGGATGATTTGCTCTTAACTCCTGGTGCCGCAAGCTAGCTCACTGTGTTGTTCAGAGGCTCACAGAGATGCTGACATGATACTTTTGCTCTGTGAAAGCCAAAATGATGGGAATGAGGAACACCTAGTGCAGGAGCTGTTTGCTGCAGATGCCAAAGACAATTAAGGGAAGTTCACTGAGCCTGGTTGTGGAGGAGTCAAATCCATTCACTATGTAATTGATTAGTTGCAATTATGTTTCTAGGTCAAATTAACAAGACTACACCAATGCTCTTTTAGTTGCCCATCAGTCTGTCAGTACTGCTGGTCAGTGGCATGGAAATATTGTCGTTTATTCTGGTTTGCACAGCAGAATGCAATGTCAGAGACAGAAACAAACCGATGACTGAGGCAGACTACCTTTTAATAGTGTTTCAGAAAGAAACTTGTCTCCTGTGCAAGGCTGCAGAAGAAGACAGCTTCCGGTGACAAAGTCCTTGAGTGAGACTGTCTTAAAATGTGCAAAAAGTGTTATGTGCAGATGTGTGGGAATGGGGAGGATGGTACTGTCTTCAGCTTGTGGAGTCAACAGAGAGAACAGGATGTGGAATCACATGAGCAGCACACCCAGAAGAGCTGACGTTACTGGCAGGTAATTAATTCTCTCAGGTACTCCCTTTTTTGGTGACCTCCCCTCTCCAAATCTCTTATTAAAGAAGGCAGATAGCAGAAAACCAATGAAAGATAACAGCTGTAACCTTTTCAATATGGCGGCCCATAGGGAAATATTGAGTAATGTTCCTTGTGTTTTACTGTGCAGCAACTTTAGCTGTCAAAAATTTGAAGGCTTCTTTGCACTCACTACCAACACAGGGAGCTGTCAAGAGGGGAACTTGCTCTGCAAAATGGTTTAACTCAGCTATTTTGACAGGTTTCTTGGTGTTGCTTTTTAGCTGTTGACATTCTCTGAGAGAGAATGTCCAGAATCCATCTTTCAAACATGGGAGCAAAATACTTCGCACAATAAGTCTGGCTTAGCAGTCCCATATTGTTTGTGAGCTCTTTTTCTCTTGCCTGCAGTTAGCAGAAGCAGGTATCTGGGCTGTTACAACTCTGCCTGCAGTGTTCTTCACTTGATGTTGCTGCCTAAGAGCACTGAAGGTTGGGGACATATATCCCAGGTAGGAAGTTGCAAGAAATCCCAAGATTATTTCAGCACTGAATGTCATAGAAAAACGTTGTTTTAGGTTATTGGTGCAGGGGAGGAAGTGATGTTAAAAGGTGAAAAGTTAAGATGCAAACAGTGGATGCAGCTGGCAGAAACACCCTGGTTACCAGCCAGAGCATTAGACTGCAATAGATACAGACAGGCATTTCAAGGGGAACAAGTTAGTATGTCTCTAGCATTAGATAGCCCCAAAGTGTGTATTCAAGAAGCAGCATGAAAAAATTATTATTTAAGAATTTTACTTTATAGCTCTTTGTAACTGTGTACATCTGAGATGAAAGTCAATGGGGACACTTTAAAAGTAATGTGCATCTGTACAGAGACTCCTGTGTTGTGCATGGCAAACACTATCTCTGTGAATGTGTGTGTTTCTCAGGCCTCTGGGAGGGCTGCACAGACCCCTGCTGTATTCTATGGCCTTGTCAGAGCACAGGTACTAAGGTAACTGTGACACAGAACTACTTGTTAAGCAGTGTTATTGCTTCTAACTCCGGTGCCCCCTACAAATGGCCTTTCTGTCTTCTTATTATGACTCCTATTTTGTATGCATGCCATTGTAGAATATACATTATCTCAAATATTTTAGAAATTAATGTACTGTATCAATATTTTAAAAAGCTTTGAAGACTCTGAATGTCATACTGAGAGGAGGCATAGTTTAAGGCATAGGAGGCAGGAGTTGGAAGAGGTTTGGGCTGTCTGCCCATTTTGGTCACAGATGTACTGTATGACCTTGTCCAGCCGTGTAGGACCACCTTGAGCTCAGACTTTCCTGTGCTGGGAGTAGTTCTGATAACTGCAGAGGAGGCTTTACATACTGTGAGGTACTGTACAAAGAAGTAGAGTGTGATCTTGACCATATTTTTGTCTGTAAAACCTTTATTTCCTTCACAGAGGTGATACAGATAAACTGAACATCTCATATTTGTAAGTGTAAGGGCTGTTATAGCAAAGTGGATTATTGCTGTGTGGACGATGTGATTTCCAGATCTCAGCAGAAGTGTTTCAAGAGTAGAGTTTTGCATCAAATCTAAGCAACTCTAAATTCACTACCTGCAAATTAAAATCTTACAGTCAAAACCAGCAGCACATGGGGATTATCCAGGCTTTGTCTGTGGTGGGGCCAAAGTGCAAAGCAGAACTTCATGGCAGTTCTTGGAGATCTCCTTCTACCTGCAGGATTTTGCATAGCAAGTAATATTTTTAATTAAATTTAGATTAAAACCCAAACAAAACCACAAGTGCAATAAATATAATTATGTCCAAAATTGCATGTATTTTTGTTGTAGTTATGTCTGGAAGAGTTTGGATTCCAAAGCTCTCTTTACCAGCAGCAAGGCCAGTCCCTGTACATGGGTTTTTAAAGCAACTGTATGAAGGTGGCTGGAAGGATGGACGGAGGAAATAAAATCTCAAAACAGTGATAGGAAGACATAAGGCTTGAAGAAAAAACAAGAAAAAAATTCCTGTGTAACAACTGTATTTGCAGTTCACAGCCTATAACCAGTCTACTTAGGTAGTAATTAATAATTTGAGTTCACCTGTTAACATTTATTAAAAGATAATTTTTTTTCCTGCAAGCTCATTGGAAGCATCATGGACAGGGACTGAACTGAAGCTCAGTCCTTTCCCCCTCTGCTTTGGAGCCCAGCTCCTCAAGTCCTTCCTATGCCTTCCTGCTCTGGGAATTAAGCTTTGAAGGTTTCCTTATGGCTTCTTTCATCAGCAATTTAAGAGTCCTGCTTCCCTGGACTGAACTATTGGAAGTAAATTTAACCCATTGCTTTAATGGAAATCATTTGAGTGTGACTGAGAGCACCTTTTGGTTTCACTGGCACTCCATGGGCCATCCTTTAGTGAGAAAACAGAGGAGGTTATGCATCAACAGATGTTATAGCCTTTCCAGTAGTGAGAGAGGTACAAAGCAGTAAAACTTGTTTTTGATCTTGAAGTCAAATCAAGGCAAACAAGTTTGAACCTCTACAAAAAGCAGAGGTACTACTAAAGAAAAACTGGTAGGGATTTTGTACAAAGAACAGGAAGGTACTTCAAAGTCAAAGGGGAATTTAAGTTGTCAGGGAGTAATTACAAAAATTGGAGCTGGGCCAGCATGCAAGGACTGGTGTCCCTGACTTTTACAAATGGCTCTATGAAATCTTAATGATAAGAAAAATGTTAAGGCCTCAGGCTTTACTCCTTGGATAGAATGTCATCTCTTGTTTGTATTCCCTGAGGTCTTGTTGGATTGTTTGCTCTCCTAATAGAAGGAACCTTTTCTATGAATCGCTAGCATAAACCCATGTAACACCTCTGGTTTTGTGGAAGGTCTTCCATTCTGATTATTTCAATACTATAGGATTTAAAATCAGAGATTTCAAAAAATAGTGCAATAAACACATGTGAAATTAAAAGTCTTGCAAAATTGAAGTGTAGGTGTTGCCTTCATTATAAAGCAACCTTAAAAGAGTTCTGCAGAAAGATTAAATACTTGTGGTGTTCTCTAGAGTGAACATGGGTCTGTAAACCCTCATCCTGCTATATTTGTTGATCAGCTGAGAAGGGAAGCCACATCTACATTTCCTGTTGTATCTTCTACAATAGACTTGATATGCAGTCTTACTGTAAAAATGGTTGTCATCCATCAACCTGTATGGTCCTAGGGGGAAAAGCTTGTTCTCTGAAAAGTTCTAGAAGCAATCTTTAAAAAATTTTGGAGTGTATAGATTTTTACTTGGGTCAGAGATTTGGAGATGTAAAATTAAACTACAGAACATCTCAAACATTTGCTGTAGCTGTTGTCAAGATTAAGCTGTCAGCTACAGTTTTGTCCAGAGCTTTAAATGAAAGTAGTATAGATCTTCTTTACTTTATGTAACCTTGTTTTTCCTAAGAAGCATGGCAAGTATGGTAACTATATCGCGTATTCACCCTGCATTGCACATATAAATTGAAATAAAAGTAATAGAGGTTAGGATGTGGTCAATGTCGTTTGAACTGCTCGATACATATCGACAAAGAATCAGGACAATTTTATAGGCAAATTCTGATCTATCATCTCTTCACAGACTACTATCATAATATTAATGGAAAAAGTGCAATGCTATATTTGATGAATTGTGACCCCCATCGTGAGTCTTGTCTGATGTATCAGTGACTTCCAACCTTTTTCCACTTGTGGACCACTTAAATTTTTAAAATGCCAGTTTGGTTTCTTGTATTGCAAGTGTAAACCTACTGATAATAATGGGCTTTCTGCTCTTAGTTACATATTGCCAGCCTTTTATAAACATTACAGAGCCCCTGCTAGGGGTCCACAGATCACAAGATTAAAACCTCAGGTTTACACAAACCACTGTTGGATGGATGCTATCCTTGGTTGGATGGGTACGAATGTTTGACAGCTGTTTGTGTGACTGCATGCAGCATTAATGGATTCATAAAAGAATGAGGGAATCATTAAGTAAATCCTCACTCAAATTTTTCAAGCTAAACCTGTAAGCTTCCTCATCCTCACATCAGTTCTCTCCACCCAGTATCATCTACAGTGCATATTTGTGACTCCTGCTTCCATAGACTGCTCCAAACTTGTTAAATGGTATGAAATTGATGTCTCCTTAGTGCTTCAAATGCTGAATAAGCTCTCCACTTAAAAAGATGCCTTTGTGTTATATAGTTTTATAACAGAGATGTGTTTTGATGGTTAGGTTTGCAAGAGTTACACTTTATAGCTCTTTGTGCAAACATTTGCAAATAACTTTACTCCTCTGTTTTTAAGCCCTTATTCAAGAATATTGCATTGTTACTTTTTATTATGCTGAAGAGTGCTTGCAGTGCAAAACACTGGTTTATTTCAAGCTTTTGTACATATTGAATTTTTAAAGTAATACACTTCTAACTGCAAGCTATGGCTTCCAGGTCTTTTTGTCATTCAAGATCCTCTTGCCAGAGCTGGAGAGGTAGTGATTTTCACTAATTTCTCAATGCATTTCAGGTTCTATGTGCCTGTATGTTTAAAATATTTTTTTCTGTAGAAAACAAAGTAGGGGACATTTTAAACAAATCAGCATACACTAATAGTCATTCAGGAATAGAAAATTTAAAATATTGGAGGAGAGTCTCGAATTTATTTCTAGCCATATAAAAAAGGGTCAGAAAGATAGCATATGAAGAGTGTAGCAGGGTGGAAAAAAGCAAAGATTGAGGAACTGTATGAATCTGTGTACAGTAGGTGTATACATGTAAACTATAATTTGGAAGCTGCATGTGGAGCACTAGTTCTTGATTCAAAAAAGTAAGATGTGTATTTAATTGGAAAGGTTTACTGAGATATTTTGCATAGAAAAAAAAGGAGTATAAATAAGAGAAGACAGTATATCCAAAAAACTACTGACAAAATTGTCATTTGGCTGCCCTGAGAGGGAACATTGGCAAGAATGAGAGACAGAAAGGTCAGAGAAAGAATAATGGGAAACAGCTATTTATAGCCACTACCGCATACCTCCTAGGTGTTTCAGCATATGAAAATGCAGACTACACCAGGAGAAGTTAATGCAGGTAAGAAAGGTCAGGGAGGCAGTCATTGCTGAATGGCATTATCTGGATCTGGATCTTTGTGGAATTGTTGGGGTGGGAAACCCATTTCTGTATGTGGAGCAAATAGCCGTAGGAAACATAGAAAGTATTCAGATAAAGCCATTATTATATTTGTACTAATATTAGTTTTGGCTCTTGCAAGAAAATGTTTTGTATATGTAGGAGAAAAGTGTTGTAGATCCATACCCTGTTTGTGGAATGGAACTACTGGAAACCGTATGGTCCCAATAGAGGTTATAAATGAAAATATGGAGGTGAAAATGACTCTGAAGAAATCTCATTTCTATGCTCTGGGTTAAGTGCATGAAACCTACAATGATTATAAATGAAAGTTCTTCATTGGAGGCAATACCAGAAGTTATACATGAATGAACAATCCGACTTCCAGTTGTTCTCAGGAGAAAAGAAAGTTTATTTACTAATACCAGCAAAGCTTGGGCTAAGGTGCTCCGACTTGCAGAGATCTAATACAACCCCTCTGCAGAAATGGCTGCTGCCCTTGCCTGGCTCTGGGGCACTTGACAGAGCAATTACCTTGTCCAGGTGGGTGAAGCAGAAGAGGTTCTGAACTT